>NC_053393.1:83745158-85091944 GCF_905171765.1 Bufo bufo | reverse complement strand
GAGATATTTATCTCACCCAGCATGGGTATATGTAAAAATACACCCCAAAACACATTGCCCTACTTCTTCTGAGTACGGCGATACCACATGTGTGACACTTTTTTGCAGCCTAGGTGCGCCCAAAAAAGGGGCCCAAATTCCAATGAGTACTTTTAGGATTTCACAGGGCATTTTTACGCATTTGGATTCCAAACTACTTCTCACACTTTAGGGCCCCTAAAATGCAAGGGCAGTATAAATACCCTACAAGTGACCCCATTTTAGAAAGAAGACACCCCAAGGTATTCCGTGAGGGGTATGGTGAGTTCATGTAAAATGTTATTTTTTGTCACAAGTTAGTGGAATATGAGACTTTGTAAGAAAAAAAAAAAAACATTTTCCGCTAACTTGTGACAAAAAATAAAAACTTCCATGAACTCACTATGCCCATCAGCGAATACCTTAGGGTGTTTACTTTCCAAAATGGGGTCATTTGTCGGGTGTTTCTACTGTCTGGGCATTGTAGAACCTCAGGAAACATGACAGGTGCTCAGAAAGTCAAAGGGCCAGATTTATCATTAGCTCAGGTCAGAATAATGGAGTGAAAAAGTCCCAAAAAAAGTCCCAAACGCTAAAACTGCGCACAAATTTGCGACTTTTTTCTGCTCTGCACTATGCTCGCCAGTTTTCTGAAAGTGGGCGTGTTTTCTTATGTAAATGAATCTCTAGACAGATTTACTATTGGGATTATTTAAAAAGTCGCAAAAAAGTCGCAAATATGTCGCAATTTCACTCCAGTGAGGACCATGCTTATCTTCTGAGACTTTTTAATAGAACATGCGACTTTTATAATAAAAATGTGCGACTTTTATAATAAAAATGTGCGACTTTTGTAAAGCTGCTTACTGACGGATAAACTGCTACCGTCAAACCAGATTTATTACAGTCTTAAAGGGCCGATCATAAATCTGACTTGGCTAAAACTGATTTTAGCCATATGTTAAAGTGGAGTGAGCTGTCAGAGTAATGATAAATCTGGCCCTATAACTTTTACCCAAACCAATAAATATACACTTATTGCATTTTTTTTTATCAAAGACATGTAGAACAATAAATTTAGAGAAAAATTTATATAGAAATGTAGTTATATTTGAAAAATTTTACAACAGAAAGTGAAAAATAGGAGGGATTCAATCAGCACAACCCTGTATGCAGGTGCACATCGCTATGGCGAAATACATATACAAAGAAAAAGACACAAATGCAATAGCACTCTGCAACCAGCACTCTGCCCTGCCTCTATGCTGGATGTTGAATGAGGCATTGGTGTACATTTTGGCCAAAGCGTAATAAGCCACTCACCACGTCAAGGTCGCCTCTATTGAGTGGTCCCTAACACTAGTTCCTACCTGTTTATGGGCCATGACAGCCACACAAAGTCCAGGGAATGCAGGTGCAGCATGCACGCCAAGCACACTCTGCTTTTAACCCCGTCCGGTGCCATTACAGCTTTCATCGGATCCAGGGATGCAAGTACCAACATGCACGCTGAGCCCACCATATACTTCTCCTGGAGCCAAATGGCTACTGGTAGGTGCTATATAAGCAGACTCAGTTTTATACTGACTTTAAAACCAGCCTCCAGGACAGATTGACTGGTCAGGTGTGCATGACTGCATGGAGATCGCCACGCCTCCAATATCTACTACAAAGAAAAAATATGGGGGATTCAATCAGCACAACCCTATATGCAGGTGCTGAAAATGCTGAAAAACACCCTAAACTAGCTAAAAGTAGTCTTAAGATATGCAAAAGGGTTCATGCTGTATGAAAATTTGACACATCTTGCTAGATGTTAGACATTGTTTTCTAACTTTACACTACCTGTTGGTTGCGTTACTTTCCTCTAAATTTCTTTTGGCTGCCTTTTTTCACAATTTTTATGTGGTCAAAAGTTACTTTAAAATCTATGTTGCAGTACTAATAACAGAACATTTGCAGCAAGCCCTTGAGGAGCCAGTGGAGGATAGGAGTGGCTCCTATTATAACACAGTCTATCACAGTGGCTATCCTCTCACCATTTCTCCCTATGGCCAGAGGAGTGCAAAGAGGAGGGCACCCTTTCTTCCCTCAGGGCACACCCTGATTCTGGAGCTCCTGCCTGATCGTAGATGGGCTGCCCTTGATGTTAGGTGTTTGGATGGGTGCAAGGCTGGGTGTGTGGAGTGCAATGGCCAGCATATGGCATATGAGTCAGGAAACCAGGCTAGATGTAGAAAAACAAACGTCTCTTTTAAATGCAAAATGTGAGTTGTAATATATCCAACAACAATGAAGCACCGTTCTGTGTGTACACAGTGCAAATCCTTTCCCCTGATAATGAGGTATGGAGGATGGCAAAGTGGCAAAAAGTGGCATGCTATCCTGCTAATGTCGCTCTCACTAGAATCTCTGGCTAGCAACTGTAATCTATGGCTGCAGTGTCCACTGCTGGATGCAAGTGTTTAGAGGTGTGTCTGGCCAGGATATGGTTAAGGGCTCGTGCACACGAACATATTTTCTTTCCGTGTCCATTCTGGGGTTTTTTGCGGACTGTATGCGGAACCATTCACTTCAATGGTTCCGCAAAAACAAAAAGGAAGTTAGTCCGTGTGCATTCCGTTTCCGTATGTCCGTATTTCTGTTCCGCAAAAAAATAGAACATGTCCTATTATTGTCCGCATTACAGACAAGGATAATACTGTTCTATTAGGGGCCAGCTGTTCTGTTCCGCAAAATACGGAATGCACACGGACGTCATCCATATTTTTTGCGGATCCGTTTCAAAATACATACGGTCATGTGCATACGCCCTAAGTGTGATGGGGTGCCAGAACAGCCATTTTTGGTTACCTTGCCTCCCAAAAATCTTAATATCAAGTGATCAAAATGTCATATGTACCTCAAAATGGTACCAATAAAAAAAGTGACCTCATCTCATAAAAACAAGCTCTCACACAAGACCATTGCCAGAAAAAAAAAAAAAGGACTCTTAGAAAATGGCGACACAGAAACTTTTTTTTCAAAAAGTGGTAAAACATAAAAAACAAATATATAAAATTGGTATCTCTGTAATACTGTTCAGCAGAATAAAGTTAATACAGTATGTCATTTTACCCGTACTGTGTACACTAAAAACCCAAAACCCAAAAAGAAATCGCACAGTTGTTGCCTTTTCTTTATCCTGCTCCCCAAAAAGCTAAATAAAAAGTGATCAAAAAGTCGTATGTACCCCAAAATAGAACCAATGAAAATGGAAAATCATCCTGCAAAAAATAAGCCCTCACACAACTGCATCAAGGGAAAAATAGAAAAAAAAAGTATAGTTGTCAGAAAATTGCTGTATTACTACTCCACGGGCTGTTCAAAAGCAACATGGCGCCCATAAACCAATCTAACAAAATATGCTACTCACAAAAAGTTAGGGATATTTGGATTTCAGGTAAAATTTATGGAAAACGTAAAAAGTTCACATTACAGTGATATTGTATCATGAAATTAGGACATTTACAAAGATGCATGCAACGGTGATTTCCTCATCTCAAACTATTTATTGAAACAAAGGCCAACAACAGTAGTGGGTATACCCCTACAAAAATGTTACTGTTTCAATAACTTGTCATGTGGCTTTGAGTATCAATTACATTTGACGACAACATCTCATGCTGTTCGACTTATTGTCTGCTGAGGCATGGCATCCCACTCTTCTTGAAGGGAGGCCCTCAGGTCATTGAGGTTCTGGGGTACTGAGGTACGAGTCTCTACACAGCAACTCAGCTGATCCCATAGGTTTTCAATGGGATTCAGGTCTGGAGAAAGTGCAGGCCACTCCACTTGAGGTCCCCCAGTCTCCAGCAGCAGTTCCCTAATGATGCGACCTCGATGAGCTGGAGCAGTGTTGTCCATGAAGATGAAATTAGGCCTGTGTTGTTCATGCAGAGGCACAATGACTGGATTAAAGAGGACCTTTCACCACTCCTGACTTGCCTGTTTTAATAGCTTCATGCGTTCCCCATGTAATAACAATTCTGGAGCATCTTTTCTTATGACTCTATGTTGTGCCATTCCTTTATTATTTCCACTAGAAGTTATGAATGAATTGCTATTAGCCTTCAGTACGGGTACAGAGGGGTGGTAACCAGTTGGGGGACTGTACCTGCACAGTCTGAAAATGGCAGCACTGATTGGATAGAGTGAGTCTGTGCAGGTACACACCCCCATCTGGTTACCTCCCCTCTGTACCCTTACTGTAGACTGCTAGAAATTCATTCATGACTTCTAGTAGAAATAATAAAGGAATGGCACAACATAGAGCCATAAGAATAGATGCTCCAGAATTGTTATTACATAGGGAATGCATGTAGCTATTAAAACAGGCATGTCAGGAGTGGTAACAGGTCCTCTTTAATGATGTTATTCAAGTAGTATGGGCTTGTCACTGTACCATTCACAAAGTGCAGGGCAGTTCTGTATTGACTAGATACACCTGCCCACACTGTAACACCACCACCACCAAAGGCTCGTCTGGCGACAACAGTGGCTGATGCATAACGCTCTCCTTGACATCTCCAACATTGATGGCGTCCAACATTTTTGCTCAGCGTGAATCAACTTTCATCAGAGAACAGCAGTGAGACCCACTGGTCCCTCGTCCAGCATAAATGCTCCCTGGCCCATGCAAGACCATGACACCTTTGCCTGGTGGTGTGGTCAGGTACCCTTCCAGGTCATCTAGCACGCAGACCACACTGATGTAAACAGTTTTGAATGGTTTGACGTGACCCTTGGGTGCCTCTCACCTCCCTTAAATGTGCCTGGGATTGTGTGGCATTCATTATCTGGTTCCGCAGGGCTTTGTTTACAATGAAGCGGGTATCAGCGTGGGATGTGGCCAAAGGACATCCACTTCTATGCCTTTCTGTGACTCTTCCAGTCTCTTTGTATCTATGTTGCAACCTGCTGATAATACTCTGTGACACTCTAATCCAGGGATGCTCAACCTGTGGCCCTCCAGCTGTTGTAAAACTACAACTCCCACAATGCCCTGCTGTAGGCTGATAGCTGTAAGCTGTTGGGGCATGCTGGGAGTTGTAGTTTTGCAACAGCTGGAGGGCCGAAGGGTTGAGCATGCCTGCTCTAAGCTCATTGGCCACTTCTGTCTGAGAACATCCTGCTTGAAGCCTTGCTTGAAGCCTTGCAATGGTGAGGTTCTGTTGATCAATTGTTAGATGTCGTTTTAGTCTCATGATGTCAAAATGTGAACAGCATGATGAGGAGGACTGTTAAACCACTTTCCGTCCGCCCATAGGATATAAACGTCCTATGGGTGGATCTCTATTTCTGAAAGCACGTTTTAAAACGTCCGTTCAGAAAGTGCAGCTGCACGCTAATCGTGCAGCTGCTGATCGGGTTGCCCGCTGTCAGTGACAGCAGGGCAACCCAGAGAGAAGGCAGGGTCAGTGCCCAGGTGTCCCTGCCTTCTGGATCGCTGCATACACAGCGCTCACCGAGCGCTGTGTGTGCAGAGCAGGAAGCGCTATGCGCTTCCTGTTCCGGCCCGGCAGTCATGTGACCGCCGTGACCGGAGAGTGCAGGAGCTGTGTGAGGTCTTTCAGAGACCTCGATCAGCCCTGCTCTGAGGCTGTACAGCGCAGAATTATGCTGTACAGCCTCTCTGGGGGGTGTATTTCTTCTGTAACTGGGGCTACTATGTCAGCCCCAGTTACAGGAGAAATCAACAGTGAAAATAAAAAGAAAAAGTGAAGCAAATGCCCCCAAAGGTCTTGTATGACCTTATGGGGGACGAAAAGTGTAAAATAAAAAAAATAAAAATAAAGGGTTGAAAAAATAAAATAAAAAAAAAGTTTCACATGTAAAAAAAAAAAGTAAGGAATAAGAAAAAAAAAATTAAAAATAGAAAAAATAAAATAAAATAGACATATTTGGTATTGCCGCGTCCGTAAAAACCAGCTCTATAAAAATATCACATGAGCTAACTCCTCGGGTGAACACCGTAAAAAAAAAAAAAAAAACTGTGTCAAAACAAGCAATTTTTGTCACCTTACATCACAAAAGGTGCAACACCAAGTGATCAAAAACGCGTATGTCCCACAAAATGGTACCAATAAAACCGTCACCTCATCCCGCAAAAAATGAGCCTCTACATAAGAAAATCTCTCAAAAAATAAAAAAACTATAGCTTTCAGAACATGGACACATTAAAACATAATTATTTTGTTTCAAAAATGCTATTATTGTGTAAAACTTTAATAAATGAGAAAAAGTATACATATTAGGTATCGCCACGTCCGTAACAATCTGCTCTATAAAAATGTCACTTGACTGAACCCCTCAGGTGAACGCTGTGAAAATAAATTAATAGAAACTGTGCTAAAACAACCAGTTTTTGGTCACCTTGCCCCATAAAGTGTTATAATGAATGATCAAAAAATCATATGTACCCAAAAATAGTACTAATAAAACTGGCACCTTATCCCCTAGTTTTCAAAATGGGGTCACTTCTTGGGAGTTTCTACTGTAAGGGTGCATCAGGGGGCTTCAAATGGGACATGGCGTCTAAAAACCATGTGGAGTTCCTTTTCTTCTGCGCCCTGCCGTGTGCCCATACAGCAGTTTATGACCACATGTGGGGTGTTTCTGTAAACCGCAGAATCTGGGTAATAAATATTGAGTTTTGTTTGGCTGTTAACCATCGATGTGTTAAAGAAAAAATTGGATTAAAATGGAAAATCTGCCAAAAAAGTGAAATTTAAAAATTTGATCTCCATTTTCCTTTAATTCTTGTGGAACGCCTAAAGGGTTAACAAAGTTTGTAAAATCGGTTTTGAATACCTTGAGGGGTGTAGTTTCTACAATGGGGTCATTTATGGGGGTATCCACTATGTAGGCCCTACAAAGTGACTTCAGACCTGAACTGGTCCTTAAAAAGTGGGTTTTGGCAATTTTCTTAAAAATTTGAAGAATTGCTTCTAAACTTCTAAGCCTTCTAACGTCCTAAAAAAATAAAATGACATTTCCAAAATGATACCAACATAAAGTAGACATATGGGGAATGTTAAGTAATAAATATTTTATGAGGTATCACTTTCTGTTTTAAAAGCAGAGAAATTGAAATTTAGAAAATTGCGAATTTTTCAAATTTTTGGGTAAATTTGGGATTTTTTCATAAATAAAGGTGAAATATTTTGACTCAAATTTATGACTATCATGAAGTACAATGTGTCACAAGAAAACAATCTCTGAATGACTTGGATAAATAAAGGCGTTCCAAAGTTATTACCACATAAAGTGAGATATGTCAGTTTTGCAAAATTAGGCCTAGTCAGGAAGGGGGCAAATGGCCCAGATGGCAAGTGGTTAAATACCAAATCTAATTGAACAAAATTTATTGGGCGATTCATGGATCAAACACCTGTTTTTTGCCGTTAAGCTCCGTTAGAGAACCTGATGGTCTCCTGCAATGACTTCTCATCACATATGATTACAGGCATCATTGCTTACAAGTGGCCAACTGTACAGAGGCCGGCGGGGAAGCAAAGATGTCCAGTGAGCCAGTGGTCACTGCTAAAGGGGTTAATGCTTCAGTGAGTGTGCTTTCCTTCCCTAAGGCTGTGTATGGGGATATACAGTAAATAGTCAGTCCCATGTGGTTGCTAGGTGTGGGTGGGCCCCATCCTCCGATTCTGGTGAGTTGTGTTGCAAGAGAAGGTAGAGCAGCTATTACAAGAGGCAGTGCATGGACAAAGAATCTGTGAAGGTAACGCACAGGCCAGGCTATGGACCTTTGATGCAAATTTTCACGTGATATAGCCTCAAATTTCACAGTTTGCATAACAATGAATAAAATCTGCAGAGAAAGTCAGCTGCATTCCTGCAATAGATAGGGCTAGAGTCAGTGGCAGATGTTTTACAATGTGGGTGAATGAAGTTTGTTAAAACCCTATTCATGCTATGTAAAAAAAAAGGGACCTTATGGGGGCTTCACACAGACTTTGTTTGGCAATTTTTTCATCTTTTATCATGCGTTTTTATAGTATTTTTATGCAAACAAACACCACCTCTAGATGTTGTATTAGACATCTATGGTAATTATTAAATGCAGTGCAAACATGTGTTTTATTTTAGTGCATGGCAGGAATGTGTTAACGCATACTGGCCGCATTTACTAATGTCATTGCACCAAGATGCTGGCATAAATTGTGGAAAAAAGTGGCCTTATGTGGCGTATCAAGGGTAACACGTTATCTGCACCTAGCCCAACAAGGGGTCGTTACTTATGAGAAAGATGCTTTTGCTTTGTGGGTAGGAGCGTGGCCTAATAGGCAACATTTAGTGCTAAAATTATACCACCATTCTGTCATAAAATCTGTCTCCACGTAAGCCAACCAGTAGTTGGTATAGAGTCCAAGAAAAGTTTCTATTCCCGCACCACATTTATCATCCAGCCTGAGCCACTGAGATAAATCTGGTGCAGGTCTAGACAGCCTGTGTAAGTTTACCACTCTATGTTGTGCCGTTCCTTTAATATTCCTGCTGGAAATTATGAATAATTTACTAGCAATTTGCAATGAAGATCCAGATGGATGTTACCAGTTTGGAGTGTGCCCTTGCACAGTCTGACACTGGCAGCACTGATTGAGTAATGTCAGAGTGTACAGGGACACACCCCTAATGGGTAACACCCATCTGGAACTGCTGGTAATTCGTTCACATCTTCTAGCAGGAATAATAAAAGAATGATACAAAATAGAGTCATCGGAATAGACGCTCCAGAATCGTTATTACATGGGGAATGCAAGTAGTTACTAAAACAGATATGTCAAGAGAGGGGACAGGTCCTCTTTAAGAAACTCAGTTTTGTTTTGTTTGCAATTACCCTTTGATGCAGCGCGGCGGAAGCTGATAGCATTCCCTTGTAGTCTGTGGTTAGGTTGTGGATATAAAATAATGTTTCCATCATTTACTGTAGATACCTGTGTTGTACTAAATCTTACATTAGCAGCTTATAATGATAGTATAACGAGGTTCATTAAGATAAAAACCTGAATTACTAGAATTAGATTAGTCATAGACTCTAATTCATCTACAGTCGTGGCCAAAAGTTTTGAGAATGACACAAATATTAGTTTTCACAAAATTTGCTGCTAAACTGCTTTTAGATCTTTGTTTCAGTTGTTTCTGTGATGTAGTGAAATATAATTACACGCACTTCATACGTTTCAAAGGCTGTTATCGACAATTACATGACATTTATGCAAAGAGTCAGTATTTGCAGTGTTGGCCCTTCTTTTTCAGGACCTCTGCAATTCGACTGGACATGCTCTCAATCAACTTCTGGGCCAATTCCTGACTGATAGCAACCCATTCTTTCATAATCACTTCTTGGAGTTTGTCAGAATTAGTGGGTTTTGGTTTGTCCACCTGCCTCTTGAGGATTGACCACAAGTTCTCAATGGGATTAAGATCTGGGGAGTTTCCAGGCCATGGACCCAAAATGTCAACGTTTTGGTTCCCGAGCCACTTAGTTATCACTTTTGCCTTGTGGCACGGTCCTCCATCGTGCTGGAAAATGCATTGTTCTTCACCAAACTGTTGATGGATTGTTGGAAGAAGTTGCTGTTGGAGGGTGTTTTTGTACCATTCTTTATTCATGGCTGTGTTTTTGGGCAAAATTGTGAGTGAGCCCACTCCCTTGGATGAGAAGCAACCCCACACATGAATGGTCTCAGGATGCTTTACTGTTGGCATGACACAGGACTGATGGTAGCGCTCACCTTTTCCTCTCCGGACAAGCCTTTTTCCAGATGCCCCAAACAATCGGAAAGAGGCTTCATCGGAGAATATGACTTTGCCCCAGTCCTCAGCAGTCCATTCACCATACTTTCTGCAGAAGATCAATCTGTCCCTGATGTTTTTTTTGGAGAGAAGTGGCTTCTTTGCTGCCCTTCTTGACACCAGGCCATCTTCCAAAAGTCTTCGCCTCACTGTGAATGCAGATGCGCTTACACCTGCCTGCTGCCATTCCTGAGCAAGCTCTGCACTGGTGGCACTCCGATCCCGCAGCTGAATCCTCTTTAGGAGACGATCCTGGCGCTTGCTGGACTTTCTTGGATGCCCTGAAGCCTTCTTAACAAGAATTGAACCTCTTTCCTTGAAGTTCTTGATGATCCTATAAATTGTTGATTTGAGGTGCAATCTTAGTAGCCACAATATCCTTGCCTGTGAAGCCATTTTTATGCAACGCAATGATGGCTGCACGCGTTTCTTTGCAGGTCACCATGGTTAACAATGGAAGAACAATGATTTCAAGCATCACTCTCCTTTTAACATGTCAAGTCTGCCATTTTAACCCAATCAGCCTGACATAATGATCTCCAGCCTTGTGCTCGTCAACATTCTCACCTGAGTTAACAAGACGATTACTGAAATGATCTCAGCAGGTCCTTTAATGACAGCAATGAAATGCAGTGGAAAGGTTTTTTTGGGATTAAGTTAATTTTCATGGCAAAGAAGGACTATGCAATTCATCTGATCACTCTTCATAACATTCTGGAGTATATGCAAATTGCTATTATAAAAACTTAAGCAGCAACTTTTCCAATGTCCAATATTTATGTAATTCTCAAAACTTTTGGCCACGACTGTACAAAAAATTGGTTGTAGATTATATATGCAATGCAGGCTAGCGATCACAGTGTGGATTCATAGCACGACCAGCCATGTTAGATTTTTGGGGTTGCTGTAGCGGCACATTTGCAAGACACACTGCAACCCCATTCATTTCTATACTAGCACCGCTACACTACAATCCCACGCGACCAAGATCGCCTTGTAGCCGAACCCTTAAGTAAGCAGGACTTCACTGAAAGAAAAACTTCATTTTTTTAACAATGTACACTTCAATTAAGTGGAAAATATGAACAAGCCCCCTCCAAACTCCACATACAGTACAGACCAAAAGTTTGGACACACCTTCTCATTCAAAGAGTTTTCTTTATTTTCATGACTATGACAATTGTAGATTCACACTGAAGGCATCAAAACTATGAATTAACACATGTGGAATTATATACATAACAAACAAGTGTGAAACAACTGAAAATATGTCATATTCTAGGTTCTTCAAAGTAACCACATTTTTGCTTTGATTACTGCTTTGCACACTCTTGGCATTCTCTTGATAAGCTTAAAGAGGTAGTCCCCTGAAATGGTCTTCATTTCACAGGTGTGCCCTGTCAGGCTTAATAAGTGGGATTTCTTGCCTTATAAATGGGGTTGGGACCATCAGTTGCGTTGAGGAGAAGTCAGGTGGATACACAGCTGATAGTCCTACTGAATAGACTGTTAGAATTTGTATTATGGCAAGAAAAAAGCAGCTAAGTAAAGAAAAACGAGTGGCCATCATTACTTTAAGAAATGAAGGTCAGTCAGTCAGCCGAAAAATTGGGAAAACTTTGAAAGTAAGGGCTATTTGACCATGAAGGAAAGTGATGGGGTGCTGCGCCAGATGACCTGGCCTCCACAGTCACCGGACCTGAACCCAATCGAGATGGTTTGGGGTGAGCTGGACCGCAGAGTGAAGGCAAAAGGGCCAATAAGTGCTAAGCATCTCTGGGAACTCCTTCAAGACTGTTGGAAGACCATTTCAGGGGACTACCTCTTGAAGCTCATCAAGAGAATGCCAAGAGTGTGAAAAGCAGTAATCAAAGCAAAAGGTGGCTACTTTGAAGAACCTAGAATATGACATATTTTCAGTTGTTTCACACTTATTTGTTATGTATATAATTCCACATGTGATAATTCATAGTTTTGATGCCTTCATAGTCATGAAAATAAAGAAAACTCTTTGAATGAGAAGGTGTGTCCAAACTTTTGGTCTGTACTGTATATTAGATGTCTCCACACTTGCCTCAGCCTGAAATACCCTCATTAGTGCTTGCTTCAGAGACTTCCATCAATGCCTTAGGGTACAGCAACATGGTCAAGTTTGTTGATGCAGTTTTGGAAGCCAAAATCATGAGTGGATCATAAAAGTAGAGAAAGTACAGGTGACTTCTGCTCTTTCTTGAGTTCACTCCTGATTTTGGCTTCTAGGTGGTGATGGTGAGTTCACTAAAAGAGTCCAAGAGGGGCCTGGGCTTATTTCTGGTGTGTAATAATATTTTTCCCATAAAACGAGGTCATTGGCTTCTACCTCACAGTTGTTTTTTTTTGCCTTCCTCTGGATCAACTTGCAGGATAACAGGGTGAAATGGATGGACAGATGTCTTTTTTCAGCCTTATAAACTATGTTACTATGTAAAACTGCATCAGGAAACCTGACCGTGTGGCCGTACCCTTAGGCCTCATTCACACGACCGTGGTATTGGTCCGCATTCGAGCCGCATTCACTTCAATGGGGCTGCAAAAGATGCGGACAGCACTCTGCATCCGTTGCTCCGTTCTGTGGCCCTGCAAAAATTATGAGACATGTCCTATTCTTGTCCATTTTGCAGACAAGAATAGGCATTTCTATAATGGGCTTACTGGGCTTACTGTTCCGTTCCGCAAATTGCGTAAGTCACACAACAGCATCCGTGTTTTGCGGATCCACAATTTGCGGACCACAAAACACGGCACGGTCCTGTGAATGAGCCCTTAGTCTCAGAAGCCCTGTCAGTGCCTGTGTCAACATGCCCTTGGTTAAGGCTCTATTACACCAACAGATTATCTGACCAATTTCTGTCCAATTAGACCAATAGTTGGTGTGTACAACAAAAGATCTGTGTGTGTAAACGGCCATCTGACCAATGATTGGTCAGAAAATCTGTCAGATAATCTGTTGGTGTAATACAGGCCTTCGACTCCCCTATTTGTGACTCCACAGAGTTCTTGCCATTGATGACATCAGAGTTTCTCAGTCATAGATTCCCTTAGATGACCAGCCAATGATGCCCTCAAAAGAAGTCAACTTGTGCCTTTTGCAGGGGGCTGCTCTCTGCATCTGACCTGGATGGATGTCTTGTTGTTGACTTGTTGCTTGTTTTATTATAGCTGACTCCTGTTTCTGTAATTTTTTACTCTCTTTGCTCTCCCTCATGTTTGTACATCAGATATCCTGCAGTCCATCGCTCTGTACTCTACGTTCTTCTAAAGCTTTTTGTTCCAGTTTTTGCCCATATCATTTCCTTTTTTTTTATTGCAGATGATGGAAAACTTTCTTTTGAAGAGTTCAAAGCCTATTTTGCTGATGGGATGCTAAGTGCAGAAGAACTGAGTGAACTTTTTCACAAGATCGACACACACAAAACAGAGTAAGAATTTTTTTTATTTTTTTTTGCAGAGTCTATTACAAAGTAACCAAGATCATATTAGGCAGGATTCACACCAGCGCTAGCGATTTCTGTTGTTCTCCTCTGTTAGTGGAGCAGAACAATGAAAATAATGGACATAACTGAACTGAACCGAATAGACCTCATTGACTATAATAACTGTCCATTTGGGGTGCCGCTGTTTTATAAAAAAAAAAAAACAAAGCTCCCAAATGCAGATGTGAACCTACCCTTACCAGGTAGTTTCTCTATGATAACATATAAAGGATAGCTGAATGAGCTGTGCACCTTCTGGATATCTTTGTTTTGAGATTTTAATTATCCTTTAGTAATATTCCAAGATTTTCATACTGATGGCCCATCTTTAGGATACGCCATCAATATCAAATCAGCGGAGGTCTGACACCCCACACCCCTGCTTTTCTGCAGTTTTGGGGTGTCTCCAGCACAAACCACACAGCTATGGTGTAGTGGACTGTGATTCGCTTCAAGGTGCCATCGTGACCATAGAACAGCTGATCGCCAGGAGTGCTGGATGTCAGACCAATCAGATATTAATGGCCTAACTGAGGATAAGCCATCAATATTAAAGTCTTGGAATTCCCCTTTAAGTGGTCATTTCACTAATCAGTTTTTATTCAGAGGTGGCTAATGTGGTCAATAACTTAACATGCATGATGGTGTACACTAGCAATAAGTCACCAGTGTATGTATTAAGACAACCCCTTTACAGAATATGATTGTCTATGAAGACTATTTTACAGTTTATACAGTGACCTCCACAGAGCTCCGTTCCCTTAAAATGTGACCTCCACAGCACCCTGCCCCTTAACAGTGACCTCTACAGCACCCCCCCCCCCCCTTAACACTGACCTCCATAGCGGACCGTCCCCTTAACTGTGACCTCCACCGTTCCCTGCCCGCTTAACAGAGACCTCTAGAGCGCCCGCCCCTTTAACAGTGACTTCCACAGCATCCCGTCCCCCTAACAGTGACCTCCACAGAATCCCGCCACCTTTAACAGTGACCTCCACAGAATCCCGCCCCCTTAACAGTGACCTCCACAGCAGCCCGCCCCTTTAACAGTGACCTCCACAGCGGCCACCCCTTTATTAGTGAACTCCACAGTACCCCATCTCCTTAAAGAGGACCTTTCATCAGGCTAGCTCTAGTCTAATTATTATCCTACCTTATAGGGTGGACCCCACTGATGCCATGGAACTTTTTTCTACAGAACCCCCTGTTCGTCCGCTGTTGGCCCCGTATATTTTGGCGCCGTATATTATAATGAGGCGACTCGAATATACTAGGCGGAGACTTGTATTCTTGTTTATACTAGGCGGAGAATTGTATTTTCCCTGGGAGTGGTTATATTCTCCCTGGCTGTGAGTGCATCCAATCAGAGCGCTCAGCTTTTAGCCAGCGAGAATGAGCTCAAGTTCTCATGAGAATCGCGAGAACTTGAGTGTGTAGACATCCTTGAGCTCTGGCTAAGAGCGGGGCGCTCTGATTGGATGTGCTCACAGCCAGGGAGAAGATAATAACTCCCAGGGAAAATACAAGTCTCCGCCTAGTATAACCGAGTGGCCTCATTATAATATAAGGCCCAAAATATACGGGACCAACAGCGGACGAACGGGGGGTTCTGTAGAGAAAAAAAAATGTGCCATGGTATCAGTGGGGGCCGCCCTATAAGGTAGGATAATAATTAGACTAGAGCTAGCCTGATGAAAGGTCCTCTTTAACAGTGATTTCCACAACACTCCATCCCCTTAACAGTGACCTCTACAGCAGTCTGCCCCTAGGGTGGCTAGAGGTGCGGTTTTAGGCCGGACAGTCCGTCTTTCAGACTCCCTGTCCTCCATCTGGCGCAAGGCCTGGACAGACACAGGGATGTCCTTTTGAATAGCTCACTCTCAGACAGCAGCACTGTGCTGTCTGAGCGTGAGCTGAAGGGAGAAAGTCGCCCTCCCTCCTAGCTCTGCAGCTGACAGAAGTTGATTTTTACCTTCATTTTTTCAATCCCTGTTGGCTGCGTAGTGGGAGGAGGCATGGCTTAGCCAAGTCAGGGGTGTGGCTTAGCTGGACCTGGGGGCGGGGTTTTAAGTCTGTCTTTTGAGGGTGACCTGTATGGCCACCCTACCTGCCCCCAGAACTGTGACCTCCACAGCACTCCAATCCCTTAACAGTGTCATCCATAGAGCCCTGCCCCAAAAATGCATTGTCCAAATTCCTTTACTTCAAATGTGAAAAATGGTACAAACTTGCAGTACATTTTAGGCTAACTTCACATCAGAGCGAAACATTTCCATTGTTGTGCTCAGTGATAGGTTATATAAATAACCGGCTGCTTTGATGTCATCTCATCCTTACTGATGTCATAGCTAAGGGCAGTGATTGGCTGTCATTGTCAAATGTCAGGGCAACATGTCACCACTACATCTGATATTGCAAATAATCGACCAGTAGCTGATCATGGGAGGAATGGAAGCTGGTTGAAGGAGGCAGTATATAAGGCTTCCTTCACACACAAATTTTCTCTGCAAGTATTTTCCCTTCAGAGAAGCAGGTGAAAAGGTCACTAAGGGGCCCTAGGCTAGGCGGTGCCTTTTATATGGGTTCCCCATGTAGCGGAGATCAGGTGCTCGGCTCTCCCAATGCAGTCGGGCTCCTGCTTTAATGGCCTGGATCGTCGGAAGCGCCAATCAGGGCCATTTAACCCTTTAAATGAGACATTCAATAGTGGTTGTGTTATCTGAGTGGTTTGGAGGGAGGGGACTCAGTCTTTCAAGCATCGGCAGGGTATCGATGTCTTAGTATGACAGCCGGGGGTCTAATGAAGGCCCACAGGTCTGCCTGCATTGCCTGCCTATTGGGCTGTGCTGGAGGTACAGCCTGATGGAAATGGAGTAAAAAGAGATCATAATGCTACCAATGAAACTACACAATGGACAGGGCTGAGTAGTTCCAATGCTGAAGCTATTTTGGAACCTGATTGGTGGGGCTGTGAGAATAGGTCATCGGTATCAACATTTTGGACAACCCCTGTGAGGTATATTGGCATGCACCAGATTTTTTGCAGACATTTCTTCTATTGCCTGCTCAACTGAATGAGGCTTGCAGAAATCCAAATGTGTTTGCCACCAAAATAGCCAAAATCAGCTGAATAGAACTGATTTTCAGTCACAGAAATGTCTCTAACAAATCTGTCACGCGTATATATTGTATACCCTACATGCTCTGCTGAACAAACCTCAATTATCGGATTATCCTCTTACCTCTGCCTGCTGGCATATTTCAAAGGAAATCTGACAAGAGGTTAAAGCAAACAAACCCAAACAATTATTTGGCCAGAAATTGAATGAATCAGGTAAAAATTCACAGACATAATGAAATGAATTAGTGCTTATGTGCTTTTATTGCATGTGTTGTATTGTAATGTATGTGTTTTTTATTGCATATATACTGTGAAAATGTATAATATACCATTATACCAGGCTGAGGGCATGTTGTGTACTGTCACAAAGAGGCTCAGACACATTTCTGTAGCAGAGATATTATTGGAATAGTAGGATGTTGTAGTCAAAGAGGAGTGGAAGCAGAGGATGGGAGTGAAATGAGGGCGCACCCTTTGTTCCCTCTGCTCTCCCCTGGTTCTGAGGCCTGATGGTAACTGGGGAGCCCTTAATGTTAGGTCTTTGGATGGGTGCAAGGCAGAAGTATAGAGTGAAATGGCCAGCGTATGGTGTAGAAGTCCTAAAAGCATTCCAAAGGTAGAATAATTGTCTGTCTTTACTCAAGTGCAAAATGGGAGTTTTGGTACTGATGTAGTGTACATCTTTCCTTTCTATTTTGCTAAAGTCGCTCTCAGAAGAATCTATGGCTAGCAACAGAACCTTGGCAATAATGGTTCTAAAGTCCACTGTGGGATATAGGGTCTTGAAGGCAAGTCAGGTCAGGACATGTCCAAGGTGAAGGGTGTCTTATTGGTGTTCTTCACAGCAGCAAAGTCAGGATGGCTATAGTAGCAGGTTACTGTTCCTTGCTGACTCCTATGCTTAGCCATGCAGATTCTAAGTTGTCCTTTATCTTCCTCTCTTTCTCTTTCCTTTCTCCCTCTTTTGTAGATCTTGCAGCGATCTGTGAGTATCTATGGCTCTAGGGCTTAATTTAGCAAAAGCTTTCTTTCTCTTCCAAACTCCAATCTAGACTGACTCCAGCTAGGGGTGGATCTTGGATCCACACCTAACCTCCTGCAAAGGGCTGAACCAGGAGTAGTAACCCTGGTTGACGTGCCATCCATGCACAGCTATGCTATGTATAATACATAACATAACATTACATATATATTATATAACATTAGATAACAAGCCATTTGCAGATACCCCCTGCTCTAGGGTACTGCAGTAGCAACAATTTATATTACATTGAAAGCCACACCTTTATCCAAGGTCATGATGAACAAAATGTACGTGTAATCATACAATTAATTTAAAGGGGTATTCCCATCACAATGATCACTGTTTAATCTGTTAACCCCTTAGCGCAGAACGCCGTGCATGTACGGCGGGGAAAACTGTGCCAGAACGCAGAATGCCGTACATGCACGGCGTTCATTTAAATGCTCCCCTGCCGAGATTGCACACCTGAAGCGCAAATTATCTTGCTGTGTCGGGGACCGAACAGCTCCCACGTGACGGCCAGGGACCGATCAGCAGTGGTACCGGCCGCAGATCACCGCCACACATCCTCTTGTCCCAACGAGCGATCTCGCGAGTGTGCGCATGCGCGCACACATCTCCTCCTCTTCTGGCATCCGGCTGTCGCTGAAATGAGAGGATCGGAGATGAGAAATAGCTTTCTGTACATAATTCATTGTGACTGGTCCGTTCCTGACTGTGGACCAATCACAATGAGTTATGTACAGAATGCTATCTCTCACCTTCGATCCTCTCATTTCAGTGAGAGAAGTGATCGGAGGCATAGTGAAAGTTAGACATGTGAAAAAAACACACACACACACTCCAAAAGTGCCCCTCATCACCCCTCATTTGTCCCCTGTGCCCTTCATCACCCCTCATTAGTCCCCTGTGACCCTCATTTGTCCCTTGTACCTGTGTGCTGTCTGTCAATAGTGACAGTACATCAGCACCCCAGTCCCTGTCATCCATACTGTCAGTAACCTGTTTTTGGCAAATCATTAGGGTTAGTTAGGGAGTTATCAGGGTTAGAGCTCTTGTTTTAGGGTAAGTAAGCCGTTTATTGGAAAAAAAAATATATATATATAAATATTGGGGACGTCCGTACTTGTCCCCGATTATAAATACTCCATTTCAAACCCCCCCATACCTCCGAACCTCTATCTTCTATCTGTGACCAGTCCTTGTCACTGAATTTGCTAGCAGTGACAAATTTCTGTCACCAGTGACATAAAGCTCCGAGCTTTTGGAGCATTTTTCTTTTTCAATTTTTTTCTGAATTAAATTTTTTTTTTTATATTGGGGACGTTCGTACTTGTCTCCGATTATAAATACTCCGTTACAAACCCCCCTATACCTCCGAACCTCTATCTTCTATCTGTGACTAGTCCTTGTCACTGAATTTGCCAGCAGTGCCAAATTTCTGTCACCAGTGACATAAAGCTCCACTGCTTTTGGAGCACTTTTCTTTTTCTATTTTTTTATGAATACCGTATTTTTCACCCTATAAGACGCACCGGCCCATAAGACGCACCTAGGTTTTTGAGGAGGAAAATAAGAAAAAATATATTTTGAACTAATTGTGGTCTGTGGATGGCACTGTTATGGGGGATCTGTGGGTGACACTTATGGAGGATCTGTGGGTGACACTTATGGGGGATCTGTGGATGACACTTATGGGGGATCTGTGGGTGACACTTATGGGGGATCTGTGGGTGACACTTATGGGGGATCTGTGGGTGACACTTATGGGGGATCTGTGGGTGACACTTATGGGGGATCTGTGGGTGACACTTATGGAGGATCTGTGGGTGACACTTATGGGGGATCTGTGGATGACACTTATGGGGGATCTGTGGGTGACACTTATGGGGGATCTGTGGGTGACACTTATGGGGGATCTGTGGGTGACACTTATGGGGGATCTGTGGGTGACACTTATGGGGGATCTGTGGGTGACACTTATGGAGGATCTGTGGGTGGCTCTTATCGGGGTCTCTGGATGGCACTGTTATGGCTATCTGTGTATGACAGTTATGGGGGGGATCTGTGGATGACACATATATAGCATCTTATGCAATGTGTCATCCACAGATCCCCTCCATAAGTGTCCCTGTAGTGAATGACCCTCAATACACGGGCTGGGGGCCGGCATCTGCTTTTATAATGACAGCGGGGCCCGTGCAGTGACTGTATTCTACTACACGGGCCCCGCTCACTGTATATTATTGTATCTCTAATAGTAAATTGTTATGCATATAATCGCATAATCAGCGCTGTGTATTACTTACAACTACAGTACAAGCGCTCGCCGCTCGGTAGGTAGCAGAGAGGAGGGAGGAGGCAGGCCGGGAGGACAGGTGCTGGCAGCGTGAGTCATACGTCACGCGCCTGCGCCGCCTGCTTTATTCATAAAGTGGGCGGCGCAGACGCGTGACGTATGACTCACGCTGCCAGCGCCCGTCCTCCCAGCCTGCCTCCTCCCTCCTCTCTGCTACCTACCGAGCGGCGAGCGCTTGTAGTTGTAAGTAATACACAGCGCTCATTATGCGATTATATGCATAACAATTTACTATTAGAGATACAATAATATACAGTGAGCGGGGCCCGTGTAGTAGAATACAGTCACTGCACGGGCCCCGCTGTCATTATAAAAGCAGATGCCGGGCCCCAGCCCCTCCTCCCTCACAGCTGATACACCCGCCGCACGGCATCGCGGCGGGTGTATCATTGAAAACTCTGCAAAATCAGCAGCATTTGCCGTATAAGACGCACTGCTATTTTCCCCCCACTTTTTGGGGGAAAAAAGTGCGTCTTATACGACGAAAAATACGGTAAATATATATATATAAATTTTACAAAATGTCTTAACGGGTGTACAGCGCCGAGGAGGCTTATGCCATACTAGCCTCAGAGTCTGACTCTGACAGTGGAGAAGAAGAACCTCTTCTTCTGATTCATCAGTTGACGAACCCTCTCACAGACGCAGTAGAGTTAGCAGCTCATCAGCTTCTACAAATGACCCCAGCTGGACTTCTGCTACTAACTTTGTACCTCAGGTGCCGGACTTTACGGCCACTACAGGCATGCAGGTGAACACTGCAGGGTTCAAGGAAGCTGATTTTTTCCACCTTTTTTTTCCTGATGAATTGATAGACATGATGGTGGAGCAAACTAATCTTTATGCCAATCAATTTTTAGCCGCCCACCCCAACTCATACTATGCAAGATTCCTTCAGTGGATTCCCACGACCCCTTTGGAGATGATTTTTTTTTGGGGTCTAATACTTAATATGGGGATAATTAAAAAACCATCACTACGGTCATATTGGAGTAATGACCTTTTACATCACACGCCACTATACTGCACCATTATGTCCAGGACCCGATTCGAAAGTCTCCTGAAATTTCTACATTATAACAATAATGCAGATTGTCCACCCCCTAATGATCCTGGATACGATCGTTTATACAAAATTCGGCCCATTATAGATCATTATAATCTCAAGTTTGCCCAGGTTTACACCCCTCAAAAGCATCTGTCCATTGATGAATCCCTTGTGCACTTCAAGGGCAGACTGCATTTTCGCCAATACCTGCCCAACAAACGGGCCAGATATGGCATCAAACTCTACAAACTATACGAAAGCCAAAGTAGCTATACAAATAAATTTAGAGTTTACGAGGGAAAAGATTCAAAAATTAAACCCCCAGAGTGCCCCCCTCTCCTTGGAATAGCAGGAAAAATAGTATGGGACTTGATTCACCCCCTGCTAGGTCAAGGGTACAACTTGTACCTTGACAACTTCTACACAAGTGTCCCACTACTGAAATGCCTGTTTTCCAGAGACACTGTTGCATGCGGAACTATCAGGCAAAACCAAAAACATCTGCCTATTTTATAGACCAAAGAATAAGAGTGAGGGAAAGCAGGGCAGTTTGCAGTGATAACATGATGCTTGTTAAGTACAAAGGCAAGCGTGACATCTTTGTACTTACTACCATACATGCTGACAGATCCACCCATGTCCCAGTTCGTGGATCCACAGAATCAGTCCCTAAAACTGTGTGCATCCAGGACTATAATAAGTTTATGGGAGGGGTGGATCTGTCAGACCAGGTACTGCAACCATACACTGCCCTCCGCAAAACTCGGGCATGGTATAAAAAATTGGCATTGCACCTGACGCAAATTGCCCTCTATAATGCTTTTGTAATATACAGAAGTGCAGGAAACAGAGGAAAATTCCTGCACTTTCAAGAAAAAGTAATAAAGACATTTTTATTTGGGGAACAGGAAGGGGAAGGGAGCAGGGCCACAGGAAGTGAGAGCAGAATAATACGAGGACAGCATTTCCCTAGGGTAGTTCTCCCGACAGAGACACGGCGAAGGCCGCAAAAAAGGTGTCGGGTATGCTCCAGAAATGGAATCAGGAAAGTCACAATTCATCATTGTGAGATATGCCCCTCAAAGCCGGGTCTTTGCATAAAAGATTGTTTTAGAATCTACCACACCTCTGTTGACATTTAACTAAACCACCTTTGATCATTTTATCAAATACCCCCTTTAAACTATATGCTGGTAAGAATTCTAATTCCCCTTTTCTCCACATTTCAATTGGCATTCTAATAAAACCCTAGATGAATACCTTGACGGGTGTTGTTTTATAAAAGGGGACTAGAACTTTGTATGTTCTGGTAGCTCAGTGCCTCTGCAATGTGATGACATATAATATGCAACATATTTCTTTGATATAATTTGAGACCCTTGTTTCTTTTAGCTGCTATATTTGGCGACTATATCCCATCATATAAAGCTTATATATATATATATAAAATTTGTAGGATACCGAATACATCAGGTGTTGCTTATCAGTACACTGAACTTTACAGTGTCCCCATACAGCAGTTTAGGGCCACATATGAAGTGTTGCCGTATTCAGGAGAGAATGGGTAACAAATTGTGGGTGTAATTTACTCTGTTACCCCTTGTGAAAATAAATAATGTGGGCCTAAAGAGACATTTTCTTGTAAAAAATAAAAAATTTTGTTTTCACAGCCAAATATTTCTAAATTCTATGAATTGCTTGTTGGGTCAAAGTGCTCGCTACATGCCTTGAAAAATTCCTTGGGGGGTGTAGTTTCCAAAATGGGGTCACTTCTTGGGGTTTTCCACTGTGGGGGTACCTCAGGGTGTCTTCAAATGTGACATGGTGTCACGGCCTATGGTGTGCGCTGTGACACTGTTGCTATACTTGCGGTTGCCCGCAGCAATGTGTTGCTGTGTGTGCATGCGGTGGTAGTATCTCGGCCTTCTGGGTGATTGCCGTGACATGGTTGCCACGCATGTTGTTGCCTGCGGCAACGTGCAGCTTTCTATGCTTGTGCGTGCACTTCCCCTTTAAGTGGCTTTCTTCCCTTGTCTGGTGTTGGAAGGGTTAACTCCCTTCCTAGTGTTTTGTTTACACTGGGTTTATGTGGGTGTGGCTGCTTTGGCTATTTAGTCTCTGCTGGATGCCTGAAGCTCAGGGGTACTCCAGCCATGGTGTATGCTGGAGCTATCCTCCTGGTCTTCATATTCCATCTGTCCAATGAGGGCCACCCTTGTGGTCAAAGATGTTTTTATGGTGTCTCACGTTTATTGCAGCTATGGTTCCTGGGTTCCTGTGTGGTTTGTGGTGTATGCTGTGTCCTTTAATGTTGGTGTGGACACCAGCACTTGTGCACGGGTTCCAGTCAGTGTGTCTGTGGCAGGTAAGTGTGTTATGGGTGTCGCTTACCTGCCATCTCCTTATAGCTGTATGTGTTCCCCTCTCCTTGCAGCCTGGCCTCAGATAAAGACTCCTGTTCCTCCATTACTGGGATGAACAGGTCGTCTCTTCCCTGCTCCTTGGTGAGGGATTACGAGGGTGACTTAGGGTCTCTAGGTATCCTGAGTATGAGCTGTCCTACCATCGGGGTCCGCTCACACAGTGAGGAGTCAGGGAGAGGATTAGGGACGCGGTAGGAGGTGACCTGCTCCCTTATTACTCCTTTTGTCCAGGCTGATCCCCTTTACCCTCTGACACCACACGGTGGGGGGTTTCCCCCACTCCCCCTCGTGACACATGGCACCTGAAAATTATTCCAGCAAAATCTGCCCTCCAAAAGCCATATGGCGGTCCTTGCCTTTTGAACCCTGCAGTGTGCCCATACAGCAGTTTACAGCCACATATGAAGTGTTCCCATATTCAGGAGAGAATGGGTAACAAATTGTGGGTGTAATTTACTCTGTTACCCCTTGTCAAAATAAATAATGTGGGCCTAAAGAGACATTTTCTTGTAAAAAAAAAAAAATTGTTTTCAAAGCAAAATATTTCAAAATTCTATGAATCGCTTGTTGGGTCAAAGTGCTCGCTACATGGCTTGAAAAATTCCTTGGGGGGTGTAGTTTCCAAAATGGAAAACTTCTTGGGGTTTTCCACTGTAGGGGTACCTCAGGGTGTCTTCAAAAGTGACATGGCACCTGAAAATTATTCTGCGAAATCTGCCCTTTAAAAGCCATATAGCGGTCCTTTTCTTCTGCGCCCTGCCATGTGCCCATACAGCAGTTTACGGCCACATATGGGGTGTTTCTGTAAACTACAGAATCAGGGCAATAAATATTAAGTTTGGTTTGACTGTTAACCCTTGCTTTGTTACTGGAAAAAATTTACTAAAATGGAAAATCTGCCAAAAAAGTGAAATTCTGAAATTTCATCTCCATTTCCATTAATTCTTGTGGAACACCTAAAGGGTTAACAATGTTTGTAAAATCAGTTTTGAATACCTTGAGGGGTGTAATTTCAAAAATTGGGTCATTTTTGGGTGGTTTCTATTATGTAAGCCTCACAAAGTGACTTCAGACCTGAACTGGTCCTTAAAAAGTGGGTTTTGGAAATTTTCTGAAAAATTTCAAGATTTGCTTCTAAATTCTAAGCCTTGTAACGTCCCCAAAAAATAAAATCTCATTCCCAAAATAATCCAAACATGAAGTAGACATATGGGGAATGTAAATTAATAACTATTTTTAGAGGTATTACTATGTATTATAGAAGTAGAGAAATTGAAACTTGGAAATTTGCAAATTTTTGGTAAATTTGGTATTTTTTTATAAATAAAAATAAATTTTTTCGGTGATGTCATCGGCGCAGGCGCACTGAGGGAGTGCTGAGGAGGCGAGCCTCCTTCTCTCAGAGCGACTGCGCCGAAGACAGGCGCGCGATTTTTGAAATGCAGACATAGCCAGCCGGAGGAGGAGATCGCTGCTGGCCCTGTCAATCAACAGGAGGAGGGGGCGGTTTTTTGCGGCTGCTACCAGCAAGTAGCCGCCCTACTTGCTGGTAGACAGGTAATTTGCATATTATAAAAGTACGTTTTTTGCATTATCTACTGAACGAAAATGATTAATAACATAATGTATAGATATATCGCAGTATAGGGATTATAAGTACCCAACAAAAAAAAAATATGAGTTTAGTGGGGTGACAGAAGCCCTTTAAGGGGTTAATGATGTGGCAGTGATAATTTTTGAAAATATATTTTATTGGGAAAATTCCCAACTTTCTTGATGAAATTCTTTCCCTCCTACCTCATTATTGTCATATGGTATCCCATAGATACGGCCACCGCTTGCCTCCCGAATTCATGGGACGCGCTTGCCCAGAAGACACTTTATTTTCACCCAGCCGGCCGCTCATTGCAGTCCTGAATGCGCAGGCTTATTTCTTCAGGGCCGCGTCTCATACAGAGCCGCGCATGCCCTGTATGCAGCGCGGCTCTATACGAGACGCGGCACTAAAGAAATAAGCTTGGCGCATGCGCGGCAGCGTGAGCTCTCAGGACATTTTTTTTTCACCCAGCCGGCTGCTCAGGCCGGCTGGGTGAAAAAAAAATGTCTTCTGCGCAAGCGCGGCCCAGGGATTCGGGAGAGAAGCGGTGGCCATAGGAGACACATGAGCGAGCACGCAAGGAGTGTGATGTCAGAAAGAGGCGTGGCAGGGCTTCACTCAAACTGCCTAAGCCCGCCCAGCCTTAGAAGCATGAATCCAGGAAGTGAACAGCAGAGCTGGCTGCAGGTGAGGACGAATTAGCAAGATGGGAAAACCCCTTTAATGTATCATCTATGACCCTGGGATATTGCAATGGAAGCAGTGGCATAAATAGAACAGCAAATTTTTGAAAGACCCCCCCCCCCCCCCCCTTCCTGGGCAACCTCATCCTCCCATGCTGTGGCTAGTCAAAATAGCTCTCGCAGACCAGGCCTGGCAGCTGCTCTATCCGTTACCTATACTGTATGTCATGTCATTGTGTATAATGTCATTATGTAATACTCTTGAGCAGGTCCTGACAATAAAATCTTTCAGTCCTCCTTCTGGGTGGGCCCCTTCTGAGTTCGGGCCCCATAGCAGCCGCTTCCCCTGCTTCCACTATAGCTAAAGGAAGTATGCAGGTTTGGGGTATTAGTGGGAAGCAATAGCCCTTGGGGTGTCAGTCACATAGGACACTAGGGACCCACAGATGACCTTGAGAAAAACATGTATGAAGCCGTAGTTGTCAGATGCACTGGGCACTATATATTATCATCGGAGCACTTGATGACATTGTTGTGTGTGTTTTGTATGTCATTGTTATTAATACACTATGTAATTATGTTACTTGAACACTAGTGCTGCTCTGCAGACTTTGTGGGCCAGTTTTACTATCAGTTAGACAGAATAGACCCCAGTGGTGTAAGTAGAGTCCTGTGGGGCCCAGGGCAAATTTTGGATCGGGCCCCCTGACATAGTGGTCCAAGCAGTAATAAACTCCTGCTAAACGTAAGACAGCAAGGAAGCTGTCTTACATTTAGAATTGGTGGTGGATCTGCCGAAGTCATGTAGAGGTCGGAGCCTCTTCATAACTCCTGCGGATCCACCGTCAGCTATAGGGGATATTAAAACCGGTGTCTAAAACACCGGTCTTAATAAATGACCCCCGGAGTCTTTAAGTGCACCAGGTTCAGGTTGTATGATAAATCTGGCACATCTATAGTCAGCTCATCTTTTACTTTCTTTCAGATTTTTACACCAGACATTTTGGTGCAAAAAGTTGGATCTGAGATCACGCCTCCTTTCCCACTAAGCCACCCCCTTGTTGATCACGGAAATAAAAAAAAAAACGCTAGATGCAAGTTCTTGTGCAATTTGACCATGGTTGGTCTGTGATTGAGTTTTTTGCCTTCCGCATGTCATCCATAGTCCACATGCACTGCTAGGCTAAAAGGGGGAATTCAGGAGCATCTCCTACCAATGGTCAGTGAAATCCACTGACAGAACATGGATGCCATCCCTATTCTGACAGTGGTTTTCACTGACCTGTAGACTTCATGGACCAAAGTACTGCATGCATCCATTGTTGTGGATTGGTGGAAGAACAAGAACTTGTACATAAACACATTCAAATCAATAGATATGGGATATTTGTCGAGAACATTGTATTTTTCACGTGGCATAGGTGAACAGAACATATCTCTACTGTCTCTATAAATTTTAGGAGCAGCACTTGTAGGATGCACTATACAAAGCTCACTGACTGCTATTTGTTAAAGGAGTTTTCCAGGACTTAGATATTGATGAGCTGTGCTCAGGATAGGTCATTAGAATTGGATTGGTGGGGTCTGACACACTGCACTCCCAAAGTGGACGGAGCCTTCTGCTTCTGGCGCTGTCCACTGTATAGTGGTTGTACTGGGGTACTGCAGCTCAGCTCCGCTTCCGTCTACCATATATGCTCCCCTGCCAGAAGCTGCCCCAAACAGCTGATCGGTAGGGGTACCGGGTGCTGGGTTCCCACTAATATGATATTGATGATCTATCCTGAGGATAGGTCATCAGTATCTAAGTCCTGGAAAGCACCTTTAATCAGTGAAATCACAATTCTTAACTACAACAAATACAAATGTAGTAATATTATATTTATTATTAGTATTTATTAGTAGTAGTAGTAATAATAATATGTATTATATTATTTTTATTCTTATATTTTGTATTAATATTATTATATTATATATTTTTTTATTAGTTACACTGTATGACAGCATAATAGTAATAAGATTTTAAATTTATACAATAATAGTACAATTCTGTGATGTAGAAAAAAGTCGGATTTTCTCTTCAGTACTGCGGCGGCCTCTAACATGTCACTTCCAATTCTCGACTTAGCTTACTTCCAGCCCGGTTGTGCTCCTGATTCCCGTCAGCAGATTAGCACAAGAAATATCTTGCTTCACAAATCTGACTCCTTTCATTTTTCAGCTTTGTGGGTCACCGGTCATGCATTATTCATTTCATGGTGCGGCTGAGCCAGATGTGGACACCTGTTTTCCTGGAAACACAACTGCAATCTATGCATCATCTTTTAATAATTGTCAGAAAAGCTGTGCATTTATATAGGATGACACTGCATGGTAATGTAGGGTTCAGAAGATCAGCTTTGTGCAATGTGATAAAATACATATACAATACAACCACTTGAATTAAGCCATGAAATAGGAAAGACTACATGAGTTTCATAAATTTTGTATTTAACTTTTTGTGGTTTTCTAATGCTCTACTTCACTCATTACTACAACCTATTAATACCAGAATATTATTATTATTAGTAATTATTTATTCATTATATGGGTTGTATAACCACATGCATTGAGCTTCCCCTAATGGCGGCTGTAGTCAGACAAAATATTATCATTAGCTCTTTGGCTTTGTTAACAGAAGTACTGGATTTTGAGTTATTGCAATTGTACGGTATGTGTACAGCTGGTCAGGACTGAACAACCACTTGATAACTGGTTGCAGCAGAAGACAGCTCAGCATGGCAGGGAAGATGAAAAAGAGGACTACATGGCAAGCTGGCACATAATGCATTGCAGTCAACCTCAGACAATCAGGGAGTATGATATTGACATACAACCAGGAAAGCCATGTGTATTCTGAGCTTCTACATTGATATGACAGGACATCTGGCAGAGAGAGACAGCAAAGAAAGCATACAATACAGCTAGTTTAGGGTAAAAAAGGGACAGTTTTAGGGACTAAGGGCTAGTTAGATTTAATTAATTGCTAGGTTTTAGCTAGGTACAGCATAGGGTTAGTGTAGTTTAGTGCAGTGTGTGTCAATGGGCTGCAGTCATTCACTGAGGTTCTGCTTGCACTGCACTTTAATATTCAACTTTAATATTTAACGTTACAGTACTCTTTTTTTTTCTTACTGAGCATCAGCAAGCTATAAATCCAATTTACATTAAAAAAAATCGCAATCATAGACAGAAATCTTCTACAGTATTAATCCTGGAGGTATACTGGGTGATATGTTTTTCAGTGTCATAGTTCCAACTGACCCTTTGTTTCTACAAAACTGATGGAGGTGGGGGTGTGCATGTTTCTTTCATGTGGGAATTTATCTCCACAGTGTCGGCCAACAAAACTATCACAATGTGCAAGCTCTGCAGGCAAGAGTAAGACATGTTCTTCTCGTACAAACGTAGGAACAACTGCTCTCGTTCAGCACATGAGGCAACCACAACTACTCACATGGAAAAAGTGAACTTACCAGCAATGTGAACAAGACTGTCCTACTTGTCCCCATGATTCTAGTAGCCAAGCCACATGCACATGTGGTATAGTGTCGTTGCTATTCTCGTCATTATCGTCAACATCAGCATCCACTCCTCTTCCTCATCTACTCCATCCATCATCAGTCATCCAAAACGGAAAGTGTGGGCAGAAACAACATTATAGGCTAAGTAATCTATTTGTGTCCCAACTGAACTCCCACCTGGTGCAGTCGCTGCTGTACCACTTAGTGGAAATCAGCTTAGCTGTAGACATCATTAATTCACATCAAACAGAGTAACACAGTCAAAGAAATTTCAGAAAAGAAAAAAAATGCATAAAATATCTTAGTTTTGGAAAGGTTTCAAAGCCAATTTTTAAGACTTTGAGACTCACTTTCATCACTATGAAAAACATTAGGGGAAATTGATTATGGCTGGTATTTCATATGCCAGTCTTTATAAAACAATGGCTTGAGTAAATTGTGCCAAATTTATTAACAAGCCTCTTAATAAATTTGGTGCATCTTATGATAGGCTGTATGCTGGAAAATGTATGCCAGCCACGAGTGCTATAGGTTTCCACTATAATCTACAGCATTTTGTGATTTAAATTATGGAAAATTGTTGTGCTGTGGGAGGCCATACCCTCTCTAACTAACTCCAGCTCACTTTTTCAAAAATTGGCGGAAATGTAAAAATGGAAAAATCATTAATTGTTTTGCACGAAATGACACTTTAGTAGTGTCTGAAAACTGGAATACTGACTGATAAATTCTCTCCACTATCTTCAAATGGAAAAGACTAGAAACAGTAGTGAAGGCGTGGCCTGACCGGCATGGAGTGAGGACGCAGGTCGCTTCAGCTCCGGTATAATCCTGTCTGTATCCTGACCATCCGTTCTGGTGGAACCCGATTTTTTATCAAAAGACCCTCAGTGAGTCTCTGTGCCTGACCCCCCTAAGGCTCGCCTGTCTCTGTGCCTTGCGGCTGCTGCCAGACGCTACCTTGGGGCCGGGCCTTCACCCCAGATGACATCCCTGTCTGCTGGCCGGTTCTATCGGTGGGGGCGCCGGTGAAAAACGATATCCTGCTATACTCACCTGCACCGGAGGCCGAGCGGAGCTTGGAGACTCATTCCGGTGGGTTCACTTACCCTTCTTCCCGGCCGGACGGTGATTCCTGCACGCTTGGTGCCGCGGGCGCCATCTTGGCCGCAGCTCTGAAGACGACCGCACCTCTCCTTCTGTAGCCAGCGCTTCAGGTAAAGAACCTTCTCTTCTCCTGGGGCGGTGTGACGCCTGTTGGGGACACTGGGACTACGTCTGCCTCAGTATAGAGGGATCTGGCACATGTATTAGACCACAGGCGTTTTTGCTGGAGTGCTTCCTCTTTAATATCAAAGTGTGGTGCTTGCTGGAGGTTTTATGGGCCGCAAAACGGGCACCTCAGGGCCTGCTATCCCTCCTAAGTTGATGCTCGACAATATGAGCCAAACAGATGGCCAGGAAGTTGGGGCTTCTTCTGCACGTACAGAGGTGGACCTTGCAAAAGTTATGGCGGCCATTACTAACTGCCAAACGACACTCACGGTCAAAATTGACCATGTGCAGGCCGACCTAACTCTCCTCAGGCATGATATCGATAAGATCCGGGAGAGAACAACTGAGGTGGAGAGAAGGCTGGGAGAGGTGGAAGATACTGTTCAACGTGAGGATTCGGTGGTCCGTGCTCTGCAAAATCAAGTTAAAACCCTGGCAGCAAAAGTGGAGGATGCCGAAAATCGAAATAGGAGAAATAATATTAGGATTATGGGTTTACCGGAGAGGGCAGAGGGTCCATCCCCTGACGAATTTACGGAGCGCCTTATCAAACAAATCCTGAGCCCAATTACCCTATCGGGGACTTTTGCAGTGGAGCGGGCGCACAGGATTCCTACTCGTCCTCTGCCCCCTGGAGCCCCATCACGTCCTTTTATCTTTAAAGTGCTCAACTACAGAGACCGGGATGCTATACTGGCGACGGCCTGTCGTATGAAGGACATTCATTTTGACAACGTCCGGATTTCCTTCTACCCGGACTTCTCCACAGAGGTGCAGAAACAACGCAGGCAATTCACAGCAGTGAGAGTTCGGTTGCGGGAGAAAGGCCTTGTCTACGCCATGATGTATCCAGCACGTCTCAGAGTCCAGGATGGAGAAGTGGTGAAATTCTTCGCCACCCCAGAGGAGGCGTCTGGCTGGACCGCAGGGGCTGGCTGGACCGCAGGGGCTGAGTAAATTGGGACTTGTGTACTGAGAGTCTTATTTCATGTTCAGGATGGTCACTTTATATGTGGGAGCTGAGTGTGCTAAAATTGGGTTGTCCTATTGCCTAGGTTCAGTTCTTAGGTTTACCTAGAGTAGTGGGCGGCAGCACGGGCCTCCCCGTCCTGATCTACTAGAGAGGAGATTGATCATGGGGTATTCAGGCTTGGATAGGTTGGGGATATCTGGGCAGGGTGGGGGGAGTTGCCCGCAGTTCTGGGCATGTTGGGATGGTTTTACTGCATTCTTGAAGTATGGGTGTGACTGTGTGTATGTATGGCTTGGGTGGTGCATTTTCCTTGTGGGGTATAGCTTTGACACTCCACCGTAATGGCAATCTGTCGGTTTGTCTCCTGGAATGTCAGGGGACTAAATGATAAAATTAAAAGATCCCTTGTCTTCAATTTTGTAAAGAAACATAACCCTAATATATTGATATTGCAGGAGACACATCTGCAGGGGCGGAAATTGCTGGCGTTGAAGAGACCTTGGGTGGGAGCTGCTTACCATGCGGTATATAGTTCCAGAGCGAGAGGTGTGTCAATTCTAGTGGCGAAGTCCCTTCCCTTCCGATCTTACTCTGTTCAGACTGACATGATGGGGCGTTTTGTGATCCTTCATGCTGCAATCAGAGGCATTGATTATCTCGTGATAGGGGTGTATGTCCCCCCCCCCTTTTCAGAGGGATGTGTTGGATGAAATTATGAAACGTGTTGCAGCGTTGCCTCCGGTGCCTCTGATTGTGCTTGGGGATTATAATGCGGTGTTAGACCGTTCGATGGATAGGCTTCGCCCTGGGGGGGCGCATACTGATGCGTTGAATTCCTGGGCAGAGGTATTTGCTCTAACAGAGGGCTGGAGATATATGCACCCTGACCTTCGGCAATACTCTTGCTATTCGGCTTCCTATGCAGCGCTCTCCCGGATCGATTTAGTATTTCTCAGTAAGGAGCTGTTACCCTCGCTGGTAGCCACGGAATATTTGCCGAGAGGCATTTCTGACCATGCCCCCCTATTGGTGATTCTGAGACAGCCGCTTGCACCTGCCGAAAGGCTATGGAGACTTAATAGTAAATGGCTTGAGGTGTTGCCGGTGGTTTGGGCTGCACAGCAGAGGATGAAGGATTATTGGGAACTTAATGAGGGCTCTACTAATCCTCTGGTGGAGTGGGAGGCATTTAAAGCTGTGCTACGTGGTACATTGATTCAGGCAATTGCATCATACAGGAAAGAGCTGAGTGCCACTAGAGTTAAACTAGAAGACGAGGTAGTAGGGAAGAAGCAGGCTTATATCACAGACCCAAATGGTGTGAACCGTAGTTTATGGGATGAGGCCCAGAGGAAACTTAACTTGCATCTCACTGAGTATACCCAGAAGAAGTTGCTGTTCCAGAGGCGCCTAGTCTTTGCAGAGGGCGACAAAAATGGGAGTGCCTTGGCTTTCCTGGCTAGGACCGAGGTGCCACAGACGGTAGTTCCGCACATTACCTGCGGGGATGGCTTAAAGGTATATCGACCGGCAGATATTTGTGAACAGTTTGTTCAGTTCTATACTGACCTATACAGTTCTAAATCCACTTCCTCCCCAGAGGGGATTCGTTCATTCCTTCAATCCATCCCACTTACACCTTTGGCTGCAGCTGATAGCAAATATTTAGGGAGAGCTATTGATGAAGGGGAGGTCAGGGCAGCAATCGAGGACATGGCGCCTGGGAAGTCGCCTGGTCTGGACGGCTTCCCGATTGAATGGTACAGGTTGGATGTTACTTTACAATCTGCACGTTTACTCAGGCTTTTTGATTATGCATGTGAGTCCGGGAAGTTGCCTTCTTCCTTTGGGGAGGCGACCATCGTGGTAATTCACAAAGTTGGGAAGCCTCAGGATCAGTGTGCTTCATACAGGCCGATTTCCCTTCTAAACACAGATGCCAAGATCTTGGCCAAAGTTCTGGCTAAGCGTCTTGGTGAGGTGATACTGTCCATTATTGACCCTGATCAAACTGGTTTTATGCCCGGGAAGACGACTGATATAAATCTTAGGAGATTATTTACCAACTTGCAGGTCAGGCACGATAATGCGGGTTCAAGAGTCTTGGCAGCCCTAGATAACGAGAAGGCCTTTGACTCGGTGGAGTGGCATTTTATTTGGGAGACAATGTTTCGCCTTGGTTTCCCTTCCTCCTTTGTTAAGTGGGTCAAATTGTTATATCAGGCACCTATAGCACGGATTAGAGTGAATGGAGTCATGTCCAGGCCCTTCAGGCTGTATAGAGGCACTAGGCAAGGGTGTCCTCTGTCCCCTTTGTTGTTCGCCCTGATAATAAAACCTTTGACACAGCTGATCAATAATAGCTCTCTGATAGAGGGGTGGACGATAGCCGGGATTCAGGAGAAGGTGTCACTGTACGCGGATGACCTGTTAGTCTACTTGGCTGACCCTGGCCCTTCCTTAGAGACCCTGCTAGATGTGGTGAATGGATATGGGGGATACTCGAGACTACGGGTAAACTGGACCAAGTCTAGTTTATGTATTATAGATGTAGATGAACCTGTGGACATCTCCCCGGTATCACCACTGAGGGTAGTGGAAAGCTTTCTTTACCTAGGAATACATATCCATAGGGACCCTAAGCAGTTCTGTCATTTGAATCTGAGACCTACTATGGAATATGTCACGCGTAAGCTGAAAGCCTGGGAAAATCTTCCTTTGACCCTGGTGGGAAGAATCAACATTGTTAAGATGGTGTTGCTCCCCAAACTTCTGTATATTTATAGAGCAGCTCCAGTTAGGATCCCTAAGTCCCATTTTGACATTTTGTATAGAACCTTGTCCCGTTTCTTGTGGCTCCATCGGTCCCCCAGACTTGCGAGAAAGACACTGAAGGCTTCCTACGTACAGGGGGGTTTGCAGCTTCCGGATATGTATATTTATTATATAGCTACGCGCCTAATGTATGCATCTTGGTGGATTAGGGCAGATGCCAATAACCCAGCGGTGGTATTAGAGGCGGCGCTGGCTGGATCATATGAAGCTCTAACTAATCTGGTGTACAGGGGGGGAAGGCCCACAGGTCCTGGGATATATACGGAGTCTATGGTGACAGTTAGCGAGGCTTGGGTGAGATTTGTGGAGATACATACTGAAAATCTGGCGGGGGATACCTGGTCCCCTTATATTCCATTATGGCGTAACAAGCTTCTTCCAGAGCTCTTGCACCTTTCCGATTTTGAATTCTGGCCTAGGAAGGGCCTTAAGTATCTAACACAATTGTTCCATGAAGGGATCTTCCGTTCCTTTGAGAGCCTGCGGGCTGAGTTCCGGCTGCCCCAGACGAGCTTTTACCGCTTCCTCCAATTGAGACATGCCTGTGAGAAACAATTTAAATCCCTGTCCTTAAAATTAGAGTGTGGCCCGCTAGAGTCAATAGCCAGAAGGAAAATCCCATGCAAACCTATATCTTCCTTTTATGCTGAAATTGTCAAAATGCAAGAATTCCCTATTAGGGTTTCCTTTGTTAAATGGGCTGAGGATATCCCGGAGTTGGAGGATGCTCATTTGGAGGAGTGGCGTCTGAGATGGAAAACGTCGGTTATAAGTGCTAGAGATCAGCTCATTCAAGCTAAGTGGATGCACAGAGTGTACTTGACCCCACTGCGTCTTTATCAGATGCGGCAAATACCGAATCCTGGATGTGACAGATGTGGAGAGGCGAGGGGCTCTTTCTTTCATATGGTGTGGCTCTGCCCGGTGATGAAGTCATACTGGAAGGGAATATGTAACTTTATTAACGTTAGGTTAGGGCTCCCAGGGATCTGTAATCCTGTAATATGTTTACTAGGGCTAGTCTCTGAAGCTACTCCTTCCAAATATAATAGAATATTATTATGATTGTTGATGTTCTATGGGAGGAAGAATATACATTTGAACTGGAAACCGCCCAAGTGTCCTACAGTGAGCCAATGGATACTCCTGATAAATAAAGACCTGCAAATGTACAAATTGACATACGAGGCAAGGGGATTGCCTGATCGATTTGATAATATCTGGGGCCTTTGGGTCCAGGCGGAGGGTACAACTTGAAGTCATTGGCGATGGCGAATGCATCACCCATTGTATGAATGTGAGTGTGTATGCGGTTTGAGTGAGTCCTAGAACTAATTTGGTGGAAACAGCGACACCTTGTATTAAAGTCACTTATATGTCCTTTATGGTCAAGATATATGTTAATATTGGACTTGCTAATGTGAGTGCATGGGTCATGGAAGGATTGTTCTTCTCTATTCTCCCCTTGGGAGTGTTGTATTAAATGCAAAATGTTAAATAAACGCTATTAAAAAAAGAAACAGTAGTGAATCTTACTAGGAGTGGTCAAATCATTTCCAGGGTGTTTCAACTACTCATGCCTGAAGTAACAAAAGTCACCCAAGAATTGCAATTATCATTAAGTGTTCTGTCTGACAACAAACTAAAACTAAAACCTTATATATTTATAGCTGTATAGTGGTATGATGTGGATGGCATATGACAGTTTTATTTTTTCACCATATGAAAGAATTATATGGTCAATGTATGTGAAAATAATTTAGGCATTGTATGGCAGTATTACTTGAGCACTGCTTGTTTATTCAGGCACAGAATGTAGTGTAGTTGTATCTATCTATCTAGCTATCTATCTACAGTATCTATCTATCTATCATGGGGTTTTGCTCTGGTAGACAGGTTAGCGGACGCAGTATAGAGGCAAGGAACCAGGTTGTAAATCAACTTCAGTGTTTTATTCACACTCAGCAAAAACATAACAGTCTTGGTGCTTGTTCACAGCAAAACAAAACAATGGTCACCTGGAATCCTAGGTGTCATTTCACACCCGGCTATATGCTCAGCCACAGATAAGTTCACTGGCAGGCGTCCTCGGCACAGCTTTACTCATGAGAACTTGAGCTCCTTCTCCCTGGCTAAGAGCGGGGCGCTCTGATTGGATGCGCTCACAACCAGGGAGAAGATAATAACTCCCAGGGAAAATACAAGTCTCCGCCTAGTATAACCGAGTCGCCACATTATAATATAAGGCGCCAAAATATACGGGGCCAACAGCGGACGAATGGGGGGTTCTTTAGAAGAAAAAAAAAAGTGCCATGGCATCAGTGGGGGCCGCCCTATAAGGTAGGATAATAATTAGACTAGAGCTAGCCTGATGAAAGGTCCTCTTTAATGGCTCATTCAGACGGCCGTATGCTGTCCGCAAAAATACTGAATGCTATCCGTTTTTTTGCGGATCCGCAAAAAAACTGATAGCATTCAGTATTTTGGCGGACCCATAGACTTCAATGGGGCCATGTCCTGATTTTCACGGACAAGTATAGGACATGTTTCATTTGTTTGCGGAACCGTGGAATAGAAAAGGGCCCTATAGAAGTGAATGGGTCAGCATCTGATCCACAAAAAAACGGATCCGCATTTTTGCGGATAGCATACGGCCGTCTGAATGAGCCCTAAGGCTGATATCAGCTTGCTTGGTGTAAAGAAAATGCAGTGCAATATTTCATGTTTTATTTCTTTATAGGGATGGTCAGGCAAAGAATAAATCACAAACAAAAATTAAACACAAAGGTTTACAATGAATAAGTATTAAATATGTAATTTACTAATAATACATTTTTATAGTTAATAAATTGTAAGTAGAATAAATAAATCATATACTTATCGTAATTTACTCCCTTTATAATGCTCCAGAGCTGCACTCACAAACCTGCTCACTTCTGAGCATAAATGTTCCAGTGTTCCTTGCTGTCTCCACCACTGCAATTAGCTTCTTCTGGTAATTGCTTTCCAGGAAGAGTCATTGCAGTAGCAATGGAGGTATCTACAGTTGTATATAGCTATGTAATGTTATGTATGTTCATGTATTGCCCAAGTGTTCCAGCTAGAAGAGGTATGGTTGGCAATGTTTGGGAGGGACAGGGCTAACCACCCTGTTCCTCCCTTCATGGCAGGAGAGAGTTGTTCCAGCTTCCTGCCAGGAGTTCCAGTTTAGGCAGGGAAGGGACAGGAAGCACATGTCATAATTCCCAATCTTTGGAACCAGATCTTATTCTCGTGTGAGACTAATACTCCAGAGAGATCAGCAAAATCAGGTATACTGCTTCCAGAAAGCATCGGTGTGACAAAACAGCAAAGTGATCTGCGAAATACAGCTTTACAGACACTGCTGCAAGGTGAGGGACTACAGCTCAGACACCCATCTCCCAAACCACTGCTCGGCCATAGAAACATTATGCCGTGGACACCTATATCCCATATGCCATCCAACCAGTCACCATACGTCCTCATCTGATGCCAGAATCTGTAATTTATATTTCATACTGCTGCATGTGCTACAAGTTATATTTTGCATTAAATAAAGAGAGGCTTTTATACTTTTACTTCTGGCCTGAGTCAAATTACATTTCCAGAGCAGCGATCCCCAGGAAACAATAGCCTGAGGGAGTACACTGTGACACAGCACCTCATCAGGACCACTACCACTCCCATCCTCTGCCCCGGCTCTTCAGGGGTTCGCTGCATCATCTTTACACCAGGTTCTGTACAGTAAGGGGCTCTTCGCAGTCCAATCTATCTCTGTTTGCCGACATAATGTATAAACATGCAGACAGGCTAATATCACTATTACAGCAAAATAGTATAAAATGGGTCTTCTCCTACATCAAAGTGGTGATTTTCACAATAGCCCATAATGTCTGCACTCAGCACGGTGCGATTCTGAATGGAGCAGCAGAGTCCAGCTGTACTGCCGGAGAGACTGCTATAGCTCACTGAAAGCATAAAAACCCCAGTGCTGGGCACATGCTGCTTTAATGTCATGAAAGATGGGACAGGAATCATAATAGAGCCACCGTTCTGTGAAAAGTTTCAGCAGAACATACGAAAAAAAACAAAAAAACTTTATTTGGGTCTCTTTTCAAAGTCTAACATCTATCAGTCCGTCTGTCTGTCTCTGTCTATCTACTCAGGTTACAGTATCTATCTGTAATATAATTATTTAATTGGCTATGGTGTATGCAATGTGAGCCGACACTGTGCCAATAAGGGTATGTTAATACAGAAATTTTTGTAGATGATTTTGCTTCCAAAGCTGATTTCGGCGGCAAATTATTGTATGACGTGCCATTTTTGGAACTATTTATCATTATGCTGATGACTGATTTTTCTGCCTCCCATTATTTGAATAGGATTTTCAGTGCTGATTCTGATAGGGTTTTGATGTTTTTTTTTTTATTTTAGCTGGCTGTTAAAAAAAAAAAAAAAGAAGCCCCAACTCCTTTTGAAATCAATTGAGGCATATTTGAAAACCATCACTTTGCTTCACTTGTAAAAGGTTTCTGTGCAAGCCAACGGAGCTGTTTGTGGAATGAACTGTAGTTTTTATTGGTACAAATTTTGGGGTATGTACGATTTTTTGATCACTGGTATTGAATTTTTTTGGGGGGATAAGGTGACAAAAAAATTGTGAATCATGTGTTTTTCATTTTTTTTTCCGTTACGTTGTTCATGGCACAGGAATTTTTTTTAGTATTTTATTAATTCTGATATTTTTGGATGCACGATGTCTAATATGTTTATTTTTATTATTGTTTATATATATTTATATGTAAAATTGGGAAATGGCAAGTGAGTTAAACTTAATATTTCTTTGTTTTCTTAAACTATTTTTTTTGCGTTTATCTAGATCGAGATCTATTATGGTCAATGGGATCTTCTTGACGTGCTCCCTGCTGAGCTGTGTCTCGTGCAAGCTTAGCAGGGAGGTTCTTATGACAGCCATGGGAAGCCTCAGCAGGCCCCAAGCTGTCATGGTAACTGATCAGAGCACCGCAATTTCACTGCCAGGGCTCCGATTGGAAGGCATAGGGAGCCTCATCCCTCTGCCTTACCTCATAGATGCTGTTAATCATGGCATCTGAGGGGTTAAATGACGGGGTTCGGCGTGATCGCCATCCCCCATCATTGCAGCCTTGTGTCTGCTCTATTATAAAGCCCACACCCACCGTGTATGGAGTGGGCTCACCACAGGAGCCCGCTCCATATAATTGTGGGTGCATAATGCCGTACATGTACGGCATTATGTGTTAAGGGGTTAAAGAGACCAGTCCTGTATGGAGACTTATTGGAAGCACTCCATGGTATGGAGACTTATTGGCAATGCTTCATGGGAAACAAATACAGTATGTAAGCAGGTATCTCCCAAGAAGGAGAACCATCTCGCCAGCGTAACCTATTGGAAGTGGCTCCCTATGAGTCAAGATCCGACTGTCCAACAAGCCTTGGCACTTGACAAGGAAATATAGCCAGTCCAGATATCCATCTATAGACAGCTGTTTCGGCAGGGGCGGACATACCGCCTGTGTAGCCAGTACAGTTGCACAGGGGCCCAGAGTGGGAGGGGCCCTCCAGCTCAGCTGTCTCTGCGTCTCAGCCTGTGCTGAGCCACTTCACTGTGTCCTAGCTACGCCTCCTGTCTATCGATGCCAGTAGCCCTGCCCCATCTAGTGATGTGGTAGCCCCGCCCCCATCAGTAGCCCCGCCCACAACCGATCTTCTCATATCCCATTTAGTTAACTATACACTGTTGGAAGAGCAAGCAATATTTGTGTTTTTATAATTTTTTCAGTTTTGTTTGTTATTTTAGAACACAGAACAAGGTCATTGTATAAGAACATATATCATGTACGCTCATCTCAAGTGAGCCGAATTTCAAAATGGAATTCGCTTAGTGAATTACTTTGTCACGAAGCGCATTTCTTTGTAAGTAGTGGGAACAATGAGAGATAACAGCGTTTGTGCCGCCCCCCGTCATTGACCTCTAAGCTGCTGCATTCATCGATGATCACAGCATGAGATGAAAAATTAGGGTTAAAAAAATAATGATAAAACTCACCTTATCCATCTGAGTGCAAAGAGACCGCCGTGGCCATCTTGATTGCAGTTACATCATACGGCACCGCAAACAAGATTTTGTGTGGCATCTTCAATCAAAATGGCCGCAGCGGCCTCTTTGCGCTCAAACAGATAAGGTATGTGTTTTTTTAACACCATTTCAGAGAAAATTGATTAGTTACTACAAAGCACGAGGAAATTCAGCTTTCCCTGAAATCCGGATCGTAGTTCATTTCGGATACTTTGATTCACTCAACATTAACCTTCTACAAAACTGTTAGACAACAAAAAGGTTTGGATTTTTTCAGTTATCTCCATCTGTTCAGCTGTTCAGCTGTTCTTGTTTGTTTTTTTTTTCTTTTTTTTTTATAGAACAAAAATGGGTGCATACAGCGTATATATAATAAATGAGAACTGGATCCTTACAGACTTGATACAAAGTCATACAGATTAGATATTGTAGATCTTGAGTGGGTTCATAGGTAATCGGAATTTAGTGATCTGGATTGTTTAATACTTAACTTTTACTTCTTATTATTGATTGGGTATCAGTGTATACCAACACTTGTTACCTCCTGTGTCTGACACTATCTGCATCAGTGTGGACACAGTGTTACCGTTTTCAATAAGCACCCCCCCCCCCGACTGTGGGACATTGAAAACGGTTTTGTGTATTCAGCTTATTTCTATTTTGAGGGATATATCCCATCTATTTTATAATAAGAAGTAAAAGTTAAGTATTAAACAATCCAGATCACTAAATTCCAATTTCCATGATTAATGCGAGTGATTATATATGAAAATTCATTCTCTCTGATTTATTGTTACGACTTGTGGTATGGCGGGTTTCCTGACATGTGGCTTCAATACTGACTCCTGGCTGGATGAGGCAAAAGAGGTCTTTTCAGAGAGGGTATATGTGCAAAAACTATTTACTCCTTCATAACCGCTTTTAAAGAGCTAAACAAAATATATAAAGACCATATTCCCAGCTGGTGGGAGGTCCAGAGCTTGGAGAACTATATAAAACATGGTATAGTTCCACGTGGTCTGAGGATTTCACTAGTCCCGGTCCCTAAACAAAGAAGTACGGGCTTTAATTCCCGGTGGGATCAGCTTGCCACCTCTAGCTCACTGCAATTTATGAAATTACTTCTGGAGGAGGAAAAAACCTCCTTAGTGGGCCTAGGCGACAAGCTGAAAAACCAAATTGAAGTAACAAAGTCCTTTTCCTCGGATCCGGACTTTACAAATAAAGAAAAATTACTCCAGACCACGGTTGAAAAATACAAATTTTACTTACGCGAAAGAAAACACCGACAGTTTAATCGAGATCTATCGGAGTTCAAAGAGAACAAAGCATACTGTGTTCTTACTGAGAGGGCGACCAGTAAAGAGTCTCCGAGTTATCAACCTCAGAGACTGACATCTCGGACAGTGACCGGGAACAGACCAGCAGGCCGAATCGCGGCAAATATAAAAATACTCAGAGGAGAGGGAAAGGACGAGGAGGCAGAGGTAGAGGCTACCCCACAGGTCATCCGTCTGATTTTTTAAAACAGACCAACCCATACCCACTGAGAAATCGACCGAATACTCAGGGAGGGGCGGCCCAGAGATAATCAACTTATCTCATCGTCCCCTTACAACAACAGAAATGACAGTCCTCAGTAAGGGACTTAGCTTTGTCCCGACACATCGCTTTGACATTTTCGGATTGGTCAAGGACCTCCATCTTTTTATCCACAAGTTGCGTTGGCGCAAATTCCATCTTAATGCGGATAAGCGAAGTTGTCGGGACCTAGGTATTCCCCCTGATATGCTTGAGGACGTTAAATTGCTTTATGGTCTGTCTGACACTCCCAGCGAGAACCAAGGAGAGGGTCCTTTCACCTCCCTGAGGAAGAGTAGTAAGAAGATGCCACCGGCAGCTGAAGTTTTGTGCCTAGACGTCTTCTTGCAGCTGGTCTGCAGGGACTTTGCAAATATTCGACCCTCCTCCCCAAGCCGTAATTACTCGGTGGAGGAATGGGATGCTATACAGTCCCTGAAGCGAAATCCCAGTGTTACCATTAAACCCTCCGACAAGGGTGGCAACACTGTGATTCTCAATACCCCGGACTATGTCAATATATGCCAGCAACTACTTAATGATAGAAACAACTATACTGTGCTTACACACAATCCCACAGTGTTTTTTTTTGGAGAACTAAAGGGAATTCTGACTGAGGCGAAAAAGGAAAAAATTATTTCGGAAGAGGAATTCGAATTCCTGTGTCCACGGAATCTGACTATGGCTACATTTTATAGTCTCCCAAAAATCCAAAAAGGGACCAGTCCTGTTAAAGGACGCCCAATAGTGTCTGGGATTAATAGTTTGTGCCAGAATGTTGGCATATATATAGACCGCATCTTAATGCCCTTTGTTTTATGTCTTCCATCTTATATTCGCGACAGTATGGACCTTTTACGGAAGATTGATGATGTCATTATTGAAGACAATAGCATCCTGGGTAGTATAGACGTCGAGGCCCTATACTCCTCTATCCCCCATGAGGCGGGTCTCAAGGCGGTTGAATACTATCTCAACACAAGAGGTACTCAGTATAGGGCACATAATCAATTTGTGCTTAGATTGCTGAGATTCCTGTTGACACATAATTTTTTCCTTTTTAACACCAGGATCTACCACCAGCTCAGGGGCACGGCGATGGGATGTTCCTGTGTGCCGTCCTACGCCAATCTGCTCCTGGGCTGATGGGAGGCAACTACGGTCTTTGGGGAGACGATGTCGTCATGTACCGGGCCCATACTCATGTGGGCGCGGTACATAGACAACATCTTTGTCATATGGAATGATACAAAGGAATCCTTCTCTGAATTTGTCCTTGGACTTAACACCAATACTGTGGGACTACGCTTCACATCCGAAGCTAATCGAGACAATTTGGCATTTTTGGATATCAAGATATCCAGAGGTGCTTCAAATGAGCTTGGTACTACGATCTATAGGAAGCCCACGTCGACGAACTCTGTACTGCACTGGGACAGTGGCCATCCCTTTTCTCAGAAAAGAGGAATACCAAAAAGTCTATATTTGCGCCTGAGATGCAACTGTTCCAGCAAGTCAGAGTTCGTCAACCAAGCTAAAATCCTACAAAACCGGTTCCTCGATAGGGGATATCCCAACGAGGTCCTTAAACCGGCATATCGAACCGCACTGTCAGCAAAGCGGTCCGATCTTCTAGTGCCCAAAATAAAGAAGGAGGAGACGGAGAAGAAGGTCTGTCTCATCGCGAAATCAACAGGACCATCTTTAGTTATCCACAGATTACTTTTAGAAGAGGGAGTAGCCTAAAAGATATGCTGGTACACAGCCACTACACCCCGGCCACCCAAGCAGCGACATGGTTGGACCGTAGGATCAATGGCTGCTATAGGTGTAGTGGCTGTGTGGCCTGCAAGATTTTACAAAGCAGCAAGACTTTCTTTAGTTCCAACCTACAGAAGTCCTTCACCATCAAGGACTTTATCAATTGCCGCACACGCGGTGTTATCTACAAGATCACATGCGTTTGCGGACTTGAATATGTTAGTCACGAACGAACGCGATACGCCAGTGGCCCGACATGTTAACGACAATCATGGCGGAGACTCAAATTGTATTCGAGCCATAGGCATCGATAAAATCCCACCACCAACACGTGGTGGTGATTGGGACCGCCTCTTACTGCAGCGGGAAGCACGCTGGACTTTCCAATTAGACACGGTATCCCCTAAAGGCCTGAATGAACATCTGTTCTTTGGCTGTTTTCTATAATGTCCCCAGTTTAAGCGTTCGTCCTTCTTGAAAACCTAATAAAATAAACCTCCAACGTCACCTCACTCTGCCTTTTTCAATCGGGCAGTACTGCCTACTACTTGTCTTGTGTCATTTTTGTTAGCCATTGCCGGGAAATCAAAATATCAAAACCGCAAAAAATACCACTAACTAATATATACCCATATCAGGGTTGTCATGTGCATCTGTTGGACATACAGTACAGACCAAAAGTTTGGACACACCTTCTCATTCAAAGAGTTTTCTTTATTTTCATGACTATGAAGGAATCAAAACCATGAATTAACACATGTGGAATTATATACATAACAAACAAGTGTGAAACAACTGAAAATATGTCATATTCTAGGTTCTTCAAAGTAGCCACCTTTTGCTTTGATTACTGCTTTGCATACTCTTGGCATTCTCTTGATGAGCTTCAAGAGGTAGTCCCCTGAAAAGGTCTTCCAACAGTCTTGAAGGAGTTCCCAGAGATGCTTAGCACTTGTTGGCCCTTTTGCCTTCTCTCTGCGGTCCAGCTCACCCCAAACCATCTCGATTGGGTTCAGGTCCGGTGACTGTGGAGGCCAGGTCATCTGGCGCAGCACCCCATCACTCTCCTTCATGGTCAAATAGCCCTTACTTTCAAAGTTTTCCCAATTTTTCGGCTGACTGACTGACCTTCATTTCTTAAAGTAATGATGGCCACTCGTTTTTCTTTACTTAGCTGCTTTTTTCTTGCCATAATACAAATTCTAATAGTCTATTCAGTAGGACTATCAGCTGTGTATCCACCTGACTTCTCCTCAACGCAACTGATGGTCCCAACCCCATTTATAAGGCAAGATATCCCACTTATTAAACCAGACAGGGCACACCTGTGAAGTGAAAACCATTTCAGGGGACTACCTCTTGAAGCTCATCAAGAGAATGCCAAGAGTGTGCAAAGCAGTAATCAAAGCAAAAGGTGGCTATTTTGAAGAACCTAGAATATGACATATTTTCAGTTGTTTTACACTTGTTTGTTTTGTATATAATTCCACATGTGTTAATTCATAGTTTTGATGCCTTCAGTGTGAATCTACAATTTTCATAGTCATGAAAATAAAGAAAACTCTTTGAATGAGAAGGTGTGTCCAAACTTTTGGTCTGTACTGTATGTCCCGTTGCCCACAGATGCACCTGTATACGGTGCTTATACATCAATATGCCTGTATGTACGGACCAAAGGTATCTATATGTTGCGTCCGTATCTCTGTTTCATATAGACCCACAGTGTATATATGATACAACATGTATATATCTATATGGTGCACACTATGGATTCTTTTTCCCCTTCTTTGTATGCCATCCATGACAATACAAAAGCAATGGTGCATAGTAAAGTAACAGCGCATCCTAGGATGCAGCATTAATAGTGGAGGCAAGGCGCCAGCGCAGTGCTTCTTTTTAGACATAGCACAGGCACAAATACTGCCCTACGGATGCTGCACCTTGGACCCTGGCAACTATTCTACGCATGCGCGGCCTAGACGTTCTGCACCCACTCACGTGATCACATTGCGTCATTACATCGTGTGATGTGCTTATGCTAATGCACACGCGCCGCTTTTACCTGGTGTGTGGGCATGACGCATGCAGTGATTACGTAGTGTGAGGGCAGACGTCACTACTGGCCGCCGCCATACTGGGCGACGGCTGACGTCATCATGACGCGCGTCGTGCGGATATGCCGACGCGATGCTTTAAAAGAGAAGGCGCGCTTATGTAAAGACCAGGTAACATTCATGACCGCTGCCTCAACCTGCGTACCGCAATAAGCGAGGGGGTCCTTTCTTCTGTTCCCCTTTCCTCTTCCCTGTTTGTTGTGCACCTATCTGTGCACTTCATTCCACCTGAGAGCCACTGCTCTCGGTGGCCTCTTTTTGCATTTGCTGCTGATCACATCACCTTCAGCGAATGATTTATATCTCCTGGCCCATTCTATATATATTCCCCTGATGAGAGGAGGGTTTTTCCTTTGCCTCAGAAACGTGCATGTAGGGATCCTTTCAGGGCCATACAGGGACCACAATTCCAGGGTTAGGTTCCGGACGGGGGCCCAACTAGTGGGATACCCCATGGCTAGACCTAAGGGTTATTGTAGGGCTGCGAGGGTCAAATAGGGACTGTAACGGATCTCCTAGCACCCCGACCGGGTACCTCAGTTGATAAATGCTCCCAGTGCCTCCCGAGGACTCCAAGCACTCCGCTCGACACCGATACCACCACAGGAACCAGGAACAGAAACAGCTCTTACAAGAGCTAGATGTAATAGCCAGGGAAGTATACACGTATAGCAATCCCCACACACATGAGACGAGGCTCTATGTTGAGAGTAAAACACGAACACTTTATTGAGGGCTACCCGCCCATATTTATGCAGGTCCCCATCTGGTGTACACGCCCCTAGGGGACCAGAAGGAAGACTGTGACACAGGACAGATACGTAGCACTCAGGATACACAGACACAACACATCCCCACAATGCATCATGGTTTCCTGCTCTCTGCCCTGGAGACACCCGAGGAGCAATTCAATTATATCTCAGGACAAAGGGAAATCACCAATACACATGTGGGAACAACAGGACAGTAATCACCACCCAAACACACAATGTCACACCCTCACAGCAAACACAGACATTTAACATATTCCCAGATAGCTCAAGTCTGAGTGCATATCATTAGGTGAATAGCACTCAGAATACACAAATGCAATAAAATTAGCTATCTGGGTACCCTCACATAACATACAATACAATTCCACAGACAGATGGTTCTGTCACACACCTCAAAACCCCACATGTCCCCATATGGCTTGGATCTGAGCTCTCAGATGCCACAAACACAGTCAAATCGCCATGGGGTTTAAGTTTTGCATGGGCTGATGAGAGGGCCCATAATCCTGGGGCAAGAGGCTGGCAACCAGGCCCCTCCAAAACCCAGTGGCGAGGTTATTTTCGCCATACATCTCCCCCTCCCAGGGAAGACTAACCAGATACCCGACCTCACGCCGGTCGGTACCTGAGTTAGTCTGGCAGCCCACCCACAACCAAATACTGGACCTGTTGAATTTGGTAGCCTGTCTCTGTCCAGTGAGTCCACCAAGGTTATGTTGGTAGCTGGTACTCCCGGTCTCTGTGTTGCTCCCTGGCTTGGAGTGGAGGTTGCTTTGTGGGCAGGGATCAGCGGTACTCTGCCCTGGTGCCAGCGCTACCACGAAAGAAGCCTGGTTGGAGTCTGGTTGTTGGAGGGGGAGACCGACTGTCTGCCCTTTGGCTAAACAGCCCTGTTGCTGGGGGACAGGACCGACTGTCCCTACCCCCTGTGCTGTAAGTGCAGAGACCACGGTCCCATCTGCACTATTATGGGGCTTACTGTCTCCCCCTGGTGCGTTAAGCTGCCGCTGGGGAGAGGGGGTAACGAGCTCCTCTCCCATACATACTTCCAGCCGCTGGGGAGGGCGACCGACCGTCTCCGCTCCCAATACAGTGTCCTGCTGCTGGGGAAAGGAGACTGGGCTCTCTATTCCCTGCTGGACACTCTGCTGCTGCTGGGGGACAGGACCGACTGTCTCTGCCCCCTGTAGCTCCGCCTGCCGCTGGGGAATGGAGACTGGGCTCCCAATTCCCTGTAAATCACCCAGCCGCTGGGGAATGGAGACTGGGCTCCCAATTCCCTGCAATTCACACTGCCAATAGGGAGAGGTGGTAAAAAGCTCCTCTCCCATACATACTTCCAGCCTCTGGGGAGGGAGACCGACTGTTTCCGCTCCCAATACAGTGTCCTGTTGCTGGGGAAAGGAGACTGGGCTCTCTGTTCCCTGTAGGACACTCTGCCGCTGGGAGACAGGACTGACTGTCTCTGCCCCCTGTAACTCAGCCTGCCGCTGGGGAATGGAGACTGGGCTCCCAATTCCCAATAAATCACATTGCCGATGGGGAACAGGACCGACTGTCTCTGCCCCCTGTAACTCAGCCTGCCGCTGGGGAATGGAGACTGGGCTCCCAATTCCCTGCAGGAGCAGTGGAGAGACCTCGGTCACATCTATACCAGCCACCAGAGGTTCTTCCCAGTAAACATCCACAATATCCTCCCACCTGAAGGGCTCTGGACCTGGGTCTGACACTCCGCTCTCCTGCTGAGCCTTCTCACTGGCGTGGAACAGCTGCTGGTAGCCCTGTTCCAGCTCCATCTCCTGGGTCACCAGGTGGACCAGGTCCTGCTCAATCTCCTGAGTGTCGTCCCAGTCATACCTGCTCTCCCGCCACTCAAAGAGGTCCCTGTACCGGGCTTGTGTAGGGCTCCCAAACTCCAGCTCTGAAAAAGTCTCCCATAACAAGCCAGGACCATAAAACTCCTCTCCCTCTGGCTTGTCATGCTCAGCTGTCCTGGGTAGGTACTGTGCCCCATACCACCAGAGCGCCTGGTAGGCATCTTCCAGCCACAGCTCCTGCCATGCTAGGAGTACCAATTCCTTTACTCATTCCTCCCGGGGCTGCTCTCACAGGAAGGGCATCCGCAGGGCTACTCTCTTCTGCAACCGCTGGTCTTTCGTGGGGAGTCTCTCGTCCCGCATATACTCCACAATACCCAGTACCTGGTACCAGATGCCTTTGCGGACTGCATCTCGGTCATCCATGACACCCTCATCGTACTCCACTGCTGTTTCCATTCTGGTGCTGTCAGGGTCGCTGTACTAGGACATGCGTTGCCCTCAAATTGTAAAATCCATGGAATGGTGTCTCCTGTAGCTGTCCTTCTGGCTGTGGGAACGATCCCGCCGCTTGCCACCAATGTAACGGATCTCCTAGCACCCCGACAGGGTACCTCCGTTGATAAATGCTCCCAGTGCCTCCCGAGGACTCCAAGCACTCCGCTCGACACCGATACCACCACAGGAACCAGGAACAGAAACAGCTCTTACAAGAGCTAGATGTAATAGCCAGGGGAGTATACACGTATAGCAATCCCCACACACATGAGACGAGGCTCTATGTTGAGAGTAAAACACTTTATTGAGGGCTACCCGCCCGTATTTATGCAGGTCCCCATCTGGTGTACACGCCCCTAGGGGACCAGAAGGAAGACTGTGACACAGGACAGATACGTAGCACTCAGGATACACAGACACAACACATCCCCACAATGCATCATGGTTTCCTCCTCTCTGCCCTGGAGACACCCGAGGAGCAATTCAATTATCTCTCAGGACAAAGGGAAATCACCAATACACATGTGGGAACAACAGGACAGGAATCACCACCCAAACACACAATGTCACACCCTCACAGCAAACACAGACATTTAACATATTCCCAGATAGCTCAAGTCTGAGTGCATATCATTAGGTGAATAGCACTCAGAATACGCAAATACAATAAAATTAGCTATCTGGGTACCCTCACATAACATACAATACAATTCCACAGACAGATGGTTCTGTCACACACCTCAAAAACCCACATGTCCCCATATGGCTTGGATCTGAGCGCTCAGATGCCACAAACACAGTCAAATCACCATGGGGTTTAAGTTTTGCATGGGCTGATGAGAGGGCCCATAATCCTGGGGCAAGAGGCTGGCAACCAGGCCCCTCCAAAACCCAGTGGCGAGGTTATTTTCGCCACAGGGACATTAAGGAATATCTCTGTGTGATCCCTTCACAGTGTGCTGACCCCCGAACCGCCGAAGTGGACCACCCTGACCACCAGAAACATCGAAACAGGAGGTGTCCGGAGTATCCACTATCTGTAGGGTAGGACACCCGGTTTTTTAAGTGGTGCCGCTGTGCACCTTTGCCATTAGTACCTAAGGTGATGGCATATACCAATGCGGTCACCCTAATTATTGTGTGGCCTAGGTACTAGCACACATTTGCTCTTGTTACCTTCAGTGTCCCAATTTTTCGCACAAGTGTGGACACAGGTGTTACCGTTTTCTTACAGCCCCTACTTTCTCTGGGGAATTTGAAAACGGTATTGTGTATTCAGCTTTTTTTTATGCCCACACGGTGTCGGCATATATCGAGTATTGCCGTCACGTATTATTGATTGGGTATCAGTGTATACCAACACTTGTTACCTCCTGTGTCTGACACTATCTGCATCAGTGTGGACACAGTGTTACCGTTTTCAATAAGCATCCCCCCCCGACTGTGGGACATTGAAAACGGTTTTGTGTATTCAGCTTATTTCTATTTTGAGGGATGTATCGCATCTATTTTATAATAAAAAGTAAAAGTTAAATATTACAATCCAGATCACTAAATTCCGATTTCCATGATTTATGCGAGTGATTATATTTGAAAATTCATTCTCTCTGATTAATTGGGTTCATAGGTAGCCAACCAAAGTAATTTATGGAATAAGCAGAGTGCAAAAATGTCAACATAAAAATTGATTCTGGAAATATTACAGGTTATGGCTAACAAATGACAGATTTTTACCCAGAAAATAGAGAAATTTCGTGTTGCCCCATGGGGTGTTTTGCATTCCTGTGGATAAACATTGTAGAAGAAGAGGTTGAACCAGATGGAATTCCGTCTTTTTACTATGTTACTGTATATTTGATTTGATCACATAGAAATGAATTCAATTCAATCTTTTATGGTTCTTTTGATATATAGTATAATTAGCACAAGCACAGAAGCTGATAATTGAATGGAAAAGTATAGACAATGTAGTGATAATAATAATACCAACAACCATCCTAGAAAATCCAGACACGGATCCACAGCAGTGAATGGGATTCTTGATGGACAAGTGCAAACCTATTTTTCCATTTAAGAAACAAGTTTCTGTTCAGAAAAACATATAGAAGACATACTTATTCTTTTTTGATCGAATCCTGTTTTGGGATAGTAACACTGCACCACACCAATATTTGTGGATTGTTATACGGCATATCAATCAGTGTATGGCACCACTATTTAGGCCATATATGGTGCCATTATTTGAGTCTTTGGTATTGTTATTATTGTAATTTGGTATTATTTAGGATATTTATGGTGGAAGAAGCAGGTCTCCAAAAAATGAGATGATCACGTGATGCCCTACTTGCGGAATCTGCTGTAATCTTCAGGGAAACTGAGAGAACAAGTCTTCAGTTCCCTTGTGTAAGCAGAGCTGGTCAAAGCTTTGGTCCCTAGGTTGGTCACTTTGTCGGGTAGCTCCTGTTGAGAATAGCTCTGTTCTGACTACCATGTGCTCTGTTGTGATATGGAGAGCACATAAATGTCAGGTGTGGCTGTGACTATTTGCAGAGCAAACCAGCCTGGTCTGTGAGAGTCCAGTTGGGTCTGGCCAGCAAGCCTTATGAGCTGTTAATTCTGAGATTCTGTTTGGAGTTGAACTGCTGCCTTAATTGCCTTGACCTGCAAAGGGCTGGGTCCTCACTTAGGACTGCCATGTCTGAAGAAGCACCTTGGAGATCCACTGTGCATCCACTGTGCCAACCAACCGGTTTGACTTTGTGCAAGTCATTTTTCTGACAGTCCCCTGGTTTTCACCATTTATCCTCTACACATGGATCTATTCTTCACTACAGGGCAGTCACCAGGCAACTACCTCTTTGAATATTCCTGTTGTGATTGGCTGCCGACACATAGGGATCAGAGATACCTATCAGTGGCACAGGCAAACTTATAGTCAATAACAGGCTGAGACCAGGGTGGGCAGGGTACGTGTAACTCTATGAAATGACTCAAAGATCAGGGCAGCCAGCACAGGATCAGTAAGGTGAACAGGCACATGTCAGGTTAGGTAGCAAAAGGTCTGGATCCAAGCAACAGGCAGAAGTCGGTACACTGGCAGACAAATGGATTATTGCTTGTTACAAGCTCCAACAAGCTAGAGACACCTAGCAAGAGCTGTAGAGACTAATTGCTCAGGCAAGGAATTGAGGTCAGCAGCACAGCTATATAATAAGAGAGTTAATTAGCTCATTAGTCAAGCAGTTGAGCACAGGATCAGAAAGGGAATTAACCAGTGCAGTGCTGCAGGAAAAAGCCACTAATTAACACTCAGGAAGTGGCCTTGCAGTCAGGCAGCAGTCCGCAATGTGGAACACAGGAGTCCAGCAGCCACGTAGAAGCAAGGTGAGAGATGCTGCTCTCGTGCCTGTCCAGGATTGCGATAAGGCACCAGGCACGGAGAACCACCATGACACCTTGATATATTGCAAGTAGTTCTGGACCACTTTTGGAGAGTGCCTGTACTGTGTGCTGAGGAAAGCCCTAGAGAAAACTGTTGTATGTGACCTGAGAGAATGCCAGCCAAAGTTGTTCAGTTACCAATATGCTATGTGCCCTCACTGAGAGATTGCTACTAGTAACCACCAAGCACCGTGCCTTCTAGAGACTTTGTAACCACCAAGTCGTGTATATATTTGTGACTATCCAGTACGCATTGTACCCAGTGCTTTAGTAAGGTTTATTTCAATTTTACTGCCACGTGTCTGCCTCATCAATGGACCATCCTTGAGTGGGGCCCTGTCATAAGGTCAAGGGCCACACACATAACTGATCCTGAATAGGCAAAACTACAGCTATAATTATTCCTTTAAAAAGGCATATAGAATACAAATCCACATCATTACACAATACATTTCCCTTATTGTGAACCTTTAATGTTTGATCTACCAGGAGTCTGAATTCTTTGTATTATTTTTTTTCCCAATGCATCAAAGCAGCATCACTTTTAGGTAAAGCACTTAAGTCTTTGTTGATGGACCAAAATCTCAGTAAAATATCATGTTGCTTCCAACAAAAGCCTTTTTTATCCCCTTATTCCTTTTCTTACCTGCATTATATTTATTTATGAGTTTCCAGCGACACTGACCATTAGTGCCCTGTCTTCTGAAATATCACAGCCTTCTATAGGCTTTATGTTTTAACCTCTTTTAAATGAATGATATTAAAAGGAATCAGGAGATCGAACATATATTTAACACATCTGCCCAGAACAGCGGCAATGTTCAGCAAATGGATTTACTGATTAGGAGGAGAATGCCTTGTGAAGCATCCATACATTTACATAATGAATTGTAAGGATTGGAAAAATGGAAGTAGACTGCAATAATAGTAATATTAATTTCTACAGCCTTAAAGGGGTTATTCACATTCGGGGGGCCTTTCTGCCTGCCCCTCCCTACTCGTCTGCTCCCCTCCTCTGGGTTACGTTTCCTTCACTCTCCTGCGTGTCAACATCTGGTTTGATATGGGTCAGGTGTCCATTGCGGCCAGTGACTGGTCTTAGGGAATACATGACCTGCATCAAATAGGATGTTGACACGTGGAGACCAGAGGGAGGCAACGCCTGGTGGGGAGTGAAGGAGCCCGAACCCAGAGGTAGAGATTAATGACATGACATGAGGAGAGAAGGCACATTCACGGTAGTGTATTATAGCTCCCTACAACCTTCAAGAGCCATAGTAGAAAAAACAGGCAATACCTTTAATTTCGTAATAAATTGTGGCATACTCCACCAGATATTGTATAATAGAGCTTTTTTCCAAAATTCATGTGTAATACCTGCAGTACCTGTCTGCTGGCATCTCCCCTCTCCTCCCCAGTACTCACCTTCTCACTGCTCTATGGTCTATACTGTCCTAGGCTGTCCCTGCCTCATCCTTCCTCCTCTGGCATGCCTGCTTTTCCCAATGCAGCATGCACATGGGCTAATCTGTCCCTAGTCTGTGTGAAAGTGCCTGAGCAATAAGGTTTCTAGCTTGTCTAGTTGCAGTAATGCTATTGTGTGTTCTGAACAGCTTCGATCCCTCTTCCTCCCATACTTCTTGTTGTTCTCATTCCTCATTTGACCCTATAACAGAAAAAGTCTCCAGGCTCCTATCCTCTTTTTGACCCACAACCTGCAGAAGTGATCCTATTCGCTGACACTTCCTCCAGTCCCTCTCCCTGGCTGTCATTAATCACCTAACCACAATATTTAACTCTTTTAAACATTTTTTTATAATCTCACTACTTAAAAAAACATCTCTTGACAAAACCTGTGCTGCTAACTAGAGAGCTGTCTCTATCCCCTTCATCTCTAAACCCCTGGACAATCTGGTCTACTCTCGCCTATAAGCTACCTTTCTGCAAACTCTCTTATCAATCCCTTTTAAGCTGGCTTTACACTGTAGAGAAACTGCCCTTGCCAAACTGTCTAACGATCCCTTAAAAGCAAATAAAGAATGACAACTACTCTCTACTAATTCTTCTGGATATCTCTGCAGCATTTGATACAGTAGACCATAAACCCCTTCTCACCATCCTTCTTCAGTGTATCATTCACCGACTCCACCTTATCTCCTCATCCTCTTGATGTTGGGGTTCCACAGGGTTCAGTTCTAGGTCCTCTAATGTTTTCTCTCTAGAAATCTCTGACCAGACATACTATCAGTAGATTTGGTTTTTAGTACCATCTATATGCTGCCAGCACCCAACTACGGTACATACTGTGACATCACTCCAGCTGTGCTACAGAACATCAGTGATTGTCTGGCAGCTGTCTCAAAAACTGAATTTCTTGTCTTTTCCCTATCCACTAACCTACCTACAGGACTGGTGCAAGGATTTTTTTGCCACCCTAGGCAAAAGCTAATTTTGCCGCCCCTTGACTCTGCCCATTGACTGCGCCCTTTTACCCGCCCCTTTTTGTCCTCACATCCTCAGCTGTGCTCTATAGGCTCCCATGCTATGTACATACATCTTCAGCTGTGATCTATAGGCTCCCATGCTATGTACATATATTTTCAGTCTGATCTATAGGCGCCCATGTTTTGTATATACATCCTCAGTCTGATCTATAGGCTCCCATGCTATGTATATACATCCTCAGTCTGATCTATAGGCCCCCGTGTTATGTATAAACATCTGTCACCTGTATGTCACCTCTCCATCCCATAACCCAGCTCTGCCCCAGCCTCTCACACATCCTGCCACCACTAATCCCATCATCGCCTCCTCCGGGCTGCTCTCCCCTCATTCATTCCCTGCTCTCCTTCCCCCAGGACAGCACGTTCCCATACAGCCCCCATCCCACGACTTACACCTCTTTTACCAGCACCATGGCTGCTCCTTGCGCCTCCCGATCTTCTCCTCCGCTGATCCCCGCCCGAGTGAAGGTTACCAGCCACTTCCTACTCCGCACCGCGCTGAGGATGTTAATGTTATTGGGATCACCTCTCTTCTGAATTAATCACTTACCACCATCCCTGCTATTACAAAAAAGCCCCTCCTGTATAGTTCGATGTTCGATACCTTAACAAACCTACTTTTGAAGTGATCCTACACTGTATCTTGTGATATATATATATATATATATATATATATATAAAAAAAAATATATATATATATATATACAGTACAGACCAAAAGTTTGGACACACCTTCTCATTCAAAGAGTTTTCTTTATTTTCATGACTGTGAAGGCATCAAAACTATGAATTAACACATTTGGAATTATATACATAACAAACAAGTGTGAAACAACAGAAAATATGTCATATTCTAGGTTCTTCAAAGTAGCCACCTTTTGCTTTGATTACTGCTTTGCACACTCTTGGCATTCTCTTGATGAGCTTCAAGAGGTAGTCACCTGAAATGGTCTTCCAACAGTCTTGAAGGAGTTCCCAGAGATGCTTAGCACTTATTGGCCCTTTTGCCTTCACTCTGCGGTCCAGCTCACCCCAAACCATCTCGATTGGGTTCAGGTCCGGTGACTGTGAAGGCCAGGTCATCTGGTGCAGCACCCCATCACTCTCCTTCATGGTCAAATAGCCCTTACTTTCAAAGTTTTCCCAATTTTTCGGCTGACTGACTGACCTTCATTTCTTCAAGTAATGATAGCCACTCGTTTTTCTTTACTTAGCTGCTTTTTTCTTGCCATAATACAAATTCTAACAGTCTATTCAGTAGGACTATCAGCTGTGTATCCACCTGACTTCTCCTCAACGCAACTTATGGTCCCAACCCCATTTATAAGGCAAGAAATCACACTTATTAAACCTGACAGGGCACACCTGTGAAGTGAAAACCATTTCAGGGGACTACCTCTTGAAACTCATCAAGAGAATGCCAAGAGTGTGCAAAGCAGTAATCAAAGCAAAAGGTGGCTACTTTGAAGAACCTAGAATATGACATATTTTCAGTTGTTTCACACTTGTTTGTAATGTATATAATTCCACATGTGTTAATTCATAGTTTTGATGCCTTCTGTGTGAATCTACAACTTTCACAGTAATGAAAATAAAGAAAACTGATTGAATGAGAAGGTGTGTCCAAACTTTTGGTCTGTACTGTATACAGTACAGACCAAAAGTTTGGACACACCTTCTCATTCAAAGAGTTTTCTTTATTTTCATGACTATGAAGGCATCAAAACTATGAATTAACACATGTGGAATTATATACATAACAAACAAGTGTGAAACAACTGAAAATATGTCATATTCTAGGTTCTTCAAAGTAGCCACCTTTTGCTTTGATTACTGCTTTGCACACTCTTGGCATTCTGAAATGGTCTTCCAACAGTCTTGAAGGAGTTCCCAGAGATGCTTAGCACTTGTTGGCCCTTTTGCCTTCACTCTGCGGTCCAGCTCACCCCAAACCATCTCGATTGGGTTCTGGTCCGGTGACTGTGGAGGCCAGGTCATCTGGTGCAGCACCCCATCACTCTCCTTCATGGTCAAATAGCCCTTACTGTCAACGTTTTCCCAATTTTTCGGCTGACTGACTGACCTTCATTTCTTAAAGTAATGATGGCCACTCGTTTTTCTTTACTTAGCTGCTTTTTTCTTGCCATAATACAAATTCTAACAGTCTATTCAGTAGGACTATCAGCTGTGTATCCACCTGACTTCTCCTCAACGCAACTGATGGTCCCAACCCCATTTATAAGGCAAGAAATCCCACTTATTAAACCTGACAGGGCACACCTGTGAAGGGAAAACCATTTCAGGGGACTACCTCTTGAAGCTCATCAAGAGAATGCCAAGAGTGTGCAAAGCAGTAATCAAAGCAAAAGGTGGCTACTTTGAAGAACCTAGAATATGACATATTTTCAGTTGTTTCACACTTGTTTGTTATGTATATAATTCCACATGTGTTAATTCATAGTTTTGATGCCTTCAGTGTGAATCTACAATTTTCATAGTCATGAAAATAAAGAAAACTCTTTGAATGAGAAGGTGAGTCCAAACTTTTGGTCTGTACTGTTTATATATATATTGTGACACAGTGAGAGGTTTTGTCTGGGAATACAGGTATTTTCCTCCCAGCATGTGCTGCTGGGCTGATTTGCAGCCAGGTGAGGTCAAATACCGGACCGGATTTTAAGTGCCGGAGGTGGAGAGGAGCCGCCGCGCAGGATAAGTAAGAGGAGTTTTTTATTTTAATCTTATTTGAAGTCTGATGGGGGTCTGACAAGATGGGCTGATCTGAGATCTGAAGAGGGTCTGACAAGGTGGGCTAATCTGAGGTCTGAAGGGGGTCTGACAAGGTGGGCTAATATGCGGTCTGCAGAGGGGCTGACAAGGTGGGATGATCTGAAGTCTGAAGGGGGTCTGACAAGGTGGGCTAATCTGAGGTCTGATGAGGTTTTGACAAGGTGGGATAATCTAAGGTCTGAAGAGGATCTGACAAGGTGGGCTAATCTAAGGTCTGCAGAGGGTCTGACAAGGTGGGCTAATCTGAGGTCTGATGAGGGTCTGACAAGGTGTTCTGATCTGGGGTCTGAAGAGGATCTGACAAGGTGGGCTAATCTAAGGTCTGAAGAGGGTCTGACAAGGTGGGCTAATCTGAGGTCGGATGAGGGTCTGACAAGGTGGGCTGATCTGGGGTCTGACAAGGTCGGCTGATCTGAGGTCTGATGGGGGTCTGACAAGGTAGGTTGATCTGAGCTCTTATGGGGGTCTGACAGGGTGGGCTGATATGAGGTCTGATGGGGGTCTGACATGAAGGGCTGATGTAATGTCCTGATAAGGGGGTCAGATGTGATGTCCTGATATGGGGGCCTGATCTGATGTCCTAATATTTATGGGCGTCTGATCTGAGGATTTGATATGAGGTCTGATGAAAAATATTTTTTTCTTATTTTCCTCCTCTTAAACCTGGGGTGTCTTATTATCGTGTGTGTCTTATAAAGCGAAAAATATTGTGCATATATACACTCACCTAAAGAATTATTAGGAACACCTGTTCTATTTCTCATTAATGCAATTATCTAGTCAACCAATAACATGGCAGTTGCTTCAATGCATTTAGGGGGGTGGTCCTGGTCAAGACAATGTCCTGAACTCCAAACTGAATGTCAGAATGGGAAAGAAAGGTGATTTAAGCAATTTTGAGCGTGGCATGGTTGTTGGTGCCAGACGGGCCGGTCTGAGTATTTGACAATTTGCTCAGTTACTGGGATTTTCACGCACAACCATTTCTAGGGTTTACAAAGAATGGTTTGAAAAGGGAAAAACATCCAGTATGCGGCAGTCCTGTGGGCAAAAATGCCTTGTGGATGCTAGAGGTCAGAGGAGAATGGGCCGACTGATTCAAGCTGATAGAAGAGCAACGTTGACTGAAATAACTACTCGTTACAACCGAGGTATGCAGCAAAGCATTTGTGAAGCCACAACGTGCACAACCTTGAGGCGGATGGGCTACAACAGCAGAAGACCCCACCGGGTACCACAAAATGTTGCCTGGTCTGATGAGTCTCGATTTCTGTTGAGACATTCAAATGGTAGAGTCCGAATTTGGCGTAAACAGAATGAGAACATGTATCCATCCTCTGATGGCTACCTCCAGCAGGATAATGCACCATGTCACAAAGCTCGAATCATTTCAAATTGGTTTCTTGAACATGACAATGAGTTCACTGTACTAAAATGGCCCCCACAGTCATTAGATCTCAACCCAATAGAGCATCTTTGGGATGTGGTGGAACGGGAGCTTCGTGCCCTGGATGTGCATCCCTCAAATCTCCATCAACTGCAAGATGCTATCCTATCAATATGGGCCAACATTTCTAAAGAATGCTATCAGCACCTTGTGGAATCAATGCCACGTATAATTAAGGCAGTTCTGAAGGCAAAAGAGGGTCCAACACCGTATTAGTATGGTGTTCCTAATAATTCTTTAGGTGAGTGTATGTATATATATATATATATATATATATATATATATATATATTTAATACAGTGATCTGTAGAAAAAATAAAAATTGGTCAGAGCCAAGAAAAATCATAATCTCTTACTGCCCTTGGCTACATTCATTTTTGATGATTGTAACGGTGAGGATTCACTGGGGTACTTTTTACAGAAACTGCCAGACAAATTAATGTCTGTGTGCACTTTAAAGTGTAATTGTAGTAGGTTATTTTTCTTCTTTCTTTGTCTTTTGTTGCAATTGAATGTAACAAAAATTGAGAAGCTTGCTTTGGTACATGGTCAACATGGGAGTATGGGCTATAATGTTAAGAACTATCAAAATGAAAGGTTTATTTTTTTTAAGTACACTGGTTTCTAGTATATACATACATAAAAAATGCTAGATGGCCTTGGCTTTTGAAAACACAGTAGTAAATTGGTCTACAGGGATACAAAACTGTTATTTTCCTGTGAAGTTGCGCTGAGAAACTTTTTATGCCATACAATAACTTGGACATCATAGCTAAAAAGAATGAAGTTAAGCTACCTATTAGAAAAGTCAGTCATAAGACGAAAACGACTGAATGGTGAAGGAAATTACATTGATTATTTTATGACAATGACACCTGTCATAACTGGATATATTATATAACAAGTGAACAGTCAGTTCGACAGTGATGCGTTGCAAGTCATAAAAACTGGCAAAAAATTAGTGACTTTGACAAGGGTCCTATTGTGATGGCTTCAGTACTAATCCAGAGCGTCTCCAAAAATGTTAGGTCTTGTGGGATGTTTCCAGTATACAGAGGTTAATACCTACCAAAAGCAGTCCAAGGAAGGACAACTGGTGAAGCAGTAGGCTCATAGGCACACAAGGTTCGGTGACACTCATGGGGAGCAAAGGCTAGACTGTCTTGTCTGATCCCAAAGAAGAGATACTGAGGGACATTTATGAAGACTGGCATTTCCATATGCCAGTCTTGATTCCTGTGCACTGAAGTGAGATGGAACTTACTTATTAAGAGGCATATGCCTTTTAAATTAGTGGCATCTCTGGCAGTCTGTGAGCCAAGAACTGAAGTCTGCACCAGGTGGGAACTAGTGTAGACTTCAGCTATAACCTTTTACAGGTTCTGCTGTAAGTTCTAGTATATCTGTACCCTCCGCTAAGCCCTGGCCTTTTTTTCTCACAACTTCAGATTCCTAATGATGGTTATGATAGATAGGTATATGAATGCAACATAAAAGTAATGGGTCCAGGAGGCACTGACAAGCAAGATGTGTAGGTTCCTTTATTGGAATTGGACAAAATGTTTCAAAAACAGATTGTTCTCTTTCTCAGGTCCTGTCAAGTATGATGAAAAGCTGCAGCTTGCTGTGTATGGAGCTGTGTAGTTGATGCCTTGTCCAGGTGCCATGCTAGGCCCTCTCCATTGCCAAAAGCATCTACAATAGGCACATGAATTCAGATTTGGAGCAATGTAAGAAGATGGCTTGGTCTGATAAATTTCATTTTCTTTTACATCGCGTTGACAATTAGGTGTGGGTACATCACATAAAGCGCCGAGATGCACTAAGGGAAGAAGACAAACTGGTGCAGACAGTGAGATGTTCTGGGTAAAGTTCTGCTGGGCAACCGTGTTACGTACTGTACCTTGACTCTTACCACCTAACTGGTAACATTGTACAGACCAAGTCATCTCTTCATGGTAAATGCTATTCATTAATAGCAGTGGGCTCACACTGCAGACATTGTCTCGGTCTGACAGAGTATCTGTGGGATGTTCTGCAAAAAAGGAGTCTGATCCACGTAGACCCCACCTTGGAACCTAAGGACTTAAAAGAAACCTGTCATGTTGATATTTGATTATAATCTAACTAATTATATACAATCATTAACTACTAAAAAGTACCCTAGATGTATTCACTTACTGGTGTGAGAGAAAAGATGCCACATGCTAATGAGCTGATTTGAGTCCAGCGTGATGTCAGTGAGTCCAGCGTTTTTTTTAATTCAGAGCTATAGCCACTCCCCTGCCCACCTGCTGCTGATTCATATGGAAAATAGCAGCAGGTAGGCGGGGAGAGTCACGAGCTCATGAATATTCAGGACTCATCATTATAAGCTGGAGCTTTTCAATACAAGATGTTGGCAGATTGACTGGGTCAATTAAAGAAAGTGAGCCAGCATTCTGCTAAGAGAATCAGTCACTTATTTATGTTGCCCTTACTTAGGACACCATACAACTGGTGACAGGTTCCCTTTAATGAATTTGAACACCACAACACATCTGAAGGTTTCCTGTGCTATCTGGCCAAGATAGTAAAGAGGACCTGTTACCTCTCCTGACTTGTATTTTATTAACTACTTGCATTCCCAGTGTAATAAGAATAGATGCTCCAGAATTGTTATTACTCTATGTTGTGCCATTCCACCATTATTCCTACTAACAGTTTATGAATGAATTGCTAGCAGTCAGCCATACTTGTAGTTAATGGCTGTTTAGACTGGAGGGGGAGAGGGAACTTTTGCAGTTCACTCCACAAGTAGAGGGCACAGCTCGTTAATGTCTTATCAGTGAGGTCAGACTACTTCAAGAAAGTGACCACTAGCTATTTGGCTTTTTTTCCTAAACAGCAGTAATCTAGAGCGATGCTTGTGCTGCCAATTGCAACATTGCATATTAAGACAACTGACATTTGACTAATATTTCGTTAAAGGCTATGGACACCTTCGGGGGCAATTTTTTTATGACTGCATTTTACTCATATTGGCTTTAAATAATTTTTTAATTGGTCTTTATTAAAAAATATTGAGGCTTTCGGTCACAAAGGGTTAACTGCATGTCTAGCTGTGTGAATGGGACTTTCACTTTGTGCCGTTCATCTAATAAGCCTTATCTCTAAATGACTAAAAGGTCATAAACACTTATTTAAGCCACATTCTTATCAGTAAGATAAGAACTGAGCTATAATGAGTGTTTATAAGGACAGAGATAAGGAGGCGTCAGCTGAGCTGCGTGATGGAACAGGGTGGAAATTCAGAGACTGCTACTAGAGAAACTCAAGGCTGCACAGAGACAGGGGTTCAACATTTTTTAATAAAGACCAATTGAATAAAAAATATTTTTAGTTAAAATTGAGTACAATGCTATATATATTTAAAAAAAATGCCCCCAAAAGCTGTACATAGCTTTTAAAGGACTGAAATAACTACAGAAGAAAGTAAACTGGAGTGTACATTTCATATGTAACCCCCACTCAAAACCTTTAAAAATGATGCTGGACCAAAGGAGAGTAGAAAATTAAAGGTGTATTCCTATCTGGAATGAACTAGAAGAGAGATTGTGAGTCAGGCCCTCTCATCTAATAACAGTGTCTGACCTCACAAATTCTTCTGGATAAATGGGCAAAAATTTGTACAGACACCTTCCCAAATCTTGTAGAAAGCCTTCCCAGAAGAGTGGAAGCTGTTTTAAATGCAAAGAGGGAGTCAAACTCCATATTAATGCCTATGGATTTAGAATCGGATGTCACAGAAGCTTCTGTAGGTGTAATGTGTAGGTTTCCCAATACTTTTGTCCATATAGTGTATCATAAACTAATGCTAATTAAACCTCAAAAATTGATGACAATGCAAATTACCATAAAAGAAACATGTTTCTAAAAATGTTCCTCCGTGTCAAATGCTGAGGCAGCTCTACGATGCGAGACCTTCAACAACCAATTATCCATATGTCTATTTTCAGATTATTTTTCATTTGACATGGGATCATGGGGATTATTTGAAGGCACTTCTTGATTTTCTGGTTCCGGGTGGCTTTAGACTGTAAATGCAGTCATTTCTATATTGCTCTACTTCGATGTGTCAGTATTGAGCAGGAAGTAATTATTATTTGAAGGAAGAGGATATGGTTTGTTTCTAAACTGAATACATTACACTTGGAGAACTGTATGGAAGATTTAGAATAAAACCCCATTCATGCATTCATAATCAGGCAAATTTCTATTACTGTATAAAAATCAGGGCCAGATGCAACAAGATTCTTATTCTGAAAATTTCTCGCTAATCTTTCAGTCCTCTGCAATGTAACGGATCCACGCCTATTCAAATATTCATGAATGGAAGCTCATTCATTCAGATATACAGTACATGACAAGACTCTTGGGAATGCAGTTTTCTAGAAACCTATAAATACATTACGATTCCTTGTGCATCCTGGTTTTAACTCCAGAGACATAGTAAGACCAGTTTAGTAGCAGCCAGGCTGATTTGCAGTGCTTCGAATAGGGTCATCCATGCAACACAGAGGGAAACAGCATAGGAAGCAGTAGAATGTGCTTAAAGGCTTCATTCCCTGTGGAGGGGAATTTGTAGAACAGAACTATGTGTCAGTCAAATACTTTATTCCCAGGAACCTGAATTTAACGATTTACACCAACAGCAATGTATGTACACTTGTATGTGCAAACATGGCCCCATTTGTGAGGTTTAACCAATGGTGACATTTCATGTGGGAAACAAGCACTGACATGTAACAACAGTTCATGCCAAAATATTAAAAGGGACAGATGTAGCAGTGCTGAATGTGTTATTTGGACCTCTTGTTGTCACGCTTCGGTGTGGGAGGGAAACACCACACCAAGCATAGGAGGGAAGGGGGGAACAGGGAATCAGGCCTGAGAACTAGGGAAGGAAGATGGACACCTCCTAGTGAAAACCCTTACCAAAATCCTGACTGACTACCAGTATGATGAAGGAGAAACAACAGCACTCTGTAGATAACTTCTGTTTAGAATTTTTATTATGCAAGGCAACTTCACCAGAAAAAGTTACGTTTCGGTCATAAGACCTTTATCAAACACTGTGACAATAGAACATAAACAATTCACAAGTATAATTGACAACATCAAGGATAAGTACACACAATATCAAATGCAATATGTTATACCAGGAAACCTTACAGGTATAGTATATATCGTTACTAGCTATAATGTTTATTTCAGAGGTATACCCGCTGTTTAATGTCAAATCTATTTACAATAAACATAATCTATTAACAAGAGACCGGCACATATCTGTTAATCTCACGAATTAAACCGGTAAGTACACGGATCCATATCTGATGGAAAGTATTCAGGATAAGCAATAAATGTATACGGATAACTAACATTCCTGTATAGTATTAACTCTGCGATCCAAAATCCTAAAGTACCTAAGATAATAATAACTTAAAACGACATATTTGCCAGAGCAAATAATAAACAGAATCAAAAGGTGAGTATGGAAGATTAGAATACATGAATAAAAATGGGCTAGAACCGGGTGCCCCCATGAGGCCAACTTACCAAGTTGCCAGAGAAGGGATGAGTAATTAGAATGTAGAACAGTCAAAGCTGTGCTGAGCTGATAATAGTGTATCCACACCCATGTGATCGCTAATATCATATAGAGTGGCACTGTTTAAATACTAACGCAAAATACAAATGTGATAGCACTCTGCAACCAGCATTCTGCCCTGCCTCTATGCTGGATGAGGCATTGGTGTACATTTTGGCCAAAGCGTAATAAGCCACTCACCAAGTCAAGGTCGCCTCTATGGAGTGGTCCCTAACGCTAGTTCCTACCTGTTTATGGGCCATGACAGCCACACAAAGTCCAGGGACTGGCCCATAAACAGGTAGGAACTAGCGTCAATCTGTCCTGGAGGCTGGTTTTAAAGTCAGTATAAAACTGAGTCTGCTTACATAGAACCTACCAGTAGCCATTTGGCTCCAGGAGAAGTATATGGTGGGCTCAGCATGCATGTTGGTACTTGCATCCCTGGATCCGATGAAAGCTGTAATGGCACCGGACGGGGTTAAAAGCAGAGTGTGCTTGGCGTGCATGCTGACCTGCATTCCCTGGACTTTGTGTGGCTGTCATGGCCCATAAACAGGTAGGAACTAGCGTTAGGGACCATTCCATAGAGGCGACCTTGACGTGGTGAGTGGCTTATTACGCTTTGGCCAAAATGTACACCAATGCCTCATCCAGCATAGAGGCAGGGCAGAATGCTGGTTGCAGAGTACTATCACATTTGTATTTTGCGTTTGTATATGTATTTCGCCATAGTGATGTGCACCTACATACAGGGTTGTGCTGACTCAATCACCCACTGTTTAAATACTATTGACCTGGAAGAAGATGGCCGAAAACCGGAAGTATGTATGCATTTCACCCTGGAACACATGCGCCTCTGAGTGAACATAAAATTGATGTGATAGGCTGTAATACTATGAGTAATAGTGGGAAATGTCTTTTCAATGTATTAGGAAAAAGAAGATGGAGACGTCTGGTAAGTAGTCACCTCCGGCTGCGTCTCAGTCTGGAACGCAACCGGAAGTGCGTCATGCTGGCCGGTAATCACTAATGCGCTCCAGCTTAGAGCGCATCGGATCGCACTGTGCGCCCCAGCCTAGAGTGTATCGTGGGGCTTGACTGCCTATCCACCAAAAGGGGAGGAGTCACTGCTCAATAGTGTAGTAGAAGATGCTAGGTAAAAAGAAGAATTTGTGGCAATAACTATGACAATTAATCTCATAATTAGAACAGGGGATAGAACAATGTTAGGGCTATAATGAACTAGCAATGAAGTGGGAATAAAGAATATAAGGAAAGAATAAAAAAGAAAAAGATGACAGATATAAAAGGAAGGTATAGAAAGCAGAGGCCAACACTGGCTATGGCTGAAAACCAAGAAAAAAATTAATGAAAAGAAAAGAGATGAAAGAATCTGTTTGGAAAATTACCTACACCCAGAAAAGGATACAGAGAAGACGGCAGACAAGGTGGGGGTCCGGTTCTTAATGCATCTGAAAAAAATAAAAATAAAGACAGATGATTAATAATGTGTACGAATACAGCCACACTTAAATCAGATGAAAGATTATAATTTGTATTCCCTATTGAGTCCCTTCGGTTCCAAGCTCTGTAATCTGTGTATCCAATGGGCCTCACGTTTCTTTAGCAGTTGTTGTCTGTTGCCGCCTCGTCTTGGCAGATCTACCTTTTCTATCACTTGGAATTCAAGTTGGGATACATTGTGTTTCATTTTGTAAAAATGGTGAGGGACCGGAAGTAATAGATTCTGAAACGAATAGTGGACTTATGTTGACAGACTCGATAGTCTGAATACCAGTATGAACAGACCCCAAAGGTAGGCGAGTTCATACGCAGGAATACCTAGAGTCCTATAGGACCCTGGTACTAATGGCAGGGACGAGACTACCTGTTCCTCCAAAAGGAAGGATGAACAGGAGTCTACTTAATGCCTAATACAAACAATAGGGAAATGCAACGCACAGAACCCAAACAAAATACAAAAGGGGAAGAAAAGACTTAACTTCAAAGAGGTTATGGAAGTACCAGGAACTCAGCCAAGATCCAACCACAAACAATCCACAGGCACAGAAGCTATAAACCGCACAGCATAGTGGGAGAAGCAACTATAAATAAGGAAGGTTAAATGACCACATAAGAAACACCTAGAGGCAAGGGGTGTGGCCATTACCAGAAACAACACAGACACCTATTGATCCACAAGGAAAACCTGTCAGATCGAACCACATGTTGCCAGTCTCACAGATCTCCTTTGAAAAGCTTGGTCGGTACCCACATCCTCTCCTCTGGTCCATAACCCTTCCAGTGAAGAAGATACTAAAGAGATCTACGGAGAACTCGAGAGTCAATCATCTTGGCGATCTGAAATTTCCAACTACCGTCCACCATGACAGGAGCAGGTGGCAAGGAAGACGGCTCCAAAAATTCAACATATCTCTTTAACAAAGATTTATGAAACACATTATGAATTTTCAGGGCCTGAGGACGTTCAAGACGAAAAGCTACAGGATTAATAATGGTAGTGATCTTATATGGACCAATAAACCTGGGACCCAACTTCCAAGAAGGTACCTTCAACTTAATGTTTCTTGTGGGCAGCCACACAGAATCACCCACTCTTAGGTCTGGACCATTCATACGTCTCCTGTCAGCCACACGTTTATACTTGTTGCCCATATTCATCAAGTTATCTTGAATTTTCCACCATATAGATGACAATGATGATGAAAAACGTTCCTCCTCAGGGATACCAGAAGTATCTGAACCAGAAAATGTGCCAAACTGTGGGTGAAACCCATATGCCCCCAAAAACGGCGACTTCCCAGTGGACTTCTGTCTACGAGTATTTATGGCAAACTCTGCCAAAAACAAAAACGAAGACCACTCCTTCTGGTTCTCAGAGACAAAACATCTCAAATACGTCTCCAGACTCTGATTAGTGCGCTCCGTGTCCCCTCAACTGAGGATAAAAAGCCGAAGAAAAGGACAGTTCTACCCCAGTCGAGTACAGATTGCCTTCCAGAATCTGGAAACAAACTGAGTCCCACGTTCCGAGACCACGTCAGAGGGAATGCCATGGAGTTGCACACTTGTGCAAGTGTTTTAGCATTAGGTAGACCCGGCAACGCTATAAAGTGCACCATTTTACTAAAGCGATCAACTGCCACCAGAATAACTGTATTTCCTTAAGAATTAGGTAGATCAGTGATAAAATCTATGGATAAGTGAGTCCATGATCTGGACGAGATGGGCAACGGAAGTGGAGATCCGGAAGGCCGAGTATGTGTCACTGTATAGTGATGTTCCTCAAACACCTTGTGATGCAATTCCGATGGCAAAACAGCCTCTAACACCTTCACCTGTAGGTCAGGGTAAAGAGCGGATATCACCACCCCCAACAGTATAGGACTCGGATTTTCAAAATCACCATCTCCAGGAAAACTACGTGACAAAGCATCTGCCTTGAAGTTCTTAACCCCAGGTCGATAGGTGAGAGTAAAAATGAATCTGGTGAAAAACAAAGACCTTCTGGCCTGCCTCAGTCGTTTATCCAACTCCAGGTAAGCCACGTTTTTGTGATAATTGAACACCGTGATCGGATGAATTGCCCCTTCTAACCAATGATGCCATTCCTCAAAAGCCATTTAATGGCCTTCCGTTGCCCATCTCGTCCAGACCATGGATTCACTTATCCATAGATTTTATCACTGATCTACCTGATCTACCTAAAGATAACTTGATTACCCACATCATAATTACTCTCTGCGGAAGAGAGTTTTTTTTAGAGAAAAAGGCACATGGACGCCATTTACCAGGTGACGGGCTGTGCGATAAAACTGCTCCTACCCTCACCTCGGACCCGTCCACTTCCACAATGAAAGGTTGTGATACATCCGGCTGCACCAATATAGGGGCAGAAGAGAAGCATTCCTTAATCGCAGAAAAGGCTTGCAACACCGAAACAGACCACACTGAGACATCTGTCTCTTTCTTAGTCATGTCGATTAAGGGTTTTACTATTGTCTAATAGAATACATTTTCGGTAATAGTTGGTGAATCCCAAAAACCGCATGAGAGCCTTCAGATTTTCGGGTCGATCCCAGTCCAATACAGCACAGACTTTCTCTGGATCCATTTGAAAACTGCAGGTAACCTAAAAACAGGACCTCGTGTACAGCAAAAACACACTTCTCTAATTTTGCATACAGTTTATTACCTCTTAGGATCTGTATCACCTGTTTAACGTGATCCTGATGTATCTTCACATCTGGAGAATAAATTAGAATGTCATCCAAATACACGACTACAAACCTCCCCACAAGGTGATGAAAAATGTAATTCACAAAATGCTGGAAATCTGCAGGAGCATTGGTCAACCCAAAAGGAATGAACAGGTTCTCAAAGTGCCCCGCAGAAGTATTGAAAGCCGTCTTCCATTCATCCCCTTCCTTGATCCTAACCATTTTATATACCCCCTTAAGTCCAACTTGGAGAACATCTTGGCACCAACAATCTGGTTAAACACATTGGGAATCAAAGGAAGAGGGTAAGGATCATGGACAGTAATCCAATTGTGTTAACGGAAATCCAGATATGGCCGAAGACCTTCATCCTTTTTTTTTATAAAAAAAGAACCCTGCTGCTACTGGAGACTTGCAAGGTCTTATGTGTCCATTAGCCAAAGCCTCGGAAATATACTCTCTCATGGCCAGTCCTTCAGGTCCTTCAGGTCCAGAAAGGTTATACAACCTAGATTTTGGCAATTTGGCTCCGGGAATAAAGTTGATGGGACAATCATATTTCCGATGTGGAGGTAAATCCTGGCATCCACTCTCAGAAAATACATCGGCAAAATCAGGTATAAAAGCATATTTTATGTGAGCTGGATTCCATTTGTTTTTTTGCAGATATACAGTAAAAGAGGGTATTGTCTTAGTAGTTAAAACAGAAAAAGATGTATTCAGACAATTGTCAATGCAATAATCACCCCAATCCAGATCTGTCTAGCTTGCCAATCGATGGTTGGATTTTTAAGGACCAGTTCAGGTCTAAAGTCACTTTGTGGGGCTTACAAAGTGGAAACCCCCCATAAATGACCCCATTGTAGAAACTACACCCCTCAAGTTACTCAAAAATGATTTTACAAACTTTGTTAACCCTTTAGGTGCTCCACAAGAATAAAAAAAAATGGAGATTCAATTTCTAAATTTCACTTTTTTGGCATATTTTCCATTTTATTACATTTTTTTCTTTAACACATTAAGGGTTAACAGCCAAACAAAACTCAATATTTATTACCCTGATTCGGCGGTTTACAGAAACACCCCACATGTGGTCGTAAACTGATGTAAAAGGCAGATTTTGCTGGACTGGTTTTAGATGCCATGTCCCATTTAAAGCCCCCCTGATGCACCCATACAGTAGAAACTCCCAAAAAGTGACCCTATTTTGGAAACTAGGGGATAAGGTGCCAGTTTTATTGGTACTATTTTGGGGTACATATGATTTTTAATTGCTCTATATTAAGTTTTTTGTGAGGCAAGGTAACTGAAAAATGGCTGTTTTGGCACATATTTTTTTTTTTACAAGATTCATCTTACAGGGTACATCATGTGCTATTTTTATAGAGCAGGTTGTTACGGACGCAATGATATCAAATATGTCTACTTTCTTTGTTTGTTTGTTTCAGTTTTACATAATAAAGCATTTTTGAAAAAGAAATTATGTTTTTGTGTGTTCATTTTCTGAACGCCATATGTTTTTTCTTTTTCTGCCGATCGTCTTGTGCAGGGGCTCGTTTTTTGCAGAAAGAGTTGAAGTTTTTATTGGTACCATTTTTGGGTACATAATTTTTGATCATTCATTATTACACTTTATGGGGCAAGGTGACCAAAAAATTGGCTGTTTTGGAACAGTTTTGATTTATTTATTTCTACAGCGTTTATCTGAGGGGTTAGGTCATGTGACAGTTTTATAGAGCAGATCGTTACGGACGTGGAAATACCTAATATGTATACTTTTTCTTATTTATTTAAGTTTTACACAAGAATAGCATTTCTGAAACCAAAAAAAATGATGTTTTAGTGTCTCCATAGTCTGAGAGCCATAGCTTTGTTATTTTTTGGGCGATTGTCTTAAATAGGGTATCATTTTTTGCGGGATGAGGTGGATGAGGTGACGGTTTGATTGGTACTATGTTAGGGGTCATAAGCCTTTTTGATCGCTTGCTCTTGCACTTTTTGTGATGTAAGGTGACAAAAATTGCTTTTTTTTTTTTTATGGTGTTCACCTGAGGGGTTAGGTCATGTGATATTTTTATCGAGCAGGTTATTACGGATGCGGCGATACCTAATATGTACACTTTTTTTTATTTATTTCACTTTAACACAATAATAGCATATTTGAAATAAAAAAAATATGTTTTAGTGTCTCAATGTTACTTTTACTTTGATTATTTTCAATTTTTTTTTTATCAAGTCCCTCTTGGATCTTGAAGATCCGGTGGGGCTGCTCTTGCATTGCAAAGTATAATACTATCAGATGCCCTGTAGGTGGCAACACTGGACGCTTTTGCAAAGCGTCCGGTTGCCATGGCAACCATCGGGCGCTGCCATTGCAGTGCGGCAGCCCCGATGGTGGAGAGAGGGAGCCCCCTCCCTCTATTAACCCCATGGGTGCTGCTACCGCGGCATCTATGGGGTTACAGCAGAGTGTCAGCATAGAGCTGACACTCTCTGCTGATGACGGCGGCTCAGGAATGGAGCCGCCGCCATGCAGGGGGACCGCATCGGAGGCAGGGGGCAGCGCTGGAAGGGGGGGTACTGCTAACATTGAGGGAGGCTGAGGCAGCACGAAATGTGGGCAGGAGGAATGTATGGGGCGGGGAGGGGGCGGACCGCATCAGGGCAGGAGCTGCATCGCATAAGGGCAGGCGCTGCATGAATATGGAGATGAGCTTCAGGGGCAGGCGGACACAACGGGGGGCTTGGAGGGGCACAGATCGGGGGGCACAGATCGGGGGGCACGAGGAACACTACCTGATTTCAGGCTCTGATCTGCAGAGCGCAGATCAGAGCCTGAAACCGGCATTTTTTCACTGCCGCGATCCGATTGGTTAGTCTGCATAGACTAACCAATCGGATCGATTGCCGGCAAGGGGCCACTCTGATTGGTCCCTTGCCGGCATTAGTGAACTGTATGCTGTCCGTGACAGCAGCAGGACAGGGGCAGAAGCTTTAATCCAAGCGCTTTGCAGCGCTTGGATTAAAGAACTGGCTTGACGTTTATACACGTGGTAGCTGCACGGGGCATGTTAATGACACTTCTCTTTTCTTAGCTGCTGCTCAGTGGTCATCACTTATATCCTTTAAAGTCTGACCCCATCCTTCTGACTATGCGGTAGATAGCTTCATTTGGGTTTGGATGAACTGGTGTGAGGTCATCTTTGGTTTTCCTGTTCTTCCATCTCTACAGAGGTTAAGTGTCGCGTTTGTTTGTATTTGTTATATTCCCTGTTGTTTGTATCCCGGCCTGAGACAGAGACTTGCATTCGTCCATCTGGGGAGGAATGTGTTGTCTCTGGTCCTATACTTATTCCATGGGCTTATAGGGCAATCAGGGCCTAGGTATCCTGCATATGAATATTCCTACCTTCAAGGACTATTCATATTTATAGGTAGTCAGGGCCCGGATTAGGGTTGTCTAGGAAGTGACGTGTTTCTTCCCCCCCCCCCTCCCCACTGATCGTGACAGGGGGCCCCTAGATCTCTCTCTCAGGCATCTATCAATGCATATAGCCAGTAGTGATGAGCGGGAGGTGCCACATTCGATTTCGCGATATTTCGCAAATATTCAATTGAATATTCGTATTATATTCGTCGAAATTGAATATTCATAATTATTTCATTTATCGCGAATAATATGCGATTAAATTAATCGTACGATTTTTTTATATTTTTTTTTCTGTATAAGTTTCGTAATATTCTAAAAAATGGAGTTAGAGCAATATTACGAATATTCTAAAAGACGAAGTTAGAGCAATATTAAGAATATTCGTAAAATACACATATAGATTGTAATTTAGCTAATATACTGCTAAAGTAATTTTTTTAATAGTGTACATATTTTTCAAAACTGAAGTTCCGAAGAGGCAAAAAAAATTAGACAAAAAAAAAGGATTATAGCACTATATTAGCTAAATTACAATCTATATGTGTATTTTACGAATATTCTTAATATTGCTCTAACTTCGTCTTTTAGAATATTCGTAATATTCTAGAAGACGAAAATAGAGCAATATTACGAATATTCTAAAAGACGAAGTTAGAGCAGTATTAAGAATATTCTAAAAGACGAAGTTAGAGCAATAATATTCCACTTTGGCATACTGCTCCCCGACAAGCGTCCCCGTCACCATGGGAACGCCTGTGGGTTAGAATATACCATCGGATCTGAGGTTTTACGATCTCAGGGAAAACTCAAATCCGATGGTATTTTCTAACCCACAGGCGTTCCCATGGTGACGGGGACACTTGTCGGGGTGTTTGTTGTATGCTGAAGTTGATTAAATAACGATTTTGTCATGAACTCGAATATTATAACCGAGATTATTGGTTTCGATTAGAATAGGACGAATATTCTAAAATTGAATATACAGCAATATATTCTTTATTTCGAATATTCCGGTCCATCTGAAAACGTGATTCCTTCCAGCTTCAATTCAGTTGCTTGTGGGCCAATGGCTCATTGACCCACAAGCAAGAAGCAGGGAGGAATCATATATTTTCAGATGAAAAAAAAATAAAATTAAAATACGAATATTCGATTTCGCGAATATATGGAACTATATTCTAAATATTCGGGAAATATTGAAATTGCGATATTCGAGATAAAAATTCAAAATTCGAATATTCGCACTCAACACTAATAGCCAGAGACATAGCAGCCTCCAGAGACACTGGGGTTTCATGAAAGGCCAAAACGTCCTTCAGCCTCTCTGATAAGCCTTGACAAAACTGGCTACGGAGGGCAGGATCGTTCTACTCTGTATCCGTAGCAGCTTGGTTTCGGCTAGAGAGGTCTGATCCGGATCATCATAGATAAGACCCAAAGCTTCGAAAAATTAATCTACCGACCAGAGAGACTGCGATACGGTCGGCAGAGAAAAAGCCCATCACTGCGCATCTCCCTTAAGCAAGGAAATAACCACACCGACTCGTTGTTTCTCATCCCCAGATAAATGTGGACGTAGCCTAAAATACAGTTTGCACGCCTTCCTAAACAAAATTAAATGACCACATACCCCAGAGAATCTGTCTGGGAGGGCAACTTTAGGCTCCAGATAGTATAAATGTGTAGAGTGAATCTCTAAATCGCACATCCTCATACCTATTCTTCTGATATACAACTGTTTATGAATTATCAGCATTTCTTATGATAAAACATGGCTATCTAGCGATGCTATCAATCATTTGCTGTGCACTATAAAGAGACAATTAGTATACAGTTTGATCAAAGCGCATAGGCCCACTTACCGCGACAAGGGTGTCTCTAGTTTAAGTGGGAACCTACTCTAACCATGGCGCAGAGCCGTGCGGCGACCACCACGCCTCCACATCGCTCCAGCAGGCAACGGGATCCGGCAGCCGCATAGCAGCCCCACTGTACAGTGAGGCCGCATGGGCCCCGGGCCCCATCACTCCACCAGCACGGCATAGAAGCAAAGACGGTCGCCGTCCAGCGCCGCATGTGAACTGGTGCAAATGGCTCACCTGTTCACAGCCTCTCAGGAACTCCAACTGAGATGTGGTAGGAATTTATAGACCCTTTGCAGACTTCTGCTGATTAAAAAGCACCTGATCCACATGGGGAGGAGTGCTGACTCAGGGAAGGGGGGAAAAAGAAGTGTATAGGCTCCAGATAGGTCTGGTAATCACCACTAGGACCGGGCAGCCTGTGGTCTCTGGATCTGCAAAACGGTCGTGCGGAGGTCAGCTACCTCCAAACATAGCCCTTGCAGCTGACATGACAGTGCAGCAATAGGATTTATGGCTGCACACAAACAAACAAATAAATTATGGTTTTGGCGGTTTATAATGTCACGCTTAGGAGGGAAGGGGGGAACAGGGAATCAGGCCTGAGAACTAGGGGAGGAAGATGGACACCTCCTAGTAAAACCCTAACCAAAATCCTGACTGACTACCAGTATGAACAGACCCCAAAGGTAGTTGAGTTCATACGCAGGAATACCTAGAGTCCTATCTAGCCCTATAGGACCCTGGTACTAATGGCAGGGACAAGACCAGCTGTTCCTCCAAAAGGAAGGACGAACAGGAGTCTACTTAAGGCCTAATACAAACAATAGGGAAATGCAACACACAAAACACAAAAGGGAAAGGAAAGACAACTTCAAAGAGGTTATGGAAGCACCAACAACTTGAGAACTAAATTAGTGGTGTGAAGAAGAAGAAGAAGAAAATCCCTTTATTGTCCCTCAGTGGGGAAAATTTGGCATAACAGCAGCAATCACATTCACAACAGGAGCAAAAATAAGAGTAATAAGAAATTTGAGTAAAAATACAAAAAAAACACAACAGAATTTACTTTAAAAATTCACTACTGGGTTTTTTTGGGAACAGTGGTGGTTATAAATCCTAACCGCTGCTGGGAGAAAGGACCTACGATAACGTTCCTTTATGCACCTGGGATGCAGCAGTCTGTCACTGAAGGAGCTCTCCAGCTCCATAACAGCTTTATGCATGGGATTAGAGATATTGTCTAACAGTGACGTTAATTTTGCTAGAGTTCTTCTGTCACCCACCTCCTGCACTGGATCAAGAGGACAACCTAAGACAGCCTTCTTAATGAGCTTATCTAATCTCTGTCTCTCAGTCACAGATAAGCTGCTCCCCAACAAACCACACCATAGAATATGGCTGATGACACCACTGAGTCAAAGAAGGTCTTTAGGAGCGTCCCCTGCACTCCAAAGAACCTCAGTCTCCTCAACAGAGAGTCTGCTCTGACTCTTTTTGAAAAGAGCATCAGCATTATGGCTCCAGTCCAGTTAGTTGTTCTGGTGAACACCCAGGTACATATAAGAGTCCACCACCTCAATGTCTGTTCCCTGTATGTTCACCGGGACCAAAGCAGAGGGCCTGTTTCTGCAGAAATCCACCACCAGCTCCTTGGTTTTGCCCACATTGATCTGGAGCTGGTTCTGCTGACACCAGTCCACAAAATCCTATGTCCCGTGTCTGTACTCTGAGTCATTCTCACCTGTGATAAGGCAGACTATGGCAGAGTCATCAGAGAACTTCTGTAGGTGGCAGCCCGGGGAGTTGATGGAGAAGTCTGCGGTGTAGACGGTGAAGAGGAACGTTGCCAGCACAGTTCCCTGTGGTGCCCCCGTACTGCAGAACAGCTTGTCAGAGACACAACCCTGAGATTTAACAAACTGTGGCCGTTCTGTGAGGTAGTCAAGTATCCAATGTGACATGTGGTAGTCCACTCCTGAATGAATGATCCCCATTTCTCAGTTCTATTGTTTGTATGCGAAATGTTGTGCTGCCATACTTTTATTAGCTTTCTGTAGGCTCGCTTAATGGATATGCACCTGTGACCATGAATGTGCTAGTCTAAATTTTCTTGGAGTAAAGAGGACCTGCAATGTAATGCAATCTGCAGGAAGCATGTTATAAAGCAGGAGGAGCTGAGCAGATTGTTTTATGGGAAAAGATTCAGTAAAATATATAATTCATACATTTATATCCCCTCTTTTTCTAAACTTAAACCACCCTGTGTACAGCTATTCGTACATGGGGGAGGTGTTGTCAGTGACCAACAGCCATCTCTATATGCACAGAGAACGCTATCAATAACTGATAACACCTCCCTGTGTACAACTATCAGTAACTGACAGCTATCTCTGTATACACACACACATACAGAGAATGCTATCAATCACTGATAACACCCCTCTACCCCATGTACAGCTGAAGTCAGAAAGAGCCGAGATGTAAAAGTATAGATGACAAGTTTTACTGAATCTTTTCCCACAAATCTATATATCAATCTGCTCAGCTCCTCCTATTCTATAACATGCTGTCTGCAGATTGTACTGTATTTTGTGGCGACAGGTTCTTTTTAAATACAATTGAGCCTAACAGATCCACATAGAGCCTTGTGGTACTCCAATGCTCACTTTAGCTCATTTTGAGTATATACTATTTACAATGACTCTTCTGACCTTTAGCTATTTTTTTTTGCATCCATGTACATAGATCGAGGCAGATTTTCTATTCCGGTAGGGAGTGTTAATTTAGACATGCACCCATGCTGGATTATAGGTGTAGTGCATTGTTAGACAATATTTTCTAAGTTTACACCACCTATTGGTTGACTTACTTTGCAATAGAATTTTATACCAGAAATGTGGTGCAATTTTTTAACAAAGCCACACTCCTTTCCTACTACACCATGGCCATTTGTAGAGACAGACACTGTGGATTTTTCTAAAACTATAGTAGCCATATTGCACCACAAATGTGTCAAATGGCACCAAGTTTTGCTACAACTAACAGTGTTTAGGTGCATTCATATTGTCCCTTTTGTGTGGTAATACATAAAATATAGCAACTAGCATGTTGGCTAGACACGACCTGTTTTGTATGAATCCATGCTGGTTATCAGTTGTTAGTAGTGTTGAGCGAATCGAAGCATCCAAAACGGAATTCGATCCGAGGTTTAGGAAAAATTCAATTCGCCACAAAGCCAAATTTCCTTGCGCTTCATGGCAACAAATCATTTTTCTTAAAATGGCGGCTAGAGTTGCCTTAGAACGAAAAAAAAACATACTCATCTCATCCACTTGCTCGCACAGAGGCAGTCCGCTCCTCTCTTGAGTGGAAAAGACCAAAGGACCAGAGCTAAGCATGATGATGTCACCTCATGCTCCCAGAGTGATCACGTGGTGATGTCATCACGCTCAGCCCAGGTCCTTCAGCAGGATTAATGTAAAAAAATAAAATCAGACATGATATAGTACTTGACAATCTTTCTAACAAACATAGAACCAGTCCTATACCTCACATGAATCCAGAGATCTTCTCATTTATTGCTGCAATTGGTCTGCTTTCCTTTCTGCTGCCGGGGGAAGGGGGGGGGGGGGGGTATGGGTCCGTTCTGCTGAGGCTCACTCCCTATCACAGCTCAGGAGGCAGTGGGATGAAATTGAGCATGTGTGACCATCTTAGTGAGCCAGACAAAGCAATAAGGAAAAAAATACAAACAGCAGGTGGCGCTATACAGATACATTTTATTGAATAACTCAGTGGCTATACTAAATGTTAAATTACAGGCAATTACAAAAGTATTCACATCCAGGTACTGTTTTGAAACCTGTAAAATATTTTTCATAGGACAACCCCTTTAACTAAATCTAAAGATCCAGTTCACCATATTAACTTGCCTAAATAAAACCGACTGAATGAAATTAATTCAGTGCCAAAAGTCATTACCCATCCTAATCATAGTCTCCTATCATTTAGCCTTATGTATGAAACATTAACTATTCACAATTTTCAATATGAAACCAATAGAAATGAGGATGTGATTGGACTATTGTGATTATTATTGAAACTGTCATTTTCCTTGAATTCTGATATATTTCTTACTGTCAACTACTTTTTCTTTCCAGTAACCTGGACACAGAAGAGTTATATGGTAAGATCATTTATGATTACTTTCCAATGTTCTTCTTGGTATTATGAGTCGTCTTACAGTAACACTGTAACACTGAATAGGAGAGTACAATGGTGGTTGATTCTTCTGGATTTTCCCAGGATAGACATGATAAAAATAATAATATTTATTTCTATAGCACCACCATATTCTGCAGCGCTTTACAATGAGGGTTCATGTACAAAACAAAAGACCTCACGTAACTGGCTGATATACAGCTGAAACACTAGGAGTGAGGGCCCTGCTCGCAATAGCTTACAATCTATGAGAACGTGGGGGTGACACAGGAGGTAGTTGATTGTTATATCAAGTTGTCCAGCCATCTATGTACTAAGCCTGGCTTAGAGTCATGAGGATGACATGACTGGGCTGGCATCGTCTTTCTGAAAAAAAAAATAATAATATATATATATATATATATATATATATACACACACACACACACACACACACACACAGTGCCTTGCAAAAGTATTTACCCCACTTTTTTTGTATTTTGTTACATTACAGCCTTATGTTTTGTTAATCTGAATTTCATGTGATGGATCAGAACACAATAGTCTAAGTTGGTGAAGTGAAATGAGAAAAATATATAAATAAAACTATTGTTTAGAAATAGAAAACAGAAAATTGGCATGTGCGTATGTATTCACCCCCTTTGGTAGGAAGCCCATAAAAAGCTCTGGTCCAACCAATTACCTTCACAAGTCACAAAATTAGTGAAATGATGTCCACCTGTGTGCAATATAAGTGTCACATGATCTGTCATTACATATACACACCTTTTTTGAAAGGCCCCAGAGGCTGCAACACCTAAGCAAGAGGCATCACTAAAAATTATAAAAAAACATCTTCATAGTTGTGGGCATGTTCTGTAAATTTAATTATGCAAATCCTCAAACAATCCATGTTAATTCCAGGTTGTAAGGCAACAAAATACGAAAAAAACAGGACCTGCCCAAGATGCGCCACATGACACCCTCACATGATCGGTCATGTGATCAATACTATCAGGAGACTACCCAAAAGCTGTCAGGTGACTCACCCACATGATCGCATAATGTGATCCATATACAAAGAAGGTCCCAGAAACAAGGCTGCCCTGCCAACGTGTTGCAAGGACACAGATCATCTAATAGAGATTGTATAGATATCATGCAACACTACAAGGAAAGAGATAAAGACCTAAACTAATTGTTCAGATAAACCCACTGTCGCTGCAGACATAACTTTGTACAGTGTGAAAAAATTTTAACAATTATTGATATTAAACACATATATATAACAGGATTATAATAATGGAACACTGTCTTACATAGAAACAATATGGACCAAACTAATCATTTCATTAAAATTAAAAAAGTGTCTACCCATTATGATGTGTCAGTCACAATCAGACATAAAGTTGTGAAATAAATACATTATATATACATATCAGTAGAAGTGAAAAAAATATAATCATATAGACCATGGATTAATAAACCCGTGTAGTCATATCGCACATAAAATATTGTGTCATGAGGAAGGACCGCAAATTACCTATGGTCTGAAACGCGTAACTGAACTTATCCTGTTATTTGAAGATTTTTAAAAACCGCAAATAAAGCTACGATTCTTCGCTATCTTGGAGTTGGATTTTTCTTCAATTTTTTTGTGTAATCATATCACACATAAAATATTTTGTTTAATACAAGTAAACATAATATACACAAAAATATATAGGAAAAAATAAATACATTGTAAATAAATAAGTGAATAATAAGTGATGCAGGCAAAGTGAGGTGACGTGCACTGTGATTGAAGTGCCCAGTGAATAAGTGAGATGACTCAAACACAAAATTATTATAAACAACATATGTCTAAAATGCCACAATGGGAGAATTATTAAAAAAGAAAACGTTATACATATATGTCACAATTATAAATATACACATAGGGAGAAATCAAATGAGGCTACCAACACATATTGTACGGTAGCTGGTGCGTACAATGTTCACATATTAACAGCAACAATATCTATGTATCTCAGCACAACTAGAGGAATAATACAAATTCAAAAGATTACATCAACCATCCATCTTTCCTTATTTATCAAAAAAGGTGGCCTGAACGTTCAGTTCCCCATTGGCATTTCCAATGTCGATCTGTAGGAAAAGTAAGATGTCAATCCACCACACATCAAGGAGCATATATTTCTGGAGAAGTGAAGAACAAAAAGAAAACGGTAAGTACACAAAGATCACAATCAACTGTTAAAAATAAATTTAAAAGACTTATCTATTTAAAATTAGGATGTTACCTGTCCTAATGTACAGATGATCCAAGTCAAAGGGGCACACAGGGGGCCTATAAAAAAGGGGCAAAACTGTTACCATCATTCAGACCGAATGGCGTTACAGTATTTAGCAAGAAAGTCCAACGTGTTTCCCTCTGGCTGAGGAGCTTCTTCCAATTCCCCCCTCTTGGGGATATATTCACTCGGTCAATCCCCCTAAATCGAAGGAGGGACCTGTCACAATTATGTGCTTCCTTAAAGTGTTTAGGAAAAGTTGTCAAATTGTCAGTTTCCTCAGTGTCATTAGCCGCTTGTATCGCCAACACATGCTCACGGATTCGCCTTCTAAACTGTCGTGAGGTCATCCCCCATTAATCTTTTTGCAGGGACAAATGACCCAATATACAACTCCTGTGGTTGTGCATGTTATTGGGTAAGTGATTTTATAATGTTTATGTTGCGAGGAGTCCCAAAACACTTCAGCTCTATCCATATTGACACATGCTACGCACTTCCCACATTCCTTGTTGCCCCATGGTGGACCTCTCGTACCAAAGATCCCTGGTTGTTTTACAATGTAGTGACTCTTCACTAAGTGATCTCTGAGATTCTTCGCTGTCCTATAGGTAATTTGTGGGTGTCCACTTAGTGAAGAGTCACTACATTGTAAAACAACCAGGGATCTTTGGTACGAGAGGTCCACCATGGGGCAACAAGGAATGTGGGAAGTGCGTAGCATGTGTCAATATGAGTAGATCTGATGTGTTTTGTGACTCCTCGCAACATAAACAGTATAAAATCTCTTACCCAATAACATGCACAACCACGGGAGTTGTATATTGGGCCATTTGTCCCTGCAAAAAGATTTATGTGGGGATGACTTCACGACAGTTTAAGAGGCGAATCCGTGAGCATGTGTTGGCGATACAAGCTGCTAATGAGACTGAGGAAATGGACAATTTGACAACTATTTCTAAACACTTTATGGGTACTTTCACACTTGCGGCAGAGGATACCGGCAGGCAGTTCCGTCGCCGGAACTGCCTGCCGGATCCGGCAATCCGGACGCAAACTGATGGCATTTGTCAGACGGATTTGGATGCGCATCCGTCTGACAAATGCATTGAAATACCGGATCCGTCTCTCTGGTGTCATCCAGAAAAATAGATCCGGCATGCGCAGACCAAAAAGCCAGATCCGTTTTGCCGGAACACTTAATACCATATCAGGCACTAATACACTTCAATGTAAATTAATGCCAGATCCGGCATTCCAGCAAGTGTTCAGTATTTTTAGCCGGAGATAAATACCGCAGCATTCGGTCTGAATGATGGTAACAGTTTTTCCCTTTTTAAGTAGGCCCCCTGTGTGCCCCTTTGACTTGGATCATCTGTACATTAGCTAAGATCCAAATTTTAACTGGATAATTTTATGAGTCTTTTGATTTCTTTTTAACAGTTGATTGTAATCTTTGTGTTTTCTTTTTGTTCTTCACTTCTCCAGAAATATATGCTCCTTGATGTGTGGCGGATTGACATCTTACTTTTCCTACAGATCGACATTGGAAATGCCAATGGGGAACTGAACGTTCGGGCCACCTTTCTTGATAAATAAGGAAAGATGGGTGGTTGATGTAATCTTTTGAATTTGTATTATTCCTCTAGTTGTGCTGAGATACATAGATATTGTTGCTGTTAATATGTGAACATTGTACACACCAGCTACCGTACAATATGTGTTGGTAGCCTTATTTGATTTCTCCCTATGTGTATATTTATAATTGTGGCATATATGTATAACGTTTTCTTTCTTAATAATTCTCCCATTGTGGCATTTTAGACATACCGTATGTCTATAATAATTTTATGTTTGAGTCATCTCACTTATTCACTGGGCACTTCAATCACAGTGCACGTCACCTCACTTTGCCTGCATCACTTATTATTCACTTATTTATTTGCTATTTATATATTTTTTCTTATTTCTTTTTGTGTATATTATGTTTACTTGTATTGAACACAATATTTTATGCGTGATATGACTACACAGGTTTATTAATCCATGGTCTATATGATTATATTTTTTTCACTTTTACTAATATGTATATATAATGTATTTATTTCGCAACTTTATGTCTGATTGTGACTGACACATCATATTGGGTAGACACTCTTTTAATTTTAATTAAATGATTAGTTTGGTCCATATTGTCTCTATGTAAGACAGTGTTCCATTATTATAATCCTGTTATATATACCGTATGTGTTTTATATCAATAATTTTTTACATTTTTCACACTGTACAAAGTTATGTCTGCAGCGACAGTGGGTTTATCTGAACAATTAGTTTAGGTCTTTATCTCTTTCCTTGTAGTGCTGCATGATATCTATACTAACTCTATTAGATGATCTGTGTTCTTGCAACACGTTGACATGGCCACCTTGTGGTTGGCACCTTCATTATATATGGATCACATGATGCGATCATGTGGGTGAGTCACCTGACACCTCTTGGGTAGTCTCCTGATAGTATTGATCACATGAGGGATCATGTGAGGGTGTCATGTGACGCATCTTGGGCAGGTCCCAGTTAGCACCTTCCTTACACACAAATCCCATTGCGATTATATTGGGGAGTCATGTGATGTTCCGTGGGCAGGTCCTGGATGTTACATCGGGTGATTTCCATGGTGTGCATCATGCTGTGATGGCAGATGCGTTCCACATGTGAGGGATAATGAACTTGATAGCATCATTAATAGGGGTATATATCGGTGAAGAAGCACGTCTGCGAAACGTACGTCGGGTCTTGGCTCTCCTTGCACTGGTTCGTATAGTTATGTTTTGATCTATTGCTTGCCCTGCTATGGCTTCAGGACTGCTGCATGTTTTTCAGTGGTAGATTGGTGATTGTGCTGACTATATGGTAGGTTCTTACACCATGTGTATCTCCCACTTGGGATTTATGATACTCCCATTATTGGAATGTCAGCTTCATATCTCCCATTGAACACATGTTATAACATATGATAACATCATGGTATTTATATACTGACTGCATATTAGCGGTGTGGCCTATTTACTGTCTCCTCTACTGCTGGCTGCTTAATATACAGTTTAATTGGTGGATCGGGGTGTTATTTTCTATGTACGGTTCATTCAGCCTGTTGGTATATACTGTATTTGGAACCCTGTGTTATTTTCAACCACCATTGGGGGCAGCATATTTACCCTATTGACTCCAGTTTATGTGGGGAGGGCTTTCTTGCATTTCATAGCACTTTTTGCAAGGTTTTATTATTATAGCTTATGATTATGTACCGTATTTTTCGCCCTATAAGACGCACCCCCCCCCCCCCCCCCAAAAAGTGGGAGGAAAATGACAGTCCGTCTTATGGGGCGAATGCTGCCGTTTTTATACTGATATACCGCTGACCGCAAGCTGCTCGCAAGCGGCACAGGCACGTGACGTAGGAAGTTACGCTGCCAGTGCCCGCTCTGCCTCCTGCCTGCTATGATCGTAAGTACAGGCTGCTCAGTGCTGGATTGAACATATTTATAGTTAAACATTGCCTGCCTGCAGTGACAGTAGATACCATTAGTACAGTGAGCGGGGCCCGGTGCAATAGAATACAATGACTGCACTGGGCCCCCGCTGTCATTTAAAAACTAGTGTAGATGCCAGCCCCCACCCCCTGTATTGGGGGTCATTCACAGTGCCTGACACTGTTATGGGGGGATCTGTGGATGTCAAATAGCATAAGATGCTATTTATCTGTCATCCACAGACGCCCCTATAACAGTGCCAGCCACAGACGCCCCCATAACAGTGCCAGCCACAGACTCCCCCATAACAGTGCCAGCCACAGACTCCCCCATAACAGTGTCAGCCACAGACGCCCCCCATAACAGTGCCAGCCACAGACGCCGCCCATAACAGTGCCAGCCACAGACGCCCCCCATAACAGTGCCAGCCACAGACGCCCCCCATAACAGTGCCAGCCACAGACACCCATAATAGTGTCATTCACAGGCTACCATTAGTTCAAAGGCCACCAAAAGCACACCTTTTGGTTCAAAATATATTTTTTCTTATTTTCCTCCTCACAAACCTAGGTGTGTCTTATAGGGCGAAAAATACTGTATATGATGTCCTTTTTGGATGATTAAATAAAGATGTATTCTTGTATTGTTATTTGTGTGGCTCTAATTATTTTGGATTTTTTTTAGGGTCAGAATATGATTATACACTTTTTTTTTAAAAAAATTTCCCCTCAAAGGTTTTAAATTTAAAAGTGTGGAATTTTAACCGTACTGACCTGGAGAATGAAGATAACAGGTCAATTTTACCTCATAGTGTACAGTGTAAAAAAAAAAAAAAAACAACCTTTACCAGACTTGCGTTTTTTTTCCAATTCTACCCTATTTGGATATTTTTTTCCGCTTCCTACTACATGGTATGCAACCGTAAATGCTGCCATTAGAAAGTACAACTTATCCCGCAACAAATAAAACCTCATAATGGAAAAATATAAAAGTTAGGACTATGGGAAGGCGGGGAGTGAAAAACAAAAATGCAAAAATGGAAAATCTCAGGGGTTGAAGTTCTGTGTTCAGCACCAGGGACAACACATTGAACACGTCAAATAGCTGTGCATCACAGGGAACGTTCCCAATTGTTGTTGCTAATTCGTATTGATAACTTTTGAACCCCAAGAGATATTGTAAGTCTTATTTCGGCAATGGATTTCTGAGAAAATGATGGTTGTCTTCCCAATGGAAAAATTTGCCCTTGATTCAAGATGGCGGCCATGTTCCGGACATAGCCTAAAAGATAGGCCCCCTCACCCATTACTTTCTGGGGTATTAAGATGTTTCCATTTCCCTTTTGTTTTCGAAATAAAAGGGTGTCCTGAGACTTTTGACTCACCCTGTATATGTACTTCCAGCAAAAGCATGGGACCATCATAAAGCTAAAACGAGTATCTTCTCTTGAAGAGAAATTCTGCTTTTTATATTTTCATTTATTTTATAGACTAAGAAGTCATACAAGTATGTATTATACATGTATACATATCTTTCTTAGATCCGTGCAGTTGCCTATGTCTAAAAAAGAGGTATAGTCTGGATTAGTTCTGTGTAATGCATCCCATGGGCTAAATGGACTACACATGGCACCAGTCATGTGACCCTTGCCATTTAGTTAATATGGCCCCCGTATATAACAGGTGAATAATATATATTTTTTAAATTTCCCTGCTGTGTGTCTGTATGTACAGTATATGTGTCTATGTACAGTATGTGCACATATATATATAGTTAGAGATGAGCGAATTTCATATTTTGAAATTCGTTTGCGAATCGTTTACTGGTAAAAGGTGAAATGCGTTAGGGATTCCGTTACCACGGACCATAACGCAACTCTATGATGGAATGCATAAGGCCTCATGCACACGACCGTTTTTCGGGTCCGCATCCGAGCTGCAGTTTTAGCGGCTCGGATGCGGACCCATTCACTTTAATGGAGCCGCAAAAGATGCGGACAGCACTCCGTGTGCTCTCCGCATCCGTTGCTCCGTTCCGAGGCCCCGCAAAAAAATATAGCATGTCCTATTCTTGTATTCTTGTCCGTTTTGCGGACAAGAATAGGCATTTTTACAATGGGCCACCCGTTCCGTTCCGCAAATTGCGGAAGGCACACGGACGGCTTCTGTTTTTTGCGGATCCGCGGTTTGCGGACCGCAAAAAACGGAACGGTCGTGTGCATGAGGCCTAACGGAATGTCTTTAGAGGCATTCCATTATTCATTCCGTAATAATAGAAGTCTATGGGCTGCAAAATGGAGTCCTCTCCTGCATAACGGAAATAGGACGGATCAGTTATGCAGGCCATAGACTTCTATTATGATGGAATGAATAACGGAATGCTTTTAAATGCATTCTGTTATGAATTGCGTTATGGTCCGTGGTAACGGAATCCATAATGCAATTAACCTTTTACAAGTAAACGAAGCGTGAACGAATTTCAAAATATGAAATTCGCTCACCTCCAATAGGTGTGTCTGTATGTACAGTATAGGTGTATATGTGTCGTTAACAACATGATCCATGGCAAATATCTGACCCTCAAATCTCTGCCGCAGTTTTTAGTACGCACTCCGTAGAATTCCCTCGCGGATTATCTGCACTCAGTGGGACTAATCCACGTATGGATACCCAACACAGTCTCTTGGCCGGTCAATTCTTTTTTATGTCTGATGGCGAATTCATTTCCGCACATGGAATAAAAAAGCACTGTACAGCAGGTACTAATGGCGCACATTCCAAAGGCAATGGGATATGTATGTGAATGTCTTTGACGGATTTTGGTGTGACAAATGCTTTAAAACTGGTGTCACTACAATGTAGTGTGAACATGCACTTATTCCACCATTATTCCTGCCCATGGATATGTCCTATTTGCTGAACCAGAGCATGTATGTAATTTTACCCTATTGCTTATTAAATGACGGGGGTCACGTGACATGTTGGGTGTCACATGACTGACACCATGTTTAGTTCTATACAGTTAGCTGCATTACATAGGGCTTATTCATGGGCTAAACCATTCTACTGTGCAGACAGGGGCTCCTGCACTGATATAAGAAAGGTATATGAGCAGAGTTTTAAATTCATGCATGATAGAAAATTGTAAGATTTTTATTCTGTAAAGAAATAAATGAAAATAACAGAAATATTTCAGCCACGAGATCTGGTAAGCCGCTCTACCAGTGCTGCCAGTCTACCCTGCGGGGGGTGCAGAGCAAGAGAACCTCTATCTATGAGGCCAGATACCCTAGTGGCAGGAAAGTAACTAGGGGTGGACTGCTCACCTTCATCAAGCTGGAACCTTGATAAAGTTATTGCATGACGTACCGTACATTGAGAATACCATTCTTACTCTGCTAAAATATGTATATTTATGTAGACATTTCTGGAACATCTGTGATGACTACCTGTGGTTACAAATGGTTACTCCTACACTCTTCGCCCACCGCTCATTTGCATCAATTATAAAACATTATGCAGCTGTTGGGTCAAAAGGGAAGCACAAGCACTAAAGCATTTCACTTCACTGCTATAACTGATAATATACACTTCACAACCATATCATACATCGGAACACCAGGGACCGGACAGTATATCATACATCAGAACACCAGGGATCGGACAGTATATCATACACCGGAAAACCTAAGACCGGACAGTATATCATACACCGGAACACCAGGGACCGGACAGTATATCATACACCGGAACACCAGGGACCGGACAGTATATCATACACCGGAACACCAGGGACCGGACAGTATATCATACACCGGAACACCAGGGACCGGACAGTATATCATACATCGGAACACCGGGGACCGGACAGTATATCATACACCAGAACACCAGGGACCGGACAGTATATAATACACCGGAACACCGGGGACCGGACAGTATATCAAACACCAGAACACCAGGGACCGGACAGTATATCATAGACCGGAACACCAGGGACCGGACAGTATATAATACACCGGAACACCGGGGACCGGACAGTATATCATACACCAAAACACCAGGGACCGGACAGTATATCATACACCGGAACACCAGGGACCGGACAGTATATCATACACCGGAACACCAGGGACCGGACAGTATATCATACACTGGAACACCAGGGACCGGACAGTATATCATACACTGGAACACCAGGGACCGGACAGTATATAATACACTGGAACACCAGGGACCAGACAGTATATAATACACTGGAACACCAGGGACCAGACAGTATATAATACACTGGAACACCAGGGACCAGACAGTATATAATACACTGGAACACCAGGGACCAAACAGTATATAATACACTGGAACACCAGGGACCAGACAGTATATAATATACTGGAACACCAGGGACCAGACAGTATATAATACACTGGAACACCAGGGACCGGACAGTATATCATACACCGGAACACCAGGGACCGGACAGTATATCATACACTGGAACACCAGGGACCGGACAGTATATCATACACTGGAACACCAGGGACCGGACAGTATATCATATACTGGAACACCAGGGACCAGACAGTATATAATACACTGGAACACCAGGGACCAGACAGTATATAATACACTGGAACACCAGGGACCAGACAGTATATAATACACTGGAACACCAGGGACCAGACAGTATAAAATACACTGGAACACCAGGGACCAGACAGTATATAATACACTGGAACACCAGGGACCAGACAGTATATAATACACTGGAACACCAGGGACCGGACAGTATATAATACACTGGAACACCAGGGACCGGACAGTATATAATACACTGGAACACCAGGGACCAGACAGTATATAATATACTGGAACACCAGGGACCGGACAGTATATAATACACTGGAACACCAGGGACCGGACAGTATATCATACACCGGAACACCAGGGACCGGACAGTATATCATACACTGGAACACCAGGGACCGGACAGTATATAATACACTGGAACACCAGGGACCGGACAGTATATCATATACTGGAACACCAGGGACCAGACAGTATATAATACACTGGAACACCAGGGACCAGACAGTATATAATACACTGGAACACCAGGGACCAGACAGTATATAATACACCGGAACACCAGGGACCAGACAGTATATAATACACTGGAACACCAGGGACCAGACAGTATATAATACACTGGAACACCAGGGACCAGACAGTATATAATACACTGGAACACCAGGGACCGGACAGTATATAATACACTGGAACACCAGGGACCGGACAGTATATAATACACTGGAACACCAGGGACCGGACAGTATATCATATACTGGAACACCAGGGACCAGACAGTATATAATACACTGGAACACCAGGGACCAGACAGTATATAATACACTGGAACACCAGGGACCAGACAGTATATAATACACCGGAACACCAGGGACCAGACAGTATATAATACACTGGAACACCAGGGACCAGACAGTATATAATACACTGGAACACCAGGGACCAGACAGTATATAATACACTGGAACACCAGGGACCGGACAGTATATAATACACTGGAACACCAGGGACCGGACAGTATATAATACACTGGAACACCAGGGACCGGACAGTATATTATACACCGGACCACCAGGGACCGGACAGTATATTATACACTGGAACACCAGGGACTGGACAGTATATTATACACTGGAACACTAGGGACTGGACAGTATATTATACTCCAAACCACCAGGGACCGGACAGTATATAATGCACCAGAACACCAGGGACTGGACAGTATATTATACACTGGAACACTAGGGACTGGACAGTATATTATACACTGGAACACTAGGGACTGGACAGTATACACTGCGTGCAGAATTATTAGGCAAATGAGTATTTTGACCACATCATCCTCTTTATGCATGTTGTCTTACTCCAAGCTGTATAGGCTCGAAAGCCTACTACCAATTAAGCATATTAGGTGATGTGCATCTCTGTAATGAGAAGGGGTGTGGTCTAATCACATCAACACCCTATATTAGGTGTGCATAATTATTAGGCAACTTCCTTTCCTTTGGCAAAATGGGTCAAAAGAAGGACTTGACAGGCTCAGAAAAGTCAAAAATAGTGAGATATCTTGCAGAGGGATGCAGCACTCTTAAAATTGCAAAGCTTCTGAAGCGTGATCATCGAACAATCAAGCGTTTCATTCAAAATAGTCAACAGGGTCGCAAGAAGCGTGTGGAAAAACCAAAGTGCAAAATAACTGCCCATGAACTGAGAAAAGTCAAGCGTGCAGCTGCCAAGATGCCACTTGCCACCAGTTTGGCCATATTTCAGAGCTGCAACATCACTGGAGTGCCCAAAAGCACAAGGTGTGCAATACTCAGAGACATGGCCAAGGTAAGAAAGGCTGAAAGATGACCACCACTGAACAAGACACACAAGCTGAAACGTCAAGACTGGGCCAAGAAATATCTCAAGACTGATTTTTCTAAGGTTTTATGGACTGATGAAATGAGAGTGAGTCTTGATGGGCCAGATGGATGGGCCCGTGGCTGAATTGGTAAAGGGCAGAGAGCTCCAGTCCGACTCAGACGCCAGCAAGGTGGAGGTGGAGTACTGGTTTGGGCTGGTATCATTAAAGATGAGCTTGTGGGGCCTTTTCGGGTTGAGGATGGAGTCAAGCTCAACTCCCAGTCCTACTGCCAGTTTCTGGAAGACACCTTCTTCAAGCAGTGGTACAGGAAGTCTGCATCCTTCAAGAAAAACATGATTTTCATGCAGGACAATGCTCCATCACACGCGTCCAAGTACTCCACAGCGTGGCTGGCAAGAAAGGGTATAAAAGAAGAAAATCTAATGACATGGCCTCCTTGTTCACCTGATCTGAACCCCATTGAGAACCTGTGGTCCATCATCAAATGTGAGATTTACAAGGAGGGAAAACAGTACACCTCTCTGAACACTGTCTGGGAGGCTGTGGTTGCTGCTGCACGCAATGTTGATGGTGAACAGATCAAAACACTGACAGAATCCATGGATGGCAGGCTTTTGAGTGTCCTTGCAAAGAAAGGTGGCTATATTGGTCACTGATTTGTTTTTGTTTTGTTTTTGAATGTCAGAAATGTATATTTGTGAATGTTGAGATGTTATATTGGTTTCACTGGTAAAAATAAATAATTGAAATGGGTATATATTTGTTTTTTGTTAAGTTGCCTAATAATTATGCACAGTAATAGTCACCTGCACACACAGATATCCCCCTAAAATAGCTAAAACTAAAAACAAACTAAAAACTACTTCCAAAAATATTCAGCTTTGATATTAATGAGTTTTTTGGGTTCATTGAGAAGATGGTTGTTGTTCAATAATAAAATTAATCCTCAAAAATACAACTTGCCTAATAATTCTGCACTCCCTGTATTATACTCCAAACCAGCAGGGACTGAACAGTATGTAATACACTGGAACACCAGGGACTGGACAGTATATGATATTCCAAACCAGCAGCACTGGACAGTATATTGTACACTGGCACACCACTGAATGGACAGTATATAATACACTGGAACACCAGCGACCGGACAGTATGTTATACACTGGACCAGCAGGAACTTAACAGTCTATTATACACCAAATCACCAATGACTCGATAGTATATTATACACAGGACGACCAGGGACTGGAAGTATATTATACACCGAACCACAAGGAACTGGACAGCATATTATATATCAAACCACAAGGGACTCCACAGTATATTTTACACCAAACCACCAAGGACTGGACAATATAGTCCACCATTGAATCGAACAGAAAACTGTCCAGTGTAACCTTCTCCGTGTTTCTTTTGCCAAATCCGTGTCAGTTGATGCTCTACAGTACTGCAGATTAAAATAGTATAAGCTCTAGCATAAGCTGTGTGCTATACATTAGTTAATAACCTACTGTATTGCAAATGCAGCAAATTGTCCCAAATTAAAAAATACCAACAGTAATAATAGTAGCAATAAAATTAAATATTGACAGTCTAACAATTAATAGGACCCTTACTGCTCCATTCTATATAGTGGCTTTATAAGAAGGGATTTTTTGCACACGGAAGTGGATGTGGTCGCTGATGGTGCCTGCGAAGGTCCAGGTGCAGGGTGGGAGGCATCTGCGCCTTCGACAGGGGATTGGCCAGCACGTAACAGCGGAAGAGGAGGCAGTGGTGTGACCCGCAGACACAGATTGTGGACCCAGGCGTTCATCCCACTTATTACGGTGCTTGGATGCCATGTGGCAGATCATGGTGGTGAGGTTGCTAGTGTTCAGGCCCCTGCTCATTTTGGTATGGCACAGGTTGCAAACTACTATTCTTTTGTCTTCTGCACTTTCCTAAAAAAAGCGCGGAACACCTACCCCTTGGCAAGGGAGATTTCCACAAGGGGATGCTCCATGGAACAGTTGCGGACCTGTTTGGTGTGGCCCACCTTCTCTCTTTTGCCACTCCACTGCCTCTTCCAGCCTGTTGCGGTTCTGCAGATCCCTTCCCCTCTATACTGCTGTCCTCGCTCAGCTTTCCACCTTCCCAGGTTGGGTCAGTGACTTCATCATCCACCACCTCCTCTTCCACTTCCTCACTCTGCTTATCCTCCTAACTTGTTGACCTAACCACAACCTCAGTGATTGACAACTGTGTCTCATCCTCTTCATCAACCTCTTGAGACAGTAATTGCAGTTGACTTATTGGCAACTGTGTATCATCATCATCCACCTCATTAAACAGTAATTGCCGTTCCTCACCATCATCTTCTTGTGACTGTGGATGCTCAAGAGTTTGGGAATCAGGGCAAAAAATCTGTCCCTCTTCAAGCGTGCTTGGCGAAAGGGCCAAATCAAGGAATGGCGCTGAAAAGAGGTCCTCGGAATATCCGAGTGTGGGATCACTTGTTTGCCAAGAATCTCCATGGTGGAAGGGAGGAGGCTCAGGGTGATTGTGTTGAGCAGACTCTTGGCTACTGAGACTGGACTTGGTGGAAGACAGGGTGGTGCTTAACTGACTGGAAGCATTATCTGCTGCAATCCAACCAACCACCTGGTCGCACTGGGCTGACTTCAAGACTGGTGTCCTGCGCCGCCCTGCAAACTGGGACATGAAGCTAGGTATCGTGGATGATAGTTTTTCTTGTGCTCTGGCAGCAGCCACAGTTTCAACGCGCCCAGGGCCACAGCCTCTGTGTGCACCATCAGCATCAAGGCCACTTTCCAGTCCCTTACTGCTCGCATTCTTCATATTAAATGTTATATATGCTTAAAAGTCTGTCACACGTACAGTAGCCTAGGATTTGGAATTGTATGCGCAAACAAATTTAAAAAGGTATTTGGGATGTGGAAATGTCACACAAGAGATATCCCGCAAATAATGTCAATGCTGTTTCGGATGCTCACACTTTACACTGGAGATGTGGCACAGCTAATGTCACTGTCCGCAGCAGACACCGTCTACGGAAAAAGTACACTGGATGTCACAGATTTTTGGGATGCGCACACTTTACACAGGAGGTGTGGCGTAGCTAATGTCGCTGTCTGCAGCGGCCTAACTATTGCACGCAGGATTTGCTAAAAATAGATATTGCTGCCACACACAATAGTCCTTAAAATAACTTTTGGGTCTGTAAAGTTTCAGCAATTTAGCGCAGGTTGCGCTAAAAATATATATTGCTGCTGCCACACACAATAGTCCTTAAAAGGACTTTTGGGTCTCTGAAAAGTTTTTCTAATAAAAATATTCCTATATCACTCCCTACACTATCTGTCCCTTCCTCAGCACAGCTCTCCATTACTAATACTGAGCCGAACACGCGTCATCGGGACCTATATAGCACCCGATGACGTGTTCCGGCCAGCCAATCACTGTAATGCCAACACTAACTATAATATGAAACAAATTGAGCACATATTTCTTCGGTTTACTGTAGACACAACCACTGCAGAATCAGACCTAATCAGGGGTTTTAGCTCTGGACAGATACGCCAGTGATTTCCCACTTTTATCTCCATCTGAAAAAATAATCTGCTGCCTCACAAGAGCCCCTTCCTAGTGTATTCAGTGAAGTGTAACTTATATTTTCTCTGGAGAGATAACCATCTCTCTTGCAACTCATCACTGGGATCGTTAATATACTGTATGCATCCTCCGCTTCTGCTAGACCAGTTTCCAGCCGCCTTCTCATACTCCGCAACTCAGCCCTGTGAGTGGCAATGGTTGAAATGGTCACACCCCTCATCACCACCTTACACGCCTCCAATTCCGTTAATGGATTCGAAGACCCCTCATTAGCTTTCCAATACTGCTCCAATTCCTTTATACAAATAGCTTCCACCGGGAACACCTTTAACCACATAGCGTTAAGTCTCCATGTCCTGACCAGACCCTCCAAAGGCTGGGACAGTAGCACCTGTAATGGGGCATGATCTGATATACCTCTTGGTAAATAGATAACTTCTCTTACCATTTGCAGAGAATCAGGGCTGCCAAATGCCAAGTCTATACATGACATAGTGTTACTAGAGGCAAAATAACACGAGAACTGCCTGGCGCTGGGGTTTCTCCATCTCCACAACTCCTCTAAATTATGCGCCCAATTATATAGAGATGGGTTGTGTCTGCTTGGAGGCTTGAGCCTGTCAAGTTGATTATCTAGGACTGCATTAAAATCCCCTAATATAATATAGGGGGATTGGGGCAATTATGAGATCTTAATCATGACCTCATCCAGTATGGACCTAGAAAAGGGGGAGGTACATATAGCCCCGCTATAATCCTAGGACTGCCCCGTACCATACTATAGAGGATCACAAATCTACCCTGAGGATCTGTCGATACTGTGTGCAATTGTAATGGAGTTCTCTTACTGACAAGGATAGATACTCCCCGAGCTGTATTTGTATGTGTCGCATGATGGGTTTGCCCCACCCAAGGGCGTCGCAGAGACAGCACCTTACGGTCCCTTAGATGCATCTCCTGTAAAATAATCACATCAGGGTTGTAAGATTTTAAGTAGTTAAACACCAACGCTCTTTTGACCTTGCAATTTAAGCCCCTCACATTCCATGAGACTATCTTAAGCGTTGCCATAATGAAAACAAAAACTTGTACCTCCTAATGAAGAAACCTGCAGCGCCGCGGTGACATTCACACCTACATTCACATCAGTCTAGACCTAAACAATAACTTCCCTTACCCCCTACCTGCCCACACATCCCCAACCTGTCTGGGCCTCTGATTCCAATTTAATACAGAAGTCAAAAGCTAACCTGACACTCGAACTAGAGCTAGGTTGTCAGCACATATCAACCGCTGACTGAAAAAATACCCCTAGTCTTCAACCGCTCCCCTCCAATTATGCACTTTAATAAGGGAACCGGCAACAGAGTGTCACCCTGCAACTAATCGCTATCCTTCTAAGAAAAGGAAAATTCAACTTCCTAAGTCTAATGAGAAGGAAAATAAAAAAAACCTGAACAAAGAGATGTCTCCTCAAGAACCATATTTGCATCCTCATCTCTAATGCCTTTCTCTTTCCCCTCAGACCCCCACCTCGTATATACCGTGTGGCCATTTCACTACGGAAGATGGGTGGACACCCCGGTCATAGAATACAAGCAGTTATGTTAAACGGCTAATTCGCCGCCTCCCTGAGGCTGCTGATTGTCCAGCCAATTCGATGCTTCTTCTGGCATCTGACAGAAACAAGTTGTCCCGTCTACTTGCACTCGAAGCCTGGTTGGATAGAGCACTGCATACTGTATGCCTAGTTCCCTCAGTTTGAAACAGTACCCTTTTTCCTAGCTGCCGCCAGAATATTATCTCAGTCTCTGTAGTTTAGAATTTTCATTATAAATGGTCTCGGCAGGGAATCTGGAGGCAGAGGTCTAGTCGGGATTCTGTGGGCCCTTTCAATTACAAAGCATTGAGAGAGCTGCAACGGGAAGAGCACTGACTTAATCAAATTCTCAGCAAAAACCTCCGGGTCATTACCTTCTGCCTTTTCAGGGAGACCAAGTATGCAGATATTATTTTGCCTATTGCGGTTTTCAGCATCTTACGCTCTTGCTTGAAGGATCTTTACTTGCTGGATATGCAAATGTGTCAACTCAGAAGTGTTGTGTGCTGTGTCTTCCACTTCTCCCACTCTACGCTCCACTTTAGCAGTACGGTTTCTCATTTTTTAATATCATGGCGCAAATAATTCACGTCACTTTGTAGATGATCTATTTTTGCAGTTAAGGCTGCCTGGCAAGCCGATATGGCCGACATAATTTTGTCTGTTTGTGGCATTTCAGCAGGAGTAGCCACCGACATGTCTTCCTCCTCATTTTCACTCATACCATCTACCAAGACTTTGCCTGGGGTGTAAGGGGGTGTAAGGGGGCGCCGAAGCGGTCTTCCGCCCCATATACAGCTATCTCTACTCCTATGCAAGTTCTTTGAGCAATGTAGGCCATATCCCAAATACAAGCTGTGAATCAGAAAACCAGTACTAAAGCACTATATAGGTATAATATGTCCCAATCTCTTCTTTCCAGGCACAATGATTTATAGGTATAAACACCAGATCATCAGGCTCCCCTCAAATGGTAATTTCAATTTCGCCAGGACTCCCAGTCCCAAAATAACCTGGCCTTCAGATTTATTATCGATGCATAACTGAGGGCTCCTGCTTCTCCTCCTCCACCTACATATGACCGAGTATCAAAAGAAAGAAAGGCCCCCCAGCCACGCTTGCAATATGGCTGCTGTGTAGACAGGCTGCTGTGTCTGCGCCTCTCCTATCAGTAGGAATAGTGTCTCACTCCTGTGTGGGCCGTGGGGTGATCTGGTACCTCTCCGCAGGGAGTATATGCCAAGCGCGGGGTGTCTCCTGTCTCACCACTCCAGCGATCTGCACCGTGCGTCTTCTCTCCCTCTGTAATGGCGGAACCCGCGTCTCTCAGGCTCGGAGCTGCGTGCATTCCTCTCCCTTGGCAGCTGCACACTTGCCGCTCCAGTAAGTCCAGGGGTGTCCAGGGATCTTGGCCAGGTGGAGAAGGCAAACTTCAGGATACAGGGAGATGGGGATAAACAGTATACTCTGCAGGATTTTAGGAGAGCTCTCTTCAATGCTGCCTCACGGCATGCTTGCCAGGCCACGCCCCCACTGTTCAGATACTTATCCCCTATCCTTTGACTGGGGGATCACTTCCTATGGTAGGACAACCCCTTTAAATGAGGCATGTTTTCCACCCTGTCCTAGATCAGTTAATTTAAATATTACTACTGTGGTGTCCAATGTAGCTTGCTATATTTGAGCAACACTGAAAGAACATCTTATTCTGAGAGTATTCTGCCACAGATGTACGTTAGAGAAGTCACTGACTGGTTGTGAGTGGTAATCTCTGTACAAGCAATGGTAGATAGCTGAACTCACTAATATCCCTAGGTCATGGTACCAGTTGCATGTGATAATCCAGTGAGGAGAATACATTGGAGATGCTTTGGTAATTTATTGAATTTACCTTGAGTAAAGACACATGGTGGACATTAGAGTACATTAGAGGTCAAAACAAATGCTCTCACCAGCTCTGAGTTTGCTGCAGAAGAAGAAGCACACAGGAACAGAGAGAACAGGATGTGATGTCACCGAAAGGGAGGAGTAGACAGAGAGCAAAAGCAAATAGGATTTACATAATACATTCAGAAAACCTATAACAAGAATGACCACAGGGTGACAGCATTACATAACATGATAATGATATGATAACACAAATACAGCAATTAATCTTAAATGGAAGAAATAAATGCTGGAATAGCTCACTCCCCGTCTGAAATCCTAGGATTTCACACCATATACTAAACATGAATGTCCATATGATGTTTAATGAAAATACTGGAAACTGAAAGACAAAAGGCAATAAAGAAAACACAGTAAAATAGAATGGGTGGACAGAAACAGTCCTATGTCTGGAATTTTAGGAATAGTCCGGAGATGGATGACTGAATGGAAGAAAAGTTCTTAAAAAGTTCCTCAAGGTAGAAAAAATCATTACTCAACGGGCCAGAGAAGAACAATCTCATATGCAGGCCTGATGAAGGACTTGGGATTGCCTTGTTTTGCGATGGTCACTCCCACCTTACGGACCTTGCCATCTTCACTGGCAAAGCTTTTTGGGATGAGACCCATGGGCCAGGAATTTCTATCCACCTTCTGGTCTTTCATGAGAACAAGATCTTTTATTTGTAAGTTTGGCTTGACCTGCTGCCACTTCCTTCATCCTTGAAGAAGGGTTAAGTACTCCTTTTTCCACCTGCTCCAGAAACAGTTGGCCAGATGTTGAACGTGTTTCCACCGTTTCTGATATAGGTTACCAGAAGAAGACTCTTCAGTTGGATGAGGAACAGATCCAAACTTCTGAGTGAGAAGAATTGCTGGAGTGAGAATGGCAGAGGATTCTGGGTCCAGAGATACAGGTACAAGAGGTCTTGCGTTGACGATAGCAGATACCTCAGCTAGGAAGGTAGTCAAAGTCTCATGGGTGAGCCTTGAGAAGTTTGAGCCCATAAGCATACAGTCTAATATTTTGCGGGTGATACCTATCATTCTTTCCCATGAACCACCCATATGAGAGGCATGAGGGGGGTTAAAGATCCATGTACAACCATTGTTGGCCAAGTAGTCTTGAACTGGCTTAGAATTGATTTGCAATTCTTGGCAAGCACCTATTAAGTTGGTTCCACAGTCAGATCTAATTTGCTTTACTGGTCCTCTGATGGCGAGAAATTGTCTTAAAGCATTGATGAAACTAGAAGCGTTCATGGATTCTATTACTTCAATGTGTATAGCACGTACACTTAAGCATGTAAACAACACTGCCCATCGTTTGCTGTCTGCATGACCATCTCTGGTCCTTCATGCAGTGACTGTCCATGGCCCGAAGACATCCAGACCAACATAAGTAAACGGTGGTTCGGTGCTTGTCCTATCAACTGGCAAATCAGACATTTGTGGATGTTGCAGTTTTCCCCTTGCCTTGCGACATTTAATGCAATGGTGAATTATATGAGCAACCTGTCTTTTTGCTCCCACTATCCAAAGACCTGTGTCTCTTAAAGCACCCTCAGTGAAATGTCTGCCTTGGTGCTTGATTTTTTCATGATAATGCCATATCAGCAGTGTAGTAACATGGTAATTGGCAGGAATAATGAGGGGATTCCTTTCTGAAATCTCTAAATTAGCCTTGTTTAGGCGACCACCAACCCTCAGCATGCTGTGATCGACAATTATTGGTTTCAAGTTGACAATGGGGCTGCTTTTTTAAATATCTTGCTTGTCATGTATACATGATAGTTCCTTGTGAAAGGCACTCTGCTGTACGTTACGTATCACAAGCAACTCACTTAGGACAATATCTTCTGCAGCGAGAGGTTAATGGCACACTTGCCAACTGCAACATTCAGCATTATGTTTGTCAGCGCAAAAGCAATGTACAATGTGGACTAACCTTGCAATGGTGTGAACGAGCTTTGACCACCTGGAGAAGCGTTCAAAGCGGTGACAGCCCAAGCCAGCCCTCCTTTCAGACTTGGTGACAAGGGTACTAACTTCAGGGTGAATCTCTGGATCTTCATGAGGGTCTTGGAGACTGAAGACATCTTGAGTAGGAGTTTCTTTACTCTGGTTCAGCAAAAACTCTGGACCTGTTAACCAAGAAGAATTTGGAAAGACTCTACCAGATGCTAGTCTGGTGGCGCAATTAGCGGGATTGAGATGAGATGGAACATAGTGTCACTGTTCAGGTTTAGAGGACCTTCTAATCCTTTTAATGCGGTTACTGACATAGATGTAGAAGCGTTTCAACTGGTTGTATATATAACCCTGAATAACCTTACTGTCTGTGTAAAATTGAATGTCATCCACATGAATATCTAGCTCACGCTGTATAAAGTCTGCAATCTCTACAGCTAGTACAGTCCCACAAAGTTCGAGCATAGGAATGGTGTGCTCAGGTTTCAGAGCTAATTTAGCCTTTCCAAACAGAAATCCAACACAAGCTTCATTGCAATAGTCTATTACCTTCAAATAAGCAACAGCTGCAATAGCTTCAGTAGACGCATCTGAGAAGATGTAGATTTCTTTCCTTCGAGTTGTTGTAAGGGATGTTGGAGTGTAGCATCGTGGTATGTGAATCCCGTCTAATGCATGCAAGCATTCCTTCCAAAACTCCCACTTTTGCTGTTTGTCAGAGGGCAGTGGAGCATCCCAGTCCAAAATAGACTCTGAAAGCTGTCTTAACAGGAATTTGCCTTGTACAGTCAAAGGTGCTACAAATCCCAGGGGATCATATAGGCTGTTCACCACTGAGAGAACTCCCCGTTTAGTAAATGGTTTACAGTATCTGCACAGCTAACTTGAAACCCAAGGGATTAATTTGATAAGTCCCACCTCAAACCCAGACTTCTCTGTACTGTTTGATTGTCTATCCCTAGATTCAAGTCTCTGAATTCTGTGGCATGATCACTGGGCTGGAAGGCTTTCCTTACAGCAGAACAGTTAGAGGCAATCTTATGTAACCTCAGACAAGATTTTGAAAGCATACATTGTGTCCTTTTGAGCAGATCTATGGCTTCCTCCGCTGTGGGCAAGGATTTGAGTGCGTCGTCCACGTAGAAGTCTTTTTCAACAAAGTTTCGGGCATCTTCCCCAAACTCTGACTCACCATCAGAGGCAGCCCTACGTAGGCCATATGTAGCAACAGCAGGTGAAGGACTGTTACCGAACACGTGCACCTTTATGTGATATTCAACCATTTCCTTGCTGGTGTCATTGTCTCTGTGCCAAAAAAAACCTGAGATAATTTCTGTGGTCTTGCCGTACGATAAAGCAGTGGAACATTTGTTCAATGTCTGCAGTAATGGCAACTGGCTCCTTTATAAATCTGATAAGTACAGTACTCCTACCAGATTATTGGTCAGGTTTGGACCGGTGAGAAGGAACTCGTTCAGAGATATGCCATTATGTTTGGCACTTGACTCGAATACCACTCTTATCTGGTTTGGTTTCCGTGGATGATATACTCCAAAGGAAGGAAGGTACCAGCATTCTTCATGCTGTTGCAAAGGTGGAGCCGTTTCTGCATGGTCATTGTGAAATATCTTTTCCATGAAGGCCACAAAATGATTTTTTATTTCAGGTTTGTTTTTTAATGTACGTTGCAAGGAGATGAATCTGGATAGTGCCTGTTCCCGATTGTCAGGAAGTCTGGCTCTTACAGCACAGAAAAGTAAAGGTGCAACCTAGTAGTTAGATACAGCTTTGAAGAATCCATTGTCCATTATTTTAATAAACTCTTTGTCATCTACGGACAAGGCTAATCTGTTGTCCTCTGGTGTTGTAGAAAACAGTGATCTTCTTAAGTTGTCATAAAGGGTAGGAATGATGTCTGGTGCCTTAAGGAGGTTAGAAAGCTTTTCCTTTACCTCGTAAAGTTTTGAAGGAGTTCACTTGAGATGGTTTGTGGCTCTTATCTATACATACATCGCCCCACAATCACCCAACCTAAGTCGAGTCTCTGTGCATATGGGGCGTTGTCAGGACCTTTGCATTGTTGCCGCACTTTGTGGACCCTCAGAATGTCTCTCCCGAGCAAGAGTAGGACGTCAGCATTCATGTCCATAGGAGGAATCTCACTAGCTAGATGTTTCAAGTGGGAATGATGGTATGCAGCTTCTGGAGTAGGAATTTCATCTCTTTCATCAGGTATCTGGTCGCATTCAATTAACGTTGGCAAGGGTATATGAACGTTCCCTTTAATGGAGGAGATAAGGTATCCAGTGGCTCTTCTACCATAAGTCTCTACACGACCAGAACAAGTGTTTAGGGTGCATGGCGTTGCTTCCCCCGTTATGCCGAAGATCTCAAATTTTATTTATGTTTCGTCAGAGATCTATTGCTTTGTTCATCTATAATGGCGTACATTCTGGTGGCCTTTTCAGATTGCCCTTCTGGGTAGACGTTAACCAAACACACTTTTGCACAGCACTTGGAACTAGTCTCCTTGCCACATATTTCCATACAGGAAGAGGAGACAGTCGTTGTAGCTAACTCTTGAGCCGGTGGCTCCCCACCATGAAGTGCGACGGGGTTGGTTGCGGCTTGTGCGCTGTCTGGAGGCAAAGTAGGATGCATTGCTGTAACATGCTTGTCACTGCTGCATTCTGCAAATCTAATGATAGCTTTACAGTCTTTTGCCATATGATTTGACGATGCACAACACTTGTAACACACTCCAAGCTCTTTGAGTGTCTCTCTGCGTTCTTGCAAATCTTTGCCCTGAGCCCACGACATTCTTTTAAAGGATGAGGTCTTTTGTGTATAGGGCATATGCGATTAGGGTCCTTTTCTTTAAGGACGGGGGTGTCCTTCCTAGTAGTGGAGGTTGCAAAAGGTGGAACGTTTCTGTTCCTAATGGATACTGTTCCCCTTAAGTCTCTACATTTACTGGTTATGTTGTCATACCTTGAGCATGAGGATGAAGCAGGTAGAGTGGATTCTGTGAAGTCAAAGCTGGGATCGTTCTTCTTCCAAGCTTGGTCACTGATAAATCTGGAAAAATAAGATAAAGAGGCAAAAGACACATTGTGTTCTCTTTTAAATCTGGAGCCCTGGTCTGCCCATTTTCCTTGCATGCCGTATGGTAGTTTCTGCACAATTGGATTGACATTATGGGCAGTATCAAGGTAACTCAGTCCTGGCAGACATGGGTCCATTTTAGCCAATTCTACTTCCTTTAGTAGGTCACTCAGATCCTGGAGCATGCAATTGTCCTTGCCAGTAATCTATAGGAAGGCTTGAAGTCTCTTGAATAAGGTGCTTTCTATAGCTTCAGAACTGCCATAGGTCTCTCCCATTCTGCAGCAATACCTTCCTCTGAGTGGCCTGCATGAATTGCTCTTAATGTCTTTACGCGTTCTGCAGATTCAGGGCCTAACCAGTTGACAAGCAAGTCAAGTTCTTCCTTGGCAGTGAGGTTAAGATCAGTGATTACAGCTTCAAAGGTCAATTTCCAGGCCCTGTAGTTTTCAGCACGGTCATCATACTTTGAGAGACTAATGTTAATCAGCTCCCTGCGCATCATGTATCTGGCAAAGTCTGACATGTCTGATTGCCCATTCCTTGTGGTTGGATCGCATTGTGGTGTCTCTGGGGCATGTAGGGGCTCTGGCTTATAAGGCTTATATTGATCAGGACAGAATGATGTGACATAAGGATTAAGCTGTGGTTTAGTCTCTGGAGGATCAGTTGGCTCTACGCTAGAAATTACCTTGTTATCGGTGGATGATGATATCTGGTGCTCTCTCTGTGGATTCACCCAGTTGGTGATTTAGAAGTGGCGTTGGTACATGCGATTTAGCAGGAGGAGCAGGCGATGATTGCCTTAGCACATATCTGGCAGTGCGGTCAGCTGGGTCTTCCACTTCTCCTGGGATGAAACAGTCTAGGTCGGTACCTTGGCCTAATGCTTGCTCAAAGATCTTCAGTTAAGCTAAGGTAGCTGCTTCTTCCCTTTCTGTTTGGAGAATTTTTAGTTGGGCTTCTGCCTCTGCCTCCATCTGCGCCATTTCTGCTTCCTTCTTTGCTATCTCAGCCTCCATTTCTGCTTCCTTCTTTGCGATCTCAGCCACCATTTCCGCTCTTTTCTTTGTGATCTCAGCCTCCTTCTTAGCAAAGGAACTTCTTACACTAGCTTCCTCTGATTCTGCCCGGATCTCTATAATTTTGTCATGTAACGCCGACCTTCCGGAACAAGAGGTTTTGGAAGATGAAAGCGTATATTTGGTTGAAGTTGGGATCTCACCTCCTGCAAGTGTGCGATGCAGAGTTCTGCCTTGCTCTTAGTGTTTTGTACTAAGGTATCCTTCTTTTGGAGGAGATTCTTTCTCTCTCGCAACTCTTCTGAAGCATCATCAAAATCGGAATCGCTCAGGAAAGTGATGTACTTTGCAGACAGTCGCTGATAGTGGACAAAGGCGTTAGTTAAACGATTCAACACTGTGGTTAACTTTGGTGCATCATTGTTATAGCGTGAAAGAGCTGCTATATAGTGTTCAGTTCTTTGCCATAAATCATTTAAATGGTCACTGAACTCTTCTTTGGTAGCCTCAAAGTTCTCTCTAATCTTTTGTGTTGGTTTGATCGTACAGTTTGTTCTTCAGTGAACATAGACTCTGCTTCCTGTATATCTGAGTTTTTGAGAGCAGGGTGAGTTTCTGTATGTTCAGTGACCGAGAAATCCATGGAGCCTCTTGTAGACATGTTATTCCTGTTTAAGTGGTACTGTCTCTTTACGAAAGGATTCAGCTTACTCACTGTGCTTATGAAGCCACATGTAAGATGGTGGACAGCTCTAAGCTTGCCTGCAGACTGCGTGTAGACATGCAAAGACTGTAGATTTAGGCTTCGTTTTGACTATTCTGCCACAGATGTACGTTAGAGAAGTCTCTGACTGGTTGTGAGTGGTAATCTCTGTACAAGCAATGGTAGACAGCTGAACTCACTAATATCCCTAGGCCGTGGTACCAGTTGCATGTGATAATCCAGTGAGGAGAATACAATCGAGATGCTTTGTTAATGTATTGAATTCACCTTGAGCAAAGACACATGGAGGACATTAGAGGTCAAAATGAATGCTCTCACCAGCTCTGAGTCTGCTGCAGAAGAAGAAGCACACAGGAACAGAGAGAACAGGATGTGATGTCACCAAAAGGGAGGAGTAGACCGAGAGCAACCTATAACAGGAATGACTACAGGGTGGCAGCATTACATAACATGGTAATGATATGATAACAGAAAATACAGCAATTAATCTTAAATTGAAGAAATGAATGCTGGAACAGCACAGCGAGTCAGCTCCCCTGGAAGGTCAGATTTTGGGGGCCGCCATTTAGATACCTAGAACTATCAGTGTTAACTTGATAAGGAAATGTGCTACTGTTTGGATTTATTGGGGGGGGGGGGGGTGATGGATCAAGCTTGTATGCTGGAAAACTGGTGTACAGAAGTCAAAAATTTTGGCACAAGTACCGTTTTGCACCACAACTTTTTGCCATTTAACATCAACCTAAGCACCAATGGTTAGGTATGTAAACTACTTTCAATCCAAATTTAACACTTGTAAAGTTGCAAAATAAAAAAGCGCAAATCACCACAGCAGGGAGGTGACGTAGGAAAACTGGAGAAGAATTTGTAATAAAAAATGTTAGGTTTGAAGATGTGCCACATTTATCAAACATGTGACACAATATACTGTATATAGGAGACCAAGAACACTCACATGACTTTTAGTGGATAATTTACATACAAGGACTGTACTATAAGTTTTTTTATACATAATGCAAAATTTTTAACTTTTGTCAGAGTATTTTTATTTTTTTTAGAAAGCTATTCCCCAGCAGTATAACAACATGGTGGTGGTCAAAAATCTAGAGCCAGGTTGTCTTTAATACATAGGGTTTTAACATATAGTGACCACTCCTCATAGGACACCACATTACGACAAATAGTACTTGTGAGGCATAGGCTCTCCAATGTTATATTTGCATTTTTCCATTCACAAGGGCCTGTGGATGTTGTTTGATCTTCTAGACCAGAGATCAGCAACCTTCGGCACGCCAACTGCTGTGAGTTACAACTCCCAGCATGCACACTTATTTGGCTGTTATTGAAAGGAGGATTCTTGGAGTTGTAGTTTCAGAACAGCTGGAGTGCCAGAGGTTCTACTCAGTTCCTCACAGTTAGTCTCCAGAGGACACCCATCTGGCCGTTTAGTTCAGAGCACAGTTTCAGTTATAAAAGTAATAAAATCTGAGCCATAATAAGCCACTATGGGCTCCACAAAAATAGTCACAGCCTGAAGATAGTTATAGTGCGCATGATCCACCTTCCGTAGCTAAAAACTGCTTTCCTCCACAGTACAAAAATAATACAGTCCCGGGTCCATTTATTTCTTATGAAATTCTTTTTAGAGTTTGCCTGAAATAGGGCAATTAGATTAGTACGCCCACCATTAATCATAATATTGGTGCAGAGTACTTTCTCAAAGAAACAGGACAAAATACTGCTGCGGTGCTTTATCTGGCAGAATCACATAAACCATAAAAAAAAAAAAACGGACAAATCCTATTATAGTCAATATGCCAATCCAGTGCTTCCATTTTTTTCCTTAATGTTTCTGTTCTCATACCATAACAGAAAACAACGGAAAAGTACCTGAGGTGTGGACCTACCCTTAAAAGGCATTTCTGTGAACATGCTGAAGTGCCTAAGGTGTAAAACACCTCTAAGGGTGGGTTCACATCAGCGTTATGGATTCCATTTTTGTTTTCCGTTATAACATGGTTATAACGGAAAATAGGGGGATCCATAAAACGGAAGTCAAAACGGAAGCCTTTAAAAGGCATTCCGTTTTGCTTTCCGTCATAATAGAAGTCAATGGGAATCATAACGGATCTGTCTGGTTTCCGTTATGCAGAACGGAAAAAAAAGTCCTGTCAACAGGAAAAATCGGCAAGGTAATGATCGCGTAATATGCAAAAATGCAAATTTTCATAATGCGAATTTTCATAATGGGAATTTTCGTAATGCGAATTTTTATCGCAAATTTTTCAATTGCCGAATAAAAACATGATTCCTCCCTGCTTCTTGCTTGTGGGCCAATGAGTCATTGGTCCACAAGCAACTTAAGCAGGGATGAATCATGACTTTAGATGGGAAAAATTACGAAGAGTCTAAAAAACTAATATATAGCACTACATCGAATATATTTGTTTTTTCGAATATTCGGAATATTCTAAAACAAGAATATATAGCAATATAGCGAATATTCAAAAAAAAACTAATGTAGAGCAATTTAGCTAATATAGTGCTATAATCTTTTTTTAATAGTTGTCATTTTTATCCAATCTGAACTTCAGATGAGAAAAAAATTACAATTATTAGACAAAGAATATTATATCACTATATTAGCTAAATTGCTCTATATTATATTTTTTTTGAATATTCGCTATATTGCTATATATTCTTGTTTTAGAATATCACGAATATTCGAAAAATAAATAAATATATTCGATATAGTGCTATATATTAGTTTTTTAGAATATTCGTCATTTTTCCCATCTAAAGTCATGATTCCTCCCTGCTTAAGTTGCTTGTGGGCCAATGACTCATTGGCCCACAAGCAAGAAGCAGGGAGGAATCATGTGTTTTTGGCAATTAAAAATTAGCATTACTAAAATTCGCAATCAACCCTACTCCTAAAGTCAAAGTTACTGCAGCCTTCTCATTGGCCCACAAGCTAGAAGCAGGGAGGGATATATACTGATTAAAAAAAAATCTCGAATATTCGAAATCACGAATATATATCTCTATATTCTAAATATTCATGAATTCTCGAAGTGCCTATATTCGAGATAAAAATTCGCAATTCGAATATTCGTGATCAACACTATTTATGACATTGATCATTTGGATTGATGAATCTAACTCTGGCCAAGAGGACATCATTCAAAAACAGAAAGAAGGTAACGTACTAGAGCAGTGGAATGAAGCAGTTCAGCATATTCCAAGCATTTTCCAGAACAGAAATAGATATTTTTAGTTCCATTGTGCAAGTTCCTAATTGCCCTTCAGATCAGCTGAGAGGAAAGAGAACTTTTAAAGTACATTGTAAGGTCTTCCAATAGCTTTCCAGACTTGGCAGCCTAAATCAGATGTGATACGCGGCCTAAGCAATTTGGCAGGCAGCAGCTAATCTTCAAGAACTAAAGATCTATTTTTGCTTCTGTGTTGAACAGCAGTAATTATTAATGATGCATGTAAACCAAAAGGAATGCTTTAAAGGGGATTCTGGTTTGGGTTAATGAAGATTATTTATTGCAGCATCATAACTTTTGCAACTTTCTAATAAACCTTGTGTAAAACCCTTAAGGGCTTTAACATCTCTGCTTGTAATCATTGAATGGAAAGCTGTATTGCTTGCTTAAAGGGGTTGTCTCACCAAAAATATTTTACATGTTTCCAACCAGCTGCTGGATCTGAAAACTTTTGTAATCTGTCAGTATAGCACCACTTGCTACTTGCTGCTCAGTTCCATCTGCCACCAGCTACAGTAGAAATGACACACCAACCGAGAGTACATGCCCCCTAAGCTGCTACATAAATCTAGCAGAGTAATGAATAGGGGGATCTCTGGATCCATGTCAGGTACAATGCTGGTTCTAAGTTTGTTAGAAAAAGATTGTTATGTACTATATGATATCGGATTTTCATTTTTTACATTAATCATGGGATAAGTAACATAGAAACATCGTTTATAAGGCTGAAAAAAGACCTGTAATAATATTACACTCTAGAGATACAGTACATCCAGACCCCTCTTGGACCTCCTCAGGCAGAGAGTTCCATAGTCTCACTGCTCTTACTGTAAAGAATACTCTTATATGTTTGTGTAGAAACCTTCTTTCCTCCAGACGCAGAGGATGTCCCCTCGTCACAGTCCTGGGGATAAAAAGATGATGGGAGAGATCTCTGTACTGACCCCTGATATATTTATACATAGTAATTAGATCTCCCCTCAGTCGTCTTTTTTCTAAAGTGAATAACCCTAATTTTGATAATCTTTCAGGGTACTGTAGTTCACCCATTCCAGTTATTACTTTAGTTGCCCTCCTCTGAACCCTCTCCAGCTCTGCTATGTCTGCCTTGTTCACAGGAGCCCAGAACTGTACACAGTACTCCATGTGTGGTTTGACTAGTGATTTGTAAAGTGGTAGGACTATGTTCTCATCACGGGCATCTATGCCCCTTCTGATGCAACCCATTATCTTATTGGCCTTGGCAGCAGCTGCCTGACACTGGTTTCTACAGCTTAGTTTGCTGTTCACTAAAATTCCTAGGTCATTTTCCATGTCAGTGTTACCGAGTGTTTTACCATTTAGTATGTACGGGTGACTTGCATTATTCCTTCCCATGTGCATAACCTTACATTTGTCAGTGTTAAACCTCATCTGCCACTTCTCTGCCCACGCCTCCAATCTATCCAGATCCATCTGTAGCTGTATATTGTCCTCTTCAGTGTTAATTACTTTCAGTGGCGACTCTAGGATCAATATATAGGGGGGGCACAAAGATACCACAGTCAAAAATGGGGGGGCAAAAACAAATTAAGTATATATAAATAAGATTACAAAATACCAGAGAATTGCGGTATGCAGGGATACATTTATAATAAAACAATTTACTTACAAAAGAAGCCATTCAGTCGTCTGCTGTGCCGTCCTCTTCTTGCTTCTGCGGATTCTTTCCCCTTCTTTCTGTCTCTCATCAGTGCGCAGGCGCACTGTTATGGTGGATCTGTGGAAGACAGACTGTTATGGGGGCATCTGTGGATGACACTGTTATTATGCCTCTTATTAGCCCCCATTATGCCTCTCATTAGCCCCCATATCAGCCCTTATGCCTCATTAGCCCCATATGCTGCCTCTCATCATTAGCCCCCATATGCCTCTCATCATTAGCCCCATATGCCTCTCATCATTAGCCCCCATATGCCTCTCATCATTAGCCCCCCATATGCCTCTCATCATTAGCCCCCCATATGCCTCTCATCATTAGCCCCCCAAATGCCTCTCGTCATTAGCCCCCCAAATGCCTCTCGTCATTAGCCCCCCAAATGCCTCTCGTCATTAGCCCCCCAAATGCCTCTCGTCATTAGCCCCCCAAATGCCTCTCGTCATTAGCCCCCCAAATGCCTCTCGTCATTAGCCCCCCAAATGCCTCTCGTCATTAGCCCCCCAAATGCCTCTCGTCATTAGCCCCCCAAATGCCTCTCTTCATTAGCCCCCCAAATGCCTCTCTTTATTAGCCCCCCAAATGCCTCTCATCATTAGCCCCCCAAATGCCTCTCATCATTAGCCCCCCAAATGCCTCTCATCATTAGCCCCCCAAATGCCTCTCATCATTAGCCCCCCCAAATACCTCTCATCATTAGCCCCCTTATGCCTCTCATCATTAGCCCCCTTATGCCTCTCATCATTAGCCCCCCAAATGCCTCTCATCATTAGCCCCCATATGACTCTCATCATTAGCCCCCAAATGCCTCTCATCTTTAGCCCCCATATGCCTCTCATCATTAGCCCCCCAAATGCCTCTCATCATTAGCCCCCAAATGCCTCTCATCATTAGCCCCCTTATGCCTCTAATCATTAGCCCCCCCCCATATGCCTCTCATCATTAGCCCCCCAAATGCCTCTCATCATTAGCCCCCTTATGCCTCTAATCATTAGCCCCCCCAAATGCCTCTAATCATTAGCCCCCCATATGCCTCTAATCATTAGCCCCCCATATGCCTCTCATCATTAGCCCCCCTTATGCCTCTCATCATTAGCCCCCCAAATGCCTCTAATCATTAGCCCTGGCCCCCCATATACCTCTCATCATTAGCCCCCTTATGCCTCTCATCATTAGCCCTGGCCCCCCATATACCTCTCATCATTAGCCCCCTTATGCCCCCAGCAGCCACAAAGTTTATAAAATAAAAAATCACTTACCTCTCCTGCTCCTGGACGCCGCCTGCCTCTCCTCAGTCGACTGTGCTCTGAACTGGCGCGCACAGCGTGAGGTCACAGAGCGCCCTCACGCTGTGCGCAGCCCTGCACAGCCGACAGCCGAGGACCAGGAAGTGGTGAGTACAGAGCGTTCACCACTTCCTGGTCTCTCGGTTCTAATGAGCGCTTCCATAATGGAAGCGCTCATTAGTATTCACGTGGGGGAATCAGCGGGGGGGCAACCGGGGGGGCAAAGGACAACATAGGGGGGCGATTGCCCCCCCCTCGCCCCCCCCCTAGCGACGCCACTAATTACTTTATACAGTTTAGTGTTATTTGTGTACCATTAATAACCACCCTCTGTTCTCTATCAATGAGCCAGTCCAAGCATTCTCATTTTATATACTAACCTTTTATGTGGTACAGTGTCAAATGCTTTGAAGAAGTCATGATTAGGTTATTGGGGAATTCCCTCAGGTCCTCTGTTCTCTCCCCATTATCCTCACACTCCCCAACGCTACCTCATTACCATATCCCCCTCCAAAAATGTAGCAGTCTTTTATTAATACAAACATAACATGTAACATATATTATATACCTAGACCTGACTAAGGAGGTCCTAGAAGCCCCGATTCCAGCAAACACTCGGCTCAATCCACCTTGCCTCCAGCCGTATCACTCCAGCTCGGAGACACCGAGTGATGGACACCCTACTGAAACCAACCAACTTTCTAACCCTGGGAGTCCAGCCCCACCAATTGAGGCCCTCCCATCTACAAACACCAAGCCCTAGCACCGTCTTCCAGGACCTCCTACCGCCGACTGCTATGACAAAAACCCAATCCCCAAAAACCTTCCCAATAATGCCCTACCCAAACCCCTTCTGCCCCCCCCCCCCCCAGCTACCCAAAAAAGGGAGGGTGGGCGGGAGCTTTCTTACACCTAAAATGGCGCCTGGGTTCCCGGTTCCCTTCCTTAAAAACCATAAAGCTCCACCCCTTTTCCTTAACCCAACCTCCTCCCCACTTAACCTCTCACTGCCCTCATCTAGCCTGCCACTTCCCCTGACATCCCCTCGTCCCCAAAACCTATCATGGCAGCCTCCCTTTATGCTGCGCTCTAGTACAGCTGCACTTAATTAGGTTATTGGGGAATTCCCTCAGGTCCTCTATTCTCTCCCCATTATCTTCACACTCCCCAACCCTACCTCGTTTCATATCCCCCTCCATAAATGACACAAAACCGAATATTGGAATTAAATGGCCACAGCAGCCTTTTATTAATACAAACATAACATGTAACATATATTATATACCTAGACCTGACGAAGGAGGTCCTAGAACCCCTGATTCCAGCTGGTGCACCAAATAGTCCAGCCCCACCAATTGAGGCCCTCCCATCCACAAACACCAAGCCCTAGCACCGTCTTCCAGGACCTCCTACCGCCACAGACGTGCAACTTGACCTTCTACCTCAAGCTTGCGCGCCCCTCCACACACCCAAAGCTCGCTCGATATCCCCTTGCAGACCTAACGACCACAGATCAATGCCCACTGCATTGAGGTGGACCCCGTCCTCCCTCCAAAACTCACCCACTCCGGGCTCTAACTCAAAATGCCGTACCACAACCGCCCCATTCCGTGCCACAAATTTTCCAACCGCCCTGTTAACTTTAATGCGGGCCTTGTTTATCCTCTCCACCGATCGTGCCTCCCGCCAACGCCGTCAAGGAACGATGTCCGACCACACCACTACCATCCCGGGGAACAACGACCACAACCGTAACAGGTCAAACTTAATGTCCCAAATTAATTCTCTCACCGGCTTCATGCCCAAGTCGTTTCCTCCAGCATGCAGCACCAATACATCCGGAGGCCGGTCCAGCTGCACAAAGCGATGAACCTCCCTCAAACCCCCCCCCCCCACAACATACCTCGGTAACCCAGCCACCGTATGGCCGCCACCTCCCTGTCCAAGCCCAGCTGACGACCGTTCGGACGCACATCGGCCCTTAACGCCCCCCAAAAAACGAACGAATGCCCGATAATCCACACCAAAGCCGGGGGAACACCTGAAATGAAACAAACATAACAACCACATTAATCCAGAAGCCCGCAACCAGCACCCTTTACAGACCGCCCAAACGCACATAAGATCGGAACCTACCCGATTCCCACCGACCTATCCTCTTAATGACCTCCTCACTCATACCCCGACGGGCTCCCTCCGTCGCCGCCCCAATCCGGAACGAGTGACCCGTGTAACACCGCGGATCCAACCCCAAATCCCCCAAACACCTCTTCAAAACTGCCAGGAACTGAAATCTGGATAAAAAGGACCCATCCGCATGCCACAAAAAGGGGGCCGCCCCTTCTCCCATACCCAAGCGATACTCCCGCAGGCAAACGACCGGACACATCGAGCATCCAGGCACTGCAAACAAACAAACACAACACCCTCGCCCCTCCTGATCCGTTTTAGACTTACGTAACCGGACCACCACCCTGTCATAAAAGACATCCACATCCTCATCCCGCAACCCCCCCGGCACAACTAACGCTCCTACTCACTAATTCGCCCAACCTAAACGCCCCGAAAAAGGCCAGCGCAAACGCCGCCTTGAACAACCTTACCTCCCCCCGAGAGCTACAGACAACCTCCAACCGCCCCTCAAGATTTAACAACAACTCGAACGACACCGGCCGGCGCCTATCTTCGGACCCCTCCGCCAACCCTTCAACACCTGCCGAACCATAAAAGCCTTGGTGCAATCCACTAAATCTCAACTTGAAACCAAAAGCCAATCCCGACATGCACCTATTTACCTGAGCCACCGACCACCCTTCTTCCTTTTTCCATCCCAAAAACAACACCAAGGAAACTTCACCCGCATCCCCCCCACTCCCAGCATGCCACACCAACTCGCCCAGCCATCCCAAGCCTCGTCGTACGCTGCCCACGTACCGGCCGTTAGGGATGCCCTGAATAACCCACTCACAGTACCTCCAAGATCTCCCACAGCAGCCCCGGACACTCCAACCCGACGACCTCTGCCTCTGGCGCCAGCTACCAAAAGCGCTCCCACTGCGAACGAGAAAGAGCATCCGCAATACTGTTAGAGACCCCCGGCACATGAACCGCTATCTCCCACACATTCAACGTTAAACAACGCAATACCATATGCTGCAACAACCTAACCACCGGCAGGGAGGAAGCAGGCAAATTAGTAATTGCCTGCACCACCCCCATGTTGTCACAATGGAACCTCACCTTTTTGTCACGAAACGTATCCCCCCACAACTCCAATTCTAACACAATAGGAAAGAGCTCCAACAATGCCAGATTCCGAACCCAACCTCTTACCCCCCACGACTCAGGCCAGCGGTCCGCGCACCACTGCCTGTTGCAGTAGACCCCAAAACCAATACCCCCGCCGCGTCTGAAAACAAATCAAAATCCACACTATCCACTGCATCCCCAAAACCAACGCCCTCCCGTTGAACTCTGACAAAAACCTAGCCCACACTTCCAAATCCCTTCGCAGCTCGCGCCCCAACCGAATGAAGTGATGCGCCGCCGTCACACCCGCGGTCGCAGCCGCCAACTGCCTGCAAAATATTCGGCCCATGGGCATAATGCGACGATTGCAAATCCCTCAAACGAATCTTAACTGACCTACCCGCCCTGTCGACCTCCGCCCGCAAATCCCACAACTTATCCCCCGGCAACCTACACTTCATGGCCACCGTGTCCAAAACAATCCCCAAAAAACTCAACTCAGTCGTAGGCCCAACCGTCTTCCCTTCTGCAAGCGGTACCACAAAGGACGCAAACACCGACTGTAACGTAGAAAGCAGCAGATGACATACCCGCGAACCCGCCGGACCCAAGCACAAAAAATCATCCAGGTAATGGATGACTGACTTGCAACCCGAAACTTCCACCACCACCCACTCCAGGAAGGAACTGAAGGCCTCAAAATATGCGCATGACAAGGAACAACCCATCGGCAGACACCTATCCACGTAAAACCCCCCGTCCCAAAAACACCCCAATAGATGTAAGCTCTCCGGGTGCACCGGGAGCAGACGGAAAGCCGCTTCAATGTCTGTCTTTGCCAACAAAGTTCCTGGACCCAAACGCCGCACCCATGCCACAGCCATGTCAAACGAGGTATAGACCACCAAACACAATTCAGGATCAATACCCTCATTGACCGACGCACCCTTTGGGAATGACAAGTGATGAATCAGCCGAAACTTGTTCGGCTCCTTCTTCGGCACCACCCCCAAAGGCGAAACCTAAAAAATCAGCAAACGGCGGAGCCTCAAACGGTCCATCCATTCGCCCCAACAACACCTCCCTTGCCAGCTTCTCCGAGACCACCTCCGCATGCTCCCCTGCCGAGCGCAAATTCTTACCCGTCCTTCCCACCCGTACCGGCGTCAAACCCTTTTCCACTGGATTCCCCCCCTCTCGGCTTACCCCCTCGGAAACATATGGACGCCCCATGAGCCCCGCCGCGGGAAGTGCACTCGTGCTTGAATTTGCACTTCGCCCCGAATTTGCAGTTCCCTTCATTAAAAAGGAAGCACAAACCCTTCGCCGCAGCCGTTGACATCCCCGACTGCCCTGCCCCGCTACCTGCGTCCCCCCAAAATGACTGCCCCTGCCGCCCCGGCGCCGTCACTCGCATCCACAAACCAATATCTTTGTGGTCCCACCGCATGTTCGGGCGGACCGCTTTCCTCTGCCTAAACTGCTCGTCGTAACGAAGCCAGCCCACGCCCCCATACACCCGATACGCCTCCCCGATCGCGTCCATGTAACAAAACAGCGCGGAGCAACACTCCGGCGATTTTTTCCCAATGACACTTGCCAGAATGGCAAACGCCTGCAGACAGTTGGAGAAGGTATGCGGAATCAGCCGGTACCTGTGTTTTTCATCCTCCTCTTTTTTCCCGTCCTCTCGCCGCTCCCTATGCAAGTCTCTCCAGGGGCAACAAGGAAAAAATCTCTATATACTCCTCCTTCCAAATACGCTCCTTCGCCTCCTGCTTTAAATGTGCCCCCAATGGGCCTTCAAAACAGACATATACCTCCCCTTGCACCGAGTCATCCACTTCCCGCCGCTCCTCCTCGCCCCCCGCTTGGGTCTGCACCAATACCGACTCCCCCCCCCCCGCACCGGCGTACTAGCAACTCCCGGTCCAACCCTCACCGGCACAGAAGGGGCCCCTCCCTCCCCCCAAGTGGACAATGGAGACAATCCTGCCCCCCCAAGACCAGCAACCCAACCCGCCAAGCTGCCCAGCAACTGACTCAGCCCCCCAACCAACTCCCCGTGGCTCCCCCCTGCCCACACCCCCCCAGGGGCGCTAACTACCACATGTGAAGGTCCCACAGAGGTCTTACCTGGCTGCCCGGGCACTGTGAACCCCGCAGCCGTCACTCCTGACTCCAGCCGATCCATCCTCAGTAACGAGACGTCCTCCTGCGCCGACACAACTGCTGACCCGGATCCCTGCACCCCAGCCTCCAAGGTGTTGAGTGCGCATGACGATGGTGAAGATGGCTCCTCCTCTCGCTGCTGTCTGCCAGTGCTTGCTGCGTCCTCCTCTGTGTCCCAAGGCCTGGTCCCCTGCCGACCAGCTGCCAGCCCAGCCTCGTGTCCGCACCGTCTCTCGCTCCCCCGCCGCGCAGGCCTCCCCTCCCCCGCTAAGGGGGGATCCTGCAGGTCCCGATCCACCGCTGCACGCTGGGGAAGGCAGGGGGCGGGAACCCCTGCCCTGCTCTGAACTCCGCCGTACTGCGGGATTCCTCCCGCGCCGGGAGGCCGACACTGGAGCTTTAGCCATGCCTCCCCGATGCGGAGGGTCCCTGGAGGGGCTCCCAATCCGGTGCCGAGCCCGTGGGGTTTTGCTCGGGCTAAGGCGCGCCGGCGGCCGTACCCGCCGCGGCCGTCTGCCCTCCGGCGCCGAGCTGGACGTGCCAGCTGCCTCCCCACCAAGCAGGCCCGACACCTGCGACTCCCTCAGCCTATCTAAGAGGGCCTCCATCTGACCGGTAAGCTATCCCTCTTTACCTCAGCTTTCTTACACCTAAAATGTTGCCTGGGTTCCCGCTTCCCTTCCTTAAAAACCCTACAGCTCCACCCCTTTCCCTTAACCCAACATCCTCCCCACTTAACCTCTCACTGCCCTCATCTAGCCTGCCACTTCCCCTGACATCCCCTCGTCCCCAAAACCTATCATGGCAGCCTCCCTTTATGCTGCGCTCTAGTACAGCTGCACTAGATATCTGACATCCATTGATTCGCCGTGGTCGAATCTAGTACTTACCTCCTCATAGAAACAGATTAAATTAGTTTGACATGACCAATCCCTCATGAAGCCATGCTGATACGGCGTTATTCGCTTATTTAACACACATGCTTCATGAGACGTGTTATCTAAACTAAATGTGTTAAGCAAACACCTTTAATTGCTTTTCAATGGCTTTTATTTCAAGATAAAGCGATGAGTTAAAAAATTTGAGTTAAGAGTTTGTGTGTTAACCCTACTACATCTCAACTCCAAAATAGTTTACCCACGATAGATGTTAAACTTACCGGCCTATAGTTTCCGGGCTCTGTTTTTGAAACCTTTGTGAATTTTGGCACCATATTTGCTACAGTCCCAATAAATATTGGGACATTGACACAATTCTAACATTTCTGGCTCTATACACCACCACAATGGATTTGAAATGAAACGAACAAGATGTGCTTTAACTGCAGACTGTCAGCTTTAATTTGAGGGTATTTACATCCAAATCAGGTGAATGGTGTAGGAATTACAACAGTTTGCATATGTGCCTCCCACTTGTTAAGGGACCAAAAGTAATGGGACAGAATAATAATAATAATAATCAAACTTTCACTTTTTAATACTTGGTTGCAAATCCTTTGCAGTCAATTGCAGCCTGAAGTCTGGAAAGCATAGACCTCACCAGACGCTGGGTTTCATCCCTGGTGATGCTATGCCAGGCCTCTACTGCAACTGTCTTCAGTTCCTGCTTGTTCTTGGGGAAATTTTGCCTTCAGTTTTGTCTTCAGCAAGTGAAATGCATGCTCAATCGGATTCAGGTTAGGTGATTGACTTGGCCATTGCATAACATTCCACTTCTTTCCCTTAAAAAACTCTTTGGTTGCTTTTGCAGTATGCTTTGGGTCATTGTCCATCTGCACTGTGAAGTGCCGTCCAATGAGTTCTGAAGCATTTGGCTGAATATGAGCAGATAATATTGCCCGAAACACTTCAGAATTCATCCTGCTGCTTTTGTCAGCAGTCACATCATCAATAAATACAAGAGAACCAGTTACATTGGCAGCCATACATGCCCACGCCATGGCACTACCACCACCATGCTTCACTGATGAGGTGGTATGCTTAGGATCATGAGCAGTTCCTTTCCTTCTCCATACTCTTCTCTTCCCATCACTCTGGTACAAGTTGATCTTGGTCTCATCTGTCCATAGGATGTTGTTCCAGAACTGTGAAGGCTTTTTTAGATGTCGTTTGGCAAACTCTAATCTGGCCTTCCTGTTTTTGAGGCTCACCAATGGTTTACATCTTGTGGTGAACCCTCTGTATTCACTCTGGTGAAGTCTTCTCTTGATTTTTTGACACACATACACCTACCTCCTAGAGAGTGTTCTTGATCTAACCAACTGTTGTGAAGGGTGTTTTCTTCACCAGGGAAAGAATTCTTCGGTCATCCACCACAGTTGTTTTCCGTGGTCTTCCGGGTCTTTTGGTGTTGCTGAGCTCACCGGTGTGTTCCTTCTTTTTAAGAATGTTCCAAACAGTTGTTTTGGCCATGCCTAATGTTTTTGCTATCTCTCTGATGGGTTTGTTTTTTTTTTTTCAGCCTAATGATGGTTTGCTTCACTGATAGTAACAGCTCTTTGGATCTCATCTTGAGAGTTGACAGCAACAGATTCCAAATGCAAAAAGCACACTTGAAATGAACTCTGGACCTTTTATCTGATCATTGTAATTGGGATAATGAGGGAATAACACACACCTGGCCATGAAACAGCTGAGAAGCCAATTGTCCCATTACTTTTGGTCCCTTAACAAGTGGGAGGCACATATGCAAACTGTTGTAATTCCTACACCGTTCACCTGATTAGGATGTAAATACCCTCAAATTGATAGTTAAAGCACATCTTGTTTGTTTCATTTCAAATCCATTGTGGTGGTGTATAGAGCCAAAAATGTTAGAATTGTGTCGATGTCCCAATATTTATGGACCTGACTGTATGTACCATTCCTGTGGAACATTCCCTGTCAGTATAGAGTCCTTAAATATCATAATTAAGGAGCTGTCTATGACATTACTTTATTCTCTTAGGATATGGGGGTGTATGCCATCTGGTTCCGGTGATTTGTCTGTTTTAATCTTTATAAGACGCCGGTGTACTTCTTCCTGGGTCAGACAGAGCACTTTTAATGGGGAATTTACTTTTACATTCTTCATTTTATCTGACAATTTATTTTCCTCAGTGAATACAGTGGAGAAAAAAATATTTAATAGCTTTGCTTTCTCCTCATCGGTCTCTGCAACTCCTCCCTCATCACTCTGTAAAGGGCCAACACCTTCAGATTTATACTTTTTAACATTTATATAATTGAAGAACATTTAACAGTTAGTTTTACTCTTTTTGGCTGCTTTTATTTGTCTTTTACATATTCTATTTTTTCCTTATAGTTTTTCAATGCTTCCTTGCTACCCTCCTGTTTTAGTGATTTTAATGCTTTCTTTTAAATATTTAGAAAATTTGTCCTCTTCATGTCATGTATTCAGGGGTGCATGGCTTGTTAGAAGACAGCTCTGATAACCGTACTGCAACCATATAACAGTGAGATCATCACACAACTAATACACATTTTCATCCTTTGCAAGTAAACAATGAAGGTTTCAATTTAATTACAACAAGAAGAGATCTTGGAATCCATGAGAAATTGATACATCCATTAAATTTGAAAATTGTATTACTTTTTATTATGCAATGAATTATTATAAAAAATGTTTGCTGATACCAAATTACCCCTGGAAAGCAGACAGACTAGGCAAGGAACAAAAATAAGTACTTTATTAACAGAGATCCAGACATGAAAGAAAGCTGAACCAGCAGGTAAGGGACTAGTGACAGGTAATACCACTGGACCAAGTGCACTGGTTTTACTTAGGGCCAAATCTAGAGGGCGGAGACTCAGTGTGCCCCGTTCTTCACAAAGCTCCGTATAGTGGGGATGAACTTAGCTGTGGACTCACTGGTTGCACCTCCAGGATGGTCCCGGTGTACTTGGCCACTTACCTGCAGAGACTAACGCTGGCGCAAGCACCAGCAGTCCAGACAAACAGGAACCCAGGCACACGAACAGGAACCCAGACATAAACACAGGACACTGTTCAGACAAAACATAACTGTAACCAGAAAACTAGATAGATGCCTGGACCCATGCAGAACGATGCATTGCGGTCACAGACAGAGCTGCTAAGAGAAGACACTGAACTAGCAGATAACTAGACCCTATGAGAACTGCTACATAGCGGCACTAGTCAGAGCTGCACAAAAGGACTAAGATGTCCTCCCTCCGGACAACCCAGGAGCCCTCTCAGACTAAACTACAGACTAAAACATGAATGCAGATAATGTACTGATTTTTTTGAAAGCGGGATGGAATATTCTTATTTATGTTATGAGGATTGTAAATGACTTTGGAGCCATTTCTGGTTTTGAAATAAATTGGGCAAAATCTGTATTTTTGCCATTGAACCAACAAGTTGATGGCAATGTTACTGATGTTCGAATGCTTAAACCTACAGAACAGTTTGAGTATATGGGGATTAAAATAACTGCTAATTTGAAGGATTATAATAAATTAAATCTATCCCTGATGATTAATAAGGTAAAAGATAAGATAAGAGTATGGCAGAAGCTACCGCTGGCCCGAGTGGAAAGCAGAGGAAGAGGGGGGTCTCGCCCTTCCTTATATGCAAGGTTATTATATGGCTGCACAAATTTAATGGTGCACTGGTTATGGTGGGGATGGGTTTATTCAACACTTAATAAGTAAATGTAAAGGGACCCAGAAAGATATCTTTAGTATTTTAGAAACCGGGTATTTAGGAGTATTGGGGAAAAAAATGCCCGATAAGTAGAATGCTGCAAAATGTATGGAATTAAATTAGAAAGATATTTAGGTTGTTTCAAGCTTTTCATTACACTCCATTATGGCAGAATGTAAATTTAGGGGAGTTCTTGTTACTGGAAGATTATACATTTTGGGAAAAGGGAGAATAAGGTCTTTGGAGGAGTTGTGTGCAGGGGAAGGGGTTGATAAATTGACTGATTTTAGGTATGCACAATTAAAACACGCATATGATAGTACAAAGGATAAGAGATATTTCATGATTAGGGACCACGATTTTATAGATTTTTGTTATAACTGCAAAAATATAAGGATTACAATGTCACAAATATATAAAAGAATTAGGAAGGGATTAGGTAAGATGACTAAATTTAAGAGTGAGAATAAATGAGAACGGGAGATTGGGTGTAGGAGTCCACTACAATGGGAAGACGATTATAAAAATATAAAAAGGGCTTCTATATCAAGTAATCAGGGATTAATACAATTTAATATAATTCATTGTTTATATTATACCCCCTCAGTGCTGACTAAAATTGATAAAGATAGGGATCATAGATGCTTAAAATGCCGAAATGAACAAGCAGGTTTTATTCATCTTATATTGAGTTGCCCGATTATTCAGGAATACTGGGGTAATATATTTGAGGAGATGGGTAGGAGGATGGAGGTAAAACCCACGGTAGGAATAGAACTTGCAATTTTAGGAATTTTCCCCATGGACAAAGGGTATAAGAAGAAAAATATAATGTGGTTGAAAGGGCTATTAATTGCAAAAGTAATAATAGTTAGAAAATGGGGATCAGAAAATTACCCTGAGTTTCAGGAATGGAAACCGTTAAAGGGAGTCTGTCACCTCCATATGGCCATACAGGGAGTGCAGAATTATTAGGCAAATGAGTATTTTGACCACATCATCCTCTTTATGCATGTTGTCTTACTCCAAGCTGTATAGGCTCGAAAGCCTACTACCAATTAAGCATATTAGGTGATGTGCATCTCTGTAATGAGAAGGGGTGTGGTCTAATGACATCAACACCCTATATCAGGTGTGCATAATTATTAGGCAACTTCCTTTCCTTTGGCAAAATGGGTCAAAAGAAGGACTTGACAGGCTCAGAAAAGTCAAAAATAGTGAGATATCTTGCAGAGGGATGCAGCACTCTTAAAATTGCAAAGCTTCTGAAGCGTGATCATCGAACAATCAAGCGTTTCATTCAAAATAGTCAACAGGGTCGCAAGAAGCTTGTGGAAAAACCATGGCGCAAAATAACTGCCCATGAACTGAGAAAAGTCAAGCGTGCAGCTGCCAAGATGCCACTTGCCACCAGTTTGGCCATATTTCAGAGCTGCAACATCACTGGAGTGCCCAAAAGCACAAGGTGTGCAATACTCAGAGACATAGCCAAGGTAAGAAAGGCTGAAAGACGACCACCACTGAACAAGACACACAAGCTGAAACGTCAAGACTGGGCCAAGAAATATCTCAAGACTGATTTTTCTAAGGTTTTATGGACTGATGAAATGAGAGTGATTCTTGATGGGCCAGATGGATGGGCCCGTGGCTGGATTGGTAAAGGGCAGAGAGCTCCAGTCCGACTCAGACGCCAGCAAGGTGGAGGTGGAGTACTGGTTTGGGCTGGTATCATCAAAGATGAGCTTGTGGGGCCTTTTCGGGTTGAGGATGGAGTCAAGCTCAACTCCCAGTCCTACTGCCAGTTTCTTGAAGACACCTTCTTCAAGCAGTGGTACAGGAAGAAGTCTGCATCCTTCAAGAAAAACATGATTTTCATGCAGGACAATGCTCCATGACACGCGTCCAAGTACTCCACAGCGTGGCTGGCAAGAAAGGGTATAAAAGAAGAAAATCTAATGACATGGCCTCCTTGTTCACCTGATCTGAACCCCATTGAGAACCTGTGGTCCATCATCAAATGTGAGATTTACAAGGAGGGAAAACAGTACACCTCTCTGAACAGTGTCTGGGAGGCTATGGTTGCTGCTGCACGCAATGTTGATGGTAAACAGATCAAAACACTGACAGAATCCATGGATGGCTTCTTCCATGAGTGTCCTTGCAAAGAAAGGTGGCTATATTGGTCACTGATTTGTTTTTGTTTTGTTTTTGAATGTCAGAAATGTATATTTGGGAATGTTGAGATGTTATATTGGTTTCACTGGTAAAAATAAATAATTGAAATGGATATATATTTGTTTTTTGTTAAGTTGCCTAATAATTATGCACAGTAATAGTCATCTGCACACACAGATACCCCCCTAAAATAGCTAAAACTAAAAACAAACTAAAAACTACTTCCAAAAATATTCAGCTTTGATATTAATGAGTTTTTTGGGTTCATTGAGAACATGGTTGTTGTTCAATAATAAAATTAATCCTCAAAAATACAACTTGCCTAATAATTCTGCACTCCCTGTATACAGTGCTTACATGGCTCTGTAGCACACCTATACAGGATTGTAACGGTACCTTTGTTCTTTTCTTTAGACTTGCACAAGCAGGAAAAACTAAGTTTAATTCATATGCAAATAAGCACTCGCAAGTGCCCAGGGGCGGCGTTCTGTGTGTAGGTGCCCAGGCAGCTCTGCCTTCTTTTCACTTTACTCCTCCCCTGTCTCTGTCTTTGCCCGCCCTCCAAGTCTCTTGCCTCATCGATAGGGCAAAGGCAGAGACTGGGAAGGAGTAAAGTGAAAAGAAGGCAGAGCAGCCTGGGCACCTACACACAGAACGCCGCCCCTGGGCACTTGCGAGTGCTTATTTGCATATGAATTAAACTTCGTTTTTCCTGCTTGTGCAAGTCTAAAGAAAAGAACAAAGGTACCGTTACAATCCTGTATAGGTGTGCTACAGAGCCATGTAAGCACTGTATATGGCCATATGGAGGTGACAGACTCCCTTTAATGAATAGGATAAAGAATTATGAACGTGTATTATTTTGGGAGAAAAAACTGCTTAGAGAATGGGAACAGATATGGGCAGGATGGATATGAACTCCTTTGTATAGTGCATTGCTGGATTCGAGTGGATGACCTCAGTTGGCTCCTGCAATAATAACTAGGGGGGAGGGGGGAAAAGTTGGGGTAGCTGGGGGAATGGATAATAATTTACCTTGAGTATTTGGAATATGGGTTTTGGAGTGTACCTTATCAGAAGTCAAGGAAATATCATTGATATCAATACTTGAATGATCGTATATGGGGAAAAGTAGAAGAGATGAAAGTCACTGATTTAAGGATAGGGTATTAGTAATGATATGATTTATATAAATTTTGTATGTTTTATCGTGTACTTTTTTTTTCATGTAATGAGATTGTGATCATGTTGATAATGGGAGTGGATTGAATGTATGCTTCTGTTTTTTTTATATATATACTGTATACTAGCAGAAGGACCTGGCTTCGCCCGGGTATATTTCATCTATTTTATTTTATGTTTCCGTGTGTTGTAAAAAGATATCAACAGTTTCCCGCATAACAGTGACCTCTACAGTGGCCGCCCCTTTAACATTGACCTCCACAATGGCCGCCCCTTTAACAGTGACCTCCACAGAGCCCGCCCCTTTAACAGTGACCGCATCTTTAACACTGACCTGCACAGTGCCTGTCTCTTTAACAATGACTTTCACACTGCCAGCCCCTTTAATAGTGACCTCCACAGTGCCCGCCCCTTTAACAGTAACCTCCACAGTGCCCGCCCCTTTAACAGTGACCACCACAGTGCCTGCCCCTTTAAGGCTACTTTCACACTAGCGTTCGGGGCTCCGCTTGTGAGCTCCGTTTGAAGGGTCTCACAAGCGCCCCCGAACGCATCCGTACTGCCCTAATGCATTCTGAGTGGATGCGGATCCGCTCAGAATGCATCAGTCTGGCAGGGTTCAGCCTCCGCTCCGCTCAGCAAGCGGACACCCGAACGCTGCTTGCAGCGTTCGGGTGTCCACCTGGCCATGCGGAGGCAAATTGATCCGTCCAGACTTACAATCAGGGGCGTTGCTAGGGTCTAAAGACATCCGGGGCACGAGCCCACGTGAAGCCACGTCCCCACACCACGAAGCCACGCCCTCATCGGCATCGGGGGCCTTCACAGTAGTTATTAACCCCTTTCAGCAGTCACCCCTTCAGTGAATGGGGGACTGCTGAAAGGGGTTAATAACTACAGTGAAGGGCCTAGCCGTCTGGGAAACCCCACAGATCATCCTAACCTATGGTCAGCCTAATTTAAAATGAAGCAAACCCCCCAACTATAAACTAATCACAGAAGTTGTAACCCATCAACCCCCCTTGTACTTGTTCTGCTACTTGCAGGCTGCGCGGGCATGAGTTCAGATTTTCAGACCGAAGTGACAGAAGTTTTGAACTCATTTTCAAACTTACCCGTATTTTTCGCCCTATAAGACGCTCCGGCCCATAAGATGCACCTAGGTTTTAGAGGGGGACAATAAGAAAAAAATATTTTTCATTACACCCGAGGTCAGACCACCAATCAGACCCCCACTGTTAATTAGACCTCAGCTGACAGCCCCAATAAGACCCCCAATGTTAATAAGACCCCAATAAGACCTCAGATCAGACCCCAATGTGAATGACCCCAATCAGACCTCAGATAAGAGCCCCAGTGCCTCATATCTGCCCCCTGTGCCCCTCTTTAGCCCCCCAGTGCCCCTCTTCAGCCCCCCAGTGTCCATCTTCAGCCCCCCAGTGCCTCATATAAGGTCCCAGTGCCTCATATCAGCCCCCCAGCAGCCTCATAACAGCCCCCCAGTGCCTCATATCAGCCCCCTAGTGCCTCATATCAGTCCCCCAGTGTCCCTCTTCAGGCCCCCAATGCCTCATATCAGCCCCCCAGTGTCTCATATCAGTCCCCAGTGCCTCATATCAGCCCCCAGCAGCCTCTCTTAAACCCCCAGTGCCTCACATCAGCCCTCAATGCCCCTCTTCAGCCCCCCAGTGCCTCATATCTGCCCCCCAGTGCCCCTCTTCAGCCCCCCCAGCAGCCTCTCTTCAGCCCCCCAGTGCCTCACATCAGCCCCCAATGCCCCTCTTCAGCCCCCCCCAGTGCCTCACATCAGCCATAATGCCCCTCTTCAGCCCCCAAGTGCCTCACATCAGCCCCCCAGTGCCCCATATCAGCCCCCCAATGCCCCATATCAGCCCCCCAGCAGCCTCTTTTCATCCCCCAGTGCCCCTTTTCATCCCCCAGTGCCCCTTTTCATCCCCCAGTGCCTCCATCAGCCCCTAAATAAAATAAAATAAAAAAACACTTACAGTTCCTGTTCCGGATGCTGTTGCTCTTCACCACTCGGTAATCCTCTTGTATAGTCTGCTGTGCAGCCTTCACAGTGGAGCGCCGAGAACCAGGAAGTAAAAGGTGAGTATAGCTCTTCCCGGCCAGCATAAACATTCGGGGCACTGGAAAGAACATTCGGGGCTCCAGCCCCGAATGTTTTGACCTAACGACGCCCCTGCTTACAATGTAAGTCAATGGGGACGGATCCGTTTGAAGATGACACAATATGGCTCAATTTTCAAACGGATCCGTCCCCATTGACTTTCAATGTAAAGTCTGGACGGATCCGTCTGAACTACTTTCACACTTAGAATTTTTTCTAAGCTATAATGCAGACGGATGCGTTCTGAACGGATCCAAACGTCTGCATTATAGGAGCGGATCCGTCTGTGCAGACAGCAGACGGATGCGCTCTGAACGCTAGTGTGAAAGTAGCCTAACATTGACCACCCCTTTAACAGTGACCTTCACAGTGCATGCCCCTTTTGCAGTAGTAAAGATAAACCACGGCACTCGTTATATAGATTTGAATCAATTATGCTTTTTAATGATATATCCATCCAGGAATAAGTAATATAAACTGGCCAACGTTTCGGTCCTATCTTCAGACCTTGCTCACGGCCTTAGTATCAGATGCATGAATGCCATCCAGCAGACAACATGCTTCTGATATATGATTAAAAAGCATAATTGATTCAAATCTATATAACGAGTGCCGTGGTTTATCTTTACTACGTTGACCCGAATTACCATTGAGCACCATACCGAAGAAAAAAGAGGCGTGCCGTCCAACTAAACTTTTAACACTGCCCCTTTAACAGTGACTTTCCCAGTGCCCACCCCTTTAACAGTGACCTTCATAGTGGCCACCCCTTTAACAGTGACCTCCACAGTACCTGCCTCTTTAACAGTTACTTCCACAGTGCCTGCCCCTTTAACAGTGAACTCCGCACTGCCTGCCACTTTAACAGTGAGCTCCACAGTGCCAGTCCCTTTAAAAGTGACCTCCACATTGTCCGTCCCTTTAATAGTGCCCGCCCCTTTAACAGTGACCTCCACACTGCCTGCCCCTTTAACAATGACTTCCACAGTGCCCGCCCCTTTAACAGTGATCTCCACAGTGCCCACCCCTTTAACATCTGAGAAGTTAAATGTGTGCGATTGGCATTACTGCTAGTCGTGGACATTAGCCACGGGTGCCTGCTGTATGAAACAGCAGGCACCCAGTTGCTAAGGCGCCCGCTCCACTCTGCGCCTTTTTTAACGACCCAACATGTGATGTAATAGTATGTCACATGTCGGGAAAGGGTTAAAATCAAGGTAATCTCTAACACAAAAAAATGTTAAAAAATATTTTTACCATGTCAAACCCATAAAACAAAGTGTATATTAACAAGTGATTAGCTGCAAAGTCAACTCCAACTGGGGTTGCTTTCCACCGAAAATTTGAGGCACATTATGCGAGAGCCCTAATGTGCATTCTCTGGTGCTCTGGTAAGCCAGTGCGGCCCTAAAACAGCTGTGAGGTGGTGTAAGCAAGAGAAGTATGTAACGTGTGTAATGTTGACTTATACAATTAATTCTCTCTTTGCAGATTATTTCTCACAGCACTTGGGAGAATATGAAAGTGTCCTTGCAGCGCTGGAGGACCTGAATCTCTCCATATTAAAGGCCATGGACAAAACAAAACAAGTAAGAAACTAATATATGCATAACCCAGTTGCAATAAATAGTTTACTACATGTGCTGGAACCTGTGTACTAGAAAATGTACTATACTAAAGGGGTTGTCTGACACGGATATTTGTCACCTATCACCTCTTGAGCAGAGGTCGAGTATGTCTGTTGTCACTCCTTTTAAAGTCTACGGGACTCAGAGTGCTCGACTATCTACATCAGTTCCATAGACATTGAATAAAGCAGCAGTGTACATGCTTGACCTCTGCTCCATTCAAATTTTTCTCTGGGGGCATGCAGTGAGGAGAAATGGGGGGCTGTGGACCCTCATTCTAGTCATCTGTAGGGGTCTTAGAGGTGCAGCTCTTTATGATCAGATATTTATCCCCTAATCCTGTTGAAGTTGTAAAAAAAATCTTAAAGTTAACATTCTCCCCCAGTATTCAGAGAGTCCCGATAGAGTTAAAATGTTAACTATGGATTTTATGGCTTTTTCTATTGGAAAATGAGCCCCCCAAAACTAAGGAACTGAACACACTCCATACCGGTTGACAATAACATGATCCTTTGTTATCCATGTCCACCTTTACAATAGAGGTACCTAATGTGCTTATTCTATTCATTTATGTACATATTCTGTAGTGATGTATAGAGACTGTCTTCACTCACATCAGAACCTATCCTGCATTCCAAATTAACCTATGTTGTTAAAAGTCCTGGAAAACAGACAGGGCCGCCTGCAAAGGGTTGGGAAGCATGTCAGCCATGTTCCCACACCAGCCATCAGCTGCCAGATAGCAGAGGTAATGAACTCCACAGGGGGGCCCTGCTTCAAAGCCGAGCAAAATGTCAGAGAACCTCTAGCAGGCCACTGTTGTTTACAATTTCTCACCTCGATTCAGCCAGCCAGGAACCGAGCTAATGGAACAGGAAAAACCTCTCTGCAGGGGGTCTAGGCCATTCCCCAGTTCAATGAACATTATCAGACATCATGGAACCGGCGATTCATAAGGAATTATGAATCGCCCGTCCATCATTGACATAAACCAGATGCATATTTGTGTCCCTGTGGCCACGATGAACAGGCCCGTGGTCATAGTTTGATGGTGGGATGCCAGGGAGGGGAGATATACATATCTCCCCACAGAAACCAAATAACGGTACCATGTTTGGACTCTACTGGTATCCGGAATCCAGGCGGATCCATTGGTCCCAGAACCACCTCCCTACGACATTCTGGTCTGGAGCCATGAGTTTTGTGGCTCATGTGCTGCCAGCCCGGCAGAGGGGGGTGGACCTCTCCCAGAGGCTGGGAGGGAAGGGGCCGGCTACAGGTTAAAAGGCTTGTGCCAGCAAGCGGGCATGTCTTTCTCTGAAGGGAGGTCACATCCTGCCATGTGTTTAGAGGGACTTGCAACCAGCTGACATCACTGCTTCCCATGTGGCCACAGCTAAGAACTCATCACAGCCCAAAGGACTACTATACCTGGTAAACTGACTTTTGTTCTGCTTAACCATGTTTGTACCACGCCATCTGTATTTGTAACTTCAGACCACTGTATATATTCTTTGTGTGCATAGTGTTAATTCTAGTGAGCCCTTAAGGCGATTAAATATATAATTGAATCTTGTGCTGTCTTGCATCTCGATCACGAATCCCCACGTCCGTGTTTCGGCCTTGTAATACGTTACCACGGGTTGGTTTCTTACCGTATATAATCCCGTTAGCAGACCGGGCTTATATCAAACAAGAAACTGGTGGCAGTATACCCAGGCTGAGAACGCGCTGTTTCACTGGGGCAGTGAAAAGGCTCTCTCAGCTCGTCAGGGTTGTGAGCTAGTGTCTCCAACCCTCTGCCTCTCTTGGCCCGCGTGGACAGGAGGCAGCTGTGTAAACTGTACCAAGACTGACCTTACCCGATCCTCCAGGAGGGCGTATCTCGCTGGCTCTAAGTATTTGACGTCCGACGTCAGTCGGGGTACGGTATTCGCCACAGTCTTGAACTGTGTTGGTAGTTATGCCATTGTAAGTGTTCAGGGTCCAGTGTAAAGGCAGTAATATTTCAGGATACTTTAATTATGTACTAACATGTAATTTTTGATGATAGATTGCCTTTCTATTTCTACTAAAAAAATTAAAAAAATTAAAAAATTGAGAGATCTTTAAATATAAACATATTGGCCATAAACAGTGCCCAAATAAATATAAGTATAAAGGCGGGTTTACATGGGCCTAGGAGCAGACGATTGTCAGGAAGGAAGTGTTCCTTCCCATCAGTCGTCTGCTCGCTCAGTGAAGGAGACCGCTGCATTTACATGCATCAGTCACATCCACACAAGGGGTGAAGCTATAGGGGGTGCAGAAGTAGCAGTTGCTACTGGGCACAGGAGACTGAGGGAGCCCAAGACCCTTGTGCCACATAAGAAGACACCGGTATTATAGAAAGTGCATGCAGAGGTCACTGTACACGGAAGGGATAGATAAGATTGACAATCACCCATTGTGAATGGTGGATCCTGTCTTATCTATACACAGAGGTGATATAATTACAGGCAGCATTAGAATTAGTAAGGCTACTTTCACACTGGCGTTTCTGGGTCCGCTTGTGAGATCCATTTCAGGGCTCTCGCAAGCGGCCCAAAACTGATCAGTTTAGCCCCAATACATTCTGAATGGATAAGGATCCGTTCAGAATGCATCAGTTTGCCTCCGTTCAGCCTCCATTCTGCTCTGGAGGCGGACACCACGGAATTTTGCACCCCTTCTCCAACGTTTCCAAAAAGATCTGGACGGTTGGCGGAGACGTGACTTTTCCTGGTTTGGCAGGATTTGTATTTTAAAGATGAATCTGCTGCCCAAATTGCTCTACAGACAATTCGCCTCCGAATCCCATCTTCTTTCTGGTCGCAACTGCGTTGCTGTTTTACACAATTTGTCTGGGCACCCGGCAATCCACAGTTAAAATGGGAAGTATTGACATGTTCTAAGGAAAACGGGGGGGTGGGCCTACCTGACTGCTGCCTGTACTACCATGCTACCGCGTACGCCCGGTTATTGGACATTACTCGCATAGATACGTCTAAGGCCTGGGTTCACATTGCCCGAGATACTGCCCCTTGCTCGCCTGCTACCCTCCCGTGGTTGACCGGATTGCCGAGCCCTTATCGCGCATGTCTTTCCTTCACAGCACACCAGACCATTGTGATTCTTTCCTCTATCAATCGCATGATGTCCCTAATTGACCCCAAGGGTCCTCTACTGCCGGTCACTGATCATCCCAATTTCCCTCCAGCCCGGTCTACCAGATCTTTTCTCACAGGCACTCGGAGCCGCCCGCTCCGGTTCTGCCATGTCCTATCGGGCTCCATATTGAAGCCCTTGTCACAGATAGTGGATACTTCGAACCCCTCCGCCCGTAATTCTTTTGAATATGTGCAACTTCGTAATTTCCACTCCTCTCCGGCCAAGAACCATAACCTCTCCCGTGATCTAACCGATTTTGAAAAAATGTGTCTTTATCCTTCAGCGGTCCTGCGCCCTATTTCTTCTATTTATAAGCTACTCTTATGCCGTCGGTCATTGGGCCCTCCTCGGTATTGTCAGGCTTGGGAGCGTGATTTGGGGAAGCAGTACACCTCTGCTCAATGGAATAAATGCTTCCTGTTATCTCACAAATCCACGATTTCTACCAAATCTCAAGAAACGAGTTATAAAATTGTCTCTAGATGGTATAGAGTGCCGGTGCTGCTCCACAGATGGTTCCGGACAGTCTCGGATCGTTGCTGGAGGTGCCTTTCGGAGGAGGGCACAATGCTCCATGTCTGGTGGCAGTGCAATGTGCTGCGCCCTTTTTGGGATTTTGTACACAAAACGATCACTGAGGTCACTGGGGTCCCCATACAGAACTCCCCGGAGTCCTTTTTGTTATTTGATAGCATCTTGAATGTTCCGGTTTATAAGAAATCTCTTGTGAAATACATGATACATGTGGCGAAAGCGGTGATCCCCAGACACTGGAAGTCCACCTCTCCCCCCTCTCCTGAAGAGTGGTTTGAGGAAATTGCTCTCTACTAAAGGTTGGAAGACCTTATTAGTGTGACACCCTCTGATGCATCCCGGTTCGTGAAGACCTGGGGCCCCTGGGACGAATTCCACTCCACGTCTTCGTTCCGTGACGCCAGGATTTAGGTTCCAATATTTCTGCTTTCTTGCCAGTTTCCCCCCACTTCCCTCCCCTCCCTCCCCCCCGCTGGTGTCTCGTCTTGTCTGTTCCCCCGTGTCTGTCGTCTTGTCCCTATAGCGCTCTATTGATTTCTTGTGGTCGCATGGCCACTCATTGTTACTCCATGCTATTTGATATGTGATTTACACTTTTGGATATGTCTTGTATGCAACATTTTGTGCTTTACCTCTTGTATCGCTCTCATCGCTGACATTGTTCGGTGTTGTTCTGATTATACTGAAAAACCTTAATAAAACGTTAATTTGAAAGATAACATCATCAAACATAAAAAAGTGATTTAAACAGCAGGTCATTTTCTGATGACACATTCCCTTTAAAGTGGGACTCCCTCAAAATGTGATGGGAAGTGTTGGCTATATTTCCAGCCAGTGATTTATTCCTAGTCTGATGCAATCTTACTGAAAACTATAACTTTCCTGAAATACGGACACAGCTATGTGTATGACTCCTGACATTAGTATTAAAATAATACTTTAGCTAGCATGAACACGTGAGCACATTTTGCATTGTAAATATTAAGTCAGTTTCTACTACCTTTAGCAGTGAAGCAAGTTTTTACTCTCCCGTTCAGGTCCTTCATTGTGTACAGAGAACCGCAATGTGTTCATTTAAATGTATTCAATTTCCAACTAAAAATAACCCGGCTTGTCATGTGCTTGGAGAAGTCTTGTAATTATAAAGTAAGTTGGATACAGTTCTGCAAAGTAATTCAGACGTTAATTATAGAGAAGGAGTCTCAACAGAGCTGATAACCTGATACAGCAAATATCCTGCTGGCTGCCAGTAAGATAATAAGACTTCTTAATAATAAAACTGCTTTTTTTAAATGAGAAAATAGCAACCAAATGTCTTGTACTTGACCCATCCGGCAGCTTTGCATAATCTTCCTCCTAAGCTCCTAGAACAGTACTTTGTAGGACTACGTGATGGCTGCCATTCTAGGCATATAAACATTGACAGCACCCCCTTATTTTTCCACTTTTACGGTTTCTAGTTTTGTTGCATAGGTCCAGTGACGGGAGATAAAGACCTATAAAACCATATCCAAAAGTCTAGGTACATCTTTGTCAAATTACAGGTTTTGCTCATTTTCAAAGGGAAAAATGAAAGAGGTAGATTTATTAAAGCCTTTACGCTACATTTAGGGCATAAAAAGGTCCATATTATGGCACACTCCATGTTTGTGACATAATTTGCGACTTTCAGGGCAAAAAAAGGGGTGGGGTTTAGTGGGAGGGGGTGGAACTTCCCTGTGCTCATAGCTGACAGATTTCAAACTATGGCGCGTGGATTGCCGGATGATGCATCAAACTTATTAAGAGTCCAATGCCTCTTAAGGTGGTTATTTCATGATTAAAGGGGTTGTCCCCCTTCAGCAAGTGGCATTTATCATGTAGAGGAAGTTAATACATGGCACTTACTAATGTATTGTGATTGTCCATATTGCTTCCTTTGCTGGCTGGGTTCATTTTTCCATCGCATTATACACTGCTCGTTTCCATGGTTACATCCACCCTGCAATCCATCAGTGGTGGCCGTGCTTGGACACTATAGGAAAAAGCGCTGGCCTCTCTAGTGGCCTCTCTCGCTCATAGGCTGGTTCTTTTTTCCTATGTGCAAGCATGACCACCACTGATGGATTACAGGGTGGTCGTAACATGGAAATAAGCAGGGTATAATGTGATGGAAAAATGAATCCAGCCAACACAGCAGGCAATATGGACAATCACAATACATTAGTAAGTGGCTTATATTAACTTTCTCTACATGATAAATGCTATTTGCTGAAGTGAGACAACCCCTTTAATCCCCTTGTGCATCCACTTGAGCAAGGTGGACAGACAAAAAAGGAGAAGGAAAAACAGCAGGTGGCGCTATACAGATACGTTATGTTGATCATAGATTTACGTTGATGTATGTTGGCTAAACACACTGATTTTAGCAGGATCGCTAACCATGCATGTGCATTTCCTGACTCTCCTCTCAAGGGAGAAAAGGGTCGGCACAATAAATTTCAACCCACCCAATGCTCTTTTTTTCGGTGTAACAATGGCTGCTGTGCACCGCTGTTCCCCTGCTTACCGCCACGGTCTTGGGCACTGTGTTCAGCGGTGATCTGCTGCCAGTGCTTCCCCATTCACCGCTGCAGTCCTGGCCTCTGTCCTTCCAGGTACTGTTTGTTCTGTGATTGCATTATAGTTTCCTTTAAGCCCTGGTCACAGCATGCTTGCTGCTTGTTCCCTGCAGCACTTCCTTAAGGGACGACGTGCGTCACTTCCTGTGCTTTATGGGTTAAATCATGTGACCTCGCTGACCAATCCTAGCCCTCCTGCACATATATAAGTGGCTCAGCCCACTTCCCAGATGCCTCAGCGTTAAGGTCCTTGTGTCCTGCTAAGGTTGCTGATATCTTTGCTTGTGTTCCTGACCTGTACCTGTGCCGCCTGCCCTGACCTATTGCCTGTCTCACTTTGCCTCTGCCTCATCCTTCGGTCCTGCACAGTTGCTCCTGGTTACGACTCGACCTGCTGACTACGTCTGTACCTCTGGTACCTTGCTCAGGTACCTCCTGGTCCGTCTGGACCAACTGCTTCGTGTGCCAATCCTCCTCAAGAGGTAGCGACTTGGTGTTCCTCTCGGGTAAGCCTATCCCCACCATCAGGGGTACTGTGAAGATCGAGGCGTTCACTTAGACAACATCCTTAGAGGAGGTAGGACACATGGCACAGTGGGTTTACACCCGCTGGTTCGTGACATTTGGAGAGATCAGCCACTAGCGTAAGTGTCTGGCAGAAACTTTTTCCCCTCTTCCATTAATAACACATGCATACTTCTCTGAGCCAAGTATGTATGTGTAAAGCCCTTTTCAGATGAGCGAGTTTTCTGCGCGGGCGGAATGCGTGACGCGAACGCATTGCGCTCGCACTGAATCCGGACCTATTCATTTCAATGGGTCTTTGTACATGAGAGTTGTTTTTCAGGCATCACTTGTGCGTTTGCGTGAAAATCGCAGCATGCTCTATATTCAGCGTTTTTCACACAGCCCTGGCCCCATAGAAGTGAATTGGGCTGCGTGAAAAACGCATCGCATCCGCAAGCAAGTGCGGATGCGATGCGTTTTTCACTGATGGTTGCTAAGAGATGTTTGTAAACTTTCAGTTTTTTATCACGCGCGTGAAAAACGCATCTAAACGCATTTCACCCGCGCGAAAAAACTGAACGCAATCGCAGTCAAAACTGACTGAACTTGCTTGCGAAATGGTGCGAGTTTCCCTGAATGCATCCGGACCTAATCCGTATAGTTTGTGTGAAAGGGGCCTAAGGAGTAAGCGGGAGAGATAGCTGTCAACAAAATGCTCGTTTGGCCGGCTTGTCTTCTGAACAGGTACCCTAAAAGTACAAAGACCTGCCAGGTCATCTCCATTGCAGATGCGTTATCACACAGGTCTTCAAGCCCTCGCAGATACAATAAAGTAATATAAATATTTTGGAAAATATTACCGAAAGCAGCAAAATATTGAGAGTTGAGGACAATGTTAATGCATTGACCGAGTGTATCGCTACTAAGGGTACTTTCACACTTGCGTTAAAGTTTTACGATATTGAGTTCTGTCCTAGGGGCTCAATACCGGAAAAAAAATGATCAGTTTTATCCTAATGCATTCTGAATAGAGAGTAATCCGTTCAGGATGCATCAGGATGTCTTCAGTTCAGTCACTCTTACGGTATTTGTCCAAAGAAAATACCACAGCATGCTGCAGTATTTTCTCCGTCCAAAATTCCGGAACACTTGCCGGAATGCCGGATCCGGCATTATTTTCCATTGAAATGCATTAATGCCGGATCCGGCACCATGTGTTCCGGAAAAAGGGATCCGGTTTTCCGGTCTGCGCATGTGCAGACCTTTAAAATGGAAAAAAAATAAAATACTGATCCTTTTTTCCGGATGACACCAGAGAGACGGATTCGGTGTTTCAATGCATTTGTTAGACGGATCCGGATCCGTCTACAAATACTATCCGTTTGCACACGGATTTCCGGATCCGGCAGGCAGTTGTGTGAAAGTGTTAAAGTACCCTAAACCCCATCAACGCTCATGCAGTGCTTTTGTACGTCTGTTCTTTTCAGTCTGTGCTTCTTTACAATTATTTCAATTATTTTCGAGCCAATAGTTTGAAGTATTTGTTACAGAGAGAAAAGCAGAAAGGTAAGAACAACTCCAAGATGCCTATTTCATAGAAGGGGCATTCTGAGTAATGACAATGAACATAACAAGTCAAGCTGTTTATCGCAGAGGGGGAGGGAGAACAATTCAAAGTAAGAATCATAAAGTTACAAAGAAAGCCTTACAATGTGCGAGAAGAAATAAAAGATACACCATGTGCTCATCCAAAGAAGAAAAGGAAAACTGCTGAAGCAGAAGTTTTATAGTCTAAGCTGCAGTCTTCCCTGTTTGATGTAGAGCGCTTGAAATTAATACAATATATTAAGGAGGAATTGAACTGCTAGGATTGTTACATAATGAACACGAGAAGAATAATAAATTATTTCTTTACCAGTCTACGTCTGAGTCCTTGTGACAAGACTTTCTGCTTGCTTCTAAGGAGCTCCGTGCCATAGACGTGGAAAATGCACCTTACAATATCTTTGCTGTAAAGGTCTTAGAAAGTATTTAGAGGCTTCCATTATCTGTAATGCTCTTATGCTACCACATTGATTGCCAGATCCAAGTTTTACTTGAGTTTGGACTTTTTTTTTAGATTTTAGAAAATGCAGTAACCTTGTGGTTTACCACTAAAGGGTTAATACCAAGTTCATTACTAAAGTGGTAAAGTGTTCACTCTGATACTGACTATGATCAATGCACTGTATAACCCACAAAGGCTACTAGGTATAGGTGGGAAACAGTTAACTGGCACTTTATGAGTATTAGTTGCTGGGTCATGGGTTGGTCCTATTTTCCTCTGGTTAGAATAGAGTCTACTAGTAAGCAAGCTCGCATGAAGACTTGTTTAGTGTGTGCTCCTGCCAAGCAGGCCAAGACAAATCCTGCTTCAGGAAAACACCATTCCTGTGAGTGAAAGCTGCCATAAAAAGCAACTTTGATAAGGATTAACCTCTGATTGAAAACAGCATTAAAATACTGCAGATGGTTGAGGACCATGGAGGCTGTGCTTAGACTGAGTCAGTAAAGGTAACACATTTATACAGTACAGATTTAGACTTTACTGTCTCTGGTTTGGGTTATTTACTTCTGGCACCCTTCACACTTCTGATACGGACTAGCCACCCAATCTAGGACTGCACCCCAGAGTTGGGCACTGCAGAGAATTATTGAGGAATTACATGCCTTTGGTCATTTTGGAAAGATTGCTAGTGACTATAAGTAGAGAGACTCAGCGTAAATCCCCATAATAATAGCCACCTTCTATATGCAGCCTTTTTGGAAAAGCCTACTCTGTGAAATACTTCAGGACTGTGCCTCCTGCATGTATTTGTACTATTACTCCCATCAGACAGGAGGGCCCAAAAATCCAGTGTATGCCCTGAGGGGAAGAAGGGTTGCACCCCTCTATTCAGTACCTGAGAGAGCTACGCTGAGTTAGGATTAGCTACCATGAGGACTACAACCACCCACATTGCCTCATCCACCACTCCTATCCTTTCCACTATCACGCCTCTGCCTAGGGGCCAGCGCACAGCACCAACTGCAGTACCAGGTATACTGCCTTTAATGCCAGCCCTTACTATACAGTATATATCAGGAGTTAACAAAATATTACAGGCTATTGGCACCAGTTAGTGTACATCAAAGGGTTAGATGCCAGTTTCAGAGTTCTGGGACCCGCACCTATACTTATAACAGAGCCCACAAAGTGCTGGAAGGCGCACTGCACATGCGCAGCTGCCCGCCATTCATTTATGTGGGACTGCCGAAAATGGCTGCTGACTCAGCTATTTCCGTAAGCCCCAAAGAAGTGAATAGAGCGGTGGCCGCACTTGAGAGATGCGCTACCCATTTATTTCAATGGGACTTCCGAAAATAGCAGAGCATGCCCATCTGTTATAATTAGTCATTTATGCTGCATCTGTGTTCTTAGCCTTCATCTGTCGCTGGAAGTTAGGTACACACATGCATCATGTTTTTTGTAGTACTACTTTGTTTCCATGTTACTCTGTTACTAAATATACATTTATTAAATATATAGAGTATTATAGCATTACCTTGCTCTTTTGTCACTAATGTTCATTACCGGACCAGATTTTAAATGCTGGTCTGGGTTTTGGCAGCACCTGGCTGTCCTTAAATAGGCAGCTGGGCTCAGAAGCCAGCTCTCTGTGTTGAGATCTGGGAGCCTTGTATCTGGATGAAGGCTTGCTACCTGTTTGGTGTGAAAACTGGTTGGTGCTGCTATCAGCAAGGACTCTTTGAGGCAGAATTGCCGCACGGTGTGAATTACCACCAACACCGCAAGGTGACTTTTCGTTTGATTATGACTGCTTGTTTTGTCACTTGCCTAAAGTGTGAATAAAACACTGAACTGTTTGATCCAAAGAACTTGTTGTTGCCTCTATACTGCGTCCACTAATCCGGTCTACCGGAGAAAAACCCGACAATATACACCCATTAAGTTACTGGTAGTACTACTTTGCCCTCAATACAGATGTAGCAGGGTTAGCACTCCAGCTCTTAACTCAAATTTCTTAACTCATTGCGTTATCTTGAGACAAAAGCCATTGAAAAGCAATTGAAGGTGTTTGCTTGACGCATTTAGTTTAGATAACACGCCTCATAAAGCATGAGTGTTAACTCTACTACTACTACATCCGTATATTTTTGCTTGCTACCATGTAAATATGAACAGAACATTTACATGTATTATGTCACTTGTAGTACTACTTTGTCTTTATGTTATTATTTTTGCATGTCGCCATACAGATATTGGTTAACTAAACGCGTGTATTATGTTACTTGTAGTACTACTATGTCCTTGTGCCATTTCCACCTGCTTGTGTTTAGCTAGTTATGCTGCATCTGTGTTTTAACCTCACCTTGTGTATGTAATTGATGGAGGTTGGGCTCCACTCCATGCCATGAGTAAGAACGCAGTGTGTGGTTGAAACATGTCAGCTCTGGAGTGGGGCAGGAGTAACTGGAATTTGAAACACGATTGAATAAACTACAGGATTTCACCTGATACGCTGGACCATAACTTTTCTTCTACATATTCTGATATCTGGGTGGACGGAAGGTCCGCTGAGTATATCTCAAGGTTGGTGGGGGGGCCTCTGTCTTTACCACATGACCCCTATTTATACTAAGCAGAATCTTCTTGCTTTTATCATGTCCCATGGTTGCACAACAAATCCATCCTGGATTTTCCCACGAGCTCTGGCCAGGCTAGAATTCTGATGCAGCCATTTTTCAGAATTAATGCGTTTCACAAGTGCCATTTCAGTAGTTCTTTTGACTTCAGGAGTTGTACACTTTAGATTATTCTATCAAAGTGGATTTAAAAAATATATATTTATTTCATAAGAGGTGTCACGTACCGGGGATCAGACCGGCCCACTGCGTCACGTGACAAGGGTTGCCCAAGCCCTTCAGGCAGATTCACCTCACGCCCTCACACGCTGTTACGCCCTACGCCGGGCCGTAACTTGAGCATAAATTGCCACCTGAAGCCTCTCAAGCACACCCACGCACTAACACGAAACTTTCACTGCCACCACCCGTTAGTTATAAGGTCGACAGGACACCCCTGAGTGTTCCACTCGCAAGCAGACACCTACACGATAGCAAGCCTCACGAAAAAACAACATACAGCCTCAGACTGCACACACAGTCTTCATGGAGCTAACAGGTTCTTAAGGTTACAAGAAAAACCATCAAACTTTTAGGTTTAATGTATGAAAAATGGACAGTACTTGGTTACAAAAATGATTAACAAGAGACATACATAAATGGCAAACAATTGTAAAATAAAAAGGAGAAAACAAAGAAAGTTTTAATACTTAACATTTGTGTGGTAAAAGTCCTTTCCTCCCAGAAGATTTGGGAGGAGTAATGATGCACAAACCAATTCGATTGGATCTCCCACTTTGTGACACACAAATATCCCAGGAATCACATTTTTATGCCTTTCCTCCAGGGGCAGGCCTGAGGGGTATTCTCACTCCCACCAAGAAAATATCAAAAATATAGTTTCCCAGTTGCCCTGGTAAAGATACAGACCCCAGACCTTCTTCATAATTCATATCTCATCGTTCCGAGTCCTAGCATATCAAACGAGACACGTCCAGGACGCTCGGAAGATGATATCCTTATTTTAAGAAGATAAAGGCGAGTTGATACGTCATGTCTGGTGTCCATGCGATGCCCCCATCATACCAGAGGTGATGAGCTGGGTTTTTTAGACATCAGCCCCCTCCTGAACAAGTTATGAAGGATTACAACTTATTGTTCATTCTCTGGTATGAAGCCCCCTGCTGACACACAGCGCTGGAGAGTCTGCTGTCCCCTGTCCTGAGTGTGACCAGCAAACGGGCCCATCCTGGTTAGCATCTCTGTGCTAACTAACGCCCCCAGGGAGCAGTTTGCTGTTTTCACAGGTATGAGGCAGACATCTCGGCACTATATGCAGTCTTAAACCAATTCATCGATGGCTGCTGGCCTGGCAATACAAATACATAAATACATACTGTATATGAATGTGAATTACACTGGACTATGTTACACTACGCCATATACCCATAAAACATATAATATCACAGTAAACATTCTAACTAGGAATAAGGCGGTCCTTATTTCTGACAAGAGGTCTAAGTGAAACATCTCACATTTAAATGTTCCCTGCAAAAACATGTAAAAAGTTGTCGCATGTAGAGGCCCTTTACACTGCCCGAACATTGCTGACAACAGTTCAAGGAACGCTCATTAGCAATGATCGGCCTGTGTAAAGGTGCTGTTGATTACCCGATGAACAAGTGAAATGTATTAGCGATCGCTCCTCCCCATACTGTGGAGGAGATCGCTGCTCAATTGAGCAGTGTAAAGGAGCACCAGACCATCATCTGGAGTAAAAAGAGGATTCATTTCCAGAGGTGATCAGGGCCGTATTTACAACAAGGCACATGAGGGCACGTGCCTAGGGCATCAGGAAGGAGGGGGTGACACTTCATAGAGGAAACTAATGATTTATGTTGATTCTTTCACCTCAGTGCTGCTCTCAGGTCTCCTTATCACTAACTTTTGTTTATTGTAACTACAAGTCAGGAGATTTAACCCTCACACTGCTTACCTACAGCTAATGTGACAGTAAGGCAGTAGTATGGGTTAAATTCCATGATTTAACAAAATATAGAAGTCAACCAGTTTTATCAGTAACCCTGATGAAGGGGAGTTCCATCCCCGAAATGTGTAGTTGTAACCTGTGTAGGAAGGCACGAGGGGCCGTGATGGATGGAAGGTATGTGTCACCGAGATTCCTGGCCTCAGTGAGGTAAGAGCCGGTAGTTTTAAGTGTCAGCGGCAGCTAGTGCTGACTGACACTGTTTTGTTGTTAGTATGGCTGTAAAGTCGATCCGGGCCGGCTCTTACTGGGAGTAGCCAAAGTGCTGGGTGGGTGGCTGCTCCCCACGCTCCAGGCCGGGCCTATATAAAACCCAGCCAGCAGTCTCAGCTGGGTGTAGTTTATCCTCCATCTGACAGAGAAGCTGGGGAGTCTCTGTGTTTTGTGACCTGTGAACTTGTGCCGTGCTAAAGGGCTGAGAGCTGCATGTCGGGAAACAGGCCCCAAAAGCCTGCTGTGTACTGCGGATGTAAAACTGCTAACCAGGTGAAGATTTGGTTCTATGGACATTGCATGGTGTTAACAAACACCAAGACTATGAACAATCATTTTGTTTTTCCTTATGTGTGAATAAACACCGAACTGTTTAAGTTAAAGACTTTGTGATAGACTCTATACTTCGTCCGCTAGCCTGTCTACCAGAGCAAAACCCCACGCCTGGAAGAGAAAAACTGTTTAATACTACTCGCGCTGGAAGTTCTGCCGGCCTCATATCTTCGCTGACTTCTGTATCTGCCACTCTTGCAGACCCACTAACTGTATTAAGTGAAGCTTGGGAGGAAAATCAGGAATATCACAGCTGGATGATGCATGCTATGATTTTTCTAATGATAGCATGCACCATCTGTTGCTGGAGATGTCTTCGGACTTGTGCATTAGGTTTATATTGTACTGGCAGCTGTGTAAGGGTAGATTTAGATGTTTTTAACCACACAATTGCATTAAAAAAGGCATTTAAAACCACATTCAGTTTTACTGTGTTTGCTGTGGTTTTGTGATGTGCTATGCATTTTTTCCAGGTTAAAAAATGTAACATACAGTGGGGGAAATAATTATTTGACCCCTCACTGATTTTGTAAGTTTGTCCAATGACAAAGAAATGAAAAGTCTCAGAACAGTATCATTTCAATGGTAGGTTTATTGTAACAGTGGCAGATAGCACATCAAAAGGAAAATCGAAAAAATAACTTTAAATAAAAGATAGCAACTGATTTGCATTTCATTGAGTGAAATAAGTATTTGAACCCCTACCAACTATTAAGAGTTCTGGCTCCCACAGAGTGGTTAGACACTTCTACTCAATTAGTCACCCTCATTAAGGACACCTGTCTTAACTAGTCACCTGTATAAAAGACACCTGTCCACAGAATCAATCAATCAAGCAGACTCCAAACTCTCCAACATGGGAAAGACCAAAGAGCTGTCCAAGGATGTCAGAGACAAAATTGTAGACCTGCACAAGGCTGGAATGGGCTACAAAACCATTAGCAAGAAGCTGGGAGAGAAGGTGACAACTGTTGGTGCGATTGTTCAAAAATGGAAGGAGCACAAAATGACCATCAATCGACCTCGCTCTGGGGCTCCACGCAAGATCTCACCTCGTGGGGTGTCAATGGTTCTGAGAAAGGTGAAAAAGCATCCTAGAACTACACGGGAGGAGTTAGTTAATGACCTCAAATTAGCAGGGACCACAGTCACCAAGAAAACCATTGGAAACACATTACACCGCAATGGATTAAAATCCTGCAGGGCTCGCAAGGTCCCCCTGCTCAGGAAGGCACATGTGCAGGCCCGTCTGAAGTTTGCCAATGAACACCTGAATGATTCAGAGAGTGACTGGGAGAAGGTGCTGTGGTCTGATGAGACCAAAATAGAGCTCTTTGGCATTAACTCAACTCGCTGTGTTTGGAGGAAGAAAAATGCTGCCTATGACCCCCAAAACACCGTCCCCACCGTCAAGCATGGGGGTGGAAACATTTTGCTTTGGGGGTGTTTTTCTGCTAAGGGCACAGGACAACTTATTCGCATAAACGGGAAAATGGACGGAGCCATGTATCGTGAAATCCTGAGCAACAACCTCCTTCCCTCTGCCAGGAAACTGAAAATGGGTCGTGGATGGGTGTTCCAGCACGACAATGACCCAAAACATACAGCAAAGGCAACAAAGGAGTGGCTCAAGAAGAAGCACATTAAGGTCATGGAGTGGCCTAGTCAGTCTCCGGACCTTAATCCAATCGAAAACCTATGGAGGGAGCTCAAGCTCAGAGTTGCACAGAGACAGCCTCGAAACCTTAGGGATTTAGAGATGATCTGCAAAGAGGAGTGGACCAACATTCCTCCTAAAATGTGCGCAAACTTGGTCATCAATTACAAGAAACGTTTGACCTCTGTGCTTGCAAACAAGGGTTTTTCCACCAAGTATTAAGTCTTTTTTTGTTAGAGGGTTCAAATACTTATTTCACTCAATGAAATGCAAATCAGTTGCTATCTTTTATTTAAAGTTATTTTTTCGATTTTCCTTTTGATGTGCTATCTGCCACTGTTACAATAAACCTACCATTGAAATGATACTGTTCTGAGACTTTTCATTTCTTTGTCATTGGACAAACTTACAAAATCAGTGAGGGGTCAAATAATTATTTCCCCCACTGTAAATGTATTTCACTTGTATAAACTGCATGTCCAATAACCACATGAAAAAACCACAGCAATCACAGAAAAACCAAGTGCGTTTTCAACAACCTTTTCTTATGTAGACACTGTATACCCTCAACTCAATAGACAGCTATAGCTCAGCAAATAGGGGGCGTGAGAACTAAACGTGCCTAGGGCAGCACGAACTGTAAAGACAGCCCTGGGTGCTCTACATCTGGAGCTGGTCACAACAAAAATTAGCAAAATCATAAATTTCATCCAAATCATAAAAAAAAATGTTAACTGCCTGAAAAAAAACTATTAAAATTAAAATGTATTATTTCTTAATATTATTTATTATTACATGCTAAAACCCTTAGCATTCTTCTGGTCTCACTGACCTGATTAGACTTGCATGGCGAGACACAGAAAAGCAGAGGAGGGGTAGACAGGGGATTGCTGCTAATTACTCTAAAACATCTTGTAACCACTCAACACCCTTTTAACTGGTGTGTCTTCATTACTAACATTAACAAAGGAAAGCCTACTTACCTGCTTCCCAATGCTAGCTCCTGTGCTCTCCGGCCTCCACTGCTCCGTCTGGGTTCCTGGATATAAAGTTCTTGTGTAAAGCTGATGCAGCCTATGTCTGGCTGCAGTGATGACTTGCTCCCCTTGCATCATGTCAAATGGTCATGTGACACAAGGGTCACTTCTGCAGTCAGCGATTGGCTGCAGCGGCATCAAACCTGAAGTTTACATTCAGAGACTCGGACAGAGCATCAAAGGCTGGAGAGGGAAGGAGCCAGCAGCCAGCATCAGGAAGCAGGTAAGTAGGCTTCCCTTGGCAGGTCTGCCCATGAGGGGTGGTTTTACAAAATATACCCCCTCCCTCCCCCCCCCAAAAAAAAAAAACATCCACAACCCCTTTAAGAAATTGATGTTCATGGACCATAAGGACTCAGTTTATGTGTTAGAATCATCTTCTGGAATAGCCTGACACTGTAGACCAATACAGTAAAGTGACATCTGAGCCAATCACTGGCTAAGGCAGGTCACTTCTGCAGCCAGTAATGGACATAATTGAAAGGGATCAAGAGATAGAGAAAGTAAGGTGACCAAAGATGCACAAAATATGGCGCCAAATTGCGAAAAAAAAAGGTGATTAAGCCTAAAAAAATTGTCTATCCTACACTTCATAATTCCCATAGACTTTCAGCTAACATCTGAAGGTAGTGTTTTTACCATTAACCCCTTAAGGACCTAGGACGTACCGGTACGCCCTATTTCCCGAGTCCTTAAGGACCCAGGACGTACCGGTACGTCCTGACTTAAAATCTGTATTCCGGCGCCCCAGGGGTTAATTGGAACGGGATTTCGGCTGAAATCATTCAGCCGGCATCCCGTAACAATGCACGGGGGGGTCATTTGACCCCCCCGTATCGGCGATCGCAGCAAACCGCAGGTCAATTCAGACCTGCGGTTTGCTGCGCTTTTTGCAGTTTCTGATCGCCGCGGTCCCTGACCGCGGGGATCAGAAACTTTAGAGTGGCTAAAATCATTATTTTTCACCCCCCCCCTGCACCCCTGCACGATTTTATGCCGGAGGGTGGTGCGGGGGGGGTGTCGCAGGCGGTGGGGGCGTTGCGGGAGGCGGGCGGTGCGGCAGGCGGGATCGCGATCCCCCGCCCGCCTCCCCATGAACGATCGTTGGCTTCTAGTGGGTATACCAGGGTGCCAGCACATTGCTGGCACCCTGGTATAAACGGCTGACATCTGTGAAGATGTCAGCCGTTTAACCCTTTCCATACCGCGGTCCGTACGGACCGCTGTATGGAAAAAGTTAACTGTCATCGGTCAGGGAGCTCCCTCCCTCTCCATCGGGGGGCTGCTGTGGCTTTGCAGCCCCCCGATGGAGAGGGAGAGAGCCCCCAGAGAGCCCCCCTCAGCCCCGTCCTTACCCTTCCCCGTCTGCGAAGTTCTGAGCAGACGGGGAGGGTTCCCATGGCAACAGGACGCCTGCTCAGGCGTCCTGCTGTCCATGGTGCTGAACAGATCTATGCTAAAAGCACAGATCTGTTCAGTGTAAGTAAAATACAGTACAGAACAATATATATTGTTCTGTACTGTATTATACAGACACCAGACCCACTGGATCTTCAAGAACCAAGTGGGTCTGGGTCACAAAAATGTAAAAAAAAGTGAAAAAAGTTAAGATAAAAAAAAAAACATTTATCACTGAATAAAAATTAAAAAAAGAAAAACCACTAGCCTATGAGTACACCCACAGTCCCAGCCACCAGAGAGGCTGACACCTTTTCCTATGGGGTGCAAGCATGGGCACCACTGCTGGATTTCAGGGTGGTCGTAACCCCTGGATATGAGCAGTTTTTAATGTGATGGGAAAATGAATCAAGCAGCAAAGGAGGCAATATGGACAATCACAATACATTAGTAAGTGGCTTCTATTATCTTTCTCTACATGATAAATGCACACTATAGGAAACAGATGGTACCATGGAAGCACGCATAGGCATGTATGCATAGCAGCTCCCGTATCATGTGATGGAAAAATGAATGAAGCCAGCAAAGGAGGTAATATGGACAATCACAATACATTAGTAAGTGCCTTGTAATAACTTTGTCTACATGATAAATGCCATTTGCAGAAGTGAGACAACCCCTTTAAAAGAAGCACTCCCACACATAAGACGCTATGTTAGTTGGAGAGTCAAAGTGTTGATCACATGACACAGCCAAGGACCAGAAGGGGGTGCATAACTCACTAATACATTTACAGGTAAGATTACCTTTACTACAATTTATACCATGTACCTTTCTAACAGGCCAGAGAATAAAAAAATGTAGGAGTGCTTATAACTTATTATAATTATTATTATGTTTCATAACATATTAATTTTACAGTGTCAGGTAGAAGAAGAAGACCTATTTAGCCAAAAACCTTCAACATCTAGCATAAGTGAAAAAATAGGGGATTTGAACACTGGAGCTCCAAAAAATCATATAAGGAGAAAATGTTACTTCTAATGACCATGAAAGAACTGGTAGGCCACCAAAAATGTCAGCTTTAGATAAACAGCGCTTAAAGGGTTTATCCAATCCTATAAACTGCCTTCCCCCCCCATATGCCGGGCCCCTCACATTGAATATACTTACCTGGCTCCCCGCGCCGCTCCTGGTCCACAGCACCTCCGCTGCTGCTTCTCCCCGTGCGCGGATGAAAATATCCGGTGTTGGGGGGAGCAGCCAATGGTAGGCGGGGACGGTGACGAGCCTCCCTAGTGTCACACGGGGAGAAGCATCAGTGGCGGTGCGGGGACCATGAGCGGCGTGGGGAGCAGGGTAAGTATATTCAATGTGAGGGGCCCGGCATATGGGTGGCAGTTTATAGGATTGGATAACCCCTTCAAAGCTTCCATGAGAAATTGGAATCTCCACTCTGTAAAGGTCTCAGATCTGAATAAATCTGATTTCTAGATAACTCAATGCTACAGGCATGCAGGAAAGGGGAAGCTACCAAGAAAGAATTACTAAGAAATAGTTATAGGCACTAGATCAATGAAGCTGAGAATCTGAGATGTGAAGTAAGTTTTTATGGACTGATGAGCGTAATTTCAAAATCATTGGAACTAACACAAGACAGAATGTATACCTCCAAGCAGATGAAAGAGTATGAACGCTCGTTTTGGACTACCCCACACACATTGCGTGGTCAGCCAAGCGTATTTTGAGATTATTCTAAATAGTAGAATTGGAAAAGGACACTGTCTGACACTTCTGTTGGCAATTTATCTCCCAGAGGACAAAAGATTAGACATGTTGAAATCCAACTGCTTGAATCTGAACTCCCCCAACATCTGCCATCAATGGAGAATTGGGATGCGTCCATACACAATAAATGGTCGTCTGGTCCCACTGAAACTGGCAGGTTCAGTCAACATTAATCTAATATGTATATCCAGATTTACCCTTATCTACATATCTCAGTAAAATATGGTTTAAGGAGCGAAAAGCTAAATATGACTGTGTACCTTGGTAGAAAAAATAAGATAATCATTAAAGTAAAAGTTACGTTTTATTTTTTCTACCAAGGTACACTCAGGCCAGAGAATTATATTGAGCTTTTCATACCAGAAACCACTGAGGTGAATTTTAGGTCACAATTGACCTTTCAATAATTGTGTGACTCCAAGGTTTGAGGAGCATTGCAAGTATAGGGTGGTATACAGTACATTGAGAAAGTCTTCAGATCCTTTAATTTTTTTCACAAAAAAAATCTAAATTTTCATTATTCACTCAATACCCCATTGATGAGAAGGTGAAAACAGAAAGTTTGAAATCTTTGCAAATTTATTGAAAAGGAAAAACGAACATATTGTATTGACACAACTATTCAGACTAATGATGAGCGAATCAATTTTACCGGTTTGTAATTCATTCTCTACCTTATTATAATAAGATTTTCCCCTGGTAAGCCAATCAACGCTCCTCTGGGTTTCTGGGAAAAACTAAACAAAACTTAGCACATCTTACATTTCCTGGCATTAGAATATTTTCCCCAGAAACCCAGGGTGCGTTGCCTGACCTACAATACTCCACACACGTACTAAGCATACTTGGAGCTCTCCTTAATGAGAGAGCACCCCCAGACAATGCATAAATATTGCCTAGAAATCCAGAATAGCATACTAGTGCTCAAAACTATTTTTTTAATAAAAAATCTGCGAATCTGACCTGAAACGAATTTCAAGACATTTGGTCATCTTTAATTCAGACCATTTACTTAGTACTTAGTTGAGGCACCTTTACCAGTGATTACAGCTTCTAGTCTTCTTGGGTATGATGCCACAAGGTTTGCACTCCTGAATTTTGAGATTTTTTGTCATTCTTCTCTGCAGATCCTCTCAAGCTCTGTCAGGTTGGATGAGTACTCTCGGTAGACAGCCATTTTAGATCTCTACAGAGATAGTAACATAGTAATATAGTTTGTAAAGCTAAAAAAAGAAATATGTCCATCCAGTTCAGCTTACCATCACAACCTCCTCTGGCAAAGAGTTCCATAGTCTCACTCAAGTTCCATTCAATTGGGTTCAAGTCAGGGCTCTGGCTGGGCCACATAAGGACATTTGTCCCTAAGCCACTCCTGTATTGTATTGGCTGTGTGCTTAGTGTCATTGTCTTGTTGGAAGGTGCACCTTTGGCCAACTCTGCTTCCTGTTCCAGACACTGAAAAACACCCCCACATCATGATGCTGCCAACACAATGCTTCTCTGTGGGGATGGTACTCGGCAGGTGATAAATAGTGCCTGGTTTCCTTGTATGCATGTATATTTTACTGAGGGGAGGCTTCTTTCTGGCCACTCTGCCATAAAGCTCAGATTAATGGAGTGCAGTATTGATGGTTGACCATCTGGAAGTTTCTCCCATCTGCACACCGGATGTTTGGAGCTCAGACAGATTGACCACTGGGTCTTTGGTCACTTGTCTTTCCAAGGCCCTTCTCCTCCAATTACTTGGTTTGGGTGGCTAGTTCTAGAAAGAGTCCTGGCTGTTCCAAACTTCTTCTATTCAAGAGAACTTTCAGTGCAGCAGAAATGTTTTTATACCCTTCTCCAGATCTGTACCTCCAAAACAATCCTGTCTATGAACTCTACATGCAGTTTCCTTCTCATGGCTTGGTTTTTGCATTGTCAGCTGTGAGCTGTTCTATACACATGGATGTGTCTTTCTAAATCATGTCCAATCACCTGAATTTACAGCACCACAGGTGGACTCCAGTGAAGGTCCGAAATTTTAGTTTTTCCTTTTAAATTAAACAACAATTTCTAAAATTCCTGCTGATTTCTTAAAAAAATTAAAAAGTCCAGAATGAGAGCAAACAAAAATGCAGAAAATATCATACTCTGTTAAATCGTGCAAGGCGAATGACTTGTTTTTAAAGGGGTTATCCAATAGTACAAATACCCCCCACAATGCCCCAGCCCCTATAAGCGATACTTACCCGGTCCCCCAGCACCCACGTCCCTCTGGATCCCTGCACGGCCACCGCTACATCTCCCTGTAGCGCAGATCAAAACATCTGGCAACAAGGGGTGCAGCAAATGCCGCGACAGTGACCAGCCTCCCTGGCATCGCAGGTGACATTAGGGAGGCTCGTCACCGTCGCTGCCTGCTATTGACTGCTCCCCCCGTCACCGGATGTTTTGACCCACGTGACAGAGAGATGCAGTGGTGGCCGTGCAGGGATCCGGAGGGACGTGGGTGCCGGGGCCCAGGCATTGTGGGGGGTATTTGTACTATTAGATATCCCCTTTAACCACTTCTGATAAAATAAAAGACATGCACATCATCAGTAATTCCCACACAATACTATACATTTACGTGATTGTGATCACGGAAGCACAATAGCTGGTATGACCAATAGCAGAATTGTGGCTGTGATAAGTGGTCATGCCCCCAAATTAATGTGAGTGGGAATTTGTAAAAAAAAAAAAAAAAAAAAAAAAAAAAAAAGTAGAATCGATTTTGTATGCATTCCTCCATCACAAAAAAATCTTATATTGTAAATTATTCATTAAAAATGTACAAGAGGAAAAAACTGAGACTGTGAGGAAGCAATAACTAAAAATGTCCATTATTCCATAAGGCCAAAATTTGCTCAGCCCTTCAGGATTTAATGGCCACTTTTACTGCAAACTAAATGAACGAGTGCTTTCTCTATTCTATTTGATGGGTTTGTGTAGACAGTATTTGTGCAAATAGATACTCCAGATGGTATCCTGTTAATGTGATTGATTTGGGTCTTCCATATCCTTGGGTCACAAGAAGTATCCACCCTTACTCATATTAAAATCTGTCACTAAACATATGTCTGTTGATGTTATGACCAAAAACAGGGAGATAAATTTCCTTTGTTTTTGACTCAGCTACACTGATGAATCCACATTATTTCTAGTTATTCAGCGTAATACACTCATTGACAAAAAAATTATGCGCCAAAAAGGAGTTGTTGAAATTGAATTAAACTTTCTATATGTGAATGTAATGATGATATATGACTATAAGTTACAATATTAGAGTGAAAGGATACGTTTATTGGGAAAAACTGTTAGCTTTGATAGAAGATGAGATATGGTTAGGCACAGGGGCGTACATAGAAATCATTGTGCCCCATAGCAAGAGTCTGAATCGGGCCCCGTAGCAGCTGTGTGGTCTGCCTATATTGGTGGTACGCCACTGGTTAGGCATGGAGGCATGCAGGTTCCATATGGTATCCTGTGGCACATTTGCAGCTGGTTTTGTAGATCATGCACATCATGTGTTCCTGAAGCTGGCATCCTAGCTGGTCCCATAAATACTCGATTGGTGATAAATCTGGTTGTGTTGAAATCTGGAGGAGACATTTCTGGGAAACCCTTGCTGTTTGTGACTTAGCATTATCCTGCTGGAAAATGCCAGTTGGAAGCCCTGCCATGAGAAGCTACACATGTGGCCACAGGATGTCCTGCACATATCACTGAGGTGTTAGTTTCCCTCATATGACTACTAGTGGTGGCCAACTATTGTATGTGAAGGCTCCCCAGATCATCCCACCAGAAGTTGAAGCATTTTGTGGCTCCAAAGCAATGGCAGGATTGATGTTCATCCATCATCCATCAGCCTCAGAAGTTAAGTGTTCCGCTTGTTGTATTTTGTATTCCCCCCCACCTTTGTTGTTTACTAGGCCTCAGCGAGACACTGGTTCTTTCACCAGGGAAGGAGCGGGCTGTCTCTGCCCTGTCATTACCATTAGGGCATCCGAGGGCCACCAGGGTTTTCTAGGTTCCTGTGTATGGGCATCTCTACCATCGAGAGGTGCCCATACGGATAGGAGTTAGGGCCAGGAGCAGGGTTTTATAGGTGGTGACCCTTTTCCTTCCCTAGCGGTGAGGCCTAGTGTCTTTTCCCTTCCTTCTTGTTGTCTTTTGGTGTTCTCCCCTACTACATCCGTGATATGCTGTGACCGATCTCTCACAAAGAGGTACACTACCCAAAAGTAGACTCTGAGAGCCTTTTTATAGGGCAACACTTTTACACCCTCTTGTAGCAATACCCAGTATCTAATCAGACCACATCTGTAATCATTTATATATCCTAAGACATACCTGTAGCTGCATGCTGATTTTTGCAGCAATCCATCATTTCTATATGGTTGGGTTATTTTCTTTTTTCACAAGTGAGTGCATTTCCAGAGCCAGTTTTCCTGTAGAGTATGGGTAGTTTCTATTCCAAGCATTACTTATTTCGGCATTTCAAGCAGTGAAGATTATTGACTCTGCAAGTGAACAAATGATCTGAGGATTTTCAGCAGCGTGATTATCCACTTCTTTGTTTATATAGGACATTAATCCCACAGAGCAGCAAGTACCTACGGTGTCATTTCTTTCCTCTTCCAATAATACATAGCCTTAACTTCTACTGATGTCTTGAAAAACAAGGCCACAGAATAATTTGGTTACTTTAAAGTGGAGATTTAAATCCAAACTCCAAGTTTAAACTAATGGATTTAATATAGTATACACAGGCTACAAAACATAGAATAAACATAAACCCAAAACTAATGTATTGGGCACTGTGATAAAATGAAATCCTAACACAAAACTTACTCAGTGTACAAAATACACCTACCTGGATACCAAAATGAACTGAGACTAAACAGGTTTTACATAAAAAAATATATGCTTTATTATAAATACAATCTGCATAGATAAAAAAAAGAGACATGATACATCAGATAAAAAAAAGTGGACTACACCTGAGGAGGTATAAACAGAGTATACGTGTAGAGGAAAATATTGAAAATCATGTAGGCAGGCCCAATTTTATGAATACATGAGTACAAACATATATACAGTACAGACCAAAAGTTTGGACACACCTTCTCATTCAAAGAGTTTTCTTTATTTTCATGACTATGAAGGCATCAAAACTATGAATGTGGAATTATATACATAACAAACAAGTGTGAAACAACTGAAAATATGTCATATTCTAGGTTCTTCAAAGTAGCTAGTAGGGGACTACCTCTTGAAGCTCATCAAGAGAATGCCAAGAGGTAGTCCCCTGAAATGGTTTTCACTTCACAGGTGTGCCCTGTCAGGTTTAATAAGTGGGATTTCTTGCCTTATAAATGGGGTTGGGACCATCAGTTGCGTTGAGGAGAAGTCAGGTGGATACACAGCTGATAGTCCTACTGAATAGACTGTTACAATTTGTATTATGGCAAGAAAAAAGCAGCTAAGTAAAGAAAAACGAGTGGCCATCATTACTTTAAGAAATGAAGGTCAGTCAGTCAGCCGAAAAATTGGGAAAACTTTGAAAGTAAGGGCTATTTGACCATGAAGGAGAGTGATGGGGTGCTGCGCCAGATGACCTGGCCTCCACAGTCACCGGACCTGAACCCAATCGAGATGGTTTGGGGTGAGCTGGACTGCAGAGTGAAGGCAAAAGGGCCAACAAGTGCTAAGCATCTCTGGGAACTCCTTCAAGACAGTTGGAAGACCATTTCAGGGGACTACCTCTTGAAGCTCATCAAGAGAATGCCAAGAGTGTGCAAAGCAGTAATCAAAGCAAAAGGTGGCTACTTTGAAGAACCTAGAATATGACATATTTTCAGTTGTTTCACACTTGTATGTTATGTATATAATTCCACATGTGTTAATTCATAGTTTTGATGCCTTCATAGTCATGAAAACAAAGAAAACTCTTTGAATGAGAAGGTGTGTCCAAACTTTTGGTCTGTACTGTATATATAAAAAATAAAAAAGTGGCAGCACCGTCTCTAAAGAAAACAGGGGGGTGCAACTGGCCCAATAAGGATATAGCAAGTCCAATTCATACAAGTCAAAAAAGTGGGCAGCACTCCATAAGATAAAAAGTACAAAAATCTTTATTTACCCAAACAGGACATGCAACGTTTCGGCTCTATGCTGGAGCCTTTCTCAAGCAATGCATACAGACAAAGTGCTCAGTATATATAGCAATCCAAATTGATGTGCCAATTTATAACAATTACAAACAATCATGTGATATCAAAATAGAACATAAGAAATAATAAAATGTGACAATGACTTAATGTGTCTTATGATGACATCGTATACAGCAGTGATTAAAGTACATTAAAAAATCCATCTTGAATAGAAAAAATCCATATGTGTACATAATTAATAACAATATCATTATTAGTGCCATGTGTAACCAATGATACAAAGTGCTGAGTGCTTACTGGATGATATCGCTGACGAAGAGTGAAGGAGGAGTGATGAGGCGAATGGCTGCCATCGGCTGCATAGCGTGTGATCCGGCGTACCTGAAGCGCAACTGCGCATGTCAGGATGACGTATATTTCTCATTTCCAAATATTACTACCCTCATTTCTATGCAGTTGCGCACTGTGACCCAGACGCAGAGTCAACCATTTTAAGTGCGGGAATAGCACATAGAATATCGGGCGCATGCGCATTCGTAACGGTCACATCTGATATACACAGGATCGAGGTTCTGGTGCACAGTTCCGTGCAACAAACAGAAGCAGATGGCTATGTGGGGTCAGATGTAGGCAACCACAACTTGTTAGAAATGGAGCCTCCATCCGAGATCACGGATCAATTGTGAGCCCGCACGTCAATGCAGGGTCACACTGTATCCATGACCATAGCCCACTTGTCATCAACATTTCAGAGGGTTCTCCTCAACACAGGCACAACGTCCATGTGCATAACAGAATATAACCAAAGGATATAACAAAAAATAAAAAATAAAAAGCATAATATCTAATTGTAATAATGACTGCACGCCATCACTTGATATGACCTCAATCTTCCTCTCTCCACACTCTGTGACATATCATCTGTAGTAAAAAATAAAAAGTATTAAAAAGTGAAAATTCATAAAGAACATTTACTTTGTCCAATACAAAAAATCACAAAAATACACAGAGACAGAACAATGAATCAAAAAATGGAAACAGGGCAAGCCACAATCCTATATCGCTACTCCAATATATATATATATATATATATATATTCTTTGTACACATGTGTTCATAAAATTGGGCCTGCCTACATGATTTTCTATATTTTCCTCTACACGTATACTCTGTTTATACCGCCTCAGGTGTAGTCCACTTTTTTATCTGATGTATCATGTCTCTTTTTTTATCTATGTAGATTGTATTTATAATAAAGCATATATTTTTTTATGTAAAACCTGTTTAGTCTCAGTTCATTTTAGTATACGTAGATTCAATATAGTAAGCTCTGTTGAAGGCATTCTGTAGGTCTATTGATTTCTGAAAAGGTTTTCCATGAGTTTGATTCTGATGACCTATCATCAGGATAAGTCATCAGTATCTGATGGGTGGGGGTCCTACACCCGGGACCCCCTCCATCAGCTGTTTGAGAAGACACTGGTCCTCCTGTGAGCACTGCGGCCTTGTTGCTGCTCGCCAAGCATAGCGACATATTGCGCTCAGCCCCATTCACTTCTATAGGGCTGAGCTGCTCCTAGGCCACGTGACCAATTAACATGAGGTCACTGGCCTAGGAAATACTGGAGGCCATGGCGCTCACAGGAGCTAATTCATTAGCTGAAAGTACTAGCTTCAAGTACTACATTAAGTACTAGTAAAGAGATATTGCAGCAGACTGAAGAGATTCAAGAGATACTGCAAGAGATTGGCTTAGAGTCTCCAACTGGCTCATCTGTGTTGTTTTTGCTGATCATTGATTGAGAAGAGGTAAGGAATTCGGTCAGCTGTTTGCTATTGTGCGTTTGCTAATGAGCCTAGCTCACTAAGGTGTTACATTTGTTGCTGGGGGAGGAGTTTGGGAAGGAGTGTGTGTATATATAGAGACAGACTCATTAGCTGGCCTAATTCATTAGCTGAAAGTACTAGCTTCAAGTACTACATTAAGTACTAGTAAAGAGATATTGCAGCAGACTGAAGAGATTCAAGAGATACTGCAAGAGATTGGCTTAGAGTCTCCAACTGGCTCATCTGTGTTGTTTTTGCTGATCATTGATTGAGAAGAGGTAAGGAATTCGGTCAGCTGTTTGCTATTGTGCGTTTGCTAATGAGCCTAGCTCACTAAGGTGTTACATTTGTTGCTGGGGGAGGAGTTTGGGAAGGAGTGTGTGTATATATAGAGACAGACTCATTAGCTGGCCTAATTCATTAGCTGAAAGTACTAGCTTCAAGTACTACATTAAGTACTAGTAAAGAGATATTGCAGCAGACTGAAGAGATTCAAGAGATACTGCAAGAGATTGGCTTAGAGTCTCCAACTGGCTCATCTGTGTTGTTTTTGCTGATCATTGATTGGGAAGAGGTAAGGAATTCGGTCAGCTGTTTGCTATTGTGCGTTTGCTAATGAGCCTAGCTCACTAAGGTGTTACATTTGTTGCTGGGGGAGGAGTTTGGGAAGGAGTGTGTGTATATATAGAGACAGACTCATTAGCTGGCCTAATTCATTAGCTGAAAGTACTAGCTTCAAGTACTACATTAAGTACTAGTAAAGAGATATTGCAGCAGACTGAAGAGATTCAAGAGATACTGCAAGAGATTGGCTTAGAGTCTCCAACTGGCTCATCTGTGTTGTTTTTGCTGATCATTGATTGAGAAGAGGTAAGGAATTCGGTCAGCTGTTTGCTATTGTGCGTTTGCTAATGAGCCTAGCTCACTAAGGTGTTACATTTGTTGCTGGGGGAGGAGTTTGGGAAGGAGTGTGTGTATATATAGAGACAGACTCATTAGCTGGCCTAATTCATTAGTACTACATTAAGTACTAGTAAAGAGATATTGCAGGAGATAGTCAGGAGGTAGGCTGGAAGGTGGAAACAATACAAAAAAAAAAGGTAAGATTTGTTTGATTTAAAGTTACAAATTTATTTTTTTATTTTTTTATTTTTTTCTCCTCTTTAAAATGGCAGACTTGGTTCAGTGCAGGAATTGTTGTGCATTTATTTCATGTTCCACTCTTTGGAGATTCGGATGCTGTCAGATCTGTAGACAGTTCTCCTTACTGCAGCAGGAAATTGCATTTTTGAAAGTTGAAATATTTAAATTATCGGTTAAACAAACTCCAGCTAGGACTGCTGCAATGCCACTGCCACAGAGGACCCCCAGAAATGGCAGATGGGTTAATGTAGGTTCTGGAAGTCTTAGAGTGGTGGATAGAAGACATGTCCCACAGTCGGTGGTTCTCCATAATTCATTTGCAGCACTCTCAGAATGTAAGGACAACATGGATATGGACTCAAGCACAGAGGGTGAGAAACCATCGACTCCTATGTCTAATGTATGCAACAAAAAAGATAAAGTGAAGTCTCAAAGGATGCAGCTGTTGCTGGGTGATTCAATCATAAGAAGTGTGGAGCTTAAAGAAAATGGTTTTGTGAGTTGTCTCCCTGGGGCTACTGCTAGAAGAGATAGAAGACGTATTATTAATATTGTTAAGCAAGCAAAGCAGGAAGGGGACGTGGATGTTCTTGTCCATCTAGGGACAAATGACCTGGCTTGCAATGAAGTGTCAGAGGTGAAAAAATCTTTTATCACACTTGGTAATGACGTACAGGATTTTGCATCCACCATTTCATTTTCTGAAGTTCTGCCTGTGCATAATGTTCAGAATGATAGGCAGAGGCGCATAAAGGAGTTCAACATATGGCTTGGTAAATGGTGTCAAGAGCAAGGATTTGGCTTTGTTTCTCATGATAGCTCTACTTGGAATAGAAAGGAACTGTACAAAAAAGATGGTTTGCATCTTTCTCTCAAAGGAACAAATGTACTTAGTGAACAACTCCAAGAATTTTCGAAAGAGTATTTAAACTAGGAAGGGGGTGGGCAAAAGAGTGAAAATAAAAGAGTCCAATTGCCCCCCGAAACAATGCCAGAACAGGCCAGAAGCACTGAGGTTAAGAAATGATAAGCTCAGAGTCCTGTCTACAAATGCTCGCAGTTTAGGTAAAAAAATCAATGAACTTGGGTCAATAATGGCATCTGAGAATGTAGATTTAGTGGCTGTTACGGAGACATGGTTTAATGAAAGAAATGACTGGGACATAACCATACCAGGGTACTCTTTATACAGAAGAGACAGAGAAGGCAAGAAAGGAGGAGGAGTGGCCCTGTATGTGAAAGATAGCATTAAATCTAACCTAATACAAGTTGGTGAGGCCAACATAGAGTCAGTTTGGGTTACGTTGCAGTTTGCTAACCATGCAGTAACTCGTGTAGGTGTGATATATAGACCACCTGGTCAAGTTAAAGAACTAGATGATCTACTAGTTGAAGAAATAGCTAAAATGACAATGAAAGGAGAAGTTATCATTATGGGAGATTTCAATCTTCCAGATATAAACTGGAAAACCAAAATAGCAAGTTCTACCAGGAGTACAGATATTCTAAATTCCCTACTGGGGTTATCTCTACAACAAGTGGTTGAGGAGCCAACCCGGAGGGAGGCCATTTTGGATTTGGTATTCACAAACGGGGATTCGGTATATGATGTCATTGTAGGCGAAACCTTGGGATCTAGTGATCACCAGTCAGTGTGGTTTAATATAAGAACTGTGAAAGAGTCCCACCACACAAAAACAAAAGTTTTAGATTTTAGAAAAACAGACTTTTCAAAAATGAAATTAGTCATAAATGAGTCCTTATCAGACTGGAACGGATTACATGGAGTCCAGGAGAAATGGGACTACTTAAAAGGTGCATTATTGAAGGCAACAGAAAATTGCATTAGACTTGTCAGTAAAAGCAAAAAAAGGAGGAGACCAATGTGGTACTCAGCAGAAGTGGCCCAAATCATTAAAAATAAAAAGCTAGCATTTTGTAATTATAAAAAAACCCAGAGCAATGAAGATAAGGAAATCTACAAGATTAGGCAGAGAGAGGCCAAGCAAGTTATAAGAACTTCTAAAGCGCAGGCAGAAGAAAAACTAGCTCAGTCTATGAAAAAAGGGGATAAGACATTCTTCAGATATATAAATGAAAAAAGGAAATTAAAACAAGGAATAACTAAATTAAAAACAAAGGACGGAAGGTATGTAGAAGAGAAAAAAGGGCTAGCCGACTGCCTTAATGAATACTTCTGTTCAGTTTTTACAAAAGAAAAAGGAGAAGGACCTCCACTAGAAAGAATGACTATTAAATCGTTTGATGCATGTATCTTTACAGAGGAAGATGTTCTAAGTTTGCTGTCTAAGGTGAAGACAGATAAGTCACAGGGGCCTGATGAGATACACCCAAAATTATTAAAAAGAGCTTAGTGGTGAGCTGGCAAAACCGTTAACAGATTTATTTAACCAATCATTAGTAACAGGAGTCGTCCCGGAAGATTGGAAATTGGCAAATGTCGTGCCCATTCACAAGAAAGGTAGTAGGGAGGAATCGAGCAACTATAGACCAGTGAGTCTGACATCAATAGTAGGCAAATTAATGGAAACCCTATTAAAGGATAGGATTGTGGAACATCTAAAATCCCATGGATTGCAAGATGAAAAACAACATGGGTTTACTTCAGGGAGATCATGTCAAACAAATCTTATAGATTTTTTTGACTGGGTGAATAAAATAATAGACGGTGGAGGTGCAGTAGACATCGCATATCTAGATTTTAGTAAGGCTTTTGACACTGTCCCACATAGAAGACTTATCAATAAACTGCAGTCATTGAGCATGGACTCCCATATTGTTGAGTGGATTAGGCAGTGGCTGAGTGACAGACAACAGAGGGTTGTAGTCAATGGAGAACATTCAAAACAAGGTAATGTTACCAGTGGGGTTCCACAGGGATCTGTACTGGGACCGATTTTGTTTAATATCTTCATAAGTGATATTGCAAAAGGCCTCGCTGGTAAGGTTTGTCTTTTTGCTGATGACACAAAGATATGTAACAGGGTTGATGTTCCTGGAGGGAAACGCCAAATGGAAAAGGATTTAGGAAAACTAGAAGAATGGTCAGAACTCTGGAAACTGAAATTTAATGTGGATAAGTGCAAGATAATGCACCTGGGGCGTAAAAACCCAAGGGCAGAATATAGAATATTTGACACAGTCCTGACCTCAGTATCTGAGGAAAGGGATTTAGGAGTAATTATTTCAGAAGACTTAAAGGTGGGAAGACAATGTAATAGAGCAGCACGAAATGCCAGCAGAATGCTTGGATGTATAGGGAGAGGTATAAGCAGTAGAAAGAGTGAAGTGCTTATGCCGCTGTACAGAACACTGGTGAGACCTCACTTGGAGTATTGTGCGCAGTACTGGAGGCCATATCTCCAGAAGGATATAGATACTCTAGAGAGAGTTCAGAGAAGAGCTACTAAACTAGTACATGGATTGCAGGATAAAACTTACCAGGAAAGGTTAAAGGACCTTAATATGTATAGCTTGGAAGAAAGAAGAGACAGAGGGGATATGATAGAAACTTTTAAATACATAAAGGGAATCAACTCGGTAAAGGAAGAGAGCATATTTAAAAGAAGAAAAACTACCACAAGAGGACACAGTTTTAAATTAGAGGGGCAAAGGTTTAAAAGTAATATAAGGAAGTATTACTTTACTGAGAGAGTAGTGGATGCATGGAATAGCCTTCCTGCAGAAGTGGTAGCTGCAAATACAGTGAAGGGGTTTAAGCATGCATGGGATAGGCATAAGGCCATCCTTCATATAAGATAGGGCCGGGGGCTATCCATAGTATTCAGTATATTGGGCAGACTAGATGGGCCAAATGGTTCTTATCTGCCGACACATTCTATGTTTCTATGTTTCTATATGTTTCTCAAACAGCTGATTGGCGGGGGTCCCGGGTGTCAGACCCCCATTGATGAGATACTGATGACCTATCCTGAGGATAAGTTATCAGTATTAAAATCTCTGAAAATCCCTCTAAGTATAATATATATATATATATATATAGACGTAGAAAAAAGGGCAGCACTCCAATAGATAAAAAATCAAAAAACTTTATTTACCCATAAGGCTGTAGCGACGTTTCGGCTCTAACACAGGAGCCTTCCTCAAGCCAATATATATATGGAAAAAAATTACCAGCAGCACCACCAAGCCAGAAAACAAGTAGAGAGGGTGCAAGTCCGAGTATGGTAACTGGTGCTTACCCACTGATACGGAACAAAGAAATCGGACTGCACTCCAGTTGTGTCTTCAATGAAAAGAGGTTTATTCACCCATAGGTGGCACAAGCGACGTTTCGGCTCGCAATGAGCCTTTCTCAAGCTCATTGCGAGCCGAAACGTCGCTTGTGCCACCTATGGGTGAATAAACCTTTTTTCATTGAAGACACAACTGGAGTGCAGTCCGATTTCTTTGTTCTATATATATATATATATATATATATATATATATATAATGTCTAAGTATATTATAAAAATTATATAAATCTATCTTTGTTTATTTGTTGAGTTAAAACCAACATACATGCTAAAAATGGTGGGGGGACAGACATGATAAAAGGTGCCATTACGGTTGTATGATACAGAGTTACAATTGGAATACATACTGCAACAAATACACTCTTCAACATTGAAATTTAAACACAAAGAAGGACAAGCCATGAAGTTATGTAGATCGAAAAAGCACCTAGCTCCAATCTGTGTCTGGGAGGGACATAAAAGCCAGATTAAAAATGTTTTTAGCCACATGAAACTTCAAAATTGGATCAAGTCATGTGGGATGATTGTGTGATCCCTCCTGTAGTGTTCATCAATTTGCCAGTTATAACCACTTGTCGGAAACTGAGAGGGACAGAATGCTTGAACTGAGATACCTTGGTTTATCACTCCAGCAGATCTATAGGCCGAGATATCAGCACTGTTCAACATTGTGTGTCTCGTGGTTAGGAAATCAAGAACCAACTGGCATGACAGCAAGAGGTGCACAGAGGTGAACCTCTGCACGGACGGATCGTCTGATTAGAAGAATGACGCTTAGTGATCCATTCTCTACTGCAAGTGACACTGGACATAGCATCCCAAGCCTAGGGCGGCAAACAGCATCTACACAAAACCATCAAACGTCGTTTGCACAACATTGGACTATGAGCCAGACGCCCATCTACAGGTGACTATTGACCTCATGCCACCTCTTTCGAAGGCTATCATGGCGCACAGCAAGACAGCAGTGGAGACTGGAATGGAGGTCTCTTCCTCTTCAGTGATGAGTCCCGCTTTTGTTTCAAGTGCATTGATAGTCGAAGATTGGTCTGGAGACCATGTGTGCAAATCCATGAGGAGGTTTCACAAGGGAACGTCACACCAGGCCTACTCCCAGGATAATAGTATGGGGTGGCATAATATGTGATAGCTAGACCTTTCCAGTCTTCATTTCAGGTACACAAACAGCTCAGCGTTACATTGATTTGGTTGTGGAACCAGTGGTATGTACCTTTCTATAAAGTGTCTCAACAACCATTTTACAAAGGACAACACCTGGCTGAATATTGTTTGTGGCCTAAACCTGCTACCATGGCTTGCAGTGTCTCTGGGCTGTTCTCCCGTCGAGCACATCTGGGATATCATTTGTTGGCAATTGCAAAGGGAGCTGTCAGCAGAAGATCTTGATGATTTGCATGCCCAAGTGCTTCCAGCATGGCAAAACATTCCTCAGACAACCATTAATAACCTCATTAAAAGCACTTCAAGGTGTGTAAGTGCGTGTATTTCTGCACGTGGCACCCATACTCAATGCTGAATAAATTGAAACGTTTTGAATATTTTGCTTTCATTTTTTATCATTTGCATATGATTAACAAGTCTACCGATTCTGTGATTTTCGTAAATCTACAACTTTTCCCAAACAAAAATGATAGAAAAATACTGACTGAAAAAAGGCGCAAACCTTATTTAAATACCTAACTGGAAAATGGTTATGGCTTTCAAAGACGCATGTACTAAAAAAACAAAAAATGCATCAGGTCAACAAGGAAGGTAAATGGCCCAGTTTTGAACTGGTTAAGATGTGCTGGGCTCTTGACTGTGAGACATCCCCATACTCCTTCAAAAAATTATTCTCTATGTGACTGATCAAAAAATATTTTTGTCTTTTAACTAGAAATAATTTTACTCCCTGTAGACTGAAGCAGATTTTTGAGAAAGTTTCTCATTTTCCTGTGGGAATAGAATATGACAAATGTGAAAAGATATGGGATACATCAGCAGCATACCAAATAATCTCCTATCATAATCAAGCTCCAGTCCCTGAGTTGATCACACCAGGGATCTTTCGCTGCGGTTTGTCAAAATGGCAGAGAAAATCCCAGGAAATGGATCAAATAAGCTGTGTTTGTTGTTCCTTTTTAATTTGAAAACTGATAGAAACACATCCACGCAAAGTCCCCTTGCGGATTTAGGTTGTTATTTGATTTATAACACACAAAAGGTTGGAAGATGATGAATTGCATCCAGCATTCGTCTATACAGGTCATATACAGTACATTGCATGCGAATGATGTGCCAATAATTGGAACAGCTACTGTGCGCTTCTGACAAACAATCAATAGAGCACGAGATGATTTTCTAAGGATCAGACTGCTGCTATTCTGGTGTTCCTGTCATCACAGCATCCACGTAAGAGTAAGAATCAGTTACATAGTAACATAGTTACATAGTAACATAGGCCGAAAAAAGACATCTGTCCATCCAGTTCGGCCTGCTATCCTGCAAGTTGATCCAGAGGAAGGAGAAAAAAAAAACGCTGTGAGGTAGAAGCCAATTTTCCCCACTTTAGTGGAATAAAAAATTCCTTCCCGACTCCAATCAGGCAATCAGAATAACTCCCTGGATCAACGACCCCTCTCTAGTAGCCATAGCCTGTAATATTATTACACTTCAGAAATACATCCAGGCCCCTCTTAAATTCCTTTATTGTACTCACCATCACCACCTCCTCAGGCAGAGAGTTCCATAGTCTCACTGCTCTTACCGTAAAGTATCCTCTTCTATGTCTGTGTACAAACCTTCTTCCCTCCAGACGTAGAGGATGTCCCCTCGTCACAGTCCTGGGGATAAATAGATGATGGGATAGATCTCTGTACTGACCCCTGATATATTTATACATAGTTATTAGATCTCCCCTCAGTCGTCTTTTTTCTAAAGTAAATAACCCTAATTTTGATAATCTTTCAGGGTACTGTAGTTCCCCCATTCCAGTTATTACTTTAGTTGTCCTCCTCTGAACCCTCTCCAGCTCTGCTATGTCTGCCTTGCTCACAGGAGCCCAGAACTGTACACAGTACTCCATGTGTGGTCTGACTAGTGATTTGTAAAGTGGTAGAACTACAGTCAGGTCCATAAATATTGGGACATCGACACAATTCTAAAAATTTTGGCTCTATACACCACCACAATGGATTTGAAATGAAACAAACAAGATGGGCTTTAACTGCAGACTGTCAGCTGTAATTTGAGGGTATTTACATCCAAATCAGGTGAACGGTGTAGGAATTACAACAGTTTGCATATGAGCCTCCCACTTGTTAAGGGACCAAAAGTAATGGGACAAATCGCTTCTCAGCTGTTCCATGGTCAGGTGTGTGTTATATCCTCATTATCCCAATTACAATGAGCAGATAAAAGGTCCAGAGTTTATTTCAAGTGTGCTATTTGCATTTGGAATCTGTTGCTGTCAACTCTCAAGATGAGATCCAAAGAGCTGTCACTATCAGTGAAGCAATCCATCATTAGGCTGAAAAAACAAAACAAACCCATCAGAGAGATAGCAAAAACATTCGGCGTGGCCAAAACAACTCTTTGGAAGATTCTTAAAAAGAAGTAACGCACCAGTGAGCTCAGCAACATCAAAAGACCTGGAAGACCACGGAAAACAACTGTGGTGGATGACCAAATAATTATTTCCCTGGTGAAGAAAACACCCTTCACAAAAGTTGGCCAGATTAAGAACACTCTCCAGGATGTAGGTGTATGTGTGTCAAAGTCAACAACCAAGAGAGAATACAGAGGGTTCACCACAAGATGTAAACCATTGGTGAGACTCAAAAACAGGAAAGCCAGATTAGAGTTTGCCAAACGACATCTAAAAAAGCCTTCACAGTTCTGGAACAACATCCTATAGACAGATAAGACCAAGATGAACTTGTACCAGAGTGATGGGAAGAGAAGAGAATGGAGAAGGAAAGGAACTGCTCATGATCCTAAGCATACCACCTCTTCAGTGAAGCATGGTGGGGGTAGTGTCATGGGGTGGGCATGTATGGCTGCCAATGGAACTGGTTCTCTTGTATTTATTGATTATGTGACTGCTAACAAAAGCAGCAGGATGAATTCTGAAGTGTTTCGGGCAATATTATCTGCTCATATTCAGCCAAATGCTTCAGAACTCATTGGACGGCGCTTCACAGTGCAGATGGACAATGACCCAAAGCATACTGCAAAAGCAACCAAAGAGTTTTTTAAGGGAAAGAAGTGAAATGTTATGCAATAGCCAAGTCAATCACCTGACCTGAATGAGGTGCATTGCATGAGCATGCATTTCACTTGCTGAAGATAAAACTGAAGGGAAAATGCCCCAAGAACAAGCAGGAACTGAAGACAGTTGCATTAGAGGCCTGGCAGAGCATTAACAGGGATGAAACCCAGCGTCTGGTGATGTCTATGCGTTCCAGACTTCAGGCTGTAATTGACTGCAAGGGATTTGCAATTAAGTATTAAAAAGTGAAAGTTTTATTTATGATCATTTTTCTGTCCCATTACTTTTGGTCCCTTAAAAAGTGGGAGGCACATATGCAAACTGTTGTTATTCCTACACCGTTTACCTGATTTGGATCTAAATACCCTCAAATTAAAGCTGACAGTCTGCAGTTAAAGCACATCTTGTTTGTTTCATTTCAAATCCATTGTGGTGGTGTATAGAGCCAAAAATGTTAAAATTGTGTTGTGTCCCAATATTTATGGACCTGACTGTATGTTCTTATCACGGCATCTATGCCCTTTTTGATGCAACCCATTATCTTATTGGCCTTGGCAGCAGTTGCCTGACAATGGTTTCTACAGCTTAGTTTGCTGTTCACTAAAATTCCTAGGTCATTTTCCATGTCAGTGTTACCCAGTGTTTTACAATTTAGTATGTACGGGTGACTTGCATTATTCCTTCCCATGTGCATAACCTTACATTTGTCAGTGTTAAACCTCATCTGCCACTTCTCTGCCCACGCCTCCAATCTATCCAGATCCCTCTGTATTAGTATACTGTCCTCTTCCGTGTTAATTACTTTACACAGTTTAGTGTCATCTGCAAAAATGTATATTTTACTGTGCAAGCCTTCTACAAGATCATTAATAAATATATTGAAGAGAACAGGTCCCAATACTGACCTCTGAGGTACTCCACTAGTTTCAGTTACCCAATCTGAGTGTGTTTAACCCCTTAACACCCAGCACCGTACATGTACAGCACAACTGGACGTGATTTAAAGCCCAGCGCCGTACATGCACGGCACGCTGATCAGGCGGATGCAGGAGCTGCGCCTGCCCAATCCGTGGCAAGGGTCGAGCAGTCACTGATAGCAGGACCCCTGCTGTATGCACCGGCATCAGTGAAATCACTGATGCATTAATCCCTGCACGGCCAAGTTCAGCGCTGACCGCGGCCAAGTATTGTGAGGCATTGTAAAGGGGATCAGACCCCCAAAAGTTGAAGTCCCAGAGTGAAAAAAATAAATAAACAGAAAAAAAAGTAAAAAAATAAACAGAAAAAAAAAATTTAAGTAAAAAAAAGCGTCTTTTTCCCAAAATAAAGTAAAAATATATATTTTTTTAAATAGGAAATAAAGAAAAGTAGACATATTAGGCATCGCCGTGTTCGTATAGACCAGCACTATAAAAATTTCACATGACCTGACCTCAGGTGAACACCGTCAAAATAATTTCATTAAAAATGTGCTAAAAAACATTTTTTTGTCACCTTACATCACTACAAGTGCAACACCAAGCAATCAAAGAGGCATATGCCCCCCAAAATAGTACTAATCTAACTGTCACCTCATCCCGCAAAAAAATTAGCTCCTACCTAAGACAATCGCCCGAAAAATTTAAAAAATATGGCTCTCAGACTATGGAGACACTAAAACATGATTTTTTTGGTTTCAAAAATGCTTTTATTGTGTTAAATGTAAAAAAAAAAAGTAGACATATTAGGTATTGCTGCATTCGTAACAACCTGCTCTATAAAAATACTACATGACCTAACCCCCTCGGGTGAACACCGAAAAAATAAAATAATAAAGAGTGTCAAAAAAGCTATTTTTTGTCACCTTAAAAGTGTAATAGCAAGTGATCAAAAGTCATATGCACCCCAAAATAGTGCCAATCAAACCGTCATCTCATCCCGCAAAAATTATACCCTACCTAACACAATCACCCAAAAATTAAAAAAACTAGGGCTCTCAGAATATGGAGACACTGGAACATGATTTTTTTAAATAAAAAAATGCTGTTATTGTGTAAGACATAAATAAATTAAAAAAAGTATACATATTAGATATTGACGCATCCGTAACAACCTGCTCTATAGATATACCGCATGATCTAACCTGTCAGATGAACATTGTAAATAACAAATAATAAAAACTGTGCCAAAACAGCTATTTTTTTGTTATCTTGCCTCACAAAAAGTGTAATATAGATCAACCAACAATCATATGTACACTAAAATAGCACCAACAAAACTGCTACCTTATCCCGTAGTTTCCAAAATGGGGTCTTTTTTTGGAGTTTCTACTCTAGGGGTGCATCAGGGATCTTCAAATGTGACATGGCAGCTTAAAATTGTCCCAGTGAAATCTGCTTTTCAAAAACCATATGGTGTTCCTTTCCTTCTGCGCAATGCCGTGTGCTCGTACAGCAGTTTACGACCACATATGGGGTGTTTCTGTCAACTACAGAATCAGTAACATAGTAACATAGTAACATAGTACATAAGGCCGAAAAAAGACATTTGTCCATCCAGTTCGGCCTGTTATCCTGCAAGTTGATCCAGAGGAAGGCAAAAAACCCTGTGAGGTAGAAGCCAATTTTGTTCACTTTAGGGGAATAAAAAATTTCTTCCCGACTCCAATCAGAATAACTCCCTGGATCAACGACCCCTCTCTAGTAGCTATAGCCTGTAATATTATTACGCTCTAGAAACACATCCAGGCCCCTCTTGAATTCCTTTATTGTACTCACCATCACCACCTCCTCAGGCAGAGAGTTCCATAGTCTCACTGCTCTTACCGTAAAGAATCCTCTTCTATGTTTGTGTACAAACCTTCTTTCCTCCAGACGCAGAGGATGTCCCCTCGTCACAGTCACAGTCCTGGGGATAAATAGCTGATGGGATAGATCTCTGTACTGACCCCTGATATATTTATACATATTAATTAGATCTCCCCTCAGTCGTCTTTTTTCTAAAGTGAATAACCCTAATTTTGATAATCTTTCAGGGTACTGTAGTTGCCCCATTCCAGTTATTACTTTAGTTGCCCTCCTCTGAACCCTCTCTAGCTCTGCTATGTCTGCCTTGTTTACAGGAGCCCAGAACTGTACACAGTACTCCATGTGTGGTCTGACTAGCGATTTGTAAAGTGGTAGGACTATGTTAATATCACGGGAATCTATGCCCCTTTTGATGCAACCCATTATCTTGTTGGCCTTGGCAGCAGCTGCCTGACACTGGTTTTTGCTGTTTAGTAGCTGTTTATTAAAATTCCTAGATCCTTTTCCATGTCAGTGTTACCGGGTGTTTTACCATTTAGTATATACGGGTGACTTGCATTTTTCCTTCCCATGTGCATAACCTTACATTTATCAGTGTTAAACCTCATCTGCCACTTATCTGCCCAAGCCTCCAATCTATCCAGATCCCTCTGTAGTAGTATACTGTCCTCTTCAGTGTAAATTACTTTACACAGTTTAGTGTCATCTGCGAAAATTGATATTTTACTATGCAAGCCTTCTACAAGATCATTAATAAATATATTGAAGAGAATAGGGCCCAATACTGACCCCTGAGGTACCCCACTAGTGACAGTGACCCAATCTGAATGTGTACCGTTAATAACCACCCTCTGTTTTCTATCACTCAGCCAGTTACTTACCCACATACAGATGTTTTCTCCCAGTCCGAGCATTCTCATTTTATATACTAACCTTTTATGCGGTACAGTGTCAAATGCTTTGGAGAAGTCCAGATATACGACATCCATTGATTCGCCGCTGTCAAGTCTAGAACTTACCTCCTCATAGAAACTGATTAAATTAGTTTGACATGACCGATCCCTCACGAAGCCATGCTGATATGGCGTTATTTGCTTATTTCCGTTGAGATGCTCTAATATAGCATCTCTCAGAAAACCTTCAAACAGTTTACCCACAACAGATGTTAAACTTACCGGCCTATAGTTTCCAGGCTCTGTTTTTGGCCCCTTTTTGAATATTGGCACCACATATGCCACGCGCCAATCCTGTGGGACATTCCCTGTCAGTATAGAGTCTGCAAATATCAGAAATAAGGGTCTGGCTATGACATTACTTAATTCCTTTAGGATACGGGGGTGTATGCCATCCGGTCCTGGCGATTTGTCTATTTTAATCTTTTTAAGCCGCTGATGTACTTCTTCCTGGGTCAGACAGGACACTTTTAATGGGGAATTTATTTTTGCATTCTGCATGTCATCTGACAATTTATTTTCCTCAGTGAATACATTGGAGAAAAAAATATTTAACAGCTTTGCTTTCTCCTCGTCGCTCTCTGCGACTCCCCCCTCATTACTCTTTAAAGGGCCAACACCTTCAGCTTTATACTTTTTAACATTTATATAATTGAAGAACATTTTAGGGTTGGTTTTACTCTCTTTGGCAATTAATCTCTCGGTCTCTAGTTTGGCCGCTTTTATTTGTTTTTTACATGTTCTATTTTTTTCCTTATAGTTTTTCAGTGCTTCCGTGCTACCCTCCTGTTTTAGTGTTTTATATGCTTTCTTTTTGTCATTTATTGCTTTCTTTACAGTTCTATTTATCCACATTGGTTTCTTTTTGTTCCTTAACCTTTTATTACCATACGGTATGTACCTGTGACAATGAGTTTTTAGGATGTTTTTAAAGATATCCCATTTTGTGTCTGTATTTGTGAGGACTTTGTTCCAGTTAGTTTGGCCTATGGCCTCTCTTAGTTGGCTAAATTTAGCTTTTTTGAAGTTTTGTATTTTTGTTCCTCCCTGTAGAAACGCTCTTTTGAATGATAATTGGAAGGTTATTACTTTATGGTCACTATTTCCCAGGTGTCCCCCGACCTGCACGTCTGTTGTTCTGTCAGGTCTATTGGTTAATACTAAGTCCAGTATGGCCGTCCCTCTAGTCGGGTCCTGAACCAGTTGGGAGAGGTAATTGTCTTTGGTTATAGCCACGAACCTGTTTCCCTTATGAGATATACAAGTTTCAGTTTCCCAGTCTATATCTGGGTAGTTGAAGTCCCCCATAATAACCACCTCATTATGATTTGCCGCCTCGTCTATCTCGTTTAGTAGTAGATTTTCTGTGGACTCTGGTATATTAGGTGGTTTATAGTAAACTCCTATTAGTAATTTATTGTTGTTTTTAGCTCCATGTATCTCTACCCATAGTGACTCCACATGTTCATGTCCCTCACTTATATATTCTCGGACTGTGGGCTTTAGACAGGACTTTATATAAAGGCAGACCCCTCCCCCTCTCCGGTTTTGACGATCCTTTCTAAACAGACTGTAACCTTGTACATTAACTGCCCAGTCATAGCTATCATCCAGCCATGTCTCAGTTATTCCCACTATGTCATAGTCCTCCTCACACATCACTAATTCCAGTTCACCAGTTTTATTAGTCAGGCTTCTGGCATTAGTATACATACATTTGAGAGGTTTATGTATATTTTTTACCCTACACCTTTCCTTCTGAATCGTTCTAGTCCCTCCTTCCATTCCTCCCCCATTCTTATTACCTTGCCCCCGGTCTCTATCTGCACTATCTTCCCCTCCTATAATATAATTACCCTCCCCCCCAGTCCCTAGTTTAAACACTCCTCCAACCTTCTAGCCATCTTTCTCCCCAGCACAGCTGCCCCTTCCCCATTGAGGTGCAGCCCGTCCCTACGATAGAGCCTGTTGCCGATAGAAAAATCGGCCCAGTTCTCCAGGAACCCAAACCCCTCCATCCTACACCAGTTCTTGAGCCACTTGTTAATCTCCCTAATCTCCCATTGCCTTTCTTGTGTGGCTCGTGGTACAGGCAGTATTTCGGAAAATACTACCTTAGAGGTCCTTGCCCTCAGCTTTTGACCTAAATCCCTGAAATCATTTTTAAGGACTCTCCACCTACCTCTAACTTTGTCATTGGTTCCGATATGGACCATGACCGCTGGATCGTCTCCAGCCCCTCCCAGTAATCTGTCAACCCGATCCGCGATGTGTCGAACTCTAGCGCCAGGAAGACAGCACACTGTTCGGCGATCACGGTCTTTGTGACAGATTTCCCTATCTGTTCCCCTAATAATGGATTCTCCCACTACCAGCACCTGTCTGGCCTGCCCTGCTCTCCTGGTTCCCTGCTTACTGGAGCTGACATTCCCCTGACTGGCAGAGGAAGTGTCTGGCTGCAGCAGTGCCGTCCCCGGACTGACATCCCCCTCATCTGCCAAACGTGCAAACTTGTTGGGGTGTGTCAGATCAGGGCTAGCCTCCCTGGCACTCTTCCCTCTCCCCCGCTTTCTAACTTTTACCCAGCTAGCTACCTCACTTTCCTCAGCCTCCTCTCTGTCACCCTCCCCCTCATCTACCCCAAAGAGTGCTTGCTCGGTGAGAAGCAAACTCTTTTGCAAATTATCAATGCCTCTCAGTGTTGCAACTTGCCCATTTAGAGACTCGATCTGCGATTCCAAACGGGTAATTTGCTCACATCTAGAACAAAGATATACACCCTCGAACGGCTGTTCCAGGACTGCATACATCATGCAAGATGTGCACTGGACTGCGTTGTAAATTGTGCAACACATACTAAATGGGGATTACAACAGTAAAAAAGTAAAACAGTATAAATGATTTAGATTTAGACCCTGTCTGCTGTAGTTGAAGGACCACGTAAAATTAAGCCAACAACACACAAGGAAATTATATCCAACCTTAGTTTCCAAACTCCTTTTCTTAAACTCCTTATTTTTTAACTCCACTTAATAAGAAGCCACTTAGTAGAGCAAGCCTCAGAAAGAGCAGGCTCTGAAGAGTATAAGTGGCTCAATTTATAGCACCTGGTTGCCCCAGGCACTCGCCTTAATTAAGCAGAGAAAAAAAAAAAAAAACGATTTTAAATGCAAGTACAAAAATACAAACACTTAACTTTCAATGATCTCTGCTGCAATCCACACTCAGCCACCTGCAATCACTCCCACAAAACCACACACAGCTCTAGAACTCCTTATTTTTTAACTCCACTTAATAAGAAGCCACTTAGTAGAGCAAGCCTCAGAAAGAGCAGGCTCTGAAGAGTATAAGTGGCTCAATTTATAGCACCTGGTTGCCCCAGGCACTCGCCTTAATTAAGCAGAGAAAAAAAAAAAAAAAACGATTTTAAATGCAAGTACAAAAATACAAACACTTAACTTTCAATGATCTCTGCTGCAATCCACACTCAGCCACCTGCAATCACTCCCACAAAACCACACACAGCTCTAGAACTCCTTATTTTTTAACTCCACTTAATAAGAAGCCACTTAGTAGAGCAAGCCTCAGAAAGAGCAGGCTCTGAAGAGTATAAGTGGCTCAATTTATAGCACCTGGTTGCCCCAGGCACTCGCCTTAATTAAGCAGAGAAAAAAAAAAAAAAACGATTTTAAATGCAAGTACAAAAATACAAACACTTAACTTTCAATGATCTCTGCTGCAATCCACACTCAGTCACCTGCAATCACTCCCACAAAACCACACACAGCTCTAGAACTCCTTATTTTTTAACTCCACTTAATAAGAAGCCACTTAGTAGAGCAAGCCTCAGAAAGAGCAGGCTCTGAAGAGTATAAGTGGCTCAATTTATAGCACCTGGTTGCCCCAGGCACTCGCCTTAATTAAGCAGAGAAAAAAAAAAAAAAACGATTTTAAATGCAAGTACAAAAATACAAACACTTAACTTTCAATGATCTCTGCTGCAATCTACACTCAGCCACCTGCAAACACTCCCACAAAACCACACACAGCTCTAGAACTCCTTATTTTTTAACTCCACTTAATAAGAAGCCACTTAGTAGAGCAAGCCTCAGAAAGAGCAGGCTCTGAAGAGTATAAGTGGCTCAATTTATAGCACCTGGTTGCCCCAGGCACTCGCCTTAATTAAGCAGAGAAAAAAAAAAAAAAACGATTTTAAATGCAAGTACAAAAATACAAACACTTAACTTTCAATGATCTCTGCTGCAATCCACACTCAGTCACCTGCAATCACTCCCACAAAACCACACACAGCTCTAGAACTCCTTATTTTTTAACTCCACTTAATAAGAAGCCACTTAGTAGAGCAAGCCTCAAAAAGAGCAGGCTCTGAAGAGTATAAGTGGCTCAATTTATAGCACCTGGTTGCCCCAGGCACTCGCCTTAATTAAGCAGAGAAAAAAAAAAAAAAAAAAACGATTTTAAATGCAAGTACAAAAATACAAACACTTAACTTTCAATGATCTCTGCTGCAATCCACACTCAGTCACCTGCAATCACTCCCACAAAACCACACACAGCTCTAGAACTCCTTATTTTTTAACTCCACTTAATAAGAAGCCACTTAGTAGAGCAAGCCTCAGAAAGAGCAGGCTCTGAAGAGTATAAGTGGCTCAATTTATAGCACCTGGTTGCCCCAGGCACTCGCCTTAATTAAGCAGAGAAAAAAAAAAAAAAAACGATTTTAAATGCAAGTACAAAAATACAAACACCTTTCTAAACAGACTGTAACCTTGTACATTAACTGCCCAGTCATAGCTATCATCCAGCCATGTCTCAGTTATTCCCACTATGTCGCCTTAATTAAGCAGAGAAAAAAAAACAAAAAAAAAAAAAAAAGATTTTAAATGCAAGTACAAAAATACAAACACTTAACTTTCAATGATCTCTGCTGCAATCCACACTCAGCCACCTGCAATCACTCCCACAAAACCACACACAGCTCTAGAACTCCTTATTTTTTAACTCCACTTAATAAGAAGCCACTTAGTAGAGCAAGCCTCAGAAAGAGCAGGCTCTGAAGAGTATAAGTGGCTCAATTTATAGCACCTAGTTGCCCCAGGCACTCGCCTTAATTAAGCAGAGAAGAAAAAAAAAAAAACGATTTTAAATGCAAGTACAAAAATACAAACACTTAACTTTCAATGATCTCTGCTGCAATCCACACTCAGCCACCTGCAATCACTCCCACAAAACCACACACAGCTCTAGAACTCCTTATTTTTTAACTCCACTTAATAAGAAGCCACTTAGTAGAGCAAGCCTCAGAAAGAGCGATGAAATAATGAGTTTTGTTTGGCTGTTAACCCTTGCTTTGTTAGTATAAAAAAAATTATTAAAATGGAAAATCTGCCACAAATTTAAAATTCTGAAATTCCATCTCTATTTTCCATTTATTCTTGTGGAACACCTAAAGGATTAACAAAGTTTGGAAAATCAGTTTTGAATACATTGAGGGGTGTAGTTTCTAAAATGGTGTCATTTTTGGGTGATTTCTATTATGTAAGCCTCACAAAGTGACTTCAGACCTGAACTGGTCCTCAAAAAGTGGGTTTTGGAAATTTTCTGAAAAATTTCAAGATTTGCTTCTAAACTTCTAAGCCTTCTAACGTCTCCAAAAAATAAAATATCATTCCCAAAATGATCCAAACATGAAGTAGACATATGGGGAATGTAAAGGAGTAACTATTTTTGGAGTTATTACTATCTATTAAAAAAGTAGAGAAATTGAAATTTGGAAATTTGCAAATGTTTCCAAATTATTGGTAAATTTAGTATTTTTTTATAAATAAAAATGAAATTTTTTGACTCAATTTTACCACTGTCATGAAGTACAATATGTGACGAGAAAACAGTCCTAGAATGGCCTGGATAAGTAAAAGCACTTTTAAAGTTATTACCACATAAAGTGACAAATGTCAGATTTGCTAAAAATGGCCTGGGCAGAAAGGTGAAAAATGGCTTGGTCCTGAAAGATTGTTCAACTAGTTGTTTTGTCAGAATTTTATTTTTTTTGTTTTAGATCAGGGATGTCCAACCTGCGGCCCTCCAGCTGTTGCAAAACTACAACTTCCAGCATGCTCGGGCAGCCTACAGCAGGGCATAGTGGGAGTTGTAGTTTTACAACAGCTGGAGGGCCGCAGGTTGAGTATCCCTGTTTTAGATCAATGTTTTATGTTTACAAAAAGTTTGGGTGATATATTTTTGAATTTATAATGTTGCTATCTACGTACTGTATATTAAAAATCCTGCACATTGACCAGCGAGTCTCACAACGAATTGACACTTCCTGTTCTATAGTCATCGCTTTTCAGCAGTCATCTCAATATCATGACAGGCAGGATTAGATTGCTCATTTATTATTAGGCAGATGGGAAAATGTGTGATGGGCACGGCGTAGGGCACTTTTTCTCAGGCTGACGCACAAGACAATGATCAGGAAAAAAAACCTGGTAATTCACAATCATTGCCTGATTGTTGAGCAACAACAGACTTGCATTTTCATGCAGCAATCATCCTCTCTGTAAGTGGATAAACAATCACTACCGTGATCATTTGTTCCCATAACAATTCACTGTTTGTGAGCAGCACATGCTTCTGTATATGTGTTCCATATGGTGTTTCCTTTGGGTACTGTGCTGAGACTGCAGTGTGGCTCCTTCATTCTGAGGATTTACAGTATATTTGTTTTTTCTAACTAAAAGAGCCTCTGTCAGCATGATCAACCCTGTTATACCAGGCAGTCTGGTAGAATTGATCATGCTGAAGAAAATAATACTCTTCTTTCCTTTGTAGCTTGCAAGGTTGTGGAGAAATGAGCACTTTTATCATTATGCAAACCAGCAGCTGGAGCACCAAGGGGCGGGCTACAGTACTCGAGCACTGCTACTGCTTGTCATTAGTACTCATTATACTCCCCCCTCAGCTATTATTGACAGGGCTAATAGCTCAGTGTGATGGTGCCTGCCGCTGTGACACACTGATAATCATTGGTGGTCCAGTGTTATATAAGCTATATGGAGTCATTGTTGGCAGCGGAGCAAGCGCTGTGCAAGAAGGAGATAATACTCACACACAGTGGAGGAGCACTGCAACCAGCAGAATGGAAAGGTAAGTATTACCTTCTTCCTGCACAGCGCTTGCTCCGTTGTCACCAATGACTCCATGTAACATATACAGCACTGGACCACCAATGACTATCAGTGTGTCACAGTGGCAGGCACAATTACTCAGGGCTATTAGCCTTGACAATCAAAGCGCGGGAGGAGTATAATGAGTACTAATGGCGAGCAGTAGAAGTGCTCGAACACTGCAGCTCGCCCTTTGGTGCACCAACTGCTAGTTTGCATAAGGATAAAAGTGCTCATTTTTCCACAACCATGCAAGCTACAAAGGAAAAAAGGGTATCACAGTAGCAGACCTGACTGGAACTGACCTGTGATGTCACAGTAGCAGACCTGACTGGAACTCACTTGTGATGTCACAGTGACAGACCTGAGTGAAACTCAGTTGTGATGTCATAGTAACCGACCTGATTGGAACTAACTTGTGATGTCATAGAAGCAGACCTGGCTGACACTCACTTGTGATGTCACAGTAGCAGACCTGACTGGAACTCACTTCTGATGTCACAGTAGCAGACCTGACTGAAACTCAGTCATGATGTCACAGTAGCAGACCTGACTGAAACTCAGTCATGATGTCACAGTAGCAGACCTAACTAAAACTTTCTTGTGATGTCATAGCAGCAGACCTGACTGGAACTCACTTGTGATGTCACAGTAACAGACCTTACTGGAACTAACTTGTTATGTAGTAGTAGCAGACCTGACTAAAACTCACTTGTGATGTCACAGTAGCAAACTTGACTGGAACTCACTTGTGATGTCACAGTAACAGACCTGAGTGGAACTCAGTTGTGATGTCATAGTAACCGACCTGACTGGAACTAACTTGTTGTGTAGTAGTAGCAGACCTGTCACGGCCTTTGGTTTGCGCTGTGACACTGTTGCCACACTTGCGTGTTGCTGTGAGAGCATGCGGTGGCAGTGTCTCGGCCTTCTGGGTGATTGCCGTGATATGGTTGCCACGCATGCTGTTGCCGGTGGTAACCACTGGCGGATCCAGGGGGGGCAATGGGGAAATTCCCCCCCCCCCCCCCCCCCCGAGCTGCTCAGAAGTGGGGGGACGGCGGCGGGGCACAGGGAGATGAAAGCTTCCATTGTGGAAGCGTTCATCTCCATAGTCATCTGTATCGCCGTCCTCAGGACAGCGATACAGATGACTGTGCTGAGGCAAGGGAGGGAGAGGCGTGTCCCTTTCCCTTCCTCTGATAGGCTGCAGGCACTAGGCTGGCAGACTATCAGAGGCCGGCGCAGGTGGCGCGATGACGTCATCGCACCGCCTGAGCCATACAGCGTGGGACACAGGCCGGAAGAGGCCTGCATCGCATCGCTGCCAAGGAGGTAAGTATAAGTGTTTATTTTTTTTGTGTACAATACTGGTGGCTACTGGCACATAATGGGGGTCTCTGGCTACTGGCACATAATGGGGGTCTCTGGCTACTGGCACATAATGGGGTCTCTGGCTACTGGCACATAATGGGGGGGGCTGTCATTACTGGCACATAATGGGGGGCTATCATTACTGGCATATAATGGGGGGGCTGTCATTACTGGCACATAATGGGGGCTGTCATTACTGGCACATAGAGGGGGGCTGTCATTACTGGCACATAATGGGGGGCTGTCATTACTGGCACATAATGGGGGGCTGTCATTGCTGGCACATAATGGGGGGCTGTCATTACTGGCACATGATGGGGGGACTGTCATTACTGGCACATGATGGGGGGACTGTCATTACTGGCACATGATGGGGGGGCTGTTATTACTGGCACATGATGGGGGGGCTGTTATTACTGGCACATGATGGGGGGCTGTTAATAGTGGCACATTATTGGGGGGCTGTTATTACTGGCACATGATGGGGGGGCTGTTATTACTGGCACATGATGGGGGGGCTGTTATTACTGGCACATGATGAGGGGGCTGTTATTACTGGCACATGATGGGGGGCTGTTATTACTGGCACATGATGGGGGGCTGTTATTACTGGCACATTATTGGGGGCACTATAGGGGCATCTTCTGAGGCCACAAAGGAGGGGTGTTTTATATGGGGGGCTCTGTACAGTAGGATTTTATACTGGGACTCATTATGGTGGGTACTATGAGGAAGGGGGGAGAGGAGTACTATGGGGTCATCTACGGGGGGCACTAAGAAGGGGTATTTTATACTTTCAAATTATTGGGGACACTGAGGGCATCTACTGGGGCATTTTATACTGGTACATTATGGGGGGCACTAGGGGGAGAGGAGCACTATGGAGGCATTTACTGGGGGCACTATATAGGGGTATTTTATACTGGGACATTATGAGGGCACTATGGGGACATTAGCTCAACTGGGGCATTACAAGGGGGTATTTTTTGCACTGTCACATTATAAGGAGAATTATTTCTACTGGGGGGCATTATGGTGGGCTTTCTTACTCCCACATGGTATGACCCCCTAGTAGCAGCACCATCCTCTCCCTGCTCTGCTATTCCTCTGCCCCTTCTCCAAATCCTTATTATGAAATCTTTCTCATTAGGATAAAACACAACATGAGCTCCGCAGAGCCCCCCAGCCAAGTGTTGAAGAGGTGTCCGAGATCCCCAAGGGTCAAGCCAAGTAACTGTAAGTTTTCATATGAAATATGTTTATGTTATACACATATAGCCTACACTGTGCCACACAATATACAGTATACCGCTACACTGTGTAGTCTGTTCTATAAGCACCATTGTTTTGTGGCGGCGGACAGAAAATAATCTGCAAGTGCCCCTCCTGAGACCAGGCTCTGGATCCGCCACTGGTGGTAACGTGTGGTTTGGTATGCTTGTGTGGCTTCCTTCCTCTATCTGGTGTTGGAAGGGTTAACTCCCTTCCTAGTGTTTGGTGAACACTGGGTTTATGTGTGTGTGGGTGTGGCTGCTTGGGCTATTTAGCCTCTGCTAGATGCCTGAAGCTCAGGGTTCCTCCAGCCTTGGTGTAGGCTGGTGGTTCACTGTTCCTGGCTTTTACCATCTGTCCAGTGAGGGCCACCCTTGTGGTCATTGATGTTATTATGGTGTCTCTTTCCCTTCCTATCTTTTGGTTTGTGTGGGTTATGTTCAGGGTGTTGTATGTCTTGTGTGGTGTTACATGGCTGGTGATGTTAGGTGTCCAGCATGTTTGCTAGACATTCCCCTGTCTCACGTTTATTGCAGCTATGGGTGTCCTGGGTTCCTGTGTGGTTTGTGGTGTGTCCTTTAATGTTGGTGTGGACAGCAGCACTTGTGCATGGGTTCCAGTCAGTGTGGCTGTGGTAGGTAAGTGTGTTATGGGTTTCGCTTACCTGCCAACTCCATATGCTGTATGTGTTCCCCTCTCCTTGCAGCCTGGCCTCCGATAGAGACTCCTGTTTCTTCATGACTGGGATGAACAGGTCGTCTCTTCCTGGCTCCTTGGTGAGGGATTACCAGGGTGACTCAGGGTCTCTAGGAATCCAGAGTATGAGCCGTCCTACCATTGGGGTCCGCTCATACGGTAAGGCGTTAGGGAGAGGATTAGGGATGCTGTAGGAGGTGACCTGCTCTCTTATTACTCCTTTTGGCCAGGCTGATCCCCTTCTACCCTTTGACACTGCACAGTGGGGGCTTTCCCCACTCCCCACCGTGACAAGACCTCACTAAAACTCTCTTGTGATGTCACATTAGCAAACCTGACTGGAACTCACTTGTGATGTCACAGTAACAGACCTGAGTGGAACTCAGTTGTAATGTCATAGTAACAGACCTGACTGGAACTAAGTTGTAATGTCATAGTAACAGACCTGACTGGAACTAACTTGTTATGTAGTAGCAGCAGACCTCACTAAAACTCTCTTGTGATGTCTCAGTACCAGACCTGACTGGAACTCACTTGTGATTTCACAGTACCAGATCTGCAATTTCAGGGGATTTATTCATTCGTATCATGTAGTGGTATCATCCATTTGCCCAATCTATTTCATAATTTGAAAATTTTCATAAACCGGACGTTTCGGTCGCGCAGGACCTTCATCTGCGGTTTTATCTATAATGTAATAATCAACATGAGCTAGATTATAACAACTGTAACAATCAGGCTAAGTGCATACAGGGATATATACACTGCTCAAAAAAATAAAGGGAACACTTAAACAACACAATGTAACTCCAAGTCAATCACACTTCTGTGAAATCAAACTGTCCACTTAGGAAGCAACACTGAGTGACAATCAATTTCACATGCTGTTGTGAAAATGGGATAGACAACAGGTGGAAATTATAGGCAATTAGCAAGACACCCCCAATAAAGAAGTGGTTCTGCAGGTGGTGATCACAGACCACTTCTCAGTTCCTATGCTTCCTGGCTGATGTTTTGGTCACTTTTGAATGCTGGCGGTGCTTTCACTCTAGTTGTAGCATGAGACGGAGTCTACAACCCACATAAGTGGCTCAGGTAGTGCAGCTTATCCAGGATGGCACATCAATGCGAGCTGTGGCAAGAAGGTTTGCTGTGTCTGTCAGCGTAGTGTCCAGAGCATGGAGGCGCTACCAGGAGACAGGCCAGTACATTAGGAGACGTGGAGGAGGCCGTAGGAGGGCAACAACCCAGCAGCAGGACCGCTACCTCCGCCTTTGTGCAAGGAGGAACAGGAGGAGCACTGCCAGAGCCCTGCAAAATGACCTCCAGCAGGCCACAAATGTGCATGTGTCTGCTCAAACGGTCAGAAACAGACTCCATGAGGGTGATATGAGGGCCCGACGTCCACAGGCGGGGGTTGTGCTTACAGCCCAACACAGTGCAGGACGTTTGGCATTTGCCAGAGAACACCAAGATTGGCAAATTCGCCACTGGCGCCCTGTGCTCTTCACAGATGAAAGCAGGTTCACACTGAGCACATGTGACAGACGTGACAGAGTCTGGAGACGCCGTGGAGAACGTTCTGCTGCCTGCAACATCCTCCAGCATGACCGGTTTGGCATTGGGTCAGTAATGGTGTGGGGTGGCATTTCTTTGGAGGGCCACACAGCCCTCCATGTGCTCGCCAGAGGTAGCCTGACTGCCATTAGGTACCGAGATAAGATCCTCAGACCCCTTGTGAGACCATATGCTGGTGCGGTTGGCCCTGGGTTCCTCCTAATGCAAGACAATGCTAGACCTCATGTGGCTGAAGTGTGTCAGCAGTTCCTGCAAGACAAAGGCATTGATGCTATGGACTGGCCCGCCCGTTCCCCAGACCTGAATCCAAATGAGCACATCTGGGACATCATGTCTCGCTCTATCCACCAACGTCACGTTGCACCACAGACTGTCCAGGAGTTGGCAGATGCTTTAGTCCAGGTCTGGGAGGAGATCCCTCAGGAGACCGTCCGCCACCTCATCAGGAGCATGAACAGGCGTTGTAGGGAGGTCATACAGCAAAGTGGAGGCCACACACACTACTGAGCCTCATTTTGACTTGTTTTAAGGACATTACATCAAAGTCGGATCAGCCTGTAGTGTGTTTTTCCACTTTAATTTTGAGTGTGACTCCAAATCCAGACCTCCATGGGTTGAAAAATTTGATTTCCATTTTAAATTTTTGTGTGATTTTGTTGTCAGCACATTCAGCTATGTAAAGAACAAAGTATTTCGGAAGAATATTTAATTAATTCAGATCTAGGATGTGTTATTTTTGTGTTCCTTTTATTTTTTTGAGCAGTGTGTATGTATATATATATATATATATACTTAAATAAGTCCTAAGGATATAACAAAAAATATAGAATAGACATACATTGAATTTGGGGTATACGGAGTACATATGTAGGACTACTTGATATGTTAGTGACGTATAATAGCCATATAGCACACGTCTGTGGAATAACTGATGCCAAATCAAGGTAATGCTTCATACATCTGTATATTGTCCCCCAATTTCGTATTAAATGCATGCTGGGGATTAAGTGAGCTGCCACCTGGTAAAAAATGAGTATCCGCACTTAGTTTCAGCCACATCAACGTCCCAGTAAACATTCTCAATGCTAGTTGCATGGATGAGATGCAGCAAAAAATTTCATTATAAACGATAATAACATGGAGCATATATTACAATATACATTCTGGTATACACATTGGCTTACACCCCTAGCCGCCCGCTCTGGAGTCTTGCAAGGCAGGCCGGTACATAATATCAAGAGACCTGAAAGGAAAAAGTCTTATTAAAGTTACTAAGTTCTAAGCGATACCTGTTCGGACGGGTGTGTGAGCTTGTGGGGCGCTGGATGTGTGGCGTCAGGATCGCATGGCCGCTATTTAAGAGTGTATGGGGTTCATGGTGGTTCCGGTCATGTGATCGGAAGTCACGTGACATCTGGGGCAAGCGTGTGCGTTCCAACTGTGTTGTCACATATGCGCTGCGTTCCACTGTGGTATTCTATAGGCATAGCGCTGATTCTGGTCTAGGGGGAGGAGGCCAATGTTTATTACTTTTATACATGAACGCTGCACTTATGTTCTATATCTAAGGAGCATCTGGAATCTAGTCTAAAGGAAGGGAGGGAAGTAGTGGCAGAAATAATGCAGTTTAATCAGATTCTGAATGGATGCATGATGGAAATATCTAAATAGGGGTATGCAATATATATGAAAATTATATAATATAATAAAGGTTAATACTTTATAGCAGGTGGGATAAAAGGGAAATTATAACCAGGGACAGGTAGTGGAATAGAGGAGGGGGAGGAAAAAGGTGGGGGGAAGGGAAGGGGGGAGTATCTCACCCACACCCGTTGCAGACAAAAATTATTCTCAGTGAATCTGTGGAAGAAAAGAATAATATTTAGATCATCTTCTTAACGTTCATCACAATATAGACAAGTATTAAGAACAATTTAGGTATTGATAAGGAAGTTCAAGTATTGATAAAAAAAATCACATTCACGGTTCAGACCGTTGGGTGAAAGTGTCCATAATTTGTGAATCCAAAAAGCCTCCCTTTGTTTCAGGAGGCAATACTTGTCTATATTGTGATAAACGTTAAGAAGATGATCTAAATATTATTCTTTTCTTCCACAGATTCGCTGAGAATAATTTTTGTCTGCAACGGGTGTGGGTGAGATACTCCCCCCTTCTCCCCCCCCCCTTTTTCCTCCCCCTCCTCTATTCCACTACCTGTCCCTGGTTATAATTTCCCTTTTATCCCACCTGCTATAGAGTATTAACCTTTATTATATTATATAATTTTCATATATATTGCATACCCCTATTTAGATATTTCCATCATGCATCCATTCAGAATCTGATTAAACTGCATTATTTCTGCCACTACTTCCCTCCCTTCCTTTAGACTAGAGATTCCAGATGCTCCTTAGATATAGAACATAAGTGCAGCGTTCATGTATAAACGTAATAAACATTGGCCTCCTCCCCCTAGACCAGAATCAGCGCTATGCCTATAGAATTCCACAGTGGAACGCAGCGCATATGTGACGTCACAGTTGGAACGCACACGCTTGCCCCAGATGTCACGTGACTTCCGATCACATGACCGGAACCACCATGAACCCCATACACTCTTAAATAGCGGCCATGCGATCCTGACGCCACGCATCCAGCGCCCCACAAGCTCACACACCCGTCTGAACAGGTATCGCTTAGAACTTAGTAACTTTAATAAGACTTTTTCTTTTCAGGTCTCTTGATATTATGTACCGGCCTGCCTTGCAAGACTCCAGAGCGGGCGGCTAGGGGTGTAAGCCAATGTGTATACCAGAATGTATATTGTAATATATGCTCCATGTTATTATCGTTTATAATGACATTTTTTGCTGCATCTCATCCATGCAACTAGCATTGAGAATGTTTACTGGGACGTTGATGTGGCTGAAACTAAGTGCGGATACTCATTTTTTACCAGGTGGCGGCTCACTTAATCCCCAGCATGCATTTAATACGAAATTGGGGGACAATATACAGATGTATGAAGCATTACCTTGATTTGGCATCAGTTATTCCACAGACGTGTGCTATATGGCTATTATACGTCACTAACATATCAAGTAGTCCTACATATGTACTCCGTATACCCCAAATTCAATGTATGTCTATTCTATATTTTTTGTTATATCCTTAGGACTTATTTAAGTATATATATCCCTGTATGCACTTAGCCTGATTGTTACAGTTGTTATAATCCAGCTCATGTTGATTATTACGTTATAGATAAAACCGCAGATGAAGGTCCTGCGAGACCGAAATGTCCGGTTTATGAAAATGTTCAAATTATGAAATAGATTGGGCAAATGGATGATACCACTACATGATACGAATGAATAAATCCCCTGAAATTGCAAATACTGAAAATTGTGTGCCTCAATTTTACTTCTATGTATATTGGCTGCTTGCAGCCCTTGACCGGCACCAGAATATAAAATAGTAGAGTGCGGTTCTCAATCTTCTTTAATTTACAGTACCAGATCTGACTGAAACTCAGTCATGATGTCACAGTAGCAGACCTGACTAAAAACTCTTGTGATGTCACAGTACCAGATCTGACTAAAACTCTCTTGTGATGTCACAGTAGCAGACGTAACAGGAACTCACTCGTAATGTCGCAACAGCAGATCTAAATGGAACTCACATGAGATGTCACAGTAACAGACCTGACTGGAACTAACTTGTGATGTCATAGTAGCAAACCCGACTCAAACTCACTTGTGATGTCACAGTAACAGATCTGATTAGAACTCACTTGTGATGTCATAGTAGCCGAATTGACTAAAAGTCTTGTGATGTCACAGTAGCAGACCTGACTAAGACGCTATTGTGATGTCACAGTAAAAGACCTGACTGGAACTCACTTGTGATGTTATAGAAGCAGACCTGACTATAACCCTATTGTCATGTCACAGTAGCAGACCTGAATGGAACTCACTTGTGATGTCACAGTAGCAGACCTGACTGGATCTCACACGTGATGTGATGTCACAGTAAAAGACCCAACTGGAACTCACTTGTGATGTCATAGTAGCAAACCTGACTGGAACTCACCGAATCCGAATTTCCTCACGTTTCGTGGTAATGAATCATATTTTTTCCTAAAATGGCTGCTGCACGTGTTAGGACATGGAGCAAAGAACTCTGGGAACGAGGGATCACCCACAATGCCATGCATGCAGCCAATCAGCAGCCAGCCCCTGTGATGTCACAGCCCTATAAATACCCTCAGCCATTTTGGATTCTGCCATTTTCCAGTGTGCTTAGTGCAGGTAGAGACGTCAGCAGGCGCTAGGGACAGTGCTAGGAAAGACTTCATTGTGCTGAAAAAACGATTTACAAGTTCAGGGAAAGATTAGTCAAGGTGTAAGGAAAGGATAGGGAGGCATCATCTACACTATAAAAGGAGAACAGGGTGCAATAGGAGAGTGTACAGCCTGGGTATTAGGAGCAATTCTATTACACTTTGCTGCACTTATTGGGGATCCAAATTGGTGTTATACTGCTGCTTTTAAGTTGTTTGCACTATATGATACTGCAAAAAATAAGGAATATCGCAGCCGGCACTGCCCCATGTGTCTGAATAATCACATAAATTGCCGTATCGCACTAACTCAGTGGTATCAAGGTGGTGCTCTGCTGGTTATATAGTCCATGTGATAGTATATAAAAGTAGAAAAAAGTACCGCGGCACTCACCATCAATCTTGAATTGCAGTTTATTTCTTGGTAACAAAAAGGGGGTGGGCATAGAACAATGCACAAGTGTGCGAATCTGCAATAGCTGTTTCGAACTGACACGCGCTTTGTCAAGCCTTGACAAAGCGCGGGTCAGCGCGAAACAGCTGTTGCCAATTCGCACACTTGTGCATTGTTCTATGTACACCCCCTTTTTGTTACCATGAAATAAACTGCACTATATGATACATCACTAATTCCAGCAAACCTTGCTTGCGATTGGGGTGCAAGTTCTGTGTGATACAGCCATTTACGGGGTGTATTATTAGGAAAGATACGTACATCCTATTAGCCATTCTGCATTGATTTTACATTGTTTACTATTTTTTGGGAGGGTGCATTAATATAAAAAAAAGGGAAAAATATATGTCATAATTGCTGTTCAGTGGGGAAGTTACATTGTACTACAGCCATTTACGGGGTGTATTAATAGGATAGATACGTACGTCCTATTAGCCGTTCTGCATTGATTTTGCATTGTTTAACTTTTTTGGGGGGTGTATTAATAGGGAAAAAATAAATAAAAATATATGTCATAAGTGCAGTTCGGCTGTGAAGTTACATTGCGCTAAATCCATTTACAGTGTGTATTAATAGGAAAGATACGTCCCATTAGCCGTTCTGCGTTGATTTGACTTTCTTTTTTTTTTGGTGTATTAATAGGTAAAAACAAAAGGATAAATATATGTCCTAATTGCCGTTCAGCGGTGAAGTTGCATTGTACTACAGCTATTTACGGGGTGTATTAATAAGAAAGAAACTTACGTCCCATTAGCCGTTCTGTGTTGATTTTACATTTTTTTTTTTTTTTTGGGGTGTATTATTAGGAGAAAAAAGGGAAAAATATACGTCATAATTGCCGTTCAGCGGTGAAGTTACATTGTACTACAGGGGTGTATTAATAGAATAGATACGAATGTCCTATTAGCCATCCTGCGTTGATTTTACATTGTTTAACTTTTTTTTGGGGGGTGTATTAATAGGAAAAAAAAGGAAAAATATATGTCATAAGTGCAGTTCAGCGGTGAAGTTACATTGCGCTAAATCCATTTACGGTGTGTATTAATAGGAAAGATACTTACGTCCCGCTAGCCGTTCTGCGTTAATTTTACTTTTTGTTTTTGTTTTGGGTGTATTAATAGAAAAAAAAAAGGATAAATATATGTCATAATTGCCGTTCAGCGGTGAAGTTACATTGTACTACAGCTATTTACGGGGTGTATTAATAAGAAAGAAACTTGCATCCCATTAGCCGTTCTGCGTTGATTTTACAATTTTTGTTTTTGTTTTTTGGGGTGTATTAATAGGAAAGACACTTACGTTCCATTAGCCGTTCTGCGTTGATTTTACATTATTTGGGGTTTTTTGGGGGGTGTATTAATAGGAGAAAAAAAGGGAAAAATATATGTCTTAATTGACATTCAGCGGTGAAGTAACATTGTACTACAGCCATTTACATGGTGTAGAAAAAGGAAATATACGTATGTCCTATTAGCCATTCTGCGGTGAATTGTGATTGTTATAGTTCTTTTTTTGGAGTGTACAGTAGTTATAGGAAAAGGAATACGTCTTAATTGACCTTCTGTGGTGAATTGTGATTATAATATTTTTTGGGGGGAAGTTTATTAAAGGGGTTCTCTGGGAATTAAGAAAATGAAAATACCTAGATATTACTTTATTATAAATATATTCCCAAATACCTTTCATTAGCTATATTAGTTTGTTTTATCTAGGGAGCAATCATCAGGAGAAATAAAATGGCCGCCGTCCTATTAGTATACACAAAACCTGTCCTAGTCACACAGAAGGACAAATTACTTAAAACACTGAGCTAAAGAGCTGTCTCATCCTCCTCTCTACTCTGCTTGTCAGGGGTTATGATCCTGAATACAGTTTAATATGATTTTCAGCTGAATCTCTGAAGGAAAGGAGCTCATTAGGAGACATGAAGTACAAAGAGTATGGACAGAACAGTGGTAATGGACACTGCATACAAGTGCTGCTGCTCATTACTCACATCTCCACCATCCTCTCTGTACTTCATGTCTCCTCATGAACTCCATTCCTAAAGAGATTCAGCTGAAGATCATATTAAACTGTATTCAGGATCATAACCCCTGACAAGATCAGAGAGGATGAAGCAGCTCTTTAGCTCAATGTTGTAAAGTAACTTGTCCTGCTGTGTGATTAGGACATGTTTTGTGTGCACTAATAGGACAGCGGCCGTTTTGTTTCCCCTGATGATTGCTCCCCAGACAAAAGGAGCCATTATAACTAATGAAATGTATTTGGGAATATATTTATAATAAAGTATTATTTAACCCCTTAAGGACTCAGCCCTATTTAAGGACTTAACCATTTTTTGCAAATCTGACCAGTGTCACTTTAAGTGCTGATAACTTTAAAACGCTTTGACTTATGCAGGCCATTCTGAGATTGTATTTCCGTCACATATTGTACTTTATGACACTGGTAAAATCAAGTTAAAAAAAAACATTTTTATTTATAAAAAAATACCAAATTTACCAAAAAGATGTAAAAAAATTGCAAATTTCAAAGTTTCAATTTCTCTACTTTTATAATACATAGTAATACCTCCAAAAATAGTTATTACTTTACATTACCCATATGTCTACTTCATGTTTGGATCATTTTGGCAATGGTATTTTATTTTTTGGGGATGTTACAAGGCTTAGAAGTTTAGAAGCAAATCTTGAAATTTTTCAGAAATTTTCAAAAACGCAATTTTTAGGGACCAGTTCAGGTCTGAAGTCACTTTGCAAGGCTTACATAATAGAAACCACCCAAAAATAGAAACTACACCCCTCAAGGTATTCAAAACTGATTTTACAAACGTCGTTAACCCTTTAGGTGTTCCACAAGAATTTATGGAAAATAGAGATACAATTTAAAATGTTCACTTTTTTGGCAGATTTTCCATTTTAATAATTTTTTTTCCAGTTACAAAGCAAGGGTTAACAGCCAAACCAAACTCAATATTTATGGCCCTTATTCTGTAGTTTACAGAAACACCCCATATGTGGTCGTAAACCGCTGTACGGGCACACAGCAGGGCGCAGAAGGAAATGAATGCCATACGGTTTTTGGAAGGGAGGTTTTGCTGGAGTGGTTTTTTTGACACCATGTCCCATTTGAAGTCCCCCTGATGCACCCCTAGAGTAGAAACTCCATAAAAGTGACCCCATCTAAGAAACTACACCTCTCAAGGTATTCAAAACTGCTTTTACAAACATCGTTAACCCATTAGGTGTTCCACAAGAATTAATGGAAATTAGAGATACAATTTAAAAATTTCACTTTTTTGGCAGATTTTCCATTTTAATAATTTTTTTCCAGTTACAAAGCAAGGGTTAACAGCCAAACCAAACTCAATATTTATGGCCCTGATTCTGTAGTTTACAGAAACACCCCATATGTGGTCGTAAACTGCTGTACGGGCACACGGCAGGGCCCAGAAGGAAAGGAATGCCATACAGTTTTTGGAAGGCAGGTTTTGCTGGACTGGTTTTTTTGACACCATGTCCCATTTCAAGCCCCCCTGATGCACCCCTAGAGTAGAAACTCCAAAAAAAGTGACCCCATTTTAGAAACTACGGGATAGGGTGGCAGTTTTGTTTGTACTAGTTTAGGGTACATATCATTTTTGCTCTATATTATGTTTTGGCACCGTTTTTATTTTTTGTTATTTACAACATTCATCTGACAGGTTAGATAATGTGATATTTTTATAGACCAGGTTGTCACGGATGCAGCGATACCTAATATGTATACTTTTTTTTATTTATGTAAGTTTTACACAATGATTTCTTTTTTGAAACAAAAAAAATCATGTTTTAGTGTTTCCATAGTCTGAGAACCATAATTTTTTCAGTTTTTGGGCGATTACCTTGGGTAGGGTAAGATTTTTGCGGGATGAGATGACGGTTTTATTGGCACTATTTTGGGGTGCGTGTGACTTTTTGATCGCTTGCTATTACACTTTTTGTGATGTAAGTTGACAAAAAATGGCTTTTTTTACACTGTTTTTATTTTAATTTTTTTACGGTATTCACCTGAGGGGTTAGGTCATGTGATATTTTTATAGTGCAAGTTATTATGGATGCTGCGATACCTAATATGTATACTTTTTTTTTTATTTATGTAATTTTTACACAATAATATCATTTTTGAAAAAAAAAAACATGTTTTAGTGTCTCCATATTCTGAGAGCCATAGTTTTTTCAGTTTTTGGGCGATTATCTTAGCTAGGGTCTCATTTTTTGCGGGATGAGATGACGGTTTGATTGGCACTATTTTGGGGTGCATATGACTTTTTGATCGCTTGCTATTACACTTTTTGTGATGTAAGGTGACAAAAAATTGTTTATTTAGCACAGTTTTTATTTTTTATTTTTTACGGTATTAATCTGAGGCGTTAGGTAATGTGATATTTTTATAGAGCAAGTTATTACGGATGCTGCGATACCTAATATGTATACTTTTTTTTTATTTATGTAAGTTTTACACAATGATTTCATTTTTGAAGCAAAAAAAAATCATGTTTTAGTGTTTCCATAGTCTGAGAGCCATAATTTTTTCAGTTTTTGGGCGATTACTTTGGGTAGTGTATGATTTTTGCGGGATGAGATGACGGTTTAATTGGCACTATTTTGGGGTGCATATGACTTTTTGATCGCTTGCTATTACACTTTTTGTGATGTAAGGTGGCAAAAAATAGTTTATTTAGCACAGTTTTTATTTTTTATTTTTTACGGTGTTCATCTGAGGGGTTAGGTCATGTGATATTTTTATAGAGCCGGTCTATACGGATGCGGCGATACCTAATATGTATACTTTCTTTTTTTATTTATGTAAGTTTTACACAATAATATCATTTAAAAAATAAATAAATCATGTTTTAGTGTCTCCATATTCTGAGAGCCATAGTTTTTTCAGTTTTTGGGCGATTATCTTAGCTAGGGTCTAATTTTTTGCGGGATGAGATGACGGTTTGATTGACACAATTTTGGGGTGCATATGACTTTTTGATCGCTTGCTATTACACTTTTTGTGATGTAAGGTGACAAAAATATTGTTTATTTAGCACAGTTTTTATTTTTTATTTTTTACGGTATTAATCTGAGGGGTTAGGTCATGTGATATTTTTATAGAGCAAGTTATTACGGATGCTGCGATACCTAATATGTATACTTTTTTTATTATTTATGTAAGTTTTACACAATGATTTCATTTTTGAAGCAAAAAAAATCATGTTTTAGTTTTTCGATAGTCTGAGAGCCATAATTTTTTAAATTTTTGGGCGATTACTTTGGGTAGTGTATGATTTTTGCGGGATGAGATGACGGTTTAATTGGCACTATTTTGGGGTGCATATGACTTTTTGATCGCTTGCTATTACAGTTTTGTGATGTAAGGTGGCAAAAAATAGTTTATTTAGCACAGTTTTTATTTTTTATTTTTTACGGTGTTCATCTGAGGGGTTAGGTCATGTGATATTTTTATAGAGCCGGTCTATACGGATGCGGCGATACCTAATATGTATACTTTTTTTTTATTTATGTAAGTTTTACACAATAATATCATTTTTGAAACAAAAGAAATGATGTTTTAGTGTCTCCATATTCTGAGCCATAGTTTTTTTATTTTTTGGGCGATTGTCTCAGGTAGGGGCTCATTTATTGCGGGATGAGGTGACAGTTAGATTGGTACTATTTTGGTGGGCAAATGCCTTTTTGATCGCTAGCTGTTGTACTTTTTGTGATGTAAGGTGACAAAAAAATTGTTTATTTAGCACAGTTTTTAATTTTTATTTTTTACGGTGTTCATCTGAGGGGTTAGGTCATGTGATATGTTTATAGAGCCGGTCGATACGGACACGGCGATACCTAATATGTATACTTTTTTTTTCTCCCTATTTTTTACCAATTTTTTTTAACTTTATTTGGGGAAAATGACGTTTTTGTTTATTTTTACTTGAAACTTTAAATTTTTGAAGGGGGAAAAATGTATTTTTTTAACAATTTTTTTATTTTATTTTTTTGTCCCACTTTGGGACTTCAACTTTTGGGGGTCTAATCCCTTTTACAATGCATTTCAATACTTCTGTATTGGAATGCATTGGCTGTATGAGTAAGGCCTCTTTCACACTTGCGTTGTCCGGATCCGTCGTGTACTCCATTTGCCGGAGGTGCCCGCCGGATCCGTAACACCGCAAGTGAACTGAAAGCATTTGAAGACGGATCCGTCTTCAAAATGCGTTCAGTGTTACTATGGCACCCAGGACGCTATTAAAGTCCTGGCTGCCATAGTAGTAGTGGGGAGCGGAGGAGCAGTATACTTACCGTCCGTGCGGCTCCCGGGGCGCTCCATAATGACGTCAGAGCGCCCCATGCGCATGGATGACGTGATCCATGCGATCACGTCATCCATGCGCGTGGGGCGCCCTGACGTCACTCTGAAGCGCCCAGGGAGCCGCACGGACGGTAAGTATACTGCTCCCCCACTCCCCACTACACTTTACCATGGCAAACAGGACTTTAGCGTCCTGACAGCCATGGTAATCATTCAGAAAAAGCTAAACGTCGGATCCGGTAATGCGCTGAAACAACGTTTAGCATAAGGCCGGATCCGGATTAATGCCTTTCGATGGGCATTAATTCCGGATCCGGCCTTGCGGCAAGTGTTCAGGATTTTTGACCGGAGCAAAAAGCGCAGCATGCTGCGGTATTTTCTCCAGCCAAAAAACTTTCCGGTCCTGAACTGAAGACATCCTGATGCATCCTGAACGGATTTCTCTCCATTCAGAATGCATTCCGACGACGGAACTCTATGCCGGAACAGAACAACGCAAGTGTGAAAGAGCCCTAATACTGTGTGTATTACTCATACAGCTTCCGGCCTGTGAGATCCAGGGGGCTGGATCTCACAGGCTCGTCACCGGAAGGCAGCGCGATGCCTTCCTTAGACATCGCGCTGCCTTCCATGCCATCGGGTCCCCCCTACAGCCGCATGGGGACCCGATGGCACCGCCGCACCAGGTAAAGGCTGCAAAACGCAGGTCTGAATTGACCTGCGGTTTGCAGTGATCGCCGACACGGGGGGCTCACGGGACCCCCGCCGGCGTTGTGACAGGATGCTCGCTGAATGATTTCAGCGGACATCCTGTTGCGATTAACCCCCGCCGCGCCGCAATCGCGCCGCAATCGCGATTTTAACTTAGGACGCGATTTAAAATAGGGCGTACCGGTACGTGCTAAGTCCTTAAGGGGTTAAGTATTTTCATTTTCTTAATTCCCGGAGAACCCCTTTAATCAGAAACAATATATATATACACTCACCTAAAGAATTATTAGTAACACCTGTTCTATTTCTCATTAATGCAATTATCTAGTCAACCAATCACATGGCAGTTGCTTCAATGCATTTAGGGGGGTGGTCCTGGTCAAGACAATCTCCTGAACTCCAAACTGAATGTCAGAATGGGAAAGAAAGGTGATTTAAGAAATTTTGAGCGTGGCATGGTTGTTGGTGCCAGACGGGCCAGTCTGAGTATTTCACAATCTGCTCAGTTACTGGGATTTTCACGCACAACCATTTCTAGGGTTTACAAAGAATGATGTGAAAAGGGAAAAACATCCAGTATGCGGCAGTCCTGTGGGCAAAAATGCCTTGTGGATGCTAGAGGTCAGAGGAGAATGGGCTGACTGATTCAAGCTGATAGAAGAGGTATGCAGCAAAGCATTTGTGAAGCCACAACACCCACAACCTTGAGGCGGATGGGCTACAACAGCAGAAGACCCCACCGGGTACCACTCATCTCCACTACAAATAGGAAAAAGAGGCTACAATTTGCACGAGCTCACCAAAATTGGACTGTTGAAGACTGGAAAAATGTTGCCTGGTCTGATGAGTCTCGATTTCTGTTGAGACATTCAAATGGTAGAGTCCGAATTTGGCGTAAACAGAATGAGAACATGTATCCATCCTCTGATGGCTACTTCCAGCAGGATAATGCACCATGTCACAAAGCTTGAATCATTTTAGATTTGGAGTCACCCTCAAAATTAAAGTGGAAAAACACACTACAGGCTTATCCAACTTTGATGTAATGTCCTTAAAACAAGTCAAAATGAGGCTCAGTAGTGTGTGTGGCCTCCACGTGCCTGTATGACCTCCCTACAACGCCTGTGCATGCTCCTGATGAGGTGGCGGATGGTCTCCTGAGGGATCTCCTCCCAGACCTGGACTAAAGCATCTGCGAACTCCTGGACAGTCTGTGGTGCAACGTGATGTTGGTGGATAGAGCGAGACATGATGTCCCAGATGTGCTCAATTGGATTCAGGTCTGGGGAACGGGCGGGCCAGTCCATAGCATCAATGCCTTCGTCTTTCAGGAACTGCTGACACACTCCAGCCACATGAGGTCTATCATTGTCTTGCATTAGGAGGAACCCAGGGCCAACCGCACCAGCATATGGTCTCACAAGGGGTCTGAGGATCTCATCTCGGTACCTAATGGCAGTCAGGCTACCTCTGGCGAGCACATGGAGGGCTGTGCGGCCCTCCAAAGAAATGCCACCCCACACCATTACTGACCTAATGCCAAACCGGTCATGCTGGAGGATGTTGCAGGCAGCAGAACGTTCTCCACGGCGTCTCCAGACTCTGTCACGTCTGTCACATGTGCTCAGTGTGAACCTGCTTTCATCTGTGAAGAGCACAGGGCGCCAGTGGCGCATTTGCCAATCTTGGTGTTTTCTGGCAAATGCCAAACGTCCTGCACGGTGTTGGGCTGTAAGCACAACCCCCACCTGTGGATGTCGGGCCCTCATATCACCCTCATGGAGTCTGTTTCTGACCGTTTGAGCAGACACATGCACATTTTGCCTGCTGGAGGTCATTTTGCAGGGCTCTGGCAGTGCTCCTCCTGTTCCTCCTTGCACAAAGGCGGAGGTAGCGGTCCTGCTGCTGGGTTGTTGCCCTCCTACGGCCTCCTCCACGTCTCCTGATGTACTGGCCTGTCTCCTGGTAGCGCCTCCATGCTCTGGACACTACGCTGACAGACACAGCAAACCTTCTTGCCACAGCTCGCATTGATGTGCCATCCTGGATAAGCTGCACTACCTGAGCCACTTGTGTGGGTTGTAGACTCCGTCTCATGCTACCACTAGAGTGAGAGCACCGGCAGCATTCAAAAGTGACCAAAACATCAGCCAGGAAGCATAGGAACTGAGAAGTGGTCAGGTCACCACCTGCAGAACCACTCCTTTATTGGGGGTGTCTTGCTAATTGCCTATAATTTCCACCTGTTGTCTATCCCATTTGCACAACAGCATGTGAAATTGATTGTCACTCAGTGTTGCTTCCTAAGTGGACAGTTTGATTTCCCAGAAGTGTGATTGACTTGGAGTTACATTGTGTTGTTTAAGTGTTCCCTTTATTTTTTTGAGCAGTGTATATATACACTGCGTGCAGAATTATTAGGCAAATGAGTATTTTGACCACATCATCCTCTTTATGCATGTTGTCTTACTCCAAGCTGTATAGGCTCAAAAGCCTACTACCAATTAAGCATATTAGGTGATGTGCATCTCTGTAATGAGAAGGGGTGTGGTCTAATGACATCAACACCCTATATTAGGTGTGCATAATTAGTAGGCAACTTCCTTTCCTTTGGCAAAATGGGTCAAAAGAAGGACTTGACAGGCTCAGAAAAGTCAAAAATAGTGAGATATCTTGCAGAGGGATGCAGCACTCTTAAAATTGCAAAGCTTCTAAAGCGTGATCATTGAACAATCAAGCGTTTCATTCAAAATAGTCAACAGGGTCGCAAGAAGCGTGTGGAAAAACCAAGGCGCAAAATAACTGCCCATGAACTGAGAAAAGTCAAGCGTGCAGCTGCCAAGATGCCACTTGCCACCAGTTTGGCCATATTTCAGAGCTGCAACATCACTGGAGTGCCCAAAAGCACAAGGTGTGCAATACTCAGAGACATGGCCAAGGTAAGAAAGGCTGAAAGACGACCACCACTGAACAAGACACACAAGCTGAAACGTCAAGACTGGGCCAAGAAATATCTCAAGACTGATTTTTCTAAGGTTTTATGGACTGATGAAATGAGAGTGAGTCTTGATGGGCCAGATGGATGGGCCCGTGGCTGGATTGGTAAAGGGCAGAGAGCTCCAGTCCAACTCAGACGCCAGCAAGGTGGAGGTGGAGTACTGGTTTGGGCTGGTATCATCAAAGATGAGCTTGTGGGGCCTTTTCGGGTTGAGGATGGAGTCAAGCTCAACTCCCAGTCCTACTGCCAGTTTCTGGAAGACACCTTCTTCAAGCAGTGGTACAGGAAGAAGTCTGCATCCTTCAAGAAAAACATGATTTTCATGCAGGACAATGCTCCATCACACGCGTCCAAGTACTCCACAGCGTGGCTGGCAAGAAAGGGTATAAAAGAAGAAAATCTAATGACATGGCCTCCTTGTACACCTGATCTGAACCCCATTGAGAACCTGTGGTCCATCATCAAATGTGAGATTTACAAGGAGGGAAAACAGTACACCTCTCTGAACAGTGTCTGGGAGGCTGTGGTTGCTGCTGCACGCAATGTTGATGGTGAACAGATCAAAACACTGACAGAATCCATGGATGGCAGGCTTTTGAGTGTCCTTGCAAAGAAAGGTGGCTATATTGGTCACTGATTTGTTTTTGTTTTGTTTTTGAATGTCAGAAATGTATATTTGTGAATGTTGAGATGTTATATTGGTTTCACTGGTAAAAATAAATAATTGAAATGGGTATATATTTGTTTTTTTGTTAAGTTGCCTAATAATTATGCACAGTAATAGTGATCTGCACACACAGATATCCCCCTAAAATAGCTAAAACTAAAAACAAACTAAAAACTACTTCCAAAAATATTCAGCTTTGATATTAATGAGTTTTTTAGGTTCATTGAGAACATGGTTGTTGTTCAATAATAAAATTAATCCTCAAAAATACAACTTGCCTAATGATTCTGCACTCCCTGTATATATATATATATATATATATATATATATATATATATGTCCTAATTGCTGTTTAGCGGTGAAGTAACATTGAACTACAGCTAGTCCTTCCAGGAGTACAGATATTCTAAACTCCCTACTGGGATTATCTCTACAGCAAATAGTAGAGGAACCAACCCGGAAGGAGGCCATTTTAGATTTAGTATTCACAAATGGGAATTTGGTATCTGATATTACTGTAGGGGAAAGCTTGGGATCTAGTGATCACCAGTCAGTGTGGTTTACTATAAGTACAGTGACTGAGTCACACCACACAAAAACAAAAGTTTTAGATTTTAGAAAAACAAACTTTTCTAAAATTTTATTAGTAGTATAGGAGTCTCTATCAGATTGGAACAGTTTCAATGGAGTCCAGGAGAAAGGGGACTACTTAAACGTGGCACTATTGAAGGCAACAGATAATTTCATTAGGCTTGTCAGTAAAAGCAAAAAAAGAAAGATACCACTGTGGTACTCAGCAGAAGTGGCCAAAATCATTAAAAGCAAAAAGATTGCATTTAGTAATTATAAAAAATAAATAAACGAGGATGACAGTCAAATTTATAAGATTAGGCAGAGAGAGGCCAAGCAAGTTATAAGAGCTTCTAAAGCACAGGCAGAAGAGAAATTAGCTCAGTCAGTGAAAAAAGGTGATAAGACATTCTTCAGATACATAAATGAAAAAAGGAAACTAAAACAAGGAAGTACCAAATTAAAAACAAAAGAAGGAAGGTATATGGAAGAAGATAAAGAACTAGCTGACTGCCTCAATGAATACTTCTGTTCAGTTTTTACAAAGAAAAATGAAGGAAAAGGACCTCAGTTAGGAAGGAAGACTAATGAATCTTTTGATGCATGTGTCTTTACAGAGGAAGAGGTTCTAAGTCAGCTGTCTAAAATTCTAAAATTAATACAAATAAGTCACAGGGGCCTGATGGGATACACCCAAAGCTATTAAAAGAGCTTAGCGGTGAACTAGCAAAACCATTAACAGATTTATTTAACCAATCACTGGTAACAGGAGTCGTCCCAAAAGATTGGAAAATAGCAAATGTTGTGCCCATTAACAAGAAAGGTAGTAGGGAGGAATCTGGCAAATATAGGCCAGTAAGCCTGATATCAATAGTGGGGAAATTAATGGAAACCATACTTATGGAGAGGATTGTGGAACATCTAAAATCCCATGGATTGAAAGATGAAAAACAGCATGGGTTTACTTCAGGGAGATCATGTCAAACTAATCTTATTGATTTTTTTGATTGGGTGACTAAAATAATAGATGGGGAGGTGCAGTAGACATCGCTTATCTAGACTTTAGTAAGGCTTTTGATACTGTCCCACATAGGAGGCTTATCAATAAATTGCAGTCTTTGTGCTTGGACTCCCATATTGTTGAATGGATTAGGCGGTGGCTGAGGGACAGACAACAGAGGGTTGTAGTCAATGGAGTATATTCAGATCATGGTCTTGTTACCAGTGGGGTACCTCAGAGATCTGTTCTGGGACCCATATTATTTAATATCTTTATCAGCGAAATTGCAGAAGGCCTCTATGGTAAGGTGTGTCTTTTTGCTGATGACACAAAGATTTGTAACAGGGTTGATGTTCCTGGAGGGATACACCAAATGGAAAAGGATGTAGGAAAACTAGAGGAATGGTCAAAAATCTGGCAACTAAAATTTAATGTTGATAAGTGCAAGATAATTGAAAATAGAAAATTAGAGGGCACTCAAAATATCAGGAGAGGAGACCAGATGGAGATACGTATTTGCATTCATTAAAATCTAGTTTATTGATATATACTGAAAAACTATGTTAAAGAATACTAAGATAAAAATATGTGCTAAAAAACTGGATACAATCAATAATGTACAGATATATAATAACATTAATTGGAGTTGATCCTAAAAGCGATGTCGATAAATAATAAACGCAGTAAATCCTTAATGGTGATTAGACTAACAATATTGCTGGTATTTTGTTCCAAGGAGAATCCCTGTGTGGGTCCCGCTTGGACGGTCTGTGTGGATATCAGCGTTCACTCCTTCATATGTGGTGTTTGATGAGCGCTGTACCTCACCCAGAGCGATAAACCACAGCACTTGCAATGATAGCAATCAATAATTTAAAGTGACTCAAACCTGGTACTCTGGCGAAGGTACATTGATGATATTATCTTTATTTGGAAAAACACGGAAGGAAATGTTAAATCTTTTCTAGAGGACATCAATAACAATGATAGGAACCTCAGTTTTACTACAAATACGAACAGGTCACACATTGAGTTTTTGGATCTAAACGTTACAATTATAGATGGGAAATTAGTGTGTAACACTCATCACAAACCGGTGATGAAGAATAGCTACATACTATACTCAAGCTGTCATCTTCCAAGATGGCTGATTAATATCCCGACCAGTCAGTTCAGAAGATTGAAAAGAAATTGTATGGATAATGAACAATTTGAAGTAGAAGCTACACAATTAATAGAGCAATTTGTGTTAAAAAAATATCCAGAAAATTGAATAGAGACAACGATTGAAAGAGTGAGGGGTTTAGGCCTCTTTCACACTTGCGTTGTCCGGATCCGTGGTGTACTCCATTTGCCGGAAGTGCCCGCCGGATCCGTAACACCGCAAGTGAACTGAAAGCATTTGAATACAGATCCGTCTTCAAAATGCGTTCAGTGTTACTATGGCACCCAGGATGCTATTAAAGTCCTGGTTGCCATAGTAGTAGTGGGGAGCAGGGGAGCAGTATACTTACCGTCCGTGCGGCTCCCGGGGCGCTCCAGAATGACGTCAGGGCGCCCCATGCGCATGGATGACGTGATCCATGCGATCACGTCATCCATGCGCGTGGGGCGCCCTGACGTCACTCTGAAGCGCCACGGGAGCCGCACGGACGGTAAGTATACTGCTCCCCTTCAGTATACTTCCGTTCCGGAACTGAAGACATCCTGATGCATCCTGAACGGATTTCTCTCCATTCAGAATGCATGGGGATAATCCTGATCAGGATTCTTCCGGCATAGAGCCCCGACGACGGAACTCTATGCGGAACAGAACAACGCAAGTGTGAAAGAGCCCTTAGATAGAGCGGACTTTTTTTTAAAAACCAAGGCAAGAGACACTACACAAGACAGCAATCTGAGAATTATACTCCCATTTCATGCACAATACAAGACAATAGAGAGGATCATAAATACACAATGGCATAATTTATTGAGGGACAGGATTATAGGCCCCCTATTGACCCCCAAACCATTAATAACATACAATAGGGCACCTAATCTGGGCCTATTGGTTGCACCATCTATTAAAAACAGGACGTCATCGGGGACCACCACGAACTGGTTAGTGTCAAAAGGTTTCCATAGATGTGGATTCTGCAATAATTGCAGAATCACTAAATTTCCCCAAAAAAACACGGAAATCTATGCAACCCACAACTCTTTCCACTATAAAATCAGGAACAACCTGTCCTGTAACTCTACAGAAGTTATATACATACTGGAATATCCATGTAAAAAACTATATATTGGACGGACAAAACGAACCCTAAAAAAAAATGTGTAGCTCAACATATTAACAATATTAAAAAAGGATTTGTAAACCATTCAGTCTCATACCAATACAAACTATTCCATAGCCAAGACCCAAGTAACCTCAAATTCGCCGCCTTAGAAAAAATTAGGAGGTCATGGCGATGAGGCAAAAATCTCTAGAGCAGAGGCAAGAAAAATATATGAATTTGATACATTGGCCCCCATGGGTCTTAACGCGGATATGGAATTATTTGGCTTTTTATAAATCAAGACAAAGGATGGGGCGGGTGCCGATGGGGGGATGAGGGGTCGGGACCAGGCTGTTTACCAGCGTCCCGACCTCTCCTTCCACGTTTGGTCCCCGTCCCTGCACAACAAACACCCAACAACCGTCCATATGTACACCATCCACACAACTGTACAAATCATGCTAATTCAATCAGGATTTTTTTGGGAAAAATTTTTTTTTAAGAATTTTCGGAAAGCATCTTATAACAAAAATTTTTGTTCATATACTAAAAATTTTTACTCATGTACTAAAAATTTCTTTCATATATTAAGTATTCCGTACGTTTGTGTGCATATCTCATATTTAATATTTTTTATATATTATTATATACAATACTTATGAGATCCTCCAATAATATCTACATTTGAATTCAGTGATTCTTACATATCCATGCTATATATAATCCTCATGGGGTATCTAATAATATTTAGCCGGGGATAGTGAGATTTCATGACAGACAAGACCATTCAGTCTGTATCCATCAATTCAACAGCGATCCCTGTGAGAGACATGATGTTATCTGTAGCTTATACTTTGATAGTTTTTACATAATCAGAACCTGTACCTTCTGTACATATAAGTACATATAGAGAGAGTCTCGTATATGAACAACGCATTCACGTGTATTAAACTTTTATGTACATCAATATTTTATATATATAAATTTTTTCATGTATGATATTTTCCATTTATCTACATGTATGGTACGCTCTTATAGTTTTTAAAGGATTTTTAAATACAGTACAGACCAAAAGTTTGGACACACCTTCTCATTCAAAGAGTTTTCTTTATTTTCATGACTATGAAGGCATCAAAACTATGAATTAACAAATGTGGAATTATATACATAACAAACAAGTGTGAAACAACTGAAAATATGTCATATTCTAGGTTCTTCAAAGTAGCCACCTTTTGCTTTGATTGCTGCTTTGCTCACTTTTGGCATTCTCTTGATGAGCTTCAAGAGGTAGTCCCCTGAAATGGTCTTCCAACAGTCTTGAAGGAGTTCCCAGAGATGCTTAGCACTTGTTGGCCCTTTTGCCTTCACTCTGCGGTCCAGCTCACCCCAAACCATCTCGATTGGGTTCAGGTCCGGTGACTGTGGAGGCCAGGTCATCTGGCGCAGCACCCCATCACTCTCCTTTATGGTCAAATAGCCCTTACTTTCAAAGTTTTCCCAATTTTTCAGCTGACTGACTGACCTTCATTTCTTAAAGTAATGATGGCCACTCATTTTTCTTTACTTAGCTGCTTTTTTCTTGCCATAATACAAATTCTAACAGTCTATTCAGTAGGACTATCAGCTGTGTATCCACCTGACTTCTCCTCAACGCAACTGATGGTCCCAACCCCATTTATAAGGCAAGAAATCCCACTTATTAAACCTGACAGGGCACACCTGTGAAGTGAAAACCATTTCAGGGGTCTACCTCTTGAAGCTCATCAAGAGAATGCCAAGGGTGTGCAAAGCAGTAATCAAAGCAAAAGGTGGCTACTTTGAAGAACCTAGAATATGACATATTTTCAGTTGTTTCACACTTGTTTGTTATGTATATAATTCCACATGTGTTAATTCATAGTTTTGATGCCTTCAGTGTGAATCTACAATTTTCATAGTCATGAAAATAAAGAAAACTTATTGAATGAAAAGGTGTGTCCAAACTTTTGGTCTGTACTGTATGTATACAATATGCAGCACAAGAGTTAGCAGTAACACAGTAATTCTTACAATACAATATCAGCAGGCACTCAATACATGTGAAATCACACAGCATGACATAACATTGGAACAACCCCTGACCTCTGGCGCCTTTTTCAGGTACTAACAAGGAACTGTAAGGCCCCTATCCAATCTTACTGGACAGCTTTATACACTGCCACTTCTCACACCCTCCTCCAAGATAGGTCCGTGAACCTTTTTCTCCACCAGAACCAGAGGCCTTCAGAGACAGGGACCGGACAAACTAGTCAGCGAGCTCTAGACTTTCAGCATGACCCAGGGGGAGCAGGCCCAGACCCTTCCTAGATTCAGCTTATCTCAGCCACTCACACATTCGTGCATTCATACGCCTAGAGACAGTTTGCACATATAGGGGAAATTAAGAAAAACATTAACCAGAACATGGTGCATGCACTACATTCACACACCACACTGCAGAACAGCGAGCAGAGCTAAGGAGACAGGCAGTATAACACAATGGGTTACTTACTGCGGTCTTCCTGGGTCCTGGTCTCGGTCTTCCTGGGTCCGTATCGGGGTCTGCAGCTAGGAGCGTTGTTGTTTTGCCCGCATTCTCCACCAGAAAATGTTGTGGCAGACCAAGGGTCAGTCACGTGAGGATCGATACCACGTGTTCAGGTGAATGACGTCGACGGAGGAAAATGACAGAGGTCAGCGCACAGTTCAAAACTCTGCCAGGATCCCAAAAAGGGAGTGTCCTAGGCCCTTTATTTTTACCCCATCCAAGGGTGTAACCTCTTAAAGTATTGAAATGATTGGTTTACAAATATTTCAACAACAACTTCTGATTGGTACACAAATAATACATCTATTGATTGGTTAGTATTTTATGGGCTTTCTATATTCTACTAACGGGTAATTGCTAAGACTATGTTTTTTTTTTTCTTACAAAATGCATACTTGGTTATTAGCACGTACACACGGCTTATCTTATCTTAACACACAGATGCTAACATTGTTTTTCAGCTACTAGCCATCGCCATTTTCTTGTTGCGCACATAGAAATTAAAACACAAAAAGTCTCTTTATAATATGGAAGTCGCAGGAAACTGAATACTTCTTTAACAGTGTACATAGCCTTTGAGATCGATTTGCACTAACTTTGGAAAAAATGGCTGGAAAGATACTATAATAAATGCTGATTGGAGTTTTTTTCTGGGTGGGGCTGTCAGGGATGTAGTTATTGTGCTTTTTTCAGTTATTGAATTTCCCAGACTGTTATAAATGACCATTCATCTTTGCTGCACTGGCACACAGCTCTGCTGCAGAGAAATCTACTTGTACACATTTTAGGCATATACAGCAGGTATTCTTCATCTTTGCCCACTGAACCCTTCTGACATAGGGCTCCTCTGTGCCCCAGAGTATCAGACAGCCTGTAAAATAATGGAAGCAGACAGGTATATGGCAGATTTATACTGGCTGCAGTGAGCAGTCCATGTTATGTGCTAGAAATAAATGTGAGATTGGTTCAGACACTGGTACAGTGAGTGCATCAAGGTGCCAGCCTGTATGGCTGCCAGACATGGGGAGCATAATGGATTCAGCTCTACATAAGACATCACTCTCAGCTTTTATTCATTCTGTACAAGACAGATTCACAGTTTACGTTTTATCACAACAGTTCTGTTTGTTGCACCACATAGAAAGTAATGTGTCGGTTCATTACCAGGGTAATTTCTATAAAGATTTACATTCAGCTTTGCTCAATTAAATCTGATTCACAGATGACTTGAGGTGGTAAATGACTTGTTCTTTTCACAGTACAAAAGATGAAAAATACAGAACTCGTCCCTGTTAAGAAACAGCAAGTGACATAGTAAATTCTCCTAGAGCGCAATATTTGTACATACTGGAAGACAGGTTTGAGATGGTCAGGAGCTGAAGTGCCATTGTGTCACTTCAATAAGCACTTGTCCTTACAGATCTGTCTGCTTTACTTAACAAAACCATTGTTCCCCAAAGGGCTTTAATGCTATTACTCACAACATCTAAGATGGCCCCATAAATACATATAAGATTCAAGATCATGATTTTCCTGTGTTCGATGACCATGATCAGATCAATATTTTTCAACTACAGATAATCACTGGTAAAAGGCATTAAGATATCTACTGTACAGTAGGTAATAAGGTTGAAAAAAGACAAAGGTCCATCAGGTCCAACCTACTGTATATGCCCATACACATTAGACTATTGTCGACTAAAATGCCATTTTCAACAGGACAAGCCAACAATCTTATCTGTATTGGGAGCTCCGAACTCTCCCCGACAGATGATGTAGTGGAGGAAGGAAGGATCATGCATAATGAATTTCAATGTCCTATCCTTTGTTGTCATCAGTGGTGTCTGACAGAAGCTTTCTCCTCTCTCCTCACTGAAAATACATACTGTATTTTGTGGACTAGAGATGGCCCGAACTATCCGACGGCGAACAGTTCCCGGCGAACATAGCTTGTTCGCGTTCGCCTCTGCCGGGCGAACACATGCGATGTTCGGTCCGCCCCCTATACATCATCATTGAGCAAACTTTGACCCTGTACCTCACAGTCAGCAGACACATTCCAGCCAATCAGCAGCATACCCTCCCTCCCAGACCCTCCCACCTCCTGCACAGCATCCATTTTAGATTCATTCTGAAGCTGCAGTCTTAGTGAGAGGAGGGAGACTGTAACTGCTGCTGATTTAATTGGGAAATCGATAGCTAGGCTAGTGAATTCAGTGTCCACTCCAGTCCTGAAAGACTCATCTGATCTCTGCTGTAAGGACAGCGTCCTGACAGCACCCCAAAAAGCCCTTTTTAGGGCTGCAACATTAGTCTGCTTTTTTTTTTTCCTTTATATACATATTGCAGTTGCCTGGCCTGCCTGTGTGTGAGGAGCTGCAGGCCCACAGACTGTAGTGTGCCCACTGCCAGTGCTCACCCCTGTCATTCCGTGTGGCACAGGACTTTGCTTAAAAAAAGGCACTTAATTTTTACACTTTAATCTAAGGTTAGTTGCCTGCCAGTGTGTGTCAGGCTGACTTCCACTGACTGTAGTGTGCCCACTGCCAGTGCCCACCACTCATACCGGCTGGCACAGGACTTTGCATAAAAAAGGCATTTAATTTTTACACTTTAGTGTAATTTCAGCTGCTTGCCTGCTGCTAGTGTGTGTCAGGCCGACTTCAACTGACTGTAGTGTGCCCACTGCCAGTGCCCACCCCTGTCATCCCGTGTGGCACAGGACTTTGCTTAAAAAAAAGGCACTTCATTTTTACACTTTAATCTAAGGTTAGTTGCCTGCCAGTGTGTGTCAGGCCGACTTCAACTGACTGTAGTGTGCCCACTGCCAGTGCCCACCCCTGTCATCCCGAGTGGCACAGGACTTTGCTTAAAAAATAGGCACTTAATTTTTACACTTTAATCTAAGGTTAGTTGCCTGCCAGTGTGTGTCAGGCTGACTTCCACTGACTGTAGTGTGCCCACTGCCAGTGCCCACCACTCATACCGGCTGGCACAGGACTTTGCTTAAAAAAGGCATTTAATTTTTACACTTTAATGTAATTTCAGCTGCTTGCCTGCTGCTAGTGTGTGTCAGGCCGACTTCAACTGACTGTAGTGTGCCCACTGCCAGTGCCCACCCCTGTCATACCGAGTGGCACAGGACTTTGCTTAAAAAATAGGCACTTAATTTTTACACTTTAATCTAAGGTTAGTTGCCTGCCAGTGTGTGTCAGGCTGACTTCCACTGACTGTAGTGTGCCCACTGCCAGTGCCCACCACTCATACCGGCTGGCACAGGACTTTGCATAAAAAAGGCATTTAATTTTTACACTTTAGTGTAATTTCAGCTGCTTGCCTGCTGCTAGTGTGTGTCAGGCCGACTTCAACTGACTGTAGTGTGCCCACTGCCAGTGCCAACCACTGATACCGGGTGGCACAGTAGCTTGCCGATAAATAAGGCATTTAATTTTTAGACAGTAGTCTAAATTCAGTTGCTTGCCTGCTGCCAGTGTGTGTCAGGCCCGCTTCCACTGACTGTAGTGTGCCCACTGCCAGTGCCAACCACTGATACCGGGTGGCACAGTAGCTTGCCGATAAATAAGGCATTTAATTTTTAGACAGTAGTCTAAATTCAGTTGCTTGCCTGCTGCCAGTGTGTGTCAGGCCCTCTTCCACTGACTGTAGTGTGCCCACTGCCAGTGCCAACCACTCATACCGGGTGGCACAGTAGCTTGCCGATAAATAAGGCATTTAATTTTTACACTTTAGTGTAATTTCAGTTGCTTGCCTGCTGCCAGTGTGTGTCAGGCCCGCTTCCACTGACTGTAGTGTGCCCACTGCCAGTGCCAACCACTGATACCGGGTGGCACAGTAGCTTGCCGATAAATAAGGCATTTAATTTTTAGACAGTAGTCTAAATTCAGTTGCTTGCCTGCTGCCAGTGTGTGTCAGGCCCTCTTCCACTGACTGTAGTGTGCCCACTGCCAGTGCCAACCACTCATACCGGGTGGCACAGTAGCTTGCCGATAAATAAGGCATTTAATTTTTACACTTTAGTGTAATTTCAGTTGCTTGCCTGCTGCCAGTGTGTGTCAGGCCCGCTTCCACTGACTGTAGTGTGCCCACTGCCAGTGCCAACCACTGATACCGGGTGGCACAGTAGCTTGCCGATAAATAAGGCATTTAATTTTTAGACAGTAGTCTAAATTCAGTTGCTTGCCTGCTGCCAGTCAGTGTGTCAGGCCCTCTTCCACTGACTGTAGTGTGCCCACTGCCAGTGCCAACATCATACCTGATCGTATACACACACTGGATGTTTTAAAGCACGTTATTCCAAACAATTTAGGAATGTTAGTTGATTTATGCCCTTTATGGATTAAAACCCGACTCTGCGTCCACTACGTAATTTTCCATGGGAGTTTTGCCATAGATCCCCCTCCGGCATGCCACAGTCCAGGTGTTAGACCCCTTGAAACAACTTTCTCATCACTATTGTGGCCAGAAAGAGTCCCTGTGGGTTTTAAAATTCGCCTGTCTATTGAAGTCTATGGCGGTTCGCCCGGTTCGCCAGTTCGCGAACATTTGCGGAAGCTCGCGTTCGCTGTTCGCGAACTGAAAATTTTATGTTCGCGACATCACTATTGTGGACTATAAAATGCAACAGACTATATGGCGCACCTAGGATTTGGAGGAGGCAAATAAGAAAAAATATTTTTTTTTCATCATACCCCACATCAGATCCCCATTCTTTATCAAACCTAAGATCAGACTTCAAAATCAGACCCCCACGCTCCATTAGCCTCAGATCAGACCCTCAGACCCCCAAGCTCCGTCAGTCTCAGATCAGAACCCCCAAACTCCATCAACCTCAGATCAGACCCCCATCAGACCCCCAGCTTCCATCAGACTTAGATCAGACCCTCAAATGACTCAGGTCAGACCCCCATCAGCTGCAGGTCAGGCCCCATCAGCCTTAGATCAGAACCCATCAGACCTCAGATCAGACATGAAAAAAACTAATAAATAAACTTACCTCACTTGCTCCAGACAGTGCTGCCACTCACTCACTGCTCCCTGGTTGTGGTGAGTGAGGTCAAAGCATCAGGTCATAGGGCAGGGTCAGACTTGCCTACCAGAGTACGAGAGGAACCCCCTGGTAGGCCCAGGCTCTAATACCAGAGTGCACCCCTAAGGTCCAGAAGAAAAAAACTATTTGGCTGCCTTTGGAGCCAATCACTTGCCAATAGGGTCTATTTATTTGATTAAAACCCGTTAGACTCTATTGATTATATAGGGGATGGGCCCCCCAAAAAAGTTCCTCTGGTGGGCCCAAGGAACCTCAGTCTGACACTGTGCGCACCTACGTGCACTACATCCTGATGCTGTATGGAGTCAGGATGTAGTGCAGAGTGAGCCCAGAAGAAGATCAGGGAAAGGTGAATAGAGCCCAGCTAGAGCTTTCCTCACTGCTCCCCACACCTCCCGCATGCTGATAACCGCTTCCATAATGGCCAATTTTCCCTCATTTTTGTGTCTTATAGTCAACAAAATATGGTATTTGCTTGTCTGAACCACGCACGTACAGTTGTGTTCAAAATTATTCAACCCCCAATGCTGTAAAGGGTTTTAGGGAATTTAGTGTACATTTGTAATTGTGTTCAGAATGAAATCTTACAAGGACTTTTTAAAGAACCAAATGCAACTAAAATGACATCAATTGTTTTTGTAATACAGTATTAAATGTTTTTTTTGTGATTTCTTCATTGACACAATTATTCAACCCCTTAAAGACTACCACTCTTAAGAACAGAGGTTCATTCAAGTGTTTTCGATCAGGTATTGAAAACACCTGTGGATGTCAAGGAGCAGCAATCAAGCATAATATGCACCAATTAGGCAGATTTAAAAGGACTGTGATACTCAGCTCCTTCTAGACATTTACTGGTGTGTTTACAAACATGGTGAAGTCAAGAGAATGGTCCAGGAAGACAAGAGAAGAGGCGATTTCTCTTCACATGAAGGGCAATGGCTATAAGAAGATTGCAAAAATGTTAAACATACCAAGAGACACCATAGGAAGCATCATTCGCAAATTCAAGGCAAAGGGCACTGTTGAAACGCTACCTGGTCGTGGCAGAAAGAAGATGCTGACTTCGACTGCTATGCGCTACCTGAAGCGCAAAGTGGAGAAAAGTCCCCGTGTGACTGCTGAGGAACTGAAAAAAGATTTGTCAGATGTGGGTACTGAATTTTCAGCTCAGACAATAAGGCGCACACTGCGTAATGAAGGCCTCCATGCCAGAACTCCCAGGCGCACCCCCTTGCTGTCTCCAAAGAATAAGAAGAGTCGACTGCAGTATGCCAAAAGTCATGTGGACAAACCACAAAAGTGTTCTGTGGACTGATGAAACAAAATTAGAACTGTTTGGACCCATGGATCAACGCTATGTTTGGAGGAGGAAGAACAAGGCCTATGAAGAAAAGAACACCTTGCCTACTGTGAAGTATGGCGGGGGGTCAATCATGCTTTGGGGCTGTTTTGCTTCTACGGGTACAGGGAAGCTTCAGCGTGTGCAAGGTACCATGAATTCTCTTCAGTACCAGGAGATATTGGATGAAAATGTGATGCAGTCCGTCACAAACCTGAGGCTTGGGAGACGTTGGACCTTTCAACAGGACAATGATCCCAAGCATACCTCCAACTCCACTAGAGCATGGTTGCAGATTAAAGGCTGGAACATTTTGAAGTGGCCATCGCAGTCACCAGACTTAAATCCGATTGAGAACCTCTGGTGGGACTTAAAGAAAGCAGTTGCAGCGCGCAAGCCTAAGAATGTGACTGAACTGGAGGCTTTTGCCCATGAAGAATGGGCGAAGATACCCGTAGATCGCTGCAAGACACTTGTGTCAAGCTATGCTTCACGTTTAAAAGCTGTTATAACTGGAAAAGGATGTTGTACTAAGTACTAAGATTGAATGTCACTTGGGGGTTGAATAAAACTGATAATGATGTGAGCACAGAAAAGACATTTGTGGTTATTTCATTATAAATGTTATGTTATATTTGTCTGACTTACAAGTGCCTCTTTGATTTAATTGTAAACAAGATGACTGAAATGATCAAAATCAATGTCAAACATGCCAAAACACTCAATTTCAGTGGGGGTTGAATAATTTTGAACACAACTGTATGTTTATGTCATATGTCATGAGTCAGTAGAGATGGCTATCAGCCAAACGAGTGTTCAAATATTAATGGTGTTAGAGCACCTTATAATCCTACCATGTTGATTCATAACGGCCAAAAAATAAAAATCCATCAAGTGATTACCGGTCTCATTTATTCAGTATCCAGTATGAGCACCACAAATAGAAATATACACACTTACACGCCTTGACATGCTATCAGTGAGGTTTGAAATTATTGTCTGAGGAATGCTCTGCCCTGAATGCACTTGAGCATGCAAATCATCAAGATCTGCTGTTGGCATCTCCCTTTGCAATTGTCTCCATAGGAGACAAGTCCAGAGATGCTGTAGGCCATAGTAGCATGTTTAGGCCATGTTGCTCAAAGTACCAGGAGCCGCATGCAGCCTGGTACTATCCTGTTGAAAAACAGCTCCTGGGACACTTTGGAGAAATGGCCGCACCACTGTTTCCACAACCAAATCAATGTAATACCAAGCTGTTAGTTACCTGAAATGAGACCCTGTCATTATAGAATCCTTAAAAGGGATTTTTCCGTACTTTTATGTTGATGGCGTATACTCCAGATAGGCCATCAATATCTGATGAGCCTGGGCCCAACACCCCGCACAGCCACTGATCAGCTGTTCCACAGTAGCTCCAGAGGAGGAACTACACAGCTCTTTAAATATCAAACATAAGTGTCTGTCTGCCATGGTACTTAATTTCTCCAGAGCTCAGGAATATGGGCCATCTGGACTCGGTAATTTCTCTTAGTCTTTTGAGGGCTGCACTGCACTTCTTGCTAAGTTAAGTAGTTGTAGAACTTATCACCTATCATGCCATCTGCCATGGTTTTTCCTTTTGTACATACAAGGAAATGTACTGTGATACAGAAATATTATAACCCTGTATTATAGAATCTCAGCTAAGCATTCGGGGGATGTGTCTAAGATTGTTAACATCTACTAAAATAATGTCCTCTGTCCCTAAAAGCGTGTAGATCACTGTACACTCCATGTAAGCGCTGCTTCTTCTTCATTACACTGTGCGTCATCTCCTTTGCAGTGGCGGCATTGTGTAATTACAAGTACTCGCTCCATTCAAGTGAATATAGAAGTACTTGTAAATACATTGAGCCGCCAATACTTCCCAGATGACGGGCAGCGTAATGAAGAAGATCATCAGGGGATCATCGGGGGGGGGCGGCGGGTGACGGACCCCTGCCGATCTGATATTGATGACCTATCCTGAGGATAGGTCATCAAAAAATACTGCCTGCACAACTCCTTTAACTGTGCACACAGGTCCACTCAGAAGACATTAGGTACATCTTCGGTCATGTTAATTTCAGCAGAATCCTCAGTCTTCTGATTAGACTTGTAGAGGCTGACAGTCCAATGGAAGGAGCAGCCTTCATATCTCTGCATTTAATTGCATTTTGGGATGAAATAAAGTCAATCATGTCTCACATGTGAGTTTCTGCTTCATTTCAGCAATATCAAAATGCCTCCAAACTGGAACAGTTTGTGACACGTTTTTTGTTGAAAGAAACACTCAACCAGCTGCAGTCTCTACAGAATTCATTAGAATGTGCCATGGAAACGACGGAGGAGCAGACCCGCCAGGAAAGGTAGGTTATGCAGACGTGTCTCATTGTTCTGAACTTACTGCAGAAACTGCCTGCTTTTCTCTAAACTTCAGGGTAGAGATGAGTGAATTTCCTGAAAATTCGATTCGGCTGATTCGCCGAATTTGAAAAAAAAATTTGCTTTGTGGCAATTTACTTACCACGTCCATTTGCGTGCGACGGGCTGGCCGCCGCAATCTTGCTTGAAGATCTTTGCCAAAATCACGTGCGGCGTAAGATGACGGCGTTACGCCGCCCAGCGTGGTGACGTATGACGTCATCACGCCAGTGTGATCATGTTATCTCGCGCCACACGGGATTTCGGCCGAGATCTTCAAGCAAGATGGAGGCTGGCGGGCCTTCACGCGCAAATGGGGGCGGTAAGTTTGTATTTCAGGATTCATCGATTCGCTGACATGAAGCACGAGTAAATTCGGCTTCTAGGCGAATCGAATAATTCCTGAAATTCGGATAGAATTCCACTTTGTGGGATTCGATTTGCTCATCTCTACTTTAGGGCTATACAGTTTATTTGTTGTATAATGAGAATCTATATCCCAATATACTTTCAGTATCCATTCCTCACAGTTTTCAAGATCTCAGCTTGCTGTCATTTATCGGTGACCTTCACTGCTTAAATAAGAGGGAAAGCTGTTCTGATCATGTGATGATCACATATAGGGGTGTTGCTATAGGGGATGCAGAGGTAGCACCCAGGATCTGTTGCAGGGTGGTGGCCCACAGGCGTGGTGGCTGGAGCTAGAGAGGCGAAGAGGAGGGGAGTGGTGGCAGTGGCAATGAAGGCGGTTGTAGTCCTCATGGTGGCTAATCCCCTCCTCTTCTCCTCTCTAGCGCCACCCACAGCGACTCCCCTGCTCTTCTCCTCTTCTCTTCTCTAGTTCCAGTCAGCATGGCTCTGACCCGCAGGGGAGGCGTGGTGAATGGAGCTAGAGAGGAGAGAAGTGGTGGCAGTGGTAATGAGGGTGGTTGTTGTCCTCATGGTGGCTAATCCTTTTCCTTCTAGCACTCCCACAGGCCTTATGTGCACCCTTTCCCATGGGGCACACCCTGGACACTTGGGGATTCTGCCTGGTGGTGGACGTTAGGTAGATGGTTGTAAATAGATGGAGTCAATGACCAGGCCCATTTGGTTATAATAAACAGAGTCTCTCTTTACAGAATTATGGGAGTTGCAGTACATATAGTAGCTATAGGCACAATTCTGTGTAGGCTTTTCCCAATAGCTTTGCAGAGGCAGTAGCAATGATGGTAATAATCCTCCCTGATTCTCTCTCTAGCTACATGTTGCAATATTCCCAAATAACCACAGGCATGCAATACCACTCTCATTAACACTCTATCCATGGTCTAATTGAAACAACCCATCAGTCATATGACACTCTTCACATCATACAATCCCTGGCATTCAGTAAAATTACATACATGTGCTGGGTCGGTGCACAGGACACAGTCGTGTGATAAGTAAGTAGGACTAGTGGTGGAATCAGGATTTTTATGGTGGTTATTACAGTAATTACATCATTGCGTGTATTTACATGGCTGCCTGTCTGTAGATAATTTGTAAAATGGCTGCTTGTCTCTTGGTGATGTTCTTAATAAAGTTGAGTGAAACAAAATCTGTTTGCACACAGACACTGACAGATATAATGAGATGCTGCAGGTAGTAATTAATACTGTATGTATTGTACATATTCTGCTTCTCAATACACTACTACTCACCTGCTAGATACCTGGGGAGTTAACTGAAACCCACGCCACATGACACTTTTGAGGGTCACATGACTCACATGACTGCCTCCATATTTAGTCCTATCCAGCTCTCCTATGGATGCATTTTAGGACTCTTTCACACTGGTGTTAGGATTGTCCAGTAGGCTGTTCCGGCAGGGGAACAGCCATCCAGATCTGTACTAAAGAAATTTCTTCATGGCTTGTTTGCTGTTCTGCGGCCATATTACAGTGAATGGGGCCGGGTCGGACTTCCGACAGCACATGTGTGCAAACGTTCAGGATCCAACAGGCTGTTTCCCTGCTGGACAAGCCTAACGTCAGTGTGAAAAAAGCCTTACAGGACTAAAATGGACTATACAATTTTTTCTTTTTGGGAGGGGCTGTATGGATATAATAAAGGTCTGTAAGCAAAATTTTTAATAGATGTACAGTACAGACCAGTTTGGACACACCTTCTCATTATAAGAGTTTTCTTTATTTTCATGACTATGAAGGCATCAAAAGTATGAATTAACACATGTGGAATTATATACATAACAAACAAGTGTGAAACAACTGAAAATATGTCATATTCTAGGTTCTTCAAAGTAGCCACCTTTTGCTTTGATTACTGCTTTGCACACTCTTGGCTTTCTCTTGATGAGCTTCAAGAGGTAGTCCCCTGAAATGGTCTTCCAACAGTCTTGAAGGAGTTCCCAGAGATTCTTAGCACTTGTTGGCCCTTTTGCCTTCACTCTGCGGTCCAGCTCACCCCAAACCATCTCAATTGGGTTCAGGTCCGGTGACTGTGGAGGCCAGGTCATCTGGCGCAGCACCCCATCACTCTCCTTCATGGTCAAATAGCCCTTACTTTCAAAGTTTTCCCAATTTTTCGGCTGACTGACTGACCTTCATTTCTTAAAGTAATGATGGCCACTCGTTTTTCTTTACTTAGCTGCTTTTTTCTTGCCATAATACAAATTCTAACAGTCTATTCAGTAGGACTATCAGCTGTGTATCCACCTGACTTCTCCTCAACGCAACTGATGGTCCCAACGCCATTTATAAGGCAAGAAATCCCACTTATTAAACCTGACAGGGCACACCTGTGAAGTGAAAACCATTTCATGGGACTACCTCTTGAAGCTCATCAAGAGAATGCCAAGAGTGTGCAAAGCAGTAATCAAAGCAAAAGGTGGCTACTTTGAAGAATCTAGAATATGACATATTTTCAGTTGTTTCACATTTGTTTGTTATGTATATAATTCCACATGTGTTAATTCATAGTTATGATGCCTTCAGTGTGAATCCACAATTTTCATAGTCATGAAAATAAAGAAAACTCTTTGAATGAGAAGGTGTGTCCAAACTTTTGGTCTGTACTGTATATTGGAAAATTATCATCCTATTATTTAATTAACATCCTACTCTCTTAATAAATAAATGTCATCATCAAAACTGTAATACCTCTTTAATTAATCCTTAGTGCATTCATGTTTACACATGCGAGGTTAAAAACAGGTATTAAAGTTTGAGGTTTTTTATCATGTACACTGTAGTTAATTCTATGCATATTATGCTGTGCTCACTGTATGACATACCCGATCTGATGTGACACACTTGTATACCATAGTTGATAACGGTCACAAATTTGCAGGGACTGTCCCTAATTTTCAGAGACGGACCTGGAAAAGTTGGGATTCCCCGACCTAAATTGGGTGGGGCTTTATTAGAACTGGCAGTCCCGCTGGGGTTATGGGCTTTCTCAAGGCAGGGCTTACGTGCTACAACGTTGGCCAGTATGGTATACTATATACATTGTGTAGTCCCATTGTTTTTGTACCTGTTCTGTGTTGATTGCTTGTTTCTGATAGCACTTGTATATCTAGTGCTCTGTATGTACTCACTGCTGACTCTATTGTGTTGCTTGAAAAAGGCCCTATAGTAGAGGTGAAACGCTGCATCAATATGGGTGAATACATTTTAGACTTTTTCCTTTTTATCCACTGCCAATGCTTCCCATTTTCCATACTTAGTGATGACAGATTACTGGACTAGGTCATTACTACATGATTGATAGGGTCTGACCTCTGGGACACTGGCCAATCAGTGCAATGGACAGAAGCAATAAGGATTGGTGGGCTCCCATACATGTATATACTAGTAATATGCCATCACTTCCAATAGGAAAACCCTTTAAAGGGAATGTGTCACCAATTTTTTTTCTGCCAGCAAAAAAACAGACAGTGAAATTATTTCTATTGCATTTTTTTTTTCAAATTGCAATTGTTTTAAATTCTATTTCCTGAACATGATTTTGGCGGCTGGGCTTTTCTCAAAAGGGTTTTCTGAGATTTTTATACTGCTGACCTATCCTCTGCAGTCAGTATGGCTCTAGATACCTGTGACAACCTACCAGGACCTTATTGAGTCCCTCCCAGACCGTCTAGCTGCTGTCCATGCTGCACAAGATGATTACTCTGGATATTAGCTGTTGGTCATAATGTTACTCGACTGTGTATTTGGGCATCTTAACCTGTAGAAGAAAAATAGTCATTCAGAAACTCACTTAATGACCTAGACTTCTAGTTGACTCATCAACAACCATGCACTGCTTCACTTTCTCTGCAGAGAAAAATCCTATATTATCAGTAATAGATTAAATACGTGGGATGCTATTGACTGGAGCCTCACAATCTGCTTAGGTCAAGAACAAGAACTATCTGAAATGAAGTTGGCCCCATTAACAGGTGTTTCCAACTGAAATGTCACACAAACCTTTTGCAAAAATATGCTCCCCTGTTCTTTGTTATGGTTTTATACTATTCTGCTTGAAGATTTCATAGTTTCTGCACTTTTTTGTCTGCCCCTTGGTTGACTGTGTCTTGGTCTCTTGTTAAACATGAATTGGGTATCAGGCTGTGTCTTTACTAGATGCACTTCAGGTATATCTCGGTAATTTGGAATCTGTAACTTGTAGAGATACACTTTAAATATTCTGATAAGCTGTAGGTGTTTTGAGCTGGGGCTTTGAAATCTCTAAGCGTATTCATGAGCACTTTACAACTTTTTAGAATGTCTTTTTACACCTAGAGTTGATCAGTTGTGCCTCGGGGAGTAATCTGACTTGCAAATCCCAGACTGCAGAAGAAAACGCACAAGACAGGAACAAAGTTTTCCTTGTATGAAGTATAAGCTTTTCTATCTGAGTGAAGAAATCTTAGATGGCCATGGTGCTGTATTTATAGTTGTAAGGCTAAGCCTTTTATGCTAGAGACATTGATCCACAATACTAAGTAGCTTGGTTCAGTTCTTCATGTAAACCTCGCCAGAAAATAAGCAAATCTGATGTGCAACAAATTTGTGTTGCCACTATTCTGATCACTACTTGCCACTATTCTGATCACCTGTCAAATTTGAAAAGTGGCAAGAAAAGTGGTCTTCCAATAGTCTAAAGGAGTAGTTCACCCCTGAGGACCTTTTCTGCAGAACACTAGGTTGCGGCTCCTTCCCTCCAACCTCAGGTCCCAGGTCTCCCTGCCTCAACATCCGTTTTGATCAGGGTCACGTGACTGTTGCTGCCAATAACTGTCCGCAGCGGTCACTCGGTCACATGACAAATAGGTGACATGTCACCACTGCAGTCAGTTAAAATGGATGTTAGCGCAAGGAGACCCGGGCAGTGCAGAGCCGGCAGGACAGCAATGGAGCCAGATCCCAGCGGCAGGGATCAGGTTAGTATGATTATCGCCACAGGTCCAGCCACACTGGGGGTCTGTTAAAAAACGCCCCCAGGCATGAACAAGCCCAATTTAAAATGCCAAATAAAGCTCTGTAACAGGAATTTTTTCCATGAAACAATTGGAATTTCTCATCTCTTTTAGGCTGGGGTCACACATTTTTTTACAGCTTTTTGGAGTGTTTTTTTTGGCTGACACTTTTAGTCAAAAACAACAGCTCCAGAGTTTTCATGGAAGTCGATTGGAAATATTAATCATAGGGAAAACAGGTGATTTTTTTTTTTTGTAGTGATGTTTCTTTTTTTACCCTTGAGGTGGGGTTTTTGGGTCATTGTCTTTTTTTTAAATTGAAACAAGCTCTGAGTCGATTTTTTTTTCCCTTTTTGTCTAGTGTTTTTGTCCCAAAGACATCTACAGTATTGTTTTGTTGTTGCTTTTTTTTTTTGCCCTGCTTTAAAAAAGCACATGTTGCATTGTTTTTTTTAACCAATTTGTTTTCCCCATACTGCTCCCCATACTGCTCAGAGGAAGTGACATTATAGGAGGTACCTACTTTCCTATACAGAAATGCAAGGTGTATTAATCTGAAGTTGGGGAAACAATAGATTTAACACAACTTAGGTGCATAAAGAGTTTACTAAACTATGATAAAAGATATACAGTACAGACCAAAAGTTTGGACACACCTTCTCATTCAAAGAGTTTTCTTTATTTTCATGACTATGAAGGCATCAAAACTATGAATTAACACATGTGGAATTATATACATAACAAACAAGTGTGAAACAACTGAAAATATGTCATATTCTAGGTTCTTCAAAGTAGCCACCTTTTGCTTTGATTAATGCTTTGCACACTTTTGGCATTCTCTTGATGAGCTTCAAGAGGTAGTCCCCTGAAATGGTCTTCCAACAGTCTTGAAGGAGTTCCCAGAGATGCTTAGCACTTGTTGGCCCTTTTGCCTTCACTCTGCGGTCCAGCTCACCCCAAACCATCTCGATTGGGTTCAGGTCCGGTGACTGTGGAGGCCAGGTCATCTGGCGCAGCACCCCATCACTCTCCTTCATGGTCAAATAGCCCTTACTTTCAAAGTTTTCCCAAATTTTGGGCTGACTGACTGACCTTCATTTCTTAAAGTAATGATGGCCACTCGTTTTTCTTTACTTAGCTGCTTTTTTCTTGCCATAATACAAATTCTAACAGTCTATTCAGTAGGACTATCAGCTGTGTATCCACCTGACTTCTCCTCAACGCAACTGATGGTCCCAACCCCATTTATAAGGCAAGTAATCCCACTTATTAAACCTGACAGGGCACACCCGTGAAGTGAAAACCATTTCAGGGGTCTACCTCTTGAAGCTCATCAAGAGAATGCCAAGAGTGTGCAAAGCAGTAATCAAAGCAAAAGGTGGCTACTTTGAAGAACCTAGAATATGACATATTTTCAGTTGTTTCACACTTGTTTGTTATGTATATAATTCCACATGTGTTAATTCATAGTTTTGATGCCTTCAGTGTGAATCAACAATTTTCATAGTCATGAAAATAAAGAAAACTCTTTGAATGAGAAGGTGTGCCCAAACTTTTGGTCTGTACTGTATATACAGGGATATACAAAGATAAATTAAGTAACAGTCACTATGAGTTGTAAAACAAATGGGCCAGCTCCACTTTGACCAGCGCCCCTATGATACAAAAAGAGGTGAAAGCTAAGTGTTTTCTACTCTCCTGGCCTCTCCTAAAGGTCAGTACGAATGTGCAGTTACCTCATACTGCAGAAATGCAGCCAAGTATTAGACATCACTAAACAATAACATTACAAGGAATAAAAGGGGAAAGATGAATTAAAACCTTGCTTTACACAAGGTATACAAAAAATGCCATTAAACACAATGCAATGCAATCGGAGGAATACGTAGGCTATGTTCACATGGCATAATTTGGAAGCTGAAAAATATAGAGTTGATTTTAAGAGATAACAGCCTTTGAATTCCAGGCAATTTTTTGGTATATCCCTTTTTTTCACCAGTATTTTCAGCTTTGTAAATGTCTGTAAAGTACATACCAAACAGCAAACAAGTGTATTTGGAATGTACAGTATGTCAGAAAAATCAGGTTCTAAAACACAAGAACATAACATGCCACGTCTTACAACGTTTCTGAAAAAAGCAATATAAAAATGTGTTCCATGTGAACTATGGCGTGTACATTTCCCAATGAGAAGCTGCTTCAAGTGTTTCAAAAGTGTGGAGCATAAAATGAGCATTATATGTGCTGAAATACACTCACAAATATTCACACTGTATTTATAACTATTGATTTTTCCCGACATCTCTATCCACCTCCATGAGATTCCCTGCTCCACTTTCCTTTCTTTCCCCTTAAGGAAAATCATCTGACTCATCCACAGACACATTCTGTCTGGATCCTGAAAATACAAATGTGAGCAAACATTTTGTTTCTTGCAGCTTACTAAGAGAAGCATCTGGATTAATGCAATGCCCTCAGGATCCATCTTCCACTCTACATAAATAATGCAATGACCAAAAATAATCACATTAGCTAATAGCAGTGGACTAGGAGGCCTACAATACGGTGTATACAGACCGATGCAGCAGATATAGTGCTCTCTCCGCGCTCTCCCTGATACACTATGTGACTTACATTTAGTCACGTTTACACCTTCCCTGCGCTCTCTCCTCTCATTTGTCTTGTTTTCTTGCTGTCTCTTTTTCCTTCTTGTACACAGTTCCACTCCCTTCTTTCTGTGCTATTTCTTTTATCTTCACATCACTTTATCTCTTTCATATCATTTAGAAATACCACCCTTCACTTTTTTCCATAGTCTCTTTTCTCTTCTCCATCTTCTCTCTTTTCTCTACCTGTTATATTTCCTTTAGGGCCCCCATACACATTAGAGTGTTGTCAGATAAACCAGCTGAGAATCCACTGTGTATGGGGAGCTTCCCACTCTCCCTTGACAGATCATGATTATTTCAGCACCCAGTACTTTGAGTTTCCCGGGAGAGACGTGGACTTTTTCCTCTCTCTCTCTACTGAAAACACATACATGCTAGGCCGAATGTATGGGTATGATGGATTCCAGAGAGATAGCTGTCAGGCGAATGAGTGTTCGTTTGACAGATACTGACGGTGCGTGAGCACCTCTAGATTTTCTCTATGCTGTCCTCAGCCACTATTTTATCCTCTCTCCATACTCTTCTGCTATTATATTTTCTCTGTATGTGTATGGAGACCATGCAGGGATCCGGAGCCGCGCAGGTGCCGGGGAGAAGGTAAGCATAATGTATATGAGGGGCCCGGACATTGGTTGGACAACCCCTTTAATATGCCCAAACACCTTCAGTAGCTGCCAGACGAATGCTTTTTCAACCGAAAGCTATCTCTCCCAACTCCCCCATACACATACCTACTCTGTCGAGAGTGAATGTGTTTTCAGTGGGGAGACAGTAGAAAGCTGCTGCAAGACACCTCCTCTGATAGTGGCTTATCTTCTGGGAGAATAAAAGAATCAGTAAGGGCGAGTTCACATCAACATTACGAATTCCATTATTGCTTTGCGTTATAACATGGTTATAGCGGAAAATAACCGAATTAGAAAGACGGAATTGAACACGGAAACCTTCCGTTTTGATCCGTCATAATAGAGGTCTATGGGCATGCATAACGGATTCTTGTCTCCATATTCCTCTATCTTGTCTCCATGCTTTCTCTTTCCTCTTGTATCATCCTTCCCTTGTCTCCTTCCTTACTCCTCTATGTTCTGTCTCTGTTCTCTTTTTCTCATGTATCATCATTCTCCTATTTCTCTCTATCTTGTCTCTGTATCACCCTTCTCTTATCTCTTTCTTCCCGTAATCGTCTTTCTTGTCTCCATGCTTTCCCTAGTATCAGCCTTCTCTTTTCTCTCTCTATCCTTACTCCTCTGTCTTGTCTCTCTGCTTTCTCTTGTATTATCCTTCTCTCTCTATTTCCTTACCTGTCTCTCTTGTCTAAGTGCTTTATTTTATTTTTTTCTTGTTTCATCCTTCTCTTGTGTCGCTCTTTCTTTACCCTTCTATCTTGTCTCTGTACTTTCTCTTTTCTTTTGTATCAGTTCTATCTCTGCCATCTTCTCTAGGGGCACTCTCTTTTCTGCATTCTCTCTTCTGTATTCCTTCTCTTTTTTTGTTCACTCACTATGTTTTGTCTAGTCTTAAGCCTAATTATATTGGCAATTAATTATCAGAACTTGGTGTTTCCAGGCGATTATAGAAATAATCAGTCAGTGTGAATAAAGGAAAAGCCATTTGTTGAACTTTTTCCTCCTTGAAAAATCATAATTTTCAGTGGCACGGCTGGTAATCGCAAATGCCACTCACGATTGCTACATTTTTCCAAGGCATTGCAGTCTGTTGGAGTGATCTCACAAGAGCCAGTGACTGCTGCAATGATGGAGATTCATCCACAAAAGCTTCAAAGATTGTACTAATGGGAATCTCCACTGACTCTAAAAGTTCCCTTAAGGCTACATGCACACGACCGTTGTGTGTTTTGCGGTCCGCAAATCACGGATCCGCAAAACACGTATGGCATCCGTGTGCGTTCCGCAATTTGCGGAACGGCACGGACAGCCTTTATTAATAACTGCCTATTCTTGTCCGCAAAGCGCGGACAAGAATAGGACAGGTTATTTTTTTTTTGCGGATCACGGAACGGAGCAACGGATGCGGACAGCACATGGAGTGCTGGTTACGAATAGTCGGGCGGCACTGCGGGAAGGTATGGGTGCGCGGTTAGCGGACGTCACTCCGGATGCTTAAATGAAGGAAGAAACCGGCACTCCTTTGTACTGCAATTATATCAGGTTTATTCGCCACTCATAGAAGAGGTGACGCGCGTTTCGGCACATGCAAGTGCCTTTATCAAAACAATGTGAGCAGCAGTCCTGGGCATGTGCCGAAACGCGCGTCACCTCTTCTATGAGTGGCGAATAAACCTGATATAATTGCAGTACAAAGGAGTGCCGGTTCCTTCCTTCATTCAAGCACACAGAGTGCTGTCCGCATCTTTTGCGGCCCCATTGAAGTGAACGGGTCCGCATCCAAACCACCAAAACTGCGGATCGGATGCGGACCAAAACAATGGGTGTGTGCATGTAGCCTTACACTGCTAAATTGAGCACACGATTGTCAGGAAGGAAGCGTTTCTTTCCATCACTTGCTCTTCAGTAAATTAAATCACTGTATTTACATGCAGCAATCTCCTCCACAGTATGGGGAGGAGTGATCGATAAAGCCATCGCTCGTCCCCCATACAAAATCATTGTTTGCCGGCAGCAGAGTGTCTTTATATGGCACGATCTGCTGCCTGCAAACGGTGATTTAGGTGGCAATACAAACGATCCTATTACCCGATGAACAAGCATTTCGCTCGTTTATCGGGTAATTGGTGGCACCTTTACAACAGCAGATTATCGCTAATGAGTGCTCGTGTGAAAGTTTGTTAGTGATAATCTGCCCAATGTTCGGGCAGAGTAAAGGGGCCTTAAACCACAATTTTTTAAACTCCGAACTGTTTGCAGGTGGTTTTGGTCAACAAACAGGCTTTAAGGCCCCTTTACACTGCCTGAACATCAGGCAGATTACCGCTAATAAGTGTTCATACGAACGCTTATTAGAGATAATCTGCTAGTGTATACTGTAGGTGCCGCCAATTACCAGATGAAAGAGCAAAACGCTCATTCATCGGGGGAATTGGATCTTTCATGTGGTCTCCTAAATCACCTATTGCTGGCAGCAGATCATGCTGTCTAAACAATACTCGGTGTACAATGATTCTGTATGCGAACGAGAGATGGCATTAGCGATCGCTCCTCCCTATACTGTGGAGGAGATCACTGCATGTAAATGTAGCGGTCTCCTTCACTGACGAATAGCGGTTTCTTCCTTCCTTTTCTAAACTCTTAGTACTCTCTTTCTGTGTCTTCTACACTTTGTAGCTTTCACATAATTTGAATGCAGACAAAAGGCAACTGAGCTTTGAAATGTATAATTAATGAAAGCAAATCTTATGCATTGTAATGAAGGTTGCATAATACATTCCTGTCTAATTCACTCACAGTAACGTAGTGCTATGTCATCTCTACTCTGCAGCTTACATGTAAAACAGATCAAATACTAGCTCGTGATCATACATAAGAGGCGGCATAAAACAGACTCCATAAACAGGCTGCAGATTACTAAGGGATGTAAAGGTTCTCAGAAATCATATATGAGAGCTCCTTATGGCCATGATGCTTCTGATTTTCTTCATGCTCGGGCAACCACTGTGGAACATACCTGGCTTGAATGATTTATAAATGTCTTTACACTTTTTAGTTTTATTTTTTCAAAACAGTTTATATCAGAAATGAATATAGCTTTTTTTTTTATCTTCTGTGTAAAGCTGCTTTAACTTCACTGAAAACCTGAACCCGCAGCCTCATCCTCATAGATACCTATGATGTTGTTATTTCGGGTCATTAGACCTGTGGTTCAGACGTGACATTCAGCCATAATACAGGTGCAGAAATGCTCCCGTATTGCACTCATGTGCAACGAGCCTTAGTCATGTGCATCGAGGGAGCAGAGATTAGATTTTTTTGGTTCTCATCGTGTGAGCCGTTATATATATAGTATAGTGTAGTAAATGAGGAGAAAGCCACTGCCAGAAACATCCGGCAGCAGCTTACAGTATCTCCAGGAGGACAAAAGGATCAGGCAATTGAAAGCCATCCTGCCTAATCTTTATCTTTCCTGACATCGGACGAGAGTAGGGAAGATGCCATACACATAACATGGACACAGATCTGCAGCCAGCCCAGGAGTGGGGAGCGGTGGATGGGAATGTTAGTTTTGGTCCTCAGGGTGGTAATAGTACTCACAGTGGCAATTCCCCCTCTGGCTCTCCCTGTGGCATGCAGTTACTGGAGAGCACACCATTACTTCCCTCATGGTACTTCCTGGTGTTGGGGTTCCTGCCTGGTGATAATTCGGGGTGCCCTTAATGTTAAGTGTTTTGGCAGGGTGCAAGGCAAGAGTGTAGATGAAGTGGCCGGCAGATGATGGAGGAGTCAGTACCCAAGCCAGTTGGTATCAAGAAATAAGTGGATATGTGAGGTGGAGGGCACTCAAATGTCTAGGTACACATATAAATGAGTAAGTTGTATGTAATAATAAATTATTTATTAAGGATAAGAATGCCACAAGGGATATATGCGGGTGGTTCCAGATAGGTGGCGTCAGGGTATTCCAATAAAATGTACCACAGTACGCAATGTTCTCATATGGAATAAAATGCGATATTGTGGTGTATGGTAATAGATACTAGTACAGGTGATCAGTCTGTCTAGTATGTCTATAAAATCTAAAATATACGTCACAGTGTACAATACATGGTGCTATATGCACAACTGGGAATGACGTGGGTATCCGGATGTCCAATAAAACAGTCAATAAAATCTGATTATATCAGCTAGTATTGAATTCCCTTGCTGTGTCCAAATGAATAGAGTCAGCTGTATATGGAGGCTGGAACAGTCTTACCCCGTCCGTGATGTTTCCCAAGTAGTGGCTATCGGCGGTGTATGATGACGATGGTCCAGTCTTGGGGAACGTTGGTGCGCACGTGTCCTGCAGCTTTGCTCGGCGACTCTCTCCGTAGCGGTGTCTCCTACTTCCGGCGTCTTCTGGTTGCGTCCCACGTGGTACAGAGTATGGCATCCCACGTGACTCGGGACGTATCTCCGTCACTGCGATCAGCTGACCGAAGACGTCACCTATTGCGGCCGGCTCTATTATATGACTTTAGCAGTCTCTGTCTCTGTTGCCATAAGGGGATCAAAATACTGTCTGAATAAGGACCAAACGCATTTCGGTGCACACTTCCAACTTCCTCAATGGCAGACAGTATTGCAAATCTCCACCCTATTTATAGGGGAGGGATCTGTAGGATATCTTGGATGTTAGTAAAGACCGGAATGGATCCACTTGTTTGTATACAGGATTCATATGTGTTCACCTTGATGGTCATATATATGTGTTCATTACCGTATGTATAGCTATAATAGGGTGCATATACTATAGTTGGGTGCAGATATGATAATGGCAAAGATAAATTAAAATAAAATAAAGTATGGATGAGAATAAATTATAGTATTCCCCATAGGGTTGTAGAGATATACGTCTGTATATAGAGAGATCAGTAGGGATGATGTTGGTCACTTTGATATAAGGAGATGAAATATATAGGAGTTACGAATGAGAAATCCATTATTCAGTTATGGTGTAGGGATTCTGGTATGGTGATGGGAATTAGTAGATAGGGTGGTGTGCCCTTCGGAGACAGGGTGTCGAGGTCCGGCTGTTTACCAGCACCCCGACTCCCTCTCCCTGCTGGGCCCCCCTCCCCCTATCTACTAATTCCCATCACCATACCAGAATCCCTACACCATAACTGAATAATGGATTTCTCATTCGTAACTCCTATATATTTAATCTCCTTATATCATAGTGACCAACATCATCCCTACTGATCTCTCTATATACAGACGTATATCTCTACAACCCTATGGGGAATACTATAATTTATTCTCATCCATACTTTATTTTATTTTAATTTATCTTTGCCATTATCATATCTGCACCCAACTATAGTATATGCACCCTATTATAGCTATACATACGGTAATGAACACATATATATGACCATCAAGGTGAACACATATGAATCCTGTATACAAACAAGTGGATCCATTCCGGTCTTTACTAACATCCAAGATATCCTACAGATCCCTCCCCTATAAATAGGGTGGAGATTAGCAATACTGTCTGCCACTGATGAAGGTGCAAGTGTGCACCGAAACCGTTTGGTCCTTATTCAGACAGTATTTTGATCCCCTTATGGTACAGTAGTTAAAGATTCTCTGCCAACAGAGACTGCTAAAGTCATATAATAGAGCCGGCCGCAATAGGTGACGTCTTTGGTCAGCTGATCGCAGTGACGGAGATACGCCCCGAGTCCCGTGGGACGCAACCAGAAGACGCCGGAAGTAGGAGACGCCGCAACGGAGAGAGTCGCCGAGCAAAGCTGCAGGACACGTGCGCACCAACGTTCCCCAGGACTGGACCATCTTCAGCATACACCGCCGATAGCCACTACTTGGGAAACATCACGGACGGGGTAAGACTGTTCCAGCCTCCATATACAGCTAACTATATTCATTTGGACACAGCAAGGGAATTCAATACTAGCTGATATAATCTGATTTTATTGACTGTTTTATTGGACATCCGGATACCCACATCATTCCCAGTTGTGCATATAGCACCATGTATTGTACACTGTGACGTATATTTTAGATTTTATAGACATACTAGACAGACTGATCACCTGTACTAGTATCTATTACCATACACCACAATATCGCATTTTATTCCATATGAGAACATTGCGTACTGTGGTACATTTTATTGGAATACCCTGACGCCACCTATCTGGAACCACCCGCATATATCCCTTGTGGCATTCTTATCCTTAATAAATAATTTATTATTACATACAACTTACTCATTTATATGTGTACCTAGACATTTGAGTGCCCTCCACCTCACATATCCATTTGTTTATCTACTACTTTGGCAGTAGGTGCTGCCATCTGGAGAGAGCACCTATCCGTGAATTGTCGACAGTGGAGGCTCTGTATATTTTCTATCAAGAAATAAGTACATCTGACATTGACAAGGCATAGTTCCCGGTAGATCACAGTGCATTTCTTCCCCAAATAGTAGCGTATGGACAACAGCAATGAAGGAGGTTGTAGTACTCCTTCTCTCTTTCTATCTAAAGCCTCTCTGCAGAATCTTAGGCATGTAGTGAGGTTCCTTGTAAATGTTTCTGTAATTCCTAGGCTGAGGGGTATAGATTTAAGTTACGGCTGGCCAAACCATCTTCTTCTTGCCACTCTTTCATGAAGGCCAGACTTGTGGAGTACACAACTAATAGTTGTCATGTGAACAGATTCTGCCACCTGAGCTGTGGATCTCTGTAGCTCCTCTAGAGTGCCCATGAGCCTCGTGTCTGCTTCTCTAATTAGTGCTCTCCTTACCTGGGCTGTCAGTTTAGGTAGATGGCCATGTCTTGGTAGGTTTGCAGTTGTGTCCATTTTCAGATGATGGATTGAACAGTGCTCCGTGAGATGTTCAGAGCTTGGGATATATTTTAAGCCTAACTCTACTTTACACTTTTCCACAACTTTATCCATGACCTGTCTGGTATGTTCCTTGGTTTTCATGATGCTGTTTGATCACTAATGTTCTCTATTAAATCTCTGAGGCCTTCACAGAACAGCTGTAGTTATACTGAGAATACATTACACCCAGTTGTTCAGTTGACTTCTGAAGATTTTTATTTCTTAAAATTTTTGAAAACCATGTATCATTTTCATTTCACTTCACAACATTTGCTACTTTGTATTGAAATATTGTAACGGTCGCGTACACACACACACAGGGGGGAGGGAAGTGACCACTGCGCTCCACCCTTACCCCTGGCCCTGCCTACTTGCGAGTCCTAATGACAGGGGACAACTGGACGGCAATCCCTAACTTGGAGTAAGTGCAGGGATGACAGACAGACAAACAACAGGACGTGAACGGACCGAGTCAATACCAGGAAAGCTGCAAAGTACAAATGGGGAAAGCAGAGAATTGTCAGGAGAAGCCGGGGTCATAAATACCAGGAGAGCAGAGAAGTACAAGAGGAGTCCTAAGAGAGTAGTCAGGTGGGAGCCGAGGTCACAATACCAGGACGGAAGCGCAGTACAAGAGGAGCAGGCAACAGGATGGTCAGGAACAGGATCAGGTAAGTATTCAGCAGTCCAACAAATAGCCAGGAACCTAGAAATTAACAGGCAACCTGTAGCCAGCAGGCTGCCTGTATTTATAGTGGGGAGTGAGGGTCATGTGACGTGGCCAGCGTCACATGACCGACAGACCAACCAGTCGAGCACCGAGTGATCAGCTCGGCGCTCAAGGCAGACTAGGAGCAGGGAGCCACCCAGCTAGTAAAGCCGCCCTGGGAATAAGGTCAAACACAGAACCTCATTCCAAAAGCTAAGCAACAGTTCTGCGGGCAATGGGGGACCGAGTGCACCTTCGGAACCCCGTGACAAATATCCCATAAAATCCCAATAAAATACATTTAACTTTGTGGCTGTAACATGAAAAAACTTTCAAGGGGTATAAATATTTTTTCGAGGCACTGTATATTGTGCTTCTTCTGTAATCTGCTATTGCTGTGCCTTTGCCTGTAAGATTGGGGGAGGTGGCTATCAGAAGTGCCGCATAAGGTGCTAGTAAAGTTTAATACATGCAGATGTAGGAAACCATCAATATCAGTGGATTACTTAGAATGGATACCAGTGTATCCACTACTTAGCTGAAAGTAGGAACCATCTGTACTGGTTTTGAGCTTCTGGAGGTAGTGAAGAATATTCTGCTCTGTGTGTGATGGAGAAGTTGCGGGAGGTTATTAGAAGGTTAAGATGCATTGTGCTCTTGGCCTGTCCTAGAAAGATCTTTAGATATAGAGAGCAAAACACCTCTCCTGACATGTCCATTTTAAGAAATGCTTGCATTCCTCTTAAAATAACAATTCTAGAGAAGCTTTCTCTTAAAGGAGTTTTCTTTACTTAAATATTGATGACCTATCTTTAGGATAGGTCACAGATCTCAGATAATGGGGGGTCAAACTTCCCAGCAATCAGCTGATAGAAGGCACGCCGGGACTAGCACAGCTCCATACACTATATTGCCCATTCACTAAAAAGAGTTTGCAGTTTAAATCCCCAAAACCCTCTTTAACCCCTTCCCGACCAGCACCGTAATAGTGCGGCGCAGCGGGACGTGATTTGCCACCCAGCGCAGTACTTGCAACACCAAGCGATCAAAAAGGCATGTGCCCCCCAAAATAGTACCAATCAAACTGTCACCTCATCCCGCAAAAAATGAGACCCTACCTAAGACAATCATTCAAAAAATAAAAAAGCTATGGCTCTCAGACTATGGAGACACTAAAACATAATTTTTTTGGTTTCAAAAATGCTATTAAACCTTAAATAAATAAGAAAAAGTATACATATTAGGTATTGCCACGTCCGTAACGATCTTCTCTATGAAAATATCACATGAACTAACCCCTCAAGTGAACGCTGTAAAAATAAATAAATAAAAACTGTGCCAAAATTATAAATTTTTAGTCACCTTTCCCCATAAAGTGTAATAATGAATGATCAAAAAATCATATGTACCCAAAATGGTACCAATAAAAACATCAACTCATCCTGCAAAAAACAAGCCCCTGCACAAGACGATCGGCAAAAAAATAAAAAAAAATATGGCGTTCAGAAAATGGAGACACAAAAACATAATTTTTTTTCAAAAATGCTTTATTATGTAAAACTGAAACAAAGAAAGTAAACATATTTGATATCATTGCATCCGTAACAACCTACTCTATAAAAATAGCAGATGATCTACCCTGTCAGATGAATGTTGTAAAAAATAAAAACAGTGCCAAAACAGCAATTTTTTTGTTATCTTGCCTCACAAAAAATTTAATATAGAGCAATTAAAAATCATATGTACCCCAAAATAGTACCAATAAAACTGTCATCATATCCTATAGTTTCCAAAATGGGGTCACTTTTGGGAGCTTCTACTGTAGGGGTGCATCAGGAGGGCTTCAAATGGGACATGGTGTCTAAAACCAGTCCAGCAAAATCTGCCTTCCAAAAACCATATGGCGTTCCTTTACTTCTGCGCCCTGCCGTGTGCCCTTACATCCGTTTACGACCACATGTGGGGTGTTTCTGTAAACTGCAGAATAAGGGTAATAATAATTATTGAGTTTTGTTTGGCTGTTAACCCTCAATGTGTTAAAGAAAAAAAAAGGATTAAAATGGAAAATCTGTCAAAAAAAGTGAAATTTAGAAATGTCATCTCCATTTTCCTTTAATTCTTGTTAACAAAGTTTGTAAAATCAGTTTTGAGGAACTTGAGGGGTGTAGTTTCTACAATGGGGTCATTTATAGGGGGTTTCTATTATGTAAGCCCCACAAAGTGACTTCAGACCTGAACTGGTCCTTAAAAAGTGGGTTTTGGAAATTTTCTTAAGAATTGCTTCTAAAATTCTAAACCTTCTAACGTCCTAAAAAAATAAAATGACATTTACAAAATGATGCCAACATAAAGTAGACATATAGGGAATGTTAAGTAATAAATATTTTATGAAGTATCACTTTCTGTTTTAAAAGCAGAGAAATTGAAATTTAGAAAATTGAGAATGTTAAAATTTTTGGTAAATTTGGGATTTTTTCATAAATAAAGGTGAAATATATTGACTGAAATTTATGACTATCATGAAGTACATAAATAGAATAGACGGCTCTACCGCTCAGGATAATGATCGAGGTGCAGAGCTGCTAAAACTGACTCACCCAGTCAGGAGTAGATAATGTAAAAGAAAGAGAGTAAGCAGGCACACTCTGATTCGGGTCAATAAATTAATTTATTTGTATATAAAATGGCTGTAACGTATATTATAAAGTGTTCAATAAAATATCGTGTAGAGATGGGTGGATTATCATTCAATGGTTGCTAGCTGGTGTTTAAGAAGTATGGGAATAAAATATATATGTGAATATATAGATATGGATGTAAAATGTGCGCTATAAGGATGATGCGCTGGGAGATGTAAAGATATGGATAAAAAATTGTTTGCGCTAGAAAAATTATGCGCTAGAAAAACAAAAAAGGGTAAAAATAATAATAATAGTAGTAGTATCGATGTCCTTATGGGTAGAAAGGTCTATCCATGAAAAAATAGTCTTAGAATAATCTGTATTGCTCCTTAATCTAAGGTAGTCTTATTATTTAATAATATTATTCTCTGGATATGAATAAAAGAATGGATGTTGCGCCTTGAGACTCCTTTATGATCCGTAATATTCCATAGAGGGTAGGTGATGTGACTCAATATTGTAAGTCAATTTCCCGCACTTAGTCTGGCTGCAGATGTCACTTACCCTTCACCCAGCGTTGTATTCGGTCCTCAAGCGGTGATTTGTTCTCCCTCGGCGGCTGTCCTGGATCCCGGAGTCGGCGGTGTAGCTCGTGTTGCTCGTTTAGCTATCACTCGTAACAGGGCTGGAGGATTACCCAGAACAAGCCGGGACTATTCAACACAAAGCCGCGACCACGTGACAACCTACGTCACCTCACAGACGCGCGAACCACGCCTCCCGGCGTCCCTAGCAACACGAGCTACACCGCCGACTCCGGGATCCAGGACAGCCGCCGAGGGAGAACAAATCACCGCTTGAGGACCGAATACAACGCTGGGTGAAGGGTAAGTGACATCTGCAGCCAGACTAAGTGCGGGACGCCGCACCCAGGCTCAGAGCACCCCTTAATCCCACAGTACCCGCATGATAACTACTATAGCATCCTATGATACAATGTACTAATGCAAATGTCTGCGGCTGTATGAAACATAATTGACTTACAATATTGAGTCACATCACCTACCCTCTATGGAATATTACGGATCATAAAGGAGTCTCAAGGCGCAACATCCATTCTTTTATTCATATCCAGAGAATAATATTATTGAATAATAAGACTACCTTAGATTAAGGAGCAATACAGATTATTCTAAGACTATTTTTTCATGGATAGACCTTTCTACCCATAAGGACATCGATACTACTACTATTATTATTATTTTTACCCTTTTTTGTTTTTCTAGCGCAAACAATTTTTTATCCATATCTTTACATCTCCCAGCGCATCATCCTTATAGCGCACATTTTACATCCATATCTATATATTCACATATATATTTTATTCCCATACTTCTTAAACACCAGCTGGCAACCATTGAATGATAATCCACCCATCTCTACACAATATTTTATTGAACACTTTATAATATACGTTACAGCCATTTTATATACAAATAAATTAATTTATTGACCCGAATCAGAGTGTGCCTGCTTACTCTCTTTCTTTTACATTATCATGAAGTACAAGTCTCAGAATGGCTTGGATAAATAAAAGTGTTCCAACGTTATTACCACATAAAGTGACATATGTCAGGTTTGCGAAAAATGGCCTGGGCAGGAAGGTGGAAACTGGCCCGGGGTAGAAAGGGTTAAAAATCTATGTTGTGTGATTTCTCTGTTATTCCTCTCTCCTCCTGTATGAATATACTGAACTGACAACTGGGTATTACCATTCTACATGTCAATAAGATTCCTGCATGGACTGCCACTGATTGAGTCCAGTATCTAGGCACATGCCACATTGACAAGGGAAATTATAACACTAAGTTCAAAGGAACAGCACAGTACAGAGTTCTTAGAGGTTGAACTTGATGGACCTGTGTCATTTTTCCACCTATGTAACTATGTAAGAGGATTATCTGAAGGTCTTCTTCAAGGCTGGGGATACATGCCAATCTTGGACCTGACACCTGTTGTTGTAAAGCAGTGCAGCTACTGAATGGCAATGCAGTGTCACTTGCATGTTGTTGTGACTGAGACCCTAAAACTGCAAAAAAAATACAGGGATTTCCTGTGATTGTGGAGTAATGCTTACAGAAATTAGCGAGTTTTGCTGCAACCTCATTCAGTTCAATGGCTGCACTGGTACTCAGATCACTGTGTAGCCCTAGAATAAGGAAGTACGCTATACTATAAATATGCTCTGTCTTCTTAGCAACTCTGTAATTTAAATAAATGGTACAAACTACACAAGGTCTCCTCTTTCCTGTATAAGACACATAGAGGAAATATTGGGCAATTTGGTTATAAATATGATCCCTTATTTAACTTTTGATAGATCTGTTTCTCTGATGGGTCCCATTCACTGTCACAGAACCTCCAGCATCCAAAGCTATTTTTATATAATAGCTAACTGAGAAGCTAAGAGGCTTGCAATTAGACGAATCTCAGCAAAATGTTTTGCAGTGATTAAAAGCAATCATGTATGCTAATGATGCTTCTCAATATTCTCTACCTTCCTTTTTGGGATGTTAGCAGGTGCTGGTATGTATTCCACAGTGCTATGTTACATATGCTATGAAAATTAAACTATTACAAACATATTTTATTGTCATCCAGCCACGGACAACTAAACTATGTGGCTAAAAGATCAGACGGCTGCAGATATATGGATTTTTTTAAAACTTCTAAACAATAAAACGTGTTTCTGGGTGGATCTCTGTCTGCTCTACATATCAAATAACATATTAACCTAGTTAAGGCTGAAAAAGAAATATGTCCATCCAGTTCAGCCTGTTATTTTGCAATTTCCCAACTTCAAATCTGATAATTTGAATAAGGGCCTTCCATGCCCATACTGCGGACCGCAATGTTCGAATGGGTCTGCAATCTGCAAGATAAGGCGCGGTGCGGAGCAGAGGCATGGATTGAAAGTCCACGGAAGCGCTACAAAGCGCGTCTTATCTTTAGCCGGATTTTGAGAATTGTAGACCCATTCAAGTTAATGGGTCTGCGACGCAATACAGGATTCACATGGCCAGTACCCATGCATTGTGGGCCCCAATTTGCGGTCTGCAGCACAGGCACGGGTGGCCTATGGTCATGTGAATGAGCCTGTACTCCCTGGATCAATGACCCTTCTCCAGAAATCTAGTAACCTGTAATATTATTACACTCCAGAAATACATCCAGGCCCCTCTTCAACTCTTTTAGTGAATTCACCATCACCATCTCCTCAGGCAAAGAGTTTTAATAGTCTCACTACTCTTACCGTAAAGAATCCTCTTCGATGTCTGTAGAAACTTTTTTTCCTCTAGTCATAGAAGATGCTGCCTTGTTACAGTCACAGTCCTCGGTATAAATAGCTCACGGGAGAGATTTCTGTACTGACCTTTGATATCTTTTTCCTAAATTAAAAAACCCTAATTTTGGTAATCTTTCTGGGTACTGTAGTCCACCCATTCCAGTTATTACTTTAGTTGCCCTCCTCTGAACTGTCTCTACAACTGTTATGTCTTTTGTCTGCACAGGAGCCTAAAACTGTACAAAATATGCCATGTGCGGTCTGACTAGTGATTTATAAAGTGGTAGAACAATGGGGGGAGGGGAGAATTTATCAAGCTCTACACTCCAGAATTCTGGCTTAAAAAATCTCAGAATTGGGTTTTGAGACTTTTTGGGCTCACTTCCTCAAAAAAATTTGAGACATTTTGCATTTGTACTCCAATCCAATTTTGAAAAGTGAATGGGGAAGTGGTGGAACTTAGCCTGTTGAGCTGATTTAAGCCAGATTTATCAATTGAGACTATTTCAAAATTCCCCAAAAAATTATCTCCAACTGTAATAAAAGAGGTGGTGTAGAAAGTGGAGTAACATCACAAAACACAAGTGTAGGCGCACATGCAGATGAATTGGATTCAGGAGTTGCGCATGGGCCACGTAGAAGAATAGTTCTGTCCCCGTCCACAGCAGAATTGATGTCCAGTCAATAGCCCAGGTTGGAAATCTAGTAAAGGATTTAATGTCAGTAGAAGTTGGATTTTCAGAAGAGTAGCATCACATTACTTACTTCTTGGGAAGCTGATCCAAACAGCTTCGGAATGGTAAATACATTATAAAGTTTCTAAGTCAATGAATATTAAGTGGGATTAAATATAAGATAACACAGACAAATCATATACAAAATATTAAAAAGTAAATAAACATCACTAGCCTAAATATGCAATATGGGGTAGGGCTCCGGTCGGCCATGTTTTAACACATGGCTGTCTACAATTTTATAACACATCGCCGACACCCCAGGGTGTACAAGAGATAGGGCAAATCAATACTTACATCCTACCTAGGATAAAGTTCCAAGTGGAGTCCCACCTAATTGTCGGTGCAGACCACAGTTATTCCCATCAGCCCCTCCTCCAGTGTGCATCACGCATGTCTCTGAGATCTGAGATCACTCAGGAATGTGGCCTTATCAGCACAGACAGAATTAAGGGTCACAGAACCAATCAGTACTTAAAAATACCCTTACAATACAGTTTAGTATATCATTTTTTTTATTTTTACATTCTGAATCATCTCACAATTTCACCCCTCCATAAAAGCAAAAACAAAATTGTGCTTTCTCTGTTTACTTACAGACAAGGTCCTACAAAGCCTCATGTGCTCTCAATCCCGTGGTCGGGGAAAAGATCTAATCGAAGACTTCAGAGGAATAACAGCTTTTCTCCAAACAGTCCACAGTTTAATCTTGGTATGTTTAATGTACTGCCTTATTTTACCAAGTTCAAAATTCATGATTTTTATTGTTTATCTTTTCAATTCTGTTTATTAATTTTACATTATGGCAGATTATAAATATAATATAATCTGCTACATGTAATATTATGTCATTATATCCTTTACTGCTGTTTTATCAGATCCTTCAGATGTACATATTGATGTAGACATAGCTTTTTTATTTTATATATATATATATATATATATATATATATACATACAGAGAGAGAGAGAGAGAGGGAGAGTTGTGCTTAAATAATTTTCTATATTTCTACATAAATTTGACCTGAAACTACATCAGATTTTCTTCTTAAAAGAAGATAAAGATCACCAAATCAAACAAATAAGTGAAAAACATTAGACTTGGTCTTTGATTGACTGAAAAAATTATCCAATATCACATGTCTGTGAGTGACAAAAGTATGTGAACTAGTGTTGGGCGAGCATGCTCGGCCAAACACCAGTTCGGCTTGAGCATCGCTATGCTCGGCCAAATATCACGTGTGCTCGAGTCAGTGTATTTAAATCTAATTTAGACTCTATTTCTGTAAAGTTTTTTGGTGGGATTCGAACTCACAACCTTCTACATTACAGCCCAGAATGTTAACCAATACACTATACAGCTGCATGGCCAATTACTTTAAAAAATAAATAAATAAATATGAGACTTCTGCTGTATAGGAATACTTGCTGTAAAAGTATTCCTATACAGCAGAAGTCTCATATTTTTATTTTATTTTTAAGTAACTGGCCATGCAGCTGTATAGTGTAGTGGTTAACATTCTGGGCTGTAATGTAGAAGGTTGTGAGTTCGAATACTGTCAGAAACTTTTCAGAAATAGAGGCAAAATTTAATCTAAATATATATGTTTTTAACCATAATATATATATATTTGTTATATATATTTAGAATACATAATATATTATAATATATGTAAATATATTATGGCTAAAACATCAGTAGTAGTTTCCCACATATTATGCATTCATATATGTCAGAAGTATGATTATATATATATATATATATATATATATATATATATATATATTATTATTTTTTTTTAATTACATACTTCTGATATATATGAATACATAATATGTGGGGGAAACTACTACTAATGTTTTAGCCATAATAAATTTTACATATAGTATAATATATAATAAATATATAATAATATATGTAAATATATTATGGCTAAAAACATATATGTTTAAATTAAATATAGCCTCTATTTCTTAAAAGTTTCTGACGGGATTCAAACTCACAACCTTCTACATTACAGCCCAAAATATTAACCACTACACTATACAGCTGCATGGCCAGTTATACAGCAAGTATTCCTATACAGCAGAAGTCTCATATTTTTTTATTTTTTGTAACTGGCCATGCAGCTGTATAGTGTAACTGGTCATGCAGCTCTACGGTGTAGTGGTTAAGATTCTTGGCTGTAATGTAGAAGGTTGTGAGTTTCAATCCCGCCAGAAATTTTTCAGAAATAGAGGCTAAATTAGATTTAACCCCTTAAGGACCCAGGACGTACCGGTACGCCCTATTTCCCGAGTCCTTAAGGACCCAGGACGTACCGGTACGTCCTGACTTAAAATCTGTATTCCGGCGCCCCAGGGGTTAATTGGAACGGGATTTCGGCTGAAATCATTCAGCCGGCATCCCGTAACAATGCAGGGGGGGGTCATTTGACCCCCCCGTATCGGCGATCGCAGCAAACCGCAGGTCAATTCAGACCTGCGGTTTGCTGCGCTTTTTGCAGTTTCTGATCCCCGCGGGCCCTGACCACGGGGATCAGAAACTTTAGAGTGGCTAAAATCATGCAGTGGGGGCGTTGCGGGAGGCGGGGGGTGCGGCAGGCGGGATCGCGATACGTACGGACCGCTGTATGGAAAAAGTTAACTGTCATCGGTCAGGGAGCTCCCTCCCTCTCCATCAGGGGGCTGCTGTGCCTTTGCAGCCCCCCGATGGAGAGGGAGAGAGCCCCCAGAGAGAGCCCCTCAGCCCTGTGCTTACCCTTCCCCGTCTGCGAAGTTGTGGCAGACGGGGAAGGTTCCCATGGCAACAGGACGCCTGCTCAGGCGTCCTGCTGTCCATGGTGCTGAACAGATCTATGCTAAAAGGCATAGATCTGTTCAGACAAGTGTAAAATACAGTACAGAACAATATATATTGTACTGTACTGTATTATACAGACATCAGACCCACTGGATCTTCAAGAACCAAGTGGGTCTGGGTCACAAAAATGTAAAAAAAAGTGAAAAAAGTTAAGATAAAAAAAACAAAACATTTATCACTGAATAAAAAAAAATAAAAATAAATACACTACACATATTAGGTATCGCCGCGTCCGTAACGACCTGATCTATAAAACGGTCATGTTACTTTCCCCGCACGGTGAACGCCATAAAAATAAAAAAATAAAAACTATGAGAAAATTGAAATTTTGCCCACCTTACTTCCCAAAAAAGGTAATAAAAAAGATCAAAAAAGTTGCATGTACGCCAAAATAGTACCAATCAAACAGTCATCTCATCCCGCAAAAAATCATACCCTACTCAAGATAATCGCCCAAAAACTGAAAAAACTATGGCTCTTAGACTATGGAAACACTAAAACATGATTTTTTTTGTTTCAAAAATGAAATCATTGTGTAAAACTTACATAAATAAAATAAAAAGTATACATATTAGGTATCGCCGCGTCCGTATCGACCGGCTCTATAAAAATATCACATGACCTAACCCCTCAGGTGACCACCGTAAAAAAATAAAAACAAAAACGGTGTAAAAAAAGCCATTTTTTGCCATCTTACGTCACAAAAAGTGTAATAGCGAGCGATTAAAAAGTCATATGCACCCCAAAATAGTGCCAATCAAACCGTCATCTCCTCCCGCAAAAAATTAGACCCTACTCAAGATAATCGCCCAAAAACTGAAAAAACTATGGCTCTTAGACTATGGAGACACTAAAACATTTTTTGGGTTTTAAAACATATAGAAACATAGAATGTGTCGGCAGATAAGAACCATTTGGCCCATCTAGTCTGCCCAACATATCTGAATACTATGGATAGCCCCTGGCCCTATCTTATATGAAGGATGGCCTTATGCCTATCCCATGCATGCTTAAACCCCTTCACTGTATTTGCAGCTACCACTTCTGCAGGAAGGCTATTCCATGCATCCACTACTCTCTCAGTAAAGTAATACTTCCTTATATTACTTTTAAACCTTTGCCCCTCTAATTTAAAACTGTGTCCTCTTGTGGTAGTTTTTCTTCTTTTAAATATGCTCTCCTCCTTTACCGAGTTGATTCCCTTTATGTATTTAAAAGTTTCTATCATATCCCCTCTGTATCTTCTTTCTTCCAAGCTATACATGTTAAGGTCCTTTAACCTTTCCTGGTAAGTTTTATCCTGCAATCCATGTACTAGTTTAGTAGCTCTTCTCTGAACTCTCTCTAGAGTATCTATATCCTTCTGGAGATATGGCCTCCAGTACTGCGCACAATACTCCAAGTGAGGTCTCACCAGTGTTCTGTACAGCGGCATAAGCACTTCACTCTTTCTACTGCTTATACCTCTCCCTATACATACAAGCATTCTGCTGGCATTTCGTGCTGCCCTATTACATTGTCTTCCCACCTTTAAGTCTTCTGAAATAATTACTCCTAAATCCCTTTCCTCAGATACTGAGGTCAGGACTGTGTCAAATATTCTATATTCTGCCCTTGGGTTTTTACGCCCCAGGTGCATTATCTTGCACTTATCCACATTAAATTTCAGTTGCCAGAGTTCTGACCATTCTAGTTTTCCTAAATCCTTTTCCATTTGGCGTTTCCCTCCAGGAACATCAACCCTGTTACATATCTTTGTGTCATCAGCAAAAAGACAAACCTTCCCATCGAGGCCTTTTGCAATATCACTTATGAAGATATTAAACAAAATTGGTCCCAGTACAGATCCCTGTGGAACCCCACTGGTAACATGACCTTGTTTTGAATGTTCTCCATTGACTACAACCCTCTGTTGTCTGTCACTCAGCCACTGCCTAATCCACTCAACAATATAAAAATGAAGTTATTGTATAAAACTTACATAAATAAAAAAAATTGTATACATATTAGGTATCGCCGCGTCCGTGACAACCTGCTCTAGAAAATTACCACATGATAAAACCTGTCAGATGAATGTTGTAAATAACAAAAAAAAAAAAGTGCCAAAAAAGCTATTTCTTGTTGCCTTGCTGCACAAAAAGTGTAATATAGAGCAACCAAAAATCATATGTACCCTAAACTAGTACCAACAAAACTGCCACCCTATCCTGTAGTTTCTAAAATGGAGTCACTTTTTTAGGGTTTCTACTCTAGGGGTGCATCAGGGGGGCTTCAAATGGGACATGGTGTAAAAAAAAACAGTCCAGCAAAATCTGCCTTCCAAAAACCGTATGGCATTCCTTTCCTTCTGCGCTCTGCCGTGTGCCCGTACAGCGGTTTACGACCACATATGGGGTGTTTCTGTAAACTACAGAATAAGGGCCATAAATATTGAGTTTTGTTTGGCTGTTAACCCTTGCTTTGTAACTGGAAAAAAAATATTAAAATGGAAAATCTGCCAAAAATGTGAAATTTTGAAATTGTGTCTCTATTTTCCATTAAATCTTGTGCAACACCTAAAGGGTTAACAAAGTTTGTAAAATCAGTTTTGAATAGCTTGAGGGGTGTAGTTTCTTAGATGGGGTCACTTTTATGGAGTTTCTACTCTAGGGGTGCATCAGGGGGGCTTCAAATGGGACATGGTGTTAAAAAACCAGTCCAGCAAAACCTGCCTTCCAAAAACCAAACCGCGCACCTTTCACTCTACGCCCTACTGTGTGCCCGTACAGTAGTTTACGGCCACATATGGGGTGTTTCTGTAAACGGCAGAGTCAGGGCAATAAAGATACAATCTTGTTTGGCTGTTAACCCTTGCTTTGTTAGTGGAAAAAATGGGTTAAAATTGAAAATTAGGCAAAAAAATGAAATTCTCAAATTTCAGCCCCATTTGCCAATAACTCTTGTGCAACACCTAAAGGGTTAACGACGTATGTAAAATCAGTTTTGAATACCTTGAGGGGTGTAGTTTCTTAGATGGGGTCACTTTTAGGGAGTTTCTCCTCTAGGGGTGCATCAGGGGGGCTTCAAATGGGACATGGTGTCAAAAAACCAGTCCATAAAAATCAGCCTTCCAAAAACCAAACGGCGCACCTTTCACTCTACGCCCCGCTGTGTGGCCGTACAGTAGTTTACTGCCACATATTGGGTGTTTCTGTAAACGGCAGAGTCAGGGCAATAAAGATACAATCTTGTTTGGCTGTTAACCCTTGCTTTGTTAGTGGAAAAAATGGGTTAAAATGAAAAATTTGACAAAAATATGAAATTCTCAAATTTCCTCCCCATTTGCCAATAACTCTTGTGCAACACCTAAAGGGTTAACAATGTATGCAAAATCAGTTTTGAATACCTTGAGGGGTGTAGTTTCTTAGATGGGGTCATTTTTGGGTGGTTTCTATTATGTAAGCCTCGCAAAGTGACTTCAGACCTGAACTGGTCCCTAAAAATTGAGTTTTTGTAAATTTCTGAAAAATTTCAAGATTTGCTTCTAAACTTCTAAGCCTTATAACATCCCCAAAAAATAAAATATCATTCCCAAAACAATTCAGACATGAAGTAGACATATGGGGAATGTAAAGTCATCACAATTTTTTGGGGTATTACTATGTATTACAGAAGTAGAGAAACTGAAACTTTGAAATTTGCTAATTTTTTTCAAATTTTTGGTAAATTAGGTATTTTTTTGTGCAAAAAAAAAAAAAATTTTGACTTCATTTTACCAGTGTCATGAAGTACAATATGTGACGAAAAAACAATCTCAGAATGGCCTGGATAAGTCAAAGCGTTTTAAAGTTATGAGCACTTAAAGTGACACTGGTCAGATTTGCAAAAAATGGCCTGGTCCTTAACCGCCTCACGTCCGCCCATAGGATATAAACGTCCTATGGGTGGACGTCTATTTCTGACAGCACGTTTTAAAACGTCCTGTCAGAAAAAGCAGCTGCACGCTAATCGTGCAGCTGCTGATCGGGTTGCCCGCTGTCAGTGACAGCAGGGCAACCCAGAGATAAGGCAGGGACAGTGCCCAGGTGTCCCTGCCTTCACGATCGCTGCAGACACAGCGCTCACCGAGCGCTGTGTCTGCAGAGCAGGAAGCGCTGTGCGCTTCCTGTTCCGGCCCGGCGGTCATGTGACCGCCGGGACCGGAGAGTGCAGGGGCTGTGTGAGGTCTCTCAGAGACCTCGATCAGCCCTGCTGTGAGGCTGTACAGCGCAGGATTGCTGCTGTACAGCCTCTCTAGGGGTGCATTTGTCCTGTAACTGGGGCTACTATGTCAGCCCCAGTTACAGGAGAAATCAACAGTGAAAAAAAAAAGTGAAGTAAATGTCCCCCAGAGGTCTTGTATGACCTTATGGGTGACGAAAAGTGTAAAATAAAATAAAAATAAAATAAAGTGTTGAAAAAATAAAATAAAAAAAAGGTTCACATGTAAAAAAAAAAAAAATCCCAAGTAAGGAATAAAAAAATAAAAAAAAAATAGAAAAAATAAAATAAAATAGACATATTTAGTTTTGCCGCGTCCGTAAAAACCAGCTCTATAAAAATATCACATGACCTAACCCCTCGGGTGAACACCGTAAAAAATAAATAAAAAAAACTGTCAAAACAAGCAATTTTTGTCACCTTGCATCACAAAAGGTGCAACACCAAGTGATCAAAAACGCGTATGTCCCACAAAATAGTACCAATAAAACCGTCACCTCATCCCGCAAAAAATGAGCCCCTACATAAGAAAATCTCTCAAAAAATAAAAAAACTATAGCTCTCAGAACATGGACACATTAAAACATAATTTTTTGGTTTCAAAAATGCTATTATTGTGTAAAACTTTAATAAATGAGAAAAAGTATACATATTAGGTATCGCCACGTCCGTAACAATCTGCTCTATAAAAATGTCACTTGACTGAACCCCTCAGGTGAACGCTGTAAAAATAAATAAATAGAAACTGTGCTAAAACAACCAATTTTTTGGTCACCTTGCCCCATAAAGTGTTATAATGAATGATCAAAAAATCATATGTACCCAAAAATAGTACTAATAAAACTGGCACCTTATCCCCTAGTTTCCAAAATGGGGTCACTTCTTGGGAGTTTCTACTGTAAGGGTGCATCAGGGGGCTTCAAATGGGACATGGCATCTAAAAACCATGTGGAGTTCCTTTCCTTCTGCGCCCTGCCGTGTGCCCATACAGCAGTTTACGACCACATGTGGGGTGTTTCTGTAAACCGCAGAATCTGGGTAATAAATATTGAGTTTTGTTTGGCTGTTAACCATCGATGTGTTAAAGAAAAAAATTGATTAAAATGGAAAATCTGCCAAAAAAGTGAAATTTAAAAATTTGATCTCCATTTTCCTTTAATTCTTGTGGAACGCCTAAAGGGTTAACAAAGTTTGTAAAATCGGTTTTGAATACCTTGAGGGGTGTAGTTTCTACAATGGGGTCATTTATGGGGGTATCCACTATGTAGGCCCCACAAAGTGACTTCAGACCTGAACTGGTCCTTATAAAGTGGGTTTTGGCAATTTTCTTACAAATTTGAAGAATTGCTTCTAAACTTCTAAGCCTTCTAACGTCCTAAAAAAATAAAATGACATTTCCAAAATGATGCCAACATAAAGTAGACATATGGGAAATGTTAAATAATAACTATTTTATGAGGTATCACTTTCTGTTTTGAAAGCAGAGAAATTGAAATTTAGAAAATTGCGAATTTTTCAAATTTTTGGGTAAATTTGGGATTTTTTCATAAATAAAGGTGAAATATTTTGACTCAAATTTATGACTATCATGAAGTACAATGTGTCACGAGAAAACAATCTCTGAATGACTTGGATAAATAAAGGTGTTCCAAAGTTATTACTACATAAAGTGAGATATGTCAGTTTTGCAAAATTTGGCCTGGTCAGGAAGGGGGCAAAGGGCCCAGATGGGAAGTGGTTAAGGTGAAAATAAGCCCGGTCCTTAAGGGGTTAAAAACACTGGGTGTCCCCAAGCACTGATTCCATATATGGACATAGCTATATATGGAGTCAGAGCAGGGACTCCTAAGCCGAAATAGAGTCCTGACACCCTCCCCTCTTCAGAGCAGGGGGTGCCTGGTTTAATGCTCAAGTTCTCCCATTGACTTTCATTGTGCTCAGGTGCTCTGTATAGCACCCGAGCATCAGGAAGTGTTCTACTCGAACACCAGAGCACACAAACACTTTGGTGCTCGACCAACACTAATGTGAACCTTTCCGTAACCTTTCCGTCTGGTGTGACCCCCTTCTGCAGCAATAACTGCAACTAAATGTTTCCAGTAATTGTTGATTAGTCCTGCACATCGGTTTGGAGGGATTTTATCCCATTCCTCCATACAAAACAGCTTCAACTCTGTTATGTTGGGGGATTGCCTCCCATGAACTGCTCGCTTCAGGTCCTCCCACAACATTTTTAGTGTATTAAGGTCAGGACTTTGACTTAGCAATTCCAAAACATTAACTTTAGTTTTCCTTATCCATTCTTAGGTAGAATAACTTCTGGAACAGCAAATGCACCGTCAGTTGCTACTCGACGCAGTAACGCAGGCACAAGATTAGCAGGGCTTCTTACAAATCGGTTGCCTCATCTCTAGAAAAAAATAGTATATATAAAAGCATTGTAATTAGAGATGAGCGAAGTTTTGTAAAATTCGATTTGGCTGCTTCGGCAAAATCTTGCTTTGTGACGAATTTGTGGCAAATTACTTTGCGGGTGCCGTATTTGTGCTGCTTCCCATCATTGTACCCCTCAGATGCCGCGTTCATAGCTGATCGCCACATCTGATAGGAATAATACAGTGTAAAATTTTTAAAAATAAGTAATACTTACCTTATCCATTTGCTAGCAACGGGCCAGATGACCCCATCTTGCTTGAAAGTCTGTCGCAAATTCTTGCAGGGCCCGAGATGATGTCATCACGCCGGCCGGCGTGGTGATGTTATACGTCATCGTGCACGGGATTTTGTCCGAGATCTTCAAGTAAGATGGCAGTGGCCGACCCGTTGCGTGCAAATGGAGCAGGTAAGTATTAGTTTTTTTTTTTTTTTTTACACTATTTCAGGTTAAATCGATTCACTACTGGACTTCGACTCGCTCATCACTTATTGTAATAGTTGGGGGCTGGCAAGCTTTAAAGGGTTTCTGTCACCCCATTAAACCGTTTTTTTTTTTTTTTCTTTACTAATAATCCCTATAGTGCGATCTCATGATACATAAGCAAATTAATCATTTTGGTTCAGTAGAATTTGCTAAAAATCTATTTTTAAAATATGCTAATTACCTTGCTACCAGCAAGTAGGGCGGCTACTTGCTGGTAGCAGCCGCATCCTCCAATGGTAATGACGCCCCCTCGGCATGCTGATTGACAGGGCCAGGGAAGGGAATCGTTCTCTGCTGGCGCTGTTAGAATTTGAAATCTCGCGCCTGCGCCGTACCTGTCTTCAATCGGCGCAGGCGCACTGAGAGGCGGCCGCTCGCTCGACCGCTCCATCCTCAATGCACCTGCGTCGATGACGTCATCAAGTACACCCGGAAGAGAAGACGCCGGCATCGCTGGAAGGAGGCGGAGAGTCTGGTGACGTCGCTGGATGCTCGAATCAGGTAAGTATGTACATAATAAGCATGCTGCCACAAAAACCACCAACGAAATGGGAATAAATAATTTTATAAAAATGACAGTTATTAACACTATACCACCAACGATTATTAATAATAAATCTCTTCCGGGTGTACTTGATGACGTCATCGACGCAGGCGCATTGAGGATGGAGCGGTCAAGAGAGCGGCCGCCTCTCAGTGCGCCTGCGCCGATTGAAGACAGGTACGGCGCAGGCGCGAGATTTCAAATTCTAACAGCGCCAGCAGAGAACTATTCCCTTCCCTGGCCCTGTCAATCAGCATGCCGAGGGGGCGTCATTACCATCGGAGGATGCGGCTGCTACCAGCAAGTAGCCGCCTTACTTGCTGGTAGCAAGGTAATTAGCATATTTTAAAAATCGATTTTTAGCAAATTCTACTGAACCAAAATGATTAATTTGCTTATGTATCATGAGATCGCACTATAGGGATTATTAGTAAAGAAAAAAAAAAAACGGTTTAATGGGGTGACAGAAACCCTTTAAAGGTTATGTACACCTTTGGAAGCAATTTTTGGTTATGATTGAATTATACTCTTTTTTGGATAAAAATCATATTTTCAGTTGGCCTTTATTAAAAATATAAAGCCATTCTGTCACAAAGGGATAAGATGTTTGTCTAGCTGTGTGACTGGTACTTTCACTTCGTGCCAGTCATCTAATAACCCTACTCTCTAAACTACTAAGAGGCCATAAACAATAATCTAAGCCACATTCTTATCAGTAAGATAAGGATTGAGCTATAATGAGTGTTTATAATGTCAGAGAGCAGAGATAAGGAGTCCGTCTGCTCCTGGTCTGACGGAAAAGACAGAAAATCCAAAGGGTGCAACTAAATCATCTCAACTCTGTACAGAAAAAAGGATGCCATATTGTTAATAAAGACCCATTGGAAAAAAGATTTTTAGCTCAAAATGAGTACAATGCAATAATAAAATATATTGCCCCCCAAAGGTGTGCATAGCTTTTAAGCTGCAGCATTAATTCTACCACCATCTATACCTTGACATGTATACATGTGCTTCATTCTGTACGATAATAGTGAGAATCATTAATTTCTAACGATAATTTGTTTTCCCTTAGTCCTAACAGTGGCACAGATGGGGTATTCTGCCCCTGTGGACTGGTTAGGACAGGTGGAAGTTTTAATGAAATTAAACAACACATACACACACCCTCCCTCCCCCAATAAAGAGGGGGCGTGACCCCTCAGGCCCTTGTGTAGTTACAAGGTAGGAAAATAAATAAATAACAACTTTAAAGTATAACTAAGGGGGGAATATTTGTGTGCCACTGTTAGGACTAAGGGAAAACAAATTATCGTTAGAAATTAACGATTCCCTTACGTCCTAACCAGTGGCACAGATGGGGATTTAGCAAGAAGAAACCCCCATGGGAGGGTCCTCATGCCTGGCGGAAGCTAATACTGTCCGGCCAAATGAGGAATAGCTATGAATTCTAGAATCCACTCTATAGTGTGAGATAAAGGTGGGGTGAGAACTCCAAGAAGCCGACTTACAGATCACATCCAATGGAATCGAGCTTCTCTCTGCAAATGAAGTGGCCACTGCCCAAGTGGAGTGGGCCCTTAGAAACTCAGGAGGCTCCGAGCCCTGAGACATAATGGACTCCCGAATTGCATCTTTAATCCATCGACTGATGGAGGGCTTAGAGGCTTTCCTCCCCTTGTGGGTACCGGAAAAGAGGATAGGGAGGTTTTCATCTCTCGTAAATACCTTGGAGCGTTCCAGGTAAATCCTAAGACATCTCAAAATGTCGAGGGTATGAAGCCCTCTTTCCTCAGAGGAGGGGGTGGAGCCAAAGTCGGCAGGGAAATCACCTGGTTAATGTTATCAAAGGAAGACACCTTTGGAATAAAGGTAGGCAGAAATCTAAGTAGTACCCGGTCTTGGAGGAACCTAGTATAAGGTTCAAACGCGGAGAAAGCTTGGAGTTCCCCAACTCGCTTTGCAGAGGGACCGGTCTAATCACTGTAGGCTTTAATCTTGAAGCTCCCTTCAGGAACCTCTTAATAAGGGGCTCTTGAGAAATAGACCTGTTGAGACAGGCTGAAATTGCTGAAACCTGCACTTTGAGGGTAGAAGGGGACAGCCCCTTGTCCAGACCGTCTTGCAAAAACTGAAGAATTGCCGGAATGGAAGCTTCAGTGGATGACTGCTGACGCATAGAACACCATGATGAAAAAATCCTCCAAATTCTTGAATAGGACTTATTAGTAGCTTCCGATCTGGAGTGCTCTAAGGTTCTCAAGACAGACCCCGAAAGCCCTTCTATCCTTGGAAGGGACTGATCAACCTCTAGGCCATCAGGTTGAACATTTGAAGATTTGAGGAGATCTGAGTGTCCCCCGACACCAGTACTCTCTCTGGGGGAAGCCTCCAAAATTGACCCCGACTCATCTGGAAGAGTTGGGTGAACCAAGCTCTCTTTGGCCAGTATGGAATAATGGCGATGACTGACGCTTGGTCCTGCCTGATTTTCATCAAGACCCTTGGTATCAATGAAATTGGAGGGAAGATGTAGGCCAGACTGAACCTCCATGGGATTGACAGTGCATCTATTGCCACCGGGTTGTCCTCCCTGTAAAGGGGCATGCCAGAGATCGATCTCATGGCAACGAGGTTCAACACCAAGGTGGAGAGGTATTGACCTCTCCACCTTGGTGTTGAACCTCGTTGCCATGAGATCGATCTCTGGCATGCCCCACCTGAGCGTTATCTCCTTGAAGACCTCTGGATGAAGTGACAATTCTCCGGTTGGAAGACCTCGGCTCAGGTGATCCGCGATCACATTGTGAACTCTGCGAATGTGAACGGCTGATAAGTGGTTCAATTCTGCCCAATCCAATATCACCCCTATCTCTCTCAGGAGACTTTGTGACCTCGTGCCTCCCTGCTTGTTGATATACAGCACAGCGGTCATGCTGTCTGACTGTACCTTCACTGCTTTCCCTCGAATGAAGGGAGCAAAATGAAAAAGAGCTAGTCTGATCGCTCTGATCTCCAGGAGATTCGATGACAATGATTTCTCCTGTGGTGTCCAAGTTCCTTGGACTGTCTTGTCCAGAAAATGAGCTCCCGAGCCTACTAGGGATGCATCTGAAGTAAGTATGATCCAAGAAGGCTGGATCAGGGACTTGCCGTCCTCGAGGTGAGACCACCATCTTAGGGAGGTCCGGGCATGGTAAGACAGGGAGTGCACGGAATTGAGTCCCCCCCGACTGTGATTCCACTTGGCTAGTACCTCCGACTGAAGCGGACGCAGATGCCATAATGCCCAAGGAACCGCCTCTGCGGTTGATGACATTAGTCCCAACATCTTTATCAATGTATTGAATTGTTACCTCTCGTGGTACTGAGAGAGAACGGGCTGTTAGTTGAACGGATCGCCTTCTCTCGGGAGTGAGATGAATAGTCATCTTTACCGAATCCACCACGAACCCCTCCTTGATAGCTTGGAAATAGCCATGTCCACCTTTGGGACAGGCCCCCAGGATGATACCTGATCCTCCTTTACAGGAAAAACCGCCTTGAAGCTCTTGGTCAATACGGGACCCTTCTCTGTTTTTTTCCATTCAGTCTTCATTACTTAAAGTAGGGAACTATCCGCTTTAAAGGCCCTGGGCCCCTTAGAGGCGGGAGATGAGGCTTCCCCGGATCAACGTCCTGGTCCCCCGACTGGATGGATCTTAGCAGCCGCTGGCCTTTTTCAGGAGGGAAAAAATAAGCAAAGCCATCCTCGTCCTCAGAGGAGGAAGAGGCCGATCCTTCTCTTACATCCTGAGCCCCCGATACTTTCATCGCCCGATGAGGAGAGGAAGGACGTCGGCGCTTGGAGACAAAGGCATGCTTCAATTCCTCTATAGAAGCGTTCATTTGACTAAGGTTGGTTTCCATGTAGCCCTTAACCCAGTCAACGATGTCATGGACCGTCGGTTCCTGCTGGGGGAGTGCTTTGGCCCTACAGGGAGGGCATCTGGAAAAAGCGTAGCTGTCCTCCAGCACAATCTGGCAATCATGGCACTGCAGATGACGCCTCTTACCAGCACTTTTTCTGGTGGGCTCCCGGTCACCGTCTCCGGTAGAAGACATGGTTGCAATGCAAGAGAAGGGAATAAATCGTAAAATTCAGAGGAAAAAAGGACAATTAACAGCAAGCTTCAGGATCTTTACCCAGAAGATCCTAAGGTTTGAATTGCAAATCGCAACACAGAAGAAACTTGCAAGAAAGCAGAACTTGCAAGTAATCACAAAAGTCTCAAGGTTAAACAGATAAATCTGCGCTCCAGGAGACTGAGCTTGGTGCAACACCAGCTTTAAATAGCCTTGTTTGGCGCCAAACACACTAAGCTCCGCCCCAGAAGGGGCGGGGTTAACCTTATAATAAAACCTAAATAAATTTGCCCTATACAGGCCCCTATCAGGGAAGTAACCTTGTCTGGACGAACTTGTCCGTGGGCGGACTGCTCAAGTCCACAAGGTAACCTTCGGAAATGACCATCCTAACTGTCCAAAGGACAGAAAAAAACACAAGGGCCTGGGGGTCACGCCCCCTCTTTATTGGGGGAGGGAGGGTGTGTGTATGTGTTGTTTAATTTCATTAAAACTTCCACCTGTCCTAACCAGTCCACAGGGCCAGAATACCCCATCTGTGCCACTGGTTAGGACGTAAGGGAATAGCGGTTGGCTTGATTTTTGGTGATATGGGTAATGCACTATATATGGGGTAATACACTATATATTAAAATATGTAATAACATACAGAAATGTATATACAGAAACTCACCTAGATATTTCTAGATACTGAAATCTGGAATAGTTTCCATTCTATTACTTATTTATTCTTCCCCTAGGCTTGCTCGATGAAGACAACCAGTGGATGACCCAGATAAACAGACTTCAGAAACTAATTGACAGACTGGAGAAGAAGGTACTGGAATGAATTGCCTGAGCTTTTTTCCCTTTTCATCCATAGTTCCTTTTTTTGTTCCACACACCATACTGTTCCTGAGCTTTGTAGCTGTATCAGACTGATCCTAAAGGTTCTGTATCAGATGAAATACAGACATGATAGTGCAGCTATTCTCTCCTCTGCACAGTGCCATTTATGTAGATTTGAAGTTATATTCCGATGTAGTTCTATCGACTATAAACTTCTGCCGGTTAATTTCCTGTATAATAAAGGACGATGGCATGGCTGGCACCAGACAGATTTCCCAGAAATGACCACATTAATTTTATTTGCACCCTTCCCCTCTTTTCTCCACTGATTTGAGTGCTTCAAGGTGCCCCAGGTATCTTCAGAGTCTACCAACACCCTGATAAAGGATGTTATTGGGGGTATCTACTGTGCAGTAACATGGCTATTATAATCTATTTAGGCTACTTTCACACTAGCGGCAGGACGGATCCGACAGGCTGTTCACCCTGTAGGATCCGTCCTGCCGCTATTTTGCTGTGCCGCCAGACCGCCGCTCTGTCCCCATTGACTATAATGGGGACGGGGGCGGAGCTCCGGTGCAGCACGGCAGTGCACGGCGAGAGGCCGCCGGACTAAAAAGTCGGACATGCAGTAATAGTCCGATGGCGAAATAGTGGCAGGACGGATCCGACAGGGTGAACAGCCTGTCAGATCAGTCCTGCCGCTAGTGTGAAAGTAGCCTTACTGGGTATGTCCACTCCAGGCAGCCTAAACAGTTAGGGTTTGCTAATAAAACTATATCGATATTCCCTTTTAATATACTGTACGTTGATTTATTGAGATTTAGGAACTCTTAGGAAAATGGGGAGCAGTTCCCATTAACACCATTAAGGTTCCTGCTCTTCTTTTTTCAAAGGGTCATTAAATTGTTAATACAAGGCACTCACTAATGTATTGCGATTGTCCATATTGCTTCCTTTGCTGGCTTGATTCATTTTTCCATCACATTATACACTGCTCGTTTCCAGTGGTAATGAATACCACTGCAGCGCAGATACAAGGTGGCCAGGACAGGAAGTGCTGCGCATGAGTGCCTATGCATGCCCCCATGGTCCTGGACACCGGAGAGGTCAGTGCTTTTTTCTATAGTGTTTAAGTACGTCCACCGCTGCTGGATTGCAGGGTGGTTGTAACAGCTGGAAGCAAGCAGTGTATAATGTGATGGAAAAATGAATCTAGCCAGCAAAGGAGGCAATATGGACAATCATAATACATTAGTAAGTGCCTTGTGTTAACTTTCTAAAAAACTATTTCTATATTTTGCTGTTATTTTAAAGGACTTAAAACTGGAACCCCTAGAAGAAGAAATCTTAGACGGAAGCACAAATTCAGTAAGTAATTCAATGATTTTTTTTGTGTTCCCAGCAGAGTGCTTAGCTTTAATCAGTAAAAGCTTCTAAATGTGACATTTTCAACCATCGACAGCAAATTTTACAACTATAAAATGTTTTTTTCTGTTCTTCTAAACTTCTCCAACTACCGGTAATTAAAAGAGGAAAAATGAAAATATAATATTCCAATAAATATTCCCCAGTGACCTGTATATGGGCATGTGATTGTCGGCTGTAATACACAGAATATGAAAGCAACTAAGGGCCCTGTTACAATGCTCAGTTTTCCGGTCAATTATCGGGAACAAGTGTTAATACGAACACTCTTGATAATGGCCCATATAGTCAAGCAGCTGATCAGCAGATGAATGTGCAAATGCTTGTTTGTCGGCTGATGGACATCTTTCTAAACGAATAGCATGACATGCCCAATTATCAGCAGTACATCCCCCAGTCTAATCAGGGATGTGATGCCGAAACTCAGTAGAACTGTAGAAGAGAAGAATGGCAGCGGTAGCAATCATTTCCCCCCCCCCCCCCCTTCAGTTTTGATCTGAGTAATCAGGATGGTGCAAACAAGCGCCGATGGTGTATACACTGGCCTCCTGTGTAGATATGCTGTATACGCTATCCAAAGGAGACCATATAGAGAGTATGTTATTCATAAGGAGCAATAGGGCATAAGGGGTGGGGGAGTTACAATCAGGAGATTATTTAAAGGGGTAGTACCACTAATATTAGTGTATCCTGCCCCACAGATATCGCTGTTATATCACTTTCCCCAAACATCACCATTTATCAAAACTGCCTTATTATAAAGTTATTAGCTGACCTTGGCATCCTGGGGCAAATCTGTTTTGATATTTAGTTGCTGTAGGTTACGTCCTTTATTGTAGCCTTGTAATGTAGGACACACAAGCCTCATTGGTAAGAACAAGGGGCGTGATAGTGTCACATGTCCTGCTGATGTCAGGACCCATCTCCCTGCCCAAGGCAGACAAGACCAGGATGTAGGATTCAAGCATAGGAGATAAGAGAAAATTGCATATTAGGTGAATCTAAAAAAAAATTTAAATCAAGGGACGAATTTGAGCTAGAGTAATTAGAAAATAAACTTTAGAGTGAAAAGCAGTTTATGGCATAGCTCATTTAAGGCTGATGGGCCATGTTTCTCAGAATGAGTTTAAATAAATGAGGTTTACAGAATGGCAACAAGTCAAGAATTCTAGACTGTATATAGGAGGACATTGAGAAATATATTACCAGGAGTCTCTCTACAAGGCCTCATGCACGAGACCTTATTTTTTATCTGTGTGCTAGCCACACTTTTAGCACACATTCAATTCTATGGGGTCATACTTTTTGCAGATCCGTGTGTCCGTTCCGCAAAGTATAGAATACCGTAGGTCCTATTTGTGTCTGCATTGCCGATGAGAATAGTCGTTTCTATTGAGAGGAGTTAGAAAAATGCAGAATACACACTGACGGTATCCGTATTTGGCAGATCCGCTATTTGCTGACCGTAATTCAAACATGGCCGTGTCTGTATTTTGCTTCTTGCACTATAGGGTAACCCTTTGTGCTTTCACTATGTGCATTCATATGGCTGATCAAGGGTTTGCAGAATAAACTATTGGTAGAATCAAAAAACTGTCCGGTTTCCCTGCCGTAGCCTTTATATGGAATAAATGAAAAGCCAGGAGCAGAAGCAGGAGGAGACAAACCTCCGGAGGATGAATACTAGCAGGAGATCCGTGACCTTTTCAGAACTTGTCTTTGTCTGCTCTTTTCTACTTCACCTTTGATGTTTTGTTCCTTAAATGTATTATGTTCAAAATGTCAACTTCTTTCTCCTCCAAATATAAGAATACCCTTATGTTAGTATTCTGCATAGCAAATCCCCAGAATTTTCTTTGAACGTGGATTTCACTTTCCTTTGGGGATTATTTGTTCTTACTTTACATCTACTGTATTCACTTACTGAGGATGCTCTCCCAAAGAGGTAACAATATGCAATGTGTGAATCATGTAAACCACTATGGATTCTGGTGAGCCCAGGACAAATTGAAGAGACAGCCATAAAAATACAATATGCATCCATGTATGCCTACAACTTTACCAGCTGTTTATACCCATATACCTGTTTCTACATCGAAAGCTCTGCAAGTTTACAAGTAGATGTGAATGCTTATGCATTGAAGGCACTGTCTGGCTTAGAAAACCCATTTTTCATACACCCTAAAAGGACCTTTTTAGTTAATGGAGGGGGGGGGGGGGGGGGCTCTTCATCATGAACTGGAACGTAAAGCAGTTACAAAAAGAACCCCTTGCTCTGGGAGACTACATTCATAGATTACATGGTCCAGCCCACTGATTGCAAGGTTATTGTGTAATGTTTCATGTCACCGCTGGTGGTGCTGTGGTGAGATAGTGGCCAGCAGGCACTTGAGTCCAAGCAAATTAGGCCAGTATGCATTGAAAAGGTACATGAAAAAGTAGCACCCTCATGCAATATAAAACATTCTAGTAAGATTCAATAGCGTGGAGAATACACGAGGTGCTGTACGTGTAGTGACCCATTGGTTCACTGCTAAAGGGTTAAATCTATGGTTAACAGCTAAGTTAATGCTATACTATGTTATGTTATTCTTTTAACATGAGGATGTTAGGATGTTTACTGGGATGCTAACTATGCACTATGTATTTCAAAAGGCCGTGTATGGGAGGTTAGGATTAGTTGCAGGGTGTTGTGCTGGGTCCACTTTCCCCTGGATAGAAAGTAGTTCCTGGCAAGTCAGCCTAGTGTCAAGATATGCCTGTGTAAACTTGACACGCTAAAGCAGGAAAAAACGACTCCATCTTCAGGGAGACACCATCCTTGTGAGTAAAAAGCTGCCAGAAAAAAATACTTTGCTAAGAACCAACCAATGAGGGAAAGAGGCATTGAATTTTTACAGATGGTTGAGGACCATTAAAGGGGCAGTGACATACAAAAAAAATGTATATAACAGTATGTAACAAATAGTTCTGAACTAAAATATAGCTGCATTTGGCAGCCTCACTATTAGGGCTCATAATTAAAAATAAATAAAATCAACAATAGTGTAAGTCCAACCGTTCTGCAGGTTATCAGGGCATCTCCAGCACCACCTACAGATTTGGAATGAAAATTTGGTCAGGATTTAAGAGTAGATCGCTTGTGACACTTTAGGCCTATTTCCAATCAAAACTAAATTCTAAAGGTTAAATCATCTTACATTTCTTCAGTCTCTAATAGAGATGTCAGTGTCAGAACAATTATCTTCCTCGTTCTCATGTATGAGTGAACTGGGGGGAAAAAGATACAAAAATAGATGTACAAGTATGTAAAATGAACGAATCAACTCACCGGCCTTAATAATAAGAGTTAATTTAAAAGTAAAGAGAACATTGCAGATTTTTCATGCTACAAATAATTTCCGCCACCAGATCTGTGTGTCAGCGAGGTCCATGGAAATTATTCTCCGATCTCTTTGTCTTCCATTTGAGTTTGTTGTAACAGACTGTGCATGATTAATGGCTCCTTCCTTATGTCACTGTCACATTATGTCAATCTCTTTGAATTCCTTAGCACATAATGATCGTTCAGCGGCAGCTATCTGTGATCACAGAGGAGCTGGAAGAATTTCGTCTTTCCCTAAAACACTACGTAGAGTCTGTGAACACTCAGACAGAATGTCTACAGTAAGTATCGTGTCTCTCGTACATAATAATGGCATTCGCTTCTGAGTTTCTGCCACCACCATTTCTACAGGATTACCGTCATTACTGGAAACATTACTGGAAACAGTAACGGGACTAGACAGAGTTCTCAAGGTCAGGTGAAAGTTTTTACTATACAAAAAGTATTCAAAAACTGGGTGGGGGTTGTTTCCCATAGCACACACACACTATCACATTACTGTAGTGGTACAACTAATGCTATGCTTGCTATGCTATCTTTATTAAAGAGGTGTGCAAGTATCCACAGAATAGGGCATAACTAATTGATCGCTGAGGGTCCAATTGCTGGGACCACCACTGATCTGATGAATCTTTAGGTGGGGCATGTGCTCTTCCACTCCATTCATTCTCTGTGGGACTGCTGGAGATAGCCCTATTTAACCCCTTTAATATTATAACAGTAGAACTATGTTATTCCCTATGGGGAGCTACAAAGATGTCAACCAGCCCGTCTAGCTGCTGTCCATGCCACACAGGGCAGATATTAGCTCGTGGTCATAATAATGTGGCTTGACTGTATATATCAAGTGTATCAGGAAAGGTAGCTACTAGTGTTGGTTGAGCACCAAAGTGCTCCTGTGCTCGAGTAGAACACTTCCCAATGCTCCGGTGCTCTACAGAGCACCCGAGCACAATGGAAGTCTATGGGAGAACCCGAGCATTAAACCAGGCACCCCCTGCTCTGAAGAGGGGAGGGTGTCGGGACTCTAGTTCGGCTTAAGAGTCCCTGCTCTGACTCCATATATAGCTGTCCATATATGGAGTCAGTGCTTGGTGACAACCAGTGTATTTAAATATAATTTTGCCTCTATTGGATTTGAACTCACAACCTTCTACATTACAGCCAAGAATCTTATCCACTACATTATAGAGCTGCATGGCTAGTTACTAAAAAAATATATATATACACTGCTCAAAAAAATAAAGGGAACACTTAAACAACACAATGTAACTCCAAGTCAATCACACTTCTGTGAAATCAAACTGTCCACTTAGGAAGCAACACTGAGTGACAATTAATTTCACATGCTGTTGTGCAAATGGGATAGACAACAGGTGGAAATTATAGGCAATTAGCAAGACACCCCTAATAAAGGAGTGGTTCTGCAGGTGGTGAGCACAGACCACTTCTCAGTTCCTATGCTTCCTGGCTGATGTTTTGGTCACTTTTGAATGCTGGCGATGCTTTCACTCTAGTGGTAGCATGAGACGGAGTCTACAACACACACAAGTGGCTCAGGTAGTGCAGCTTTTCCAGGATGGCACATCAATGCGAGCTGTGGCAAGAAGGTTTGCTGTGTCTGTCAGCGTAGTGTCCAGAGCATGAAGGCGCTACCAGGAGACAGGCCAGTACATCAGGAGACATGGAGGAGGCCGTAGGAGGGCAACAACCCAGCAGCAGGACCGCTACCTCCGCCTTTGTGCAAGGAGGAACACTGCCAGAGCCCTGCAAAATGCCCTCCAGCAGGCCACAAATGTGCATGTGTCTGCTCAAACGGTCAGAAACAGACTCCATGAGGGTGATATGAGGGCCCGACGTCCACAGGTGGGGGTTGTGCTTACAGCCCAACACCGTGCAGGACGTTTGGCATTTGCCAGAGAACACCAAGATTGGCAAATTCCCCACTGGCGCCCTGTGCTCTTCACAGATGAAAGCAGGTTCACACTGAGCACATGTGACAGAGTCTGGAGACGCCGTGGAGAACGTTCTGCTGCCTGCAACATCCTCCAGCATGACCGGTTTGGCATTGGGTCAGTAATTGTGTGGGGTGGCATTTCTTTGGAGGGCCGCACAGCCCTCCATGTGCTCGCCAGAGGTAGCCTGACTGCCATTAGGTACCGAGATAAGGTCCTCAGACCCCTTGTGAGACCATATGCTGGTGCGGTTGGCCCTGGGTTCCTCCTAATGCAAGACAATGCTAGACCTCATGTGGCTGGAGTGTGTCAGCAGTTCCTGCAAGACGAAGGCATTGATGCTATGGACTGGCCCGCCCGTTCCCCAGACCTGAATCCAATTGAGCACATCTGGGACATCACGTCTCGCTCTATCCACCAACGTCAAGTTGCACCACAGACTGTCCAGGAGTTGGCAGATGCTTTAGTCTAGGTCTGGGAGAAGATCCCTCAGGAGACCGTCCGCCCCCTCATCAGGAGCATGCACAGGCGTTGTAGGGAGGTCATACAGGCACGTGGAGACCACACACACTACTGAGCGTCATTTTGACTTGTTTTAAGGACATTACATCAAAGTTGGATCAGCCTGTAGTGTGTTTTTCCACTTTAATTTTGAGTGTGACTCCAAATTCAGACCTCCATGGGTTATATATATATATATATATATGAGACTTCTGCTGTATAGGAATAATTACTACTAGTAAATATTCCTATACAGCAGAAGTCTCATATTTTTTATTTAATTTTTTATTATTTTTTAGTAACTGGCCATGCAGCTCTATAGTGTACTGGTTAACATTCTTAGCTGTAATGTACAAGGTTGTGAGTTCGAATACCGCCAGAAACTTTTCAGAAATAGAGGCTAAATTAGATTTAAATACACTGACTCGAGCATAGCGATGCTCGAGCCAAACTGGTGTTTGGTCGAGCATGCTCGCCCAACACTAGTAGCTACTGAGGCATTGGAGCCGAGGGGTCAACCTCCGATGTCAAAGAAAGCCTCAGTGGTTAGAGGCAGTTAATGATCATTTTGTTACTTCTGCTGTTGGAAAATAATTATATAATGTAGAAGAGCAATGATTAAATGCCTTTGAGGAAGCTAAGTGCTTAAACATGCAAGCAGAAGTAATAATGTGAATATTATATTTATACCATGGCGAATAGTAAACCGCCTCCCATAGTTAACATTTGCAGTGTGTAGCTAGTGCCATCTAGTGCATCTGTCATCTTATGTAAACCATAGGATGCCAACATGAATAGAAGTTAGTGAATGTATGTGGGTTTAGGATTAAGGTTGCAAATTTTGATGGCCACCAGTTTCCCTGTGAAGATTATTTGCTGGGAGCCTAACGCCTAGAACCAGGGGCTCACATAGCTAGTTAAAGGGTAGCCTCAACACAGAGATCACATTTAAAGAGGACCTTTCACCTGAAAATGAAAGTTAAACTAAAGATATACCCTTACTTGCCGGCCCCGGTGGTGCTTATTCAGTTCTTCCTTTTGCACTCAGTGCCCCCGTTTGTCCGCGGTGCCCCCCGCAATATTTCCCGCCTTCTATGCTAATGAGCCATTCAGCTCAACTGGGCGGGCCTGAAAAAGTTCTCCTGGGCGTGTCTGTCTTCTCCTTGGCACGGAGCGCATCCAATCAGGGAGAAGAAGTGCCAGTTCTCGCGAGATTCGCGAGAACTGGAGCGATTTCATCCATCCTGAGCCGGCGCCATCTTGGATTCCCGCAGCGAGCATTGGAGCAGCGTCGGAGGCGGCGGCTCAGGATGGATGAAATTGATCCAGTTCTCGCGAGACCGGAGCGCGCTGATTGGATGCGCTCCATGCCAGGGAGAAGAAAGACACGCCCGGGAGAACTTTTGCAGGCCCACCCAGTTGAGCCGGATGGCTCATTAGCATAGAAGGCGGGAAATATTGCGGGGGCCACCGCGGACAAACGGGAGCACTGAGTGCAAAATGAAGAACTGTATAAGCACCACCGGGGGCCATCAAGTAAGGGTATATCTTTAGTTTAACTTGCATTTTCAGGTAAAAGGTCCTCTTTAAGTGGATTCTTCATTGAAAAGTCAGTTTTTCCAATTACAATAAATTACAAAAGGTGCTTCTAAGAAAAGTTATATTCTTATTACCATGAGGCTGTTAATTACAGTCATGTTCAATTAATGCATATCTCCTTCCATTTCCCTGACCTAGCTTATGTAGAGCATGAGCAGGCATATCGGAAAGAACAGCATATCTCATATGCCCTATATACAATTAAATAGCCCCTGGAGCATGTGATACATAATGACGATGACAAACATTTGCAATCCGCTTTTCTCACAGGGATAGCTGTGTGACTGTGGGAGTCCCTGGGAAGTCAGTGGCTGCCATATAGGCGCTCAACCCCAACACACACTAAGGTCAATTTCATAGAAAGCCAATTTGTATATTTTTGGAGTGTGGGAGGAAACTGGAGTACCCCAAGGAAACACATGGCAAACATACCAACTCCATGCACAGTTGTCCCTGATCGGATTCAAACTCTGAACCCCAGCGCTGCAAGTCACCAGTACTAACCACTAAGCCACCATGCTGCCCTAATGAAAAAAGAATCCTACCTTCTCCCCACCGCTCCGGTCCACTTGCTCTGTTGGCTGATCTTATGTTCCCTGGCCTGTTTATTTCCAGCTGGGGTCATGTGCACCACTGTAGCCAATGACTGGCCTCAGTTGTCATGTGTCCCCAAGTGACAAGTGAGCCAGCAGTGACGTGCCGATTGGGAACATGTCACCGTTAAGGCCATGTATTGGCTGCAGTGGCATACAGTAAATGAGCCTTCAGTAACCCACCCGAAATTAAACAGGCTGGGGACCAGAAGATTGTGGAAAGGACCGAGGGCATTGGAACGGAGTATGCAGAAGAGTATGTTTTTTTTATTTTTTATTTGGTACCACATGCTCTGGGGGCAAGTTAAAAATGGTCGTAAACCTGGAAACCCCTTTAATATGGGACAATTGACATAGGGATATTATGCCTTCCTCTGGATCAACATGGTAGGATTATAGGTTGGACTTGATGGACTGGTGCCTACAGGGGTGCATCTAGCCTTTCTGCTGCCTGAGGCGAAAACTGAAACGGTGCACCCCCCCCCCCCCGACCAATTTGCCAATTTCTTAACCTAATTCCTTTGCCATAATGAAAGCGCTCATTGCCCATGGCCCTTCCGCTGCCCCCCTCTTGCCCCTAGCTGGTGCTGCCTCACCTGGCCTCATTGGTGGTGCACCCCTGGGTGTCTATATAATAAACTATTACTGTCTGCGTGTAGACTGATCATCTACTATGTTACCTTCCACAGTGTTTCCATCCAGAGACTTTCAAATGATTCTCGTTTTATCATCTATGAATTTTGGGAAAGCAGTAATGCGTGGAAGAAGTGAGTAAAGCATATTTACATCGTATTATCAGCATAATACACATAATACCTGTGCTTTCACAAAACCTGTCATACATTTTTCAGTGGAAGCGGCACAATTATCATTTTTTTCATAATTTATGATTTTGGGTTCAACCCTTTTCCTGACATGTGATGTAATAGTACAAGTCTTTAAAGGGGTTTTTCCATCTCAGACAATGGGGGCATATCGCTAGGATATGCCCCCATTGTCTGATTGTCCCAGCGGTGGGACCCGCACCTACAATGAGAACGGAGCGGGGAAATGAACGGAGGGCGCACTGCACATGCGCAGCCGCCCTCCATTCATTTCTATCTGGCCACCGAAAATAGCAGAGCGGGCTCGGCTATTTCCGTCTGCCCCATAGAAATGAATGGGAGCAGGGGCCGCATGTGCGCGGTGCACTGCCATTTACTTCTATGGGAGCAGCGCTTGGTGGTGGACGGACCCTGGGAAATCCGGGGTCCTCCAGCCACAGCTCTCCCCGCTCCGTTCTCGTTGTAGGTGCGGTCCCAGTGGTGGGACCCGCACCTATCAGACAATGGGGGCATATGCTAGCGATATGCCCCCATTGTTTGAGATGGGAATACCCCTTTAAAGACAGCGCCTGTTTCATCAGGAAGGGGTTAAATACGGACAGTGCTGCCGTCTGCTTATACACAGTAGCAGCTTCCTACCACATAGCTCATTATGTAACACCCATAAACCTCCATAGAGACCCTCCAGATAGAGGGAAATTGACTTCTATAGCTGTTGCGAACGGACAAATGAAGATCCTTGTGATCTAAATCGTTTTTCTGATATAAAATATTGGAGCTAATTTACTACTAACCTACTAATTGTGCGCCCTAAACCTTGTTATAAAATGCGTCAAAATGCGGAAAATCTGGAGCATGATATTGAATCAAGTTTCATATCCATTTATGGAGTAAAAAGAACAATCTAATGCATCTTACTCACCTGTTGAGATTATTCAGCTCGACAGGCGCGTTTGTTTTAGCAGAAAGGGGCGACATGATGCGACATGTGGCAATATTTTTCGCAAAGTACTGTAAAGCCAACCACTAGTTGGTGTAAAGTTAGGCAAAAGTATCTAGACGTGCACCAATTAGGTTTGTCATTTCTATTTTCCTAAACAAAAACAAAAACTCCTGCAGCATAAGCACGTGCGCATGAATCCTTCTAAAATCTGCACCAAAGAAATGAAATTCGGAACTTTGTATGTGTTATTTTATTATAAGGCTACAGTAAGCAGTGTATATGATATGTACATGCTGTAGAACACAGTTCTGCCCTCACCATACTGATGTCCAGCTCTGGCAATCAAGGGGAGGGGGTTACAAAAGCAGTGCTCCAACGTGCTCATTTGCATATGAATAAAACTGGCGGTATCCCTGCAGCAGGGGAGTGGACTCCTTATCTGCAGTACTACTCAATTATTACAGCAGATAATAAGATCATGGTGACAGCTTCTCTTTAAGTCTGAACGTAGATGTACAGGACTGTCTCAGTGTATAATTCATACTCTTATGGCACCTGAAATTTAGCAAAAGAGGCAAGAAGTAACATTCTTGAGCTGATTAATCACCTACTTTAGAAGAGCGGGATTCATTGATATGGCATGTGATAGAAAATACTATAAGAACTAAGGGCAGTACTCAATGTGACCATTAGTGATAAACGAATCGACTTCGGATGAAACAAACAACTGAAGTCAATTTGCATAAAACTTCGTTCTAATACTGTACTGAGCAGCTCCGTACAGTATTAGAATATGTTGGCTCCGATGAGCCGAAGTTATAGCTTCACGAAGTCTCGCGAGACTTTGCGCAATAATTTCATAAATTGATTTGTACTGTAAAAAAACATTTCCCGACCTGTGGTTTGGTTCCAAGGTACCACTAGTCTCAAGAGACTTCGCGAAGTAATAACTTTGGCTCATCGGAGCCACTACATTCTAATACTGTACAGAGCTCCTGCTCCGTACAGTATTAGAACGAAGTTTCATGCGAATCGACTTCAGATGTTTCATCCGAAGTCGATTCGCTCATCCCTAGTGACCATGCTCCACACAAACCCCTGGAGCTATACAATCACAATTCTAGTACCTGAGAACATTAGCCAATGTCTTCCCCAAAGCAAGAAAATAATAGTTTTGTTTTTTGAATATTTGTCTTGGTTAAATGATCAAAATGTAAAGCCCCTGTGATAACAGTGTCATGTTTACTCAGCCACCTCCAAGCCAATTACAGCAAGACATTTCAGAGGAGCAATGTTGATTTCCTGGAAACCCCAGAACTGATGACAACGATGCTTGTACCTGGTACGTAGAATTATCATTAATACATTGATACACGGCCCTGCTCCCTGGAGACACACTGACTCATAGCAGAGATCAGTTCCTTCAATGTATTCAAAAGCTTGCAGTAGCTTTGAGTTTCGGGACTTCCGTTTAAAGGGGGGTTTTAATGTTATATACTTATCGTCTATCCACACCGTCCTAGTAGAGAGCCCCCACCTACAGAATTGGGGATAAGTATCTGATTGGTGGGGGTCAAAATACCAATCACAAGAACTGAGGTTCTGTGCCCCATATGAATGGTGTGGAGCTCCATTCACTCTATAGGACTGCTATACCTAACTATCTCTGAGACCCAAAGAGATTCATTCATACGGGGGTATGGGATCCCATTTATGTGATTGGTGGGTGTCCCAGTGGTGGGATCCCCAGAGATTCATTAATACGGGGGCATGGGACCCCATTCACGTGATAGGTGGGTGTCCCAGTGGTGGGATCCCGACCATTCCACTGAATAGGGGATACGTTTCTAACTCCAGCTTGTGGTAAAGGACACATACAGTATACAGACCGCTCTGAACACCAGCGACCTTCCAGAACCACAATGCAATCCCCATACTCATTAATCCTGTGTGGGATTTCAATCATTTGTAACATGATATTTTGTCTCCTGTTCTTCACAGCTTCTTGGTGGGTCCTCAATAACAATTAGAAGTGTACAGCGCCTCCACGTAATGAGGATCTTATCCAATATTATACATGAAGAAACCTGTACTGTTGTATCTTCCCTTGTGTAACATGTAGACAGATTGTATGACTGCAGTGTGTAAGACCGGCCTTTACACCATGCATACGGTGATTCTCGGAAGAGACTTTATTCTAAGGGAAACTTATTCTGCCAAAAAGTAAACTGATAATTCAGTGCTGACTGACCATCCAGTTGTAAAATTTTAAAGATGACCTGTCACCACAAAATGCATTGCAAACTGCAGGCAGCATTAAGATCTCTGCTCTTTCTTAAGATGGCCCCATGTACAGCTATCAGTAACTGACAGCTATCTCTGTACACACACTTAGGCCTCTTTCACACTACCGTTTTTTTTTTTCCGTTTTGCGGACCGTTTTTTGCGGTCTGTATACGGAACCATTCATTTCAATGCGTCCGCCAAAAAAAGGAAATGTACTCCGTATGCATTCCGTTTCTGTGTTTCCGTATCTCCGTTCCGTGCAAAGATAGAACATGTCCTATATTTGGCCGCAAATCACGTTCCGTGGCTCCATTAAAGTCAATGGGTCTGCAAAAAAAAAAACGGAATGCATCCGCATGTCTTCCGTATCCATTCCGTTTTTTGCGGAACCATCTATTGAAAATGTTATGCCCAGCCCAATTTGTTCTATGTAATTACTGTATATGCCATACAGAAAAACGGAAACACAACGGAAACAAAAAACGGACCCCAAAACACTGAAATAGCCATACGGTAGTGTGAAAGAGGCCTTACGCAGAGAATACTATCAATCACTGATAACACCTCCCTGTGTACAGCTATCAGTGACTGACAGCTATCTCTGTATACACACTTACACAGAGAATACAATCAATCACTGATAACATCTCCCTGTGTACAGCTATCAGTGACTGACAGCTATCTCTGTATACACACTTAGGGCTGTTTCACACGAGCGAGTCCATTGCGGGAATCACGCTCCGTGTGTGAGTGCGATACTCTGCTCTGGACTTGCAGGATCGCACGGCATTATCATGATTTATAATGCTATGTGCCTCTGCTTGACCTTATTTCTACAGAATCCTACTGACAGCTTTATGTCACTATGATTCTGTGGAAAAAAAGGCCATGCAGAGACACACAGCATTATAAATCATGATAATGCCTTGCGCTCCTGCAAGTCCAGAGCAGAGGATCACACTCACACACGGAGCGCGATTCCCGCAATGGACTCGCTCGTGTGAAACAGCCCTTAGGCCTCTTGCACACGAACGTGTGTGCCCCGTGACCGTGCTGCGGGCCGCAATGCATGAACACCCACCATGGGGCAGCCGCAGCGGATCGCGGACCCATTCACTTTAATGGGTCCGCGATTTGGCCGTTCCGCAAAAAGACAGGACATGTTCTATCTTTTTGCGGAACGAAAGTATGGGACGAAACCCCACGGAAGCACTCCATGTCCTATATTTTTGCGGAACGGGCAGATCGCGGACCCATTAAAGTGAATGCACGGCCACAGGGCGCACACGTTCGTGTAAAAGAGGCCTTACACAGAGAATACTATCAATCACTGATAACACCTCCCTGTGTACAACCATCAGTGACTGACAGCTATCTCTGTATACACAGCAGTGACAGCATTATGTCAGTTATTCAATACATTCCAGATCTGTAAGGCCCCTTTCACACGGGGGTGCAATGCGTGACGTGAACGCATAGCACCTGCACTGAATCCTAACCCATTCATTTCAATGGGTCTGTGTACATGAGCGTTTTTTTCACGCATCAGTTCTGCGTTGCGTGAAAAACGCAGCAGGATCTATATTCTGTGTTTTTCACGCAGCCCTGGTCCCATAGAAGTGAATGGGGCTTCAGTGCAATGTGATTTTCACTGATGGTTGCTAGGAGATGTTGTTTGAAAACCTTCAGTTTTTTATCACGCGCGTGAAAAACACATCAAAACACATTGCACCCGCGCAGAAACAACTGAACACAATCGCAGACAAAACTGACTGAACTTGATTGCAAAATGGTGCGAGTTTCACTGAACGCATCCAGACCTAATCAGTTACGCTCGTGTGAAAGAGGCCTAAGAGTTACATAGCATCATAAATCAATATAATGCTATGCGACCCCGGCAGTGCTGGAGTCTGGAGCATGACACTCGCTTGTCTGAACCAGCAGAATACTATTAATCACTGATAACACCTCCCCTGTGTACAGCTATCAGTGAGTGACAGCTATCTCTGTATACACACTTACACAGAGAATACAATCACTGATAATGCCTCCCGCATGCACACCTGATCTGAGAAAAAGTAGACCTTCTTACAAATTAACTTATGCTTTTGCTGTGGACAGTACGAGACTCCATTCCAGCCTCCTCCAGTGCTCTAGTATGCTTATATAGTGTGCAGCTCCTGCATCCAGCAGTTATCCAGATGCTCCAGGTGTCCTAATACAGGCAGTCTGCCAGTACTATACTAGTCTAGACTTCCTTTCCTATACTTCTAGGCCAGGGATCAGCAACCTCTGACACTCCAGCTGTTCTGAAACTACAACTTCCAGAATCCTTCTTTCACTTCTATGGGAGTTAAAAGAGCAGTAGAGTAAGTGTGCATGATGGAGCTGCAGTTTTACAGCAGCTGAAGTGCCAAAGGTTGCGATTCCTGTTCTAGGCCAATCACCAGTGAGCCCTATCCTCAGCACACATGGTGTAAGACCTCGTTCACATTTCCGTTTTTCACTGACATGTGCTGTCCGCATTCTCTGCAAAATAATTGCAGGTCACAAAAGACAGTTTATGAGAGAGAGGTTATGAGGTGAAAGATCCAGAACACATTGATTACAGAACAGGGTGGACAATATGAACATTTTTAACCAAAGTGATTTGCAGATTTGTTCAGGTTCCCCTAAAAAGTGACCTTTAAAAAGTTAGCACCTATTTAAGTTAATAAATCACAAGTTACTGAATCTTTTCCCAGAAAACTATATATCAATAAGCTCAGCTCCTCCTGCACTATAACATGCTGCTGTGGATGGTATTGCATTTTGTTGTGGCAGGTCCTCTTTATCTCACTTGGGGGTCTCCTGCATTTGTGTAATGTTATTTTGTACATCACCAGCAGTAATTTTTCTATGGGCAGCACATGAAACCATAAGGCCACGGGGCTGTTCACCCCTGGGGACCCTTTCTACAGAAACCCAAGCATGGCCAGACCCGTGGTGGTAATCATACTTACACTTATGGGTGACATGTGACCACTGCAGTCGGTCATCCTCTGCAGCAGTTACACAACCAGCATCAAACCGGATGTTGATGCGGAGAGACCCAGGACCTGCAGAGGTGGCGGGGATCCGGTATGATTATGACTGTGGGTCCAGCCACGTCCTATACTGTAGTAAATAACCCCAGGGGTAAACAAACTCTTATCTGAATTGTGTGGCACATTTAACTTTTCTCCTGGGGTTGATGTCCATGGGTTTCAAAACATGTGGGTTAAAAAAAAACTATGCATGTAAAAAAATATATATATACAAACCGGATTCCAAAAAAGTTGGGACACTATACAAATCGTGAATAAAAACTGAATGCAATGATGTGGAGATGGCAACTTCTAATATTTTATTCAAAACAGAACATAAATCACGGAACAAAAGTTTAAACTGAGAAAATGTACCATTTTAAGGGAAAAATATGTTGAATCAGAATTTCATGGTGTCAACAAATCCCCAATAAGTTGGGACAAGGCCATTTTCACCACTGTGTGGCATCTCCCCTTCTTCTTACAACACTCAACAGACGTCTGGGGACCGAGGAGAACAGTTTCTCAAGTTTAGAAATAGGAATGCTCTCCCATTCTTGTCTAATACAGGCCTTGGGCCTTCTTTGTTGCACCCTCCTCTTTATGATGCGCCAAATGTTCTCTATAGGTGAAAGATCTGCACTGCAGACTGGCCATTTCAGTACCCGGATCCTTCTCCTACGCAGCCATGATGTTGTGATTGATGCAGAATGTGGTCTGACATTATCTTGTTGAAAAATGCAGGGTCTTCCCTGAAAGAGATGACGTCTGGATGGGAGCATATGTTGTTCTAGAACCTGAATATATTTTTCTGCATTGATGGTGCCTTTCCAGACATGCAAGCTGCCCATGCCACACGCACTCATGCAACCCCATACCATCAGAGATGCAGGCTTCTGAACTGAGCGTTGATAACAACTTGGGTTGTCCTTGTCCTCTTTGGTCCGGATGACATGGCGTCCCAGATTTCCAAAAAGAACTTCGAATTGTGACTCGTCTGACCACAGAACAGTCTTCCATTTTGCCACACTCCAATTTAAATGATCCTTGGCCCAGTGAAAACGCCTGAGCTTGTGGATCTTGCTTAGAAATGGCTTCTTCTTTGCACTGTAGAGTTTCAGCTGGCAACGGCGGATGGCACGATGGATTGTGTTCACTGACAATGGTTTCTGGAAGTATTCCTGAGCCCATTCTGTGATTTCCTTTACAGTAGCATTCCTGTTTGTGGTGCAGTGTCGTTTAAGGGCCCGGAGATCACGGGCATCCAGTATGGTTTTACGGCCTTGACCCTTACGCACAGAGATTGTTCCAGATTCTCTGAATCTTCGGATGATGTTATGCACAGTTGATGGTGATAGATGCAAAGTCTTTGCAATTTTTCGCTGGGTAACAGCTTTCTGATATTGCTCCACTATCTTTCTGCGCAAAATTGTGGGAATTGGTGATCCTCTACCCATCTTGGCTTCTGAGAGACACTGCCACTCTGAGAAGCTCTTTTTATACCCAATCATGTTGCCAATTGACCTAATTAGTGTTAATTGGTCTTCCAGCTCTTCGTTATGCTCAAATTTACTTTTTCCAGCCTCTTATAGCTACTTGTCCCAACTTTTTTGGGATTTGTTGACACCGTGAAATTTTGAATCAACGTATTTTTCCTTTAAAATGATACATTTACTCTGATTAAACGTTTGATCTGTCATCTACGTTCTATTACAAATAAAATATTGACATTTGCCATCTCCACATCATTGCATTCAGTTTTTATTCACAATTTGTTTAGTGTCCCAACTTTTTGGGAATCCGGTTTGTGTGTGTGTGTGTGTGTGTGTATATATATATATATATATATACACATACATATATATTTATTTATTAACAGGCTCATTCTAGTGTACCCTATTAGATGCACGTAATAGCGGGGGTCCCAGCTTCACCACGACCAGAGCCTCTTACACCACCCAGCCTTCCAGACACTGACCAGCAGAGGAGACTGCATGACAATGGGATTTATAAGCTAGTCAGCTGAATCTAGGTAATACCTACTATAATGGCGGCTACATGTGGTCATCATCCAGCTTCTGTTCCCCACAGTCATATGACAAACAATGACTTCTACATCTAGCTCATTTGCAGATTTTAGGAAATATTTCTTCTTCACGTGAAAAACAAAATTGAAAGAAACTGAGCAATGTTCAGGTTTATCATTTAACACAGATGGCCTTCTAATAGGCAGGTGTGTGCTAAGCCAAAATGAAGCACTCATAGGGGATCAGATTTGGCTTCCGAAGCACTAATGGGGGTTCAGATCCAGCCACGGGAGTACACAGAGGGGTTCAGATCCAGCCACGGGAGTACACAGAGGGGTTCAGATCCGGCCACGGGAGCACACAGATGGGTTCAGATCCAGCCACGGGAGCACACAGAGGGGTTCAGATCCAGCCACGGGAGCACACAGAGGGGTTCAGATCCAGCCACGGGAGCACACAGAGGGGTTCAGATCCAGCCACGGGAGCACACAGAGGGGTTCAGATCCAGCCACGGGAGCACACAGAGGGGTTCAGATCCAGCCACGGGAGCACACAGAGGGGTTCAGATCCAGCCACGGGAGCACACAGAGGGGTTCAGATCCAGCCACGGGAGCACACAGAGGGGTTCAGATCCAGCCACGGGAGCACACAGAGGGGTTCAGATCCAGCCACGGGAGCACACAGAGGGGTTCAGATCCAGCCACGGGAGCACACAGAGGGGTTCAGATCCAGCCACGGGAGCACACAGAGGGGTTCAGATCCAGCCACGGGAGCACACAGAGGGGGTTCAGATCCAGCCACGGGAGCACACAGCGGTGTTCAGATCCAGCCACGGGAGCACACAGCAGGGTTCAGATCCAGCCATAGGCATATTCTACAGAGGGGTTCAGTTCCAGCCACAAGAGCACATTGAAGGGTTCAGATCAGCCATTGGGAATGAGTCAGTTTCACACACGTCATTATATAAAAAGTTTATTAAGCTACTCCAGTATCTGCTGGTAGGAAATATTATTCTCTGTCATTGTAAGAATTATTCCACCACACTTACTGATATTTATTCTGAATGAGCTGTTCTTCATCTCAACGCTGTACCTTATATCGTACAAGAGTACTATTCACATATGTAACTTTTTGTGCCAAACTTTAATAAAAGGTTTCTCATGTTCAGTGACGTGTAATCATTTTCCACTGTTATGTAAATATGCAAAAAAAAAAGCAATGTGTGAATGGAGAAAAAACACATATGCATAGCTACCTCTATATCAAAAGTCCACTTTTTGTGGTAACCCGCAGCTGCCTGCCTTAACAGATGGAGAAGGTTCATTCTCCCAAGAGACAGAACTCCCAAATCACCAGGCTGGCTTATGGTCAGAACATCACTAAAAGGGTTAAAAAGCTATATTTTAACACCATCCTGAAAAATACAGGTCTGGTGAGCAGCCTTATGAGGCCGGGCATCACAGGGTTAAGGCTGAACATTAGTTCATAGAATATAACTTGGTACAGTAGTCTCCAAACAACATTTATGACTGTAGAATTTTATTTTACTGCTTTAAAGGGGTATTCCGGTTATATCCACAAGATCAGTGATTGTCCAACTGCTGGGACTCTGCAGGGACCCCTAAAAGGAATGGAGCTGCGGGCCAAGTATGAGCAGCACTGCTCCAGTCATCTCTATGGGAGAAAGCGGAGTATAAGCAATCAGCTATTTCCGGCAGTCCCACAGAGAGGAACCGATCAGCAGTTTATTTTAGGGCCCCTTTCTTGTGATGATTTGGGGTCCCAGTGGCCAGCCCACACCAATCTAATAATTATTCCCTATCCTGTGAAGACAATAACTTATTACCTCTTTAAAATGCTTCTTCCATAATTGATATAAAAAATGAAAATCAGAGACATTGTATAATACATGACAATACCTTTCTAACAAAGCTAGAACCAGCCCTGTACCTGACATGGATCCAGAGATCTCCACATTCATTTCTGCAATTGCTCTGCTGGATTTTTTTCAGGGGGCATGTCCTTTCTGCTGCAGTTCTCTCCCTATCACAGCACAGGCGGAATTTTCATTCTGCTGTAGCCCTCTCTCTGTAACTGTCACAGCTTCTGACAGAAGACATGGCTGGTGGCAATTGACTATTTAACCTGAGCGTGTGCGACCAGCTTAGCGAGGTGGACAAGAAATAAGGAAAAAAAAAACAGCAGGTGGCGCTATACAGATACATTTTTTAAATAGCTCTGTGGCTATACAAAATTTTTAATTACATGCAATTACAAAAGTATTCCGATCCAGGCGCTGGTTTGAAATATGTAGACTGTAGTTCCTGGCTCAACCCCCTCAAGACCGACAGGTGGTTTATCACTTAAGAAAAAAAACTAAATAAAATGAAATATCTCGTTTTTTCACCACAAACAAAAACATTCAGGACAAGACGGACGTTTAAATATTTGCTAACAAAACAGGCATCACTTCCAATAATCATCAAATTAACCCTTGACCTGCAGGGTGTATAACAGGCGACAGACACCTGTGCAGAATGGATGTTTTTTTATGCATTCAGATGTTACACTAGCACACCTCTGTAATGACACAAACAACTGAGCGGTAGTTTCCTGCGCTGTAGGAAGAAGGCAGTGTGCGCGCAGGCGCAACACCACTACACATGGCCCCTGCGGCATGGTCTATTTACATGTACAGCCTGATGAAGGAGCCACTATGGAGCTTGCTGCATCACAACTTACCTGAGAGCTGCCAGAGGGGTTTGGAGTTCTAAACGTGCCCATGTCAAAGCCAGCGGTTTCAGCATTAGGGCTCATTCACACGACGATATGAATAGGTCCACATCCGTTCCACAATTTTGCAGAACGGGTGCGGACCCATTCATTTCAATGGGGCCGCAAAAGATGCGTAGGCCCGCAAAAAAGATAGAGCATGTCCTATTGTTGTCCGGAATCGCCGGCCATCATAGGGCTGGCCATGTCCAGTCCGCAAAATGCGAAATGCACACGGCCGGTATCTGTGGTTTGCGGATCGTCAATTTGCGGACCACAAAATTTTTTTAAAAAAATTAAATAACCAAAGATGAGTTCAGCAGCATTGGGCACAAGGGTATTCCACAGATGAAGTCAAGAACAGCACACATCAACTCACCGCGCATGCGTGTACTGTCCTTGGCTTCAGACCTCATGCACACGACTGTATCTGCTTTGTCATCCGCAAATCGCAGATCTGCAAAATGCGCATCCATTTTTTTTTCAAAGTCCTGAACAAACGTCCTATCCTTGCCCACCAAAACGGACAAGCATAGGACATGTTCTGTCTTTTTTGCGGGGAACTGGTCCCCATCCGATCCAGAAAAAAATGCGTATTGGATGCAGACGATAACACAGTGGCGAGCATGAGGCCTCATCTATGCACCTCATAGAGCTAAACTCATCTTGGATCAAGTTCTCTTAGAACCTAATGCTGAAATGGCTGCATAGCCACATGCTGGTGGTTTTGGGGGCCCCAAACAGAGTGACAGGTGCCATTTTGATAAAGTTTCACCACTGCAAAAACCAAATCGTGGGTTGCAACAGTAACACTCATTGAAGGCTACAAAAGTGTTTCCAGAAACCTTTATTTGCTGCTGTAGTGCAGGAAAGTGATAATTTTCACACAATAGTTATTTTCAAAAAGATACAAACTACTTATTATACTGGAAAAATATAACTAAAAGTGCCAACAACAAACGGCCATAATGTGGAGGAACCCCGCTTGCTGCCAAGTATTTGACCAGATCATGATGAGACTTGCCTCCTTCTCGCATCAGGCACGGTCCTCATCATATACAGCTTGATCGTCACTGGTACAAGCACACAGTTAACTGAATCACCAACAAGATCAGCATACTCCGCTCCACGCTGCTGAACGGACAGGCTAGCCGGATGTCCTGCCTCGCATCATGATACCACCCGACCTTGAGTGACAGACGCACCGAGAGGCCAGAGAAATCACATATTGCTTACACAGGAGATTCTTACAATGATCGTCTGTATACAGGCTACGTGAAAACTGAGGTGCGCAACATGCCCTAAATATGTACTGATATTTTTCTGCACTATATGAATGGTTTAAAAAATTATAATCTAGCTCTGAAAACCTACAACCGCGTACTTTATATATAAGAGTGAATTCACATGTGGCAGATTCTGTTGCAAAAATTTCTGCATGTTTCCCATTCATCTGAATCCATGTGCTTGTCCCCAAAACAACCCCATTCAGGTGATCTGCAACGTGTGAATATTCCCTACTGAGGGGCTTTACACACAGGAATTTGGTTCTGGCATTTTTTTACCTGTGGAAGAAAAAAAAACATCAGAATAAGTGTATTTTTGCCACCAGCGGTTTTGACGTTTTTTTGGGGTTTTTTTGCACACAGTAGGGGTCATTTATTATGACTCCCTCCATCAGTTTTTGGTTTTAAAAAGTCACAGTCTCTTGTGACAGGTGCCATTTTGATAAAGTTTCACCACTGCAAAAACCAAATCGTGGGTTGCAACAGTCTCTTGTGACTTTTTAAGTTCCAATGCAGCTAAATTAAGGCACACGCCCGTCAGTTTTTGGTTTGTTTTTACGCTTCCCTAGACATTGAGGAGTGGCAGGGGCCGGGCTATCAGCATTTTTTTTAAAGAAACCAGAAAGAATAAAACGCCACCTAATTAACAAAAACGGCAGTAGCTAAAAACACTTGTGTCTCCCACGTTTCATATTTTCAGCTAACATCTGGAGCTGGACTTTATACCACAAAAATAAGCACAAAAAAAACTGGTGCAGAAAAACTCCACTACAAAACCACGTGTGAACGCACCTTTAAAAGGATTTAAAGCAGCCAATTGAGAAAACCAAAAGAAATGATCCCTTATTTTTGTATATTATATAAAAGATTTTTTTAAGAAATGATCATGGCGTCAGTGCAGGGCTAACGTACAGAATATTCACCAAACTTTAAAGGTCGCATAGAAAACTAACAAAATAACATATAAAACAATCACACAAAGCAGTTGTGTCTATTAAATATCAACATAAACTTTATACAAAAAAAAAGAATAATAATAATAATGTCAAACTCACAGTAACAAAGACAGGTTTCCCAAAGATGCAATAATGACAGAATTCACACTTTTTTTTTTAGGGAAATCTGGTGAAGTGACCTGTCATATAGGGGGGGAAAAAACGAGCCTCATCCTCCGCGAGGTGTTAGCATCGATGGTCTAGTCATGCAGTGGGATGCGCGTTCATCATGTGAGCTAACACGAAGGGGTCCGGGGCACAGTGCAGGCTGGAGATCTAGGAAGGACACAGCAAAGGCTCACATTTAAAAGAGAGTTCATTTTTAACAAGCAGAACCCTTTAGCCCGAGCACCTGAAGTGTACACCACATCTCAACTTGTGCATCACCGGATTAAATGAGATCTCGGAGGGTCTAGACTGAGGACGGGATTGTTCACACCGTTCTGTTCGTGTATGCAGTTCTTCGCACAAGAGCAATGTACACAGCTTGTGATCCTGCTCTTTAAAGGGGTACTCCCATCTTAGACGTGTATGGCATATGCCACAAATGTGTGACAGATGCGGGTCCCACCTATCTCGAGACCATCGTCTCACTTGGTTAAGCTGGGCATACACATAAAATATCTGTCGGCCAACTGTCTCCCCCAGTTCTCTCATACATATAAAACTCAGCTGAGCATAAATGTAGAGAGGGGAACAAGGCACTAACAGCTGGTAATGTCTGAGAACAACAGGATCGGGAGGTTGAAACCCAACATGCCTGATCTTTATCTCCCTCTATTCTGCTGTTGGTGGAAAGTCAGGAGGCCCCATACTCTAACATGTATGGCCATCTTAAATGGGTTATGTCATCTCATAAATTAAGGATATGCCCGCAATGTCTGATAGGTGCTAGCATGGGCAGACTGGCCATAGACCCTATAGGGAAATTACCCGTGGGCTGATGCCCAGTGAGTCGCCTGATCCCTCTTCACAGAAGCGTACATAATGATCTGATGTTCTATGCATTAATAAATGCTAGGAGCATCAGGTACTTCTAAACCATTGCAATGGTCGCAGGTACCCCTGAACTCAATGGTATCACCATACTCAGGACGATGATACAGTTGAATACTGTGGGGAAGGCGGCAGTATTTTGTGCGCCACTGTGCTATTTGGTTCTGCTGGGGCGATATTTTGTGCTGCACTACAGTATTGCTGACACCGCCAACTTCTGTGGTCTCTGCCTACTTGTGTTGCCCCGCCATCTCTCAATTTAGACCCGCCTACAACATGGGGCCACTAGTAGGTTTTTTTCCAGGGCCACTTTAAGTTCCCAGCCCGCCCATGGGTGCAGGTCCCACCTCTAGTGCCTGCATCTATCTCTAAAACGGAGCTCGCAAAGAAATGAAATGAGGGTGGCTGCACATGCGTGGTCCGCTCTCCTTCTCTTTGCGGGCTTTGTTTTAGATCAGACATTGGGGGCTAATCGCAATGCCTGAGATGACACAAATCCTTTAAGATGGCCACTGCATACGTGGAGAATAAATTCAGAGGTGGTCATGTGCTCTACATTCACGTCTATGGGAGATCAGGAAAAGAGCTGAACCATGACTAAATCAGAATTCAATGGAAAGACGTCTACCTCTCCATTCATTCTCCTCCACCAAGTATCTCACTGGTTTGGTTAGGGTGGGAGCCACATTTATTAGACATCTTTGACATATTCTGTGTCCAAGATGGGAAAGGGCCAATAAAGAGAATCCGTCAGGATGATAAACCCTATTAAACCAGGCATACCCCATGTTACGGTTGATCATACGGAGTTAAACAATCCTTTTGTATTCTAAATCAGTGGCGCTGTTATAGAGAAATCTGCACTGTGCTGCATATGCCAATAGGGTGTTCGGAGCACCAAGGGGTGGTTCTAGCCCCCTGAAGCACCACCTCACCACTGCCTTTTGCCACACTCGCCACCCCATGAATGGCAGGGCCAGGCACCCTCACTGTTCTACTGTCTTGCCCTGTAATTTCACACAAACGAGTGAATGTTGAATTGGTGCATTCAGGTCTTAGCAGGTCTTCCCATCAGCATGTTTGGAATTACAGAGCCAGGTAGAAAATCTGTGCCTGTCCCTGTCACTCGGGGGTGAGAGAGACTAATAGGGAATGTCAGTGGTGCACGTAGGGCTATGGCCGCCCGTCGGTGCTCTGAACACTGCAATTGCATATGCAACAAAAATCATAATTCTATACAACAGGGGCCACTTCAAGTACAGAGGGTTCATTTAACTCGGCATGATCAACCCCAATAGGCAGAATGCCTGGTTTATCAGCGTTTATTGCTGGCACGTGCTCTTTATGGCTTCATGCACACAGACGTGTTCATATTTCCATGCAGAAACAAAGGATACCTACCTGTGCATTCCGTCTTTTTCTCACTTTCATTAGAAAGGGCTATTCTCCGCTGCAATACAGACGAGAATAGGACATATTCTATAATTTGAAGAATGATGGCCACACGGATCCGCAAAAAAACGAGATTTTTGTATAACTTACCAGTAAAATCTCTTTCTCGCTCTTCCTTGGGGGACACAGGAAACCTTGGGTATAGCTCAGCTCCCTAGGAGGCGTGACACTAAGTGAAAGACTGTTAAGCCCCTCCTCCAGCAGCTATATCCTCAGCCTGGAGAGAGAGACTACCAGTTGCGTGCCCAAGTAGTTAAAACAAAAGGCAAGGATCAACCAAACAAGTCAATAAATCCCGTCAGGGCAACCAAACCGTAATGGTAACAGAAAAACAATGGGTGGGTGCTGTGTCCCCCAAGGAAGAGCGAGAAAGAGATTTTACTGGTAAGTTATACAAAAATCTCGTTTTCTCGCCCAATTCCTTGGGGGACACAGGAAACCTTGGGATGTTCAAAAGCAGTCCAAAAAAAGGGGGGGGGACTACAACCCAAGATGAATTAAACCACCGCAGGTATCAAGAAACCGCTGCCTGCAAGACCAAGCGGCCCAAAGCAGCATCCGCCGATGCATAAGTGTTCACCCTGTAGAACTTGGTGAAAGTGTGCAAAGACGACCAGGTGGCCGCTTTACACAACTGTTCAGCCGAAGCTCGATTCCGCTGAGCCCAGGAAGCCCTGACCGCTCTGGTAGAGTGAGCGGTAACACCAAAGGGCGGCTCCCTGCCCCTAGCATGGTAAGCCTCAGCGATAGCCATCTTGATGAAGCGGGCAATAACCACCTTGGATGCCGCCAGGCCCCTGCGCGGACCCTCCGGGACCACAAATAGAGAGTCCGTGCGCCGAAAGGGTCTAGTCACATCCAAGTAGATCCTAAGGGCCCTGACAACATCCAGACGGTGAAGCTCTCGTTCCCGAGGATGAGACGGGGACGGGCACAGAGAAGGAAGGACAATGTCTTCATTAAGGTGAAAAGCGGACACCACCTTCGGAAGAAAATCCGGAACCGGGCGGGGAACCGCCTTATCCTGGTGGAAGACCAAGAAGGGTTCCGCGCAAGAAAGTGCCGCCAATTCAGAAACACGCTGAAGAGACGTGATGGCAACGAGGAAAAAAACCTTGTAAGACAACAAGCGAATGGAAACCTTTCGCAGAGGCTCGAAGGGGGAAGACTGGAGAGCCGTCAGCACAACATTAAGATCCCAAGATGGAGCGGGAGCGCGATACGGAGGAACATGGTGAGCAACCCCCTGAAGAAAGGTCTTAACCGGACCGAGCGGAGCCAGAGGGCGCTGGAAGAGAATCGAAAGTGCTGAGATCTGACCCTTTAGGGTACTGAGACCCAACCCCAAGTCCAGCCCAGACTGCAAGAAGGACAAGACCGTGGGGAGAGAAAACTGAAGGGGATGAACATCCATGGTCTCGCAGAAAATCAAGTAGGCCCGCCAGGTTCGGTAATAAATCCTGGACGATGCCGGTTTTCGCGCACGAATCATGGTACGGACCACCTCAGCAGAAAACCCCCGCCGCATTAGAACTGCGGTTTCAATAGCCACGCCGCTAAACGTAGCGACCCTAAATGCTGGTGGAAGATCGGCCCTTGAGAGAGGAGATCTTCTCTTAGAGGCAGAGGCAAGGGTGCGTCTGCCAGGAGCAGCATAAGGTCGGCGTACCAAGGACGACGAGGCCAATCCGGGGCTATCAGGATCGCAGGAGTGCCCTCCGCCGCGATCTTTCGAAGGACTCGTGGAAGAAGAGGAAGGGGCGGAAAAACGTAGAGGAGAGAGAACTCCGTCCAGGGAAGAACAAGCGCGTCCGCGCCGTAAGCTTCCGGATCCTTGGCCCTGGCCATGAAGGTGGGAAGCTTGTGGTTGAATCTGGAGGCCATTAGATCCACGTCCGGACGACCCCAACGGAGGCAAAAAGACTCGAACACGTCGGGGTGCAGAGACCACTCGCCCGGGTCGATCGTCGTCCGGCTGAGGAAGTCCGCCGCCCAATTGTCCACCCCCGGAATGTAAATGGCCGAAAGGGCTGGAACATGAACTTCTGCCCAGCGAAGGATCAGAGACACCTCCCTCATTGCCACCGCGCTGCGAGTACCCCCCTGATGATTTATGTATGCCACAGCCGTGGCATTGTCCGATTGGACACGAACAGGATGACCCTGAAGCAGAGAAGTCCAATGCCGGAGTGAGAGGAGAACCGCCCTCAGTTCTAGAATGTTGATCGGCAGTTTGGACTCCGATGGAGACCAAGTGCCTTGGACGGACCGAGGAGGAAACACCCCCCCCCCCAACCCAGCAGACTGGCATCGGTGGTAATCACCAACCAATTTATCGGCAGAAAAGACTTCCCTTGGAGAGGGGTCTGCAACCACCAAAGGAGGGAGGAGCGAACTTGGGGGGGGAAGGGGAAAATGCCGATCCAGACTCTCCTGGGACTTGTCCCAGGCGGACAGAATAGCAGTCTGAAAGGTGCGGGAGTGAAACTGCGCGTAGGGGACTGCTTCGAAACACGACACCATCTGTCCCAGAACCCACATGCTGAACCGGAAGGAAGGATGGCGGTGGATAAGAAGGCTCCGAACCGACCGATGAAGGAGCCGGCGCTTTTCCGACGGAAGTCGAACCTCCGCTGCTTCTGTATCCAGAAGCATCCCCAGAAAGATCAGCTGCCTGGATGGAACAAGTGAGGATTTGAGAAGATTGATAATCCAGCCGAACGGGCGTAAGGTTTGCAGCGAGAGGTCCACACTGGCGGATGTCAGTGAAAGAGAGGGCGCCTTGATAAGCAGATCATCCAAATATGGAAGAAGAAAAACTCCCCTGGAACGAAGTAAGGCTAGGACAGGGGCAAGGACCTTTGTGAATACGCGAAGGGCCGTCGCCAGTCCGAAGGGGAGAGCGACGAACTGGTAGTGGTCGGACCCCACTGCAAAGCGCAGGAAGCACTGATGACACCGAGCGATCGGAATATGAAGGTAGGCGTCCTGGATGTCGATAGAGGCCAGGAATTCCCCTTTTTCCAGAGAGGCCACCACCGACCTGAGAGACTCCATCCGGAATCGCTGAAGACGGAGGAAACGGTTTAATCGTTTTAGATCCAAAATGGGACGCACCGAGCCTTCCTTTTTGGGGACCACAAAAAGGTTCGAATAGAACCCCTTGAATCTGTCTTCCAAAGGAACCGGAGCGATGACCCCTTTGTCCAGAAGGGTGCGAATGGCAGTAAAGAAATCGGCCGCCCCTTGGGGATCCCGGGAGCGAAAGAACCGAACTGGGGGGGAGGGACGCAAACTCGAGCTTGTACCCGGAAGACACAACCTCGAGAGCCCAGGCGTCGGAGACGTGCGCCTGCCAGAAGTCCATGAACAGGAGGAGTCGTCCCCCCACCGGGGCGGGTGGGGGTGCACCTTCAGGCGGGGTTCTGCTTGGCCGCGGGAGGGCGAGCAGGCTGTGACTTGCGCCAGGAGGGGTGGGTCTGAAAAAAAGGCTTCTTACGTCTGTCTTGGACAGGGTTAGGAGATGGACCTGAAGTGGTGCGAGGTGCGGGAGCCCTACGGGAAGACCTAAATCGCGAGAAGCTGGAACGGCCCCGAGTGGTGCTCCTAGTCCTAGATTGGGGAAGATGAGTACTCTTCCCCCCAGTGGCTTCGGAGATGATTTCATCCAAGCGGGTCCCGAACAATCGAGAACCAGCGAAGGGAAGGCCGGTAAGAGACCGTTTTGACGTGGAGTCCGCCGTCCAAACCTTCAACCAAAGCTCTCTCCTAGCCGAAACGGCTAGGGCAGACGAACGGGCTATGAGAGCCCCGGCATCCAGGGATGCCTCGCAGACGAATTTTCCGGCTTGAACGATAAGTTGGGCTAGAGCACGGAGGTCCTGAATGGGGACGTCGGACTCAAGCTCCTGATCCAGCTGAGACGCCCACTCTGAAACCGCTTTGCCAGCCCAGGCGGAAGCAAAGACCGGCCTAAGAGCGGAACCGGAGGCTGCAAAGATACCCTTGGTAATGGACTCCATACGGCGATCTTCAGTGGATTGTAAGGAGGAGCCATCCGCCACGGGAATGGCCGTGCTTTTGGACAAACGGGCCACAGGGGGGTCGACTTTTGGTGGTGACGCCCAGTTCGCAATGCAATCCGCCGGAAACGGATAACAGATATCCAACTTCTTAGGCGGGGTAAAACGGGCATCAGGACGAGCCCAGGCCTTAGAAACCACCGACGAGAAGTCGGCGTGGAGGGGAAAAACCGCAGACGCCTGCTTTTTTGCGGAAAAAGGAAACACTGGATTTGTCAGAACTAGGAGGATCATCGTGAATCTTAAAGGTATCACGAATATTGGTAATAAGATGGCCCACGGCAGAAGCCAGTTTAGAAGGCAAGGCCGAGTCCATATCCCAGTTCGAATCAACCAGTTCCCCATCTGAGGGCATATCCTGTAAAGAAGAGGGGCCCGACTGAGAACGCACCCTTGGGGGTGACACAGAAGCATCTGAAGATGATAGGCGTTCCGCCCTGGACCGATTCTGGGAATGGCGGGCTCTGGAAGCGTCGCCTGGAGAGGGGGACTCAGACGGGTCGGCTAGGATAGAGGACCCGGAGGGCCCAGCAGGGGAATCATCCGGCTGCGAAAACGGCAATGCATCCGCAAGGCGGCCCACAACACCAGTGAGACTGACCACAGCCTGGGACAGGGATCTAGCCCAGTCAGGGGGATCCAAGAGGCCAGGGGGTGACACAACAGATGGCGGACCCTGTAATGGGGCCTGGCAAGCCGGGCAATGTGGGTCAGGCTGCCCTTGAGGAAAGGGCGCCTTACATGCGGTACAGGTATGATACCATGGTCCAGCAGGCACTGAGGGGTCAGACATGTTGGCTGGCAGTAATATAAAAACGTCCAGGCCAGGGGGCTGCTATACTAGAAGGGGTCAACAGTCCTACCAGGTCACAGCAAGGAGCAGACGGCAACAGCAGACAGCAACACCTGAGGTAAATGATCCGTCCCAGATGAGAACAAGGCAGGCCGAAGAGACGACTGAGGAGGCGGGACCAGCGAGGAGCGGGAAGAAAAAGACCTCCGCCCCCCGACACGGAGTTTATCATACACAGGAGAGCGGAACAAAGGCTCCGCCCCCCGCTGAATCTTTCGCGCGCGCGCGCGCGATTCAAACCGCCGAAAGCCCGCCGAAGATATGCGCCCACCAGTCCGCCTCATTCCTGATGGAGGCGAGCGCAGACACCGCCGCCACAGAAGGTGGCGGCCGGAGCCAGGACTAGAAAGGAACGGCAGCCGGTAACCGAACAAAGGCGGCAGCTACTGCCTGTCCGATGAAGTGAACACAGGCGGCGCAATGACTGCCGCCGCAACTGTGGTAATCGCCATCAACCCTCCCCCTGTAAACCGTCCTGCCGGCACTACTCTGCTCTTCCCCCCAACAAAGGGGGAAGCCGACCAGGCGCTAGAAGCCCCTGCAATTGGAAGGAAAACAATGCCAACAGACACAGAGAGCAAGGGGGGAGGGGGGGGGGGGGAAACAGGCTGGAACAGCCACTCTCACCATCCTGAAGAATTCACCCTCTGTCCATCCAGCAGGGACGCCCCTTCAGCCACTGGCACCGAAGTGGCAGGAAGCTGGAGAGGGGCTTGTAGATGGGCGACCCTTGTGCTGGCGGGATGCAGGGGAGCTGGGCTGCCCTGGTCCTCCTTTTCTTCGGTGGGGGAGGCAGCAGTGCGGATAGCCGGCACTGGCGCAGCTCAACCCCGGGAGAACAGAGAGATCCAGGCGTCTCTGTTGTCCCTGTTGAAAAAAATAAAACAGAAAATAAAATAAAAAATAAAATAAAATTTTTAGCAAAGACAGCTCTGCAGTGCAGAGAGTGTCTTGCCTCCTTGACACTAAGCAAAAAACTGGTAGTCTCTCTCTCCAGGCTGAGGGTATAGCTGCTGGAGGAGGGGCTTAACAGTCTTTCACTTAGTGTCACGCCTCCTAGGGAGCTGAGCTATACCCAAGGTTTCCTGTGTCCCCCAAGGAATTGGGCGAGAAATACATATCTTTACATGGCCCTATAGAAATGAATGGGTCAGTGTGCGTTCCTCAAAAAAGCGGACAGCACACAAATGTAAAATATGGTTGTGTGCATGAGGCCTAAAACAGAAGAGTAGCCGCCCTTCTAAACGTACTGCAAACCTTACATTTCCAAAATCTTTCCAAGAAGTCCAACATGGAATGAACCAAACTCAACTGAAAAAATGTGGGTTAGCTGGTTTAGATAGTTCGCTTTTCTTAATTGTGATGGGTTAGAATTATATGTTCTCCCCATGTTTGCTTTTGGGTTTCCAGCTTTCTCCAACACTCCAACACCAAACAAACACATTAGCTGGCCCCTGTGAGACTGGTAACAACATGTCAGGGGTGATATAGCACAGGGCGGCATCTCAGACACAATCGTTGAATATTGATGTCGACAACAAGCAGGTGAACAATGAAGAGATAGCAGCGCTGACACGGCATGCGGCCTTCTCTTCAACCAGCTGATTGTCCGGTGTGCTGGGTGTCTGACCCCCCCCCCCCCTCCAAACTGATATTGATCACCTATCCTCGTAAAACCCCTGACCACTGTTGCTAGAGATTTGATGAATGGTTTATTAATTCACTGGTCCAGACAGCACGTTCAGTGGGCATTTTATCTGGTGACAACTTTTTTTATTTTTCTGTCGATGTTGCCGTATAGGGGCTTGTTTTTGGCAGGACAAATTGTAGTTTTTAGTAACATCATTTTGGAGTACATATTATTTATCGATTCATTTTTGGCCTGTGGTAATGGAAAGAAACAAGCTATTACGCCATCGTCTTTTGCACTTTAAATTTATGACATTCACTGTGCAGCATAACTAGCATGTCACCAGCATGGGTCGGTATGATTACAGCGATACCAAATACAGATAGTTTTATGTGTAAGCATCTCCCTATGGACAGCTGCATTACTTCTATCGGTTTACATGTTTTCTATTCATGGCATTTTAGCGCCATCTGCTGTCTGCCTTGGTGAAATTCATTTGAGTGCCGTTACTCTGGTTTTAAGTTAAAAAATAAATCAGAAACATAACAGAGCTTTGTAGAAACACTTAATATCTCAGTTTTGCAAGAACTCTGCTTGTTGTCAGGGAATGGCAAGAATTATTATTTTCAGAAACAGATGTAGATCTCTTCCTTATGGCCGGCCAGTGGAAGTTGTTGGGGCAGTATTTTGTGATGGACGGTGGTATTTGGCTCTGTTGGGGTGGTATAATGTGCCACAATATGGTATTGCTGGCCCTGCCTTCTATCAGATTAAGTTCCCAGTCCGCCCCTGATGGTACCACTGGCATTACAGCAGCGACCTACGCAGGAAGATCTGTTCATGTAGCCAGACAGTTGTCAATAACATCACCGACTATGAGGATGGCGGGCACACAGGGTCAGGACATTCTGGTCACAAAAATGATCATAATTAGGACTGGCAACCTAATTTAGAAGGAGAGACAGACTTCATTCAAATCTTGGCAGAGGAGGTCTGTCACTGACCATTTTGCCAACACTTCTCCAGACTCAGAATAAGAAGTAGTGATTAGTACATATGGCTAGAACCTACCGGATGCTGAAGAGTAATGGGGAGATCCGGTAAGTACTTTGGCTTCTGTTTGCTCACAGACACGTTTGATAGCTGCATCAGGAAGTCTCTGGAATAGGTAATCCTATCTGCACACAGAAGGACGTAAGAGAAGCTGAAACCAGTCGTGGATCGAGGACACAACCATCATCGCTCCTTAACTGATGCATCGTAGATTAACAAATGACCAACAGTGCCAAAGATGTTTAAAATCCGAGACCGTAGGATACCAAAAGGGTTTTCACATTTTAGGCTTTGCGCACAAACATATGTATATCACACATATTGAATGCACATCCCCGTATTAACCCCATAGAAGCTATGAACACCCGTGAGAGCAATTTTTTTTTTTTTTGCATTCTGCTCGTTCTGTGCTAAAAATCATTTTTCAGTTGGTCTTTATTAATACATTTTCCAGCAGTTCTTGTACTACAGGGGTTAACTAAGCGTGTATCTGCCATCTGTCTGTTTCTATCTGTAGTCTGGTCGTCCAGCAGAGCTCAGTCTGTAGTCCTGGTTTTTGGACTCTTGGCAGCTCATGAATTCTCATTACAGCTCAAGCTTGTCACACTGATAAGAAAATGGCTTAAATAAGTGTTTATGAGGGTCAAGAGATCACAGATAAGGGATTCACATGAGCCATCAGATGACGAGATTCACTGTAAACACAGAACCCTGCTGCTCTGCATTTACACAGATTACACCGTTATACTGGGAAAGTGTATTTTTTTTATAAAGACCAATCGAAAAAATAAGTAGAATGCAATAATTTAAAAAATTCCCCCTAAAGGTGTCCATAGCTTTTAAGGACCAGGCCAATTTTTGTTTTTGTGTCCCCCCCCCCATTGGAAGAATCACTGTGATGCAGGGAGGTCGGGTCGGGTGAGGTGCATATTTCCTGGACTGCATATGCTTGAGCAAAAATAGCCTAAGGCTACTTTCACACTTGCGGCAGGACGGATCCGACAGGCTGTTCACCCCGTCGGCTCCGTCCTTCCGCTATTTCGCCGTGCCGCCGCTCCGTCTCCATTGACTATAATGGGGACGGGGCGGAGCTCCGGCGCAGTACGGCAGTTCGCGGTGAGGGGCCGCCGGACTAAAAAGTCCGACATGCAGGACTTTTAGTCCGGCGGCCTTTCGCCGTGCACTACCGTGCTGCGCCGGAGCTCCGTCCCCATTATAGTCAATGGGGACGGAGGGACGGTACGGTGAAATAGGGGAAGGACGGATCCGACAGGGTGAACAGCCTGTCGGATCCTTCCTGCTGCAACTATGAAAGTAGCCTTAGGCTAGTTTCACACTAGCCCTTTTGTATCCAGCAGGCTGTTTCGGCCGGATCTCTTTGCATTCTGACACTGTCGGAAGCTACCGCGTTGCAGTCTGGCCACGTGAACTATAATGCGGACCGGCAGAGATCCCATCACCGTTTTTTGTCCGGCCAATTCCCAGCATATCTGCAGGGTTGCTCCGCCAGTCCCTATTATAGTTAGAGGGGCCAACAGGTATCAAGTAGCAAATGGCATTGCCGGATCCAGACAAGCCAATCAATAGTATAAAGTTAGATAAAAGTGTCTGGCCATGCACCAAATTTATCATCCAGCCTGAGCCACTGTGATTAATTTGGCGCAGCCCGAGACTGCATAAATCTACACTGTCTGCAGGATTAGTAAGTCTGCCCCAGTGAGGTTACTTTCATAGACAAGTCACACAATCTAACAGTAATTTATTTTATACATGGATTTGCCATTTACCTTTTTTATTATTTACTGCTGGTTTTCCTGAAGATTTCTCAGTTACCGGATCCTCCAAAACATGTAATTTTTCAATGGAGCGCCACTAAATCAGAAGAGAAATCAGTGAGTGACATTACAAATGTGATGACAGTACAGCTTCACTGGATTAGCAGGTGACATCTGGTAAGACCCCATTTACACGACCATAAGGGCTCCGTGCCCTTCCCACTGACTTGAATGGGTCTGCGATCCACAAAATACATCTATAAGATAGGACATGTTCTATATTTTGCAGGATGGAGGCATGGATCGGAAGCCCACTACAAAGCACTTCCATGGGTTTTAGTGTCCATGCCTCCGACATACATAGGACAAGTCTTATCTTTTGTGGATCGCGGATCAATTCAAGTCAACTGCAGTCTGCAGCACGGGCACACAGCCCTTACATTAGTCTGAATGAGCCCTAAAATGAAGGGGAAAAGATTTTGTGCCATTAGCAGCAATATGTAACTTTATTCACTAAACATATCAGTTGGATTCGAAACGTCGCTGCATCTTTTTGAGGCATGAGATGACAATGCAAACACTTATACACACACACATCTGCATCATGAGGTCAGTACTACAACTATGCAATCAAGTCCAATATATACGGCACAGTGCATTTCAAGTGTTACTCAAATTCCGAAAAATACATCAACTTACCTTAAAACATCGTATACCGGGCATCAAGGACCTCAAACTTCAGTGAGCATGCGCCAGCTCCTGCCGCGTGTTACGTATATATCACAATATGTATATATCACAATATATATATATATATATATATATATATATATACATACACACATACACACACACTGTATATTCTTTTAGCGGAGTTGAGGACCCAACCTTTTGGTTGGACATAATGAATGTTTTTATTCTATTTTTCTATACATTTATAGGTGGAAAATCATATTTGGTTCATAAATTAGGACTGTGGGACCTCTTTCTGATTGTGAGCGACTAGGATGTGACTGGTTTCTTCATGGGCGCAATGAAAAATGTAATTTTTATTTTATTTTTGGTCCACATTAAAAGCACCTTGATAAAAATCTTGGGTAGATGTGGGGGCGGTGCATTGATATGTATGTGCAGTGGCATATTTGGGTGCTGTTTATACTAGCAGTTCCCCACCAGTTGCTGGAGGGAGTGGCTGGTTGGTATAAGCATAATTGAAGTATATGCAGATTTGAGGAGGACCTTTGGAGTGTGTCACCGTTATGGGACAGTATGAAGGTCTGTTATTTCTCGTTCACCTGTGCGTGAAGGGTTAATATTGTATGACTGGGTAGATGGACTGTATGCCTTTAAGTCTTGGATGGATGCAGTGCAGGCGCATTATCCAGTTGGTGCATTGTGGACATTTGGTTTCCTAGGAGTTGGGACATCTTGTCAGCTTGGAAGACCAGGGTGGTCAGCAGGATGTCTTGCTGATGTCAGACCTGGGAACCAGGAAGTGAGTAACACGGGGCAGAAGCTGGCGCATGCGCATCATGGAGTACGGGATGCCGTAGTATCCCTCACTGAAGGTTGAGGTCCTTGTAGTCCAGGATCTTTTGTTTACGATGTTTTAAAGTATGTTGGTGTATTTTTTGGAATTTGGATAAAAGCTAATTTTGACTTAGTTACTTTTATTCAACCAGCAAGTAATTTGTTGACGGGAAATGACATAGGTGTCTCCCAAAAGATAAGACGATGAACAAGAGGCATTATTGTGGGAAAGAAAACATTTCTCAACTTTTATTTACATTTGAGCAAAAACTGTCCAGTCCTAAACTATTCATACCCTTCTCAATAGTCAATAGAAAAGCCTTTATTGGCTATTACAGCAATCAAACGCTTCCTATAATTGCAGACCAGCTTTTTGCATGTCTCCACAGGTATTTTTGCCCATTCATCTTTAGCAATGAGCTCCAAATCTTTCAGGTTGGAGGGTCTTCTTGCCATCACCCTGATCTTTAGCTCCCTCCACAGATTCTCAATTGGATTCAAGTCTGGACTCTGGCTGGGCCACTGCAAAACGTTAATGTTGTTGTCTGCTAACCATTTCTTCACCACGTTTGCTGTGTGTTTTGGGTCATTGTCATGCTGAAATGTCCACTGGTGCCCAAGGCCAAGTTTCTCTGCAGACTGCCTGATGTTGACGTTGAGAATCCTCATGTATTGCTCTTTTTTCAAGGTGCCGTTTACTGCGATTAGGTTCCCTGGTCCATTGGCTGAAAAACACCCCCAAAGCATTAGGTTCCCACCACCATGTTTGACAGTGGGGATGGTGTTCTTTGAGTTGAAGGCTTCTCCTTTTTTACGCCAAATGAAGGAAACATCATTGTGACCAAACAATTCATTTTTTGTTTCATCTGACCATAACACAGAAGACCAGAAGTCTTCTTCTTTGTCCAGATGAGCTTTTGCAAAGGCCAAGCGAGCTTTTGTGTGCCTTGTCTGGAGAAGTGGCGTCCTCCTTGGTCTGCATTGTGCAGTGTCCGTTGGATTGTCTGCCTTGGGACATTGCCACCAGCAGAGCCCAGATTCACCAGGATGGCCTTGGTGGTAAACCTTGGATTCTTTTTCACCTCTCTAACTATCCTCCTGGCCAGCACAGGTGTCACTTTTGGCTTCCGACCACGTCCTCTGAGATTTTCCACAGTGCGGAACATCTTGTATTTTTTGCACAAATGTAAATAAAAGCTGAGATTTTTATTTTTTTCACAATAATGCCTCTTGTACATCGTCTTATTAACTTTTGGGAGACACCTATGTAATTTCCCATCAAAAACAAAAGTAACTTTAAGTCAAAATTTGCCAGGGGTATAAATAATTATGGGCAGCACTGTATGTAATATATATATACACACACACACACCACATATACAGTCAGGTCCATAAATATTGGGACATCGACACAATTCTAACATTTTTGGCTCTATACACCACCACAATGGATTTGAAATGAAAGGAACAAGATGTGCTTTAACTGCAGACTGTCAGCTTTAATTTGAGGGTATTTACATCCAAATCAGGTGAACGGTGTAGGAATTACAACAGTTTGCATATGTGCCTCCCACTTGTTAAGGGACCAAAAGTAATGGGACAGAATAATAATCATAAATCTAACTTTCACTTTTTATTACTTGGTTGCAGATCCTTTGCAGTCAATTACAGCCTGAAGTCTGGAACATAGACATCACCAGACGCTGGGTTTCATCCCTAGTGATGCTCTGCCAGGCCTCTACTGCAACTGTCTTCAGTTCCTGCTTGTTCTTGGGGCATTTTCCCTTCAGTTTTGTCTTCAGCAAGTGAAATGCATGCTCAATCGGATTCAGCTCAGGTGATTGACTTGGCCATTGCATAACATTCCACCTTTTTCCCTTAAACTCTTTGGTTGCTTTTGCAGTATGCTTTGGGTCATTGTCCATCTGCACTGTGAAGCGCCGTCCAATGAGTTCTGAAGCATTTGGCTGAATATGAGCAGATAATTTTGCCCGAAACACTTCAGAATTCATCCTGCTGCTTTTGTCAGCAGTCACATCATCAATAAATACAAGAGAAGCAGTTCCATTGGCAGCCATACATGCCCACCCCATGACACTACCCCCACCATGCTTCACTGATGAGGTGGTATGCTTAGGATCATGAGCAGTTCCTTTCCTTCTCCATACTCTTCTCTTCCCATCACTCTGGTACAAGTTGATCTTGGTCTCATCTGTCCATAAGATGTTGTTCCAGAACTGTGAAGGCTTTTTTAGATGTCGTTTGGCAAACTCTAATCTGGCCTTCCTGTTTTTGAGGCTCACCAATGGTTTACATCTTGTGGTGAACCCTCTGTATTCATCTGGTGAAGTCTTCTCTTGATTGTTGACTTTGACACACATACACCTACCTCCTGGAGAGTGTTCTTGATCTGGCCAACTGTTGTGAAGGGTGTTTTCTTCACCAGGGAAAGAATTCTTCAGTCATCCACCACTGTTGTTTTTCGTGGTCTTCCGGGTCTTTTGGTGTTGCTGAGCTCACCGGTGCGTTCCTTCTTTTTAAGAATGTTCCGAACAGTTGTTTTGGCCACGCCTAATGTTTTTGCTATCTCTCTGATGGGTTTGTTTTGTTTTTTCAGCCTAATGATGGCTTGCTTCACTGATAGTGACAGCTCTTTGGATCTCATCTTGAGAGTTGACAGCAACAGATTCCAAATGCAAATAGCACACCTGAAATGAACTCTGGACCTTTTATCTGCTCATTGTAATTGGGATAATGAGGGAATAACACATACCTGGCCATGGAACAGCTGAGAAGCCAATTGTCCCATTACTTTTGGTCCCTTAACAAGTGGAAAGCCCATATGCAAACTAGGGCTGCACGATAAATCGAAAAAATAATCGAATCGCGATAATCGGCAAATGCGATATGGCGATTTGGCCGACCCGAAAATGCAGCGATTATATATGAAGGGGCCCCGCACACATAACTGGCTTTGCGTGTAAAGTATTTTACTAGTGTCTGAAACAATCTCTCTCCTTTTGATAACAGGTCCAGCCTCTGTACTCACTTTAACGATGAATGCACTGCAGCGAGCGGGCCGGCCGGCGTGTGACTGACGTCACTTAGTAACGCTCCTGCTTCCTGAAGTGGGAGGAGCGTTACTAAGTGACGTCAGTCACGCACCGGCCGGCCAGCTCGCTGCAGTGCATTCATAGTGACAGTGAGTACAGAGGCTGGACCTGTTATCAATAGGAGAGAGATTGTTTCACACACTAGTAAAATACTTTACAGACAAAGCCAGTTATGTGCGCAGTTTAGGACACATGAGGGGACACATAGGGCCATGAGGGGAACCAGCATAAGATGCTATATGTCTTATGCTGGCCCCCCTCATGGCCCTGTGTGTCATAGCACACATCCCCTATAACATCGTCCTCCACAGGTCCCCCACAACACAGCGTCCTCCACAGATCCCCCACAACACAGCGTCCTCCACAGATCCCCCACAACACAGCGTCCTCCACAGATCCCCCACAACACAGCGTCCTCCACAGATCCCCCACAACACAGCGTCCTCCACAGATCCCCCACAACACAGCGTCCTCCACAGATCCCCCACAACACAGCGTCCTCCACAGATCCCCCACAACCATAACCATGTCATACCCAGCCGCGTCAGCGACTCATATGGGAAAATCCAAGCAAATAGACCTCTAGCACAATTCCCTTAAAATATCGCATTGCATAGCGTTATCGCAATTTTTAGGGCCCTAATCGCAATCGCACAAAATTCCCATATCGTGCAGCCCTAATGCAAACTGTTGTAATTCCTACACCGTTCACCTGATTTGGATGTAAATACCCTCCAATTAAAGCTGACAGTCTGCAGTTATAGCACATCTTGTTCGTTTCATTTCAAATCCATTGTGGTGGTGTATAGAGCCAAAAATTTTATAATTGTGTCGATGTCCCAATATTTATGGACCTGACTGTATCTGGGCATAGCTACTGTGAAGGGAGCACATATCTATCTGGGCATAGCTACTGTGAGGGGGAACATAATCGACATAATAACTGAGGGGGCACATATCTGGGCATAACTACTGTGAAAGGGTAAGATATCTGGGTATAGCTACTGTGAAGGAGGCACATCTGGGCATAACTACAGTGAGGGGCATAACTATTGTCATGGGTGCACATGTGAACATTACTTCTGTGAAGAGGGAACAGTGTGGGCATTACTACTGTGTGCTGACACAAAGCCGGAATAATTACTATGTGGGGGCATTACGGGGAATGGGTGTGTATAGTTATGCTTTAGGCGGAGTTAGAGGCCTGGCCTAGTATGAAAAAATTGCAGCACATATTGTCCCACAAAAGTTGGGAGGTAACAGCCACCAGGCGACCATTTTTCACTGTATCTTGGAACTGAACCTGAGTTTGGTAAAAAGTTTTTTACACTAGAAATTAATTTCTGAAGTTATTACCAGAAGTCCCGCAAGACTTCGCAAAGTAATAACTTCGGCTCATAGGAGCCAATACATTCTAATATTGCACGGAGCGCTCGCTCCATAGAGTATTCTAATGAAGTTTTATGCGAATCGACATCGGAGGTTTCATCGAAAGTCGATTTGCTCATCCCTAGTCCTAACCTGTGTCCCAAAAAAAAAAAAAACACACACACCCCTGTTCATGTCCCACCGTGCCTGCACCACAGCCTACTCAGTTTTCCGCAGTGGTCTGGTTCTGTGACTGCTGCGGCCAATCACTGGCCTCAGCAGTCAAATCTGCTTGAAGGAGAAGTCACAGCAGTGTGAATGGCAGCAGTTATTTTCCCAGATACGGAGATGAAGAATACACAACATTACGGCTACGCCGAGCTCTGACAGATAGCGCTGCATCTTACCAAATTAGAGCGATCCTTAACGCTGTCTCTGCAGTGATCAGAGAACCTGGCTTGGAAGTTAACCATGAATACAGCTCCTGCAAAGACATCACTGAAGGTAGTTTCATCATGTAACGAATATGATATATCCATAACCACCTGATCATGGAGACCCAGCACCCGTCATACAGCTGCAATGTTCAGAGGGTGGGTAAACGCTGGTGACTGATGCCCCTCCAGAGCACTTATGCCTAATATTAATGGTCAGCACAGTCTCTACCAGTGAAGGTATGGGGCTTCCGTCACCATGACTACCTCCGTAACTGCATATTATCTTAAAGGGGTATTCTGGTTATAGAAAGTTATCCCCTATCCACAGGATAGAGGAAAATAGATCGGTGGCGGTCCTACTGCTGTGACCCCCACCAACACGAGAACTGGGGCCCTAGAACTAGTGGAACTGGTTGGAAAAGCACGGCGCCGCTCCATTTCTATGGAAAGGCTGTAGATAGAAATGAATGGCATGCTTTTCCAACCAGCTGCTCTGTCCATTTCAGGGGGGGGCTCCACGAGGTACTTGGCCCCCGTTCTCATGATCTTGGGGGTCAAAGCAGTAGGACACCCACCAATCTAATAGTTACACAGGACAGGGGATAACGTTCTATAACCGGAACACCCCTTTAATAGTACTCTTTGGACCGTTTGCGTTTTATGACGTGGATGCACTCACCGTTGTCAGAAACACAGCGACGGATAGGCCTTGCTGGCTGAAGTGGTTTACCGATTAGTCTCTTGGCTTCCATTTCACTGCTCAGCAGCAGCTGACAACCTAGGACAACGATATCGCAGAGAAGTCATTTCAGGGGATTGTTTTACTCAATTCAAAAAACAATGCAAAGTAGGAATCGTAGCAGGTAACGACAGCTACGGGAGGACATGCACAGAAGCTACGGGTGCTCCTGCCATGCTATTGCTAGGCACCGTGCGCGTATGGCAGGGCAGCCATGTAAATGAATAGGGTCGCAGCGTGACTCACACGTCTGCCACAACCGCAACCCCAGAATCTCAAAGAATACAGCAGTGCTGTTTGTTTTTTTTTGAGATTCTGGGGACGGTTCATGGAAAACGTGCGAGTCAGGGGGCAACCTCATTCATTTCTATGGCTGCCCTGCTACACTGCGATGCCTGGGCACAACACCTTTTTTGTCCAAAGCTGCCATGTAGTTGTACCCTAAAAGTGGCACCTAGATCTGCCATCTTAGCGCATCTATTAGGTCTCAACATGTTCAAGTCCCCTAGCGAGACTTAAAATAAAAAAACAACCAAACTATTAGGGACAGTCTTTCTGCCTCAAAATCAGCTCCAAAAAATGCCTCAAAACAGTCTCCCATTCATTTCAATAGGGAAGCGGCACTTGCTTCTTTTTTACACGTGGAAAAAAGTAGCAGTGTGCCCTGTATTGGAGCGGACTCTGCGCTGAATCTCCCATTAAAATAAATAGGAAGCAGAAAAAAAACAGTTCCATTTCAGTCCATGCGCTTTTTTGTGCATTTCTGCGCATTTTTTGGAGCAGATCTGCTTAAAAAACCTAAAGCTGAAAATTCAGCTTTGTATTCAAGTGAAAACCCACTGATACTTAAAAAAAAAATAATAATAATAATAATAATAATAATATATAAAATGTGTCAAAAACCGCTAAAACACACAGGTTCCACGCTGATTTTTTAAGCGTGTTTTTCAAAATCAGTTGTGTGAACTGGCCTTTAGGTGACGGATTAGGTCCGGATGCGTTCAAGGAAACTCGCACCATTTTGCAAGCACGTTCAGTCAGTTTTGTCTGTGATTGTGTTCAGTTGTTGTTTTTTCCGCGCGGGTGCGATGCGTTTTAATGCGTTTTAATGCGTGATAAAAAAACTGAAGGTTTACAAACAACATCTTAGCAACCATCAGTGAAAAACGCATCGCATCCGCACTTGCTTCCGGATACCATGCGTGTTTCACTGAAGCCCCACTTCAAGCATAGAAGTGACTATGGGGCCAGGGCTGCGTGAAAAATGCAGAATAAGGCCTCAGGCACACGGCCGTTGTTTTGGTCCGCATCCGAGCCGCAGTTTTGGCGGCTTGGATGTGGACCCATTCACTTCAATGGGGGCCGCAAAAGATGCGGACAGCACTCCGTGTACTGTCCGCTGCTCTGTTCTGTGGTCCGCCAAAAAAAAAAATATATAACCTGTCCTATTCTTGTCTGCGTTTTGCGCACAAGAATAGGCAGTTATATTAATGGCTGTCCCTGCTGTTCCGCAAATTGCGGAACGCACACGGACACCATCCGTGTTTTGCGGATCCGCGATTTGCGGACCGCAGAACACAACGGTCGTGTGCATGAAGCCTAAGTAAGCCAGAAATCTATGTTCGCTCTGAGCTCTGGTAGATTTCTGGTTAGGCGCGCGGACTGCCGGAGGATGCGTCTAATTTATCATGAGACCTACGCCTTGTCATCAATGTGGTGCATACTCCAATAGTGCCGGGGATATCAAGACCGACACAGAAAGGCTCCGTCTTCATTGTTTTTCCTCCTGTTTGGAAATTGATCCACCGTGGGGATTTTAAAATCCGCAACATGTCAATTGTTTGTGCGATTCTGCATCGTATGTAGGGTGGGTTTCCGCGTAGATTTCAATGGGGTTGTTAACAAACAGAAAATGTGCACCAAAAAACACACAAAAAAAAAAAAAACGCACAAAAACTAGCGAAAAACCATGATAAATAGCACGGATTAATGTGCAGTTTTGGTGCGGATTTCATGCGGATTTTCTGCACACAGGTCTGCGCCATGTGCAGGTACCCTTACATTTTCGTGTTATGTATCCTGCGTGGTGAATGCCGCAGAAAAAGTCATAAAACATAAAACTGCTAGTTTTTGTTGATGCCTGCCTTCCTTTAACCTCTTAAGGACACATGACGTACCGGTACGTCATGAATGGTTCCGATCACTGCCGCTTGGCCGGCGGTGATCGGAACCCGGTGCCTGCTCAAATCATCGAGCAGGCACCTGGGGCAAATGCGTTGGGGGGTCCTGTGACCCCCCCATGTCGGCGATCGCAGAAAACCGCAGGTCAATTCAGACCTGCGGTTTTCTGCGTTTCCGGGATATTCGGGTCTCTGAAGACCCGATAACCCGGAACAGGATGGTGATGGTGGTGTGATTTCACTCCACCAATCACCATCCAGCGATCCTGAGTGGTGATGGTGACATCACCACTCAGGATCGCTTTCTGATTGGTCTGTGGGCGGTCCGGCGGCAAATTCAAAAGAGGCAGGCGCTCCTCTCCTCCTCCTTTTGTGTTCCGGAGCCGGAGGAGAGAGGAGCTGCCTGCACGTGTGTCTGCCAGCACCCCCAGGACCCGATCTGTGCCCCCAGGACCCGATCTGTGCCCCAGCACCCCCCATCAGGTACATAGGGACAGCACAGGGAAAGTTTGGTTTAGGCAGGGAAAAAAAAAAAGAAAGTTAGTTTGTGAACTTTTATTGCATCACCCTAAGTTAGGGTGTCTGGGGTCCACAGCACAGCTGTGTGACCCTAGACCCCCCAGGGTTGCTGCCACTTAACCCCCCCCACCCCCTGCCCCCCCCCACCTTTTTTGGGGTGCATTTTTTTCATTTTTTTTTGGTGTACGCCGACTGTGGCCGGCACTTAGTGTCCGGCCGCTGTTAGCGCATCGCACACCTCACCGCTGATCAACTTCGGACGGTTGATCAGCGGTTTTTAAAAAAAAAATTCACATTTTTTGCCCTTTTTTTAGTTAGTTGTTTTTTTTTTTTTTCTGTTAGTTTTAGGGTTAAGTCCGCGAACACCCGTGCCCACACACACGCACACAAAATAAAGAGTTGCACACACGCACATATACACGCAGACACACACTCCCCTATGGCCCGGCGGACGTTCTCGGCCGAGGAGGCATATGCCCAGCTTGCCTCTGACTCCAAGAGTCCCAGTGAGGATGAGGATGACCCCACATTCCTGTTGTCATCCGCGTCCTCCTCATCATCTAGCGATGATGATGAGCCCCCAAGGCGGCGGAGACGCCACCAGGCGGAGCAAGGGGACCGCCATGTTAGGGACCCTGTGGCCCAGCCTGGTACGAGCAGCTCTGGGGCTCGTACTGGTTTCCCGGCCCACCAGTTAAATCCACCGGAGCCCCCTGCCGGTGAACTTGTCTGGTGTAGCCAAGAGCGATACGAGCCTGTGATTCCTGATTTTGTAGGCCAATCAGGAATCTAGATTTCCACAGTGGGCTACACTGAATATGACTTTTTTTGTCATTTTTTCAGTGACTCACTGGTAAATCTGATGGTGGAGCAGACGAATCTGTACGCCCAACAGTTCGTCGCTCAACACCCGGGCTCCTTTTTGGCCAGGCCCGGTGGCTGGACGCCGGTCAGTGCAGCCGAAATGAGGACATTTTGGGGCCTCGTGCTGCATATGGGCCTGGTCAAGAAACCCAGTGTCAGGCTGTACTGGAGTGGGGACGTCCTCTACCAGACCTCACTTTACAGTACAGCCATGACACGCTCCCGGTTTGAGGCCATCCGGAAATGTCTGCATTATTCCGATAATGCAGCATGTCCACCCCGAGGTGATCCTGCCCATGACCGTCTGTATAAGATACGGCCGGTCATCGATCACTTTGGGGCCAAATTCATGGAGGCCTATGTACCTGGAAGGGAGGTCGCAGTTGATGAGTCTCTCATTGCGTTCAAGGGGAGACTCATTTTCCGCCAGTATGTGCCTTCCAAGCGGGCGAGGTATGGCGTGAAGCTATACAAAATTTGTGAGAGTACCTCAGGGTACACTTACAAATTTCGTATATACGAGGGGCGAGATTCCCGGATTCAACCACCAGAATGTCCCCCCACTCTGGGTGTTACCGGGAAACTTGTGTGGGACCTTATGTACCCACTGCTGGATAAGGGTTACCACCTGTACGTGGATAACTTTTATACCAGTATCCCCTTGTTCCAGTCCCTTGCCGCCATATCCACGTTCGCTTGTGGAACCGTGCGGAAAAATCAACGCGTCCTCCCTGCCCTCCCCCTCCAGGTACCTATCCCCAGGGGTGAGACCCGTGCCCTTACCACTGGAAACCTGTTGCTGGTCAGGTATAAGGACAAGAGGGATGTCCTTATGCTGTCCACAATTCATGGTAACGGCATCACCCGTGTCCCTGTGCGAGGTACCGCGGCAACGGTCCTCAAGCCCGATTGTATCGTCGCCTACAATCGGTATATGGGAGGAGTTGATCTCTCGGATCAAGTCCTCAAGCCATATAACGCCATGCGCAAAACCCGGACATGGTACAAAAAAGTTGCGGTCTACTTGGTGCAGGTTGCCATGTACAACTCTTTTGTACTATCCCGAAGCGCTGGCAGCACAGGGACATTCCTGCAGTTCTATGAGGCAGTCCTCATGGCCCTGATCTTTTCGGACCGGGAAAGAGCAGGCCGGAGTACCTCGGGAACTGTAGGTGCCCGGATCGTCCCTGGCCAACACTTTCCAGGTGTGGTCCCCCATACTGGAAAGAAGGGACGAACCCAAAAAAGGTGCAGAGTGTGTCGCAGGAGGGGGATACGGAAGGACACCACTACTCAGTGTGACACGTGCCCCGATCATCCGGGCCTCTGCATTATTGGTTGCTTCAGGGAGTATCACACTTCCATGGAGTAATAAATTTATATCCCAATTTAGCACTGACATCGGAAAAAAAAACTGGTTCTCAGACTTGAGACACCTAAAAAAACGAAAATAATTTATTAAAAGTAGACATATTAGGTATTGCTGCGTCGGTAATAATCTCCTCTATAAAAATACCCCATGACCTAACCCCCCAGATTAACACGGTCAAGAAAAAAAAAAAAAAAAAAAAAAAAAAAAAAAAAGGTGCAAAAAAAGATTTTTGTCACCTTACATAACAAAAAGTTTAATAGCAAGCGATCATAAAGTCATATAGCCCCCAAAATAGTGCCAATAAAACCGTCCGCTCGTCCCGCAAAAAATGAGCCCCCACATAAGATAATCAGATAAAAAAAAAAAAAATGACACCTAGACTTTAGAGATACAAAAATTTTTTTTTTGTATCAATAAGGATAATATAGTCTAAAACCTAAATAAATGTACAAAAAGTAGACTTATTAGGTATCGCCGCGTCCGTAAGAATCTCCTCTATAAAAATATCCCATGACCTAACCCCCCAGATTAACACGGTTAAAAAAAATTAAAAAAACGGTGCCAAAAACGCAATTTTTGGCACTTTTCCATTTCAATCCGTTTTTTCCGGTAACAAAACGAGGGTTAACAACCAAACAAAAGTTAAAATTTATTACCCTGATACTGCAGTTTACAGAAATGCCACATTTGTGGTCGTAAACTGCTGTATCAGTAAAAGGGAGGCCGCAAAAGGAAAGGACCGACATGGTTTCTGGAAGGCCGATTTTGATGGCCTTTTTTATTGACACCATGTCCCTTTTGAAGCCCCCCTGATGCCCCCCTAGAGTAAAAACTCCCTAAAAGTGACCCCATCTAAGAAACTACACCCCTCAAGGTATTCAAAACTGATTATACAAACTTTATTAACCCTTTAGGTGTTTCTCAACAGTTAATGGCAAATGGAGATGAAATTTCAGAATTGAAATTTTTGGTAACCTTGCCTCACAAAAATGTAATATAGAGCAACCAAAAATCATATGTACCCTAAAAATAGTACCCCAAAAAATGCCACCTTATCCCCTAGTTTCCAAAATGGGGTCACTTTTAGGGAGTTTCGACTCCAGGGGTGCATCAGGGGGGTTGAAACAGGACACGGTGTAAATAAACCGGTCCATAAAAATCAGCCTTCCAAAAACCAAACGGCGCACCTTTCCCTCTACGCCCCGCTGTGTGGCCGTACAGTAGTTTACGGCCACATATTGGGTGTTTCTGTAAACGGCAGAGTCAGGGCAATAAAGATACAGTCTTGTTTGGCTGTTAACCCTTGCTTTGTTAGTGGAAAAAATGGGTTAAAATGGAAAATTAGCCAAAAAAAACGAAATTCTCAAATTTCATCCCCATTTGCCAATAGCTCTTGTGCAACACCTAAAGGGTTATCGACGTATGTAAAATCAGTTTTGAATACCTTGAGGGGTGTAGTTTCTTAGATGGGGTCATTTTTGGGTGGTTTCTATTATGTAAGCCTCGCAAAGTGACTTCAGACCTGAACTGGTCCCTAAAAATTTAGTTTTTGTAAATTTCTGAAAAATTTCAAGATTTGCTTCTAAACTTCTAAGCCTTATAACATCCCCAAAAAATAAAATATCATTCCCAAAACAATTCAAACATGAAGTAGACATATGGGGAATGTAAAGTCATCACAATTTTTGGGGGTATTACTATGTATTACAGAAGTACAGAAACTGAAACTTTGAAATTTGCTAAATTTTTCCAAATTTTTGTTAAATTAGGTATTTTTTGGTGCAAAAAAAAATTATTTTTTGACTTCATTTTACCAGTGTCATGAAGTACAATATGTGACGAAAAAACAATCTCAGAACGGCCTGGATAAGTCAAAGCGTTTTAAAGTTATAAGACTCTGGTCAGATTTGCAAAAAATGGCCTGGTCCTAAGGTGTAAAAAGGCTGTGTCCTTAAGGGGTTAAGAAGGAAAAAAAATAAAAAGCATAAAAAAAAAAAATCAACAAAAAAAGTTGTAAGCGTCCCAATATAGTATGAAACTTCCAGCTCTATACAATTCAGAGGGAGAAATGGAAATAAATGGAAAAAAAAAAAAAAACACATCCTTATGGGGTTAATAGCCAAGTATGCCGCCATATGTGGGGAGCTGGAGTGCAGCGCTGTATCGGACATGAAAGGGACCAACGTAAACTGCAGCTCTATGGGCACACAGCAGAAATGATGGTACTTACCTGTGAGAGGTGTAGTGAAAAATTTGAAAAACGATGATGTGAACAATGTACATCCACTTGTCAATATGTTCTTACATTTCCAGGAGGAATAACAGAGGAATGGCATGATGCAGATCTCTAATTTAAAAAAAAAGGTGCCCCAGCGTTCCTATATCATGAATAATAGACGAGAGATATCGGGAGAGCGGACAGGTCCCCTCTAGTATTACAGGACGTGACCCCTCTGAAGGGGTTAACATGGACATGTAATGTGCTGCACCGGAGACCTGGGGCCTTTGGAGGGTAATTCAGCAGAAAAACGGCTGATGGAATAATCGCAGCATGCTCGCTCGGCCAGAACCACGCAGAAATCACATAAAACACCCCGGCTGCACAGACACAGCAAAAGACCAGCAGAAATGAACTAAACTGGGAAAATCCAGGAAAGAGGAGTCGAAAGCTACAACAGAAATAACCACAAAGAGCCGGAATATGTGAGGACATGCTGGGATTTGTAGTTCCCAACAAGACCTGCGGGATGACAATAGAATAGGAATAAAACCCTAAAAAGGCAGATGAAAGCATTACCTGGCAATGTCCAGACAGGCCCATCTAGAAGGACGCCTCTCCAGTGAGCGAGGTCCGCTGTGACCCCAGTCTGGGAATACAGAGAACTTACCCCCACCATCAGCCGCCCCCTGCTCCCCCCACCTATGGGTGATCCTCCCCCACCTATGGGTGATCCTCCCCCAGACCGATGAGGTCACAGGCTGCTCCCTTCTACACACATTGGGGCAGGTTTACTAATCCTGTAGACGCGGTAAACGGTCTAGACCCGCACCAGAGTTATCACAGGGGCTCAGGCTTTTCTCGGACTCTAGAACAACTACTGTTTGGCCTCGTGGAATGACAGAAATATGGAGCAGAACAGCGCCTCTTTGTCCGCGCCCTTCCCTGATAAGCCACAGCCCATTCTTTCGAGTCATGCTCCTTTTCATACTAGTCTCTACACCTAGATACACCAATTTAGGCCAGCACCTAGGTGCACTCATCTTAGTAAATGTGAGCCACTGTGCCGCTGTCGAGGCCACGAACGTGAGCAGCCTGGGAAACACGTCCCATGTGTGGGCCACATCTCACTGACCGACGGCAGCTCATCTCAACCGAACTGACGGTATTAGGCCGAGTTCTATATTTTTGCGGAACGGAAGTACGGGACGCAACCCCGCGGAAGCACTCCGTAGTGCTTCCGAGGGGCCCCGTTCCGCAATTCCGGATTTGCGGACCCATTGAAGTGAATGGGTCCGCATCCGTGATGCGGAATGCACACGGAACTGTGGCCGTGTATTGCGAGCCGCAATACGGCCACGGATCACACACGTTCGTGTGAACTAGGCCTTAAAACGATTTACGATGCAGTGAGATCCTGACCGCGGCTCTACGTAAAGCAGTCAGTGCGCTTCAGTAGACCAGCGGTCTGGCCGGAACGTCCAGCATCATAAATAAATACAATACTATGAGTTCACGTCAGCGGTGACACGAGAGTGTATTTCCTGGACTGAATACATTCCTGTCAATTTGGCCTGAGGCTGCCTGCGCACGTTGTGAATTACGCACGTTTTTCTGCGCAGAATCTCGTGCGGAAAAACATGCAGCGTCATACAGTACCTGCAAAATGTATAAGAACAGACAAATCTCATGTACGATTTGCTTCTTTCTTCCGTGCGGAAATTGTGTGGATTTAGAAATCCGCAGCATGTCAATTAGGTTTGCGATTTTTGGTGCGGATTTCACCCTTGGAATGAATGCGTGAAATCAAAACCGCAAGCAACACGTGGTTTAGGTGCGGACAGAAATTGGTGCGGACCTTCTGCATTTTTGCCCACACACATGTGCAGGAAGCCTTAGGCCACGTGTGCGGGTGAACGAACCTCCGTGCGGAATTATGTCAATTTCTGCATAACAGCTGGCATTTCTAATTGCGCTTTTTGGTGCGGACTAGATCCGGTTTTGCTGCAGATCTCAGCCTTCCATTGAAAAGGGTGAAATCGGCAGCTAAAACCACAAACATAATTGCTGCGGATTTGGAGATACGTACGACGGGTCAATTTCCGCAAGGAACATAAAATAAAAAAACCGCAAAGTGTACGTGAGATTTGTGTAATCGGATACACTTTGCTCATACTGTACATGAATCTGGGCCGAAAAACCGCATGTGTCCCACCACGTGTGCAGGTGGCCATAGTGCGGATTTACACTGCACCTTTGTTTTGACCGCATCACACACTGAGCCTGCTCTATAGATGGCGGGTGCAGGAGGTAGGACATAGCGGGCACCGGCCGGCGTTTCACCCCCTCAGATGCCGCTGTTATTAGCGACCACAGCATCTGGGGGGTTAAATAGGGGCTCGTCTGACAGTCTGGGCCTTGGGCAGTGTCAGGATCCCATAGACTGCAATAATATTCTATGGTGGTCTATGGGACAAGCGATCAGATCACGTTTAAGTGTCCTATGGGGAATAGAAATGACAGTAAAAAAAAAAAAAAAGTCAATAAATAAAAAAAATATTAAAAATTCAATTAATGCCAGGGCATATAGTGTAAGTGATTTCTAAGGAGCAACTGCAAAAAATGGAAAGGGGTCACTGTCAGATCGGTGGGTGTCCCCCTCCCCCCGACACCTCAGGGGGTGACAGCCTCACAGACACTGCTTATGATGGAGCAGGACAGGAAAGGGGGCAAATAAACCCGGTGTAGCTTGTCCATATCATGTCTATCGCGATATCATTGTAATCTGAGGTAAATAGGGGGCAGAGCCGCCATGTTTCTCCCCACAGCCGTCTACAAGCCCCCTTTCACCTGGCGTCAGTCTCCTCCGCGCAGCCGGAGATTTTAACGGCATTAACGCTACTCACTGTCCGCCTCCGCGCAATACCTTAGCTGGAACAGGAAAAGTAGTGCACGCCGGAACTTCATTGCACTTGCGGCTCTACGTGAAGCGGCTACATTCAGGGTCCATATTATCAGGAAGTACATTTACCAAACAGACAGGACCACCCGGGGTATATCGCGATAGGGCAGAACTTGCACAGTACCAGTGGCTGTCATACATGTATGGTCTTTTCTGTAGTTTATAAAGTATATGAGGTAATGTAAGTATCTCCAGCAAACCAGGAGCATCCTCACCTTTACGATGTGTCGCTGCGGCCTCATGATGTCGCGATATGGGTCCCACAGCAGCAGACATGGCTCCAGCCCTGTGTAATCCTCTCTGCAGATCCCAAGATGGAGACTTAATGACACACCTGTCTATGACATGCCGGGTGTGACCTCTGCCTGCTAATCACAGGGTGGGTGTGTCCTCTGCCTGCCAATCACAGAGAGGGTGTGACCTCTGCCTGCCAATCACAGCGTGGGTGTAACCTCTGCCTGCTAATCACAGGGTGGGCGTGACCTCTGCCTGCCAATCACAGGGTGGGTGTGACCTCTGCCTGCTAATCACAGGGTGGGCGTAACCTCTGCCTGCCAATCACAGGGCGGGTGTGACCTCTGCCTGCTAATCACAGGGTGGGCGTAACCTCTGCCTGCCAATCACAGAGGGTGTGATCTCTGCCTTCCAATCACAGCGAGGGTGTGACCTCTGCCTGCCAATCACAGGGCGAGTGTGACCTTTGCCTGCCAATCACAGCGCGGGTGTGACCTCTGCCTGCCGATCACAGCGTGGGTGTGACCTCTGCCTGATAATCACAGCGTGGGTGTGACCTCTGCCTGATAATCACAGTGTGGGTGTGTCCTCTGCCTGCCAATCACAGGGTGGGTGTGACCTCTGCCTGATAATCACAGCGTGGGTGTGACCTCTGCCTGATAATCACAGCGTGGGTGTGACCTCTGCCTGCCAATCACAGCGTTGGTGTGACCTCTGCCTGCCAATCACAGCGTGGGTGTGACCTATGCCTGCCAATCACAGGGTGGGTGTGACCTCTGCCTGCCAATCACAGTGTGGGTGTGACCTCTGCCTGATAATCACAGGGTGGGTGTGACCTCTGCCTGCCAATCACAGGGTGGGTGTGACCTCTGCCTGCCAATCACATGGTGGGTGTGTCCTCTACCTGCCAATCACAGGGTGGGTGTGACCTATGTCTGCCAATCACAGCGTGGGTGTGACCTATGCCTGCCAATCACAGGGTGGGTGTGACCTCTGCCTGCCAATCACAGTGTGGGTGTGACCTCTGCCTGTCAATCACAGGGTAGCCGTGACTATTATATCACTCACAGGGTCAGGTACTTTTGGCATCAGCTATTATGTCACCTGCAGAGATTGGACAGGTTGTATTTTTTATTTTTTTTTGCGATTCTGGTAGGGTTGGCACCTGGCCAGTATTGCACCAGCCAGGCCGGTATTTTGCGGTATATTTTTTTTTACCAGCACTGCAGTAATAATTGCTGGTAATTTCTTCAGACAACTTCAATAGTTCCTCCGTCACTTCACTGACTGAGGAAGTAAAAAGAACAGAGCGCAACACTGCAAAGGAAGAGAATAAGTGTCAGCATCTTCAGCTGCTCTATGTCCACATGTGGCTGAGGAGTCCCAGCTCTATGTCCACATGTGGCTTAGGAGTCCCAGCTCTATGTCCACATGTGGCTGAGGAGTCCCTGCTCTATGTCCACATGTGGCTGAGGAGTCCCTGATCTATGTCCACATGTGGCTGAGGAGTCCCTGATCTATGTCCACATGTGGCTGAGGAGTCCCTGATCTATGTCCACATGTGGCTGAGGAGTCCCAGCTCTATGTCCACATGTGGCTTAGGAGTCCCTGCTCTATGTCCACATGTGGCTGAGGAGTCCCAGCTATATGTCCACATGTGGCTGAGGAGTCCCTGCTCTATGTCCACATGTGGCTGAGGAGTCCCTGATCTATGTCCACATGTGGCTGAGGAGTCCCTGATCTATGTCCACATGTGGCTGAGGAGTCCCTGCTCTATGTCCACATGTGGCTTAGGAGTCCCTGCTCTATGTCCACATGTGGCTGAGGAGTCCCAGCTATATGTCCACATGTGGCTGAGGAGTCCCTGCTCTATGTCCACATGTGGCTGAGGAGTCCCAGCTATATGTCCACATGTGGCTGAGGAGTCCCTGCTCTATGTCCACATGTGGCTGAGGAGTCCCAGCTCTATGTCCACATGTGGCTGAGGAGTCCCTGCTCTATGTCCACATGTGGCTGAGGAGTCCCTGCTCTATGTCCACATGTGGCTTAGGAGTCCCAGCTCTATGTCCACATGTGGCTGAGGAGTCCCTGCTTTATGTCCACATGTGGCTGAGGAGTCCCTGCTCTATGTCCACATGTGGCTGAGGAGTCCCAGCTATATGTCCACATGTGGCTGAGGAGTCCCAGCTATATGTCCACATGTGGCTGAGGAGTCCCTGCTCTATGTCCACATGTGGCTGAGGAGTCCCTACTCTATGTCCACATGTGGCTTAGGAGTCCCTGCTCTATGTCCACATGTGGCTGAGGAGTCCCTGCTCTATGTCCACATGTGGCTGAGGAGTCCCTACTCTATGTCCACATGTGGCTGAGGAGTCCCAGCTCTATGTCCACATGTGGCTGAGGAGTCCCTGCTCTATGTCCACATGTGGCTGAGGAGTCCCAGCTCTATGTCCACATGTGGCTGAGGAGTCCCTGCTCTATGTCCACATGTGGCTGAGGAGTCCCTACTCTATGTCCACATGTGGCTGAGGAGTCCCTGCTCTATGTCCACATGTGGCTGAGGAGTCCCTGCTCTATGTCCACATGTGGCTTAGGAGTCCCTGCTCTATGTCCACATGTGGCTGAGGAGTCCCAGCTATATGTCCACATGTGGCTGAGGAGTCCCTGCTCTATGTCCACATGTGGCTGAGGAGTCCCTGCTCTATGTCCACATGTGGCTGAGGAGTCCCAGCTATATGTCCACATGTGGCTGAGGAGTCCCAGCTATATGTCCACATGTGGCTGAGGAGTCCCTGCTCTATGTCCACATGTGGCTGAGGAGTCCCTACTCTATGTCCACATGTGGCTTAGGAGTCCCTGCTCTATGTCCACATGTGGCTGAGGAGTCCCTGCTCTATGTCCACATGTGGCTGAGGAGTCCCTACTCTATGTCCACATGTGGCTGAGGAGTCCCAGCTCTATGTCCACATGTGGCTGAGGAGTCCCTGCTCTATGTCCACATGTGGCTGAGGAGTCCCAGCTCTATGTCCACATGTGGCTGAGGAGTCCCTGCTCTATGTCCACATGTGGCTGAGGAGTCCCTACTCTATGTCCACATGTGGCTGAGGAGTCCCTGCTCTATGTCCACATGTGGCTGAGGAGTCCCTGCTCTATGTCCACATGTGGCTGAGGAGTCCCAGCTCTATGTCCACATGTGGCTGAGGAGTCCCTGCTCTATGTCCACATGTGGCTGAGGAGTCCCAGCTCTATGTCCACATGTGGCTGAGGAGTCCCTGATCTATGTCCACATGTGGCTGAGGAGTCCCTGCTCTATGTCCACATGTGGCTGAGGAGTCCCTGCTCTATGTCCACATGTGGCTGAGGAGTCCCTGCTCTATGTCCACATGTGGCTGAGGAGTCCCTGCTCTATGTCCACATGTGGCTGAGGAGTCCCAGCTCTATGTCCACATGTGGCTGAGGAGTCCCAGCTCTATGTCCACATGTGGCTGAGGAGTCCCAGCTCTATGTCCACATGTGGCTGAGGAGTCCCAGCTCTATGTCCACATGTGGAGTCAGTGCTCCTGGGAGTTCCTGCTCTGACTCCTCATATGACCGTGTCCATTAGTGATGAGCGAAGCGAGCTTCAGATCAAAGATTCAAAGTCGCTTCCCTCAAAACTTCAAACTAATGTACAGAGATCCCAGTTTAAAATTTGGATCTGAACTTGGCTTCGGTTCCGACTGGTACCTCGGAATCAAACCCGAGTAGATCTGAATTTCCACTCTGTTCCATCAAGCAGCTCAGCAGACAGCTCCCTATCGCTGACCATGACCTGTCATTTAGAGATTGGGTTTGTTAGATAACCTGCTCAAAGCGAAAGTACTATTCACACAGCTAGACAGTAAACCCTCTGGGACAGCACGGCCGCTGATATCCCATAATAACCACCGGACCCTGCTGTTAGTCTGTTCATTTACATGGTGCGGTCTGGAAAGGGTTAAATTAATGCCACTGGTCCGGGTGCTCCGTGTCGGCGCCTGAACCAGTGGCTGCCAGTTACAGAAAATGCCTGCTCTCTCTCGCCAGGGGACCATAAATATACGGCATTTATCCAAACTGGAGTGTATGGAAAGGAAGGGGTTAATGGCCTCTGCAGTAAGGCACATTGACAGTCACTAAAGGGTTAATCCTTCAGAACGTTAGTCCTAGACACCTGTGACATTACAAGCACCTGTGTCATAAGGGATAAACCCCTGTAAAAAGCGGGCGAGCGGCCATATTTGGTACCGTACTTGATGGCCTGAGGACCTTGAGCTTGACTACCCCCACCCACCTCTCCTTGACGAAATTTGAAGGTTCTAGCGGGAAGACCATCGCCCAACGGGAGGAAAGGGACATCCGCCTAGCCAACCAGATCAGCCCGGCTGCTGCACGCCCCTTCCCCCTACTATGTATGTGGCATTACCCTCTAAGCCCAAGGGAAGGGCAGCCCGGGAGTCGGGGGTTTGCCATTTTTTTATATTTTAAATAAACTATTTGGCCTTTTATCCCCCAATGAATGTGTTCTGCCTCTCTATTCTGCATTCTTTGGTTTCAGGGGTGTACGCATGATTTTCTCAGGAAGGAGGTTAAAGGGGTATTCCCATCTGGGACATGTATATATCTATAGGATGTGCCATAAATGTCTGAGAGGTGCGGGTCTCATCTCTCGGAAGCAAACATTGGGCATGTGCAGCATCCTCTCCATTCATTGCTATGGGAGAGGATGCTGCGCTCGGCTGTTTTCAGAAGTCCCATGGCAGAGAAGGGAGAACAAGCAGCAGATGCGCGGCCACCTCTCCATTCACCACTGTGGGACTCCTGAAAATAGCCAAACCAGCGCTCAGCTAGTTTCCGAAGTTCCATAGCGGTGAATGAACGGTGACCGCGAATGTACGACTTGCTGTCCGTACACTTCGGGGCCCCCATTCTATGGATATGTCATAAATGTCCCAGATGGAAATACCCCTTTAAATGAAACTCATTATGAAATAACCAAGTTAGCGGAGCGTTGCTAGGACTCTTACCAATGGTAGGAGTCCCAGCACCGTTGCGCCGAATGAGAACAGTCGCTGGTGACGCCGAGGGTCAACGACTGTTCAAGTGAATGCTGTGGGGGGAATGGATCAATCTTCCACACCAGTTTTATGATGCAGGGAAGTTGCAAATTCCCATTTTGTACCCAAATTCAAACACAGCCTAATATATAAATGTGTATTATATATGTTGGTTAGGGTGCATTCACACGTCAGTATTTTTACCTTTCCAGATAAACGTTCCTGTTTTTTGCGGATCCGAAAATCTGGATGACATGAGGATGCTTTTAGCATGTCATCCGATTTTTTGACGGATCCATTGACTAGAATGGCATGACGGAACGCAAAATCGGACAAATAGTAGGACAGGGTATATTTTTTTTCCAGGATCCGAATAACGGAACCCACGGAACGGAACGGAATCACGGAATCGGAGAGCACCATGAGTGCTCTCCGAATATTTGCGGATTCCATTGAAAATGAATGGATCCGCATAACGTTCCGTTTTTAATCGGAACGGATGCGGAACACCAAAACGGACGTGTGAATGGACCCTAAGGCTGATTAGTCAGCCTGCATTTGTGGGAGGGGCGGAGGCTCTTCATATACGAGCCACACCCTCACTTCCAGGCGTGGGTTCTCAGGTGCACAGCTGCTGCTGGGTGTCATTAGCAAACTAGCTTCTCTGGTGGTAGGAGTCTTTCTTTGCAGCATGGAGCCAGAATAGAGCTTGTTATTGTGCTCTCTGCTACCGTAGCATGCACGCGCCATACTATGTAAGTAGGTTGGGCTGGGGCCGTCTCTCCTGGCTGGTCGGAACCGACTTTGCTAGCAAACGGGAGGCTTTGCCTCAGAATCTGCTACCTCAGGTTTGCTCGTTGGGGCTAAATACTTCTATTTCTTTTCAACTTGGTTTTGTGTCTCCCCCTCCCCCTGCTACCACCATCCTTAGACTTCATGTATTTCACTGCTCCATGTACTTAAAAACCCTGCCGCACTTTCATGCTCTGCTGTTATCCTGAGCGGCATTTACACTTTTGGCTTTTATTTTATGTCTTATGCTGCATCCGCACGTCCTTACTGTCCTGCACTTTCCTACTCTTGGTTCGTATTCACTCAGATTGGTCTCACATTCAAGCTGCGGTCACCTGTTGGCTGTTACATCTCATTCTGTACCCAGCCGACAGCCGGATCCGTATTACACGCCTGTTATTACATGTTGTGTACTCGGCTTACAGCTGCTACTGTTACTCTATTTTTATTCTCTGGACGCACCACCCTGGTGTTCCCACCTTGCTCCACTCACAACCAGAGCTGCGTTCATGCGTCGACTGATATACCATGTTTTCTCTGCTCACTGTGAGAGCTGTATTTGCACGTCCGCTGTCACAACATGTTCATACTAGGCTTGTTTCAAAGCTGCATTCACTTTTCACTGTTACATCATGTTTATGCTCCACTCACATTTAGAGCTTCTGTTCTACCAATTTCATTCTCGGCCACACCCAGAGGTGCATTCACACTACGCTGTCAAATCATTTTTTCACTCCACCCTCGACCAGAGTTGCATTCATCCGTCTATCGATGTATATCAGGTTTACTCTACTCACACCCAGAGCTGCGTTCACACGTCCTATGCTACTACAGGTTCTTTCCATGTCTGCTGTCACATCAAGTTAATATTCCGTTCACATCCAAACCTGCGTCCGCATGTCTGCTTTTACATCTTGTCCTATACTCCATTCCCATACCCAGAGCTGCGCCCATACCATGTTTTTTAGGTACCACTCGCATCCAAAGCCCCATTTGTTGTTACATCATGTGTTGTACTCTGCTTCCACTCAAAGCTGCATTCTCCTGTTCATTGCTACGTCATGGTTTTACTCAATAATCTCACTGGGGCAGTCTGCACCCACCACTCTGGTACCTCTCTCCCGACAAACATAACGGCGTTCTTTTCAGGCCTACGTTCCTTTCCTCGTGGTCTGTTACATTCCAGAGGTCTACTTTTCTGTTCACCTCAGGGGGATTTTTTTTATATATTTTTTTTTTTTTTTTTTGGTCTTCTTTAATCCTGGTTCATATTCACTCAGACTGGTCTCCTTTAAAAGAAAAAAAAAAAGAACAATTTGCTTTCACTACTGCAGTCCGAGTCGTCCGCCGCTTGTACACCGCCTGTATGCGTCTCCAGGACGGGTAAGCTCCTTCCCTCAGTCCATCCAGTCCACAGGGCTCCTCCGATCAGCGCTCATGTGTTTCCCTGCTTCCGGTCGCGGGGTCGGCGTGCGTTCCAGCGTAGGAACGCATGTTGAGAACCACTGCCAGACTTGTGTGTTTTGAATCACAGGTGGTGTCCTGGTTAGTACTGTGGCATTGCTGCCCAAACTTACTGGTTCTCGCTCCACCCGGTTCCTCTATGCTTCCTACAGCGGCATTTTGCAGATCAGGTTCACACATGCTGACATCGCTCTTGATAGTGGCTTGCAGCTAAACCAGCTCCTCTATTCCTTGTTGTGGTTGCTAGGAGCTGCAAAATCCTCACGTTGGAGCGCATGCTGGGCTGAGTTTTACATGAATATGACTCACCTGGGTTGGAAATACACAGCTTCAGCCTAGACATTATGCACAGTCACTGCACGCTGACCATTTGCCTGCCGTCATCTGTACTGATATGTAGTGGTAGCAGGGCCGTTCTGTATGTGTATGTTCCTTTATTAATATGCTATGTTTCCATAGCATCATCACGACGGCATACAAGGAGATTGACCCCTGACCTCTGTAGGGGCAGGAACAGAGAAAGGTTAAATACCCTCCTCCCACCACCAACACCAGTGTTTCCTGTCCCTACAGAGGACAGGGCAGAGAAAGGTCTCCCTGTATGCAGGGAGATGAAGCTAAGGAAATGGAACCTGTTTATTTTTTATTTTCCGTTACCTTTGGAAAACGCCGGCATCCAGCATGGCGTCCCCCTGCCCTCCCGCGGTCCAAGTACTAACGCTGGGCAGGGGGTTCAGGGCCTATCTCGTCCTGGTTATTCCGGGGCCTGTCCCTGGCGCAGACTCCCTCCTAGCCTAAGGAAAGGGCGATAGCTGGGTGCGCGCCGGCGCATGGAGCGCATGTTTATGACGTCACGGCCGGCGACCCGGAATTGACGTCGCGGCGGCAGCGTGGAGCCCAGTTTAAAACCGAGGCATAAACGCTGGTTACCGCCCGTGTCAGAACGCTCCCAGGATCGGTCCCCACTGGTGCGGAACCCTTGCCTACAGAGAGGACGATGTCGGCATCTGAGCGATCCCCCAGAGCTGAGCCACCGGCGCTGCTACCAACTGTGAGTCCCCTTCGGGGGTATTGTTTGTGCAGGTCAGGGAGTCTGTTGATCCCCCTCTCCTGCTGTAATGGGTGGAAGGGGGAAAAAAGAGAGAGAGGAAGTTATTTCCAGGGGCAGCTAGCTCGCCTCTGCTGTCCCCCTCTTGCTCTCTCTCTCTCCCTCTAGTGGTCATACCCTGATGCCCTGCCTTCTCCTCTCTTTTAGGCTAAAGAAGCCCCGAAAAAAATCAAAAAAACACTCAAATGTATCTCCTGCAATAGCAGACTTCCTGACTACTACCCTAAAAAGTTGTGCAAGTCTTGTATTTCTAATATTGTACGGGATGAAGCACCCTCCTTAAAAGAGGAATTGAAAACCATGATTCAGGAAGAGATCCGTTCATCCCTGGCCCACCTGTCCACTAATCCCCCCGACTTGCCGCAACCTAAGAGGAAGTGGGCTAGGTCTCCGTCCCCTTCGGACCTAGAAGTTATGGCGGATGAAAGTGCCCACTCCGTTAAGTCATGGGAAGAGGGGGAGAGAGTCTCTGATACAGACTCAGTGGATGACAGTCGTAGATATTACTTTTCTACAGAAGAAATGTCCGACCTATTAAAGGCAGTAAGGTCGACCATGGGCGTGGAGGAAGTGCAACGTACCCATTCAGTACAAGAAGAAATGTTTGGGGGCCTAAGAGTCAAGAAAACTCGTGTGTTCCCCATTAACGAGAGTATTAGGGATATGGTCCTTGATGAGTGGGCAGATCCAGAAAGACGTCTGGGAGTCCCGGCTGCGTTCAAAAATAGGTTGCTTTTTGATCCAGAGGAATCTAAAATTTTCAATGAAATTCCCAAGATCGATGTACAGGTGGCCAAAGTGAACAAGAAAACATCTCTCCCATTTGAAGATACCTCCCAACTTAAAGATTCAAAGGATCGTAAAGCGGACAGTCTTCTCAGGAAATCCTGGGAGGCGTCCATGTTCAATATTAAAACCAATATTGCGGCTACCTCAGTCGCCCGATCCATGTATCTTTGGTTGGGAGAATTGGAAACTCATATTAAGGATAGAACATCTAGGGAACAAATTCTTAGTTCTCTCCCTCTTTTAAAATCCGCCACGGCCTTCCTGGCGGATGCCTCTGCCGAATCAGTCCTATTCTCAGCCAGAGACGCGGCACTTTCCAATGCAGCCAGAAGAGCCCTCTGGATGAAGTGCTGGTCGGGGGACAAGACGTCTAAATTGAAGCTCTGTTCCATACCCTTTTCTGGAGAATATGTGTTTGGCCCGGTGCTAGATAAGATTCTAGAGAAGGCCGCGGACAGAAAGAAGGGGTTTCCGGAAGATCGCCCCTCCAGACGCCGGTATCCTTTTCGCCCCTCCTCGGGTCAAGAAAAAAGCTACAGGGGGAAAGGGAAATCAGGACGTTGGAGCTATCCAAAAGGGGGAAGAGGAAGAGGCCAATCCTTCTCCCACCCAAAATCCTCCGATAAGCAATGACGTCGGGGTGGGGGGAAGACTCTCAAGATTCCTGGGGTCATGGGAATCCATCTCCCAGAACCCCTGGATTTCCAAGGTAGTCGGGGCAGGCTACCAAATAGAGTGGTCTTCAAGACCCCCAAACAAATTTTCACTGACACGGTTCCAAATGAACCTTTGGCAAGGAGTCCAGAAACTTCACTTAATGAATGTAATCTCACCGGTCCCGCCTCCAGAAAGAGGCAGGGGTTTCTATTCAACCCTATTTCTAATCAGGAAGAAAGAAGGCACTTTTCGGACTATCATAAACCTGAAACCACTAAACAGATTCATCCGTTATCAAAAATTCAGGATGGAGACCCTAGCATCTACAATCCCTCTGCTAAGCAAAGACGTCTTCATGTGCACAATAGACCTACAAGACGCTTATTACCACATTCCCATTCACACCGACTCACAAGTTTCTCCGGTTTGCAATCCAGGATATATCAGGAAACGTCCATCACTACCAGTTCAGGGCCCTTCCCTTCGGGATTTCATCTGGGCCAAGAATATTTACCAAAGTAGTGGTAGAGATGGTCGCCTTTGCCCGAAGACAGGGACTTATGATAATCCCTTATTTGGACGATTTCCTTCTAGTCAGCGAAAGTCTCAGCCAAATCAGTTCGAACCTGAAGCTTTTTCTCTCCATCCTAGACGATCTGGGGTGGATCGTGAACAAAGGAAAGTCCGTCCTCACCCCCTCAAGGGAAGTTCGTTTCTTAGGGATGATCCTAGACTCCCGAAGGCAAGCGGTATTCCTACCTCGAGACAAAATATCAGTTCTCCAACAAAAGATCAGGTCCTTTCAAAAAAGAAGATCCTGCTCTATCAGAGAGGCGATGAGTCTGCTGGGCCTGCTAACATCCTGTATTCAGGCAGTTCCCTGGTGTCAAATACACTTCAGACCCCTACAGTCCTGGATCCTGAGTGTCTGGAACAAGTGCCAATCCTCTCTAGATCATCAAGTAAGCCCACCAACTCAGATTCTGCAGTCCCTAAATTGGTGGAAAGACCACGGAAACTTATCTCGGGGAAATCCGTGGCAGAAGACTCCCCAGGTCCAGGTAATAACAGACGCAAGTCTGTCCGGCTGGGGTGCAAAGGTGGGGGATCGTATGTTCCAGGGCACTTGGCCAGATTCGATCAGATCCCAGTCATCGAACTTCAGGGAACTGAGAGCAGTCTGGGAGGTGTTAAAGGTAGCAGAGGAAATGTTGTGTCATCATCACATAAAAGTGCTGTCGGACAACACTACGGCCATTGCCTACCTCTCCCATCAAGGGGGAACGCGGTCCGTAACCCTACAAGCACTGTCAACAAAAATCTTTGCTTGGGCAGAACAGAATGTGGCCTCGATATCGGCAGTTCATCTGAAGGGAATACTAAATCAGGAAGCGGATTTTCTCAGTCGCCACAGAATCGACCATACAGAATGGTCTCTAAGTCCAGAAATATTCGGGCTAGTAGTAAGGAAATGGGGGATGCCCGACGTGGATCTGTTTGCCACCAGGGCAAACTCAAAGGTGGAAACATTCTGTTCCCTAAACCCCAGGGACAGACCTCATGCCTTAGACGCCTTCGCCATTCGTTGGCATTGGAATCTGTGCTATGCCTTCCCTCCACTTCCTCTAATTCCGAAGGTGGTACAAAAAGACAAGGCCACGGTGATTGTGATCGCTCCCCTATGGCCAAAGAGAAGCTGGTTCTCATCCCTCCAAAAATTTTCCCTACAAGATCCATGGCTCCTTCCTGTGCGGGGGGATCTACTCCAGCAGGGTCCAGTTCTACACCCAAACCCGCAGTTTCTGAAATTGGCGGCTTGGATCCTGAGTCCCAAACCCTGAAGCTTCAGGGCCTGTCAGACTGAGTTATTGCTACTTTGAAAGCCTCCAGAAAGAAGGTAACGTCAGCAATTTACCTTAAGATATGGAAACGTTTTTGTTCCTGGAGTGGGGACGAATCGCCACATTTGCGTAAACCCAACATCCAAAGAATACTGGATTTCCTACAGCAAGGTCTGGACCTGGGACTTAGACCCTCTACCTTGAAAGTCCAAATTTCAGCCCTAGGTTGTTTCTTTGACCAAGATATAGCCGGCCATCGTTGGATCAAAAGATTCATTAAGGCGGCGACGAGGCTCCGCCCAACGATCACCGCCCGTGTCCCTTCCTGGGATCTGAACGTCGTTCTTACAGGCCTTACTTTACCACCCTTTGAACCCATGTCTGACTGTCCAATAAAATTATGGTCCTTGAAAACGGCCTTCTTAATTGCGATAACTTCGGCCCGCAGAGTAGGGGAATTACAAGCCCTATCAATCAGGGAACCCTACCACCGTATTCTAGATGATAGGATTATTCTCCGTTTGGATCCTGGATTTCTCCCCAAAGTCGTATCCAATTTTCATCGGAGCCAGGAGGTTACCCTACCTTCTTTTTGCCAGCACCCCTCTAATGATAAAGAATCGGCGTTTCACTCTCTGGACGTTAGACGGGCAGTCCTAAACTATATCACGGTGACTGAGAAGTTTAGAAAATCTGACAATCTTCTAGTCCTGTTTGGAGGAAGATTTAAGGGCCAAAAAGCCTCCCGGTCCTCTATAGCTAGATGGCTCAAAGAAGCCATTAGTCTTTGTTACCAGATACAAAACCTTACATGTCCAGTCAACATTAGGGCCCATTCCACTCGAGCCATGTCTTCCTCTCAGGCGGAGAGAGCTGGGGCTTCTCTGGAGGAAATCTGTCGTGCTGCCACTTGGTCCAGCATTCATACATTTATAAAGCACTATCGCCTGGATCTTTCCAGATCTTCTGATCTGTCCTTCGGGCGGAAAGTCCTCCTGGCTGTAGCCCCCCCTTAACTGATATATTTTTTATATCTCCTTGTATGCCGTCGTGATGATGCTATGGAAAAACCGGAATTAGTCTTACCGGTAATTCTGTTTCCATGAGATCATCACGACGGCACGTTATTCCCTCCCTATGATTTAAATCGTTTTGACCTAGTAGGTCTCTAGAAGGTATGAAGTAATACCTTTGTTTCACTATTTTCCACCACCGGGTTGCTCTGTGTGATTTTGGAAACACTGGTGTTGGTGGTGGGAGGAGGGTATTTAACCTTTCTCTGTTCCTGCCCCTACAGAGGTCAGGGGTCAATCTCCTTGTATGCCGTCGTGATGATCTCATGGAAACAGAATTACCGGTAAGACTAATTCCGTTTTTTTTTCCTGTTTCCCACTGGATCGCCCAGGCTCGTACCTACCTCTGTCTCCTGGATCGCCCAGGCTCATACCTACCTCTGTCTCCTGGATCGCCCAGGCTCATACCTACCTCTGTCTCCTGGATCGCCCAGGCTCATACCTACCTCTGTCTGATGGATCGCCCAGGCTCATACCTACCTCTGTCTGATGGATCGCCCAGGCTGTCATCTCCTCAGTTATTCCTCCTTCTGACTCGACTCGATTTTGTTCTACTGGGAACGGGTACGTTCGGTTTATTTTTTATGTATCATTACCCCCGGTCCATCCAGGCCCTTTTTCTTCCTTCTCTGCCTGGTACGTTCAGGTCTGGTCTCCCTGCATGACTACTATTCCGGGTTTTTTCCAGGGTCTCCCGCTGTCGGCGGATCCGTCCAGGCTTAGCCTCCTATTCATTAAGATACTTCCCCATGATCCGCACAGGCCCCCTACTCTTTCACACTCGTCTCACCCATGCCTGTCCCTTCCTGATTTACTTTTTCCTGGCACTGCCAGGTCGGTCCTTCACCGGGCTACGTGGTGCAATATTTCTGGGTCACCGCCTTTTTTTTTTTTTTCAGGTGATGCCAGAAGCAGATCCCGCGGGGTTCCCTCTCCCAGCCTTCAATTCCCGGGTGATGGATTAGAGTCCCTCCTTTCTCACGCCAGGAACCTGGTACAACATTCCCTCTCCTCCAACACGGCCAGGAATTATCAAGCCGGCTATAAAATATATAAAGAATTCTCGGCCCCACGGCTTCGGGGGCCCGGTGACGGCTTCGGGGGCCTGATGACTGTTTTTAGTCCTGCTGGGCTGATTGCCTGGTTGGTTGTCCATCTGTGCATCTGGGCTGATTTGGCCCGTATGTATCACATACATACCTGCTTCCCTAATTTCCTAATAATCCATGTTGATCGCTCACTTTATGTTTAGGTTCGCCCTACAGCATCATTGTCATGTCTTACGGAGATATTTCGTCTTGCTTTAATTGTTTATGCTTTCGTTCAGGTCCTGCCAGAGGAGGAACAAGTAGGGTAATTCCCTCTAGCATTTCAGTCTCTGATCGTTGTCGATCATATCTTGCCAACCAGGTCCCCGCGCAAAGTCTTTGCCTTTTTACCACGACCAGGAATTCATTTTCGCCGGTAGCTTCATTGCAATTGCATTCCCTCACTCATGGGAGGGCATAGACAGAATCTTGTATATTATGGCTTCGTAGCTTCTCTCCGCACTAACCTCAGACTCCCTGCAACCACGTTGAATCGAGTTTTAGACAAAGTTCAGCATTTCCTCATGGTAGAAGATTCAGATAGTAGGTCGGTCGTCTCGTCTCAAGCGTTAAAACAATTCTCAGGGGCACACAGTAGAACAACGTGCGGACCACAGCAGATAGTTGTTGTCTGGGGAACTATTCAAGGATTCTCTTCCTATCTACATAGTTATTTTTGGCCCTCATTCCTGCATAGTCTAGGCAGTTAGGTTTCGGTCCCACGATCTCCTGAGGCTAGGGCATTGCCAGTACTCCGTAGAACCAAAACTTTACAAGGTTCATTTGGTTTTCATGATCCATTTCACAACGTATTCCCGGTCCTCCATTCCGCTTTGGGGCAGTATCCGCAATATTGAGTATCATGTCTCTGGCCTTGTCATCCACAAGATGGGTTGTAGGTCTCCTTCTGGCCTTGCCTCATACACCCTGAATTTTTCGCTCTAGATCCCAGACGCCTTGCAGTTGGCTTCGGGGTTAGTTTGCACATGCCATTCGAGTTCCTTTTCTACCCTACTTGGCTTGGTTTTTGCCCACTTATAGGCCTACCCACGATCATGGCTTAGGGCACACAACAAGCCATTTAGTCAGGTTAGCTAAGACACTCCTAGCTGGGTTAGGTTGTTTCTCGCCCTAGGGTTCTTCGGATATCTCTTGGCCGTAGCCAAGACCACAACTAATATTAGAGGATTAGATACAATAAATAATAAGACAGGCACACCTCCGCCCTCAGTCTTGAGGAATGGGTTCTCATCTATCAAAGCTATCTACCAGTAAGACTGTCTTCCTTGCCCATAGCAACCAATCAGAGAGCAGCTTTCATTTTTCCAGAGCAGTTTTAGGAATGAAATATGAGCTCTGATTGGTTCCTAGGGGCAATAAGGACAGTCCTTGGTAAATGTAAAATTCAATAAAAAAAATTCTTTGTAATTTCAAGTAAAAAAAAAACAAAAAACGTAATTTCCCCCAAATAAAGTAAAAAAAAATAGGGAAATAAAAATAGACATATTAGGTATCGCCGCGTCTGTATCGATTGGCTCTATAAACATATCACATGACCTAACCCCTCAGATGAACACCGCAAAAAAATAAAAATAAAAACTGTGCTAAATAAACCATTTGTTTTGTCACCTTACATCACAAAAAGTACAACAGCAAGCGATCAAAAAGGGGTATGCCCACCAAAATAGTTCCAATCTAACCGTCACCTCATCCCGCAAAAAATTAGCCCCTAGCTAAGACAATCGCCCAAAAAATAAAAAAAACTGCCTCAGAAAATGGAGACACTAAAACATCATTTTTTTGTTTTAAAAAAGCTGATATTGTGTAAAGCTTACATAAATAAAAACAAAGTATACATATTAGGTATCGCCGCGTCCGGAATAACCTGCTCTATAAAAATATAACATGACCTAACCCCTCAGGCGAACACCGTAAAAAATAAAAGGTGTAAAAAAAAAAAAAAAATGTTGTCACCTTACATCTCAAAAAGTGTAATAGCAAGCGATCAAAAAGTCATATGCACCCCAAAATAGTGCCAATCAAACCGTCCTCTCATCCCGCAAAAATGAAGATAATCGCCCAAAAACTGAAAAAACTATGGCTCTCAGACTATGGAGACACTAAAACATGATTTTTTTTGTTTAAAAAATAAAATCATTGTGTAAAACTTACATAAATAAAAAAAATAGTATATATATTAGGTATCGCCGCATCCGTGACAACCTGCTCTATAAAAATACCACATGATCTAACCTGTCAGATGAATGTTGTAAATATAAAAAAATAAAAACGGTGCCAAAACAGCTATTTCTTGTTACCTTGCCTCGCAAAAAGTGTAACATAGAGCAACCAAAAAACATTTACCTTAAACTAGTACCAACAAAACTGCCACCCTATCCCGTAGTTTCTAAAATGGGGTCACTTTTTTGGAGTTTCTACTCTAGGGGTGCATCAGGGGGGCTTCAAATGGGGCATGGTGTCAAAAAACCAGTCCAGCAAAATCTGCCTTCCAAAAACCGTATGGCATTCCTTTCCTTCTGTGCCCTGCCGTGTGCCCGTCAAGCAGTTTACGACCACATATGGGGGATTTCTGTAAACTACAGAATCAGGGCCATAAATATTGAGTTTTGTTTGGCTGTTAACCCTTGCTTTGTAACTGGAAAAAAATTATTTAAAATGGAAAATCTGCCAAAAAAGTGAAATTTTGAAATTGTATCTCTATTTTCCATTAATTCTTGTATAACACCTAAAGGGTTAACAACGTTAGTAAAAATCAGTTTTGAATACCTTGAGGGGTGTAGTTTCTAGAATGGGGTCATTTTTGGGTGGTTTCTATTATGTAAACCTCACAAAGTGACTTCAGACCTGAACTGGTCCTTAAAAAGTGGGTTTTTGAAAATTTCTGAAAAATTTCAAGATTTGCTTCTAAACTTATGAGCCTTGTAACATCCCCAAAAAATAAAATGTAATTCCCAAAATTATCCAAACATGAAGTAGACATATGGGGAATGTAAAGTAATAACTATTTTTGTAGGTAATAGGCCTCATGCACACGACCGTTGTGTGCATCCGTGGCTGTTGTGCCGTTTTCCGTTTTTTTTTCGCGGACCCATTGACTTTCAATGGGTCCGTGGAAAAATCGGAAAATGCACCGTTTTGCAGCCGCATCCGTGATCCGTGTTTCCTGTCCGTCAAAAAAATAGGAGCTGTCCTAGTTTTTTTGACGGACAACGGTTCACGGACCCATTCAAGTCAATGGGTCCGTGAAAGAACACGGATGCACACAAGATTGGCATCCGCGTCCGTGATCCGTGGCCGTAGGTTACTTTCATACAGACGGATCCGAAGATCAGTCTGCATAAAAGCTTTTTCAGAGATGAGTTTTCACTTTGTGAAAACTCATATCCGACAGTATATTCTAACACAGAGGCGTTCCCATAGTGATGGGGACGCTTCTAGTTAGAATATACTACAAACTGTGTACATGACTGGCCCCTGCTACCTGGCAGCACCCGATCTCTTACAGGGGGCTGTGATTCGCACAATTAACCCCTCAGGTGCTGCACCTGAGGGGTTAATTGTGCATATCATAGCCCCCTATAAGAGATCAGGGGCTGCCAGGCAACAGGGGGCAGACCCCCCTCCCTCCCCAGTTTGAATATCATTGGTGGCCAGTGTGCGGCCTCCCCCGGCCCCCTTCCCTCCCTCTATTGTAATATCATTGGTGGCCAGTGTGCGGCCTCCCCCGCCGCCCCCCCCCCCCTCCCTCTATTGTAATATCATTGGTGGCCAGTGTGCAGCCTCCATCGGCCCCCCCTCCCTCTCTTTATTGTAATATCATTGGTGGCCAGTGTGCGGCCTCACCCAGCCCCCCCCCCCCTCCCTCTATTGTAATATCATTGGTGGCCAGTGTGCGGCCTCCCCTCTCCCCCCCCCCCACCCCCCCGCCCGATCATTGGTGGCAGCGGAGAGTTCCGATCGGAGTCCCAGTTTAATCGCTGGGGCTCCGATCGGTAACCATGGCAACCAGGACGCTACTGCAGGCCTGGTTGCCATGGTTACTTAGCAATATTACAATATTAGAAGCATCATACTTACCTGCTGCGCTGTCTGTGACCGGCCGGGAGCTCCTCCTACTGGTAAGTGACAGATCATTAAGCAATGCGCCGCACAGACCTGCCGCTAGCACATCCACAATACCCAGTCCCCATATTTCTGTGTGCTTTTATTGTGTAAAAAAAATGATTTGATAAATATGCAAATTAACCTGAGATGAGTCCTGTCCCTGACTCATGTCACATACAGGACTCATCTCAGGTTAATTTACGTATGTATCTAATCGTTTTTTTTACACAATAAAAGCACACAGAAATATGGGGACTGGGTATTGCGGATGTGCTAGCGGCCATCTAGCAACCCATGTCCTCAGCTCTATACACAAAATCCCAGTGACAAGTTCTCTTTAAATAGGGTAAATGTAAACAAGGCTCCGGGTCCAGACGGATTACACCCAACGGTGCTTAAAGAGCTCAGTTCAGTCATTGCTGTGCCCCCGTTTATCATTTTTTAAGATTCTCTAGGTACTGGTACAGTGCCAAGTCATTGGCGCAAGGCAAACGTGGTGCCCATATTCAAAAAAGGACCCAGGTCCTTCACAGGTAATTATAGACCAGTCTGTTTAAATTCTGTTGTGGGAAAAATGTTTGAAGAACTCTTAAGGGACTGTATACAGGAGTATGTGACTGTAAATAATATTATAAGTGATAACCAGCATGGGTTTACCAGGACAGAAGTTGTCAGACTAACCTGATTTGTTTTTATGAGGAGGTGAGTAGTAGCCTGGACACAGGGGCGGCTGTGGATGTAGTGTTTCTGGATTTTGCAAAGGCTTTTGATACTGTCCCTCATAGACATTTAATAGGTAAAGTAAGGTCTATAGGCTTGGAAAGTATAGTTTGTAATTGGATTGAAAACTGTCTGAAGGACCGTGTCCAGAGAGTTGTGGTCAATGATTCCTATTCAGAAAGGTCCCGGGTTATAAATGGTGACCCCAAGGTTCAATGCTGGGTCCTCTATTATTTAATTTATTTATTTATTAATGATATCGAGGACGGGATTAATAGCACCATTTCTATTTTTGCAGATGATACCAAGCTGTGTAGAACTGTACAGTCTATGGAAGATGTCTATATACTACAAGCTGACTTGAACACTGAGTGATTGGGCATCAACTTGGCAAATGAGGTTCAATGTGGACAAATTTAAAGTTCTGCATCTTGGTAGTAATAATCTCTGTGCTTCATATGTCCTAGGTCAGGGGTACTCAACTAGTTTTATTAAAGGTCCACATACCAGGGTCTGCAGTCAGGTGAAGGTCCATGCGATCATGTGATACATGCGCGTGGGGCGCTCTGACGTTATAGTGGAGCGCCCCGGGTAAGTCCCAGAATTAGTAATGGCCACATTAGTGCCCCAGTAAGAATAATGTCCCCATTAGTGCCCCCAGTAAGAGTAATGCCCCCATTAGTGCCCCCCTTCTCTGCTTTTGCAAAAAAATAAAAATAATTAGCATTCACCTGGCTGCGGTGAACATTCGCTGCTGACTGCAAGCTCAGGACCGGTGCTCTAACGTGATGACGTCTTGTAGGTCCTATGCAAGTAAAAGAAGATGGTTCCGGCAGCATTCCGCAATATCAAAAAGTTCTTTAATAGTCACCTCAAGACATAAACAGCAACGTTTCGACTGAAGCACAGTCTTTGTCAAGCCTAATGACATCCATAATAATAGGCACATATATACCCCCCACATAAAATACACGCCCCATTATATCATCAATCCAAATCACTGCATAATAGAGAACATATGTATACATACTAGTTTGCATCCGGTGATACACCAGTCAAGATTGTGATGGTCGCCTCGGCGTTCCCACATGTGTGATGCGCAGCCGTGCCTCAATCCATTTGCATATCCGGATGTGTCATTCGTCACCATAGTGACCGGCGGCGCACGTGTCTACAGCCAATCAGCCCCCAGAGGCAGCCGCTGACGTCATTGGCCGTGCGTCCACCCTTTGAACTTCTTTTCAATGCGTATAACTATGCGTCCACTTCATGAACCACATGGGGCCAACAGCCAATAACAGCACAGCGCAAGCGCCGGTATCCTGGTAACGATGACACTTCGGCAACGCAACTCCTTATGCTACTAAGTAATGTAATTTGTATTTGCATCAAACAGATATATATGCGATACTTCTGATTGAGCATACTATAGGACACATGTCCATCAGTGCGATTGCAAATTTAGCAAACAGCAGCATTATAGATTATACATATCACCATATGTGGCCGTAATAGAAATCTCATATGCCAAGACAGATACAGCAAACATTAACCACACACAGAGAATCTGTGGGTTTTGTATCATACATATGTAATCTATATATATATCAAAGACAACAAACTGAATCATTGCAATATGGATTTGGAATAAATTACCCAGGGGTGTACTACATATATATTTAAAAAAAAAAACTTGATGTCCCTATACCTAAAGGGCAACCAGTGACCAATGTCAACCAATGGATGCGACATTGAATTCTATATTCAGGCCAAAGGGTTGTAGGGACCTGAGGGTGTGGATCCATTTAAGCTCCTTTTTCCTCAGGATTCCCTTTCTGTCCCCACCCCTTCTCAGATATCCCACACTATCGATCGCCCGAAATCTCAATTGATTTATGGAATGTTTGCATTCAATAAAATGTTTTGCAACCGGTTTGTCGAGTGCACCTGTTCTAATTGTGCTTTTGTGTTTATTTATTCTTTCCCTCAATTCCATCGTAGTCTCCCCCACGTAGATCAAACTACATGGGCACTGTATCATATAAACAACGTCAGTGGATTTACATGTATAATGACCTTTTATCTTAAATCGTTTACCACTATATGGGTGTGTAAAACCGTCACCTTTCATGATGCCACCGCAGTTGCAGCAGGAAAGGCAAGGGAAATTACCATTCCTAAGTGGTGCCAACCTTTTCTGTCTCTCACTATCCTTACCCCCTATGTCAGCCTTCACTATTCTATCACGTAGATTAGGACTCCGTTTGTAGGCCATCATTGGAGGAACTAAAAATTCGGTGACTGTAGGTAATCCTTTCTGTAGGATCTGCCATTCCTGTCTTAGGATTGTGGCAATGTTACCGCTGTCACTTCCAAAGATGGAGACAAAAGGAATCCGGGGGGGTCTCCTGTTTCTGTGGTTTCCTCAAAGAGGTGGAACTACGTTCCATCGATATGATCTTTTGTTTGGTCCGATTAAGCAATTTAATGGGGTATCCTCTCTTACTGAATTTATTACACATTTCATCAACTCTAAACCCAAAGAGGGTGTCATCAGATACAATGCGCCGTACCCTAAGTAATTGGCTCCATGGTAGAGAATCTACCATGTTCTGAGGATGACTGCTGTCATACATTAACAGGGTGTTCCTATCCGTGGGTTTTTGGAAAAGATCAGTACAGATCTTCCCATCACGGACCTGAATACGGACGTCAAGGAACTGCAGCTCACGGGCAGAATGCATCACGGTGAACTGCAGGTCCCGGACCCCAGAATTCAGGTGTGCATGAAATTCATCCAAATCGGATACAGTACCCGTCCAGATTAAGAAAATGTCGTCGATGTAGCGCCACCAGCACAGAACTCTCTCAAAAAAAATGGAGCGATACACCAGCCGATCCTCGACCTCCGCCATAAAGATGTTTGCGTAGGTGGGGGCCACATTGGACCCCATCGCCACACCACGCTTTTGCTGGTAGAAGGTGTCCCCGAAGAGGAAATAATTCCTCCTCAGGACCACCTCCAGGAGGGCGAGGACCAGCCGGCGAGCCCCAGGAGAGAGTTCTGTGCCGGCCAGGGCCACATCGACGACATTAAGACCGTAGGAGTGATCAATGGATGTATACAGGGATACAACATCAAAACTAACAAGTAAAAACTATAATGGGGCGTGTATTTTATGTGGGGGGTATATATGTGCCTATTATTATGGATGTCATTAGGCTTGACAAAGACTGTGCTTCAGTCGAAACGTTGCTGTTTATGTCTTGAGGTGACTATTAAAGAACTTTTTGATATTGCGGAATGCTGCCGGAACCATCTTCTTTTACTTGCATATACTCTATGGCCTAACGGATCAAGGGCCTACGGTGAGGCTGCTGCATTGAAACGTACGCATTATCGTGAGACCGCATAGTGCTGCTTCTACTCTACCACTTGTATTTATTTCTGATCCGAGAGGCGTGCACTAGGGAGTTGGACGTAGTGGTGATTTTCATCATGGAGGGTCCCCCAGGTCCAAGTAAGAACACGGAGACCTCGCTAAGACATATGTATATATATACCGATGAGGACATACAGCGACTGATCAATGTTGATGGATGTGATGTGGCCTTTTTGAGTTCCCCCTCCGTTGATATCCTAAAACGCAAAGTGGAGCAAGATCTCAAACGATTGAATACTATGGAACTTCATCTTATTACTCTAAGAGAATATTATAAGCAACAAAGGATACCAAGGGGACTTAGATCTAATCTTCGCCCAAATTTATTCCCTACTAATGGTGACTTTTGTAAAGCCTTTGAAGCAATTAATAATCAATATTCTTTTGAGTTAATGTTATTAAACATAGACTTTTTGCAGAAAGAGGTTGACAACCTGAAAAAAACTACAGCCGAGTTGGAAATCCAGGTTCAGGACCTCATGAGTGTCGAGGATTTTACGGTATACAAAGAAAAGATCATGCAACATATCTCGCGACATAAGATGGAAGTGGAACACATCAAGAGAGATAAGTGGCATAGGGATTTGGATGACTACCAGTCTGGTAAAATATACAACTGGCAGTCATCTCAACCCCAAAGGTTCAACAGACGCAGGCGTGGCAAACGTTTTGACCAAGGTAAATTTGGTTTCAGCACCGGTGAATCTGATTCCGCTGATGAGTCAAGTGCGTCCATTTTTTTAGGCCCAAGCAGAAAAAGAGGGGAGGGCGATATAGAAGGGGCGGTAGGAAACACCATAGATCCAACAAAAACCCTCCCCCCAATACCTATAGAGGCCTCTACTCATACACAGATGAGAATACAGACGAGACGCGGACAGCGGAAATGATGAACCTTGTAGTGAACATCTCTTCCTCCCAGCTTGATACTGCACAGATTAATGTGCTCAGCCGGGGTCTGACTTTCTGCCCCACAACATCACGGGACTGGTTCGAATTCGAGCTCGACCTCCAGAGATTCTTTAGGCGCCTGAGATTGAAAGCCTTTTTTTCAGTTAGAAATAATGATGTATTAGACACACAATCTGGTGTGTCCACCAATATCTTGTCTTGCAAAAATTTGGAATTACGCAATAAAAGTCACTTTGTGCCGCCGCAGAATAATCATGTGGTTGAAACATATATTGGATTTGTCAGGAAGCGGATTGACCAATTGAGAGCCGAGGGTACCCATAAGTTCAGACACAACCTGTCTCAAGATGAAAGACGGGCTGTCCTTGAGCTGGAACAGAATAAATCATTGACGATTAAACCCGCTGACAAGGGGGGAGCAGTGGTCGTGATGGACACCTGCAAATATGTTGATGAGATCAAAAGACAGGTAGGAGATGGTAATGTCTATGAGATACTGACTAAGGATCCCAAATGGGACATAGCGGATATCATAGGGGTGTTATTGGATGAGGCTCTGAGCCAAGGTATCATTGATGATGAGCTAAACAGCTATTTGCGTGTGAGCCATCCGATCACCCCTGTGATATACGCATTACCAAAGATCCACAAAAGTCTTGTGGATCCCCCTGGCCGACCCATTGTGTCGGGCAGGGGATCCATCTTCAATCCTGTATCCATCTTTCTTGATAAGGTGTTGCGGGTCCACGCGACCATGGCTCCCTCCTATGTCAGGGACACTGGCCATTTCCTGACAAAGTTGAGATCACTTGATTTACCGGCGGAGTTTTTACTTGTTAGTTTTGATGTTGTATCCCTGTATACATCCATTGATCACTCCTACGGTCTTAATGTCGTCGATGTGGCCCTGGCCGGCACAGAACTCTCTCCTGGGGCTCGCCGGCTGGTCCTCGCCCTCCTGGAGGTGGTCCTGAGGAGGAATTATTTCCTCTTCGGGGACACCTTCTACCAGCAAAGCGTGGTGTGGCGATGGGGTCCAATGTGGCCCCCACCTACGCAAAACATCTTTATGGCGGAGGTCGAGGATCGGCTGGTGTATCGCTCCCATTTTTTTTTGAGAGAGTTCTGTGCTGGTGGCGCTACATCGACGACATTTTCTTAATCTGGACGGGTACTGTAATCCGATTTGGATGAATTTCATGCACACCTGAATTCTGGGGTCCGGGACCTGCAGTTCACCGTGATGCATTCTGCCCGTGAGCTGCAGTTCCTTGACGTCCGTATTCAGGTCCGTGATGGGAAGATCTGTACTGATCTTTTCCAAAAACCCACGGATAGGAACACCCTGTTAATGTATGACAGCAGTCATCCTCAGAACATGGTAGATTCTCTACCATGGAGCCAATTACTTAGGGTACGGCGCATTGTAATCTGATGACACCCTCTTTGGATTTAGAGTTGATGAAATGTGTAATAAATCAGTAAGAGAGGATACCCCATTAAATTGCTTAAATCGGACCAAACAAAAGATCATATCGATGGAACGTAGTTCCACCTCTTTGAGGAAACCACAGAAACAGAGGACCCCCCGGATTCCTTTTGTCTCCATCTTTGGAAGTGACAGCGGTAACATTGCCACAATCCTAAGACAGGATGGCAGATCCTACAGAAAGGATTACCTACAGTCACCGAATTTTTAGTTCCTCAATGATGGCCTACAAACGGAGTCCTAATCTACGTGATAGAATAGTGAAGGCTGACATAGGGGGTAAGGATAGTGAGAGACAGAAAAGGTTGGCACCACTTAGGAATGGTAATTTCCCTTGCCTTTCCTGCTGCAACTGCGGTGGCATCATGAAAGGTGACGGTTTTACACACCCATATAGTGGTAAACGATTTAAGATAAAAGTCATTATACATGTAAATCCACTGACGTTGTTTATATGATACAGTGCCCATGTAGTTTGATCTACGTGGGGGAGACTACGATGGAATTGAGGGAAAGAATAAATAAACACAAAAGCACAATTAGAACAGGTGCACTCGACAAACCGGTTGCAAAACATTTTATTGAATGCAAACATTCCATAAATCAATTGAGATTTCGGGCGATCGATAGTGTGGGATATTGAGAAGGGGTGGGGACAGAAAGGGAATCCTGAGGAAAAAGGAGCTTAAATGGATCCACACCCTCAGGTCCCTACAACCCTTTGGGCCTGAATATAGAATTCAATGTCGCATCCATTGGTTGACATTGGTCACTGGTTGCCCTTTAGGTATAGGGACATCAAGTTTTTTTTTTTAAATATATATGTAGTATACACCCCTGGGTAATTTATTCCAAAATCCATATTGCAATGATTCAGTTTGTTGTCTTTGATATATATATAGATTACATATGTATGATACAAAACCCACAGATTCTCTGTGTGTGGTTAATGTTTTGCTGTATCTGTCTTGGCATATGAGATTTCTATTACGGCCACATATGGTGTATGTATAATCTATAATGCTGCTGTTTGCTAAATTTTGCAATCGCACTGATGGACATGTGTCCTATAGTATGCTCAATCAGAAGTTCGCATATATATCTGTTTGATGCAAATACAAATTACATTACTTAGTAGCATAAGGAGTTGCGTTGCCGAAGTGTCATCGTTACCAGGATACCGGCGCTTGCGCTGTGCTGTTATTGGCTGTTGGCCCATGTGGTTCATGAAGTGGACGCATAGTTATACGCATTGAAAAGAAGTTCAAAGGGTGGACGCACGGCCAATACGTCAGCGGCTGCCTCTGGGGCTGATGGCTGTAGACACGTGCGCCGCGGTCACTATGGTGACGAATGACACATCCGGATATGCAAATGGATTGAGGCACGGCTGCGCATCACACATGTGGGAACGCCGAGGCGACCATCACAATCTTGACTGGTGTATCACCGGATGCAAACTAGTATGTATACATATGTTCTCTATTATGCAGTGATTTGGATTGATGATATAATGGGGCGTGTATTTTATGTGGGGGGTATATATGTGCCTATATTATGGATGTCATTAGGCTTGACAAAGGACTGTGCTTCAGTCGAAACGTTGCTGTTTATGTCTTGAGGTGACTATTAAAGAACTTTTTGATATTGCGGAATGCTGCCGGAACCATCTTCTTTTACTTGCATATACTCTATGGCCTAACGGATCAAGGGCCTACTGTGAGGCTGCTGCATTGAAACGTACGCATTATCGTGAGACCGCATAGTGCTGCTTCTACTCTACCACTTGTCTTGTAGGTCCTGTCCTGAGCTTCTAGTCAGCAGGGAGTGTTCTCCACAGCGTGAGCAAATGGAGGTGGAGGTACCGTAATATATATTTTTTTTACTAGCACAAGTAGCGGTGGAGGTAAAGGCTGTACTAATGGGCGTTCCATGATGGATGCGCTCATTAGTAAGGGTACTCACACTTGCAGCAGGACGGATCCGACAGGCTGCTCACCCCGTCAGATCCATCTTGTCACTACTTCGCCGTGCCGCTGCTCTGTGCCCATCGACTATAATGGGGATGGGGGCAGAGTTACGGCGCAGCACGGTGAGAGGCCGCCAGACTAAAAGTACTACATGTCCGACTTTTTCGTCTGGCGGCCTCACGCCGTGCACTGCCATGCTGCGCCGTACCTCCACTCCCGCTATAGTCAATGGGGAGTGGCAGTCCGGCGAAATAGCGGCAGGGCGGATCTGACAGGGTGAACAGCCTGTCGGATCCATCCTGCCGCAAGTGTGAAAGGAGTCTAACAGTCCTTACAGGAAAATTCTGGCACCGGCAAGGGAACTAAAGTACCAGCCTTGCTGGTGAACTACTGGCCGGGTGGCAACCCAAGCCACAGAACAGACATATGATAGTTTTGTTCCGCATCCAATTCCCATTATTGGGGGATTGGATGCGGACCCCTTAATTACAATGGGGCCACAAGAGATGCAGACAGCACACTGTGTGCTGTCTGCATCTTTTTCCGCTCCATTGAAACTAAGGGGTCCGCATCCAATGCCCCAATAATGGGAATTGGATGCGGAACAAAACTATCATGGTTTGATGGGGCTTAATCACTTTATTTAATCAGGTTACCTAAAGAAGATGGCCCAGGAGAGATGGGAACATGACACTGACTGGAGTCCTTTCCTGCAGTCAGTGACGTGTTCCCGCCTCTCTGTAGCCCTCTCCACGCCCCCCTTCCTCCCCAAATGTGACATTTACTTCATTGGTGGCAGTGGTGATGTCCCTCCCCTCTCCAGCAGCTTGAAGCTCCCTTACGTGCTGCCGCTGCTGCAGGGGAGGAGGGACCTGCAGTGCTCCAGCCTAAAAAAAATACCTAGTAGCCATTGGCTCCTGAACTGAAAAATTTAGGAGCCAAATCAAATTTTTAGTCGCCAAATCGAAACTGAATCAAAATTTTGGTATCGTGACAACGCTACGCCGATCAGATCGGCGTAGGGTTGTTTTGAAACCAAAATTTTGATTCGCTTTCGTCACAATAAAAAAGTATTACGATACTCAATACCGCGCAAAAAAAAAAAAAAAACACCAAAAAAAGCTGCGTGCATTTCGCATTTTATGAAACATTCGGCCCATAATAGAACAGTCCTATGCTATTTTTTGGGGTGACAAGGTGACTAAAAAATGGCGAATGCTCACCGCATAGGAGATATTTTTGAATAATTTAATAGTTTGGACAGCGCTATGTAATATGTTTATTTATTTATTGTTTATATATTTTATATGTAAAATTGGGAAAGGGGGGATTTAAACTTAATATTTTAGGGTACTTTCACACTAGCGTTTTTCTTTACCGGCACTGAGTTCCGTCACAGGGGCTCTATACCAGAAAAGAACTGATCAGGCATATCCCCATGCATTCTGAATGGAGAGTAATCCGTTCAGGATGCATCAGGACGTCTTCAGTTCAGTCATTTTGACTGATCAGGCAAAAGATAAAACCGCAGCATGCTACGGTTTTATCTCCGGCGGAAAAAAAAATGAAGATTTGCCTGAATGCCGGATCCGGCATTTTTCCCCATAGGAATGCATTAGTGCCGGATCTGGCATTCAAAATACCGGAATGCACCCGCACTAAATCCGGACCCGTTCACTTCTATGGGGCTGTGCACATGAGCGGTGATTTTCACACATCACTTGTGCGTTGCGTGAAAATCGCAGCATGCTCTATAGAAGTTAATGGGGCTGCGTGAAAATCGCAAGCAAGTGCGGATGCGGTGCGATTTTCACGCATGGTTCCTAGGATGAAAGTCTATTCACTGTATTATTTTCCCTTATAACATGGTTATAAGGGAAAATAATAGCATTCTGAATACAGAATGCTTAGTAGAAGGTCAATATAATAAACATTGGTGGCGCAGTGCGCCCCTCCAACACCCCAGTATAATAAACATTGGTGGCGCAGTGCGCCCCCCCCCATCACCCCAGTATAATAAACATTGGTGGCGCAGTGCGCCCCCCCCATCACCCCAGTATAATAAACATTGGTGGCGCAGTGCGCCCCCCCATCACCCCAATATAATAAACATTGGTGGCGCAGTGCGCCCCCCCCCATCACCCCAATATAATAAACATTGGTGGCGCAGTGCGCCCCCCATCACCCCAATATAATAAACATTGGTGGTGCAGTGTGCCCCCCCCAATATAATAAACATTGGTGGCGCAGTGGGCAGTGCCAATGAGGGTTAAAAAATAAAAAAATTTACTCACCTCTTCCAGTTGATCGCGTAGCTGCCGGTCTCCTGTTCTTACTTCTTTCTTCAGGACCTGTGGTGACATCACTGTGCTCATCACATGATCCATCACCATGGTAATGGAGGAGGTGAGTTAATTTTCTTTTATTATTTTTAACCCTCATTGGCACTGCCCACTGCGCCACCAATGTTTATTATACTGGGGGGGGGGGCGCACTGTGCCACCAACGTTTCTTATACAAATACAGGAGGCGGGTGCTGGAATCAAATAGCCGGCACCCGACCTTTGTGACAGGGAGCTGCGATCAGCTACAATTAACCCCTCAGGTACCGCACCTGAAGGGTTAACTCAACTGCAGCTGATCGCAGCTCCCTGTCACAGAGGTCGGGTGCCGGCTATTTGATTCCGGCACCCGCCTCCAGTATTTGTATTACAGGTCAGTTTTCTTCACTGGTTGTGCAGTGGCCACAGCCCCTCCCCTCCTCCTCCCGTCTCTTATTGGCAGCGGCGGGGGCAGCAGCACAGGGGGGAGGGAGAGACACCTCCTGCGCTGCTGAGAACTATCATCTCCTGTGCCCGCCGCTGTATTGAGCAGAGCTGCCAGAGTGTGCAGGAGGAGGAGCGCTACATGTGGAGGAAGCCCTGTCTCACTGTGCTGTGGGACAGGCGGAAGTGCGCCGGTAAGCTCCTCCTCCTGCACGGTACAGTGTGCAGGAGAGGAGGAGCGCTCTGAAGGATGGCCGGGGTCCGGACAACTGGCGGCCGCGGTCCGTATTTGGACCGCGGTCCGCCAGTTGAGTACCCCTGTCCTAGGTGATGTAACACTGGGAGAGTCACTTATAGAGAAGGATTTGGGTGTCCTTGTGAATGGTAGATTAAATTACAGCATACAATGTTAATCAGCTGCTTCTAAGGCCAACAGTATATTCTCATGCATTAAACGAGGCATGGACTCGCGGGGCAGGGATGTAATATTACGACTTTACAAAGCGTTGGTGCACTTCAGTTCTGGGCACCAGTCCATAGAAAGGATGCACTACAGCTGGAAAAAGTACAGAGGAGGGCGACTAAAATGATAAGGGGCATGGAGGGTCTTAGTTATGAAGAAAGATTCAAATAATTGAATTTATTTAGTTTTGAGAAGAGGCATCTAAGGGGGGACATGATTAACCTATACCAATATACACTGAACAAAAATATAACACTTTCAGTTTTGCTCCCATTTTGCATGAGCTGATGAGAAGATCTGAAACATTTTCTACATACACAAAAGATCCATTACTCTCAAATATTTCTCCTTTGCTGAGATAATCCATCCTACCTCACAGGTGTGGCATATCAAGGTGCTGATTAGACAGCATGAATATTGCACAGGTGTGCCTTAGACTGCCCACAATAAAAGGCCACTCTGAAATGTGCAGTTTGATCACACAGCACAATGCCACAGACGTCGCAACGTTTGAGGGAGCATGCAATTGGCATGCTGACTGCAGGAATGTCTACCAGGGCTGTTGCCCATGCAATAAATGTTCATTTCTCTACCATAAGCCGTCTCCAAAGGCATTTCAGAGAATTTGGCAGTACATCCAACCAGCCTCACAACCGCACACCACGTGTAACCACACCAGCCCAGGACCTCCACATCTAGCATGTTCACCTCCACAATCGTCTGAGACCAGCCACCCAGACATCTGCAGCAACAATCGGTTTGCATAACCAAAGAATTTCTGCACAAACTGTCAGAAAACGTCTCAGGGAAGCTCATCTGCATGCTTGTCGTCCTCATCGGGGTCTGGACCTGACTGCAGTTCGTCATCGTAACCGACTTGAGTGGGCAAATGCTCACGTTCGATGGCGTCTGGCACGTTGGAGAGGCGTTCTGTTCACGGATGAGTCCCGTTTTTCACTGTTCAGGGCAGATGACACAGCCTGTGTGGCGTTGTGTGGCTGAGCGTTTTGCTGACGTCAACGTTGTGGATTGAGTGGCCCATGGTGGCGGTGGGGTTATGGTATAGGCAGGCGTATGTTATGGACAGCGAACACAGGTGCATTTTATTGATGGCATTTTGAATGCACAGAGATACTGTGACGAGATCCTGAGGCCCATTGTTGTGCCATTAATCCACGACCATTACCTCATGTTGCAGCATGATAATGCGCGGCCCCATATTGCAAGGATCTGTACACAATTCCTGAAAGCTGAAAACATCCCAGTTCTTGCATGGCCAGCATACTCACCGGACATGTCGCCCATTGAGCATGTTTGGGATGCTCTGGATCGGCGTATACGACAGTGTGTTCCAGTTCCTGCCAATATTCGGCAACTTCACACAGCTATTGAAGAGGAGTGGACCAGCATTCCACAGGCCACAATCAACAACCTGATCAACTCTATGCGACGGAGATGTGTTGCAATGCGTGAGGCAAATGGTGGCCACACCAGATACTGACTCCACAGGGTGCTGAGTCTCTGTATTTCTCCTTGTCTCCTATATTCCCAGTTCGCACATCATGGAAAAAGCTGTGAACCAAATGATCCTTCAGATTTGGACCCCTTCGGCAAGTAATACTTGGGTACAGAGGAAAATGTATCTGACTGTAAAAGGTATCTCTTTCTGACTGTATCACATGCCAGTGTTTTTTGAGAATCTGATAAATTTCTTTGTTATAACCATCAAACGTGCCAATACACCTGATTATGGTATTATCTTTTTTGGGAGGTGTTTTCAATAGATTCTTTCGTTTCACGGCTTTGGCTCTATTGAAAGCCTTTTTAAGGGGACGTGTAGGATAACCCCTATTTCGAAATCTTTTAAAAAGTTCTTTGCTTTCTTTCAAGAATGATTAATCACTAGAACAAGTACGTCGCGCCCTTAAATATTGGCCCATGGGTATCCCTCTCTTCAAAAGGAGAGGGATACCAACTAGTCCAATGTAAATAACTGTTGGTGGATGTGGGCTTTCTATAAACTTCTGTGCACAGGTCACCTTCCTCAGACTTAATTATTTTTAAGTCTAGGAAGTAGATCTCCTTTTATTGTATTTCAAAAGTATATTTCATTCCTATATTATTGTTTAGAGTTTGTGCACAGTCATGAAAAAGGAAGGATCTCCATCCCAAAGGACGAGAATGTCGTCTATATACCTGCCCCAAAATAAAATGTGGCAGGTATATCGTGACGCAAAGTAGTTAATTGGATGAAGTGGCTCACTGCTGTTAGTGGGTGGTACGGTGCTACGAGCTGAAAATTGAGGACACCCCACCTCAATGTAACAAATGTGAATAAGAGTAAGGGAGCGAGCACTCACTCTATGGCAAATACTCAGATTTAATAATTACCCACCTCAGCCCCCCTAGCTTAAACACCCTGAAAGACCAGGCCACTTTTTACACTTCTGACCTACACTACTTTCACCGTTTATTGCTCGGTCATGCAACTTACCACCCAAATGAATTTTACCTCCTTTTCTTCTCACTAATAGAGCTTTCATTTGGTGGTATTTCATTGCTGCTGACATTTTTACTTTTTTTGTTATTAATCAAAATTTAATGATTTTTTTGCAAAAAAATGACATTTTTCACTTTCAGTTGTAAAATTTTGCAGAAAAAACGAGATCCATATATAAATTTTGCTCTAAATTTATTGTTCTACATGTCTTTGATAAAAAAAAAAATGGTTTGGGTAAAAGTTATAGCGTTTACAAACTATGGTACAAAAATGTGAATTTCCGCTTTTTGAAGCAGCTCTGACTTTCTGAGCATCTGTCATGTTTCCTGAGGTTCTACAATGCCCAGACAGTACAAACACCCCACAAATGACCCCATTTCGGAAAGTACACACCCTAAGGTATTCGCTGATGGGCATAGTGAGTTCATAGAACTTTTTATTTTTTGTCACAAGTTAGCGGAAAATGACAAAAAGTCTCCCTTTTCCGCTAACTTATATATACAAAGTGTTTGCCAAAGTATATGAACACCGCCACCTCCTCAGCTCATATGCCTCGGCAAACATATCTTTTACTGCAGAGGAGAAATCTCGTCTAGCAGCGCCGCATACACCGACTTGCGTGTAATCTGACAGCAGCGCAATGCTTCTGTCCGAATGCACATCAGTGCTGCAGCTGGTCGATCGGTTGGTCCACCTGGAAGGTAAAAAAAACAAAACAAAAAAGAAAAAACCAGGCCGCAAAGCAATAACTTTATTAACTTTAGAACAGAACATATTAACTTTTTTTAACTTTTTTACTTACCGGTAATTTTTTTTTTTTGTTTAGTTTTTTTTTACCTTTATAGAACAAACCTCTCCTTCCCCATGGGACAATGTGCAAAGCGCAAATCGCCCAAAGATGTGGCGAAGTACGTTATGCACTTTATCCCAGGTGAAAGGAGAGGTTTGCAGCAGCTGAGAGTAAAAGGGCCCTAATAGCCCTGTGTGCCTGTCCTGTGAGATGCAATCCCTATGCTAGGTGTACCTGTGTGTGGTACTTCCGGAAACACTCACCAAAGCATAGGGCAGGGTGGTCCGGACAGTCAGGACAGAAATACCGGGTGTCACGCCTTATTCCACTCCTGCTACAGACACGACATCTTTTTCGGGGTGACGGTTGGGTTGAGGTACCAGGAACGACACTGGGGAAATGTCGCTCGTGTAGACGGCTAACTACACTGGTGGATGGGGCCACGGAACCTCCTGGGTAAAGGAGGTTCTCGATGATCTCTTCCTGGAATTTGAGGAAAGATCGTGTTCTCCCAGCCTTACTGTAGAGAACAAAACTATTGTACAGCGCCAATTGAATTAAATATACAGACACCTTCTTATACCAGCGTCTGGTTCTGCGGGAAACTAAATACGGAGACAACATCTGGTCATTGAAGTCCACCCCTCCCATGAGCGCATTATAGTCGTGGACACAGAGGGGCTTTTCAATGACACGGGTTGCTCGCTCAATTTGGATTGTCGTGTCTGCGTGAATGGAGGAGAGCATGTAAACGTCACGCTTGTCTCTCCATTTCACCGCGAGCAGTTCTTCGTTACACAAGGCAGCCCTCTCCCCCCTTGCAAGACAGGTGGTTACAAGCCGTTGGGGGAAGCCCACGCGACTAGTTCGCGCGGTGCCACAGGCGCAAATCCGTTCTAGAAACAAATGCCTAAAGAGGGCCACACTTGTGTAAAAATTGTCCACATAAAGATGGCACCCCTTGCCGAATAAGGGTGACACCAAGTCCCAGACTGTCTTCCCACTGCTCCCCAGGTAGTCAGGGCAACCGACCGGCTCCAGGGTCTGATCTTTTCCCTCATAGATCCGAAATTTGTGGGTATAGCCTGTGGCCCTTTCACAGAGCTTATACAATTTGACCCCATACCGGGCACGCTTGCTTGGGATGTACTGTTTGAAGCCAAGGCGCCCGGTAAAATGTATTAGGGACTCGTCTACGCAGATGTTTTGCTCGGGGGTATACAAATCTGCAAATTTCTGGTTGAAATGGTCTATGAGGGGCTGAATTTTGTGGAGCCGGTCAAAAGCTGGGTGGCCTCTGGGACGGGAGGTGGTGTTGTCGCTAAAATGCAGGAAACGGAGGATGGCCTCAAATCGTGCCCTGGACATAGCAGCAGAGAACATGGGCATGTGATGAATCGGGTGCGTGGACCAATATGACCGCAATTCATGCTTTTTTTGTCAGGCCCATGTTGAGGAGAAGGCCCAAAAAAAATTTAAGTTCGGAAACTTGGACTGGTTTCCACCGGAAAGGCTGGGCATAAAAGCTTCCCGGGTTGGCGGATATAAATTGTGTGGCATACCGGTTTGTCTCTGCCACGACTAAGTCCAAGAGCTCCGCAGTCAAGAACAGCTCAAAAAATCCCAGGGCCGAACCGATTTGAGCTGTCTCAACCCGAACTCCAGACTGGGCGGTGAAAGGGGGAACTACAGGTGCGGCTGAAGTTGGTGACTGCCAATCAGGGTTTGCCAGCACCTCAGGGATTCTAGGGGCTCTACGGGCCTGTCTGTGCAGTGGCTGCGACGGGGTAACTAGTGCACGTGCCACCGTACCAGCTTCAACTGCCCTTCTGGTGCTCGCCACGTCACCATGTTGTACGGCAGTGCTGGTACTAGGTCCAGGGAGGGCTGCGCTGCTGGTGTATGCCTCACCACGTGATCCGGCAGCGACAGCCCCACTCTGCTGCTCTTGAAGCGGATCCTGCATAACCTGTGGTCTAGCGACACGGGGCCGGGTACGCCTGGTGCTGCCAGGGACCTCCACCTCCTCGTCCGAACTTTGGGTCAGAGAGCCACTGCTTTCCACAGGTTCATATTCTGACCCGCTAGATTCATCAGATGAGGGTTCCCACTCCTCATCCGACTGGGTCAGAATCCTGTAGGCCTCTTCAGAAGAATACCCCCTGTTTGACATTTTGGACTGCTAAATTTAGGGGTATTCCCTGAGACTACCCAAGAAAAAAAGCAAGCCTGTCTTACAAAGGGGAGGCTAGCGAAGTACCGGAGGCTGCTGCGGTTGATAAAAAATATCAAAACTGATTTTTTTATCGCCGCAGCGCGTGTAAAGTGAATGTGCAGTGATCAAAAAATATATATTTTTTGTCACTGCGGTGGGGCGGGCGTGGGTGAACGCACGTGTGGGCGACCGATCAGGCCTGATCGGGCAAACGCTGCGTTTTGGGTGGAGGGCGAACTAAAGTGACACTAATACTATTATAGATCTGACCGTGATCAGTTTTGATCACTTACAGATACTATAAAAGTACAAATGCTGATTAGCGATACGCTAAACAGCGAATAAAAGTGACTGCGGTGCGGTGGGGTGGGCGCTAACTGACGCTAACTACCTAACCAAGGGGCCTAAACTATCCCTAAAACCTAACAGCCAATACTAGTGAAAAAAAAAAGTGACAGTTTACACTGATCACTTTTTTTCCTTTCACTAGTGATTGACAGGGGCGATTAAAGGGGTGATCAAAGGGTTAATTGGGGTGCAGGGGGGTGATCTGGGGCTAAGGTGTAGTGTTTGGTGTACTCACAGTTCAGTCTGCTCCTCTGCTGGATCCAACCGACGAAAAGGACCAGCAGAGGAGCAGAGAAGCCATATAACAGATCATATTTACTAATATGATCTGTTATATGACTTTTGATTGGATTTTTTGAAAATCGCCAGCCTGCCAGCCAATGATCGTTGCTGGCAGGCTGGTGACGAACTTGTTCTTTGAATTTTGCCGGCCCGCGATGCGAATGCGCGGGCCGGCTTTGAGCGAAATCTCGCGTCTCGCGAGATGACGCGTATATGCGTGATTGTGCGCAGCGCTGCCACCTCCGGAACGCGAATCTGCGTACAGCGGTCCGGAGGTGGTTAAGATGTCAAAATGTTACAAATCAATAAAATACAATAATTGATAAAATACAATACAATAAAATATTTGTACCATGTGATGTATAACAAAATGGTCGACCTATGTACACCACTAATTGAGATATCACAATACAATTAATAGAGAAAAAAATTGTTAAAGCATAGATGGTTCTCCAATGATATCCTTGTGAAAGAAGTAATAATACAAATAAGTGACAACACAATATCAAGTGATGAAAAAACAATTAGTGTTCCTGGTATCAGGATAGTGAACTAAATAATAATGTCCATAGTGTAAAAAATTTGATTAAAGGCGTGTATGCCTGAAAATGATTAAAAAAAAGAAGGGACACCTGATGGAGCCCTGCACAATCGTGCACGCTAGTACGCTTACAATCCTTCCTATAGAAAATGAGAAAATCTGGATCAATAGGTATGCAGTCAACCGCATCAAACACTCCGGCCGTTATCTGTATTCAGCCTGTTAAATAGTACGTTCATATGAACAGTCTATGATGTCGGCTAAACTCTTACCTCTGTAAAGAGGATAGTCCTTCCTAAGAAGTAAGGAGTCTTACCTCCTATGATGCTGTGTTAGAGGATCTCTTCCTTAGTACGTCGTAAGCGGTAAGCTGGAGACGCCGCTCCGTCCTCACAACTTGCAGGCTCTGACAATCTAGCCCGATCTCGCAATGCTACTTCCGTCCGGTCTCTGTACTCACTCAGATGTTTAGGGCGATTCAATTGTCACAAGGTTGCAGTCTTTAATAATTTCTCTTTATAGCATGGCCATGCAAAAGTTCTTTCAATGGAGGTTTCAGCAGAGTGTCTGATAGTCCAGACGCGTTTCGGGATGATTCCAATCCCTTCCTCAGTGGTGATATCAGGCACTCCTAACCTCCTCCTTTTAAACGTTTGTAAGGTCTTCTGTAAGTCCTGGTTATGTAATCCAGAATCGGAGTGTCAATGGCTAATTTTCGCCATGATGCGGTTGTGTTGCGTTATTCTTGCGTTTTTTTTCGGGTTGATGCGTTTTTATTTGTTTCTTATTCTATTGATTGCGATCAATCTCTGTATACCATTAAAACTCATAAAAAGTTATAAAAAGTCATAAAAAATAATGTTAAAATATAAAAACAGTTGAAAGCAGCATATAATATTATAAGAAATAATAACAGGATCCAATATGATCAATACAAGTGACTTGCAGTATGTATTTGATGTATTCTCCATGTCCATCAAATACATACTGCAAGTCACTTGTATTGATCATATTGGATCCTGTTATTATTTCTTATAATATTATATGCTTTAACAATTTTTTACTCTATTAATTGTATTGTGATATCTCAATTAGTGGTGTACATAGGTCGACCATTTTGTTATACATCACATGGTACAAATATTTTATTGTATTGTATTTTATCAATTATTGTATTTTATTGAATTGTAACATTTTGACATCTTAATTATTAAATCTGAGTATTTGCCATAGAGGGAGTGCTCGCTCCCTTACTCTTATTCAGGTATATCGTGACATCTCATCCGTGAACACCAAGTGATTCTCCCACCACCCTAAAAAGAGGTTAGCATAAGTCGGGGCACAGGCCGTCCCGTTTGCGGTCCCATTTATCTGTTTATAAAAGCGACCTTGAAAAATAAAGAAATTGTGTTCTAAAATAAATTCCAACAGCAACACAAAATCATTAAACTTTTTTGTGCTCAGGAAGTATCTGACCGCTTTGAGACCCAATGTGTGCTGAATATTACTATATAAGGACTCCACGTCCAAACTCGCCAAAATCGTGTTCAATGTTAGATTCATATCATTAATTTTAAGAAGTAGATCCTTAGTATCCTTTATATAAGAAGGCTAGGATGTAACGAAGGGTCGTAATATCTGGTCAACATATCTACTAATCCCCTGTGTCAGACTGTCATTTCTGGACACTATAGGTCTCCCTGGAATTGGTATTTTATTTTTGTGCACCTTAGGAAGGGCATAAAATGTTGGGATTGTCGGGTTCTTATTAAACAAGTACAGATACTCGTTGTCACGTACTGGGGACCAGACCAGACCAGCCCACCGCGTCACGTGACAAGGGTTGCCCAAGCCCTTCAGGCAGATTAACCTCACGCCCTCACACGCTGTTAGACCCTGCACCAGGCCGTAATTCGAGCATAAATCGCCACCTGAAGCCTGCAAGCACACCCACACAATAACACAAAACCTTTTCTGCCACCACCTGCCCGTTATAAGGTCGACAGGACACCCCTGAGTGTTCCACTCACAAGCAGACAAACACATGATAGCAAGCCTCACGGAAAAACAACATACAGCCTCAGACTGCACACACACTCTTCATGGAGCTAACAGGTTCTTAAGGTTACAAGACAAACCATAAAACTATTAGGTTTAATGTATGAAAAATGGACAGCACTTGGTTACAAAAAATGATTAACAAGAGACATACATAAATGGCAACAATTGTAAAATAAAAAGGAGAAAACATAGAAAGTTCTGATACTTAGCAGTTGCGTGGTAAAAGTCCTTTCCTCCCAGGAGATTTGGGCAGAGTAATGGTGCACAAACCAATTCGATTGGATCTCCCACTTTGTGACACACAAATATCCCAGGGATTACATTTTTATGTCTTCCCTCAAGGGGCAGGCATGAAGGGGATTCTCCCTCACACTTTTGACTCAGCCCCTCTGGGCCAAGCTACATTACCCATGCAGCCTGTTCCCCTGGCCATCTAGGGAACAGGTATGAAAATATCCTAAATATATTTTCCCAGCTGCCATGGTGAAGATACAGACCCTAGCCCTTCATAATTCATATCAATTATGTGGCTGTCATGGCCCATGAACAGGTAGGAACAAGAGTTAGGGACCACTCATGAGACGACCTTGACGCGGTGAGTGGCTTACTATGCTTTGGCCAAAATATAAACCAATGTCTCATCCAGCATGGAGGGCAGAGTGCTGGATGTAGTGTGCGATCACATTTGCATTTTCCGTTTGTATAATTCATATCTCACCATTCCGAGTCCTAGCATATCAAAACGCGACACGTCCAGGACGCTCGGAAGGTAAGATCCTTCTTTTAAGAAGATGAAGGCGAGTTGATACGCCATGTCTGGTGTCCATGCAATGCCCCCATCATACCAGAGGTGATGAGCTGGATTTTGGGGACATCCCCCCCTATCCTGAACATGTTATGAAGGATTACAAATTATTGTTTATTCTCTGCTTAGGAAGCCCCCTGCTGGCCAAAGGTGCCAGAGAGTCTGCTGCCCCCTGTCCTGAGATGTGACCAGCAAACAGGCCCATCCAGCTCTGTGCTAACTACATCTCGGGGAGCAGTTTGGCTGTTTCCCAGGTACGAGGCAGACAGCTCGACTCTCTCTTTATGCAGCCTTAAACCAATTCATAAATGGCTGCTGGCCTTGTAATACAAATACAAAAATACATGCTGTATATATATGTGAATCACACCGGAATATGTTACACTACGATATATAACCATAAAACATATAATATCACAGCAAACATTATAATAACTAGGAATAAGGCGGTCCTTATTCCTGACACCTCCCCCTTTAGGAGATGGCAAGGGAGATCGATTCACAGATCATCTCCCGAGCCCATCTCAATGCTTTCTCCAGGACAGGATTGTGAGTGGAGATCAGCCTCACACAAAGGTCAATCATATCAAGATCACTGGGAGCCATCATAGCTAAGCTCACATAGCAATGGTACAGTAGATTCAGTACAGTAGATGTGTTTTGGGGTGTCATTTTACATATACCCATGCTGGGTGAGAGAAATATCTTGGTCAAATGCCAACTTTGTATAAAAAAAATGGGAAAAGTTGTCTTTTGCCAAGATATTTCTCTCACCCAGCATGGGTATATGTAAAATGACATCCCAAAAAACATTTCCCAACTTCTCCTGAGTACGGCAATACCACATGTGTGACACTTTTTTGCAGCCTAGGTGGGCAAAGGGGCCCACATTCCAAAGAGCACCTTTCGGATTTCACTGGTCATTTTTTACAGATTTTGATTTCAAACTACTTTGCACGCATTTGGGCCCCTAAAATGCCAGGGCAGTATAACTACCCCACAAATGACCCAATTTTGGAAAGAAGACACCCCAAGGTATTTCGTGATGGGCATAGTGAGTTCATGGAAGTTTTTATTTTTTTGTCACAAGTTAGTGGAATATGAGACTTTGTAAGAAAATAAATAAAAAATCATAATTTTCCGCTAACTTGTGAAAAAAAAAAAAACTTCTATGAACTCACTATGCCCATCAGCGAATACCTTAGGGTGTCTACTTTCCGAAATGGGGTCATTTGTGGGGTGTTTGTACTGTCTTGCCATTGTAGAACCTCAGGAAACATGACAGGTGCTCAGAAAGTCAGAGCTGCTTCAAAAAGCGGAAATTCACATTTTTGTACCATAGTTTGTAAACGCTATAACTTTTACCCAAACCATTTTTTTTTTACCCAAACATTTTTTTTTTCTCAAAGACATGTAGAACAATAAATTTAGAGATAAAATTATATATGGATGTCGTTTTTTTTGCAAAATTTTACAACTGAAAGTGAAAAATGTCATTTTTTTGCAAAAAAAACCGTTAAATTTCGATTAATAACAAAAAAAAGTAAAAATGTCAGCAGCAATGAAATACCACCAAATGAAAGCTCTATTAGTGAGAAGAAAAGGAGGTAAAATTCATTTGGGTGGTAAGTTGCATGACCGAGCAATAAATGGTGAAAGTAGTGTAGTGCAGAAGTGTAAAAAGTGGTCTGGTCATTAAGGGTGTTTAAGCTAGGGGAGCTGAGGTGGTTAAAGGGCTTCTGTCACCCCACTAAACTTTTTTTTTTTTTTTTTTGCTTACTTATAATCCCCACACTGCGATTTATGCCTACATAATCAAATTAATCATTTTGGTCCGGTAGATTTTGTTTAAAACATGCTTTTAAAATATGCAAATTACCTTGCTACCAGCAAGTAGGGCGGCTACTTGCTGGTAGCAGCCGCATCCTCCGATCCTAAAGACGCCCCCTCTGCATTGTGATTGACGGGGCCAGGGAACGGAATCGTTCTCTGCTGGCCCTGCCTGATAGCATTCAAAATCTGGCGCCTGCTCCGCGGCCGTACCTGTCTTCAATCGGCGCACTGAGAGGCGGTCCTCGCTCGGCCGCTCCATCCTCAATGCGCCTGCGCCGGGTGTAGATGTGACGTCATTGGCGCAGGCGCATTGAGGATGGAGCGGCCGAGCGAGGGCCGCCTCTCAGTGCGCCTGCGCCGATTGAAGACCGGTACGGCCGCGGCGCAGGCGCCAGATTTTGAATGCTAACAGGCAGGGCCAGCGGAGAACGATTCCGTTCCCTGGCCCTGTCAATAACAATGCGGAGGGGGCGTCTTTAGGATCGGAGGATGCGGCTGCTACCAGCAAGTAGCCGCCCTACTTGCTGGTAGCAAGGTAATTTGCATATTTTAAAAGCATGTTTTAAACAAAATCTACAGGACCAAAATGATTAATTTGATTATGTAGGCATAAATCGCAGTGTGGGGATTATAAGTAAGCAAAAAAAAAAAAAAGGTTTAGTGGGGTGACAGAAGCCCTTTAAGTCACACCACAGATTTTCAATTATATTCAGGTCTGGGGACGGAGATGGCCATTCCAGAACGTTGTACTTGTTCCTCTACATAAATGCCTTAGTGGATTTTGAGCAGTGTTTAGGGTCGTTGTCTTGTTGAAAGATCCAGCCCCGGCGCAGCTTCAGCTTTATCACTGATTCCTGGACATTGGTCTCCAGAATCTGCTGATACTGAGTGGAATCCATGCGTCCCTCAACTTTGACAAGATTCCCAGTCCCTGCACTGGCCCCACAGCCACACAGCATGATGGAACCACCACCATATTTTACTGTAGGTAGCAGGTGTTTTTCTTGGAATGCTGTGTTCTTTTTTCCTCCATGCATAACGCCCCTTGTTATGGCCAAATAACTCAATTTTAGTTTCATCAGTCCACAGCACCTTATTCCAAAATGAAGCTGGCTTGTCCAAATGTGCTTTAGCCCACCTCAAGCGGCACTTTTTGTGCTGTGGGCAGAGATAAGGTTTCCTCTGCATCACTCTCGCATACAGCATCTCCTTGTGTAAAGTGCGCCGAATGGTTGAACGATGCACAGTGACTCCATCTGCAGCAAGATGATGTTGTAGGTCTTTGGTGCTGGTCTGTGGGTTGACTCTGACTGTTCTCACCATTCGTCGCTTCTGTCTATCCGAGATTTTTCTTGGTCTGCCACTTCGAGCCTTAACTTGAACTGAGCCTGTGGTCTTCCATTTCCTCAATATGTTCCTAACTGTGGAAACAGACGGCTGAAATCTCTGAGACAGCTTTCTGTATCCTTCCCCTAAACCATGATGGGGAACAATCTTTGTCTTCAGGTCATTTGAGAGTTGTTTTGAGACCCCCATGTTGCTACTCTTCAGAGAAAATTAAAAGAGGAGGGAAACTTACAATTGACCCCCTTAAATACTCTTTCTCATAATTGGATTCACCTGTGTATGTAGGTCAGGGGTCACTGAGCTTACCAAGCCAATTTGAGTTCCAATAATTAGTTCTAAAGGTTTTGGAATCAATAAAATGACAACAGTGCCCAAATTTATGCACCTGCCTAATTTTGTTTAAACAATTATAGCACACTTTCTGTAAATCCAATAAACTTCATTTCACTTCTCAAATATCACTGTGTGTGTCTCCTATATGATGTATTTAACTGACATTTTTTATCGTAACAACTGACGATTTATACAGGAAAATCATGACGATTAACAAGGTTGCCCAAACTTTCGCATCCCACTGTATATACCAGACACACAATATATGAAGATTAAAATTTATGTCCATGAGCTTTTTTTGTCGGACCAAAAGTATTTTCTGGTTCATTTAGCGTTACCCAGAGTGCACCATGGGGAGGCGAACCAGCTGTACACCCAACACCGTACCGTCACTTAACTAGACAGGTACATTGCAGCTTAGCTGGCCAATATCTGATTGCTCAGACCTCACACACATATAATCGCAATACAATTCGATTTTATATCGGTAACTTTAAATCTAATATTTCCTCAAAGACGTAACTACTTTTTGCTTTTTTGTAGTGGATATTTCTTTGAATCTTTGTATAATAAAAAAATGGTGATTATATGCTTTCATCTTTATCCATTAGCGCTTTCTGGAGCGGGGATACCCTTAGACCTGGAAAAGGGTTGAAAAAGAGGCCATTGTACGGTCTGTCCGGGCGGAATTAAAATTAAAAAGCGGGATATGGCACGACCCCAAGGCCATTCAAAAAAAATATTGCTACCTCAAACGACTACACCCAGATCGGGTCGAAGATTATAGTCGGCGATTATGCCCAGGTACAATGCTTACATGAATTTTGTATCTCTCTCTACAACACTCAGTAATGTACAGTACAGACCAAAAGTTTGGACACACCTTCTCATTCAAAGAGTTTTCTTTATTTTCATGACTATGAAGGCATCAAAACTATGAATTAACACATGTGGAATTATATACATAACAAACAAGTGTGAAACAACTGAAAATATGTCATATTCTAGGTTCTTCAAAGTAGCCACCTTTTGCTTTGATTACTGCTTTGCACACTCTTGTATACAAGTGGGGCATACCTTACGAAATATGGAAAATGGCACATAATTTCAGCAGTCTACAGTGGGATGCGAAAGTTTGGGCAACCTTGGTAATCGTCATGATTTTCCTGTATAAATCTTTAATTTAAATGAATTATGAAGGGCTGGGGGCTGTATCTTCACCATGGCAACTGGGAAAATATATTTAGGATATTTTCATACCTGTTCCCTAGATGGCCAGCGGAACAGGCTGCATGGGTAATGTAGCTTGGCCCAGAGGGGCCGAGTCAAAAGTGTGAGGGAGAATCCCCTTCAGTCCTGCCCCTTGAGGGAAGATATAAAAATGTAATCCCTGGGATATTTGTGTGTCACAAAGTGGGAGATCCAATCGAATTGGTTTGTGCACCATTACTCTGCCCAAATCTCCTGGGAGGAAAGGACTTTTACCACGCAACAGCTAAGTATCAGAACTTTCTATGTTTTCTCCTTTTTATTTTACAATTGTTGCCATTTATGTATGTCTCTTGTTAATCATTTTTTGTAACCAAGTACTGTCTATTTTTCATACATTAAACCTAATAGTTTTATGGTTTGTCTTGTAACCTTAAAAACCTGTTAGCTCCATGAAGAGTGTGTGTGCAGTCTGAGGCTGTATGTTGTTTTCCGTGAGGCTTACTATCATGTGTTTGTCTGCTTGTGAGTGGAACACTCAGGGGTGTCCTGTCGACCTTATAACGGGCAGGTGGTGGCAGAAAAGGTTTTGTGTTATTGCGTGGGTGTGCTTGCAGGCTTTAGGTGGCGATTTATGCTCGAATTACGGCCTGGTGCAGGGCGTAACAGCGTGTGAGTGCGTGAGGTTAATCTGCCTGAAGGGCTTGGGCAACCCTTGTCACGTGACGCGGTGGGCTGGTCTGGTCTGGTCCCCAGTACGTGACAACGAGTATCTGTACTTGTTTAATAAGAACCCGACAATCCCAACATTTTATGCCCCTCCTAAGGTGCACAAAAATAAAATACCAATTCCAGGGAGACCTATAGTGTCCAGAAATGACAGTCTGACACAGGGGATTAGTAGATATGTTGACCAGATATTACGACCCTTCGTTACATCCTAGCCTTCTTATATAAAGGATACTAAGGATCTACTTCTTAAAATCAATGATATGAATCTAACATTGAACACGATTTTGGCGAGTTTGGACGTGGAGTCCTTATATAGTAATATTCAGCACACATTGGGTCTCAAAGCGGTCAGATACTTCCTGAGCACAAAAAAGTTGAATGATTTTGTGTTGCTGTTGGAATTAATTTTGGAACACAATTTCTTTATTTTTCAAGGTTGCTTTTATAAACAGATAAATGGGACCGCAAACGGGACGGCCTGTGCCCTGACTTATGCTAACCTCTTTTTAGGGTGGTGGGAGAATCACTTGGTGTTCACGGATGAGATGTCACAATATACCTGCCACATTTTATTTTGGGGCAGGTATATAGACGACATTCTCGTCCTTTGGGATGGAGATCCTTCCTTTTTTCATGACTGTGCACAAACTCTAAACAACAATAATATAGGAATGAAATATATTTTTGAAATACAATAAAAGGAGATCTACTTCCTAGACTTAAAAATAATTAAGTCTGAGGAAGGTGACCTGTGCACAGAAGTTTATAGAAAGCCCACATCCACCAACAGTTATTTACATTGGACTAGTTGGTATCCCTCTCCTTTTGAAGAGAGGGATACCCATGGGCCAATATTTAAGGGCGCGACGTACTTGTTCTAGTGATTAATCATTCTTGAAAGAAAGCAAAGAACTTTTTAAAAGATTTCGAAATAGGGGTTATCCTACACGTCCCCTTAAAAAGGCTTTCAATAGAGCCAAAGCCGTGAAACAAAAGGATCTATTGAAAACACCTCCCAAAAAAGATAATACCATAATCAGGTGTATTGGCACGTTTGATGGTTATAACAAAGAAATTTATCAGATTCTCAAAAAACACTGGCATGTGATACAGTCAGAAAGAGATACCTTTTACAGTCAGATACCTTTTCCTCCGAACCCAAGTATTACTTGCCGAAGGGGTCCAAATCTGAAGGATCATTTGGTTCACAGCTTTTTCCATGATGTGCGAACTGGGAATATAGGAGACAAGGAAAAATACAGAGACTCAGCACCCTGTGGAGTCAGTATCTGGTGTGGCCACCATTTGCCTCACGCATTGCAACACATCTCCGTCGCATAGAGTTGATCAGGTTGTTGATTGTGGCCTGTGGAATGTTGCTCCACTCCTCTTCAATAGCTGTGTGAAGTTGCCGAATATTGGCAGGAACTGGAACACGCTGTCGTATACGCCGATCCAGAGCATCCCAAACATGCTCAATGGGTGACATGTCCGGTGAGTATGCTGGCCATGCAAGAACTGGGATGTTTTCAGCTTTCAGGAATTGTGTACAGATCCTTGCAATATGGGGCCGTGCATTATCATGCTGCAACATGAGGTAATGGTCGTGGATGAATGGCACAACAATGGGCCTCAGGATCTCGTCACGGTATCTCTGTGCATTCAAAATGCCATCAATAAAATGCACCTGTGTTCGCTGTCCATAACATACGCCTGCCCATACCATAACCCCACCGCCACCATGGGCCACTCAATCCACAACGTTGACGTCAGCAAAACGCTCAGCCACACAACGCCACACACGCTGTCTGTCATCTGCCCTGAACAGTGAAAAACGGGACTCATCCGTGAACAGAACGCCTCTCCAACGTGCCAGACGCCATCGAACGTGAGCATTTGCCCACTCAAGTCGGTTACGATGACGAAGTCAGGTGCAGTCAGGTCCAGACCCCGATGAGGACGACAAGCATGCAGATGAGCTTCCCTGAGACGTTTTCTGACAGTTTGTGCAGAAATTCTTTGGTTATGCAAACCGATTGTTGCTGCAGCTGTACGGGTGGCTGGTTTCAGATGATCATGGAGGTGAACATGCTGGATGTGGAGGTCCTGGGCTGGTGTGGTTACACGTGGTCTGCGGTTGTGAGGCTGGTTTTTCTGCCAAATTCTCTGAAATGCCTTTGGAGACTGCTTATGGTAGAGAAATGAACATTTATTGCACGGGCAACAGCTCTGGTAGAGATTCCTGCAGTCAGCATGCCAATTGCATGCTTCCTCAAACGTTGCGACGTCTGTGGCATTGTGCTGTGTGATCAAACTGCACATTTCAGAGTGGCCTTTTATTGTGGGCAGTCTAAGGCACACCTGTGCAATATTCATGCTGTCTAATCAGCACCTTGATATGCCACACCTGTGAGGTAGGATGGATTATCTCAGCAAAGGAGAAGTGCAAAGGAGAAATATTTGAGAGTAATGGATCTTTTGTGTATGTAGAAAATGTTTCAGATCTTCTCATCAGCTCATGCAAAATGGGAGCAAAACTGAAAGTGTTATATTTTTGTTCAGTGTATATTTGTATAGGTTATTCATGTCCCCCCTTAGATGTCTCTTCTCAAAACTAAATATCATTACATCCCCTAGGACATATGAAGCACAGAGATTATTACTACCAAGATGCAGAACTTTAAATTTGTCCACATTGAACCTCATTTGCCAAGTTGATGCCCAATCACTCAGAGTGTTCAAGTCAGCTTGTAGTGTATATAGACATCTTCCATAGACTGTACAGTTCTACACAGCTTGGTGTCATCTGCAAAAATAGAAATGGTGCTATTAGACCCGTCCTCAATATCATTAATAAATAAATTAAATAATAGAGGACCCAGCACTGAACCTTGGGGTCACCATTTATAACCCGGGACCTTTCTGAATAGGAATCATTGACCACGACTCTCTGGACACGGTCCTTCAGACAGTTTTCAATCCAATTACAAACTATACTTTCCAAGCCTATAGACCTTACTTTACCTATTAAATGTCTATGAGGGACAGTATCAAAAGCCTTTGCAAAACAGAAACACTACATCCACAGCCGCGTGCTGTGTGCTTTTATTGTGTAAAAAAAACGATTTGATACATACGTAAATTAACCTGAGATAAGTCCTGTCCCTGAGATGAGTCGGGGACAGGACTCATCTCAGGTTAATTTGCATATGTATCAAATCGTTTTTTTTTACACAATAAAAGCACACAGAGCTATGGGGACTGGGTATTGCGGATATGCTAGCGGCCATCTAGCAACCCATGTCCTCAGCTCTATACACAAAATCCCGATGACAGGTTCCCTTTAATTTCTCTTGGACCATATCTACAGTTAGCCAATTGAGTATATCACTGGATGTACTAACAGCCCCAACACCACAGATATCAGCTCCTTTCTCTTCTTTTGTATATACAGAGCTAAAAAAAACACATTTAGTAACTCTGCCTTTTCCTTATCTTCAGTGACTACCCCCCATTACCATTATTTAGTGGACCTACCTGCTCAGACCTAGGTTTTTTAGCATTTATATATTTAAAGAATTTTAGGGGATTTGTTTTGCTCTCTTTTGCTACCTGCTGTTCATTTTGTATTTTTGCTAAGTTTATCTCCTTTTTACAGATTTTATTAAGCCCTTTGTAATCTTCAAATGCTCCAGTTGACCCCTCGGATTTGTATTTTTTAGATGCTCTCTTTTTGTCTTTTATTGACCTTTTTACAGTAGCTGTAAGCCATGTGGGATTTAATTTTAGCCTTTTATACTTGTTACCTAAAGGAATAATTTTTTTTGTGCAATTACTCAATATGGATTTAAAGCGCTTCCATTTATCCTCTGTATTATTATGTGACAGTAGCTGCTCCCAGTCTATGCCCTGAAATGCTGCCCTCAACCCAGGGAAATTAGCTTTTTTGAAATTTAGTGTTTTTGCTCTGCCTGATAGAGTTTGCTTCTTATAGTTTAGGGGGAATATAATTGTATTGTGGTCACTATTACCTAGTGTTTCTCGAACAGTAACATTTCCAACAAGCTCTGCATCATTAGAAATTACCAGATCCAACAGAGCATTGCCCCTAGTGGGTGCTTCTACAAACTGGCCCATAAAGTGGTCCTGCAGCAAGTTGAGGAATCTTCTCCCCTTTGCAGTTGAGGAAGAACCATGACCCCAGTCAATATCTGGGAAGTTAAAATCTCCCATTATGACCACTGTACCAGCCTGTGGAGCCCGCTCTATTTGGTTATACAGTTGCGTTTCTATCTCCTCTGTGATGTTATGGGGTCTATAGATTACACCAAGTATTATTCCTTCAGTATTTGTATCCCTTTGAACTTCCACCCATAAGGTTTCCACATCCTCACCCACAATTGCCTCTTTCCCACTTGACTTCAGATCACTCCTCACATACAGGCACACGCCACCACCTTTTCTATTGACCCTATCTTTCCTAAATAGTGTAAAACCCTCAATATTAACAGCCCAGTCATGTCAAGAGTCCAACCATGTCTCAGCCACACCAACTACATCTATGTGTTCTTCTAGTACCATAGCCTCCAGCTCCCCCATTTTGCTAGCTAGACTTCTGGCATTTGTGAAAATACATATTAAATTACTATTACCTGTAAAGTGAATGTCCAGGATTTTTTGGTTACCTTGGTTGATGTTTGTATGTAACAGGTTCTTGTTACCAGCAGTTCTATTTTTCATAAATGTATTGTTATGCCCAGTCTTCTCCCTACTTTCCTTGCTAACCCCAGCCCCCAGTAAATCCCCACTGTCCCCTTCTGTAACCCACTCTCTATCTACACTATCTACCTACCCCCTTATTAGTATGACACCCCTCTCAGATCCTAGTTCAAAAGCTCCTCCATTTTTTCCCCCCAAGGAAGTTGCACCCTCCCCATTGAGGTGCAGCCCATCCCTACTGTAGAGCCTGTAACCGACCGCGAAGTCGGCCCAGTTCTCCATGAACCCAAACCCTTCCTTCCTGCACCAGCTTCTGAGCCACTTATTTAACTCCCTAAGCTCCCGTTGTCTCTCTAGTGACGCTCGTGGCACTGGTAGTATTTCTGAAAACACTACCTTGGAGGTCCTGGACTTGAGCTTCTCTCCTAGTTCCCTAAAATCATTTTTAAGGGCCTTCCATCTCCCCCTGACTTTTTCATTGGTGCCAATGTGTACCATGACCGCCAGGTCTTCCCCAGTCCCACCCAGCAATCTGTCATTCCGATCCACAATATGCCGAACCCGAACACCCGGAAGACAACACACTGTTCGGCATTCACGATCTCGGCGACAGATGACCCTGTCTGTCCTCCTAATAATAGAGTCCCCTACCACCAGCATCTGTCTGACCTTTGCTGCACTCCTTTTCCCATCCTTCCTGCAGCGGTCATCCCATGGTTGCTAGGTGAACCGCCCTGCTGCAGTGTTACTGGCCCTGGGCTTTCATCCCTAATATCAGCCAAACAGGCATATTTACTAGGGAGTTCCAGCTCAGGACTAGCCTCCCTGGGACTTTTCCCTCTACCCTTTCTTCCTACAGTGTCTTGCAAAAGTATTCACCCCCTTGACTTTTTTCGTATTTTGTTACATTACAGCCTTAAGTTCAATGTTTTGTTAATCTGAATTTCATGTGATGGATCAGAACACAATAGTCTAAGTTGGTGAAGTGAAATGAGAAAAATATATAAATAAAACTATTGTTTAGAAATAGAAAACAGAAAATTTGCATGTGCGTATGTATTCACCCCCTTTTTTAGGAAGCCCATAAAAAGCTCTGGTGCAACCATATACCTTCAGAAGTCACATAATTAGTGAAATGATGTCCACCTGTGTGCAATCTAATCTTTTTTGAAAGGCCCCAGAGGCTGCAACACCTAAGCAAGAGGCATCACTAACCAAACACTGCAATGAAGACCAAGGAACTCTCCAAACAAGTAAGGGACAATGTTGTTGAGAAGTACAAGTGAGGGTTAGGTTTTAAAAAAATATCCAAATCTTTGATGATTCCCAGGAGCAGCATCAAATCTATCATAACCAAATGGAAAGAACATGGCACAACAGCAAATCTGCCAAGAGACTGCTACCCACGGACCGGGCAAGGAGGGCTTTAATCAAAGAGGAAGCACAGAGACCTAAGGTAACCCTGGAGGAGCTGCAGAGTTCCACAGCAGAGACTGTAGTATCTGCACATAGGATGACAATAAGCCGTACACTCCAAAGAGTTGGGCTTTATGGCAGAGTGGCCAGAAGAAAGCGATTACTTTCAGCTAAAAACAAAAAGGCACGTTGTGAGTTTGTGAAAATGCATGTGGGAGACTCCCAAAATGTATGGAGGAAGGTGCTCTGGTCTGATGAGACTAAAATTGAACTTTTCGGCCATTAAAGAAAACGCTATGTCTGGCGCAAACCCAACACATCACATCACCCAAAGAACACCATCCCCACAGTGTGACATGGTGGTGGCAGCATCATGCTGTGGGGATGTTTTTCTGCAGCCGGGACTGGGAAACTGGTCAGAGTTGAGGGAAAGATGGATGGTGCTAAATACAGGACAAAACCTGTACCACTATGTGCGTGATTTGAGGCTAGGACAATGAAAACACACTGCTAAAGCAACACTTGAGTGGTTTAAGGGGAAACTATCACGACCGGCGTGCCGATCACATACGTGACGCAAAGGGAGGGAAAAGGAAGACCCTGTCCAAGGGAGAGGGAAAGGTGGTGACCCCTAACTCACCTTGAGGCTGGCACCTGACTGCCCTGACGTCCCTAGACGGGTTCCTCACCCGTACGGTTCCTCACCCGTACGCCGATCACATGCCTAAACCCTGGCTTTCCCTGAGATGAGCCCTACGTAGTGAATAGGGCGGTGGGAACACTAGTCCGCACCACTAACACTAAAGGGAAACACTAGGGAGAGGACAGACAATACAGACCAAACATATAATCCCAGGTGGGCGACAACAACCAACAGGGATCCGGAGGATAACGCTCTGGTACGACAACCAGGGATAACAGCAACTCAGCTCCAGTGGGTCAGTATAGAAGTCCAGGCAGGAAGCTCTATATCTGGCAACCAGAGAAGTGGGAGAGGGGAATATAAGGAGGTTGGGATTGCTGGACAAGAAACAGCTGAGGAGAAGAAGCTAAGGATCCCTGAGTGAGACAAAAAGGATTGCAAGGCAAACACAGAAAGCTACTTGAGTAACAGCGCTATCTTTAGACATAGAGCGCGCAGCCACCCGCTGCGACTTCCTGACCCCGGGTATAACGGAGTCAGACGTGGCTCTTGACACCCTCGTGACAGAAACATATATAAATGTGTTGGAATGGCCTAGTCAAAGCCCAGATCTCAATCCAATAGGAAATCTGTGGTCAGACTTAAAGATTGCAGTTCACAAGCGCAAACCATCCAACTTGAAGGAGCTGGAGCAGTTTTTCGAGGAGGAATGGGCAAAAATCCCAGTGGTAAGATGTGGCACGCTCATAGAAACTTATGCAAAGCGACTTGGAGCTGTGATTGCCGCAAATGGTGGCTCTACAAAGTATTGACTTTAGGGGGTGAATAGTTATGCACATTGACTTTTTCTGTTATTTTGTCCTATTTGTTGTTTGCTTCACCAAAAAAAAAAAAACATCTTCAAAGTTGTGGGCATGTTCTGTAAATTAAATGATGCAAATCCTCAAACAATCCATGTTAATTCCAGGTTGTGAGGCACCAAAATACAAAAAAAAGTCAAGGGGGGAAGGGGGGTAAATACTTTTGCAAGGCACTGTACATTAAAGGGACACTGACAGGCCAAATCAGCATATTTAGTTATATATATGACATTACAGGTCTTATACAGTCTATTAAAAGCATCTAAGTATCCCCCCTTCTAAATGCCGAAATATAAAGTTTTATAACCTGCCTGTCTCGTCACCAATCTGCCCAAGGGGCGGCGTTTCATCTCAAAATGCGCCCAGCCAGCCGCTCCCAACTGCCGTTCTGAAGCCCCGCCCAGCTCATCAATATTCACTTCGCTGGGCGGCGGCTACAACTCTCCCCAGTCACGATCCTGCGCATGGGCAGATTTGACATGAACGATGCCAGGAGGATTCAATTGCCCATGCGCAGGATCGTGACTGGGGAGAGTTGTAGCCGCCGCCCAGCGAAGTGAATATTGATGAGCTGGGCGGGGCTTCAGAACGGCACTTGGGAGCGGCTGGCTGGGCGCATTTTGAGATGAAACGCCGCCCCTTAGGCAGATTGGTGACGAGACAGGCAGGTTATAAAACTTTATTTTTCGGTATTTATAAGGTGGACAGGGGGGATACTTAGATGCTTTTAATAGATTGTATAAGACCTGTAATGTCATATATATATATATATATATATATAACTAAATATGCTGATTTGGCCTGTCAGTGTCCCTTTAACCCCTTAGGGATGGGGTTCATTTTCACCTTAAGGACCAGGCCATTTTTTGCAAATCTGACCAGTGTCCCTTTATGTGGTGATAACGCTTTGACTTATCCAGGCCATTTTGAGATTTTGTTTCGTCACATATTGTACTTCATGACCCTGGTAAAATGAAGTAAAAAAAAATACCAAATTTACCAAAAATTGAAGTTTCAATTTCTCTACTTCTATAATACATAGTAAGGCCTCATGCACATGCACACGACCGTTTTTTTTTTTGCGGTCCGCAAAAACGGGTTCCGTTTTTCCGTGACCGTTTTTTTTTGTCCATGGGTTTCCTTGATTTTTGGAGGATCCACGGACATGAAAAAAAAGTCGTTTTGCTGTCCGCCTGGCCGTGCGGAGCCAAACGGATCCGTCCTGACTTACAATGCAAGTCAATGTGGACGGATCCGTTTGACGTTGACACAATATGGTGCAATTGCAAACGGATCCGTCCCCCATTGGCTTTTCAATGTAAAGTCAGGAGTTAATATACCATAGGATCTGAGTTTTCTCCAATCCGATGGTATATTTTAACTTGAAGCGTCCCCATCACCATGGGAACGCCTCTATGTTAGAATATACCATCGGATTTGAGTTACATCGTGAAACTCAGATCCGACAGTATATTCTAACACAGAGGCGTTCCCATGGTGATGGGGACGCTTCAAGTTAGAATATACTACGAACTGTGTACATGACTGCCCCCTGCTGCCTGGCAGCACCCGATCTTTTACAGGGGGCTGTGATCAGCACAATTAACCCTTCAGGTGCCGCACCTGAAGGGGTTAATTGTGCGTATCATAGCCCCCTGTAAGAGATCAGGAGCTGCCAGGCAGCAGGGGGCACACCCCCCTCCCTCCCCAGTTTGAATATCATTGGTGGCCAGTGTGCGACCCCCCCCCGGCCCCCCTCCCTCTATTGTAATATCATTCGTGGCCAGTGTGCGGCCTCCCCTCTCCCCCTCCCCCGCCCGATAATTGGTGGCAGCGGAGAGTTCCGATCGGAGTCCCAGTTTAATCGCTGGGGCTCCGATCGGTAACCATGGCAACCAGGACGCTACTGCAGGCCTGGTTGCCATGGTTACTTAGCAATATTACAATATTAGAAGCATCATACTTACCTGCTGCGCTGTCTGTGACCGGCCGGGAGCTCCTCCTACTGGTAAGTGACAGGTCTGTGCGGCGCATTGCTTAGAGATCTGTCACTTACCAGTAGGAGGAGCTCCCGGCCGGTCACAGACAGCGCAGCAGGTAAGTATGATGCTTCTAATATTGTAATATTGCTAAGTAACCATGGCAACCAGGCCTGCAGTAGCGTCCTGGTTGCCATGGTTACCGATCGGAGCCCCAGCGATTAAACTGGGACTCCGATCGGAACTCTCTGCTGCCACCAATGATCGGGCAGGGGGGAGAGAGGGGAGGCCGCACACTGGCCACCAATGATATTACAATAGAGGGAGGGGGGGGGCTGGGGTCCGTCCGTATGAAAGTAACCTACGGCCACGGATCACGGACGCGGATGCCAATCTTGTGTGCATCCGTGTTCTTTCACGGACCCATTGACTTGAATGGGTCCGTGAACCGTTGTCCGTCAAAAAAATAGGACAGGTCCTTTTTTTTTGACGGACAGGAAACACAGATCACGGATGCGGCTGCAAACCGGTGCATTTTCCGATTTTTCCACGGACCCTTTGAAAGTCAATGGGTCCGCGAAAAAAAACGGAAAACGTTGTGGTTGTGTGCATGAGGCCTATTACCTACAAAAATAGTTATTGCTTTACATTCCCCATATGTCTACTTCATGTTTGGATAATTTTGGGAATTACATTTTATTTTTTGGGGATGTTACAAGGCTCGTAAGTTTAGAAGCAAATCTTGAAATTTTTCAGAAATTTTCAAAAACCCACTTTTTAAGGACCAGTTCACGTCTGAAGTCACTTTGTGAGGTTTACATAATAGAAACCACCCAAAAATGACCCCATTCTAGAAACTACACCCCTCAAGGTATTCAAAACTGATTTTACTAATGTTGTTAACCCTTTAGGTGTTCCACAAGAATTAATGGAAAATAGAGATACAATTTCAAAATTTCACTTTTTGGGCAGATTTTCCATTTAAAAAATTTTTTTTTCCAGTTACAAAGCAAGGGTTAACAGCCAAACAATACTCAATATTTATGGCCCTGATTCTGTAGTTTACAGAAACCCCCCATATGTGGTCGTAAACTGCTTGACGGGCACGCGGCAGGGCGCAGAAGGAAAGGAATGCCATACGGTTTTTGGAAGGCAGATTTTGCTGGACTGGTTTTTTTGACACCATGTCCCATTTGAAGCCCCCCTGATGCACCCCTAGAGTAGAAACTCCAAAAAAGTGACCCCATTTTAGAAACTACGGGATAGGGTGGCAGTTTTGTTGGTACTAGTTTAGGGTAAACATGGTTTTTGGTTGCTCTGTTACACTTTTTGCGAGGCAAGGTAACAAGAAATAGCTGTTTTGGCACCGTTTTTATTTTTTTATATTTACAACATTTATCTGACAGGTTAGATCATGTGGTATTTTTATAGAGCAGGTTGTCACGGATGCGGCGATACCTAATATATATACTATTTTTTTATTTATGTAAGTTTTTACACGATGATTTTATTTTTTAAACAAAAAAAATCATGTTTTAGTGTCTCCATAGTCTGAGAGCCATAGTTTTTTCAGTTTTTGGGCGATTATCTTGGGTAGATGATGATTTTTGCGGGATGAGAGGACGGTTTGATTGGCACTATTTTGGGGTGCATATGACTTTTTGATCGCTTGCTATTTACACTTTTTGTGATGTAAGGTGACAAAATATTTTTTTTTTACACCTTTTATTTTTTACGGTGTTCGCCTGAGGGGTTAGGTCATGTGATATTTTTATAGAGCAGGTTATTCCGGACGCGGCGATACCTAATATGTATACTTTTTTTTTATTTATGTAAGTTTTACACAATAACAGCTTTTTTAAAACAAAAAAATGATGTTTTAGTGTCTCCATATTCTGAGCCATAGTTTTTTTTTATTTTTTGGGCGATTGTCTTAGCTAGGGGCTCATTTTTTGCGGGGTGAGGTGACGGTTAGATTGGAACTATTTTGGTGGGCATACCCCTTTTTGATCGCTTGCTGTTGTACTTTTTGTGATGTAAGGTGACAAATAAAATTGTTTATTTAGCACAGTTTTTATTTTAATTTTTTTACGGTGTTCATCTGAGGGGTTAGGTCATGTGATATGTTTATAGAGCCGGTCGATACGGACGTGGCGATACCTAATATGTCTTTTTTTTTTTTTTATTTCCCCATTTTTTACCAATTTTTTTTTTTACTTTATTTGGGGTAAATTACGTTTTTGTTTTGTTTTTTACTTGAAATTACAAAGAAATTTTTTTTATTGAAATTTACTTTACATTTACCAAGGACTGTCCTTTTTTTTGCCCCTAGGAACCAATCAGAGCTCATATTTCATTCCTAAAACTGCTCTGGAAAAATGAAAGCTTCTCTCTGATTGGTTGCTATGGGCAAGGAAGACAGTCTTACTGGTAGATAGCTTTGATAGATGAGAACCCGTTATTCCTCAAGACTGAGGGCGGAGGTGTGCCTGTCTTATTATTTATTGTATCTAATCCTCTAATATTAGATATATAATACACATTTATATATTTAGGCTGTGTTTTGAATTTAGGTACAAAATGGGACATGTGGCTAAATTTGCAACTTCCCTGCATCATAAAACTGGTGTGGAAGATTGATCCATTCCCCCCACAGCATTCACTTGAACAGTCGTTGACCCTCGGCGTCACCAGCGACTGTTCTCATTCGGCGCAACGGTGCTGGGACTCCTACCATTGGTAAGAGTCCTAGCAACGCTCCGCTAACTTGGTTATTTCATAATGAGTTTCATTTAAAGGGGTATTTCCATCTGGGACATTTATGACATATCCATAGAATGGGGGCCCCGAAGTGTACGGACAGCAAGTCGTACATTCGCGGTCACCGTTCATTCACCGCTATGGAACTTCGGAAACTAGCTGAGCGCTGGTTTGGCTATTTTCAGGAGTCCCACAGTGGTGAATGGAGAGGTGGCCGCGCATCTGCTGCTTGTTCTCCCTTCTCTGCCATGGGACTTCTGAAAACAGCCGAGCGCAGCATCCTCTCCTATAGCAATGAATGGAGAGGATGCTGCACATGCCCAATGTTTGCTTCCGAGAGATGAGACCCGCACCTCTCAGACATTTATGGCACATCCTATAGATATATACATGTCCCAGATGGGAATACCCCTTTAACCTCCTCCCTGAGAAAATCATGCGTACACCCCTGAAACCAAAGAATGCAGAATAGAGAGGCAGAACACATTCATTGGGGGATAAAAGGCCAAATAGTTTATTTAAAATATAAAAAAATGGCAAACCCCCGACTCCCGGAGAGTCACCCTCCAGCACGCAGGAGAGGAAACCTCTAGGGAACCGTGGCTGGAGGGCTGCCCTTCCCTTGGGCTTAGAGGGTAATGCCACATACATAGTAGGGGGAAGGGGCGTGCAGCAGTCGGGCTGATCTGGTTGGCTAGGCGGATGTCCCTTTCCTCGTGTTGGGCGATGGTCTTCCCGCTAGAACCTTCAAATTTCGTCAAGGAGAGGTGGGTGGGGGTAGTCAAGCTCAAGGTCCTCAGGCCATCAAGTACGGTACCAAATATGGCCGCTCGCCCGCTTTTTACAGGGGTTTATCCCTTATGACACAGGTGCTTGTAATGTCACAGGTGTCTAGGACTAACGTTCTGAAGGATTAACCCTTTAGTGACTGCCAATGTGCCTTACTGCAGAGGCCATTAACCCCTTCCTTTCCATACACTCCAGTTTGGATAAATGCCGTATATTTATGGTCCCCTGGCGAGAGAGAGCAGGCATTTTCTGTAACTGGCAGCCACTGGTTCAGGCGCCAACACGGAGCACCCGGTTCAGTGGCATTTATTTAACCCTTTCCAGACCGCACCATGTAAATGAACAGACTAACAGCAGGGTCCGGTGGTTATTATGGGATATCAGCGGCCGTGCTGTCCCAGAGGGTTTACTGTCTAGCTGTGTGAATAGTACTTTCGCTTTGAGCAGGTTATCTAACAAACCCAATCTCTAAATGACAGGTCATGGACAGCGATAGGGAGCTGTCTGCTGAGCTGCTTGATGGAACAGAGTGGAAATTCAGATCTACTCGGGTTTGATTCCGAGGTACCAGTCGGAACCGAAGCCAAGTTCAGATCCAAATTTTAAACTGGGATCTCTGTACATTAGTTTGAAGTTTTGAGGGAAGCGACTTTGAATCTTTGATCTGAAGCTCGCTTCGCTCATCACTAATGGACACGGTCATATGAGGAGTCAGAGCAGGAACTCCCAGGAGCACTGACTCCACATGTGGACATAGAGCTGGGACTCCTCAGCCACATGTGGACATAGAGCTGGGACTCCTCAGCCACATGTGGACATAGAGCAGCTGAAGATGCTGACACTTATTCTCTTCCTTTGCAGTGTTGCGCTCTGTTCTTTTTACTTCCTCAGTCAGTGAAGTGACGGAGGAACTATTGAAGTTGTCTGAAGAAATTACCAGCAATTATTACTGCTGGTAAAAAAAAATATACCGCAAAATACCGGCCTGGCTGGTGCAATACTGGCCAGGTGCCAACCCTACCAGAATCGCACAAATTTTTTTTTTTTAAAAATACAACCTGTCCAATCTCTGTCTTCTCTGCAGGTGAGATAATAGCTGATGCCAAAAGTACCTGACCCTGTGAGTGATATAATAGTCACGGCTACCCTGTGATTGACAGGCAGAGGTCACACCCACCCTGTGATCGGCAGGCATAGGTCACACCCACGCTGTGATTGGCAGACATAGGTCACACCCACGCTGTGATTGGCAGGCAGAGGACACACCCACCCTGTGATTGGCAGGCAGAGGACACACCCACCCTGTGATTGGCAGGCAGAGGTCACACCCACCCTGTCATTATCAGGCAGAGGTCACACCCACGCTGTGATTGGCAGGCAGAGGTCACACCCACGCTGTGATTGGCAGGCAGAGGTCACACCCACGCTGTGATTGGCAGGCAGAGGTCAGACCCACGCTGTGATTGGCAGGCAGAGGTCAGACCCACACTGTGATTGGCAAGCAGAGGTCACACCCACCCTGTGATTGGCAGGCAGAGGTCACACCCTCGCTGTGATTGGCAGGCAGAGGTCACACCCTCGCTGTGATTGGCAGGCAGAGGTCACACCCGCCCTGTAATTGGCAGGCAGAGGTCACACCCACGCTGTGATTGGCAGGCAGAGGTCACACCGACGCTGTGATTGGCAGGCAGAGGTCACACCCACGCCGTGATTGGCAGGCAGAGGTCACACCCACCCTGTGATTGGCAGGCAGAGGTCACACCCGCCCTGTGATTGGCAGGCAGAGGTCACACCCGCCCTGTGATTGGCAGGCAGAGGTCACACCCGCCCTGTGATTGGCAGGCAGAGGTCACACCCACCCTGTGATTGGCAGGCAGAGGTCACACCCACCCTGTGATTATCAGGCAGAGGTCACACCCACCCTGTGATTGTAAGGCAGAGGACACACCCGGCATGTCATAGACAGGTGTGTCATTAAGTCTCCATCTTGGGATCTGCAGAGAGGATTACACAGGGCTGGAGCCATGTCTGCTGCTGTGGGACCCATATCGCGACATCATGAGGCCGCAGCGACACATCGTAAAGGTGAGGATGCTCCTGGTTTGCTGGAGATACTTACATTACCTCATATACTTTATAAACTACAGAAAAGACCATACATGTATGACAGCCACTGGTACTGTGCAAGTTCTGCCCTATCGCGATATACCCCGGGTGGTCCTGTCTGTTTGGTAAATGTACTTCCTGATAATATGGACCCTGAATGTAGCCGCTTCACGTAGAGCCGCAAGTGCAATGAAGTTCCGGCGTGCACTACTTTTCCTGTTCCAGCTAAGGTATTGCGCGGAGGCGGACAGTGAGTAGCGTTAATGCCGTTAAAATCTCCGGCTGCGCGGAGGAGACTGACGCCAGGTGAAAGGGGGCTTGTAGACGGCTGTGGGGAGAAACATGGCGGCTCTGCCCCCTATTTACCTCAGATTACAATGATATCGCGATAGACATGATATGGACAAGCTACACCGGGTTTATTTGCCCCCTTTCCTGTCCTGCTCCATCATAAGCAGTGTCTGTGAGGCTGTCACCCCCTGAGGTGTCGGGGGGGAGGGGGACACCCACCGATCTGACAGTGACCCCTTTCCATTTTTTGCAGTTGCTCCTTAGAAATCACTTACACTATATGCCCTGGCATTAATTGAATTTTTAATATTTTTTTTATTTATTGACTTTTTTTTTTTTTTACTGTCATCTCTATTCCCCATAGGACACTTAAACGTGATCTGATCGCTTGTCCCATAGACCACCATAGAATATTATTGCAGTCTATGGGATCCTGACACTGCCCAAGGCCCAGACTGTCAGACGAGCCCCTATTTACATGCTGTGGATTTCTAAATCCACACAATTTCCGCACGGAAGAAAGAAGCAAATCGTACATGAGATTTGTCTGTTCTTATACATTTTGCAGGTACTGTATGACGCTGCATGTTTTTCCGCACGAGATTCTGCGCAGAAAAACGTGCGTAATTCACAACGTGCGCAGGCAGCCTCAGGCCAAATTGACAGGAATGTATTCAGTCCAGGAAATACACTCTCGTGTCACCGCTGACGTGAACTCATAGTATTGTATTTATTTATGATGCTGGACGTTCCGGCCAGACCGCTGGTCTACTGAAGCGCACTGATGGCTTTACGTAAATCGCTTTAAGGCCTAGTTCACACGAACGTGTGTGATCCGTGGCCGTATTGCGGCTCGCAATACACGGCCACAGTTCCGTGTGCATTCCGCATCACGGATGCGGACCCATTCACTTCAATGGGTCTGCAAATCTGGAATTGCGGAACGGGACCCCTCGGAAGCACTACGGAGATTAAAGTGAATGGGTCCGCGATCCGATGCGGCTGACCTACGGCCGGCGATTGTGCATTGCGGCCCGCAGCACGGGTCACACACGTTCGTGTGAACTCGGCCTAATACCGTCAGTTCGGTTGAGATGAGCTGCCGTCGGTCAGTGAGATGTGGCCCACACATGGGACGTGTTTCCCAGGCTGCTCACGTTCGTGGCCTCGACAGCGGCACAGTGGCTCACATTTACTAAGATGAGTGCACCTAGGTGCTGGCCTAAATTGGTGTATCTAGGTGTAGAGACTAGTATGAAAAGGAGCATGACTCGAAAGAATGGGCTGTGGCTTATCAGGGAAGGGCGCGGACAAAGAGGCGCTGTTCTGCTCCATATTTCTGTCATTCCACGAGGCCAAACAGTAGTTGTTCTAGAGTCCGAGAAAAGCCTGAGCCCCTGTGATAACTCTGGCGCGGGTCTAGACCGTTTACCGTGTCTACAGGATTAGTAAACCTGCCCCAATGTGTGTAGAAGGGAGCAGCCTGTGACCTCATCGGTCTGGGGGAGGATCACCCATAGGTGGGGGAGGATCACCCATAGGTGGGGGGAGCAGGGGGCGGCTGATGGTGGTAAGTTCTCTGTATTCCCAGACTGGGGTCACAGCGGACCTCGCTCACTGGAGAGGCGTCCTTCTAGATGGGCCTGTCTGGACATTGCCAGGTAATGCTTTCATCTGCCTTTTTAGGGTTTTATTCCTATTCTATTGTCATCCCGCAGGTCTTGTTGGGAACTACAAATCCCAGCATGTCATCACATATTCCGGCTCTTTGTGGTTATTTCTGTTGTAGCTTTCGACTCCTCTTTACTGGATTTTCCCAGTTTAGTTCATTTCTCCTGGTCTTTTGCTGTGTCTGTGCGGCCGGGGTGTTTTATGTTATTTCTGCGTGGTTCTGGCCGAGCGAGCATGCTGCGACTCCATCAGCCGTTTTTCTGCTGAATTACCCTCCAAAGGCCCCAGGTCTCCGGTGCAGCACATTACATGTCCATGTTAACCCCTTCAGAGGGGTCACGTCCTGTAATACTAGAGGGGACCTGTCCGCTCTCCTGATATCTCTCGTCTATTATTCATGATATAGGAACGCTGGGGCACCTTTTTTTTTAAATTAGAGATCTGCATCATGCCATTCCTCTGTTATTCCTCCTGGAAATGTAAGAACATATTAACCACTTGCCATCTGGGCCATTTGCCCCCTTCCTGACCAGGCCTAATTTTGCAAATCTGACATATCTCACTTTATGTGGTAATAACTTTGGAACGCCTTTATTTATCCAAGTCATTCAGAGATTGTTTTCTCGTGACACATTGTACTTCATGATAGTCATAAATTTGAGTCAAAATATTTCACCTTTATTTATGAAAAAATCCCAAATTTACCCTAAAATTTGAAAAATTCGCAATTTTCTAAATTTCAATTTCTCTGCTTTTAAAACAGAAAGTGATACCTCATAAAATATTTATTACTTAACATTCCCCATATGTCTACTTTATGTTGGCATCATTTTGGAAATGTCATTTTATTTTTTTAGGACGTTAGAAGTTTAGAAGCAATTCTTCAAATTTTTAAGAAAATTGCCAAAACCCACTTTTTAAGGACCAGTTCAGGTCTGAAGTCACTTTGTGGGGCCTACATAGTGGATATCCCCATAAATGACCCCATTCTAGAAACTACACCCCTCAAGGTATTCAAAACCGATTTTACAAACTTTGTTAACCCTTTAGGCGTTCCACAAGAATTAAAGGAAAATGGAGATCAAATTTTTAAATTTCACTTTTTTGGCAGATTTTCCATTTTAATCAAATTTTAACACATCGATGGTTAACAGCCAAACAAAACTCAATATTTATTACCCAGATTCTGCGGTTTACAGAAACACCCCACATGTGGTCATAAACTGCTGTATGGGCACACGGCAGGGCGCAGAAGAAAAGGAACTCCACATGGTTTTTAGATGCCATGTCCCATTTGAAGCCCCCTGATGCACCCTTACAGTAGAAACTCCCAAGAAGTGACCCCATTTTGGAAACTAGGGGATAAGGTGCCAGTTTTATTAGTACTATTTTTGGGTACATATGATTTTTTGATCATTCATTATAACACTTTATGGGGCAAGGTGACCAAAAAATTGGTTGTTTTAGCACAGTTTCTATTTATTTATTTTTACAGCGTTCATCTGAGGGGTTCAGTCAAGTGACATTTTTATAGAGCAGATTGTTACGGACGTGGCGATACCTAATATGTATACTTTTTCTCATTTATTAAAGTTTTACACATTAATAGCATTTTTGAAACAAAAAAATTGTTTCAACCCCTTAAGGACCCAGGACGTACCGGTACGTCCTGACTTAAAATCTGTATTCCGGCGCCCCAGGGGTTAATTGGAACGGGATTTCGGCTGAAATCATTCAGCCGGCATCCCGTAACAATGCAGGGGGGGGTCATTTGACCCCCCCGTATCGGCGATCGCAGCAAACCGCAGGTCAATTCACCGCGGGGATCAGAAACTTTAGAGTGGCTAAAATAAATATTTTTCACCGCACCCCTGCACGATTTTATGCCGGAGGGTGGTGCGTGGGGGGTGTCGCAGGCGGTGGGGGCGTTGCGGGAGGCGGGCGGTGCGGCAGGCGGGATCGCGATCGCCCGCCTCCCCATGAACGATCGTTGGCTTCTAGTGGTTGCACCAGGGTTCCAGCACATTGCTGGCACCCTGGTATAAACGGCTGACATCTGTGAAGATGTCAGCCGTTTAACCCTTTCCATACCGCGGTCCGTACGGACCGCTGTATGGAAAAAGTTAACTGTCATCGGTCAGGGAGCTCCCTCCCTCTCCATCGGGGGGCTGCTGTGCCTTTGCAGCCCCCCGATGGAGAGGGAGAGAGCCCCCCTCAGCCCCGTGCTTACCCTTCCCCGTCTGCGAAGTTCTGAGCAGACGGGGAGGGTTCCCATGGCAACAGGACGCCTGCTCAGGCGTCCTGCTGTCCATGGTGCTGAACAGATCTGTGCTAAAAGCACAGATCTGTTCAGTGTAAGTAAAATACAGTACAGAACAATATATATTGTTCTGTACTGTATTATACAGACATCAGACCCACTGGATCTTCAAGAACCAAGTGGGTCTGGGTCACAAAAATGTAAAAAAAAGTGAAAAAAGTTAAGATAAAAAAAAAAACATTTATCACTGAATAAAAATTAAAAAAATAAAATAAACTACACATATTAGGTATCGCCGCGTCCGTAACGACCTGATCTATAAAATGGTCATGTTACTTTCCCCGCACGGTGAACGCCATAAAAATAAAAACTATGAGAAAATTGAAATTTTGCCCACCTTACTTCCCAAAAAAGGTAATAAAAGTGATCAAAAAAGTCGCATGTACGCCAAAATAGTACCAATCAAACCGTCATCTCATCCCGCAAAAAATGAGACCCTACTCAAGATAATCGCCCAAAAGCTGAAAAAACTATGGCTCTTAGACTATGGAGACACTAAAACATGATTTATTTTTTTTCAAAAATGAACTCATTCTGTAAAACTTACATAAATAAAAAAAAAGTATACATATTAGGTATCGCCGCGTCCGTATCGACCGGCTTTATAAAAATATCACATGACCTAACCCCTCAGATGACCACCGTAAAAAAATAAAAATAAAAACAGTGTAAAAAAAAGCCATTTTTTGCCATCTTACGTCACAAAAAGTGTAATAGCAAGCGATCAAAAAGTCATATGCACCCCAAAATAGTGCCAATCAAACCGTCATCTCATCCCGCAAAAAATGAGACCCTACTCAAGATAATCGCCCAAAAACTGAAAAAACTATGGCTCTTAGAATATGGAGACACTAAAACATTTTTTTGGTTTTAAAAATGAAGTTATTGTATAAAACTTACATAAATAAAAAAAAATGTATACATATTAGGTATCTCCGCGACAACCTGCTCTATAAAAATACCACATGATCTAACCTGTCAGATGAATGTTGTAAATAACAAAAAAAAAACGTGCCAAAAAAGCTATTTCTTGTTACCTTGCTGCACAAAAAGTGTAATATAGAGCAACCAAAAATCATATGTACCCTAAACTAGTACCAACAAAACTGCCACCCTATCCCGTAGTTTCTAAAATGGAGTCACTTTTTTGGAGTTTCTACTCTAGGGGTGCATCAGGGGGGCTTCAAATGGGACATGGTGTCAAAAAAAACAGTCCAGCAAAACCTGCCTTCCAAAAACCGTATGGAATTCCTTTCCTTCTGCGCCCTGCCGTGTGCCCGTACAGCGGTTTACGGCCACATATGGGGTGTTTCTGTAAACTACAGAATAAGGGCCATAAATATTGAGTTTTGTTTGGCTGTTAACCCTTGCTTTGTAACTGGAAAAAAAATATTAAAATGGAAAATCTGCCAAAAATGTGAAATTTTGAAATTGTGTCTCTATTTTCCATTAAATCTTGTGCAACACCTAAAGGGTTAACAAAGTTTGTAAAATCAGTTTAGAATACCTTGAGGGGTGTAGTTTCTTAGATGGGGTCACTTTTAGGGAGTTTCTCCTCTAGGGGTGCATCAGGGGGCTTCAAATGGGACATGGTGTCAAAAAACCAGTCCATAAAAATCAGCCTTCCAAAAACCAAACGGCGCACCTTTCCCTCTACGCCCCGCTGTGTGGCCGTACAGTAGTTTACGGTCACATATTGGGTGTTTCTGTAAACGGCAGAGTCAGGGCAATAAAGATACAATCTTGTTTGGCTGTTAACCCTTGCTTTGTTAGTGGAAAAAATGGGTTAAAATGAAAAATTAGACAAAAAAATGAAATTCTCAAATTTCCTCCCCATTTGCCAATAACTCTTGTGCAACACCTAAAGGGTTAACAATGTATGCAAAATCAGTTTTGAATACCTTGAGGGGTGTAGTTTCTTAGATGGGGTCATTTTTGGGAGGTTTCTATTATCTAAGCCTCGCAAAGTGACTTCAGACCTGAACTGGTCGCTAAAAATTGAGTTTTTGTAAATTTCTGAAAAATTTCAAGATTTGCTTCTAAACTTCTAAGCCTTATAACATCCCCAAAAAATAAAATATCATTCCCAAAACAATTCAAACATGAAGTAGACATATGGGGAATGTAAAGTCATCACAATTTTTTGGGGTATTACTATGTATTATAGAAGTAGAGAAACTGAAACTTTGAAATTTGCTAATTTTTTTTCAAATTTTTGGTAAATTAGGTATTTTTCTTTGTGCAAAAAAAATAATTTTTTTGACTTCATTTTACCAGTGTCATGAAGTACAATATGTGACGAAAAAACAATCTCAGAATGGCCTGGATAAGTCAAAGCGTTTTAAAGTTATGAGCACTTAAAGTGACACTGGTCAGATTTGCAAAAAATGGCCTGGTCCTTAAGGTGAAAATGAGCCCGGTCCTTAAGGGGTTAATGTGTCAATGTTCTGAGAGCTATAGTTTTTTTTATTTTTTGAGAGATTTTCTTATGTAGGGGCTCATTTTTTGCGGGATGAGGTGATGGTTTTATTGGTACTATTTTGTGGGACATATGCGTTTTTGATCACTTGGTGTTGCACCTTTTGTGATGTAAGGTGACAAAAATTGCTTGTTTTGACACCGTCTTTTTTTTTTTTTTTTTTTTTTACGGTGTTCACCCGAGGGGTTAGGTCATGTGATATATTTTTATAGAGCTGTTTTTTACGGACGCGGCAATACCAAATATGTCTATCTTATTTTATTTTTTCTATTTTTAACTTTTTTTTTTTTTATTCCTTACTTGGGGACTTTTTTTTTTTTACATGTGAAACTTTATTTTATTTTATTTTTTTCAACCCTTTATTTTTATTTATTTTTATTTTACACTTTTCGTCCCCCATAAGGTCATACAAGACCTCTGGGGGACATTTACTTCACTTTTTTTCATTTCTTTTTTCACTGTTTGATTTCTCCTGTAACTGGGGCTGACATAGTAGCCCCAGTTACAGGACAAATACACCCCTAGAGAGGCTGTACAGCAGCAATCCTGCGCTGTACAGCCTCAGAGCAGGGCTGATCGAGGTCTCTGAAAGACCTCACACAGCTCCTGCACTCTCCGATCCCGGCGGTCACATGACCGCCGGGCCGGAACAGGAAGCGCACAGCGCTTCCTTCTCTGCATACACACGATCCAGAAGGAAGGGGCACCTGGGCACTGTCCCTGCCTTCTCTCTGGGTTGCCCTGCTGTCATGACAGCGGGCAACTCGATCAGCAGCTGTCACGATTAGCGTGCAGCTGCTATTCTGAACGGAGTTTTAAACGTGCTTTCAGAAATAGACGTCCACCCATAGGACGTTTATATTCTATGGGCGGACGGGAGGTGGTTAACAAGTGGATGTACATTGTTCACATCATCGTTTTTCACATTTTTCACTACACCTCTCACAGGTAAGTACCATCATTTCTGCTGTGTGCCCATAGAGCTGCAGTTTACGTTGGTCCCTTTCATGTCCGATACAGCGGTGCACTCCAGCTCCCCACATATGGCGGCATACTTAGCTATTAACCCCATAAGGATGTGTTTTTGTTTTTTTCCATTTCTCCCTCTGAATTGTATAGAGCTGGAAGTTTCATACTATATTGGGACGCTTACAACTTTTTTTTTAAATTTTTTTTTATGCTTTTTATTTTTTTTCCTTTTTAAATGAAGGCAGGCATCAACAAAAACTAGCAGTTTTATGTTTTATGACTTTTTCTACGGCATTCACCACGCAGGATACATAACACGAAAATGTAAGGGTACCTGCACATGGCGCAGACCTGTGTGCAGAAAATCCGCATGAAATCCGCACCAAAACTGCACATTAATCCGTGCTATTTATCATGGTTTTTCGCTCGTTTTTGTACGTTTTTTTTTTTTGTGTTTTTTGGTGCACATTTTCTGTTTGTTAACAACCCCATTGAAATCTACGGGGAAACCCACCCTACATACGATGCAGAATCGCACAAACAATTGACATGCTGCGGATTTTAAAATCCCCACGGTGGATCAATTTCCAAACAGGAGGAAAAACAATGAAGACGGAGCCTTTCTGTGTCGGTCTTGATATCCCCGGCACTATTGGAGTATGCACCACATTGATGACAAGGCGTAGGTCTCATGATAAATTAGACGCATCCTCCGGCAGTCCGCGCGCCTAACCAGAAATCTACCAGAGCTCAGAGCGAACATAGATTTCTGGCTTACTTAGGCTTCATGCACACGACCGTTGTGTTCTGCGGTCCGCAAATCGCGGATGGTGTCCGTGTGCGTTCCGCAATTTGCGGAACAGCATGGACAGCCATTAATATAACTGCCTATTCTTGTCCGCAAAACGCAGACAAGAATAGGACAGGTTATATATATTTTTTTGGCGGACCACAGAACAGAACAACGGATGCGGACAGCACACGGAGTGCTGTCCGCATCTTTTGCGGCCCCCATTGAAGTGAATGGGTCCGCATCCAAGCCGCCAAAACTGCGGCTCGGATGCGGACCAAAACAACGGCCGTGTGCCTGAGGCCTTATTCTGCATTTTTCACACAGCCCTGGCCCCATAGAAGTGAATAGGGCTTCAGTGAAACACGCATGGCATCCGGAAGCAAGTGCGGGTGCGATGCGTTTTTCACTGATGGTTGCTAAGATGTTGTTTGTAAACCTTCAGTTTTTTTTATCACGTGTGTGAAAAGCGCATTAAAACGCATCGCACCCGCGTGGAAAAAACAACAACTGAACACAATCACAGACAAAACTGACTGAACGTGCTTGCAAAATGATGCGAGTTTCCTTGAACGCATCCGGACCTAATCCGTCACCTAAAGGCCAGTTCACACAACAGATTTTGAAAAACACGCTTAAAAAATCAGCGTGGAACCTGTGTGTTTTAGCGTTTTTTGACACATTTTTGATGTTTTTTTTTTTTTTTAAAGTATCAGTGGGTTTTCACTTGAATACAAAGCTGAATTTTCAGCTTTAGGTTTTTTAAGCAGATCTGCTCCAAAAAATGCGCAGAAATGCACAAAAAAGCGCATGGACTGAAATGGAACTGTTTTTTTTCTGCTTCCTATTTATTTTAATGGGAGATTCAGCGCAGATTCCGCTCCAATACAGGGCACACTGCTACTTTTTTCCACGTGTAAAAAAGAAGCAAGTGCCGCTTCCCTATTGAAATGAATGGGAGACTGTTTTGAGGCATTTTTTGGAGCTGATTTTGAGGCAGAAAGACTGTCCCTATGGCTGCAAACGCGCGACAAAACGCCCCAAAGAAGCTCAAGAACTTGTTTGAGCGTAGGGCGTTTTTCAGCGCGTTCAAACGCGCTGTAAAACGCTCAAGTGAGAACCAGGGCCATAGGGAAGCATTGGTTTTCATGTGTTGAGCGTTTTACAACGCGTTTGAACGCGCTGTAAAACGCTCAAGTGTGAACCCAGCCTAATAGTTTGGTTGTTTTTTTTTTTTTTAAGTCTCGCTAGGGGACTTGAACATGTTTTTTTTTTAAACATTCTCTTTTTATTAAAGTATACAACAGTAAAGCATAATATCACATATACTTTTTGAATATTTAGGAAAAAGGCATGACCAGTGCAACTGGTCTAAATGGCAAATTAGTGCAAGTCACAAGTATAACCTCTATCCAAAGATAACAAGTGGTTCGCAAACCTAACTTATCATGCATTGTGAGATTGCAGATTCCATACAATGGATTTCCCCCTTAGTGGACAACAAATAATAATAATAGACATGACAAAAAATTAGACCTTAAGACAATCTTAGACCTAAACCTAAGAGTCGAGAAGGTTCACTCTCTTAACCTGTTCAATCTCAATCTGAGATCTATATACCCGAAAAAATGTATTATTATAAACCTGTTTTTCTCTTCCGCAAAAAACTGTGACTTAAAATTAAGACTCATGTTAAGATAGAACCTATTCTTACAATCAGTTTGGTTCCCCCCCTGGGTTGACATGAGTTCTGCTCCCCCAACACCCTCTGGGTGGCGATATCTCAAGATTTCTGTTCCTGTTGAGTAGCCATGTGCGACAACCAAGGTTGCCAAATTTTCAAAAACCCCTGTCTGTTGTGAGACTCCCAACTGGCCAATTCCTCCATTCTGCATAGGTGACTCATTTTCTCATACCACATGGCTATACTAGGCGGTTCAGTAGTTCTCCATAATGCTGGAACCAATAACTTGGCGGCTGTTATCATATGTGTCTGTAGATAATTTTTATTAGGAGTAAAGTTGCCCTCTGGCCTCCACAACAGAACCAGGGGGGCAGTAAGTGACAAGTTTCCTGAGCAGATCCTATTTATAGTCTCCTCTACTGAGTCCCAAAACTTTCTAATTTTATGACAATGCCACCATATATGGGAAATGCTACCCACATCCTCCATACATCTCCAGCATTCACTAGAGCTTATTAAGTGGATTTTCCGGAGAAATTCAGGTGTACGGTACCATCTGGTTAGGGTTTTGAGTGAGTTCTCCTGCACTCTAACACATCTGGAGAATCCATGTGAATGTGACAAAATAAAAGCTCTGTTAGGTTCATCCAGGCTTATCCCTAGTTCCTTCTCCCATTCTTTAAGGTAAGTGGGCGGACTGTCTCCTCTTTTTTCTAGGATCTGTCTGTATATTAAGGATAAAGTTTTAGATGGCAATTTTGTCAATAGAACCATAGTCTCCAACCAGGTTGGGTCTATCTTTGAGTGGTTTTTAGATAACTTGAACTTCTTACATGTTACTTCAAAGTCCCATTTTTGAATATCTGATCCTACTCTAGGTGACTCCCCCCTGAGAGATTCAAAGATATTTGTGGTGAGCGGTATTTTCAAAAGGTCCCCTACTTTGAGTTCTGATACAGATTCCCACACCGGATTGGCCTCTATAACTTTATCTGAAAGGACATAAGGCAATATATTAAGAGGGGTAACAGGGGATAGTTCTCCTTTGCTTAGGTTTAACGCTGATGCCCTCTGACACTCTTTAATAGTACTCTTAGTAATAACACTTATAATTTCCTGAGGGTTTAATGTTAGAGGTTTGTGCCATAGCAAGTGTGCACAATTTTTCCCCAATACCTCTCTTTCAAAGCGTACATGTAGAGGGTTATCCCCAGTTCTAGCTAAAGTCAACCATCTTTCTAGATGGATAGCCTGAACATAGGCGGAAATATCCGGCAGTGAGATTCCCCCCTGTCTTTTCCTCCTTATAAGCAGAGAGTGAGGTAACCTCGCTTTTTTGTTATCCCATAAGAATTTCCCCATAATAGATCTCAATCTGTTCAGGAATGATCTGGGAATTGTTATTGGGAGGGCGCGGAGCATATATAGTATTTGGGGTAGGATGTATGAGGTCGTCACGTTTTTCCTTCCTATCCATGAGATTCAGGGTAATAAGGATTTATTCAAAAACGTTTGCACTTTTGTTAATAACGGAGTGTAATTAAGCTGGAACAGCTGAGAAGGATTGGCTGGGATCATGACTCCCAAGTATTTAATCGCAGTGGAGGGCCACTTAAAGGGGGTCATTCCTTTAATCTTTTTCATTTGGGAAGGAGTTAGTGAGACTCCAATGGCTTCAGACTTTTCCATATTGATTTTAAAATTGGAAATCTCTCCAAAGGCTTTAAAGGTGTCTAATATTTGCTTCATTGCTTCGATAGGGTTGGTGACCATTAGCAGTAAGTCATCAGCAAATGCTGCCATTTTATGCGTATCACTCCTGAATTTGATTCCTCTGATACTGGGATCCTGTCTGAACTTCAGCAGAAGTGTTTCTAGAACTAATATAAATAGTGATGGGGAGAGGGGACATCCCTGCCTAGTGCCGTTCTTAATAATGAAGGGGTCAGACAATGAACCATTGACTAGAATACGGGCTGTGGGAGCTGAGTACAGGGAGAAAATTGCTCTGACAAATGTATCAGGGAAGCCAAACGCCAATAAGGTACTTCGCATGAAAGGCCAACCAACCCTATCGAAAGCCTTTTCAGCATCTCTCCCTAGCAATATTAAAGGTATGTTTTTCTTTTTAGCATAGAAAACTGCATTAACCACTCGGCTAACATTGTGCCTGCCTTCTCTGCCGGGCACAAACCCCACTTGCTCCTCCCCCACCAAACCGGGCAACAGACCTGCTATACGATGACTTAGCAATTTAGCCCACCATTTTAAATCTGTGTTAAGGAGTGAGATTGGACGATAGCTACCACACTCTTCCGGATCTTTCCCTTCCTTGTGGATGATAGTGATAGTCGCTTCCTGGGCCTGCGAGGGGAGGGACGAACCCCCTAGGAGGGAATTACACATCTTGGTGAAATATGGGATCAGAATTTCCGCAAATTTCTTATAGTACACTATAGGGTAACCGTCTGGTCCTGGACTTTTCCCAGATGGAATGCTATTGAGAACCATGGCAACCTCCTCCTCAGTGAATGGCTTCAGTAGATCTGTTCTATCCCCGGCAGACAAGGCAGGCACATCAATAGATTTCAGGAAAGCATCTATGTTATTTTGCAGCAACGTACTATCCCTAGTTTCGGGTCCCCTTTCTCCTTCCAGATTGTATAGTGAAGTATAGAACCTGCAGAATTCTTTCGCTATAGCTGGCGTAGCCGTTAATCTATGGCCTTCTTTAGATTTAATAACTTGAATAAAGGACTTATTCCTCTGTGCCTTTAGCAGGTTCGACATCAATTTAGAGCTCTTATCTCCGTGCGAGTAGTATTTGAACCGCAAAGCCTGTAATATTTTAGCTGATCTAATGTTCAACTTGTCTTTTAGCTGAGACCTTAGGGATTTTAGCTGCTTTAAAACTTCAATTGTCTGCGACTTTTTATGTAGCTTTTCCAGTGTGGAAATCTGCAAAAGCAGGGAGTTTATCAACTGTGTTCTTTGTCTTTTAACTTTGGCGCCTATACTGATAAGCTCTCCCCTAACTACAGCTTTGTGGGCCTCCCACAATATCGGGCATGACATCTGAGGGGTTTCATTTAAGCTAAAATAGTCTAGGATTACCTTCTTAACCCTATCTTTATGCTCGTTCTCCTCCAAAAGGGTAGAGTTGAGCCTCCATGACCAGGTCTTCGCAGGCATGCCATTCAATACTAACTTCAGGCTCACCGGGGCATGATCCGATATTGTGATCGACCCTATGGCGGCTTCTCTAACCATGGGAATAACAGTATTAGATAAGAATATATAATCAATGCGTTGGTAGGAACCGTGCACTTTAGAGAAAAAGGTAAAGTCCTTCTCCTCTGGGTGAATTAATCTCCACACATCAGATAGGCCCATATCTGCCAGAGTTATCTGCAATCTACGTTTCTGTCTTCCCGATAGCTGGGTCTTGGCAGATGTGGAGTCCATCCCATGGTCTAGTACAAGGTTGAAATCCCCTCCTAGTACTAAAATCCCTTCAGAGAACATTTTCAGGGAATCTAAAGCTTTCATCAACCATTTAATTTGACCCTTGTTTGGTGCGTATATGGCAGCGAAGGTAACCATTGCGTTCGCGACCTTCCCCTTAATAAATAGAAACCTGCCGTTGGGATCAATTAATTTCGCTGTTAACTGAAATGGGATATTCTTACTAAAACCAATAGAGACACCTCTAGATGCCGAAGAGTGAGTGGCATGGTGCCAGTCTGGGAAGTGTTTACTGTACATATTGGGGACATGGTCATGTCTGTAATGTGTTTCTTGTAGAAACACAATATCAGGGTTTTCTTTTCTAAGTGTGTGGTAAACTTGACTACGTTTCTGCGGAATGTTCATTCCATTCACATTAAGTGAATAAAGTGTGATGTACGTCATATCTGGAATACTTGGTATCTAGATCAAACTTCTCATAGGTATCAGTGAACCTAAAGACTCGACTCAAGAAAGTAAAATAAAAAGACATAAAGACAAAAAACACACATATAAACAGAATAAAAGGACTTCCCAGTCCTATAGGCGCTATACAGCGCAATAGTGTAATTACATTTTGAGAATAAGAGATTGGGGGAGGGGACATAGGTAAAGACTTCTAGAAAAATCTAGATGAACCACTCACCCGACCTCTTATATAATTTCAGTAAAACTGACCGAATAACTACAACAATTTAAGAGTTCAGAACTCTTATCAAATGTATGGACCAAGAGTATTCTGTTCCACAAGCTCTGAGGCCTATGGTAGTATTACATAAACTAAGCCACTTTCTCAGTGCCATGGCATATCAAACTGAGCATCTGACTAGTTTGCTAGCAATGGTTTAACCTAACATTCTAAACAGTGACAACTTTACATTTCTCTTACTATAGAGCACGTATATAGTAAGTAGGTGAACAAAGGCTCTCTCTGGGGCAAGTGCCTATCATGAGAGAATCAAAACTTCAACCTCCAACAACAGGAGGCCTCAATTCAGTCCCCTGTCAGCGGTTTCTTCTTTGTGCTCTTGTGCTTAGGCGTATCTTTCCAGGGTAACGGACCAGAAAGCTTGGGCAGCTTCTCCATATTAGCTGAAGGGAGCCAGGAAGGGATATCCAGGGGAGAAATCTCCAGGGCCTCCCATATCTTGGTAAGTTCATCTGGATGGCGCACCACAATTTGCCGGCCGTTAACAGTGGTACTCAGGCCAAACGGAAAAAGCCACCTCATGGGCAGCCTCCTCTCTCTCAATACTGCTGTGAGGGGTTTCAATGCCTTCCTTTTAGCTAGCGTGCTTGCCGCCAGGTCCTGAAAAAACAGGATTTTGTTACCCTCAAAAGCAACTTCTTCTCTCTCCCTTGCCGCTCTGAGCACTGCAGATGTGTCGAGATAATTCAGTAAAGCACAAATGATATCTCTGGGCGGCTCACTTGCAGCAGGCTTAGGCCTAAGCGCTCTGTGCGCCCTTTCAATGATAATATTTTCAGCCCGCTCTGCTCCCACAAGTATGGCGAATATCTGTTTAACACTGTCCAGCAATGCTTCTGCCGCCACCGATTCTGGAACACCTCTTATCCTTACATTCTTCCTTCTCCCCCTATTCTCTTGATCTTCTAAGTGGAGGTAAATACTGTCCATCTGGGAGGCTAATGATTTCACATGGCTTTGTATGCCCTTGCTGTGTTGTACCACAGCCGCTTGAAATTCCTCCAGCGCTTCCACCCTCTGCCCCACATGAGTTACCTCCGTTCTGATGACCGCCAACTCCGTCAGCACGGGGGATAAGGCTTGGGCTAGGGACTGCTGTAAAGATCTCTGCAGGAAAGCTCTGGTGATCGGAGCGGGGTTCGGTTCGTCAGGCAGATCTGAGGGAGCGCAGGAGCTTGCGTCATCTGAATCTATGTCCAGGGCTGCAGCGCCGACCTCCGCCGCCGCCATCTTCCCTCTAGCAGCAGGAGACAACGTCCTCTTGTAGCGGTATTTCTCCAGATCCCCATGCGATTTCCTTGACTTTGTCGCTTGCATGGCCTCTCCACCTTTCTCCTTGTTAGATTTGCCCATGCTTATGTCGGTCAGGGCTGTATAAAAGCTTTAGATCGGGTGGTATGGTGAGGAGCTCAGAGCTCACACGTCTTCCACCATGCTCAGTTGGCTCCGCCTCCTACTTGAACATGTTGAGACCTAATAGATGCGCTAAGATGGCAGATCTAGGTGCCACTTTTAGGGTACAACTACATGGCAGCTTTGGACAAAAAAGATGTTGTGCCCAGGCATCGCAGTGTAGCAGGGCAGCCATAGAAATGAATGAGGTTGCCCCCTGACTCGCACGTTTTCCATGAACCGTCCCCAGAATTGCAAAAACAAACAAACACTGTATTCTTTGAGATTCTGGGGTTGCGGTTGTGGCAGACGTGTGAGTCACGCTGCGACCCTATTCATTTACATGGCTGCCCTGCCATACGTGCACGGTGCCGAGCAATAGCATAGCAGGAGCACCCGTAGCTTCTGTGCATGTCCTCCCGTAGCTGTCGTTACCTGCTACGATTCCCACTTTGCATTGTTTTTTGAATTGAGTAAAACAATCCCCTGAAATGACTTCTCTGCGATATCGTTGTCCTAGGTTGTCAGCCGCAGCTGAGCAGTGAAATGGAAGCCTGGAGACTAATCGGTAAACCACTTCAGCCAGCAAGGCCTATCCGTCGCTGTGTTTCTGACAACAGTGAGTGCATCCACGTCATAAAACCCAAACGGTCCAAAGAGTACTATTAAAGGGGTGTTCCGGTTATAGAACGTTATCCCCTGTCCTGTGTAACTATTAGATTGGTGGGTGTCCTACTGCTTTGACCCCCAGAACGGGGGCCAAGTACCTCGTGGAGCCCCCCCTGAAATGGACAGAGCAGCTGGTTGGAAAAGCACGCCATTCATTTCTATCTACAGCCTTTCCATAGAAATGGAGCGGCGCCGTGCTTTTCCAACCAGTTCCACTAGTTCTAGGGCCCCAGTTCTCGTGTTGGTGGGGGTCACAGCAGTAGGACCGCCACCGATCTATTTTCCTCTATCCTGTGGATAGGGGATAACTTTCTATAACCAGAATACCCCTTTAAGATAATATGCATTTACGGAGGTAGTCATGGTGACGGAAGCCCCATACCTTCACTGGTAGAGACTGTGCTGACCATTAATATTAGGCATAAGTGCTCTGGAGGGGCATCAGTCACCAGCGTTTACCCACCCTCTGAACATTGCAGCTGTATGACGGGTGCTGGGTCTCCATGATCAGGTGGTTATGGATATATCATATTCGTTACATGATGAAACTACCTTCAGTGATGTCTTTGCAGGAGCTGTATTCATGGTTAACTTCCAAGCCAGGTTCTCTGATGACTGCAGAGACAGCGTTAAGGATCGCTCTAATTTGGTAAGATGCAGCGCTATCTGTCAGAGCTCGGCGTAGCCGTAATGTTGTGTATTCTTCATCTCCGTATCTGGGAAAATAACTGCTGCCATTCACACTGCTGTGACTTCTCCTTCAAGCAGATGTGACTGCTGAGGCCAGTGATTGGCCGCAGCAGTCACAGAACCAGACCACTGCGGAAAACTGAGTAGGCTGTGGTGCAGGCAAGGTGGGACATGAACAGGTGTGTGTGTGGTTTTTTGTTTTTTTTTGGGACACAGGTTAGGACTAGGGATGAGCAAATCGACTTTCGATGAAACCTCCGATGTCGATTTGCATAAAACTTCATTAGAATACTCTATGGAGCGAGCGCTCCGTGCAGTATTAGAATGTATTGGCTCCTATGAGCCGAAGTTATTACTTTGCGAAGTCTTGCGGTACTTGTGGTAATAACTTCAGAAATTAATTTCTAGTGTAAAAAACTTTTTACCGAACTCAGGTTCAGTTCCAAGATACAGTGAAAAATGGTCGCCTGGTGGCTGTTACCTCCCAACTTTTGTGGGACAATATGTGCTGCAATTTTTTCATACTAGGCCAGGCCTCTAAGGCCCCTTTCACACGAGTGAGTTTTCCGCGCGGATGCGTTGCGGGAGGTGAGCGCATTGCATCCGCACGGAATCCTGACCCATTCATTTCTATGGGGCTGTTCACATGAGCGGTGATTTTCACGCATCACTTGTGCGTTGCGTGAAAATCGCAGCATGCTCCTCTTTGTGCGTTTTTCACGTAACGCAAGCCCCATAGAAATGAATGGGACTGCGTGAAAATCGCAAGTGCGGATGCGGTGCGATTTTCACGCATGGTTGCTAGGAGATGATCGGGATGGAGACCCGATCATTATTATTTTCCCTTATAACATGGTTATAAGGGAAAATAATAGCATTCTGAATACAGAATGCAAAGTAAAACAGCGCTGAAGGGGTTAAAAAAAATAAAACATCATTTAACTCACCTTTATCCACTTGATCGCGATGTCGGCATCTCCTTCTGTCCCCTTTACTGAATAGGACCTGTGGTGAGCATTAATTATAGGTCAAGGACCTTTGATGACGTCACTCCGGTCATCACATGGTACGTCACATGATCTTTTACCATGGTGAATCACCATGGTAAAAGATCATGTGACGTACCATGTGATGACCGGAATGACGTCACCACAGGTCCTGTTGCTGCACAGAGATCAGATGAAACCAGAAGGAGATGCCGTGCCGCGAACAAGTGGACTAAGGTGAGTTAAAAAATTATTATTTTTTTAACCCCTCCAGCGATGTTTTACTATGCATTCTGTATTCAGAATGCTATTATTTTCCCTTATAACCATGTTATAAGGGGAAATAATACTATTTACAGAACACCAATCCCAAGCCCGAACTTCTGTGAAGAATTTTGGGTTTGGGTACCAAACATGTGCGATTTTTCTCACGCGAGTGCACAACGCATTACAATGTTTTGCACTCGCGTGGAAAAATCGCGGGTGTACCCGCAACGCACCCGCACATTTTCCCGCAACGCCCAGGTGAAAGAGGCCTGACTCCGCCTAAAGCATAACTATACACACCCATTCCCCGTAATGCCCCCACATAGTAATTATTCCGGCTTTGTGTCAGCACACAGTAGTAATGCCCACACTGTTCCCCCTTCACAGAAGTAATGTTCACATGTGCACCCATGACAATAGTTATGCCCCTCACTGTAGTTATGCCCAGATGTGCCTCCTTCACAGTAGCTATACCCAGATATCTTACCCTTTCACAGTAGTTATGCCCAGATATGTGCCCCCTCAGTTATTATGTTGATTATGTTCCCCCTCACAGTAGCTATGCCCAGATAGATATGTGCCCCCTTCAAAGTAGTTATGCATATATAACTAAAATGAACTCTGGACCTTTTATCTTCTCATTGTAATTGGGATAATGAGGGAATAACACACACCTGGCCATGGAACAGAAGCCAATTGTCCCATTACTTTTGGTCCCTTAACAAGTGGGAGGCACATATGCAAACTGTTGTAATTCCTACACCGTTCACCTGATTTGGATGTAAATACCTCAAATTAAAGCTGACAGTCTGCAGGTAAAGCACATCTTGTTCATTTCATTTCAAATCCATTGTAGTGGTGTATAGAGCCAAAAATGTTACAATTGTGTCGATGTCCCAATATTTATGAACCTGACTGTATATGTGTGTGTGTGTGTGTGTGTGTGTGTATGTATATATATATATATATATATATATTACATACAGTGCTGCCCATAATTATTTATACCCCTGGCAAATTTTGACTTAGTTACTTTTGTTTTTGATGGGAAATTACATAGGTGTCTACCAAAAGTTAATAAGATGATGTACAAGAGGCTTTATTGTGAAAAATATAAAAATCTCAGCTTTTATTTACATTTGTGCAAAAAATACAAGATGTTCCGCACTGTGGAAAATCTCAGAGGACGTGGTCGGAAGCCAAAAGTGACACCTGTGCTGGCCAGGAGGATAGTTAGAGAGGTGAAAAAGAATCCAAGGTTTACCACCAAGGCCATCCTGGTGAATCTGGGCTCTGCTGGTGGCAATGTCCCAAGGCAGACAATCCAACGGACACTGCACAATGCAGACCAAGGAGGACGCCACTTCTCCAGACAAGGCACACAAAAGCTCGCTTGGCCTTTGCAAGACTTCTGGTCTTCTGTGTTATGGTCAGATGAAACAAAAAAATGAATTGTTTGGTCACAATGATGTTTCCTTCATTTGGCGTAAAAAAGGAGAAGCCTTCAACTCAAAGAACACCATCCCCATTGTCAAACAGGGTGGTGGGAACCTAATGCTTTGGGGGTGTTTTTCAGCCAATGGACCAGGGAACCTAATCGCAGTAAACGGCACCTTGAAAAAAGAGCAATACATGAGGATTCTCAACGACAACATCAGGCAGTCTGCAGAGAAACTTGGCCTTGGGCACCAGTGGACATTTCAGCATGACAATGACCCAAAACACACAGCAAACGTGGTGAAGAAATGGTTAGCAGACAACAACATTAACGTTTTGCAGTGGCCCAGCCAGAGTCCAGACTTGAATCCAATTGAGAATCTGTGGAGGGAGCTAAAGATCAGGGTGATGGCAATAAGACCCTCCAACCTGAAAGATTTGGAGCTCATTGCTAAAGATGAATGGGCAAAAATACCTGTGGAGACATGCAAAAGGCTGGTCTGCAATTATAGGAAGCGTTTGATTGCTGTAATAGCCAATAAAGGCTTTTCTATTGACTATTGAGAAGGGTATGAATAGTTTTGGACTGGACAGTTTTTGCTCAAATGTAAATAAATATATAACAAAACAATAACAAACATAGGTGCACTCTGCAGTCTCACTAATTCTCAAACTGATTTTAAAATTGAGAGATTAGTCAACATGTCCTACGGTGTAGAACATGTCTTAAGCCCGGACACCACGACAAGGTTTCTCAAGTAGCCCGGGACCCTACACTCTCCTACCTGAGCCATATGGGCGATACCAGGAGCCAGTGGGCAAATTACAGGAGCATAGGGCCGACTCGCAAACAACTCACCAGTTACCTCCAGCATGTGGCCATGCTTGCAATGGGAGGAGGGAGGAGTCTGTGAGTCCCACTCAAGACTTGCTGATATAGCCCAGGCTTCACAGGTGCACCTAAATGTGACCTGTAGATGGAAAACAGGCACATTTAAATAGGAGTTTATACACCTCCAGGAATCTATATATACAGACTAAGAAGACAGGTTGGCATCAGCAGGAGCTGCTCAAACCCACATGCAGTTGTGCATATACAGTGGGGGAAATAATTATTTGACCCCTCACTGATTTTGTAAGTTTGTCCAATGACAAAGAAATGAAAAGTCTCAGAACAGTATCATTTCAATGGTAGGTTTATTGTAACAGTGGCAGATAGCACATCAAAAGGAAAATCGAAAAAATAACTTTAAATAAAAGATAGCAACTGATTTGCATTTCATTGAGTGAAATAAGTATTTGAACCCCTACCAACCATTAAGAGTTCTGGCTCCCACAGAGTGGTTAGACACTTCTACTCAATTAGTCACCCTCATTAAGGACACCTGTCTTAACTAGTCACCTGTATAAAAGACACCTGTCCACAGAATCAATCAATCAAGCAGACTCCAAACTCTCCAACATGGGAAAGACCAAAGAGCTGTCCAAGGATGTCAGAGACAAAATTGTAGACCTGCACAAGGCTGGAATGGGCTACAAAACCATTAGCAAGAAGCTGGGAGAGAAGGTGACAACTGTTGGTGCGATTGTTCGAAAATGGAAGGAGCACAAAATGACCATCAATCGACCTCGCTCTGGGGCTCCACGCAAGATCTCACCTCGTGGGGTGTCAATGGTTCTGAGAAAGGTGAAAAAGCATCCTAGAACTACACGGGAGGAGTTAGTTAATGACCTCAAATTAGCAGGGACCACAGTCACCAAGAAAACCATTGGAAACACATTACACCGCAATGGATTAAAATCCTGCAGGGCTCGCAAGGTCCCCCTGCTCAGGAAGGCACATGTGCAGGCCCGTCTGAAGTTTGCCAATGAACACCTGAATGATTCAGAGAGTGACTGGGAGAAGGTGCTGTGGTCTGATGAGACCAAAATAGAGCTCTTTGGCATTAAAGAGGACCTTTCACCGATTCTTACCCTATGAACTAAGTATACATACATGTAGAGCGGCGCCCGGGGATCTCTCTGCACTTACTATTATCCCCGGGCGCCGCTCCGTTCTTCTGCTATGTCCTCCGGTATCTCCGTTCCCTAAGTTATGGTAGGCGGAGTCTGCCCTAGCGCTGGCCAATCGCATTGCAGAGCTCACAGCCTGGGAGAAAATAACCTCCCAGGCTGTGAGCTCTGCGCTGCGATTGGCCAGCGCTAGGGCAGACTCCGCCTACCATAACTTAGGGACTGGTATCTCCGCCTACTATAACTTAGTGAGCGGAGATACCGGAGGGCATAGCAGGAGAACGGAGCGGCGCCCGGGGATAATAGTAAGTGCAGTGAGATCCCCGGGCGCCGCTCTACATGTCTGTATAGTTAGTTCATAGGGTAAGAATCAGTGAAAGGTCCTCTTTAACTCAACTCGCTGTGTTTGGAGGAAGAAAAATGCTGCCTATGACCCCCAAAACACCGTCCCCACCGTCAAGCATGGGGGTGGAAACATTTTGCTTTGGGGGTGTTTTTCTGCTAAGGGCACAGGACAACTTATTCGCATAAACGGGAAAATGGACGGAGCCATGTATCGTGAAATCCTGAGCGACAACCTCCTTCCCTCTGCCAGGAAACTGAAAATGGGTCGTGGATGGGTGTTCCAGCACGACAATGACCCAAAACATACAGCAAAGGCAACAAAGGAGTGGCTCAAGAAGAAGCACATTAAGGTCATGGAGTGGCCTAGTCAGTCTCCGGACCTTAATCCAATCGAAAACCTATGGAGGGAGCTCAAGCTCAGAGTTGCACAGAGACAGCCTCGAAACCTTAGGGATTTAGAGATGATCTGCAAAGAGGAGTGGACCAACATTCCTCCTAAAATGTGCGCAAACTTGGTCATCAATTACAAGAAACGTTTGACCTCTGTGCTTGCAAACAAGGGTTTTTCCACCAAGTATTAAGTCTTTTTTTGTTAGAGGGTTCAAATACTTATTTCACTCAATGAAATGCAAATCAGTTGCTATCTTTTATTTAAAGTTATTTTTTCGATTTTCCTTTTGATGTGCTATCTGCCACTGTTACAATAAACCTACCATTGAAATGATACTGTTCTGAGACTTTTCATTTCTTTGTCATTGGACAAACTTACAAAATCAGTGAGGGGTCAAATAATTATTTCCCCCACTGTATATAGGGGAGCAAATCCTGCACTTGTGGCCCGTTGCTAATGGCAATCCCCAGCAAAATGCATACAATGGAGGATGCCCGCGGCGAACCACAAGTACCACAATAGACATCCTACACAAGGTAACAAGTGCGGATGTGATAATTAATATAACAATATAACAAAACAATAACAAACATAGGTGCACTCTGCAGTCTCACTAATTCTCAAACTGATTTTAAAATTGAGAGATTAGTCAACATGTCCTACGGTGTAGAACATGTCTTAAGCCCGGACACCACGACAAGGTTTCTCAAGTAGCCCGGGACCCTACACTCTCCTACCTGAGCCATATGGGCGATACCAGGAGCCAGTGGGCAAATTACAGGAGCATAAGGCCGACTCGCAAACAACTCACCAGTTACCTCCAGCATGTGGCCATGCTTGCAATAGGAGGAGGGAGGAGTCTGTGAGTCCCACTCAAGACTTGCTGATATAGCCCAGGCTTCACAGGTGCACCTAAATGTGACCTGTAGATGGAAAACAGGCACATTTAAATAGGAGTTTATACACCTCCAGGAATCTATATATACAGACTAAGAAGACAGGTTGGCATCAGCAGGAGCTGCTCAAACCCACATGCAGTTGTGCATATATATAGGGGAGCAAATCCTGCACTTGTGGCCCGTTGCTAATGGCAATCGCCAGCAAAATGCATACAATGGAGGATGCCCGCGGCGAACCACAAGTACCACAATAGACATCCTACACAAGGTAACAAGTGCGGATGTGATAATTAATATAACAATATAACAAAACAATAACAAACATAGGTGCACTCTGCAGTCTCACTAATTCTCAAACTGATTTTAAAATTGAGAGATTAGTCAACATGTCCTACGGTGTAGAACATGTCTTAAGCCCGGACACCACGACAAGGTTTCTCAAGTAGCAACGGGCCACAAGTGCAGGATTTGCTCCCCTATATATATGCACAACTGCATGTGGGTTTGAGCAGCTCCTGCTGATGCCAACCTGTCTTCTTAGTCTCAAATGTAAATAAAAGCTGAGAAATGTTTTTTTTCCCACAATAATGCCTCTTGTTCATTGTCTTATCTTTTGGGAGACACCTATGTCATTTCCCGTCAAAAAATTACTTGCTGGTTGAATAAAAGTAACTTTAAGTCAAAATTTGCTTTTATCCAAATTCCAAAAAATACACCAACATACTTTAAAACATCGTAAACAAAAGGTCCTGGACTACAAGGACCTCAACCTTCAGTGAGGGATACTACGGCATCCCGTACTCCATGATGCGCATGCGCCAGCTTCTGCCCCGTGTTACTCACTTCCTGGTTCCCAGGTCTGACATCAGCAAGACATCCTGCTGACCACCCTGGTCTTCCAAGCTGACAAGACGTCCCAACTCCTAGGAAACCAAATGTCCACAATGCACCAACTGGATAATGCGCCTGCACTGCATCCATCCAAGACTTAAAGGCATACAGTCCATCTACCCAGTCATACAATATTAACCCTTCACGCACAGGTGAACGAGAAATAACAGACCTTCATACTGTCCCATAACGGTGACACACTCCAAAGGTCCTCCTCAAATCTGCATATACTTCAATTATGCTTATACCAACCAGCCACTCCCTCCAGCAACTGGTGGGGAACTGCTAGTATGAACAGCACCCAAATATGCCACTGCACATACATATCAATGCACCGCCCCCACATCTACCCAAGATTTTTATCAAGGTGCTTTTAATGTGGACCAAAAATAAAATAATAATTACATTTTTCATTGCGCCCATGAAGAAACCAGTTACATCCTAGTCGCTCACAATCAGAAAGAGGTCCCACAGTCCTAATTTATGAACCAAATATGATTTTCCACCTATAAATGTATAGAAAAATAGAATAAAAACATTCATTATGTCCAACCAAAAGGTTGGGTCCTCAACTCCGCTAAAAGAATATACAGTGTATATATATATATATATATATATATATGTGTGTGTGTGTGTATGTATGTGTATATATATATATATACGTAACACGCGGCAGGAGCTGGCGCATGCTCACTGAAGTTTGAGGTCCTTGATGCCCGGTATACAATGTTTTAAGGTAAGTTGATGTATTTTTCGGAATTTGAGTAACACTTGAAATGCACTGTGCCGTATATATTAGACTTGATTGCATAGTTGTAGTACTGACCTCATGATGCAGATGTGTGTGTATATAAGTGTTTGCATTGTCATCTCGTGCCTAAAAAAGATGCAGGGACGTTTCGAATCCAACTGATATGTTTAGTGAATAAAGTTACATTTTGGTGCTAATGGCACAAAATCTTTTCCCCTTCATTTTAGGGCTCATTCAGACTAATGTAAGGGCTGTGTGCCCGTGCTGCAGACTGCAGTTGACTTTAATTGATCCGCGATCCACAAAAGATAAGACTTGTCCTATGTATGTCGGAGGCTTCCGATCCATGCCTCCATCCTGCAAAATATAGAACATGTCCTATCTTATAGATGTATTTTGTGGATCGCACACCCATTCAAGTCAGTGGGAAGGGCACGGAGCCCTTATGGTCGTGTGAATGGGGTCTTACCAGATGTCACCTGCTAATCCAGTGAAGCTGTACTGTCATCACATTTGTAATGTCACTCACTGATTTCTCTTCTGATTTAGTGGTGCCCCATTGAAAAATTACATGTTTTGGAGGATCCGGTAACTGAGAAATCTTCAGGAAAACCAGCAGTAAATAGTAAAAAAGGTAAAATGGCAAATCCATGTATAAAATAAATTACTGTTAGATTGTGTGACTTGTCTATGAAAGTAACCTCACTGGGGCAGACTTACTAATCCTGCAGACAGTGTAGATTTATGCAGTCTCGGGCTGCGCCAAATTAATCACAGTGGCTCAGGCTGGATGATAAATTTGGTGCATGGCCAGACACTTTTATCTAACTTTATACTATTGATTGGCTTGTCTGGATCCGGCAATGCCATTTGCTACTTGATACCTGTTGGCCCCTCTAACTATAATAGGGACTGGCGGAGCAACCCTGCAGATATGCTGGGAATTGGCCGGACAAAAAACGGTGATGGGATCTCTGCCGGTCCGCATTATAGTTCACGTGGCCAGACTGCAACGCGGTAGCTTCCGGCAGTGTCAGAATGCAAAGAGATCCGGCCGAAACAGCCTGCTGGATACAAAAGGGCTAGTGTGAAACTAGCCTAAGGCTACTTTCACACTTGCGGCAGGACGGATCCGACAGGCTGTTCACCCTGTCGGATCCGTCCTTCCGCTATTTCGCCGTACCGCCGCTCCGTCCCCATTGACTATAATAGGGACGGAGGTCCGGCGCAGAACGACAGTGTACGGCGAAAGGCCGCCGGACTAAAAGTCCTGCATGTCGGACTTTTTAGTCCGGCGGCCTCTCACCGCGAACTGCCGTACTGCGCCGGAGCTCCGCCCCGTCCCCATTATAGTCAATGGAGACGGAGCGGCGGCACGGCGAAATAGCGGAATGACGGAGCCGACAGGGTGAACAGCCTGTCGGATCCGTCCTGCCGCAAGTGTGAAAGTAGCCTTAGGCTAGTTTTGCTCAAGCATATGCAGTCCAGGAAATATGCACCTCACCCGACCCGAACTCCCTGCATCACAGTAATTGGAAGGCAGGGATGGGGGGGGGACACAAAAACAAAAATTGGCCTGGTCCTTAAAAGCTATAGACACCTTAGGGGGAATTTTTTAAATTATTGCATTCTACTTATTTTGGGCTAAAGATCATTTTTTCGATTGGTCTTTATTAACCACTTTAGGACCACAGGTTTATACCCCCCTAGTGACCAGGCCCTTTTTTACAAATCGGCACTTCACAACTTTAACGGTTTATTGCTCGGTCATGCAACTTGGCACCCAAATGAATTTTACCTCCTTTTCTTCTCACAAATGCAGCTTTCTTTTGGTGGTATTTGATTGCTGCTGAGATTTTTCGTTTTTCTGATATTAATCAAAATAGACCGCAATTTTCTCAAAAAAAGTGTATTTTTAACTTTCTCTGGTTAAATTGTTCAAATATAATTACATTTCTATACATGTTTGTGTCAGAATTTATTGTGCTACATGTCTTTGATAAAAAAAAATCCAATAAGTCAATATTTATTGGTTTGCGCAAAAGTTATAGCGTTTACAAACTATGGTACAAAAATGTGAATTTCCGCATTTTGAAGCAGCTCTGACTTTCTGAGCACCTGTCATGTTTCTTGAGGTGCTAGAATGCCAGGATAGTATAAATACCCCCCAAATGACCCAATTTTAGAAAGAAGACACCCCAAAGTATTCGCGGAGGGGCATGGTGAGTTTATGTATGATTTCATTTTTTTTCACAAGTTAGCGGAAAATGACACTTTCTGAGAAAAAAATAAAATATAAAGTTTCCATTTCTGCTAACTTCTGGCAAAAAAAAATAAAAATCTCCCACAGACTCACTATGCCCCTCAGTGAATACCTTGGGGTGTCTACTTTCCGAAATGGGGTCATTTGTGGGGTGTGTTTACTGTTCTGCCATTTTGGGCTGGGCTAAATTGTGAGCAACCCTGTGAAGCCTAAAGGTACTCTTTGGACTTTCGGCCCCTTTACGCACCTAGGCTGCAAAAAAAGTGTCAAACATGTGGTATCGCCGTACTCAGAAGAAGTAGGGCAATGTGTTTTGTGGTGTATTTTTACATATACCCATGCTGGGTGAGAGAAATATCTCTGTAAATTGACAACTTTGTATAAAAAAATTTAAGTTGTCATTTACAGAGATATTTCTCACACACAGTATGGGTATATGTAAAAAGACACCCCAAAACACATTGCCCTACTTCTTCTGAGTACGGCGATACCACATGTGACACTTTTTTGCAGCCTAGGTGCACAAAGGAGCCCAAATTCCAATGAGTACCTTTAGGATTTCACAGGGCATTTTTTATGCATTTGGATTCCAAACTACTTCTCACACTTTAGGGCCCCTAAAATGCCAGGGCAGTATGAATACCCCACAAGTGACCCCATTTTGGAAAGAAGACACCCCAAGGTATTCCGTGAGGGGCATGGAGAGTTCCTAGAATTTTTTATTTTTTTTGGCACAAGTTAGCGGAAAATGATTTATTTATTTTTTCTTACAAAGTCTCATATTCCACTAACTTGTGACAAAAAAATTAAATTTTACATGAACTCGCCATGCCCCTCACGAAATACCTTGGGGTGTCTTCTTTCCAAAATGGGGTCACTTGTGGGGTATTTATACTGCCCTGGCATTTTAGGGGCCCTAAAGCGTGAGAAGTGCCCTGTGAAATCCTAAAGGTACTCATTGGAATTTGGGCCCCTTTGGGCACCTAGGCTGCAAAAAAGTGTGACACATGTGGTATCGCCGTACTCAGAAGAAGTAGGGCAATGTGTTTTGGGGTGTATTTTTACATATACCCCTAAATCCCTTTCCTCAGATACTGAGGTTAGGACTGTATCACTGTTTTAATATTCTGCTCTTGGGTTTTTACGCCCCAGGTGCATTATCTTGCACTTATCAACATTAAATTTTAGTTGCCCGATTTTTGACCATTCCTCTAGTTTTCCTAAATCCTTTTCCATTTGGTGTATCCCTCCAGGAACATCAACCCTGTTACAAATCTTTGTGTCATCAGCAAAAAGACACACCTTACCATCGAGGCCTTCTGCAATTTCGCTGATAAAGATATTAAACAATATGGGTCCCAGAACAGATCCCTGAGGTACCCCACTGGTAACAAGACCTAGGTCTGAATATACTCCATTGACTACAACCCTCTGTTGTCTGTCCCTCAGCCACTGCCTAATCCATTCAACAATATGGGAGTCCAAGCCCAAAGACTGCAATTTATTGATTAGCCTTCTATGTGGGACAGTATCAAAAGCCTTACTAATGTTAGCTCATCCTACCTTGTAACTTAGACTAGTTCTACCCAACTAGAACACTTTTTTTTTTTTTTTACCAACAAAATGAGGCAAATCCACTATTGGTATAATTCATAATCCCATGCAGATTCCTCCATATAGGAATTTCTTGATCTTTACCTTTGTTATGATTTATGAGTTGTTTGTGTAAATTCTTAACATTATCATTATTACAGGTCTACCCATTCCCTCGGTCTGCCACCACAAAAGAAAAAGTATGGATTGTTATAGTGGCTCACTTCACTCAAGTAATACTGGTAAGGGTGCTTGGTTTAAAAGTGGCTCACCCAGTCACTTGTAAATTGGAAATAGAAATAAATAAGTGATTAAACCAGCACCCACCATCCAAAACACATCTAAAACCAAGTACTTATAAGAATAACATTTATTTGAATAAATGATAAAAATCGTTAGCTAATATATAAAAGATAATCGATAAGACATATGCAAATAAAACACTTAGAGGACCTTTCACCGATCCTGACATTGTGAACTAAGTATCATGACATATACAGCGGCACCCAGGGATCTCACTGCACTTACTATTATCCCTGGGCGCTGCTCCGTTCTCCCGTTATGTCCTCCGGTATTAGGGATCGACCGATATTGATTTTTTAGGGCCGATACCGATACCGATAATTTGTGAACTTTCAGGCCGATAGCCGATAATTTATACCGATATTCTGGGAATTTTCATTTTTGAGAAAAAAAAAAAATTCCTACACAAATCTGCTGAAAATTAATATGTTTATTGTTAATGTGTATTTTTTTTTAATAAATCTTTTTCATTTATACTTAATATTTTTGTGTTTTTTTTTTTACTAACTTTTAACCCCCTTAGGGACTAGAACCTTTGTCCTATTCACCCTGATAGATCTCTATCAGGGTGAATAGGATCTCACACTGTCCCTGCTGCTCTGTGCATAGTGCACACAGCAGCATGGAGCTGAACATGGCAGCCAGGGCTTCAATAGCATCCTGGCTGCCATGGTAACCGATCGGAGCCCCAGGCTTACACTGCTGGGGCTCCGATCGGAGGAGCAGGGGAGAGGGGATCCTGTGGCCACTGCCACCAATGATTAATACTGGGGGGGGGGGGCGCACTGCGCCACCAATGTTTTTACTATTGGCCGGGATGGGGGTGGGGGGCGCACTGCGCCACCAATGATTAATACTGGGGGGCTTGGGGGGGGCGCACTGCGCCACCAATGAAGATAAGTCTATCGATCATTCATATACAGGAGGCGGGAGCTGGCTGCAGAATCACATAGCCGGCTCCCGACCTCTATGAGCGGTAGCTGCGATCCGCGGCACCTGAGGAGTTAACTACCGCGGACCGCAGCTATTGCTCATAGAGGTCGGGAGCCGGCTATGTGATTCTGCAGCCAGCTCCCGCCTCCTGTATATGAATGAATGAAAGGCTTATCTTCATTGGTGGCGCAGCGGCCACAGCCCCTCCCCTCCTCTTATGTTCTATCCCCTCATTGGCGGCAGCGGCAGCAGCATCACAGGGGGAGGGAGACACTGCTTCCTTCTCCCCTGTGCTGCGGAGGGAACACAGAGAGCGCTGAGAGCAGCGCGTTCTGTGTTCCCAAAACGTTATCGGTATATCGGCAAAATAGATGCCGATACCGATAACGTTCAAAATCCTCAATATCGGCCGATAATATCGGCCAAACCGATAATCGGTCGATCCCTATCCGGTATGTTCGGGGACTTGGTTATAGTAGGCGGAGTCTGCCCTTGTTCTGCGGGCGTCTCCTTCTCCTAGGCTGTAGCGCTGGCCAATCGCAGTGCAGAGCTCACAGCCTGGGAGAAAAAAACTTCCCAGGCTGTGAGCTCTGCGCTGCGATTGGCCAGCGCTACAGCCTAGGAGAAGGAGACTCCCGCAGAACAAGGGCAGACTCCGCCTACTATAACCAAGTCCCCGAACATACCGGAGGACATAAATGGAGAACGGAGCAGCGCCCAGGGATAATAGTAAGTGCAGTGAGATCCCTGTATATGTCATGATACTTAGTTCACAATGTCAGGATCGGTGAAAGGTCCTCTTTAAGATTAATACATATACATTGTAAACTATATAAAAATAGAAAAAAGAGAGACTTGGAGACCAAGTAGGTGGATAAGTCAAAGGTTCTGGTCCAAAAAATAATCCTTGCAATATAATAGATAAATCGGTGAATAAAACTTGATAGAAAAATCGAAGTATTGATAGGTCCAAAAAATTGAAAATATTCTAAGTATTATATATTCGAGCTGTTGAGTAGTATACGAACATTCTTTTAAATATTCAAATGTAAAGACGACAGTCCTTTGTGAAGATCGCCGATCCTTTAAGTTATCTATAACTGGATTTACTTGCAAGTATTGATAAAGTTGTACTCACTGTATGGTTGCTTCAGCGTCTCCACCAGAGGCATCCCTCGTGGTATATGAAGCAGCCATATAGTTTAAATTTTCACGGTGAAGGCTGGCGTCTCACGTGATGCTCTGTCCCGTGACTTGTGTGGCTGAGCTAAGGATTCTTATCACGTGGTGTTACAAGGGGGTGGCAATCAAAACATGAGTATTAGATTCCTCAGTGGCCACTGAGGAGGAGGATAAAAGTCCTCGAAACGCGTCTGGCAGAACCAGAGAATCGCAACTACCCAAATATACTAACTGCGAAATTTACAAAAGACCACAACATCAAGAAAGAGATTTATTCATTCGAAATCTAATACTCAAGTTTTGATTTCCACCTGCTTGTAACACCATGTGATAAGAATCTTAAGCTCCGTTAAACAAGTCACGGGACAGAGCATCACGTGAGACGCCAGCCTTCACCGCGAAAATTTTAACTATATGGCTGCTGCATAAAGATTCAAGACATATCGAACATACAGAAATTCGAAGGAGGGTCTTCATATACCACGAGGGACGCCTCTGGTGGAGACGCTGAAGTACAACTTTATCAATACTTGCAAATAAATCCAGTTATAGATAACTTAAAGGATCAGCGTTTCTTCACAAAGGACTGTCGTCTTCACATTTGAATATTTAAAAGAATGTTCGTATACTACTCAACAGCTCGAATATATAATACTTTGAATATTTTCAATTTTTTGGACATATCAATACTTCGATTTTTCTATCAAGTTTTATTCACCGATTTATCTAGTATATTGCAAGGATTATTTATTGGACCAGAACCATTGACTTATCTACCTACTTATGATTCCAAGTCTCTATTTTTTTCTATTGTTTACAATTGTATACGTATTAATCTTAAGTGTTTTATTTGCATATGTCTTATCGATTATTTTTTATATATTAGCTAACTATCGATTTTTATCATTTATTCAAATAAATCTTATTCTTATAAGTACTTGGTTTTAGATGCGTTTTGGATGGTGAGTGCTGGTTTATTCACTTATTTATTTCTATTTACAAAAAAATCAAAAACAAAAACAGAGGAGGTGCCCATGGAGGAGGAGTGTGAGGAGCAGGAGGAGGTAGAAAATGTGGAGGCCACTTCCCCCCAAGATGTTGGCGAGACAGAGGCAACTAAGGAGGAGGCCGGACCTTCCCGGCCACCAGATTCTGCCCCAACCCCCCAGCTCCAGAAGAGGAGGAAGAGGTGGTCTACTCCCCCCACCGGAAGGGTAAATACTGTATGTGCACACATTACTTTAATTTGGTATACATAACATATTCACAAGCATCCCACGATTCCCCCACCACCCTGTATCTCCGGAGCTGTAATGCACATGTGTAATGAATATGAAAAATAGCAGCACTTAGTTAACATGGCTGCCTGTTTAGCTGAGCTGCATTTGCACCCCGGTTCACAAACGTTTATGCCTGGGGGCAGGGTGTCTGTTGGTCCGCAATAGACTGTCCCTCTGCGTCAAGTCAATGAGGGGACAACATAAACTAGTGTATTAGGGGGGAAAAAAATGCAACATACTCTGTAAACTACCTAAAAACTATTAACTAACCAAATAAATAACATTATACTCTATCCGAACGATAACTAAGAAAACCCAAATATAATTAACGTAAATATCTACACACAATGCACTAATTGTCTTGTAAGTAACCCTAATTGAAATTTAAAAAAAAATAGGTTTTTTTTCAGTAGTGAACAAGTGCAGAAAGCACTTTGAAGATCTGAAAACAGAATATGCAAAAGACATGCTTGAATTGAAAATGATCCGTCAAGCTATTATCGGAGCTCCAAAAGTTGCCCTAGAGGCATGTTTTGTTATTATATTTGTTATAAATACCATTTTTCAGTTTGATACAGCGTGTTTTTGTTTTTTATAATGTAATGTTATCGTGTAATTTTCTAAGTTAGTTGTAAGGCCACTTTATTTCAGGGTCAAACTCATCTTGATCAGGACAGACAGCAGAACAGACAGCATTAGGTACATGGTAACATTGTAGTATATGGCCCACACATAACTCAGCAGTGTCAGGACCTACAACAGCAAGTATCGGTAATGGTGGAGTATAAGGCCCACACATAAGTCATCAGGGTCAGGACCTACAACAGCAAGTATCGGTAACGGTGGAGTAGAAGGCCCACACATAAGTCATCAGGGTCAGGACAGACTTCAGCATCAGCAGCAGGTAGATGTTAAGGGTCCAGTATAAGGCCTACACATAGCTCGGCCTAACTCAGCACAACAGCCAGCAGCATGTTCGAAGTGTGCAGCAGGAATTTGTTCCCAGGAATGGGCCCCCACCAGACCAGGACAGCACCAAAAATAAACCAAGACACCTCTGACAGCATCATGTTGTAATTGTGCAGCAGGAATGGGCTAACATAAAAAAAAATACACTATTTGACTTTCTAAAATTTTTGTTTAAATTAATAATTCTTTTTTTTAAACAACAAGAAAAAGAAGTACAAAATTAGCTACACACGACACGACGCGTTCCCACGACTGCTATAACTTTCAAGATCGGGCACATCGAGTCTGTGGCAGATAAATATTTTTAATAACATTTTAACAATAACAATTTACAACATTTTAACAATAACTGTCCTTTCTGGGAAAAAAATTTCATGGAAAGCAACTATATCTTTCATTATTTGACGGTTCCTCTTATCCATCCTCCGAACCTCACGATTTCGATTATTGCACCCATATTCGATAAAATGAATATATAGCTAAAAAAAAAAAGACGAATATTCTAAATAACGAATATATTCGCTATATTGCTATAACTTCGTTTTTTAGAATATTCGGAATATTCTAAAAAAGTTAGCAATATAGCGAATATTTGTAAAATACACATATAGACTGCAATTTAGCTAATATAGTGCTATAGTATTTTTTTTTTTGTGTAAATTTTTTCCTAAACTGAAGTTCAGAAGAGACAAAAATAATTAGACTATAAAAAAAAAAGATTATAGCACTATATTAGCTAAATTAGTCTGTGTATTTTACGAATATTCGCTATATTGCTATCTGTTTTTTAGAATATTCGTCATATTCTAAAACAAGAATATATAGCGAATATTTGTAAAATACACATATTAGCCATAGCCAACCAATAGGAAAGTTGCCTTATACATTTAAAAGAAAATCGCAATACACAAATAATTAAATCGCATATTATTCGCGATAAATAGAATAATGACGAATATTTGATTTCAACGAATATAAGACAAATATCCAGTTCTGCAACACCAGCAGAATCTTTGGCCCCTGCATCACGGGACCCTTTAGTCAGGTCACTGTCCCCCACTGCCTCTGTCAATGAGACACTCTCCGACAGTGTCCATGCATCCATTTCCCGGCCCTGGGACAATGGAATCTTTAATAAAGTTTCCCTCTTGCAACTCACCTGTCTTTTCTGAAATACTGCAATTTTCCTCTGAAGATGCAGGTTCACAGGCAAGATCCTCCTGAGACAGTCCATTTAGCTCCAGTAGTGTCTCCAGGAAGGAATTATGCACAGAGAGCGGGGTTTCTGAGACTTCCATGTTTTTGAAGCCATCCCACAAGTCCCCACAGGCCCACATGCCTTTAAATCACAGTCCTTGTCATAATCTCCACACAGTACCTTGCTGGTTCTGCAAGTCTCCTCCTCAGGTGCTGTGTTGTTCACAACTGGGGTATCTACATGCTGGGGTGTTCTCTGCTCCTCATTGTTTCCAAGCCCCACAGTGGTAGTCACCTCTTTCACCGGCAAAGTCCGCTTAAGAACAGTGTTTTTGGGTTTGAACATCTTGGCGCAATTGCAGCTCATCCTGTCGGATGAGAGCGCTTTTTATATAATCCAGGAAGGGTCTCTGGAGACAAATGCGCCAGTGTTTCCAGGAGGTCTCCTTTCAGACTAAGGATTAAGAAGTGTGCCTAGTGCTCCGAGGCCAAGTGGGATCGTCTGCAATTTTCCTCAAACTTAGGCCCCAGGGAGTGTAGTTCCTCATCTGTCTCCATGAGGGGAAAATCTTCCAGATCGGGCTCATACTGTGCTAAACAATTGGTGCTCCCACACATTTGAGCCATCTTCCGGCAGAATTCGCTCTTCCTTTTTATAAAAGTTGAGGGAAACTACAGACGCTTTTGAGGCTCCCATCCACTCAAACTCTGTGGGACCAGGCCCATGTAGAACGTCATGCTCTTCAGTGGTTGCCAAATAATAGATAGGAAAAAAAAAAAACAAGAAGGGGGGGGGGTTGTTTTCACGTACAGTACAGACCAAAAGTTTGGACACACCTTCTTATTCAAAGAGTTTTCTTTATTTTTATGACTATGAAGGCATCAAAAATATGAATTAACACATGTGGAATTATATACATAACAAACAAGTGTGAAACAACTGAAAATATGTCATATTCTAGGTTCTTCAAAGTAGCCACCTTTTGCTTTGATTACTGCTTTGCACACTCTTGGCATTCTCTTGATGAGCTTCAAGAGGTAGTCCCCTGAAATGGTCTTCCAACAGTCTTGAAGGAGTTCCCAGAGATGCTTAGCACTTGTTGGCCCTTTTGCCTTCACTCTGCGGTCCAGCTCACCCCACACCATCTCGATTGGGTTCAGGTCCGGTGACTGTGAAGGCCAGGTCATCTGGCGCAGCACCCCATCACTCTCCTTCATGGTCAAATGGCCCTTACTTTCAAAGTTTTCCCAATTTTTCGGCTGACTGACTGACCTTCATTTCTTAAAGTAATGATGGCCACTCGTTTTTCTTTACTTAGCTGCTTTTTTCTTGCCATAATACAAATTCTAACAGTCTATTCAGTAGGACTATCAGCTGTGTATCCACCTGACTTCTCCTCAACGCCACTGAAGGTCCCAACCCCATTTATAAGGCAAGAAATCCCACTTATTAAACCTGACAGGGCACACCTGTGAAGTGAAAACCATTTCAGGGGACTACCTCTTGAAGCTCATCAAGAGAATGCCAAGAGTGTGCAAAGCAGTAATCAAAGCAAAAGGTGGCTATTTTGAAGAACCTAGAATATGACATATTTTCAGTTGTTTCACACTTGTTTGTTATGTATATAATTCCACGTGTTAATTCATAGTTTTGATGCCTTCATAGTCATGAAAATAAAGAAAACTCTTTGAATGAGGTGTGTCCAAACTTTTGGTCTGTACTGTATGTCTATAGAACAAAAATCAAGTACTGTGTTTGTCTTGTACGCTGGTTCACCTCGCAAGGTTTCTACCAGTCTTTAGTGTCAGGAATAATTCTGTATACCAGACACTAAAGCCTTAATCGCATAAAAATAGCGATATCCCACTGCTGCGAATAAATTTGTCATTTACCGGGGACCAGACCACCTCACCCCACAGCGTCACGTGACAAGGGTTGCCCAAGCCCTTCAGGACAATTCATCTCACGCCCTCACACGCTGTTAGACCCTGCACCAGGCTGTAATTTGAGCATAAATCGCCACCTGAAGCCTGCAAGCACACCCACGCAATAACACAAAACTTTTGCCGCCACCACCTGCCTGTTATTAGGTCGACAGGACACCCCTGAGTGTTCCACTCGCAAGCAGACAAACACATGATAGTAAGCCTCTGGAAAAACAACATACAGCCTCAGACTGCACACACACTCTTCATGGAGCTAACAGGTTCTTAAGGTTACAAGACAAACCATAAAACTATTAGGTTTAATGTATGAAAAATGGACAGCACTTGGTTACAAAAAATGATTAACAAGAGACATACATAAATGGCAAACAATTATAAAATAACAAGGAGAAAACATAGAAAGTTCTGATACTTAGCAGTTGCGTGGTAAAAGTCCTTTCCTCCCAGGAGATTTAGGCAGAGTAATGGTGCACAAACCAATTTGATTGGATCTCCCACTTTGTGACACACAAATATCCCATGGATTACATTTTTATGCCTTTCCTCAAGGGGCAGGCATGAAGGGGATTCTCCCTCACACTTTTGACTCAGCCCCTCTGGGCCAAGCTACATTACCCATGCAGCCTGTTCCCCTGGCCATCTAGGGAACAGGTATGAACATATCCAAAATATATTTTCCCAGTTGCCATGGTGAAGATACAGACCCTAGCCCTTCATAATTCATATCTCACCATTCCGAGTCCTAGCATATCAAAACGCGACACGTCCAGGACGCTCGGAAGGTAAGATCCTTCTTTTAAGAAGATGAAGGCGAGTCAATACGCCATGTCTGGTGTCCATGCAATGCCTCCATCATACCAAAGGTTATGAGCTGGATTTTGGGGACATCCGCCCCCTCCTGAACAAGTTATGAAGGATTACAAATTATTGTTCATTCTCTGGTTAGGAAGCCCCCTGCTGGCAAAAGGTGCCAGAGAGTCTGCAGTCCTTATTCCTGACACTCGTCCTTACCTATAAGATGGTCCTGCTTTGCTTGGGATAAAAGCTGTTTTAGTTCCTCTAAATATTTCTCTGTAGGATTACTTGAGAGTATCTCATATGTTTTTTGTATCATTTAGTAATCGTAGGACCTTATCTTGGATGACTATGTTGCCACCCTTATCACTTGGTTTTATAACTATATCTTCATTAGATCTTAATTCTTCTAGAGCTTGACATTCTAGGGGATTCAGATTTGGTGTAATATAATCCTTTCTCATCTTTAAAGATTTCTCCTTAATTTTCCCTCATCAGACTTTCAAGTGTTTCCACACATTTCCTTTCCTTTTCAAAAGTCTTACGTACAGTGGGATGCGAAAGTTTGGGCAACCTTGTTAATCGTCATGATTTTCCTGTATAAATCGTCGGTTGTTACGATAAAAAATGTCAGTTAAATACATCATATAGGAGACACACACAGTGATATTTGAGAAGTGAAATGAAGTTTATTGGATTTACAGAAAGTGTGCTATAATTGTTTAAACAAAATTAGGCAGGTGCATAAATTTGGGCACTGTTGTCATTTTATTGATTCCAAAACCTTTAGAACTAATTATTGGAACTCAAATTGGCTTGGTAAGCTCAGTGACCCCTGACCTACATACACAGGTGAATCCAATTATGAGAGAGTATTTAAGGGGGTCAATTGTATGTTTCCCTCCTCCTTTTTAATTTTCTCTGAAGAGTAGCAACATGGGGGTCTCAAAACAACTCTCAAATGACCTGAAGACAAAGATTGTTCACCATCATGGTTTAGGAGAAGGATACAGAAAGCTGTCTCAGAGATTTCAGCTGTCTGTTTCCACAGTTAGGAACATATTGAGGAAATGCAAGACCACAGGCTCCGTTCAAGTTAAGGCTCGAAGTGGCAGACCAAGAAAAATCTCGGATAGACAGAAGCGACGAATGGTGAGAACAGTCAGAGTCAACCCACAGACCAGCACCAAAGACCTACAACATCATCTTGCTGCAGATGGAGTCACTGTGCATCGTTCAACCATTCGGCGCACTTTACACAAGGAGATGCTGTATGCGAGAGTGATGCAGAGGAAGCCTTTTCTCTGCCCACAGCACAAAAAGTGCCGCTTGAGGTGGGCTAAAGCACATTTGGACAAGCCAGCTTCATTTTGGAATAAGGTGCTGTGGACTGATGAAACTAAAATTGAGTTATTTGGCCATAACAAGGGGCGTTATGCATGGAGGAAAGAGAACACAGCATTCCAAGAAAAACACCTGCTACCTACAGTAAAATATGGTGGTGGTTCCATCATGCTGTGGGGCTGTGTGGCCAGTGCAGGGACTGGGAATCTTGTCAAAGTTGAGGGACGCATGGATTCCTCTCAGTATCAGCAGATTCTGGAGACCAATGTCCAGGAATCAGTGACAAAGCTGAAGCTGCGCCGGGGCTGGATCTTTCAACAAGACAACGACCCTAAACACTGCTCAAAATCCACTAAGGCATTTATGCAGAGGAACAAGTACAACGTTCTGGAATGGCCATCTCCGTCCCCAGACCTGAATATAATTGAAAATCTGTGGTGTGACTTAAAGAGCTGTCCATGCTCGGAAGCCATCAAACCTGAATGAACTAAAGATGTTTTGTAAAGAGGAATGGTCCAAAATACCTTCAACCAGAATCCAGACTCATTGGAACCTACAAGAAGCGTTTAGAGGCTGTCATTTTTGCAAAAGGAGGATCTACTAAATATTGATTTCATTTCTTTTTTGTGGTCCCCAAATTTATGCACCTGCCTAATTTTGTTTAAACAATTATAGCACACTTTCTGTAAATCCAATAAACTTCATTTCCCTTCTCAAATATCACTGTGTGTGTCTCCTATATGATATATTTAACTGACATTTTTTTATCGTAACAACCAACGATTTATACAGGAAAATCATGACAATTAACAAGGTTGCCCGAACTTTAGCATCCCACTGTATATCAGATTCTGCCTGTCTATGTACCTTATGTAGGGCTAATTTTCTCGCGAAGAGATTGATATCTTTTATCCAGGAGAATTTAGCACATTGCGGTACCGGAGAGAAAGTAAGGCCGCTACTCAAAAGGGCTTGTTGTGACTCATCTTTAAAGATTTTATATCCTGTGTCACTAAATGTACAAATGTGTTAATCTCCTTGAATTGTGTAGAGGGCAGAGTATTCCTAGATTTTGGTTTCAGAGTTGTAAAAGGGGGTTCAAGGAGCACTCCCTCTCCTTCATTTTCTCTCATCAGACTTTCAAGTGTTTCCACACATTTCCTTTTTAAAAGGCCTCTACTCAAAAGGGCTTGTTGTGACGCTGTAATTTCATATGTCGATAAATTAATTATTTGCTTTTCAACCATACAGTCTCTATTACTGTATATTTTTACTTGCTGTAGCCCCATTTCTCTCGATACTGCAACTGGATCCCTGGTTGCCCTAAAAAAAACGTGGGGCAATAGATGCACCTCTTTTCCCCGGTCTCACAATTGTTGATGTAGTAATTTTCATTGCTTGGGTTGAATTTTGACGCATTTCCATCATTTGATTTAGTAACTGAGCAAAGGAAAAGGACTGTGAGCCCAATATAGAGCCACTTGTAGATGGATTCATATTTACATTTGTCTACATTGCATTTAAATCTAAAGAAGGGCCTTTTGTGACCATCAGTTGTTTTTCTACCACACTTTGAGAGCATACTTGTGGTATTTCCCTTCTATTCTGCGCTGGTCTTTTTGGGGCTTGATAGCTCTTTTTCTTCATTTTTCTTTTTACACCCACCCTTTCAGTTTGTGTTCTTGACGTAGTCTGTACTGAACTTTCATTCCTGACGTTTCTGTATCTGAATTCCCCGTATATTTTTGATACGTATTCCTCGTATTATTTCTACTTTTCCAAATATAAACACGGTCACTCTCAAAGTCCAGCCGGTCCCTAATATATTTACGATGTTTTCGTTCCTTAATCTCATTCTGTAATTCATCTAGATTTCTCTTAATTCTCTGTTCCAAATTTACAAAATCTGGATTAAACTCCTGTATCTCTTTTATCTCCTTCTCTAATTGTTCATCTAATTTCTTGAAAAGACTTTTCTCGTAGTCTAACAGGTAATTCAATAGTCTAAGAGAGCACTCTGTCAGCAAACATTCCCAGCCCTTGACAAAATCAACATCTTCCAAATGTGCATTAGGTCTTAAAGGGATACGTAGGCCTCTATATACCAACCCTTGTTGTACATAGGTATCCAGACTCGCTATCTCCCACCATGATCTTATATGTTGACTATTTGTCTTATTAAGACTTTTGAAAGCCGTTTTAAAGGGGTTGTCCGAGTTATGGAAAAAAAAAATATAGCATTGAAAATCTGATGGGCAGCAATCTATAACTAAGCTAAGCAAGTTTTATGCAAAAATATAAATATATTTCCTCATTTCCCTGGTTCTTTTCTGTCCCTTTGTTTATATGCAATAACAACAATCTCTGCCCCTCCCCCTGCTCTGCTAAGGGAGTGGCTACAAGAGCTGCCCTGAGTGACATGTCTGCCTGCTGGGAGACTCTGCAGCATGTTGTATGTGTAGGACTACAAGTCCAAGCTGTATAATGACAATGCTAAGGGAGTGCATACAAGAGCTGCCCTGAGTGCTGGGAGAATCAACTGCAACTTGCAAGTGTAGAACTACAAGTCCCACCTGTATAATGACACTGCTAATACACACAGGATCTTCCCCCTACCTTCTTGTGCAATGCTGTTTCTAGTCTGTCAGCTCCTGTGCCCAGAATTGTCACTGCCTGCAGCTACCCAATCTGCGCAGCTAAAGGGGTTAAGAATCCTAGGAGAGCGCAGACAGCCCGGCAGTGAAGGGGGCATGGCCAGCACAGTGACGTCTTGTTTACAGGCTTGTAAACTAACTTTATCAGAGCAGGGAGAAAAGCTGACATCAGAGGTCATGTGACTCTCAGTGAAATCTGAGAAACCAGCCACTGGAGATAAAGGGAGTTAATTGGAAAGCTGTTATATTTGCCTAGTTAGGAACATAGAAAGAACAAAAAAAATAACTCTGACAACCCCTTTAATATCTGTATGATTTAGAGGAATGTTTTTATTTGAGAAAACCTGATTGGCTTCTGCTGTTTGGCTCTAAAAATTAAATTTTTGTTTCAGAAAACCTGCCATCCCTAAGGGGACTAGTGGAGTTTGCACACAAAAAGATATCCCTCAAGGTAAGTAAATACACTGCTCAAAAAAATAAAGGGAACACTTAAACAACACAATGTAACTCCAAGTCAATCACACTTCTGTGAAATCAAACTGTCCACTTAGGAAGCAACACTGAGTGAGAATCAATTTCACATGCTGCTGTGCAAATGGGATAGACAACAGGTGGAAATTATATGCAATTAGCAAGACACCCCCAATAAAGAAGTGGTTCTGCAGGTAGTGACCACAGACCACTTCTCAGTTCCTATGCTTCCTGGCTGATGTTTTGGCCACTTTTGAATGCTGGCAGTGCTTTCACTCTAGTGGTAGCATGAGACGGAGTCTACAACCCACACAAGTGGCTCAGGTAGTGCAGCTTATACAGGATGGCACATCAATGCGAGCTGTGGCAAGAAGGTTTGCGGTGTCTGTCAGCGTAGTGTCCAGAGCATGGAGGCACTACCAGGAGACAGGCCAGTACATCAGGAGATGTGGAGGAGGCCGTAGGAGCGCAACAACCCAGCAGCAGGACCGCTACCTCCGCCTTTGTGCAAGGAGGAACAGGAGGAGCACTGCCAGAGCCCTGCAAAATGACCTCCAGCAGGCCACAAATGTTCATGTGTCTGCTCAAACGGTCAGAAACAGACTCCATGAGGGTGATATGAGGGCCCGACGTCCACAGGTGGGGGTTGTGCTTACAGCCCAACACCGTGCAGGACGTTTGGCATTTGCTAGAGAACACCAAGATTGGCAAATTCGCCACTGGCGCCCTGTACTCTTCACAGATGAAAGGTTCACACTGAGCACATGTGACAGTCTGGAGACGCCGTGGAGAACGTTCTGCTGCCTGCAACATCCTCCAGCATGACCGGTTTGGCATTGGGTCAGTAATGGTGTGGGGTGGCATTTCTTCGGAGGGCCGCACAGCCCTCCATGTGCTCGCCAGAGGTAGCCTGACTGCCATTAGGTACCAAGATGAGATCCTCAGACCCCTTGTGAGACCATATGCTGGTGCGGTTGGTCCTGGGTTCCTCCTAATGCAAGACAATGCTAGACCTCATGTGGCTGGAGTGTGTCAGCAGTTCCTGCAAGACGAAGGCATTGATGCTATGGACTGGCCCGCCCGTTCCCCAGACCTGAATCCAATTGAGCACATCTGGGACATCATGTCTCGCTCTATCCACCAACGTCACGTTGCACCACAGACTGTCCAGGAGTTGGCAGATGCTTTAGTCCTGGTCTGGGAGGAGATCCCTCAGGAGACCGTCCGCCACCTCATCAGGAGCATGCACAGGCGTTGTAGGGAATTCATACAGGCACATGGAGGCCACACACACTACTGAGCCTCATTTTGACTTGTTTTAAGGACATTACATCAAAGTTGGATCCGCCTGTAGTGTGTTTTTCCACTTTAATTTTGAGTGTGACTCCAAATCCAGACCTCCATGGGTTGAAAAATTTGATTTCCATTTTTTTATTTTTGTGTGATTTTGTTGTCAGCACATTCAACTATGTAAAGAACAAAGTATTTCAGAAGAATATTTAATTAATTCAGATCTAGGATGTGTTATTTTTGTGTTCCCTTTATTTTTTTGAGCAGTGTATTTATAGGTGGTAACATATCATAGATAAGGGAGAGAGAGAGGATTGCAAAAGGAACCAGAAGAAAAGTGTCTCTACTTTTATTTCAAACACTGACTATCTGGGAGTTTTTCCTCTGTCCGTTCAAAATATGGGAGGGTTAACCTCCATTATTCAAAATAAATAGGCAAAAAATGACCCAAGGCGGCCCAGGAAAATTCTAATATAAGAAGGCTATAAAGTTCCTGTTTCTGGCCTATTATGAAACTTAAAGGGATTCTGTCACCAAGTTTTGGGCTATAGAGCTGCGGACATGCACGGCTAGATCGCCGCTAGCATGTCCCCAATATACCGGTCCTATAGGGCTGAGTGCTTTTATTTTCTTTAAAAAAGGATTTTAGAGATATGTAAATTAGTCTTGTATGTGTCCAAGGGGCTGTACGAACCTTCCTGGAGCCCAGCCACGCCCGCCTTTGAAGGAGCCCAGCACCGCCTATGTCCTCCTTTCATCAACGATAGATTGCCGTAATCTCACGATGCACGAGTTCGCGCATGTGCAGTTCTTTCCCTGAGGCTGATGCCAGCACAGGGAAGGAACACTATACCGGCACTGCGCATCGCGAGATTACGGCAATCTATCCTTGATGAAAAGAGGAGGTGCTGGGCTCCTTCACAGGGGGGCGTGGCTGGGCTCCAGGAAGGTTAGTACAGCCCCTTGGACACATACAAGACTAATTTACATATCTCTAAAATTCTTTTTTAAAGAAAATAAAAGCACACAGCCCTATAGGACCGGTATATTGCGGACATGCTAGCGGCGATCTAGCCGTGCATGTCCGCAGCTCTATAGCCCAAAACTTGGTGACAGAATCCCTTTAACCTTTAATAATATAATCCTAAAATATATAGTACCCAATTATTTAAAAAAAATAATAGTCGCCTATTTTATCATATTATTTATCTCCTCTTGTCCTTGTTTTTATTGGGATTATCTAGTAAAGGAGACCTATGGGAATATTTACTCCATATTTCCTAATAGGTGAACTGACATAACTTTTTTTTTAATGTAGCATTTTAAAGTCGTGTATTATTATGTTGCCACTTTAGTATATCTTTAACAGCTAGCTGATTGATGTACATGCTTTAGTTTGTACCATTTGTTGCATCATCTATTCGCTTCTTATTCCTTGTGTTTATTCAAACAGCCACCTGTCAGATCAGATCATTATTTCTATCTCCCTCACTAGGCTCTTATCTCTGTCACTATATATTGTATTAATACGGCTTTCAAAAGTCTTAAGACATATAGTCAACATATAAGATCATGGTGGGAGATAGCGAGTCTGGATACCTATGTACAACAAGAGTTGGTATATACAGGGAGTGCAGAATTATTAGGCAAGTTGTATTTTTGAGGATTAATTTTATTATTGAACAACAACCATGTTCTCAATGAACCCAAAAAACTCATTAATATCAAAGCTGAATATTTTTGGAAGTAGTTTTTAGTTTGTTTTTAGTTTTAGCTATTTTAGGGGGATATCTGTGTGTGCAGGTGACTATTACTGTGCATAATTATTAGGCAACTTAACAAAAAACAAATATATACCCATTTCAATTATTTATTTTTACCAGTGAAACCAATATAACATCTCAACATTCACAAATATACATTTCTGACATTCAAAAACAAAACAAAAACAAATCAGTGACCAATATAGCCTCCTTTCTTTGCAAGGACACTCAAAAGCCTGCCATCCATGGATTCTGTCAGTGTTTTGATCTGTTCACCATCAACATTGCGTGCAGCAGCAACCACAGCCTCCCAGACACTGTTCAGAGAGGTGTACTGTTTTCCCTCCTTGTAAATCTCACATTTGATGATGGACCACAGGTTCTCAATGGGGTTCAGATCAGGTGAACAAGGAGGCCATGTCATTAGATTTTCTTCTTTTATACCCTTTCTTGCCAGCCACGCTGTGGAGTACTTGGACGCGTGTGATGGAGCATTGTCCTGCATGAAAATCATGTTTTTCTAGAAGGATGCAGACTTCTTCCTGTACCACTGCTTGAAGAAGGTGTCTTCCAGAAACTGGCAGTAGGACTGTGAGTTGAGCTTGACTCCATCCTCAACCCGAAAAGGCCCCACAAGCTCATCTTTGATGATACCAGCCCAAACCAGTACTCCACCTCCACCTTGCTGGCGTCTGAGTCGGACTGGAGCTCTCTGCCCTTTACCAATCCAGCCACGGGCCCATCCAGACTCACTCTCATTTCATCAGTCCATAAAACCTTAGAAAAATCAGTCTTGAGATATTTCTTGGCCCAGTCTTGACGTTTCAGCTTGTGTGTCTTGTTCAGTGGTGGTCGTCTTTCAGCCTTTCTTACCTTGGCCATGTCTCTGAGTATTGCACACCTTGTGCTTTTGGCCACTCCAGTGATGTTGCAGCTCTGAAATATGGCCAAACTGGTGGCAAGTGGCATCTTGGCAGCTGCACGCTTGACTTTTCTCAGTTCATGGGCAGTTATTTTGCGCCTTGGTTTTTCCACACGCTTCTTGCGACCCTGTTGACTATTTTGAATGAAACGCTTGATTGTTCGATGATCACGCTTCAGAAGCTTTGCAATTTTAAGAGTGCTGCATCCCTCTGCAAGATATCTCACTATTTTTGACTTTTCTGAGCCTGTCAAGTCCCATTTTTGACCCATTTTGCCAAAGGAAAGGAAGTTGCCTAATAATTATGCACACCTAATATAGGGTGTTGATGTCATTAGACCACACCCCTTCTCATTACAGAGATGCACATCACCTAATATGCTTAATTGGTAGTAGGCTTTCGAGCCTATACAGCTTGGAGTAAGACAACATGCATAAAGAGGATGATGTGGTCAAAATACTCATTTGCCTAATAATTCTGCACGCAGTGTAGAGGCCTATCCCTTTAAGACCTAATGCACATTTGGAAGATGTTGATTTTGTCAAGGGCTGGGAATGTTTGCTTACAGAGTGCTCTCTTAGACTATTGAATTACCTGTTAGACCACGAGAAAAGTTTTTTCAAGAAATTAGATGAAGAATCAGGGGCGTACATAGAAATCATTGGCCCCCATAGCAAGAATCTGAATTGTGCCCCCCCCTTAAGTCCACCCACCCCTGCACTATTTCCCATTGAAACTCCTTGCTGCTGATGCTTAGGGCTCATTCACATGACCATATGAATGGGTCCATATCCATTCTGCAATTCTTCAGAACAAGTGCGGACCCATTTATTTCAATCGGGCTGCAATAGATGGGGCCGTGAGCTGTCCGCATCCGTTGTTCTGTTCTGTGGCCCTGCAAAAAAATATAGAGCATGTCCTATTCTTGTCCGCAATTGTGGACAAGAATAGGCATTTTCTATATAGTGCCGGCCCTGTGCGTTCCACAAAATGCGGAACGCACATGGCCGGTGTCCATGTTTTGTGGATCGCAATTTGCAGACCGTAAAACACGGCACAGTTGTGTGAATGCACCCTTAGTGTGCACCAGCCCCTCCCCCCCCCCCCCCCCATTTCCTGGTGACTGAGTTGGGATGGGCACACTCTATATGAGCAATTCAACAGCAAGTAGAGTTCATGGGGGGGGGGGGGGGGGGCTGGAGCACACTGTCCTGAGTCCTCTATATAATAATGAGCCTACAGAACAGGGTCTTTTCAACAGTTCATGGGGGAGGAAGACCGAGTCACTGACACTAACTGCTGTGCTGACTTTGGTCAGGTGGCACTGGCACACCAAAGGGGCAAGTGTTGCTGCTGCTCGGCCCATCAAATCCACCACTGTGATGCCCCTAAACAACAACCTGTTACAGTTCCATCCTTCCCTTACAGTGCCATCCACGTTGCCTCATTATAGTGCCACCCATCTCTTACTGTACCATCCATGTTTCATTACAGTGCCATCCTTCCCTTACAGTGCCATCTATGTTAACCTTTTACAGTACCATCTATACCTTACAGTGCCATCCATATTGCCTTGCTGCAGTGACATCTATTCTTCACAGTGCCATCTATTTCGCCGTTACAGTGCCATCCTTCCCTTACAGTATCATCCATGTTGCCTCGTTACAGTGCCATCTATCCCTTACAATGCCGTCCACATTGACTCCTTACTCTTTTACAGTGCCCATACTTGAATACAGTGCCCCCCTCAAAACACTGCCGGGCATGTGCCCTATTACACTGGCAGCCAGTACAGTTTTCCAACCTGCCCTGCTACCTCGGACTAAAGACTTCACACCCTGCTGGGCACAGGGACCGAAGACAGTAAATATTGAATATTGATTTAAAAAAAAGTCACATTCGCGATTTAGACCGTGCGGGTTTTCCAGTTTGCATCAATATCCTTTGAAATAATAATTTATGAAGCTGTAATTTCTTAATGTACTTCTTTTCCCTTTATTGCTCCTACCTCCCGTTCTGGGCTGTGACCATGTCCATGCAGCTCTTATTTCCTGTGATGTTATGTCCATGGGCAGGGCAGTGATAGGGGAGTGTCTATGTAAATAGCTGGTTGGGAGGAGCTAGACACTAGATGGGTGTTAGGGGCGGTGCTGGAGCTGTGGCAGAGAAAGGAGAAGTGCATCATGGGTTTGGTTGGATACAGCAACAGGAAGTGCTACAGACAGGATAGAAACAAACCACAGTGATTGGTGTACATGGTGAAAACAGGTCAAATGAGTTAAAAAAAAAAAAAGCACACGTACGAAAACGTACATGAGGTAACAAACTACATAAACATATATGTTATAAACCATAGTAATCCTGAAAAACCGCCTGAAAGAAAAAGTGGGAATCATGGCTCCATTGCTCCCCCTTGCATGGCGTAGGTTTCAGGTGTCCCGTGTCAACATCTGGTTTGATGTGGGTCACGTGGCCAATGCAGCCAGTGACTGGCTGCAGCTGTAACATGTCACCCATGCATCATATGACCCAGTGACCTAAAAAGTAAAAGAGGGACTGCAGCACTTCGTTATCATCAATTCATAAACGTGACTTATTCACCAAACTGACATGCGATGTTTCGACTGTGTTGGTCTTTATCAAGCATGCCGCATGTCAGTTTGGTGAGTAAGTCACGTTTATGAATTGAAGATTACGGAGTGCTGCAGTCCCTCTTTTACTTTTTGGATGACTGGGGGTACTACAGGCCGGTACCAAACACTACGAGCACCACCACTAAACCAAGTGCCTTTGCCATAAGTGCTGCTACAAACACCATTTTTCACTTTTTGTACCCAGTGACCTGATGCCTCATCCCCGTGGCCAGACATTGGCTGCAGTGGCCACATGACCCACGTAGGGGAGAGATGGAGCCAGAATACAGTGACGTGTACGTATGATTCCTACCAGGGGTCTGGCCACACTGGGCGGTCGGCAGAAAACATCCCTGGGGTGAACAACCCCTATAATTTTTCAGGTAAATGTCTGCAACTGTGTCTGAATAGCCCCAAAACCCCTTCTTCCTGCCCTGATGTATTCCCTTTTCGCCTTGGCAGCTGGGAATACTGGGAATATTTTAGAGGGGGCACTTCAAAATAAAATGAATTAACTCCATTTGTATAATAATCTTTATTCGTATTATTTAAAAGATACAAGAGGTTCCTAAAGAAGCTAATAGTAATAGACATCATACAAACAGGTAACAGGACTGAGGGAATACAGATCGTTGTGCTCTGGCCTAATATCTTTATTCTGCTAACAAGGTTACATTTTAAAATAAAAACACTCAAAAAGACCATGATGTTTGGATAATAAATTAGCTACAGGATCTTTGCCTATATAGGATCTTATAAGATCTTTCTCTATGGTTCTTGAACCACACGCCTCCATGTATATGCATTGTACACTACTGTACACTAAGCTTTTTATGGTGTTACGTATGGATTTTCTAGTGTTCAAGAAGTCAGAGGTATTAAGACTGGACAAGATTTGATTCTTTCGGCCAAAATATAATTTATAGCCTACACGTTGCCTGCATACAGTGGAGACAACCAGGCGGCAATGTGCAACAATACCGTGCCACTAAGCACAAAGTAGTTGCCTTCATTGCATCCAGGCAAAGCTCAGACTTTAAGGGGTTTTCCAGGATTTTTTTTTATTGATGACCTATCCTCAGTCTGACAACCGGCACCCCCGCTGATCAGCGGTTTGAAGAAGCAGTGAGCGCCATGGCCTCCTCATTGCTTACCAAGCACAGCGCCGTGCATTGTATAGTGGCTGTGCTTGGTATTGCAGCTCAACCCCATTCACTTCAATGGGGCTGAGCTGCACCAGGCCATGTGACCAATGAACGTGATGTCACTGGCCTAGGAAGAGGCCGTGGCGCTCACCAGAGCACACCGCCGCCTCTTCAAACAGCCGATCGGTGGGGGTTCTGGCAGTCGGACCCCCTCCAATCTGATACTGATGACCTATCCTAAGGATAGGTCTTCATCATCAATATAAAAATCTCAGACAACCCCTTTAAAATCCCACTCAATCAGCAAGGAAACTCTATAAGGCTGCCATATAACAAAAATGAGATAAAAGACATCCAAACCGGAATTGGAACATCCTAGACATTGATAACAATGGCTTTTCACATTTGTAGAAAAAAATGAAGATCCTTGAGTAAAGTGGTGCCATTCAAGTAAGGGAATTCTGGCTAATATGGAATCTGCTTACCCAGTGGTACTTCATGTTGTCTTGCTGGAGATCAAGGTGTGGAAAGTGCAAATACTTTGCAGCTCGCCCACACCTCAAAAGGAAGGAACGGACATACCTAGAATTTACCTGAAATAGTAATACCCAGAAAAGTACACTTACTGATGCACATCCTACAGTGGGCGCTGGATGCAGATAATAGAGGATGGGGACGGGGTTATTACTTGGAAGCATGCATTCAGTTTACACTTTGTTCCAGAACGTAAGGCTGCTTAATGGCTGAAGAGATCAAGGGGCCAAAAAACAAGTGCACACCCAGAAGATACAGCATATGGCGTTGCTTGCATTAGGGTCATCCTGTCTTTGCCCGGCCAAGTGGAGAAGGTCTGTACATGTAAGGCTAGGTTCACATCACAGCGTGTCCACTGGGAAAGCTCCAGTACACGTCAAACATGTTCATAGGGTTATATTAACCCAAGAGAGTTCTTGCATCTATCAGAGGCATCCATTTTATGTATTTGTCCCAACATATACATCAGAGGCCACTAATGTGACGTGGTCAAGGCCTAACCTGACGTACTGCATACACTGGAAAATTAGGATGGTCTCAGTGGCCTAAGAGACAGCCGATACCTATGTTCTTAACAAAAATACACATCCCACCCCCAGGGCAAATTAAAGGGATTTTCCAGGACTGAGGTATTGATAACATACCCTTAGGTTAGATCATCAGACCACTGGGGGTCTTCTTACTGCAGTGCTGCTCCCAATTATGTGACCAGGCACAGCCGGTACACAATGTGCACATCTGATGCCTGCTCTACAGCAGCTCCTAAAAACAGCTGATCGGCCTGGATGCCCAACAATCTGATATTGATGACCTATATAGATAGGTCATAAACAAGTTAGTCTTGGAAACATTTTGACACACTGGGGGTCATTTACCAATAGTTTTACACCTCTTTTTGGCATAAAATTGTTGCAGGGCCCAGTTTTTGCGACAATTTATTATCGTCACACTAGCGTTGTAACGCCACGTTTGACAAAGGAGTGTCGAGGGAGTGCGAGCCCCGGCAAATTTACTAATGTAACACCAGGAAAAAGGTGTAAAACTTGCCAAAAAACTATGCCAGCTGGGGGAAGGCTTCGATTTTTCGGCAGGTGCCAAATGACAGTTCCAAAGAGGAGCCTAGCTTATGACGAGGTGCACGACCTGTCATAAATAAGACGCATCTTCTGGCAGCAAAGCCGGAGTAAAAGGTATTAAAAAAAATTTATAACATTTTTCTGAACTTCTATGTCTTTAGTGGAGTTTTAGGCATCAGCTTTTTTTATTTTTTTTATTTTACAGTAAAAAAAAAAAGCCAGCTCCAGATGGTAGCTGAAGGTCAAGGGGAAATACGAAGCGCAGGACACATGCGTTTTTTGTTTAATTTTTATTTTTCTGCTCCTGACGTTTTTGTTCATTAGGTGGCGTTTTTTGTGTTCTTTTCAAAAAATGCAGCACGCATTTTTTGAGAATTTTTGAGGCATTTTCACGTCACCTCTGTAGTGGGAAAGCACCATGAAGAAAACAATAGCGGCAAGATAAGATTTATCAAAACCGGCTTGGTTGCCCATAGCAACCAATAAGATCGATCCAATCATTTTCCAAAGATGCTCTGAAATATGAAAATGTGGAATCTGATTGGTTTCTACTAAGCCAGTTTTAATTATCAGTTTTGATAAATCTCCCCCATTGTGTGCAAAAAAATGACAAAAATGTAGATGGCCAAAACAAACAAAAAAACGTTGTTATTCTGGCTTTTTTTTAGTGGTTAAAAAAAAACTCCCGATGGACCATTATGGTCCTTTTACATAAGCAGATGAACCCATCCTCATCAATTGCCCTGTCAGCAGCACATGTCATGCAGACACGAGGTTGCTGCCAATAAGCAGCCATTTTTATACCCACATAAAAGATGTTTATTTGTCAGCTGATCACTGGACGTATATCCACAGGGGGACAGATTGTCCAGCCGGCTAATCGTGGAATTCACATTGTTCCCATTGAATTCAAGGGGAGAAAACCAGAAGTTTCCGAAAACATTAAAAGATAAAACAGAGCATTGAAAAAAAAGTGGTTAGAAACCCTATTGTGGGTGGCAAGAGGCCCGCGAGCCTTAAAGAGGTTCTCCAGGAATAATAAATTTTTTGCAAGTGCCCCCAGCTTGCTTCCGTAAACAGAAGATTCATACTTGCCTGCTGCCTGCCACTCTGTTCCTCTGCGTTGCCTCCTGCATGTCCATGTTCCAGTCCTTTAGTGATATTTACTTCCGCTGCAGCATGGGCATGGTCACATACTCTGCTGCAGCCACTGACTAGCTTTTAAAGTGGCGTGCCGCTTGTGGCCACATGACTGCTGACCATGCCCATGCTGCGGCCGATGTCAACACTGCGCAGGGGTTGGAACATGGACATGCGGGAGGCAGCAGGTAAGTATGAATCCTCTGTTTACGGGGGGCAGGCTACGGGCACTTGCAAAAAAATTATTTTTCCCAGAAAAATCACTTTAAAGGGTGTATTAGACACTTCGCCGCAGACGATTGTTGGGAGGGAAGTGTTCCCTCCCAACAACCGTCAGATAGCTAGCGGAGGACACCGCTGCCATCACATCCTTGGCATGGGGAGGAGCAATCACTCGTCCCCATGCAGGGCAGCGGTGTGTCGGTGGCGGATCGTTATTACACAGAGCGATCTGCCACCTGCAGCATGCTTAAAAATCACTACTGCCTGATGAACGTGCGTTTGCTCATTCATCGGACGTTTGGTGGCAGTATTAGACTGCCAGATAATCGCTAACTGAAATTCAAAGGCATGCTCGTTAGCGATCATCTGCCAGAAAATCTGGCAGTCCGAACACACCCATTAGGCAGCCATACATTCAATAGCTGTCAGCCGACACCTCTCTCTCCCCAAACTCCCTCCCGGATTCTTCTATACGCCAACATATTCAGTCTGGCCAAAAGTGTGTATGTACTCAATGGGTAGAGAGGAGAAAGCTGCTGCCAGACACATTTGGCAGTGACTTATCTTCTGGGAGGACAAAAGGATCAGTTGAAAAGTTCACTTTGCCCAATCCTTCTCTCTACCTTCATCATCTTTCGGGGGAGAGTCAGGAGCTCCCCACACACATTAGACTGGTTTGGCTGACAACACGCTAATATGTAAGAGGGCCTTTACCATCCAGGGCCTAGTGGTGAACTTCCGAGCAACATTCATATCATTTGGCATCCTCAGTTACAGCAGCCATGTCCTGGAACCAGTAAAACGATGCACCTTTCAGGAAAAAAAAACAAAAAAAAAACAATACTAGTATTTTTGGATTTAGTATACAGTAAGGCCTCATTCCAACACATCTACTTTACACAGGAAATCTACAGTATCTTCACTGCAAATAGTGACCGGAATCATTGATCTATCTGGAAGCTATGCCTTCAAAGGTCTATAGAAGTAGGGGCAGGTGGTGCATGGATCTCCCCTACCCAATCACTGCTGCAATATAACCAATCCGTCACATGGACAGAGCCGGAACTAGAGATCTGAAGCCACAGTGCAAACAATAAGAGATATGGGAGTATTATCCTATAGCTGCACAATACCCATGGCACAAATGGACAATAAAGTATGGCCCGCTTGTAGCGGTACAATGGATAGATGCTGGAACATTTAAACAGCGGAGATGTCCACAGCTTCAAAATCTAGCAGCGCGAAGAAAACTAAGTTGCATATTATGTAGTGCAATGGTATTCAGCTCATGTACAACTGCCTCCTATCAAAAAGCATCCCTCCCCACAATGAATATGGATGGTAGACCTTCACATTGATCTAGGCTTCCCAGACACTCATTGAAATACAGGTCCAGGTACGCGCTAGCCTTCAATAGACGAGATACTGTAATTCAACAGCAAAAGGGTTTTCAACATTGAGGTCTTAATGGAATGTCCACCCTAAGCTTGACTGTGAAACCATGCACTGATGCCACCATCTCACATTTCACACCTTTGTCAAATTTTTCAGGCACCCACACCTGGAAACTCTAAACTGTGGTGGACTGCAGCTCAGTATCGGCATGAGTGCAAGTTGAGTACTGACCCCATCAGGAGCAAACTTGGTGGAAAGTACCCCGCACACTAGGGTGGACATTCCCTTTCACGTGTTCAAGGCTAAGGAGTCCTTCAGTGTACAGTTCTGAGGTAAATCCAGCCGTTTAGAGGTTAAAAACAAGATAATATCCAGAATCTTTAGCTGAAAATCACACGATACGATGGACTGATGTCAACTCTATGCAAAGGTGTGTTCCGGATAGCTGACTTTTATGGCTCCCCAGTAGCAGGCCCGAACAAGACAAACTAAGCCTAAGAGGTAAGCAACTGCCCAGGAGACGTATGTTGCGTGGAAGCGTCTGGCGAAATCTTGTGTGCCAACCTGAGAAGAAACAAAGAATTTAATTACTATGATTGGTTTGTGCCTTATATGTACTAAAAATGGTTTTCCAGAAGATAGATCATCAATATCTTATCAGTTGGGTCCAACTCCTGGCACCCCCAAGAGGCCGCGAGCACTGCTGCCTCCTCACAGCACATCAAGCACAGCGCTGTAAACTGTATAGTGGCTATGCTTGATATTTCATGAGACTGAGCTGAACCTAGGCCATGTGAGAGATGAAAGTGACATCACTGGAGCAGTCTCTTCAAACAGCTGATTGGCAGGAGTGCTAAGAGTTGGACCCCCACCGATCAGATATTGATGACCTATCCCGAGGATAGGCTTTCAATATTCTACTAATAGAAAACCCCTTTAAACGTTATACAGATAAATAAAAATTTGAGTAGTACTAGGGTATTAGCTATTAGGACATGTTCACACAATGTTTTTCCCATGCTGTTCACAGTCCACCTGCCATTGTTTTCAATAGGAAATTCTCCCCATTGTCTATACAACATGGATATTTCCATGACATAGCTCGAGTCAGACGCCAGCAAGGTGGAGGTGGGGCACGGCTACGGCCTGGTATTATTAAAGATGAGCTGGTTGGACCTTTTCGTGTTGATGATGGACTTAAAATCACCTCTGAAACCTACTGCCAGTTTTTAGAAGAAACTTTCTGCAATTAGTGGAACAGGAAAAACACTGCATCTTTCAAAAAAATGATGATTTTTATGTAGGCCAACACTCCATCGCATGCTTCAATGGCTAGCCAGTAAAGGCATTAAAGATGAAAGAATAACGACCTAAACCCCAGGGAGAATTTGTGGGCCCTTCTTAAACACGAGATTTACTGTGAAGGAGGGAAAACGGTCCACCTCTCTGACCAGTGCCTGGGAGGCCGTGGTTGCTGCTGCGCAAAAAGTTGATCTTCAACAGATTAAGAAGCTGACAGACTCCATGGATAGAAGGCTTATGACTGTTATTGAAAAGAAGGGGGGCTGTATTGGTCACTGATTATTATTATTTTTTTTAAATGTCAAACATTAATTAGTAAATTTTGAATTGAAAATAAACAAGTGAGACGGGAAAATGTCCCTTTTTCATTTAGTTACATAATTCTGCACATTAATAGTTGCCCCCAATAATTATGTACATAAGATATTCTCCTAAGGCCTCATGCACACGGCCGGTGTTGCAAATTGAAGTCCGCAATGCACAGGCACCGACTGTAGGGCCGCCGTATGCGGACCCATTCACTTGAATGAGGTCCGTGATCCGCACGGTCAAAAAAGTAGTGCATGCACTACTTTTTTGCGGTGCAGAGGCATGGATAGAAAACCCACCGAAGTGCTCCGTGGTGCTTCCGTTCTGCACAGCACCTTCCGGATTACGGACCCATTCAAGTGAACTGAAAGTGATGCGGCACACAAATGGCTGGAGACCGCACATTGCGAACCCAATGCGGGCACCGGCCGTGTGCATGAGGCCTAAGAAAGCCAAAACCTCACTTCAAGGGCTCATGCACACAAACATATTTGGTTTCCGTGTCCGCTCATTTTCTTTTGTCGTCTGTATGCGGAACCATTTGCTTCAATGGGGCCGTAAAAAAGCGAAAAGGAGTGTGCATTTAATTTTTCGTATGTCCGGTCATGTGCAGGAGTCCTAATTCTCAAATATTGAGGTTTGAGGTTGGATTGACTGCGGCACTGTAGTTGTTCAATAATAAAATGAACCCTCAAAAATATTGTGTACCTGCATGCATACCATTTCTCTGATACTCAGTATTTAGCAATGGGAACAGCCCTGTAATAATCTGTAGGCTATAAAATCCCCCAGTTCTCCTGCAGATCTGTCGCAGGTCCATAGAGCACTTATGGCGAGATCTCTACAGCATAGAGGTACCCAATATTTTCTTTAAAGCAGCTTTCACACTGCATATTTCATCAGACAGTACTTCACATGTATATCACTTACAGTTAAGCCAACTCCTATAAAAATGCATATCATTCCCATAGTAATGTAAGCACAGCAGCGCCTGCGTGGTAGTGCACTTCCTACAGAGGATCTACAAGAAAAAAATACACCAGTTAGAATAATGTATTAGGTTATCCTGTAAGACACATTCGGCTCATCCATCCTAGAAAACTGGCCCTCCTCATGGGATTAGCCATAATCTATGAAGGCATTTGCCGTGCATATATTTACAATAGGTGTATTGCCTTTAAAATATAATTTTTGAATGTTTTTATAGCACCAACATATTCTGTAGCTCTGCACAGAGATGGACGCCATTCATATCAGTCGCTGACCATCTAAAGATCTGTTCCAGGTCCGAACCAGGAGAAACACATCAATGGTTTCATCAAGGTACCCCAGTTTCCTGCCACACTCTGAAAACATAATGGTGAGGGGTCTATTAACCTATCACTATGTTTTTGAAGTGTGGAAGGAAAAGGGAGCACTTGGAGGAACCAATACAAGCATCACCCAAATGTCACTCCTGGTTTGAACCTATAATGGGGACACTGGGAGGCTTCTACACAACTGTGGTGGGGGTAATCGAGGTGGTTTTTACACAACGTGTCACATGATCGCTGTGTCCAGTTAAGTGAAATCTTGTACAAGTATGTTCAGGTGGATGCCACCACTTCAATCATTGTCACACTGGTCCATAGCACAGGTTTTAGATTGGGCTAGGGAAGCAGAACCTAAGAAAACATGTAAAAACCCTCAGAACTTTCCATGTTAAGTCATATGAAAGCTATACTTTAGAAACTGGCCAACATCTTCCAGTCACAACTTGAAAATAAAAGGGAAAACAGTTTTATTATTTCAGGGACGCTTCCGTAAAAAGTGGGGGAGATTAATCAAAACTTGTGCAAAGGAAAAACTCTTAGGGTGGGTTCACACTACCGTTAAGGATTCCGTTATGGCTTTCCATTATAACGGAAAATAACGGAATGCCCAGACAGAATGCAAAACGGAAGCCTTTAAAAGGCATTCCGTTTGCTTTCTGTCCTAATAGAAGTCTATGGGAAAGCATAACTGATCCGTCTGGATACCGTTATGCAAGACGGAAAACAAAGTCCTGTTAACAGGACTTTGTTTTCCGTCTTGCATAATGGGACCCAGACGGATCCGTTATGCTTCCCATAGACTTCTATTAGGACAGAGAGCAAACAGAATGCCTTTTAACCCCTTAGGGACCGGGCTTATTTTCTCCTAAAGGACCAGGCCATTTTTTGCAAATCTGACCAGTGTCACTTTATGTGGTGATAACTTTAAAACGCTTTGACTTATCCAGTCCATTCTGAGATTGTTTTTTGGTCACATTTTGAACTTCATGACACTGGTAAAATTGAGTAAAAAAAATTCATTTTTATTTATAAAAAAAATACCAAATTTACCAAAAATTGTTCCACAAGAATTAATGGAAAATAGAGATACAATTTCAAAATTTCACTTTTTTACATTTTAATAATTTTTTCCCGGTTACAAAGCAAGGGTTAACAGCCAAACAAAACTCAATATTTATGGCTCTGATTCTGTAGTTTACAGAAACACCCCATATGTGGTCGTAAACTGCTGTACGGGCACACGGCAGGGCGCAGAAGGAAAGGAATGCCATACGGTTTTTGGAAAGCAGATTTTGCTGGACTGATTTTTGGTTGCTCTATATTACACTTTTTGGGAGGCAAGGTAACAAGAAATAGCTGTTTTGGCACCGTTTTTTTTTTGTTATTTACAACATTCATCTGACGGGTTAGATCATGTGGTATTTTTATAGACCAGGTTGTCACGGAAGCGGCGATACCTAATATATATACACAATTTATTTATTTATGTAAGTTTTACACAATGATTTTATTTTTGAAACAAAAAAAATCATGTTCTGGTGTCTCCATAGTCTGAGAGCCATAGTTTTTTCATTTTTTTGGGCGATTATCTTGGGTAGGGTATGATTTTTGCGGGATGAGATGACCGTTTGATTGGCACTATTTTGGAGTGCGTATGACTTTTTGATCGCTTGCCATTACACTTTTTGTGATGTAAGGTGCCAAAAAATAGCTTTTTTTACACCATTCACCTGAGGGGCTAGGTCATGTGATATTTTTATAGGAGCAGGTTATTACGGACGCAGCGATACCAAATATGTATACTTTTTTAAATTTATTTAAGTTTAACACAATAACAGCATTTTTAAAACAAAAAAAATTATGTTTTAGTGTCTCCATATTCTGAGCCATAGTTTTTTTTATTTTTTGGGCGATTGTCTCAGGTAGGGGCTCATTTTTTGCGGGATGAGGTGACGGTTAGATTGGTACTATTTTGGTGGGCATAGGCCTTTTTTGATTGTTTGCTGTTGTACTTTTTGTGATGTAAGGTGACAAAAAAAATTGTTTATTTAGCAGTTTTTATTTTTTATTTTTACGGTGTTCATCTAAGGGGTTAGGTCATGTGATATGTTTATAGAGACTGTCAATACGGAGGCGGCGATACCCAATATGTCTACTTTTTTCCTATTTTTTACCAATTTTTTTTACTTTATTTGGGGAAAATGGCGTTTTTGTTTTTTACTTGAAACTTAATTTTTTGGGGGGGGAAAACATTATTTTTTAAACTTTTTTTGCACTTTTTTTTTGTCCCACTTTGGGACTTCAACTTTTGGGGGTCTAATCCCCTTTACAATGCATTCCAATACTTCTGTATTGGAATGCATTGGCTGTATGAGTAATACAATGTGTATTACTCATACAGCTTCCTGCCTGTGAGATCCAGGGGGCTGGATCTCACAGGCTCGTCACCGGAAGGCAGCGCCGATGTCTAAAGAAGGCATTGCGCTGCCTTCTATTCCATCGGGTCCCCCCTACAGCCGCACGGGGACCCGATGGCACTGCCGCCCGCAACTCCTGTAAAAGCCGCAAACCGCAGGTCTGATCACCGACACGGTGGGGGGAGAGGGGTCACGGGACACCCCACGCGCATTGTCCCAGGGTGCCTGCTCAATGATTTGAGCAGGCACCTCGTTCCGATCACCGCCAGCCGCGCGGCGGTGATTGGAACTACACATGACGTACTGGTACGTCAGGTGTCCTTAAGTACCGGGACATCATGCCCTACCGGTATGTCATGTGTCCCCAACAGGTTAAAGGCTTCTGTTTTGCATTCCGTCATAATAAAAGTCTATGGCCAGAAGAACGGATCCGTCCTTCCGTCTTATGGATTTCGTTATAACCATGTTATAACGGAATTCCATAACGGAATCCCTAATGCTAGTGTGAACCCACCCTTAGTTGCCCAAAGCTCTGAAAAATGAAATTTTAAATCTTATTGGTTGCCATGGACAACTAAGCCAGCTTTCCTTTACATCAGTTTTGATAAATCTACCCCAATATTTGTAGCAAACATTTATTTAGATTTTTGGGGGGTGTTTTTTTTTTTTCATTTCCGCAGTACTTTGGCCTTAAAGACAAATTATAAAATATTGTCCTGTAAAAGTGAGCACAGAGAGCTAAAAGTGGATGGGCAAAGTAATCTCAGTTTATGACTCTGCTGGACAGGGAAGGGTTTGTCTACAAGGTAATCCTCATTAGAATAGTAGGTGGAGGGGGGGCATGGCCTGCCACTGAGTGGAGCAGACATCCATCTCTGCAGCTCCTGGCAAGAGAGTGGGAATCTCTCACCATCTGCCTGTTAAAAGCGAATAGCGGACCTCATTTTGCTCCAGTCCATCACAGGACTTCACCCGCTCCAGCCTCGGCTGACTTTGGAGTCTTCGGATCCGACCGAGCCCAATTTACCACAATGTCCTAGCTGGAGGTCTGAATCCCCGCCCTAAAGTAGCGGGACGCGCGCTGCACTGGAAGAAGGTGAGCCTCCTCCAACAGCCAGCATCTCCCCTTAGACTTCGGGGATGGCGATAGGACCCCCAACCGGCCTGCCCAGCAAAATCGGTCCACCCTAAAGAAAACTGCTGTTCAGTGCAGACTCACCACCACTTGGGTGGGACGCCACGCGGCTCTGTCTGGCGCGGACTTGAGACAGCACAGAGGTGTAAGTGAGCCTCCATCACCGGGCATCTTGGACTGTCCAGGGCTCTAGGTCCTCCTATCTGTGATCTTGAGGGCTGCATTTAGTCACATACCTGGCTCAATAAAGAACCAGTCTTCATACCCCAGCGCTAATAGGCACCCTCCTCTACTAAAACCTTGAGGAGCAAAACTCAAATTTTTTTGGACTGTACCTGGTGTTCTGAATCGCACCCAGTCTATGTGAACCACATCATATTTTGAGGACCTGGTCCTAATTTTTAAGAGGTTGTAACCCCCACAACCAACTACTCTTTCCATTACGCTCCAAACATAGAAACATAGAATGTGTCGGCAGATAAGAACCATTTGGCCCATCTAGTCTGCCCAATATACTGAATACTATGGATAGCCCCCGGCCCTTATCTTATATGAAGGATGGCCTTATGCCTATCCCATGCATGCTTAAACCCCTTCACTGTATTTGCAGCTACCACTTCTGCAGGAAGGCTATTCCATGCATCCACTACTCTCTCAGTAAAGTAATACTTCCTTATATTACTTTTAAACCTTTGCCCCTCTAATTTAAAACTGTGTCCTCTTGTGGTAGTTTTTCTTCTTTTAAATATTCTCTCCTCCTTTACCGAGTTGATTCCCTTTATGTATTTAAAAGTTTCTATCATATCCCCTCTGTCTCTTCTTTCTTCCAAGCTATACATATTAAGGTCCTTTAACCTTTCCTGGTAAGTTTTATCCTGCAATCCATGTACTAGTTTAGTAGCTCTTCTCTGAACTCTCTCTAGAGTATCTATATCCTTCTGGAGATATGGCCTCCAGTACTGCGCACAATACTCCAAGTGAGGTCTCACCAGTGTTCTGTACAGCGGCATAAGCACTTCACTCTTTCTACTGCTTATACCTCTCCCTATACATCCAAGCATTCTGCTGGCATTTCGTGCTGCTCTATTACATTGTCTTCCCACCTTTAAGTCTTCTGAAATAATTACTCCTAAATCCCTTTCCTCAGATACTGAGGTCAGGACTGTGTCAAATATTCTATATTCTGCCCTTGGGTTTTTACGCCCCAGGTGCATTATCTTGCACTTATCCACATTAAATTTCAGTTTCCAGAGTTCTGACCATTCTTCTAGTTTTCCTAAATCCTTTTCCATTTGGCGTTTCCCTCCAGGAACATCAACCCTGTTACATATCTTTGTGTCATCAGCAAAAAGACAAACCTTACCATCGAGGCCTTTTGCAATATCACTTATGAAGATATTAAACAAAATCGGTCCCAGTACAGATCCCTGTGGAACCCCACTGGTAACATGACCTTGTTTTGAATGTTCTCCATTGACTACAACCCTCTGTTGTCTGTCACTCAGCCACTGCCTAATCCACTCAACAATATGGGAGTCCATGCTCAATGACTGCAGTTTATTGATAAGTCTTCTATGTGGGACAGTGTCAAAAGCCTTACTAAAATCTAGATATGCGATGTCTACTGCACCTCCACCGTCTATTATTTTATTCACCCAGTCAAAAAAATCTATAAGATTTGTTTGACATGATCTCCCTGAAGTAAACCCATGTTGTTTTTCATCTTGCAATCCATGCCTGTGGTTCCTGATGTAATCCGCCACACGGCTCACTGAAGACCCAACTACTTCTTAGCTATACTCAGCCGCCATGACAAAAATTGGGAATTCAAACCCCAAAGACCTCGGTACTATACAAAAATCCAACATTGCACGTGGGGAAATGGATAAATATATGACGAAAAAGAAGTCCTCAATCCCTGATGTCTCAAAGCTGACAACGCCATCCAAGGACTCTCCTCCTATGGCACAGACAGACACAGCCGAGAAAACGGACAGCGATGCTGATACTTCCCTACATCCGGAATCGCTCCCAATCTCCCCTTCCTTTTTAGATAAATCTCTAGACAAAGCCCTGACCAAGGCTTTAAGCCCCCTTTCAAAGGACTTGCAAAACATTAAACAAGATGTGAAACAAATAGGCTCCCGAGTGGAGCACTTAGAAAATACACAAGCAGCCATATGCGGATACAGCACAGCAGTCACAGAGAGCATGTCCTCATGTCAAAAATACCTTAACGCTGCCTTTGAAGCAATTGAAGATCAGGAAAATAGGGGCCGGAGAAACAACCTGAGAATAAAAGGCTTTCCTGAATCAGTGCTACCTACGTCCTTACACTCCACAGCAAATTTTTCACTCTGTTCTTGGTGAATCCTACTCAGATTACCGTATATTATGTTAGAATGTGTCCACAGAGCATTGAGGAGGAAACCTAAGGACACTGAACCACCACGCAATGTAATATGTCGCCTCCTCAACTACAAAGTAAAAGAAGAAATACTCCATTCCACCAGATCATCCACCTACATAGAGTATGAAGATGCTCAACTACACATTTACCAGGATTTCTCTCCACAAACGCTTCAGAAAAGAAGAACCCTTAAGCCTTTAACAGAGGCCCTCAGATCCAAGGACATTCAATATAGCTGGAAGTTCCCATTCGGTCTCATGTTCTCAATGGGAGGCAAACGGTTTCTGATCCGTTCTGTTATAGACCTTCCTGATGTCTACAAAGAGCTGGATTTGCAGATACCCGACTGGGCAGTGGTGAAGGATCTAGCGAACTTACCTCACATTCCACCACCAACCCCATGGGAAGAAGTGCCCCGTGGTCGCCACGCCAAAGCAAAGAAGAATGCGGGTTGACTGACATCTAGAAGCATTGCTACAAACACCTGAATTCAGCCCAGTGGTAATAGACTGCTTGAGTCCAACACTATGTCTTACTAACGAGAAGATTTATCTTCTGACTACCTAATTTCACCCCTATCAATGCAGATTAATGCTGGTAGGGAGATGGAAGGATGACTGGTCATCCTAGTTTTTCTGCTATGTGATATATTGTCTTGTTTAACATTTCTGCAAGTTCAATGGCCAGCGCATTACCCAGTTCTGCTGTTGACAAGCAGCCTCCCGCTGCTATAATCTAAGTAGACATAATGCCTCCAATCCCCCTTTCATTTCCTCGCTCTAGGTCTGCTTTTCCACTACTCTCTTGTAGTGCTTTATATTCATACTTAACTATCCTCCTAATACTTCCCACTCTTTTTGCTCCTCTCTTTTGCCACGACACTACAAACGTCTGCTGAGACACAACTGTTTCAAAACCACTCTGGCTACCCACTTCAGACACTAAGCCATGCTTGCACTTCACTGACACAAATTTAGGCAGTCATAGCGCCTTCTCCCATTACCGCACTTCCTGCGGTCTACTTTTATCTTTTCGCCACTCTCTACCAGTTCTTTAATTTCTATACTTCACTATCCACCTTAATATCTCCCATCTTGCATCTTTCACCATCACATTACACTAGTTGGGTCTCCCAAAGTATGATGCCACAAACTGTAGTTGGCATCATCCCATCTGTGAGGCAATCGCCTAGCCTTGACCATCATGCCTCACACTTTTGATCCTGTCTTCCCCTCCCCCCTCCTCCACCCTATTGACCATCATGATATAACAATCTCACTCTCATGGCAATACAGATTCAAGAATGACCCGACTTAACATTGTCTCTTATACTGCAGGAAACACATTTTAAGAAAACAAGCATCCCTACCATGAATAAGCAATATTTTTCTGATTGGTTCCACTCAAGCTCGGACAGCAGAGCATCAAAGGACGTTAGCATTGGAATTAGCAAACACGTCTCCTACTCAGTTTCTGAGAAGTGTACGGACTCAGAGGGGTCGCTACCTCTTCATAAAGGGGAAGATAGGTAATTTTTTGCTTACATTCGGGAATATTTATGCTCCTAATAAAGATCAGATCCCATGGCTCATTTAGGGTCCTTAAAAGACTTTCTCAGTTTGCAGAAGGTACACTAATCCTAGGTGGTGATTTTAACGTGGCCCTGAACCCGATAATTGACACATCCAGCGGCAGATCCTCTCTAAGCTGCCAAGCCCTGGCAAAATTAAAACGCCTTCTACGCTCTTTACAATTAACTGATGTGTGGCGCGCTTTACATCCATCGGTAAAGGATTACACACATTACTCTGCGCCCCATAACTCCTATCAAAGGATTGACTTTATATTCTTACCCGTTACTCACATAGAATATTGCTGCTCATCTTCCATAAAATCCCAAGTCTTTTCTGACCACTCTTTAGTAGAGCTCAAATACACAATTCCTTCCTCACCCACTCCCACCAGATGCTGGAGATTAAACGACCCCCTGCTTAAATCTTCATATAATACAGAGAAAATGAAGAAACTTCTAGCGGAGTTCTTTGAGGTCAATGATAATGGGGAGCAGTGGCGTCGCCAAGGGGGGGCCAGAGGGGGCCACAGCCCCTCCTATATCACGCTGTGCCCCCCCAACTGAAATGTCTCCCAACTGAGCAGCTCAGGGGGGGATGCTGCGGCCGCAGGGCACAGGGAGATGAGCACTTCCATTGCGCTCATCTCCATATACATCTGTATCGCCGTCCTCAGGACAGCGATACAGATGCCTGTGCTAGTGCGGTGGGGCAGGGCAGGGAGAGGCGGGTCCCTTCCCCTTACTCTGATTAGGCTGCAGGCACTAGACGTCATCGTGCCACTTGAACCGTACAGCGCGGAACACAGGCCGGAAGACGCCTGCATCACATCGCTGACATGGAGGTAAGTATAAGTGTTTATTTTTTTTGATATGTACAATAGTTTTACAGGCACATTAGGGGGGCTCTTGTAACTGGCACATGATGGGGGGGATCTTGTAACTGGCACATGATGGGGGGTGGATCTTGTTTCTGGCACATGATGGGGGGGAATCTTGTTACTGGCACATGATGGGGGGGGGGGATCTTGTTACTGGCACATGATGGGGGGGGGGATCTTGTTACTGGCACATGATGGGGGGGGATCTTGTTACTGGCACATGATGGGGGGGATCTTGTTACTGGCACATGATGGGGGGGATCTTGTTACTGGCACATGATGGGGGGGGATCTTGTTACTGGCACATGATGGGGGGGGATCTTGTTACTGGCACATGATGGGGGGGATCTTGTTACTGGCACATGATGGGGGGGATCTTGTTACTGGCACATGATGGGGGGGATCTTGTTACTGGCACATGATGGGGGGGATCTTGTTACTGGCACATGATGGGGGGGAATCTTGTTACTGGCACATGATGAGGGGGGATCTTGTTACTGGCACATGATGGGGGGGATCTTGTTACTGGCACATGATGGGGGGGCTCTTGTTACTGGCATGTGATGGGGAGGCTTTTGTTACTGGCACATTATTGGGGGCACTTATTACTGGCACATTATTGGGGGCACTTATTACTGGCACATTATTGGGGGCACTATAGGGTCATCTACTGAGGCCACAAAGAAGGGGTATTTTATATGGGGGGCTCTGTACAGTAGCATTTTATACTGGGACACATTATGGTGGGTACTATGGGGAAGGGGGGAGAGGAGTACTATGGGGTCATCTACGGGGGGCACTATGAAGGGGTATTTTATACTTGCAAATTATGGGGGACACTGAGGGCCTCTACTGGGGCACTATGTATGGGGCATTTTATACTGGTACATTATGGGGTGCACTAAGAGGAAGGGGGGAGAGGAGCACTATGGGGGCATTTACTGGGGGCACTATATAGGGGTGTTTTTTACTGGCACATTATGGGGCACTATGGGGACATTAGCTCAACTGGGGGCATTACAAGGGGGTATTTTTTGCACTGTCACATTATAAAGGAGAATTATTTCTACTGGGGGGGTGGCATTATGGGGGGATTTATTACTCCCCCATGGTATGAGCCCCCTAGTAGCAGCACCAGCCTCTCCCTGCTCCGCTATCCCACTGCACCCTTCTCCAAATCCTTAATATGAAATCTTTCTCATTAGGATAAAATACAACATCAGCTCCACCGAGCCCCCCAGCCAAAGTGTGAAAGTGGTGTCAGAGATCCCCAAGAGCCAAGCAATTGTAAGTTTTTATGTGAAATATGTTTATGTTATACACATATAGCATACACTGTGCCCCACAATATACAGTATACCGCTACACTGTGCCACACAATATACAGTATACCTCTACACTGTGCCACACAATATACAGTATACCTCTACACTGTGTAGTCTGTTCTATAAGCACCATTGTTTTGTGGCGGCGGATAGAAAATAATCTGGAAGTGCCCCTCCCGAGATCAGGCTCTGGATACGCCACTAGACCGCTCACAGGAGTGTACATTTCTTCTAAACTGTAATCCGTATCCTCTGACCTGCAGAAATCAGCACTCGCTGAGTGGTGTAAGGTTAAGGTACTAGTAGAGATGAGCGGCCGCTGAATCTTGGTTTAAAGTTAAAGTTACTGCAGGATATGGATTACAGTTTAGAAATGTCAAATGTACATTCCTGTGAGCGGCGGGGAGGGGGATCTGTGGATGACACTGTTATAGGGAGGGGGATCTGTGGATGACACATATAGCATAAGATGCTATATACGGTATGTGCCATCCACAGATCCTCCTCCATAACAGTGTCATCCACAGATCCCCCTCCCTATAACAGTGTCATCCACAGACCCTCCCATAGCAGTGTCATCCACAGATCCCCCTCCCTATAACAGTGTCATCCACAGGCAACTAGGACATGTTGAAATCTGAGTGATTGTTTTTTTTACCACAGACAGCAGGACTTTACCCAATACCTAAAACCGCAACAGGGAAGAAAAGTATTGCAGCATTTCTAAGCATACTTGTGTAAATGTATCGTTGTTATAGCTGCCCCACCCTACTTTTGTCCTGGCCCCTGTTGGTTTGCCTCCAATCAGTCTCCATTCCGCTGTGGAGCCGGACACCAAAACGATGCTTGCAGAGTTTTTCTGTCCGCTTGATGAAACTGAGCCAAACGGATCCGTCCTGGCACACAATGTTAGGCTACTTTCACACTAGCGTTCGGGGCTCCGCTTGTGAGTTCCGTTTGAAGGCTCTCACAAGCGGCCCCGAACGCATCCGTCCAGCCCTAATGCATTCTGAGTGGATGCGGTTCCGCTCAGAATGCATCAGTTTGGCACCGTTTGTCCTCCGCTCCGCTCAGCAGGCGGACCCCTGAACGCAGCTTGCAGCGTTCGGGTGTCCGCCTGGCCGTGCGGAGGCAAACGGATCCGTCCAGACTTACAATGTAAGTCAATGGGGACGGATCCGTTTGAAGTTGACACAATATGGCTCAATTTTCAAACGGATCCGTCCCCCATTGACTTTCAATGTAAAGTCAAAACGGATCCGTTTGGATTATCATGAACAAAAAAAAAAAAAAAAATGATTTTTTTTTTTTTTTTTGTTCATGCTAATGCAAACGGATCCGTTCTGAACGGATCTAAGCGTTTGCATTATAGGTGCGGATCCGTCTGTGCAGATACCAGACGGATCCGCACCTAACACAGGTGTGAAAGTAGCCTAAGTCAATGGGGACAGATTCGTTTTCTATTACACAATCTGGCACAATAGAAAACGGATCCGTCTCCCATTAACTTACAATGGAGTTCATGACGGATCCGTCTTGGCTATGTTACAGATAATACAAACGGATCAGTTTATGACAGATGCATGCGGTTGTATTATTATAACGGATCTGTTTTTGCAGATCCATGACGGATCCGCCCAAAACGCGAGTGTGAAAGTAGCCTTACCACCAGCACAGATAGATGCTGAACCTCAGATTAAGGCTAACCTAATAACTGACTTCCTTTCATCTCTCTCTATCTTCCCCAAATTACTACTGCTCAATCCCAAAAACTCTGCTCTCCCATCACCGATCAAGAAATAAAAGTTGCAGTATCCAATTTGCCAAAAAACTAATTCCCCGGTCCAGACGGCCTGACCTCTTTTTTACTATTCTACCTGTCTGGAAATTCTGCTCCCATACATCGGCAAACTATACAACTCAGCACTATCCGGTGTTCCCTTTCACAAGCAGACACTTCTAGCGCAAATCTCAGTCATTCATAAAGAAGGGAAGGACCCAATGTACTGTAGCAACTACCAACCCATTTCTCTACTTAACATAGATCTAAAGCTTTTTGCAAAGATCCTGGCCCAAAGATTACAAAACACCCGTCCCTCTTTGATCTCTCCTGATCAGGTGGGATTTGTAACGGGTAGAGAGGGGACGGATAATATATACAGAGTCAAACAACTCATTGCCTATGCAAAATCCTCGACTAAACCTTTAATACTTTTAAGCACAGATGTGGAAAAGGCATTCGACAGAATGGACTGGTCCTTCCTCAGGGCCTCACTAGCGGCTTTCGGTGTCACATCCACGTTCATTGAAGCTATTTTCACTATGTACACGGGCCCCACCGCCAGAGTATGGATCAATGACGCTCTGTCGCCTGTATTCCCCATCTCCAACGGTACCCGACAGGGATGTCCTTTATCCCCTCTTCTTTTTGTATTAACACTGGAAACACTACTACAGAAAATAAGGTTAGATGACCGGATACAGGGAGTTAATTGCGGTGGAAGGGAACACAAGGCCGCAGCATACGCGGGTGACCCATTATTAATGCTAGCCAATCTTTCTGACTCGCTCCCCATAATAGAACACATTTTTAAAGAATTCAGACAGATATCCAACTTTAAAGTGAATAGGAACAAAGTCGCAGGCCCTCAACATATCACTCCCCAAAAAAATCTCCTTTCAACTGGTCACAACCTACAATTACATTCTTATGGGTTAAAATCTCCTCAGAGCCCAACCAGCTATATAAAAATAATTTCCCACCCTTACTGTATGAGATATCTAAAATCCTATCCTCCCATATATCTCCTGGTCCTGGCGTAAAAATATTGCTAAGTGCCTCATTTGGCCAAAAATTACGTACCTATTACAAGCACTCCCTATCCATATCCCCAACACCTTCTACACTATGGTAAATAGGATATTCTCAAGATACATATGGAACTATAAGAAACCGAGAATTAAATATTCTACGCTTCAACTCCCACAGAGATTTGGCGGTATAGACCTACCCGCTCCACATGCATTTGTCAGAGCAGTCCACCTGAACAGAATTGTCGACTGGATCAGAAGTCCACCTCATAAGCTTTGGATTGGCATAGAAGAGGAAATAGCAGGTTACCCGCTTAGATACTTAGTACTTTCTGATCAAAATAGCCTTATATCCACCAAAACGCATAATCCTCTTATAAACGAACCCTGGAACACAGGCGAAATCCACTCAGTTTGCTCTCCTTTCCCTTCCCCACTATTACAAATTAGAGTTATATTATATAGCCCCGATCGTGCCCATAACGGGGCTATATAAAAACAATAAGACCACTATTGACTCCTTAATCTCAGTCGGCAATTCCTCCCCTCAGAGCGCTTTCCGATCTACTAAACTGTCCTTCCCTATCCCAACTACTACACAACAAGTTTACCCTCTCCTTCAAACGACTACTTTCATCCAAAGATTTAAGCAGGCCAGCCACACCTTTTGAATCCATTCTCACTCAGCTCAAAACTCCTAAGAAAGCAGTCTCGACCCTATGCAAGCTACTCCGGTCTCCTCCCACAGACACAGAGCACTCTTTCATTAAAGCTTGGGAAGCGGATCTTAAGAAATAGCTTTCAAAAGAAGAACTATTAACTATCTTCCTCGCTCCGAAGCGGGCCTCCAAGTGTGTGAGAATGCAAGAGAGCGGCTACAAAGGGATGTTCATGTTAGTTTAGATAGCATGTGTAATAACCCTGCTACATCCGTACCTCTATATTTGTAACCTGTATCGCCTATGTTGTTGCTATACATTCAAAATGATAATAAACTTTTTTTTGAAATAATACTAGGTGGAGAACTGGAATGACTGCCAGCTGGGCTGTCCTCTTGATAAGCCTAGATAAAAACATTTCGTAGGCAGAGGAGCAGTGCATTGATGATGCGAGTAGCCCTGACCAGCAACACTATTGGGATAGCACAGAGGGGTTGTGCTGCTCTAATTCAGTCACCACTAGTGTTGAGCGAACTTCTGTTTTCAAGTTCGGCGTACAAGGTTTGGGTTATCTAAGAATTACGTTATTGTCCGTGGTAGCGGAATCCATAAGGGAATTCTTAGATCACCCGAACCTTGTACGCCAAACTTGAAAACAGAAGTTTGCTCTTTCTCTCCTCCCTGGTCTGACTGATGGTCTGACAGAGAAAGTGTTAAGTGAGACTCTCTGCTGTGATAAAACTCCTGAAAAAGATAAAACTGGATAGTTTTACATGGAGTGACTTGAAAAAAAAATGATATCCAGAAAACCATCTACCCATTTTTTTTTTTTTAAATCAAAAATTTTGATGGAATATTCGCATATATCATGTCAAAAGGATTTGCAAAATAGGATAGGTCATCAGTATCTGATTGGTGGGCGTCCGAAACCTGGGACCCCACCAATTAACCGTTTGAGAAGGCAATGTACAGCGCTCTGCCCCATTCACTTCATTTGGGAGCACTGCACCGGTGCCTTCTCAAACAGCTGATCAGCAGGGGTCCCGGGTGTCTAACCCCGACTGATCATATACTGATTACGTTTTCTGAGGACAGGTCATTAGTATCAAAATCACGGAAAACCCCTTTAATAAATTAAATTAAAAAAATAAAATCTGATGCAACTGTTCCTTTAGTCTTAGCTCAGTTATACAAGAGGTTAGCCAGAGCACCTGAAAGTATAAACCCATGGAAATGCTGACGCTGCCAGGCTGATCACACACAAGTCTAGCAGTCTAGCTTCATTAATTAATTCTAGTATTTTATTCATCAGTGTAGATTACAAGAATTTCTGGAATTTTGACCCACATTTATAAGAAGATTAACAGAAAAAAAAAAAGACATGTGACTACTTGCTAAATCTATTGCTGAAACTGCTCACATGGCTGCACCATGACCACGTTACTACCGACGTTTGCTAGGACTACAGAAGACTCATGTGTCTTGAATTCTTCACAGTAGACAGAACAGCTCCTTAATATACTTACATTTTCTTGCAATGTGGGCACTTTGCCAGGGTATTGAACCTCAGCTCCATCCACTGGAATAGAGAAAAGTCCAAAAATGTATTTATTTTCATCTCAATGTCAGAGGGAAAATTGCTGAAAAATTATTTTTTACGTCTCATGGATGAATGAACGGTAAAAAAAAAAAACAGTCACGGGTCTTCTAGTGCCCTTCATACAGGGAACGTCAGAGAGGGATTTTCTCAAGCTTTGGAGAAAATGGGTCAATGACTGGTTGACAAAACACAGACGGGACAGGATTTGTAAGTGCCAACTTCCTCTATATAAGACAGTCCAGTATAATACTGTACACCCCTCCTCCACTACAACACTGCCTGGATGAATTTTCAGCTTAAAATACCTTGGGAAGAGAATATGACCTTGTGACACTAGAGAAATGTCTAATCATCCTTAAAGGGGTTCTGCCATTATGGATGAAAAAAATTTAAATCAGATATCATATAGTACATGACAATACCTTTCTAAGCTAGAACCAGCCCTGTACCTCACATGGACCCCGAGATCTTCCCATTCATTGCTCCATTTGCTCTGCTAAATTATCTCCAGCCTGGCAGCTCAGGGGTTGTGTCCTTTCTGTTTTAGCTTTCTTCCTGTAACTGCCACAGCTTCTAATAGAACATATAAACCGAGCACGCCCGACCAGCTCAGTGAGGTGGACAAGAAATAAGGAAAAGAACAAACAGCAGGTGGCGCTATATAGATGCATTTTATTGAATAGCTCACAGGCTATACTAAATTTTTAATTACATGCAATTACAAAAGTATTCAGGTACAGGTGCTGGTTTGAAAAATGTTTCGCCATACAACCCCTTTAAGGGGACATTTATTAAGATTGGCGTATTACGTGCTCGTGTCATATGCATCACAATTATTAAAGGGAACCTGTCAGCGGCAAAACCCATCCCAAACAGCCAGCAGTACCTTCAAGTAGCCGGCAGTGAGTTTCGAATGATGATTTTCTTACTGCATTCTGATGAGGCAGAAGTATGAAAAACGTTCTTTTATCCTCCGTCCGCACTATTTTCCAGTCAGGCTTGAGGTCAAGGGGGCAGCGGCCTCTTTGCTTCAAGTCAAGGTAACCGCGCCCCCTTCCCTGCCCCTTCTCCAGTAACTGACCGCGCTTATGCCCGACAGCCTGCTGTCAGTCACAGGAGAAGGGGCAGGGAAGGGGGCGCGGTTACCTTGACTTGAAGCAAAGAGGCCGCTGCCCCCTTGACCTCAAGCCTGACTGGAAAATAGCGCGGACGGAGGATAAAAGAACGTTTTTCATACTTCTGCCTCATCAGAATGCAGTAATTCGAAGCTCACTGCCGGCTACTTGAAGGTACTGCTGGCGGTTTGGGATGGGTTTTGTCGCTGACAGGTTCCCTTTAAGAGGCACACGCCTATTAATAATTGTGTGGTTTATCTGTGCAGGTCCATTCATCAAAATGGAAATCGACACCAGCTAGGGAGCACTGGCATAAGAGTTGTGGTCCCTGCAAACACCTAATCGGGGAAGGAGGGGAGGGGGGGGAATCAAAATTTTAACCCACATTGATCTGATGTTGATGGCCTATCCTGAGAATAGACAATCAATATCCTGAACCCCAAACCCGCTTCAGTCTACGATGCAGTGTAAATCAATACAGTACATAACAATGTGTCATACTAATCAGAAGTAAAAGCAGCAGCTAATGGGAATTGTTTTTAATATTTACTTGCACGGTAACTGGCATTTTCTCCATTTTGTTGTGGTACCCATGTTTTTATTTTTTATCAGGAAGTGCAGCCATACTTGTTGTCTCATTTGATTTAGCTTTTTGGAAACTAATGGTAAGGGGATGACCAATGATTGCACTTCCTGTTGTCACTTTTACTAAAATGGCTAAACTACAAGACTACCAACAAAAAGTGCCATATTTTTAAGCACTACAAAAACTTTGTCTATCACTCTACCTTCTGATCCACTAATTTATGTCCAATTTTACATTTGTATTCTGAAATTCTTCAGACCCTTTCACATTTTATGTTGCGGTCTTGTGCTAAGATAAAGACAAATTCAAGGTTTTCCACATCATTCTGCACTCAGTACCCCATAATGAGAAAGTAAAAACAGAATGTTCGAAATCTGATAATCTGAAAAGGAAAAACGTAACACTTACATTGACATAAGTATTCACATCCTTTACCCAGGACTTAGTAGAGGCACCTTTGGCAGTGATTACAGCCTCCAGTCACTTGGGTATGAGGCCACAGGTTTTATACACCTGGATTTGAGGATGTTCTGACTTTCTTCTCTGAATATCCTCTCATGCTCTGTCAGTTTGGATGGGGACTGTCAGTGGACAGTCATTTTCAGGTCTCTCCAGAGATGTTCGATTGGGTTCAAGTCAGGGCTCTGGCTGGGCCACTCAATGACATTCACAGAGTTGTCCATAACGTGCTCCTGTGTTGTCTTGGCTGTGTGCTTAGGGTCATTATGTTGTTGGAAGGTGAAACCTTCAGCCCAGTGTGATGTCCAGAGCAGAGCACTCTGGATAAGGTTTTCATTAAGAATATCTCTGTACTTTGCTCCAGCTTTCCCTCAACCCTGGCTACCCCACAGCATGATGCTACCACCATACTTCACTGTAGGGGTGGTATTGGGCAGGTGATGAGCAGTGGTTGGTTTCCTCCAGACATATCATTTAGAAGTGAGGTCAAAAAGTTCAGTCCTGATTTTATCAGACCTAAGAATCTTGTTTCTCAGTCTGAAAGGTGCTTTTTTTTGTAAAACCCAGGTGGGCTTTTGTGTGTCTTTTACTGAGGAAAGGCTTCTTTCTGGTCACTATGCCATAAGGGAGAGAGTAGTGGTAAGCTGCATTTATGGTTGACCTTCCGGAAGTTTCTCTCATCTGCACACAGGATCTTTGGAGATCAGCCAGAATGACTATTCGGTTCTTGATTACCCATTTTACCAAGGCTGTTCTCGCCCGATTACTTAGTGTTGTGGGGCAGCCAGCTCTAGGAAGAGCCCTGCTTGTTCAAACTTCTTCCATTTAAAAATATGTGCTCTTGGTAACTTTCAGTGCAGCAGGAATTTTTGTAGCCTTCTCCAGATCTGTGCCTCCACACAATCCTGTCTCTGAGCTCTACAGTCAGTTCTTTCTTACTCATGTCTTGGTTTTTGCTTTCCAATCAATTTACCACAGGTGGACTGCAATGAAGGCATATAAACATCCCAAAGATGATCAAGAGAAATGGGAGGCCCCCAAATTGCAAGCATCATAGCAAAGGGTCTGAATACTTATGTCCATGCGAAATTTTTGGTTTTCTTTTTCCTAATCACCACAGATCAACCATATACGCACATATAATTCAAACAAATCACTTTACTGTTTCAATTACATTCATATAAAAACACATTTAAAAGGGAACCTGCCACATCCAAAAACCATCCCAAGCCGCCAGCAGTGTGTTTCTGACGATGATTTTCTTCCTGAAGGCAGATGCAGCAAAAGCTCTGAAAACGTTTTTTTATCCCCTGCCCGCGCGATTTTCTAGACATGCTTGAAGTCAAGGGGGCAGTGGCCTGCTTGCTTCAAGTCAAGGTAACCGTGCCCCCTTCCCTGCCCCTTCTCTGTGACTGACAGCGCCTATGCACGAGAGTTCGGCTGCCTTTGCCGAACTGTCGGCTGTCAGTCACAGGTGAAGGGTCAGGTAAGGGGGCACAGTTACCTTGACTTGAAGCAAGCAGGCCGCTGCCCCCTTGACTTCAAGCATGTCTAGAAAATCGTGCGGGCAGGGGATAAAAGTACATTTTCAGAGCTTTTGCTGCATCTGCCTTCAGGAAGAAAATCATCGTCAAAAAACACACTGCTGGCGGCTTGGGATGGTTTTTTGAAGTGACAGGTTCCCTTTAAAATAGCAATAGCAGAACAGCACTTCAGAGGGGACTGACATGTCAATCAATATATCATAAACTAATCTAAGGTCCTTACATCTAGAATACACTCATAGAGAGGTCCCATAGTATGGACAAGAAGAGGAGGAACATATCAATAAAAAAGTAGGAAGAAAAATGTAAAACTGCCAGGGGCAAACTGGCCATAGATCTCACATGGAAATTTCCCATTGGGCCAATGCCAAGAGGCCGTCCAAGTCCCTTCTTACTGCCGCTGGCCAAGTACATCATCATCTGATGCTCTCAGCTGTAATTAACTCTAGGAGCATCAGGTATTCATGTACCTGCCCGGCAGCTGCAGATGCCCTCCTGAATTCAATTGTATGGCTGTCCTTAGGATAGTGATAGAGTTGAATACAGCAAATTAGAGAAAACTAGAGGACAGAACATTCAGCCATTGATGGCCACCACAGAGGGACAGCTTTTGGGGCAGTATCTAGTGCTGCACTGTGGTATTTAGTTCTGCTGGGACGGTATTATGTGCTGCACTTTGGTATTGCTCACCCCGCCTACTTGTGTCAGCCCCGTCTACTTTTATTGACACTGCTTACTTGTGCTGCCCCACCTTCTATTAATTTGGACCTGCCTACAACATGAGGGCCACTGTTCGTTTTTTTCCAGGGCCACTTTAAGTCTCCCCCCCCACAAAAAAAACAAAACTGATCCCTCGCATATATGCCAGAGCACCACACCTGAACGCACGTTTCCGCATTTTCAGGAGGTGGACGGGGCAAGGCGCCAAGTGCCGAGATTTAAAGCATAAAACGACAAATGAAATACTACTAAAAAGATCATGTCATGGCGTAAAACGTAACAATCAGGTGACCAATTAGGCCTATCAACTGAGGGAATAATCAAAGAGGCTTGATGCGTTTACAATGAGCCCAGACATTGCCAGGAATGTCAACGGCGTCTGTGCCACTCCCAAAGTTCCACTACTGCCATTTTAAACGTGGGTTTTTATATGTATATACGGTAATTAATTGTGATTGAATTAGAAAAAAAAAAAAAATTCAAAAATTCAGGTTTTCACTTTCTCATTATGAGGTATTTTGTGAAAAATGATGGGGGGGAAAGTAGAATTTTTTTTTATTTTAGCACAAGGCAGCAACATTACAGAATGTGAAATAAGTAAAAGCATCTGAAGACTATCTGAATGCACTGTACTGTGGAAATCCTCTAAACTTAAATGGGTTTTCCGAGACTCCTGTGAGCACATCGGCCTTCTCTGTGCTCAACAAACACAGCGCCGTACATTGTATAGCGGCTGTGCTAGGTATTGCAGCTTAGCCCCATTCTTCACTTCAATGCGGCTTAGCTGCGCCTAGGCCATGTGACCGATGAACGGGTCTTCACCGGCCTAGTGAAAGCAGAGAAAAGGCCGCTACTGCGAGTGCTCCTGCCTTCCTGAACAGCGGATCAGCAGGGGGTCCCGGGTGTCTCACCCCGACCGATCAGATACTGATGACCCATCCAGACGATAGGCCATTAGTAATAAAGTCTCTGAAAACCTTTTTAAATTACCAAACTTACTAAGTACTCCGTATCAAGCTTGCGTATTGTAGAGGTCACTTAGTAACTTACCAGAAAGGTATTTCCACAGTGACCACAAACCACTCTGGTCCCCTCTGGCTGAACTGGTAGAGCGGGCTGGGCAGGCTGCTCCTCAGGGATCAGCATCACTGGGCCCAGATTGATGATACGTCTGCTATAGAGAGAAATCCGCATTACTCCCAGTGAAGGGTGAAAGCCGTTCTGCTCATGTCATCTCTCGTCATCACTGGTTCTGTGCACCCGGACATATCTTATGTTCATTGGAGACTGACAACAGGTTGTGGATGACTGAAGTCCTACGTACCAGTTCGGTCGCGGGCATCCTATTCTCCGTGAGGTGTCCTTGCAGATGAGGAGACAATTACAAGGACACCGGACATATTTCTTCCCTGAGGGAGGGGTTTTGATTGGCTTAAATAAAAACACAAGAGAACATAACACAGTCTTTATGTCTAATGCAATAAGTGACCCCAAATGATACAGAAGGATAGTTCTAAGAATGAAAAAGTAAGGGAATCGGATGGAGTGCAACTTCCTGATACATATACACCACATCCCAATACGGTGATGAGAAAATGACAATGAAAGAAGCAATACAAATAGAAAATGAAAACTAGCACTAAAAGTAAAAATTTAATCATTATTAATAATAACATAAAATAGAAACCACTATGCACTCGAGCACAAACAGCAGATATAGTACAAGTTAGTAAACTGCAGCCTGGTACTCTGCTTGGTGCGTTGAGAGGAGGTTGTGGCACTTACGTCTTCCTCAAACAGCAGATTGGCAGAGGTGCTGGGAGTTGGACTCCTGCCGATCTCATATTGATCACCTATCCGAGAACCCCTTTAATATATACAGTCGTGGCCAAAAGTTTTGAGACTAACACAAAGTTTGTTTTTCACAAAGTTTGCTGCTTCCGTGTTTTTCTTTTCATCTTTTTGTCAGATATTTCTCTGGTATACTGAAGAACAACTATAAGCATTTCATATATTTTTTTTACTTTTATTGATAAATACATCAGGTTTATGCAAGGACTCGGGGGAATTTATCAAGCCCTGCACGCCAGAATTCAATAGGGTTTTTTGCGACTTTATGGGGTCAATTTTTTGACTTTTTGAGCACTACGCCTTCTAGCGCCACTTAGACCTCTTTCCCACGGGCGTCATCTTTTTGGCCCGGATAAGATGCGGGTGCGCCGCGGGAAAATGCGTGATTTTTCAGCGCGAGTGCAAAACATTGTAATGCGTTTTGCAAGCGCGTGAGAAAAATCGGCATGTTTGGTACCCAAACTTCTTCACAGAAGTTCGGGTTTGGGTTAGGTGTTGTGTAGATTGTATTATTTTCCCTTATAACATGGTTATAAGGGAAAATAATAGCATTCTTAATACAGAATGCATAGTACAATAGGGCTGGAGGGGTTAAAAAATAAAATAAAAAATAAATTTTACTCACCTTAATCCACTTGTTTGCGCAGCCCAGCTTCTCTTCTGTCTTAATCTGTGAGGAATAGGACCTTTGATGACGTCACTGCGCTCATCACATGGTCCATCAAATGATCTTTTACTATGGTGATGGATCATGTGACGGACCATGTGATGAGCGTAGTGACGTCACCACAGGTCCTTTTCCTGTGCACAGCAAAGATAAAAGACAGAAGAGAACCTGGGCTGCGCGAACAAGTGGATTAAGTGGAGTTAAATTTTTTTAAATATTTTTTCACCCCTATGCATTCTGTATTAAGAATACTATTATTTTCCCTTATAACCATGTTATAAGAGAAAATAATAATGATCGGGTCTCCATCCAGATCGTCTCCTAGCAACCGTGCGTGAAAATCGCACCGCATCAGCACTTGCTTGCGGATGCTTGCGATTTTCACGCAGCCCCATTCACTTCTATAGGGCCTGCGTTGCGTGGAAAACGCACAAAGAGGAGCATGCTGCGATTTTCACTCAACGCACAAGTGATGCGTGAAAATCACCGCTCATCTGCACAGCCCCATAGAAATGAATGGATCCGGATTCAGTGCGGGTGCAATGCGTTCACCTCACGCATTGCACCCGCGCGGAAATCTCGCCCGTGTGAAAGGGGCCTTACAGATTTAAAGTGAAAATTTGGACAGAATTTCAGAATAGATCACGTTTGTGTCACATTTATGAAGCAAGAGTTTTTAAAAAGTCTAAAAATAAAAAAAAAGCCACAACTCCATGCCAAGCATCCACCAGGCACATTGCACTTGTGCCAGATTTATTATTACGGTGTGTCATTTTCATAAGTTTGGCACAGCTACGTATAGCAACTCCTCAGATACCCCTATAGGGTTCTGCAATTCACCCTTGCATGCTGGATATCAGCTTCTTTGCCAAATCCTGCCTGATTCTTGCCCAACCCATTCTTGCCTAATCAGTGCTTGGAGTTTATTACAATTTATGTGTTTTTGTTTGTTCACCTGTTTTTTGGGGACTGACCAGAGGTTCTCAATGGAATTGAGATCTGGGTAGTTTTCTGGCCATGGACCAAAAATTTCAATGTTTTGGTCATGGAGCCATTCAATTATTATTTTTGCCGTGTGACGTGGTGCTCCATCATGCTGGAAAATGGATTGTTCATCACCAAATTGCTGCTGGATGCTTGGGAACGGTGGTTCCTGGAAGACGTTTTGATACTATTCATTACTCATGGCAGTGTTAGGAGTAAGCCCTCTCCCTTGGGTGGCAAGCAACTCCACACATGAATAATCTCAGGATGCTTAACTGCTGGCATGACACAGGGCTCATGGTAGTACTCACTTTTTTTCTAGATGTCCCAAAACAGTCTGAAGGGGGTTTCACCAAAGAAAATAACTTTACCCCAGTCCTCTGCAGTCCAATCCCTGTACTTCCTGCAGATGATTTTCTTGGAGAGAAGTAGAGAATTGGCTTCTTTGCTGTTCTTGTTGACACCAGGCAATCCTTCAGAAGCCTTTGCCAGATGTACTCCCGCCTACCTGCTGCAATTCCTGTGCTAGTTCTGCATTAGTGGCCACCCGATCCTGTAGCTCAATCCACTTTAGGACACAGTTCTGGCATTTGCCGGACCTGCTTTCCTGAAGCCTTTTTCACAGCAACTGAACCTCTTAGGCGCAATCTTACAAGCAGCAATGTCCTTGCCTGTGAAGCCCTTTTGATGCAAAGCAGTGATGACTGCACATGTTTCCTTGCAGGTAATTATGGTTAACAGAAGAAGACAATAATTTCAAGCACCTTCCTTTTAAAGGTGCCAGTCTGCTTTTCTAATTCAGCATGACCGAGTGATATCAGGTGCCTTGTCTGTTAAAAGGGTTTTCCAAGATTTTTTCACGGATGACCTCTATCCTCTGGATAGGTAAACTGTATAGGATAAGTGGTTCCGGCACACGGAACTACAGCCGATCAACTGTAATGAGACGACATGGACGCCGTGTGATAGCACTAACTTCTTTTGCGCTTATCAAGCACAGTGCCGTACATTGTATAGCGGCTGTGCTTGGTATCGCGCTCAGACTCATTCACTTGAATGTGGCAGAGTTGCTCCTAGGCCACGTGACACATGAACGTGTCGTCACTTGGCCTAGGAAAAGCAGATAGAAGGCAGTGACGCTCACAGTAGCTCTGCTGCCTTCTTAAACAGCTGATCGGCGGGGGTCCACAGGATAGGTCATAAGTATAAAAATCTCGGAAAACCCCTTTAACACTTTCTTTTGAGCGAATGAGAAGACCACTAAAATGATGTTGGCAGGTCATTTTGTGGCAGGGCTAAAATGCTGGGGAAATGAGGTTTTTGTGATTAACTTCATTTTCATGGCAAGTAATACGGTAACTCTGCAATTAATTGCAATTCATCTAATCCCTCTTCATAATAATCTAGAGTTAATCAAATTTCCACAAAAAAAACAAACCAAAAAACAGCAAACTTTGTGAAAACAAACCAAAGTCAGTCTCAAACATTTTGGCTATGGCTGTGGCTGTAGTTTTGTGGGAAAAGATTCAGTAAAACTTGTAATTGATACATGTAAACCTGTGCTCTTTTTATGCTTAGGAGTCATGTGGGCGGTCCTATCCTGTACGCTCAGTTGTGCTGAGTTAGCTGTCAATCAGAGACTGGCACTACCCACATGACTCCTAAGAGCAAAGGTTTATAAGGCTACTTTCACACTAGCGGCACAGACCTCCGGCAGGCTGTTCCGTCGGGTGAACAGCCTGTCGGATCCGTCCTGCCGCTAGTGACCGTGTGCCCCCGGACTGCCGCTTCGTCTTCATCGACTATAATGGGGGCGGTGCGGAGTTCCGGCGGAGGCACGGCAAGAGGCTGCTGGAATAAATGTCGGACATGTCGTAGTTTTATTCTGGAAGCCTCTCGACGTGCGCTGCCGTGCCTCTGCCGGAACTCCGCCCCCATTATAGTGAATGGGGACTGAGTGGCAGTCCGGGGGCACACGGAACAGCCTGCAGGAGGTCCGTGCCGCTAGTGTGAAAGTAGCCTAAATTAAAAATACATATCAATCTGCTCAGCTCCTCCTGCGCGATAATCTGCTGCCTGCCGATTACTGTATTTTCATGGCGACAGGTTCCCGGTAACTTATATTTTGCTATGATTTTATAAAGTATAGGGTGTTATGAAATGCTTTGAAGTTTTTGTTGTGGCTGAGTTTTTATTAAAGAAGCAGTTTTTGAAAATGAGTACGATTGGACATAACCTCATCCACTACATCGTACTATATAGCTGATGGGGTTATTTTTCCCCCCCACAGTGCAACGAAAACACAGAAAAGTCACAGCAACATTCCATGTGTGAACACAGCCTCATGATCACGACAACAGAAAGCCCCTCCCCCGCATATCCCATAGCATTGCTCTTACCGTAGCCTCATTGCAGACTGTGCACTTCACCACATGCTGATGAAGCTTCCCGTCCAAATTAATGAGGGACTGGCACACACGGCAGTTTATTACAGGAACGCCACTGGCATCCGGGCTGACGATTGCTGTATACGGAGGTGGCAATTCAGCTGCAGAGAAACATTTGGAGAGAACCGACTGTCAACATTTGGTAAAAACATAAGCGGCCTACAACAACTAGTCATAATATGTAATAACAGCTAGAAATCCCAATTATTGCATCTACACCCTAAGGCCCCATTCACATGACCGTAGGGCCACCGTGCCCGTGTTGCGGACCGCAAAGCGTGGGTCAGCAAAACACAAGCACTGGCCATGTGGCTTCCGCATTGCGGTGAGAACCCACTGACTTGAGAGGGTCCACGATCCGCAAGATGCAGCAAAAGATAGGACATGTTCTATCTTTTGCGGAGTGGAGGCACGGACTCGGGAGCCCATAGAAGGACTTCAGCGAGTTTCCGCAGGCTTCCGGGTCCGTGCCTTCACAAAAAGATAGAAGATGTCTTATATTTTGCCGTATCTTGCAGATCGTGGACCCATTCAAGTCAACAGGTCCACACTGCGATGCAGAGTTTACACGGCTGGTGCCTGTGTTTTGCGGACCACAACACAGGCGGGGGGGGGGGCCTTACGGTCCACAAATAGGCTTACAATCAGCAACTAAGAGATGGCTGTGTCTGGTCTGAAATAATGCACCTCCTATAGAGCTGGACACAGTAAACCACAGCAGCCAAGTTAGGACTCATTTACACAGCCAGAATTTGCTCCGTATTTTGTTGAAGTATTTGTAAGCCGAAACAGAGAGCGGAAAGTAAAGAGAGAAAAAGTGCGGTGGAAAGATTCACTCTTCAGTGCTTTAGACGCTAAAGAGGCAAAATATGCAAGTGGGCACGAAGCCTTAGGCTACTTTCACATCTGCATTTTTCCTTTCTGGTATTGAGATCAGTCATAGGATTTCAATACTGGAAAAAAACGCTTCTGTTTGTCCCCATTTATCGTCAATGGGAACAAAACTGAACTGAATGGAACGGCGAGCACCAGAAAGCATTCCGTTCCGTTGGGTTCCTTTGCTGGACAGAAAAATGCAAGTGAGTCATGGGATGTGAAACAAGACGGATCCGGCATGAAACACAATGTAAGTCAATGGTGTCGGATCCGTTTTCTCGGACACAAAAGAAAACTGACAATGGTTTTAGAGACGGATCCGTCATGGCTATTTTAGAGATAATACAACCGGATCTGTTCATGACGGATGCAGACGTTTGTATTATAGGGACGGGAGCGTTTTTGCCGATTCATGACGGATCCCTCAAAAACGCAGATGTGAAAGTAGCCTTATAATTCTTTAAAAGGAAAAGGAATGTATTACAAATTTTATTTTTACTAATTGAAACTGTTTCTAAGTTCTTTTTTCTAATCACTTTATTTTCTGATGGTTGCTTTCTTCGTGGTATTTCTGTATATGATTAAGAGACGGCCATCGAGCTGCTGAGAACAGCATTCAGAGAGATGTTTGCAGCAGCCACCATGTATCCTAGGAATCTGTATTCTAGAGATGATCCAGGAGGGCAGAGTAACACATTCTGTCAGTCCGTGCGCTACACATTCTAATTTGCGCAATCTATATGCTGTATAACCTATAAATTTTATGAAACCTAAGGAGCCTCTGGAGTCCGCTCCGCTACTTTCACACTAGCGCTGTTTGAATCCGGCGTTCAATTCCGGCACCGGAACTGCCCACCGGATCCGGAAAAACGTGTGAAAACGGATTTGAATCCTGATCAGGATTTTGATCACAATGAAAAAATGCATTGGAAAAAACGGATCCGCCATTTAAAGACTTTAACTTTTTTTTCACATTTTTCAGGTTTAACATGCAAAAGCCGGATCCGGCGTTCAGTCAAAGTGTTCAGGATTTTTGGCCGGAGGTAAAAATACAACATGCTACGGTTTTCTGAAAAGCCTGGTCAGTCAAAAAGACTGAACTGAAGACATCCTGATGCATCCTGGACGGACTCTCCATTCAGAATGCATGGGGATAAAACTGATCAGTTCTTTTCCGGATTTGAGCCCCTAGGACGGAACTCGGCGCCGGAAAAGAAAAACGCTAGTGTGAAAGTACCTTAGCCATACCGACTTTTGAAGATAAGCAGCATAAGTTAAAAATGACGCTGAAAATATTGCATACGGCATAATTTGCTACTTTTTTTATGCCACTATTGTGTGAAATCATTGATACATTTTCCACATTGACTTCTATGGGAAGTGTTTTAGGCATGTTCTGTGACCTACCACAGTGTGGGAAGGGGTGAGCTGTGACCATCACCTACTGTGAATAGCCATTTCAAGATTTTATTGGTTTTAAAGAGGACCTGCCCCCTCTCCTGCTATTTCTATTTTGGTAACTCCTTACATTCCCCATGTACTAACAATTCTGTGTATTATTCCTGCTAGAAGTTTATGAATTAATTGCTAGCAGCAAAGGGACAGATGGGTGTTACCAGTGTGTGTGTGTGTGGGGGGCGGGGGGGGGGCGGGTGTCCCTGCACCATCTGACACCAGCAGCACTGATTGGACAGAGTCAGACACACCCACTACTGGTAACACCCAGCAGTACCTTTACTGCAGACTTCTGTCAACTTATTTGTAAACTTCTAGCAGGAATAATACAGGAATGGCACAACTTAGAGGCATAAGAACATATGCTCCAGAATTCGTATTACATGGGGAATGAAAGTAGTTACCTACGACATTTAAAATATAAAAAAAAATAAAAAAGAAGATAATTGCCATATACTTTTAAAGACTATGTACACCTTTGGGGGCTAATTTGTTTTATTATTGCATTATACTCATTTTGAGTTAAAAATATTTTTTTTAGTTAGTCTTTAATAAAAAAAAACTTTAACCACAGTTTTTGTGCAGTATGGAGTCATCTAGTAGCAGGATCAGAATCTTCACTCTGTACCATCTGGCAGCTCAGCAGAGGCTCCTTATCTTTGACCTTATAAACACTCATTATACTGTAGCTCCATTCTTATCCTACTGACAACAATGTGGCTTAAAGGGGTTATCCGAGTTATGGGAAAAAAAATAAAACCTAACTAAATTAATCAGGATATACATATACATTAGTCAAGCTTGATTTTTTGAAAAAAGAACGATCCTTACACCTTTTCTAGGTTCTGTTATTGCTGTGTTTACATGCAGCAGTAACAACAATAACTCATCTCTCCCTCATGAATATTTGTGGGAGGGGTTGATTTCAAAAGAAAACCCTCCCCCCCCCCCCCCAATATAATAAATGGGGATGGAGTGGCAGCACTAGCGGCAGGGCCAGTCCGGCAAGGTGACAGGCTATTCAACTGCTGTAACAGCCTGCCGATAATATAAAAGTATCATAAGCCAGTGTTTCACAACCAGTGTTCCTCCAGCTGTTGCAAAACGACAACTCCCAGCATGCACAGGCATGCTAGGAGTTGTAGTTTTGCAAAAGCTGTAGGCACAACGGTTGGGAAACAATGCCATAAGCTATATTAGATTCATATACCTATATCTTGATAGAGATATAGGATTTATAAATTACGGTAGCTAATAAACTTTTGAATAAACACCTATTTCTGTTGTAGCTGATATAACCTTATTATACATTATTTACTTTTTTCTTCAAGTGGGCGGTCTTCACTGGAACGGAGCAGCCAGCCATACAAGTGCCGAATGAAGAGCTGCGGCAGTGGTGAGGATCGCGCATATGCGATCAGCTATTAGCCACAGGGAGGAACTTGGAGGGAGCCGCGGCACAAGTGAGGATCGCGCATGCGCGATCAGCTATTAGCCGCAGGGAGGAACTTGGAGGGAGCCGCGGCACAAGTGAGGATCGCGCATGCGCGATCAACTCACAGCCGCACGGACTGTAATGCAGAGAGGTGGGGGCGTGGCCAAGGCTGATGACGTTCCGTTGACATGGCTTAGTCACTCCGACAAGCAAAGAGCTCCATGTCAACGGAACGTCACAGCTGATGACGTGGGCGGTCACATGACTGTTTAGTGTAGCAGAGAAACGGCACAAGATAGGTACAGCAAGTGATTTAGGAAAACTAAGGTATAGGAGAAATAAAGCCATAAAGATAAGGTTAAGTTAACTCGGATAACCCCTTTAAGTAAGTGTAGAGATAAGGTTTATTAGATGACCAGCACAAAGTGAAAGTAAAAAACTATAAATCACACAGCTAGAAAAACTGTTAACCCCTTGTGACAGAACGGAGGTCGGCACTTTAAAGATGGCATCTGCTTGCGCATGCAATAGGCGCCAAAGCTGCCAGGTTTCTGCTGTTTCAGCAGAGGCCCGTGGCAGAAGAATGCGATCAGCCGTAATGCTGATTGCATACATATAACCCCTGAGATACCGTGGTCGAATGTGACCTCGGCATCCGAGTGGTGCAGACATGGCAGCGCACGTAACAGCGTTCCCCGGCTGAGATTGAGCAGTGATAGTTATCCATTACTGGAATGTTCCGATAAAGACCTGCAGGTGGCAGCACTGTATAGGAATGCAGTGAATGACATAATCTGTGATGGTTATATACCCAGAATGTCACAGAACACAATTGGCAATCTAGTGATTGACAGTTATAGTCACCTAGGGCGACTTAAAAAAAAAAAAAAAAGTTTATAAAAATATAATAAAAAAAAAAAAGTTCAAATCACCCCCCTTTGCCTAAAATAAAATTAAAAAATTAAATAGCGTCAGTGTCTGAAAATGCCCGTACTATTACAATACTACAATATTTACAGTATCCTTTACGGCAAATGGCGTAACAGAAATAAAATTCAAAAATGGCCAAAATAAATAAAAGTGATCAAAATAAAAAATAAAAAAATCACACACACTTCAAAATGGTATCTCCCCACAAAAAAATAGCCCTCACACAGCTCCTTATGCATAATTACAAATAAGTTATAGGGGTCAGAATATGGAGATGAAAAGAAATACTAACAAATACTTAAAACAAAATACGGAGCAAATTCTGCATGTGTGAATGAGTCCCAACTTGGTCGAGATTTACTGTCTGCTTTGACTGCGTCCAGGTCTATAGGAGGTGCATTATTTTAGACTAGACGCAGCTATCTCTCAGTTGCTGATTGTAAACCTATTTGTGGTAGTGAGCAGGCCTGTAATTAGGCCCCATTTACACAACCATAAGGCCCCCCCCAGCCCGTGTTGCGAATCCCAAACTGTGTGTCCATAAAACATGAGCACCAGCCGTGTGAATTCCGTATCGCAGTGCCAACCCATTGACTTGAATGGGTCCATGATCAGCAAGATACGGCAAAAGATAGGACATGTCCTTTAACATAGTAAAAATACAGATCCTGCTACTAGAGAATCTCAAGGCTGTACACTCTGTAAGGGCTCAAAATTTTTAATAAAGACCAATTGAAAAAAAAAGATTTTTAGCTAAAAATGAGTATAATGCCATAATAAAATAAAATGCCCCTAAAGGTGTTCATAGCCATTTTATTACTGCATTGTATTAATTTTGAGCTAAAAATCATGTTTCAAATTGGTCTGTATTACAAACATGGAACCCTTTTTTCTGTACAGAGCTGAGATGCTCTAATAGAGGGATCTGAATTTTCTCTCTTTTCCGTTAGCCACCTAATCTGATGGGCTCCTTACCTCTGCTTTCTGATGTTACAAACACTCATTATAGCTCAGTTCTTATCTTACTGAGAAGAGTGTGGCTTACAGAAGTGTTTATGACCTCTTAGTAATTTATAGATAAGGGTACTTTCACACTTGCGTTTTTCTTTTCCGGCATAGAGTTCCGTCACAGGGGCTCTATACCGGAAAAGAACTGATCAGTTTTATCCCCATGCATTCTGAATGGAGAGTAATCCGTCCAGGATGCATCAGGATGTCTTCAGTTCAGTCATTTTGACTGATCAGTCAAAAGAGAAAACCGTAGCATGCTACGGTTTTATCTCCGGCGAAAAAAACTGAAGACTTGCCTGAATGCCGGATCCGGCATTTTTTCCCATAGGAATGTATTAGTGCTAGATCCGGCATTCAGAATACCGAAATGCCGGATCCGTCCTTCCGGTCTGCGCATGTGCAGACTGAAAAAAAGGTGAAAAAAATAATTGCCGGATCAGTTTTGCCGGATGACACCGGAAAGACGGATCCGGCATTTCAATGCATTTTTTCGACTGATCCGGCATTTTTTCGACTGATCAGGATCCTGATCAGTCTTACTAATGCCATCAGTTGGCATACGTTTTGCCTGATCCGGCAGGCAGTTCCGGCGACGGAACTGCTTGCCGGATCTCTCTGCTGCAAGTGTGAAAGTACCCTTAGAGTTATTATATGACAGCACAAAGTAAAAGAAAAAAGTACCATTCACACAGCTAGATAAACAGTTAACCCTTTGTGACAGAACGGCTCAATATTTTTAATTAAGACCAATTGAAAAAATGATTTTTAGTCAAAAATTTGCCTGCAAAGGTGTACATAGCCTTTAATTTGTCTTGTGCCCTACAATTACAAATGTGGCACTTTACAAGGCTTTATTCACATTCAAAAACTGTAAAACTCCTTTAAGAAAGGACCCGTCATCTCTCCTGTTTTATCAACTAGTTGCATTCCCCATGTAATAAAAATATGTGAAAAGATGCACCAGAATTGTTATGTTGTGATGTTCCTCTGTTATTCATACTAGAAGCTTATGAATGGATTGCCAGCAGTCTTCAATAACAATCTGACTGGGTGTTACCAGCTGGGGGGGTGACCCTGCACCACTTGCCACTATCCAATTAGTTCATGCCAGTGTCAGGCTGTGCAGGGACATACTCCAACTGGTAACACCCAGTTGGACCTTTATTACAGGCAATGTATTCACAAACTTCTAGTAGGAATAATAAAGGAATGTAAGAATAGATGTTCCAGAATTGCTATTACATTGAGAATGCAAGTAATTACTAAAACAGACATGTCAGGAGAGGTGACAAGTCCTCTTCAACGCATTTGCGCCACTTTTTCTACATAATGCATTAGAATGCCTTCACACACGGCAGATTTTCCTGCCAAACATTTCTGCAACTGAACATTTGTTCTGCTCATCAGAACTAGAAGATTTTTGTCAGCAAGTGCATGGATTCCTGCAAGCCCCATTCACATGAATGACACTGATTTTCAGTCACTGAAATCTCTGCAACAAAATCTGGCGCATGTGAAGGCATCCTTTAAAGGGCATCTGTCAGCAGTTTTGTACCTATGACACTGGCTGACCTGTTACATGTGCGCTTGGCAGCTGAATACATCTGTGTTGGTCCCATGTTCATATGTGCCCGCACTGCTACAAATCTGCTGACAGATGCCCTTTAAAGGAGTTTTCACAGAATGACATGAATATACCACCACCCCCACTGATCACAAGTTCGGGGGTCCCATGTCCCCATGCACATCATTGCTCTACGTCAAGTCTATGGGGCTGCCAAATACAGCACTTATTATCTTTTGCCAGTGCCGGACTGGGGTCCTTGGGCACAACAGAGGAAATGACTCCATCAAACTCTGTCTTCTGCTGTCCTGTACGGTCTGAATGGAAGGGCAGTGTGCATACCAGACTGCTGCCCCACTCAAACTGGGGGCATGGGACCCTCCCATCCTTGTGTTCAGAGGGGGTCTGAGTTATCAGACACTTAACTATCCCGTGGGTAGGTGACAAGTTGACATCCCCTTTAAATACATGTTCATGGTCTTGAAAAATATAATCCACAGCCTCATGGTGTCCATTGTCTCTTTGTGAAGATAAATCACATGGCTGACTGTCTATTAAACTGACAGCAATTCACATGACATTATCGTCAGCGGGGGCGGAGGGCAGACAATGGGGACTCCGGCAATAGTCTGCAAAAATCATTTCAGAATTTTGTGACAAGAGAGGAAGGCTGTGAACTCGGCAGCTCTCAGAGGGGAGCGCAATTCTCCATCTTAAAACTATATGGTCAGTAATAAGTATAATAAATATGAAGAATACATGTGATAAAATACAGTATTAAAAGGCCTTCACATGGATTTGTTTCTTAAAGGACTTCTGTCACCCCCCAAAACTCATTTTTCATTTTTGGGCATATTAAAATCCTTATTGGACGACTATTCCCTATATAGGGCTCTTACCTTGTTCTGTGGCTTTGTTTCCTTAAAAAAAAAAAAAAAAAAAAAAGAGCTTTTAAAATATGCAAATGACTTTACTTGCTGGTAGCCGCCGCATCCTCCTTTTAAAAAAACGCCCCCTCCTCCTGTTGATTGACAGGGCCAGCGAGCGCTCTCCTCCTCCGGCTGGCCCTGTCAGCTTTTAAATCCCGCGCCTGCGCCTTACGCGTCTTCATTCGGCGCAGGCGCTCTGAAAGAAGGACGCTCGCTTCCTCAGCACTCCCTCAGTGCGCCTGCGCCGATGACGTCTTCTCTTTTGGGTTTAGAGGTGATGTCATCGGTGCAGGCGCACTGAGGGAGTGCTGAGGAAGCGAGCGTCCTTCTTTCAGAGCGCCTGCGCCGAATGAAGACACGTAAGGCGCAGGCGCGGGATTTGAAATGCTGACAGGGCCAGCCGGAGAAGGAGAGCGCTCGCTGGCCCTGTCAATCAACAGGAGGAGGGGGCGTTTTTTTAAAAGGAGGATGCGGCGGCTACCAGCAAGTAGATGCCCTACTTGCTGGTAGTGAAGTCATTTGCATATTTTAAAAGCTCGATTTTTAAGGAAACTAGGCCACAGAACAAGGTAAGAGCCCTATATAGGGAATAGTCGTCCAATAAGGATTTTAATATGCCCAAAAATGAAAAATGAGTTTTGGGGGGTGACAGAAGCCCTTTAAGAAAATCTTCAGACTCTTTCAGCAAAGGCTTGTGTTATGTCTATGAAGGTTCTCATTCATCCAGGTCCTGGTATATCAGTAATAATAAGTTCAGAACAACTTCTTCTTGGATTTTGTCTAGACATCTGACTGGCTTTCTCAATTGGAATGAATTGTACAAGGAATCTCTGGCATTAAATACTGGTGACTCAGCGTAATCTGTTTATCATAAGCAACACAGTTTCAGTCGTGCAAATGCAATTAATATCTTACCTCCATGAGGTCCTTGACAGCATGCTGAGAAATGATAAACAGACTGACTGAAGCGTGAGTCACCAGTATTTAATGCCAGTGATTCCTTGTACAAATAATTCTTATAGAGAAAGCCAGTTAGGTTCTTCAAGAGAACATAACAAACCCAGTTGCTCTGAATTATCACTACCGATAAATACTTGTCTTGTTTGTAAAACGGCAAGACTGGAGCATCTTCTGTAAGGGTGCTTTCACACTAGCGTTATTCTTTTCCGGTATTGAGTTCCGTCCTCGGGGCTCAATACCGGAAAAAAAACTGACCAGTTTTATCCTAATACATTCTGAATGGAGAGCATTCCGTTCAGGATGCATCATTTCAGTCCCGCTTACGTTTTTTGGATGGAGAAAATACTGCCGCATGCTGCAGTTTTATCTCCGGCCAAAATTACTGGTCACTTGCCGGAATGCCGGATCCGGCATTAATTTACATTGAAGTGTATTAGTGCCGGATCCGGCAGTAAGTGTTCCGGCAAAACGGATCCAGCTTTCCAGTCTGCGCATGCGCAGACCTTTAAAAATGCAAAAAAAATATTAATACCGGATCCGTTTTTCTGTACGACACCTGAGAGACGGATCCGTTATTTCAATGCATTTGTCAGACGGATCCGCATCCGGATCCGTCTGACAAGTGCTATCAGTTTGTGTCCGAAATCCTCTGCCGCAAGTGTGAAAGTAGCCCAAGAACCATTTCTCTGTTACTCCTCCTTCAAATGTGTGAACAAATTGACGACCTGTTCTTATGTACCGGCTCTTCATTTGGAGTCATTTTACCATCACATTCTACTCTGCTCGTTCCCAGGGATTACGACCACCACTGCAGCACAGATACAAGGTGGCTGGGACGGGAGCTGCTGCGCATGATTCGCCTATTCGCGCTCCCAGAGAGGCCAGCACTTTTGCCTATAATGTGAAGCACGACCACTGCTGCTGGATTGCAGGGTGGTTGTAACTCCTGGATACGAACAGTGTATAATGTGATGGAAAAAGGACTCTAGCCAGCAAAGGAAGCAATCTGGACAATCGCAATACATTAGTGCCTTGTAGTAAGTTTCTCTACATGATAAATGCCACCCCCTTTTAAATTCGGTACCAGTATTAAACCATTTCCCCTGCTGCATTGCACAGTGCCCACTGAAGTGAAATAAGAGGTCACATACAGGTCTGCAGAGCAAGAGCTGCTCAACAACCTGGGAACTAAAGGGGAAGGTCCTTCATATAATATATGAGGGGGAGCAGATGAGAATGACCCACATTGCTCTATATTAAAGCAAACTTAAAAAATAAATCAGTTTCTCTCCGCTCACCGGGGCGGCATGGCCTCTTCAGCAGAAAATACATTTTAATCTAATTTCGGTAGCTAATGAGTCTTCATTTGCTTAAATCCTTGGTGAAGCCTCTTAATTTCTAATAACCACTAAGCGCTAATTAACTGAAGCACGATAAGGCCTAGTTCACACGAACGTTTTTTTGCGAGTGTACGGGCCGTTTTTTTGTGTTCCGTATACGGTCCGTATACGGAACCATTCATTTAAAAAAAAAAAAACGAATGTGTTCCGTATGCATTCCGTTTCCGCATTTCCGTTTTTCCATTCCGTTGAAAGATAGAACATGTCCTATATTTGGCCGCAAATCACGTTCCGTGGCTCCATTAAAGTCAATGGGTCTGCAAAACAAACTGAACACGTACGGAAATGCATCCGTAGGTCTTCCGTATCTGTTCAGTTTTTGCTGAACCATCTATCTAAAATGTTATGCCCAGCCCAATTTTTTCTATGTAATTACTGTATACTGTATATGCCATACGGAAAAACGGAACAGAAAAACGGAACAGAAACGGAAACACAACGGAACTCAAAAAGGAACAACGGATCCGTGAAAAACGGACCGCAAAAAACTATAAAAGCCATACGTTCGTGTGAACTAGGCCTAAGGCTCCATTCACACGTCTGCAAAATGGGTCCGCATCCGTTCCGCAATTTTGCGGAACGGGTGCGGACCCATTCATTCTCTATGGGGACGAAATGGATGCGGACAGCACACAGTGTGCTGTCCGCATCCGCATTTGCGGTGCGCGGCCCTGATCTTTGGGTCCGCAGCTCCGTAAAAAGATAGAGCATGTCCTATTCTTGTCCGCAGCTTGCGGACAAGAATAGGCATTTCTATGGGGGTGACGGGCTGGTGTGTTGCGGACCCGCAATTTGCGGGTCTGCAACACACTACGGACGTGTGAATGCAGCCTAAGAGTCGGCCAATATGTACCTGCGCTGAAACAGCCCCGAGCTGCCCCTCAAGAAGTTTCCCTGCTCTTCAGATGATGGAGAAGGTTCTAGAAAAGACCTGTGTAATGACTCTAAAGGTACATTCACACGACCGCGCCGTGTTTTGCGGTCTGCAAATTGCGGATCCACAAAACACGGATGCTGCAAGTGTGTGTCCCGCAGTTTGCGAAATGGAACGGGTGGCCCATTATAGAAATGCCTATTCTTGTCTGGGACATGCTCTATATTTTTTGCAGGGCCCCGGAGCAACAGATGCAGACACAGCCCACGGTGTGCTGTCCACATCTTTTGTGTCCCCATTGAAATGAATGGGTCTGCACCCCTTCTGCAAAATTGCGGAACAGATACCGACCTATTCTTACGATTGTGTGAATGTGCCCTAAACAGCATGACAATGAGGACTGGATAAAAACCGTTTTTATACATTTTGAAGGATTTTATTCTCTGAAAATATGGCTCTTGTATGGCAGTGAACCCCCTTTTTGGTCCTTTCAGACACTTGAATTTTCTTGGGCTATACAGAGACAAGCTGAGCGCTGCAACCTGGGGAATTCAGCAATTGCACCCCCTTTATCATTTATTTATGGTAGGTCATAGACATAAATGTATATTTGGGAGAAAATACTATATACTAAAATTGTATATAAAAGTTGCTAAGTCCTGCCAGAAACTGCTAAAAGGGGTTATGTCATGAAACCTATTCTATATTTTTCAAATCAGCACCTGGACCTGAATCTGTATAGCGCCACCTTATTTTTCCCTTGGCACCCCCACGATCCGGTGCTTCTAGGACGGTGACATCCAGTCAGACACATGCAGATCAATCCAATTCTAATGAAAGGGCCTAGGCATCAATTCCAAGCACAGCCACTGTGCAATGTATGGCGCTGTGCTTTGGATGCTGTGAGGAGGCTGCAGCACTCACCGGAGCATCACGGCCTCTTTGTGATGGTGCTGGGAATCGGGTCCGCATCGTTCTGATATTGATGACCTATCCTGAAGTGTCCCGAGGTCATCAACCCCTTTAGGCCTCCTGTACACGACCGTATGGCTTTTTCAGTGTTTTGCGGTCCGTTTTTCACGGATCCGTTGTTCCGTTTTTTGTTTCCGTTGAGTTTCCATTTTTCTGTTCCGTTTTTCCATATGGCATATACAGTATACAGTAATTACATAGATAAAATTGGGCTGGGCATAACATTTTCAATAGATGGTTCCGCAAAAAACGGAACGGAAACGGAAGACATACGGATGCATTTCCATATGACTTGAATGGAGCCACGGAACGTGATTTGCGGGCAATGATAGGACATGTTCTATGTTTAAACGGAACGGAAAAACGGAAACGGAATGCATACGGAGTACATTCCGTTTTAGTTTTTTTTGCGGAACCATTGAAATGAATGGTTCCGTATACGGAACGCAAAAAACGTCCAGTAAACGGGGGGAAAAAAAACGGTCGTGTGCAGGAGGCCTTAATTGGACAGCAGGAAGGAAGGTTTTGCCTTCTGTGCTATACAGCAAACTAATCCACAATTCAAAGACTAGGAATAAGGGACCTGCTCACAAGAGCTTACAATCTGTCAGGAAACAGACGTGACACAGAGGGTAAAAGTGCTTGTTTTGTACAAATAGGGTAATACACATAAAGCTGCGGTATCGGTCAATGTACAGATATAAAATGTATTTTAGTGCTAGCAGTCTGGGGATAGTGTTTGAAAAGTGAACGGGTTCCGAGGAATAATGTAGAGGGCTGGGAGGTGAACAGCTAAGAGTTAGGCCTAGTTCACACGACCGTATGGCTTTTATTGTTTTTCACGGATCCGTTGTTCCGTTTTTGAGTTCCGTTGTGTTTCCGTTTCCTTTCCGTTTTTCCGTTCCGTTTTTCCGTATGCCATGTACAGTATACAGTAATTACATAGAAAAAATTGGGCTGGCCATAACATTTTCAATAGATGGTTCAGAAAAAACGGAACGGAAACAGAACGGAAACGGAAGACATACGGATGCATTTCCGTTTTTTTTTGCGGACCCATTGACTTGAATGGAGCCACGACCCGTGATTTACGGCCAAATATAGGACAAGCTCTATCTTTCAACGGAACGGAAAAACGGAAATACGGAAACGGAATGCATACGGAACACATTCCGTTTTTTTTGCGGAACCATTGAAATGAATGGATCCGTATACGGACCGTATACGGAACACAAAAAAACGGCCCGTACACTCGCAAAAAAAAACGTTCGTGTGAACTAGGCCTTAGGCCTCCTGCACACGACCGTTGTGTGCACCCGTGGCCGTTGTGCCGTTTTCCATTTTTTTTCACGGACCCATTGACTTTCAATGGGTCCGTGTAAAAAACGGAAAATGCACCGTTTTGCAGCCGCATCCGAGATCCGTGTTTCCTGGCCGTGAAAAAAATATGACCTGTCCTATTTTTTTCACGGCCAACGGTTCACGGACCCATTCAAGTCAATGGGTCCGTGAAAGAACACGGATGCACACAAGATTGGCATCCGTGTCCGTGATCCGTGGCCGTAGGTTAGTTTTTATACAGACGGATCCGAAGATCCGTCTGCATAAAAGCTTTTTCGTGAAAACTCAGAACCGACAGTATATTCTAACACAGAAGCGTTCCCATGGTGATGGGGACGCTTCTAGTTAGAATACACTACAAACTGTGTACAAGACTGCCCCCTGCTGCCTGGCAGCACCCGATCTCTTACAGGGGGCCGTGATCAGCACAATTAACCCCTTCAGGTGCGGCACTGTAAGAGATCAGGGCTGCCAGGCAGCAGGGGGCAGACCCTCCCCCCCTCCCCAGTTTGAATATCATTGGTGATGGGGACGCTTCAAGTTAAAATATACCATCGGATTGGAGAAAACTCCGATCTGATGGTATAAAAGGGACTCCAGACTTTACATTGAAAGTCAATGGGGACGGATCCGTTTGAAATGGCACCATATTGTGTCAACGTCAAACGGATCCGTCCACATTGACTTGCATTGTAATTCAGGACGGATCCGTTTGGCTCCGCACGGCCAGGCGGACACCAAAAAGACTTTTTTTTCATGTCCGTGGATCCTCCAAAAATCAAGGAAGACCCACGGACGAAAAAACGGTCACGGATCACGGGAAAACGGGACCCGTTTTAAAAAAATACGTTCGTGTGCAGGAGGCCTTAAAGAAGTATTCCCATCCCATGGACATTGGGAATATATCGCAGGGATATGCCCCCAATGTCTGATAAGTGCGGGTCCCAGATACTTAGAATAGAGCCCACAAAGTACCAGAGGACGCACACCGAGCATGCATGGCCGCCACAACAGAGTACTGGCTCAGCTATTTCCGTAAAGCCCCATGAAAGTGAATGGAGCGGTGGCCACGCTTGCGCAGTGCGCTTCCCATTCATTTCAATGGGTCTCCCGAAAATAGCTGAGCGTGCCGCTTGGCTATTTTCGGCCCTCCCATAGAAATGAACTGAGGGCAGCCCTGCGCAAGTGTGCCCAATGTGCCACTCGTTTCCCTCCGGCACTTTGCGGGCTGCGTTGTAAGTATAGGTGGGACCTATTACCTATCAGACATTGGGGACATATCATAGCAATATGCCCCCAATGTCCAAGATGAGAAAATAACTTTGTTTTCGAAGAATTCAATATTATGATTTATTTTAATGTACTTCTTTCTCTATGAACTGTGCATCCATAACAGTTATGTATGGGCAGTGAATGGTAGATACTGGCAGCTTTAGCCTAATTTCCAGGGTGATGGGCTAGTCCCACCCCTTGGCTAGAGGGAGTCTTAGTTGTGTAAAGCTACAAGCAAAACTGCCAGTGAACAACTTAACGGGGCAGTCTCATCATTGATGAGGGTCCCAGAGGATGGACCCCACGAACCATAAAAAGTATGCAATATACTTACAATATGCCATCACTTTACAAGATGGAATAACCCTTTAACCCCTTAAGGACCTTGCCATTTTTTATCTTTATTTTTTGCAAATCTGACATGTGTCACTTTAAGTGGTAATAACTTTAAAACGCGTTTACTTATCCAGGCCATTCTGAGAATGTTTTCTCATCACATATTGTACTTCATGTTAGTGGTAAAACTGAGTCAAAAAAGTCATTTTTATTTACAAAAAAATACCCAAATTTACAAAAAATTTGGAAAAAGTTGCAAATTTACAAATTTTAAATTTCTCTACTTTTATAATAGATAATAATAACTCCAAAAATAGTTATTACTTTACATTCCCCATATGTCTACTTTATTTTGTGAATGCCATTTTATTTTTTAGAAGCAAATCTTGAAATTTTTCTGAAAATTTCCAAAGACCACTTTTTAAGGACCAGTTCAAGTCTGAAATCGCTTTGTGAGGCTTACATAATAGAAACCACCCAAAAATGACCCCATTTTAGAAACTACACCCCTCAAGGTATTCAAAAGTGATTTTACTAACTTTGTTAACCCTTTAGGCGTTTCACAAGAATTAATGGAAAATGGAGATGAAATTTCAGAATTTCACTTTTTTGGCAGATTTTCCATTTTAATCCATTTTTTCCAGTAACAAAGCAAGGGTTAACAGCCAAACAAAACTCAATATTTATTACCCTTATTCTGTAGTTTACAGAAACACCCCATATGTGGTCATAAACTTCTGTACGGGCACACGGCAGGGCGCAGAAGGGAAGGAATGCCATATGGTTTTTGGAAGGCAGATTTCACTGGAATAATTTTAAGCTGCCCTGTCATTTGAAGACCCCCTGATGCAACCCTAGAGTAGAAACTCAAAAAAAAAATTACCCCATTTTGGAAACTACAGGATAAGGTGGCAGTTTTGCTGGTACTATTTTAGGGTACATATGATTTTTGGTTGCTCTATGTTACACTTTTTGTGAGGTAAGGGAACCAAAAATAGCTGTTTTGGCACCGTTTTTATTTTTTGTTATTTACAGTGTTCATCTAACAGGTTAGATCATGTGGCATTCTTATAGAGCAGGTTGTTACGGACACGACAATACCAAATATTGTTTATTTCAGTTTTACATAACAGCATTTTAGAAAAAAAAAGATATTTTTTTTTTGTGTCTCCATATTCTGAAAGCCATATTATTTTTTGTTTTTTGAGCGACTGTTATGTAGGGGCTAATTTTTTTCGGTATGAGATGACAGTTTGATTGGTACTATTTTGGGGTGCATAGCGCCACCTGCTGTTTTTTTATTTTATTTCTTTGTCCAGCTTCACTGAGATGGCCGCACATGCTCAGTTTGATCCTTCAACTGCCTCCTAAGCTGTGATAGGAAGAGAGTTCCAGAAGAAAGACACGCCCCCTGAGAAAGGACACTCCCCTTGAGCTGCCAGCTTGATATAAATCTAGCAGAACAATGAATGGGGAGATCTCTGGAATTATGTGAGGTACAGGGCTGCTTCTAGCTTTGTTAGAAAGAGATTGTCATGCACGGTAGTTTATGATGTCTGATTTTCATGGTTTACATTATGGAATTAACCCCTTTAAGGCTGGAATCATACATGCAGATTTTCAAGGCAATAACTTGAATGGATCTAAAAGTCTTTCCTATACAGTTTTCCTTCTGTCTTCAGCTGACATAGAAACACGTGTGCTTCCAGCCTCACATCATGTCTATTGGTTCAGGTCATCTGAGGCAGGCTCTTGCTATTTCTTTGTCACATGCCTTTTACACAGTTTAGAGGGGTTTGTCACATTATGTGAAAAAACGTAAACTGTCAAGACTCCAGTTTTTCAAGCAGTTTCCTATGCTATTAGTAAAATGCAGGAAACATTCATTTAAAGGGGTTGTTCGCCTTCAGGGGCCTTTCTGACAGACACCCCCCCCCCCTTCCGCAGAAGGAAGTGTACTTCCCTGCTCCCCACCGCTGGGTTCCAGCCCCTTCAGTCCCCGGCTGCCGCTGTCTTACTCTCGTCTCTGCATGTCAGTCTCCGGTTTTATGCGGGCTCTGTGGCCGCAGGGGTGACATGTCCGCTATGTGTAATGTCATTGGATCACTTGACACACTGAGGACACATCACTACTGCAGCTGTCACATGACCCGGTGGTGGAGGACTGAAGGAGCCGGGACCCAACAGATTCCCGTTAATCCATAAACGTTCTTCACACAGTTAGGTCAACAAAAAATGAAAAAGTTACATGGAGAGACAAAAATGAAAATATATGCTGCATCCTGAGGGCCATAATTAGCTGTGCAGCCCTTAAGCCCACCTGCATGCATTGCAGATTACGCACGGATATTCTGTGCAGATTAGGGATGAGCGAATTTCATATTTTGAAGTTAGCGTGCGGGTTCGTGTTGTGGTATTTACTCAATTGCGTTATGGATTCTGTTATTTAATCCATCATAATAGAAGTCTATTGCCTGCATAACGGATCCATCCGGTTTTTGTTATTTTGGGGGGGGGGGGGGGGGGGGGGGGGGGGGGGGGGGGGGGGGGGGGGGGGGGGGGGGGGGGGGGGGGGGGGGGGGGGGGGGGGGGGGGGGGGGGGGGGGGGGGGGGGGGAGTCCTCTCTTGCGTAACGGATGTTATGTAGCCCATAGACTTCTATTATGACGGTATGCCTCTAAAGGCATTCCGTTATGCATTCCGTCATGGAATTGCGGTATGGTCCGTGGTAACGGAATCCATAACGCAATTGAGTAAATACCACAACACGAACCCGCACACAAACTTCAAAATATGAAATTCGCTCATCCCTAGCGCAGATTTTTATACTGAATAACCACAGATTAAGGCCGAATGCACGCGGCCGTTTTCCGCGGGCCGAGAGCGGTCCGTGGTATGCCGGGCTGGATTCCCTGTTCAGAGGCAGGAGCGCACGGCGTCATTGGTTTCTAAGACGCCGTGCGCTTCATGCCGCCGCTGCACTACAGTAATACACTCGTATAGATCATACGAGTGTATTACTGTAGTGCAGCGGCGGCATGAAGCGCACGGCGTCATAGCAACCAATGACGCCGTGGGCTCCTGCTCTGAACAGGAATCCAGCCCGGCATACCACGGACCGCTCTCGGCCGCGGAACACGGCCGTGTGCATTCGGCCTAATACAGTGCCAGCAAAGTAAATGAGATTATACAAATCTAACCGACAGCTGTTCGGAAATTAAAATTGCTGGACAGAGTTAGAAATCCACCGCATGCCAATTGTTTCCGCAATAAAATCCGGGACAGTCCTGGCTTGTTACATCCTCTATGTAGCACCGCCCCTAACACCCACCTAGTTTATAGCTCCTCCCCCCAGCTAGTTACATAGTCACTGTCCCGTCCATGGACATAACATTACAGGAAGTAAAGGACTGCATGGACATGGTCATGTGACCATATCCCAAAAGGTAAGAATTACATTACAAAATCACAACTACCTTCATAAAGGATTAAATGATATTACTGCAAACCGGAAAATCCCTTTAAAGAGGCTAATTTAAATAGGTCACTGTAAAGCCTCAATCAAATGTCCGTGTTTAAATCTGTGAAAAGGTGGTCAGGTGATGCCTCCGTAAAGATGCCCATGAAGGATCCGTGTGGGGTCCGGGTGTTCGTTTTTTGCTGTCCGTGTGTCATCCCTGTTTCACGACACTGTGCAGCTGAAAAAATTATTTTCAAAGCATCTCTTCCGAATGAACCGTGAAACACGGATGAAACACAGATGGCATTTGTGTTGCATCCGTGTTTTCACAAACTCAGACTATAATGGGCGTGATGGATCTGTGAACAAAGACAAAAAAAAGAGCATGCCTTCGTGCTAAAAACATGGACCCACGGACCGTGGTAAAAAACTGATTTGTGAATACACACATTAAAATGAATGGGTACGTGTGCTGTCCGTGAGAACTGCAATCTTCTGGCACCATTAAGGATTATGAAGGCAGGTTGGTTGGCTGCAGTTTAGCACTGGAATTGTACTGGCCTAGTAGTATTCTGGGTGATGGGTGTCTAAGCCATAGTCCCTCACCTTACAGCATTGTCTTTAATGTTAGTTGCAGCTGTTAACTGCTGTTTGTCTTCTCATGGATTCGCATGAGGAAAAATAATCTGATCTCAATAGAGAATCTGTATCAGGAGCAGGAGCTCAGACGTGTGTCTCTGGACAGGAACTCCCCCTCCTGGCAGAAAGCAGGACCAGAGGGGAGGAACAGGGTGGTAGCCTTGTTCCTAGACAACCTTTTGTCCATCCTTATCTTTCTATAACTAACGGCCAGAAACGTATAAAATACAACAAAATACATAACCGTTTACCATTTTGTAATACCCCCAAGTCTGGGGGTACTACACATGTACAGAATATGTCATAAATGTCCTATGTGGAGAAGGGGGGTCCCCCAACCAGCTTTCCTTTAGTGGCTGCATGTGCATGACTTTTTTCCATCTACTTCTATGGGGGTTATGGAAGGGTGCTCAGCCATTTCTAAAACTGTAACAGAAGTGAATGAAGAGAGAGCCTTTGCTGCCTTGTTCACACAATGACGTTTCAATCATTACCAGAAATGGATCCATTTATTGTATTTTTAAAAATCTGTACAAGCCATAATAAAATTACTGTAACGTGATAAGCCTGAGAGGTTTCTAGAATCTAGAACACATTAATCTGTCTGCCCATCCCTATATCATTCCCAGTCTGATGCAGGCAGCGAGGCAGAAAAGTAGTCCGTGCTGGGCGCGAGTCGCTGTCACAGATGCTTTAACTATATTAACTCCACATGTGAGGCGACTGCACATCCTGTAACATCCTTTGGGGAGCACAGGCCAACACAGACGTCGCTTTCCTAAATACTTTTAGGAAAAAAATTTGATAAAAATCAGAAATGATCAACACAAACAATGGACATGCTGCATGATTTCTAAAGCCACGCTGCAGGACAATTTCTGCATGTAAAATTTCAGTACATGAGATTTTTGAAACGCTCTTTCCCTTAGGTCGATTCACACGTCCGTAGTGTATTACGGATCACAATACACCCGGCCCGGCACCGCCATAGAACTGCCTATTTTTGTCCGCAATTGCGGACAAGAATAGAACATGTTCTATTTTTTTCGGTAAATGCAGACCGGAAGATCGGGGCTGCGCTCCGGAAATGCCGATGTGGACAGCACACTGTGTGCTATCCGCATCTCTACCGGGCCCATAGAGAATGAACGGGTCCGGATTCATTCCGCAGCGTTGCGGAACGGATCCGGACCCATTCTAAACGGACGTGTGAATAGACCCTTAGGCTACTTTCACACTAGCGTCATAGGGTCTCAATACCGGAAAAAAAACGTTTCAGTTTTGACCCCATTTGTTGTCAATTGGGAAAAAAGGGAACTGAACAGGTGTTCCAAAATGCATTCTGTTCTGTTTGGTTGCATTCCCATACCGGAGAGCAAACAGCAGCATGCTGCGGTTTTCTTTCCGTCATGGGATGCCGAGCAAAACGGATCCGGCATGACCCACAAGGCAAGTCAATGGGGACAGATCCGTTTTCTCTGACCTAATAGAAAACGGATCCGTTCCCCATTGACTTTCAATGGAGTTCATGACGGATCCGTCTTGGCAATGTTAAAGATAACACAAACGGATCTGTTCATAACGGATGCAGACCGTTGCATTATCAGTAACGGAAGCGTTTTTTGCTGAGCACATCTAGCTGTCCGCATCCATTGCTCTTTTCTGTGGTCCGCAAAAAAAATATAACCTGTCCTATTCTTGTCCGTTTTGCGGACAAAAATAGGCAGTTATATCAATGGCTGTCCGTGCCGTTCCGCAAATGGAGGAACGCACGCGACGCCATCCATGTTTTGAGGATCTGCAAATTTGCGGACCGCAAAACACAGCAACGGTCGTGTGCATGAGGCCTTAGTCATACTTACCAACTCTCCCAGAAAGTCCAGGAGGCTACTGAACAAAGAGAAAATCTCCTTGAAGAGTTGGGAAATCTCCCAGATGCCGGGGAATCCTCAATGACCTTCAGAAAAAATAATCCTCTAGCTGAGTGTGGCTCACAGGCTGCGTCTGATCTCCAATCACACAGTGATGGAGCAGTGGAAATACAGTCACCCAGTGGATCACTGCTAAAAAGCTAATTTATTGCTAAAAGGGTTAATATTTACCATTAAGGGTAAAAATATTTTTCTACGGCTTGTCTGTTTTTTCAAGAGCTGAATATCGGTAACAACTTAATTTTCTGGCAGGAGGAAGGCGGGCCCTGCCCCTTTGGGTTAGGAGCTGTATAGTAGAGAGTCGGCAGTGGAAGTGTGAGGAGCTGCATGGGTCTGTGCAGTGTGAGGCCTACCACAGGGACCCAAAGCTCTGAGAGAAAGCATTGAGCTTCTATAGACTGTTTAGGACCAGAAGAAGCATGCATGGACAGTCAGTAAGGTAATCGCTCATTTATGGCAAAAGACCTTACTGCATGTAGACTGGGTATGTTGCTTCGGTGCTCACCACACTTCAGAGTCGGACTGGCTAGCTGTTTAAGTTTTGCATCCTACAGCCTGGGAACTGTAGTGTGATATTGTGAGAGCCATGGACGCCTTTGGACAATTTGGAGAGTAGTCTAGATTTAATAGATAGACTGAGTTACTGTAGCTACTATATAACTTGTTTTCTCATATACAGCCTTGGAAAGATTGTGTGTGCGCACTGCTGCCACCATTGAATTGCCTGCACCACCACAGAGTCCTGCCTTTCACCTCTGAATCCCACAACACCAAGAGCACCCCAATCACCACCAGGCAGGGGCCTCAATACAAGGGGAAGAAAGGGTGCAACCCTCCAATCACTGTACACTCGGCCCAGAGAGAGCTTGAGAAGGACAAGGCACTGTATTTACCATCATTTTCATTGCTGAGACCACCACTTCCATCACGTCTCTCCTTGTGGTCCGGGTCACTGCATAAAGGGTGCTTGGCCTGTTAAAAAGGACCTCGTCTAGCTGGAGCAGTGCGAGTGCTTTAAACCGCTGGTGCCAATGCAACAAGGTTGACAAGTGCCCTTAGTAAGAATTATCACCCCGTGCTCCTGCCATTCGAATGAAAGTGCACAAGGCTTTCTGCTCGTGTCTCCAGTCGGACATAAAATAGGATACTCAGGCTGAATACATCTGTTATGTTCTTACTCGCCACCGGATCGCCACAGGAGAAAGCTTGTCCCCCAAGTGATGCCTCCAAAAGGTAGAAAATAAACATGTTTTTTAGCCACAGGGCTCATTAAATAATTTTGTGTGATCACTGTGCCGGGATCTAATCTGTTCCCTTACAGTAAAATTGAGCAGCAATAGCTGAACTAGAAAATCTTGCATAGTCAGCCACGTCTGCCATAATATCAAGTCAGCGGTGATGAGAAATCGGTGACAGAAAAAAAGCCAGAAATTGAAATACAATTACTAACAGTCGTAGCTTTGCAATTTTCACAGCGATCAAGGAGGCATGCAGCCAGAAAGAGACTATTGTTATAGCGGTTAAATTGGCCAGATACAGATCCACTTTGCAAATTTAGTGACCGCAGTAACTGGAGTACAGCCCCCTTCTTATCCTGCAGTCTTACTGATGTTATGAGATTACAGCGTTTCATCAGGAGGGTCCCCTTTACATAAAGTAGGTGACAAGCAAAGGCTCCCAATTGTCAGTTTAAAGAGTATTTTGGTAATTTCAAGTTACCCCCTATGCACAAGATAGGGGTTAACTAGTAGATCGCTGGAACCCAGACCCATCACAAGTACCCCATAGTGGTGGTAAGTTGAGCATGTACACTGCCACTCCACTTATCAGTGTATGAGGGCTCAGCTATTTATGGCTGGTCCCACAGAGATGAAAGAAGAGCCAGTGCGCAGGCCCGACCTGCCACTCAGTTCAGGGTGCCCTTTAAGGCACAGGGCCCCTGTTCTTGTAACTGGTGGGGGTCCCATCAGTAGAACCTCCACTGTTCTAATAGCTATCCTCTGTCCAGAATGACCCTTTAACTTCCCATACTAAAAGGAATAAAAATAATGGCGGACCTGCTTACTCCAGGAATAACCAGTCGTATACAGGAGAAACCAAACGTGAACTGGCTGACTGGGCATGTGTGACCACCAGCACTGGACACAATAGGTGGACATTTCAAAGAAAATTAATAAAAAAATAAATAAATAAAACTGTTGCCATAACAAGCATAACAGCAATATCTAGATACAGAAATGTATTTTTAATTTTTTATTATTCCAATTGAAAAATGTTTGTTTTCTAAAAAAAAGTCAATGTAATATTTTATCTTGGGACAATCCCTTTAACTGAGCAACTTGTTTGGACAAAAATAACACCTCAAAGTATACATAGTTTATACAAAGAAGTCATATAATCAGTCAATAAAAAAATCTGGAGTAATACATACCATTATTTTACCTATATCAATGCAAAAGAAAAAAAAAAGCATCTCTCCAGTGTCATTTGCTCCTTTTTGGCATTTTACACATTTGCATCTATTATTTGATCTCTCTCTGCGGGTGGGCAGCAGCTCGTCCCATGTGACCATCAGGCAACTGCAGACCGCTCCCCTAATAAGAGCACTATGCAATGTCGTCTCCCCTATTGGGCATGTCAGTCCACCACTGTAGGACAAGGTCAATCAGAATTCAGCCGAAGGGCGAAACAGCAGAAAGAAAAATGTAGATATAAAACCTCACAATATTTTCATTGCAAGCATACTGCAATAATACTTCATATAAAATGCTCTATTCATCACAGAGTAATACTTTACATGGGGATTACCCATTCAAAGGGCATCTGTCAGCAGATTTGCACCTAGGACACTGGCTGAGCTGTTACATGTTTTACTATATGCAAATGAGCTTCTAGGAGCAATGTGGGCGTTGCCACTACACCTAGAGGCTCTGCTCTCTCTGCAACTGCTGCACGCTCTGTACTTTGATTGACAGGGCCAGGCAGTGAATACATGATCAAGCCTGGCCCTGACTTCTTCTAAAGTCTTGCGCTGTGCCGTACACTTTAATATCTGGCACAGGCGCAGTACAGGATAGAGGCTTGCAGTACAGAGGCTTTCCTGTATTGCGGCACATGGCCTAGGCCTAGTCAAAGCTGGAGAAGACCATGGCGCTACTGTGAGAGTCGCTGCCTTCTTAAACAGCTGATCACGGAGATCCCTGGTTTCGGACCCCCACGATCAGATACTGATGACTTATCCAGAGGATAGGTCATTAGTAAAAAAAAAAAAAAAGTCAGAAAACCCCCTTTAAAAACTTATTAGGAAGATTTACCAAAAATGGAGTTTCATAACTCAAGAGTCAAAAGTCTGTTGGAGTAAGATGCGCCAGAGTGGTTAAGCGTAGATCTCAGGTCCAATTTAAGCCAGTATTGGGCAGAGTAGGCCCCGCCCCCTTTTTAAGGTTCCGTAAGCACATGGAAAACCCAAAAGCTTGATAAATCGCCCCATTATGTTTTGTGACAGCTTACAAAGTCAATCAATTCATTCATTCGTTCATAGGATGACCCTGTGAAACTGCTTTTTAAGGGTTGCTTTCCCCCCCCCCCCACTTCTTTTAAGGGCCCTTGCACACGACTGTATGCCCTCCGAGACATACGGTCCGTGAGCGGGCCATATGTCCCAGAGCGGCATTGATCGTGCGCACGGGAGCACATAGCATCATAGATTAAAATGATGCTGTGCACGTTGGACCGCCCGCGGGGCTATTGTCCCGTACTCCTATGATCTTAGCCCAGCGGGCGGCCTGACGTGCACAGCATCATTGTAATCTATAATGCTGTGTGCTCCCGTGCGCACGATCAATGCCGCTCTGGGACATACAGTCAGGTCCATAAATATTGGGACATGGACACAATTCTAACATTTTTGTCTCTATACACCACCACAATGGATTTAAAATGAAAGGAACAAGATGTGCTTTACCTGCAGACTGTCAGCTTTAATTTGAGGGTATTTACATCCAAATCAGGTTAACGGTGCAGGAATTACAACAGTTTGCATATGAGCCTCCCACTTGTTAAGGGACCAAAAGTAATGGGACAATTGGCTTCTCAGCTGTTCCATGGCCAGGTGTGTGTTATTCCCTCATTATCCCAATTACAATGAGCAGATAAAAGGTCCAGAGTTCATTTCAAGTGTGCTATTTGCATTTGGAATCTGTTGCTGTCAACTCTCAAGATGAGATCCAAAGAGCTGTCACTATCAGTGAAGCAAGCCATCATTAGGCTGAAAAAACAAAACAAACCCATCAGAGAGATGGCAAAAACATCAGGCGTGGCCAAAACAACTGTTTGGAACATTCTTCAAAAGAAGGAACGCACCGGTGAGCTCAGCAACACCAAAAGACCCAGAAGACCACGGAAAACAACTGTGGTGGATGACCGAAGAATCTTTCCCTGGTGAAGAAAACACCCTTCACAACAGTTGGCCAGATCAAGAACACTCTCCAGGAGGTAGGTGTATGTGTGTCAAAGTCAACAATCAAGAGAAGACTTCACCAGAGTGAATACAGAGGGTTCACCACAAGATGTAAACCATTGGTGAGCCTCAAAAACAGGAAGGCCAGATTAGAGTTTGCCAAACGACATCTAAAAAAGCCTTCACAGTTCTGGAACAACATCCTATGGACAGATGAGACCAAGATCAACTTGTACCAGAGTGATGGGAAGAGAAGAGTATGGAGAAGGAAAGGAACTGCTCATGATCCTAAGGATACCACCTCATCAGCGAAGCATGGTGGTGGTAGTGTCATGGCGTGGGCATGTATGGCTGCCAATGGAACTGGTTCTCTTGTATTTATTGATGATGTGACTGCTGACAAAAGCAGAAGGATGAATTCTGAAGGGTTTCGGGCAATATTATCTGCTCATATTCAGCCAAATGCTTCAGAACTCATTGGACGGCGCTTCACAGTGCAGATGAGTTTTTTAAGGGAAAGAAGTGGAATGTTATGCAATGGCCAAGTCAATCACCTGACCTGAATCCGATTGAGCATGCATTTCACTTGCTGAAGACAAAACTGAAGGGAAAATGCCCCAAGCAGGAACTGAAGACAGTTGCAGTAGAGGCCTGGCATAGCATCACCAGGGATGAAACCCAGCGTCTGGTGATGTCTATGCGTTCCAGACTTCAGGCTGTAATTGACTGCAAAGGATTTGCAACCAAGTATTAAAATGTAAAAGTTAGATTTATGATTATTATTCTGTTCCATTACTTTTGGTCCCTTAACAAGTGGGAGGCACATATGCAACCTGTTGTAATTCCTGCACCGTTCACCTGATTTGGATGTAAATACCCTCAAATTACAGCTGACAGTCTGCAGGTAAAGCACATCTTGTTTGTTTCATTTCAAATCCATTGTGGTGGTGTATAGAGCCAAAAATTTTAGAATTGTGTCGATGTCCCAATATTTATGGATCTGACTGTATGACCCGCTCACGGACCGCATGTCTCGGAAGGCATACAGTTGTGTGCAAGGGCCGTAAGGGTTCAGGCACAGAAGCGTATTTTTAGTCCGCATCCGATCTACATTTTTTTGCGGGTTTGATGCGGACCCATTCACTTCAATGGGGCCACAAAAGATGCGGACAGTATACCGTGTGCTGTCCCTATCCTTAAGTCCGTTCTGTGGCATCAGCAAAAATATTCTTGTCCACATTATGGACAAGGATAGGACTGTTCTGTTATAGCCCAGACGTTCTGTTCCCCCGAACGCATATGGTCGGTATCCATGTTTTGTGGATCCGCAATTTGCGGACCGCAAAAATGGCTATGGCCATGTGCATGAACTCTGAAGAGGACCCGTGGCCTCTCTGGACTTCTCTGTTTTTCTAACTACTTGCATCCCCCATGTAATAATAATTCTGGAGCGTCTATTCTTATGACTATAATGTACCATTCCTTTAATATTACTGATAGAAGTTATGAATGAATTAGGGTCCATTCACACGTCCCGTATAATGGGTCCGGTCCGTTTAACAACGTTGCGGAGCGGATCCGGACGAGATGCGGACAGCACACAGTGTGCTGTCCGTATCCGCATTTCTGGTGCACGGCCCGATCTTCCGGTCCGCGGCTCCCGAAAAAAATAGAACATGTCCTATTCTCGTCCGCAATGGTGGACAAGAATAGGCATTTCTATAGGGGTGCCGGCCCAGTGTATAGCGGATCCGCCATACACAACGGACGTGTGAATGGACCCTTACTAGCAGTTTGCAGTGAAGATCCACATGGGTGTTACCAGTTGGGGGTGTGTCCCTGCACAGTCTGACACTATCCAATCAGTGCTGCCAGTGTCAGACTGTGCAGGGTGACATCCATGGCTGGTAACGCCCGGCTGGACCTGCTAGCAATTCACTCATAACTTCCAGCAGGAATAATAAAGGAATGGTACTTTATAGAGTCATAAGAATAGATACTAGAATTATTATTACATGGGGGATGCAAGCAGTTAGGCTACTTTCACACTAGCGGCACGAACCTACGGCAGGCTGTTCCGTCGGGTGAACAGCCTGTCGGATCAGTCCTGACGCTAGTGACCGTGTGCCTCCGCATTGCCGCTCCGTCCCTATTGACTATAATAAGGGCGGGGCGGAGTTCCGGCGGAGGCACGGCAGCGCACGGCGAGAGGCTGCCGGAATAAAACTACGACATGTCCAACATTTATTCCGGCAGCCTTTAACCGTGCATCGCCGGAACTCCGCCCCGCCCCCATTATAGTCAATGGAGACGGAGCGGCAGTGCGGAGGCACACGGTCACTAGCGGCAGGACGGATCCGACAGGCTGTTCACCCAATGGAACAGCCTGCCGGAGGTCCTTGCCGCTAGTGTGAAAGTAGCCTAACTAAAACAAACATGTCAGGAGAGGTGAGAGCTCCTCTGTAACTGACATGACGACTATAAATGACAAACAGATGTCAATTACATTCATGTCTGCATAATAGTTCCAGTTCTGGATCTTTTTTTTTCTTGCTGCAGCCCCCCCCCCCCCTTCATTCCTCATGGTACTCCTGGTACCCCGCTCAACAAATTCTGAAAGATAAAATATAATACCACTGGCCGGATCGCCGTCAGCTGCACCCTCTGTATCAGCCTCCACAGAGCCCTCCCTGGCATCTCCTATAGTGCAGTAGACAAAGAGCGCCAGCTGTGAGTGTTACTCTTTATGTAGTGACTGCGGGGGGCGTCTGCACGCTGGGATATGGAGGAGGAAGCCTTATACTCCCCATCCATGAATAAGACCAATGCTACTTCTGATATGTCCGTTTCCATGCTCGCCTCAATTATCTCACATAGCCACAATCGCCATTTCTAGTTACTGATTTTCTTCCACACTTAGCCCCTTTAAGGCCAAGCCAGTTTTTGGCGGCGATGATTTCGTTTTTTCCCTCTCCACCTTCAAAAAGCCATACAGTTTTTTCAATTGTTCCGTCAACGAGTTGTTTTTTGTAATGGCTCCAGGGCGAGCTTAGGTTTTCACCGGCACTACTTTGAGGTGCATACGACTTTTTGCAGATTTTTTTTAGAGCCACTAGCTTTTCACAAAAATTAGATAGGTCAAAGAGATATATTAAAAGTTAAGATCGGTGGGGTCTGAGCGGTGAGACCCGCACGATCTCAAGAACGAGGGAAGAGAAGCGAGTGTATCGCGCTCTCTCTCCTCGCTGCTGAGGACACAATGGAGATGGGCCCATAGACTATGAAGCCCGTCTCGTGCAGCAAGGTGAGACCCCTATAGCGGTACTTCTCTCCCCTCGTTCTGGGGTTCGGAGCACTCCGACCCCCACCTCTCTAAACTTCTGACATATCAAAAGCTTTGTGAATAGTGAGTGACCCTTTAACACCATTCAATGTGTGGAATAAACAAGTGATGTTATTTTTTTCAGATTTTTATTTGAGTTTTTTTTAATTTAAACTCCCTACGCACATGTGATGTGCATCAAGGTGTTAGACCGCGAAAGCCGACATGATATGTACTGAGCAGTGCTGTTTGTAAAGCTTATAGTAGTGCAGGCTGCGCAACAGCCGCGAATATCATTTGTACATATGTATGGAAATGATTCTGGAGGGACATAAGGGAGCGATCCAGGGGTTCGGGGGCTTATGTCTCCATCGGTGGTTTGATGCACGATGTATGTTATTTTAATTGTTTTTAACTCATGCTGTTACTTGATATTAATTTAATTTAGCTTTGTTTTATTTTTATTACATTGTGGTAATGGTGTATTACATTAATAATGTTGGCGAGCGCTGGTAGTTTTTTTTTACACTCTTCTCTAGTGCGACATTAGCTGTTGAGGTTTGTCATGTGCACATTTCTGAACACCATATTGCTCAATGTATTCACACCAGATAACTGGCAGAAGTACAAGGATAAATCTGCTTCTCTTCTATTACAAAGCCGAGTGCCTGCGGCCACCACTAGAGGGAGCTCAGTGCATAGAAATGTATGCAGTTCCAATTTACACAGCCGCTCCTAGTAACTAAATATCAGTTTTACTCATCTGAATGGGGATGTTTTAGCGCCAAACACATGGATTTCTGCAAGCCACATTCACATGAAACTGATTCTGAGTTGCAGAAATTTCTGCAACAAAATCTGCCTTAGCTTCTTAGGCTCCATTCACACGTCCGCAATTTCGTTCTGCATTTTGCGGAACGGAATTGCGGACCCATTCATTCCTATGAGGCAGCACGATGTGCTGCCCGGACACGGAATTGCGGATCCGCACTTCCGTTCCGCAAAAAAATAGAACATGTCCTATTCTTGATCCGCGGCTCCGTGTATACGCAAAACACGTTGCGGATGTGTGAATGGAGCCTTAATAGGAGTTTCTAGAGAGGCGGAACAAATCAATGTGAATTCAGAGAGGACTGACAAGCTCGGGCAGTCTGAACAGTCACTGTGCAATTATCATTTTAGATATAAAACCACAGAACGTTGAGTTCAGCCATTTCCAGCACTTTCACGTAACCTTTCGTTTCAGGAAGACAGTGGAGATTATCCCGACACATCACATCCTAATTACAGACGTCTGTCTTCAGAGAAAAGGTACAAACTCCAGACCTGAAAGTGTTTAGTCATTACCTAAAATGTATGGCGCATGTAATGTAATAAAGATAAAAAGTATATGTCACACGTGTTATTGATATGTCCATACATCCCATATTACTGTATGTACATAGACATCTATGTATACCTTATATCAGCATACTGTACACACTAGCGTTTTTCTTTTCCGGCACTGAGTTCCGTCAAAAGGGCTCAATGTCGTAAAATAACTGATCAGTTATATCCCCATGCATTCTGAATGGAGAGCAATTTGTTCAGGATGCATCAGGATGTCTTCAGTTCAGTCATTTTGACTGATCAGGCAAAAGATAAAACCGCAGCATGCTACGGTTTTATCTCCGGCCCCAAAAAACTGAAGACTTGCCCGAATGCCGGATCCGGAATTTTTTTCTATAGGAATGTATTAGTGCCAGATCCGACATTCAAAATACCGGAATGCCGGATCCATCCTTCTGATCTGCGCACGCGCAGACCGGAAAAAAGGTGAAAAAAAATAATTAAATGCCGGATCTGTTTTGCCGGATGACACTGGAAAGACGAACCCGGCATTTCAATGCATTTTTCTGACTGATCAGGCATTTTTAAGACTGATCAGGATCCTGATCAGTCTTACAAATGCCATCAGTTGGCATACTTTTTGCCGGATCCGGCAGGCAGTTCTGGCGATGGAACTGCTTGCCGGAGCACTCTGCGCAAATGTGAAAGTAGCCTTATGCACACAGTGATGTCACAGCAGTGGGATAATGTGCACAGTGATGTCACAGTACAGCAATAAGGTTCACAGCGATATCACAATAGTAGGATCATAGGCATGGTGAAGCACAGAATTAATGCACTCTCCCATTGTCCATATAGATCACTAACTGCACATATGTCTGACTGGAGATGGGCCCCTAAGAATGTGTGCTCCACAGGAGCTGCTATGTCTGCAACACTGGTAGTTCACCGCCAGAACCAGAATGACTATAATGGGGTCTGGCGGCGATTCTGACACTATCTGGGGTTTTTGACAGACAAATACCGCTGAATGCAACAGTTTTTGTCTGGCTAAGGCCTATTGCACACGACCGTATGGCTTTTTCAGTGTTTTGCGATCCGTTTTCACGGATCCGTTGTTCCGTTTTTTGTTTCCGTTGTGTTTCCGTTTCCGTTCCGTTTTTCCGTTCCGTTTTTTCCGTATGGCATATACAGTAATACAGTAATTACATAGATAAAATTGGGCTGGGCATAACATTTTCAATAGATGGTTCAGCAAAAAACGGAACGGAAACGGAAGACATACGGATGCATTTCCGTATGTGTTCCGTTTTTTTTGCGGACCCATTGACTTGAATGGAGCCACGGACTGTGATTTGCGGGCAATAATAGGACATGTTCTATGTTAAAACGGAACGGAAAAAACGGAAATACAGAAACGGAATGCATACGGAGTACATTCCGTTTTTTTTGCGGAACCATTGAAATGAATGGTTCCGTATACGGACCGTATACGGAACGCAAAAAACGGCCAGTAAACGGGAAAAAAAAAAACGTCCGTGTGCAATAGGCCTAACAGCCGGTATTTATACCAAAACGGGCTACCAGAAGAGCCTGCCAGATTTGAACCGCAACTGTGAACGTACCTTCACAGACATGCATCAGAGCCTAGAACTGAGGGACTGGATTTTAACCCCTTAACGCATAATGCTGTACATATACAGCATTATGCGCAAAGGCATGTATAGGAGCGGGCCTGCTGCGCTGAGCCCACTCTATATGCAACGGGTGCCAGCTGTATAATACAGCAGGCACCCAGCCGCATTGACAGGGTTCGGCGATGACACAGAAACCATTTAACCCTCTAGATGCTGTGTTTAATAGTGATTGAGGCATCTATGAGGTAAGGCCTCCAGCACACGAACGTGTGCGCCCCGTGGCCGTGCTGCGGCCCGCAAAATGCCGCAATGCACGAACACTGACCGTGGGACAGCCGCAGAGGATCGCAGACCCATTCACTTTATTGGGTCCGCGATCCGGCCGTTCTGCAAAAAGATAGAACATGTCCTATCTTTTTGCGGAACGGAAGTACGGGACGAAACTCCACATGCTTCCATTCCGCATCCCTGTATTTGCGGACCCATCCGTGATGCGGAATGCACACGGAACGGTGCCCGTGTATTGCGGTCCACAATACGGCAACGGGCAGCACACGTTCGTGTGCAGGAGGCCCAAGGCAGAGGGACCCCCACAGGGAAATAGAAGGGCTCCGACTGGTCACTAATAGTGTTGCGCGAACTTGTGTTTTATGTTCAGCATCCAAAGTTCGGGTTATCGAAGGATTCCGCTACCATGGACCATAACGGAATTGGGAATCCATAACGGGATTCTTCGATAACCCGAACTTTGGACGCTGAACTTAAAAGGGTTTCTACCACCAGAAATACTGTTATGCAGCGGACTGGCATGAGCGATGCGCTAATGTCAGCACTACATAACAGTATGTTTTTTACATTTCTCCCTGCAGCCGTTTTGATAAAATAAGCACTTTTATAATATGCTAATGAGCCTCTAGGTGCTATGTGGGCGTAGAATCAGCACCTAGAGGCTCCGTCTACTCACCCTTTATCCCGCCCAGGTCCTCCGTTCTGCCTGCCCCGCTCCTCTTGATTGATGTCACGGTTCGCAGCATCGCTGACAAAATCCCGCGCCTGCGCCGTTCACTTCTGTATTCGGCGCAGGCGCAGTGAGTGAAGGCCGCTCTCCTGGTGCCGGCTTCCTCACTGTCAAGTAGTCGGCGCAGGCGCAGAGAGGAATCCGGCAACAGGAGCGCATCATTCACTCACTGCGCCTGCGCCGAATACCTCACAAAATTATTTTCCTGTTTTCCAATACAAGACATGGTAAATTTAATTGTGCCATTAGAAAATGCATCTTGTCCCACAGAAAATAAGCCCTCGAACGGAAAAGGTAAAAAGTTACGGCTATTGGAATGTGGGGAGTAAAAAATGCAAAAATGTAAATGGGCCTGTCTTTAAGGGGTTAATGCAGCGTCAGTCTCTACACAAGGTACAAAAAAAAAGCTGTGAATGTCATCTATCTGATTGACAGAAAGCAGACCACTGCGCTATTCGGTACAGTTGTGTTTGCCGGATCCTGCCATATGCCAAAAAGACACCGCTTTGGCATACATTTGCCTGATATGTTGGTAGTGATGGCGAGAAGGGCTTGTCCAGAATTAGACAAACACGGCTGCTTTCTTCCAAAAAAGCACTACCCCTGGGGCCACAGGTTGTGTAATGTATTGTACCTCTGTATTATTGGGGGAGATTTATCAAAACTGGTGTAAAGGAAAATTGGTTCAGTTGCCCATAGCAACCAGTCAGATTCCACCTTTCAGAGCTCCTTTGAAAAATGAAAGCTTGAATCTGATTGGTTACTATGGGCAACTAAGCCAGTTTGCATAAATCACCCCTTTGACTCCAGTGGAGCCCAGCTGTAACACCAGACACAACCAAGGGATGGGGGTGGCGCTGTTTAATTTTTTGGAAAAGAGCAGCCATTTTTCCTTTTTCTAACCCTGGTCAACCCCTTTAACCCCAGTCATGAGACATATGAACAGCATGAGGAGTGTCATATGAGACCATGAGAACAGTTAGGCCAATGCTACACAGCGACAAAAAGGGAACAACTACACTGCCACACGTGTTGCGCGACATTTTTTGTAACGAGAGTCAATGGTGTCACACAAAAATTATATTTGGATGGATTTTTTGCGACTGTTGCGTCGCATCCACAGCATGTCGCATAGACTATCATTATAAAAAAAAATGTTGCATTACTTTTCGGGGACAAGAAGTCACTCGACACGTGTAGCCCTGGCCTAAATCTCACATTTTCGCATACTGTCGCGTCCTTCAGAGAGTTGCAAAATGTTTTGGGTATATGTTGCGCCATGACAAACGCTGGGGGAGATTTATCAAACTGGTGTAAAGGAAAATTGGCTTAGTTGCCCATAGCAACCAATCAGATTCCACCTTTCATTTTCTAAAGGAGCGCTGAAAAATAAAAGGTGGAATCTGATTGGTTGTTAGGGGCATCTGAGCCAGTTTTCCTTTACACCAGTTTTGATAAATCTGTTCTGTTACTTGACTCTTTCCACCGCCATATGCTAACATAGGCGATGTCTTTATGTTGCGGCATCCTAAGTGGATGGATCCGTGTGTGCCAACAAGCTCTACCCCCCGCTGCCCTAAACAAACGATGAGACAAAAGAAATGAGGACCTCGTACGTAAACCTCACAACGCCAAGGGCTACATGACAAAAGTTACCACAACCCTTCTGCTCCTTTGTTTCGTCCATATCTAGATACCACTGTGGAACAGTCCACAAACAACCCAACGCGGTCCATCCATCTCAGGCTGGGTTCACACCGTCAGCTTTTCTGGTGCAGTTTTTGAAGCCAAAAATCAAGACACATAGAAAGGAATGAGCAAGTTTTCGCCTTTTTTTATTAAACTCTTGGCTTTGGCTTCAAGAACTGCATCCAAAAAGCCCGAACGTGTGAACTAAGCCTTATCTTACAAGTTTGGTGTTAAGATTTTATATTTCTATCAACTTCTAAAAAAAAACCTGCAAAACGACAGCGGAAAACAGCCAAGACTAGCAGACCTAATAGCACTAATTGTTGGCTTATTCCCCCCGGTTGTGCACGGCTGGGTAAATCTCGTTAGAGGGATTAACCCCGGGGTGGATTTAGTTACCACTGAGCCATAAGAGTAGGCAACTGGTAACACACGTGTAGCGAGAAGCAAATACACCGTATCCAGGGCTTAAAGGGCATCTCCATGAAACGCACAGCTTGCGTCCCCCAGCAGGACAGGACGGCGGTGCGTGGGATCCGGCGTGTCATTGTGTATACTTATATCCCTGGCAAACAAAGCACCAGAGCTGCAATAACCTCTGCAGTGTGAATCCAGAGCTATAGGGCTGAGCGCAGTATACCGCCACCTCCCCTCCTGGGAGACACATAAAGACTGCATAGCACGGATGAAGCCTAGGCTTACCCCGCAGGTTGCTCTCCTGGCTGTAGGGAGGTGCTGTAGGGGTGACATTGCCAGAATGTGGAGAGATCAGGGGAGAGCGTTCATCAATACCATCAGCAGCCATGACTGCAGCAGCTCCAGCAGAGGGGAGGGAAGGAGGCTGCTTCTCATGATGATGTGCATGTCACAGGGCTGGCAATCACAAGGAGGAGAAGGGGAGGAGACAGAGGCCAAGACGTCCTCCCAAATTCACTCACACCAGAACACATCCCTGTCCACAGGGGACGGCAACAATGTCTGCAAAGGACAATCACTTCCATCCATCTGTTTCTGCAGCATGTGCACGGATTTCTGCAAACCCCATTTAGAGGAGCGGGAAAGTTAAAAAAAAAAAAAACACGTTCTGCCGCATGTGAATAAAGCCAAAGGGCTCCTACTCACAGACTATCTTTTGCAGAAAAAAGAAAATTAAAAAAAAATTTTTTCAACTTTTTGGTGTTTTATTTTTTTTACATGCATTTTTTTCATGTTTTTTACGTTCTATAGAGAAGCCTATGGGAAAAAACAAATGAGCCCCAAAATGCGACCGAAATACACAAACGCTATGTGGTGTTCTCTATTTTTAGCACCACAGCTGTTGTGAAACTACAACTCCCAGCATGGCTGTTCTCCGCAGAAGTGAATAGAGAATGCCGGAAATTGTAATTTAGTTGCTGACCCCTTCTTTAACCACCTCCGGACCGCCTAACGCAGATTCGCGTTCCGGAGGTGGCAGCGCTGCGCAGAGTCACGCATATATGCGTCATCTCGCGAGACGCGAGATTTCCTGTGAACGCGCGCACACAGGCGCGCGCGTTCACAGGATCGGAAGGTAAGGGAGTGGATCTCCAGCCTGCCAGCGGCGATCGTTCCCTGGCAGGCTGGAGATGTGATTTTTTTAACCCCTAACAGATATATTAGACGCTGTTTTGATAACAGCGTCTAATATACCTGTTACCTGGTCCTCTGGTGGTCCCCTTTGTTTGGATCGACCACCAGAGGACACAGGTAGCTCAGTAAAGTAGCACCAAACACCACTACACTACACTACACCCCCCCTGTCACTTATTAACCCCTTATGAACCCCTGATCACCCCATATAGACTCCCTGATCACCCCCCTGTCATTGATCACCCCCCTGTCATTGATCACCCCCCTGTAAGGCTCTATTCAGATGTCCGTATGATTTTTACGGATCCACTGATAGATGGATCGGATCCGCAAAATGCATACGGACGTCTAAATGGAGCCTTACAGGGGGGTGATCAATGACGGGGGTGATCACCCCTTATAGACTCCCTGATCACCCCCCTGTCATTGATCACCCCCCTGTCATTGATCACCCCCCTGTAAGGCTGCATTCAGATGTCCGTATGATTTTTACGGATCCACTGATACATGAATCGGATCCGCAAAACACATACGGACATCTGAATGGAGCCTTATAGGGGGGTGATCAATGACAGGGGGGTGATCACCCCATATAGACTCCCTGATCACCCCCCTGTCATTGATCACCCCCTGTCAGTGATCACCCCCCTGTAAGGCTCCATTCAGACATTTTTTTGGCCCAAGTTAGCGGAAATAATTATTTTTTTTCTTACAAAGTCTCATATTCCACTAACTTGTGTCAAAAAATAAAATCTCACATGAACTCACCATACCCCTCACGGAATCCAAATGCGTAAAATTTTTTAGACATTTATATTCCAGACTTCTTCTCACGCTTTAGGGCCCCTAGAATGCCAGGGCAGTATAAATACCCCACATGTGACCCCATTTCGGAAAGAAGACACCCCAAGGTATTCCGTGAGGGGCATATTGAGTCCATGAAAGATTTAAATTTTTGTCCCAAGTTAGCGGAAAGGGAGACTTTGTGAGGAAAAAAAAATATATCAATTTCCGCTAACTTGTGCCAAAAAAATAACATTTCTATGAACTCGCCATGCCCCTCATTGAAAACCTTGGGGTGTCTTCTTTCCAAAATGGGGTCACATGTGGGGTATTTATACTGCCCTGGCATTCTAGGGGCCCTAAAGCGTGAGAAGAAGTCTGGGATCCAAATGTCTAAAAATGCCCTCATAAAAGGAATGTGGGCCCCTTTGCGCATCTAGGCTGCAAAAAAGTGTCACACATGTGGTATCGCCGTACTCAGGAGAAGTTGGGCAATGTGTTTTGGGGTGTCATTTTACATATACCCATGCTGGGTGAGATAAATATCTTGGTCAAATGCCAACTTTGTATAAAAAATGGGAAAAGTTGTCTTTTGCCGAGATATTTCTCTCACCCAGCATGAGTATATGTAAAAAGACACCCCAAAACACATTGCCCAACTTCTCCTGAATACGGCGATACCACATGTGTGACACTTTTTTGCAGCCTAGGTGGGCAAAGGGGCCCACATTCCAAAGAGCACATTTAGGATTTCACAGGTCATTTACCTACTTACCACACATTAGGGCCCCTGGAAAATGCCAGGGCAGTATAACTACCCCACAAGTGACCCCATTTTGGAAAGAAGACACCCCAAGGTATTCCGTGAGACGCATGGCGAGTTCCTAGAATTTTATATTTTTTATCATAAGCTAGCGGAAAATGATGATTTTTATTATTATTTTTTTTTCCTTACAAAGTCTCATATTCCACTAACTTGTGACAAAAAATAAAAACTTCCATGAACTCACTATGCCCATCACGAAATACCTTGGGGTGTCTTCTTTCCAAAATGGGGTCACTTGTGGGGTAGTTATACTGCCCTGGCATTTTAGGGGCCGAATGCGTGAGAAGTGGTTTGAAATCAAAATCTGTAAAAAATGGCCGGTGAAATCCGAAAGGTGCTCTTTGGAATGTGGGCCCCTTTGCCCACCTAGGCTACAAAAAAGTGTCACACATGTGGTATCGCTGTACTCAGGAGAAGTTGGGCAATGTGTTTTTGGGGTGTCATTTTACATATACCCATGCTGGGTGAGAGAAATATCTTGGCAAAAGACAACTTTTCCCATTATTTTATACAAAGTTGGCATTTGACCAAGATATTTATCTCACCCAGCATGGGTATATGTAAAATGACACCCCAAAACACATTGCCCAACTTCTCCTGAGTACGGGGATACCAGATGTGTGACACTTTTTTGCAGCCTAGGTGGGCAAAGGGGCCCACATTCCAAAGAGCACCTTTCGGATTTCACCGGCCATTTTTTACAGATTTTGATTTCAAACTACTTACCACACATTTGGGCCCCTAGAATGCCAGGGCAGTATAACTACCCCACAAGTGACCCCATTTTGGAAAGAAGAGACCCCAAGGTATTCGCTGATGGGCATAGTGAGTTCAGAGAAGTTTTTATTTTTTGTCACAAGTTAGTGGAATATGAGACTTTGTAAGAAAAAAAAAATCCCAAAAAAAATCATCATTTTCCGCTGACTTGTGACAAAAAATAAAAAGTTCTATGAACTCACTATGCCCATCAGCGAATACCTTAGGGTGTCTACTTTCCGAAATGGGGTCATTTGTGGGGTGTTTCTACTGTCTGGCCATTGTAGAACCTCAGGAAACATGACAGGTGCTCAGAAAGTCAGAGCTGCTTCAAAAAGCGGAAATTCACATTTTTGTACCATAGTTTGTAAACGCTATAACTTTTACCCAAACCATTTTTTTTTTACCCAAACATTTTCTTTTTATCAAAGACATGTAGAACAATAAATTTAGAGAAAAATTTATATATGGATGTCGTTTTTTTTGAAAAATTTTACAACTGAAAGTGAAAAATGTCATTTTTTTGCAAAAAAATCGTTAAATTTTGATTAATAACAAAAAAAGTAAAACTGTCAGCAGCAATGAAATACCACCAAATGAAAGCTCTATTAGTGAGAAGAAAAGGAGGTAAAATTCATTTGGGTGGTAAGTTGCATGACCGAGCAATAAACGGTGAAAGTAGTGTAGGTCAGAAGTGTAAAAAGTGGCCTGGTCATTAAGAGTGTTTAAGCTATAGGGGCTGAGGTGGTTAAAGTAACGTCTGTCGGCAACATTTTGACCTAAATAAATGCAGTCGAAAAACCACTATAAAAACCCCCAGCAAAATGTTGTGTGTGGATCTGGCCTCATGCACACGACCGTGACTTTTTTGCGGTCCGCAAACCGCGGATCCGCAAAAAAAACGGAAGCTGCCCGTGTGCCTTCTGCAATTTGCGGAACGGAACGGGTGGCCCATTGTAGAAATTCCTATTCTTGTCCGCAAAACGGCCAAGAATAGGATATGCTATATTATTTTTGCGGGGCCACGGAATGGTGCAACGGAGACCACGAAAACAGTCGTGTGTATGACGCCTTACAGTGACATTTTTGTCATTAAAGGGGTTATCAGACCCCTAGAATGCCCCCTCATATGCCCGGGCCCCTCACACACAATATACTTACCTGGCTTCCTGGCACCCCCGTCGCTTCTGAAGCCTGCACAGCTGCCGCTGCATCTCCCCATCGCGCCGATTAAAACATCTGGTGTCGGGGAAAGGGGGGGGGGGGGCATTGACGGGGACGAGCTTTCCTAGCGTCACCCATGCAGTGGCGGCCGTGCGGGCTTCAGAAGCGATGCGGGTGCCAGGTAAGTACATTGGGCCAGATTTATCATTACTCTGACAGCTCACTCCACTTTTACATATGGCTAAAGTCAGATTTATGATCTCCCCTTTAAGACTGTAATAAATGTGGTTTGACGGTGGCAGTTTATCCGTCAGTAAGCAGCTTTACAAAAGTCACACGTCTTTACGAAAAAGTCACATGTTCCTTTAAAAAGTCGCATAAGATAAACATGGTCCTCACTGGAGTGATTTTGCGCATTTTTTTGTGACTTTTTAAATTGTCGCAATAGTAAATCTCTCTAGAGGTTCATTTACATAAGAAAACACGCCCACTTTCAGAAAGCTGGCGAGCATAGCGCAGAGCCAATAAAAGTCGCAAATTTTTGCGCAGTTTAAGCAGCCAGTATCTGTGTTTTGCGAATCCACAATTTGCGGACCGCAAACCAGGCTACGGTCGTGTGCATGAGCCCTAAAGGCGAGTTCACATGACCGTTTTCCTTTCTTCTGAGGCGTCAGAAGAACAGAAAAAAACGAATGATGCTCCAGTGATTTAGAGCATCAGTAATTATTATCAGTTTACATCATTTTGTGTCAGAGATCAGGGAGAAGAAATCCTGCAGCCAACACATGGATTTCTGCAAGCCCCATTAAAGGGGTTGTCCGGGTTCAGAGCTGAACCCGGACATATCCTTATTTTCACCCAGGCAGCCCCCCTGATGTTAGCATCGGAGCATCTCATGCTCCGATGCGCTCCCTTGCCTTGCGCTAGATCGCGCAGGGCAAGGGCTCTTTTGTTTACAGTAACACACTGCCGGGCGGAGGCTTCCGCCCGGCAGTGTGTTCGGTGAAGTCACCGGCTCTGATGGGCGTGCTATAGCGCTGCTCTAGCCGTTTTACAGGCTAGGGCAGTGCTAAAGCCCGCCCATCAGTGCCGGTGACGTCACCGGTCTCACTGCTGGGCGGAAGTCTCTGCCTGGCAGCCCCATGGAGAGCCCGATACGTCACCGGAAGTCCTGAAAATGCCTTTGCTCTGCGCGATTTAGCGCAGGGCAATGGAGAGCATCGGAGCATGAACTGCTCTGATGCTCTTGTCAGGTGGGCTGCCGGGGTGAAAATGGAGGTATGTCCGAGTTCAGCTCTGAACCCGGACAACCCCTTCAAGGTGAAGGGAATTGATTTTCAGTCGTGGAATCTTCTGCCGCAAAATCTGCCTCAAATGAAGGCACCCTAGCACTTTTTCTCTCTTCAAAAATACGGTACTGATCATAACTGATGCTCAAAAAAGACTGATCAGTTAATTTTAGGGGAAACTGTTGCAAACTGATTATAACTGATGCTCAAAATAACGGATTCAGTTTCTTTTTCTTCTGTTCTTCTGACAGTTCGGAAGAACAGCATGCACACGAACGTATTTTCTTTCCCGCGTCTGTTCTGGTTTTTTTTTGCGGACTGTATGAAAAACCATTCATTTCAATGGGTCCGGAAAACAAACGGAAGTTACTCCATGTGCATTCCGTTTCCGTATGTCCGCATGTCCGTTCCGCCAAAAAATAGAACATGTCCTATTATTGTCCACCGAAGGGACAAGGATAGGACTGGTCTATTAGGGGCCAGCTGTTTCGTTCCGCAAAATACGGAATGGACATGGACGTCATCTATATTTTTTGCTGACTGCAAAATACATATGGTCGTGTGCATGAGGCCTAAGTCAATTTATCCACGTCCACAGGATAGAGAACAAGGGGCTCATTTATAAAGAGCTGCGTTTTACTCAGGCCCAGCCCCGGCCACTCCCAAGTGGCAAGCATGGCGTAAAACTCCCATGCGACAAAATAATGTTGCACAGGTGGTAAAAAAGTAGCATAACAGGGTCTTGAGACTTTTTATTGCTAAAAAGTGGAATGGATCGCTTAGTAAATGACCCCTATGTGTCTGACTGGTGAGAGTCGGACCACAGGGGCCCCGAATGTGGGAACGAGGGCCCATGTTCTCCATTTGAATGCAGTGGTAAACAGCTGTTAATGGGAAAATGTGGACATAGCAGTCACTGACTGAATAATCTGTGGCAGGCATTACTGGAGACATGTGAGGCAGGCATTACTGGAGACATGTGAGGCAGGACTTCTTGAGGACATATGTAGCAAGCATTACTGGAGACATGTGAAGCAGGACTTCTTGAGGACATATGTGGCAGGCATTACTGGAGACATGTGAAGCAGGACTTCTTGAGGACATATGTGGCAGGCATTACTGGAGACATGTGAAGCAGGACTTCTGGAGGACATATGTGGCAGGCATTACTGGAGACATGTGAGGCAGGACTTCTGGAGGACATATGTAGCAGGCATTACTGGAGACATGTGAGGCAGGACTTCTGGAGGACATATGTGGCAGCCACTGATGAGAACACTTGAAACGTCAATTGGAGGCATCAGTTGCAGGCAATGGTGGGGACATTTGAGGAAGGCATTGTTAGGGACATTTGTGGCTACGTTCTGGCAAGCATCTGTGGAAAGCAATGACCGGGGCCTGTTTTTTTTGCACTGATGGGGTCATCTGTGGCGCTCTATTATAAAGTCATATGTGGCTGACACATTGTTATGTGGCATCTGTCATAGGCATAGTGTTTGTTACACAATGGGTGTGGAATAACCAACTGAACAGTAGTGTTGAGCACGAATATTCGAAAAGCTAATTTTTATCTCGAATATCGCCACTTCGAAAATTTGCGAATATTTAGAATATAGTGCTATATATTCGTTATATCGAATATTCGTCATTTTTTCCATCTGAACACATGATTCCTCCCTGCTTCTTGCTTGTGGGCCAATGAATCATTGGCCCACAAGCAACTTATAGGGGTTGTCCAGGTTCAGAGCTGAACCCGGACATACTGTTATTTTCACCCAGGCAGCCCACCCGAGGCTAGCATCGGACCATCTCATGCTCCCATGTGCTCCCCTGCGCTAAATTGTGCAGGGCACAGGCTCTTTTGATTTCAATAACACACAGCCGGGCGGAAACTTCCGTCCGGCAGTGTGTTTGGTGACGTCACCGGCTCTGAAAATCAGCAAAGTAATGATCGCGTAATATGCGAATATTATGCAATCAATACAGGCGTAGGTCAAAAACGAATATATAGCACTATATTGAATATAGTGCTATACGGTATATTCGTTTTTAGAATATTCGTCATTTTTTTCCATCTGAAGTCATGATTCCTCCCTGCTTAAGTTGCTTGTGGGCCAATGACTCATTGGCCCACAAGCAAAAAGCAGGGAGGAATCATGTGTTCAGATGGAAAAAATGACGAATATTCTAAAAACTAATATACCGTATAGCACTGTGGCGAAACCAACCTCGCCACTGGGTTTCGGAGGGGCCTGGCTACCAGCCTCTTGCCTCAGGATTATGGCCCATACTAACTTTAAAGAAGAAGACAGACCGGCCGCACAGCTTAAATCTGTCTTTGGAATTGTATTTTGTTATGTGAGGGTACTCAGATAGCTAATTTTATTGTATTCGTGTAGTCTGAGTGCCATTCACCTAATAATATGCACTCAGACTTGAGCTATCTGGGAATATGTTAAATGTCTGTGTTTGCTGTGGGGGTGTGACATCGTGTGTTTGGGTGGTGATTTCTGTCCTGTTGTCTCCACATGTGTATTGGCGATTTCCCTTTGTCCTGAGAGATAATTGAATTGCTCCTCGGGTGTCTCCAGGGCAGAGAGGAGGAAACCATGATGCATTGTGGGGATGTGTTGTGTCTGTGTATCTCAAGTTGCTACGTATCTGTCCTGTGTCACAGTCTTCCTTCTGGTCCCCTAGGGGCGTGTGCACCAGATGGGGACCTGCATAAAAACGAGCGGGTAGCCCTCAATAAAGTGTGTCTGTTTTATCGTTCATCATTTTGAGGCTGGTGTTTGGGTAACTGATCAACACTGGGGGATTGCTATACGCTGGGAGATTTGCTATACTCCCCTGGCTATAACTACTAGCTCTTGTAAGAGCTGTTCCTGCTCTCTGGTTTTAGGAGAGGTTCACCCACTGGAGCCTGGAGCCTTGTCGTAGGTCCAGGGTGGGTAGGAGACGGCGAGACCTCAACCAAGCTTCGGCGGTTCGTGGGGTCTGCAGTGCGTACGGTGTCAAGTGGAGTCCTTGGAGTCCTCGGAAAGCACTAGGAGCGTCTATCAACTGAGGTACCCGGTCGGGGTGCTAGGAGATCTGTTACAAGCACTATATTCAATATAGTGCTATATATTCGTTTTTGACCTACCCCTGTATTGATTGCATAATATTCGCATATTACGCAATCATTACCTTGCCAAATGTTGAATGTAGACTATAACGAATATTTGAATTCGCGAATATTTGACTAATATTCTACAAAATATTTGCGAAATATCACGAGTTCGAATATGACCCCTACTGCTCATCACTACTGAACAGATTTGGTTTGGGCTACTCCTAGGGGTGTTATCCTGGCAATCTGCTATTATTCTCCCTCAGATTTCTGATTTAGAAATTGGTAGCTTATCCTTGGGATAGATCATACATATTAGATGAGTGGGATACTATACAGTGGATAGAGCTGGAAGTCCAAGGGTCCATCCACTGCGTAGTGTCTGTGTCGGGGTACTGCAGCTCACCTCCCATACAAGAGATCCTTCCCACTGTATAGTTTCTGTTACCGGCAGCTCCCCAAAACAGCAGGGTGTCGGACCTCCACCAATCTGTTACTGATGACCTCTGCTGAAGAAAGGCCACCATTAACTAAGTCCTGAAAACACCTTTAGGGGCATTTTTTTTTTAATTATTGCATTGTACTCATTTTGAGCTTAAAGGGACTCTGTCACCACTTTCTAACCCCCCCTTTTAAAAGTATTGTTATCTCCATGGCGCCCCTGTGATTACAAAGGTGTTGTTAGAAGATAAATTCGCCGTCTCCTTTTGATAAAAAGAGCTTTTATCTAACCTGTCAATCTTCTTGATAAGGTGCCCAGGGCGTTTCTGTTGGTCTCAAGCTGCCGCCCGCCGCCGCCGCTGTTGGTGCCCAGCTCCTCCCCTTATGCTTTCAGCGCCGCCTGAATATAATGAAATACGCCTCCGGCTCTCGCTCAGTGCCCCCTCCTTTTAAAAGATCCCGCGCGTGCGCACAGGCCTGTGCCTGATGCGCCCGTGCGGACATTTACAATCAGCCTCATTGAGCGAAGTGCGCATGCGCGCACTTCGCTCAACCTCCTCATCAGACGAGCACTGCAGCCGGCCGGCTGCAGTGCTCGTCTGATGAGGAGGTTGAGCGAAGTGCGCGCATGCGCACTTCGCTCAATGAGGCTGATTGTAAATGTCCGCACGGGCGCATCAGGCACAGGCCTGTGCGCACGCGCGGGATCTTTTAAAAGGAGGGGGCACTGAGCGAGAGCCGGAGGCGTATTTCATTATATTCAGGCGGCGCTGAAAGCATAAGGGGAGGAGCTGGGCACCAACAGCGGCGGCGGCGGGCGGCAGCTTGAGACCAACAGAAACGCCCTGGGCACCTTATCAAGAAGATTGACAGGTTAGATAAAAGCTCTTTTTATCAAAAGGAGACGGCGAATTTATCTTCTAACAACACCTTTGTAATCACAGGGGCGCCATGGAGATAACAATACTTTTAAAAGGGGGGGTTAGAAAGTGGTGACAGAGTCCCTTTAAATATATATTTTTCAATTAGTCTTTATTAAAAATATAGAGCCCTTTTTTCTGACAAAACTGAGATGCTGTAGTAGCTGCCTGTGGATTTTCTCTCTTTTCGCTCAGTTGGGGAGCTGAAGGACTCCTTATCTCTGCTCTCTGACCTTATAAACACTCATTATAGCTCAGTTCTTATCTTATTGATAAGAACGTGGCTTAAATAAGTGTTTATCACCTCTCAGTAGTTTAGAGATAAGGGTTATTAGATGATCGCCACAAAGTCAAAGTACCAGTCACTCAGTTAGAAAAACAGTTAACCCTTTGTGCAATCATTAAAAGAAATGCCTCGGAAGGTGTATGTTCACACAGTTTTTGTATGCATAAACTCCAGTAAGTACACTCCGAATACAGCTCCTACTTGTCAACTTATTTTACCCCGTTCCCATTGACTTCAGTGTTGAAAGCAGCCTGACGAATGCTGGAAAGATGTAACGTGCCACTTCTGGAGATTTCTGAAACCAGTTGCGTAAAAAACATGCCCAAGTCGAATTTTTCCAATTGAAATCATTGGGAAGTTGTTGATTGAGTTTTGAATGTGTATTACACACCTATTTTACATGGCGGAATACGTGGTGCTTTCTACCCACGTGACCATAGCCTTATTGCCGGGGGTCTGCACGCAGATTAGCCCCATTCAATGACATGTTGCAAATTAACGTGGATTTCAGGTGAGTGTTAGGACCCGAGCTACTTGAGAAACCTTGGCGCGGTGCTCGGGCTCAGACATGTCCTCCACAGTAGGATATGTTGTCTAATCTCTCAATTTTAACATCAGTTTGAGGGTTTAGGAAGACCGCAGAGTGCACCTGTCTTTGTTAATATTAGGATTTCAAATCCTGCAGAAAAAGCCATATGAATGGCAATGTGTTTTCCCATTGGAAACAACGGGGTGTGGAATTCATGGAAACTTTGCATGAATTTAAGTATGGAATACGTGCCTAAATCCATGTGAAATTTCCATCACGTGTACATACATATCCTTACTGGGACATCAAGGCAACTGAAAAAGGCATTCTACATACATCACATTAATCTGTTCCATGTTACATTTACATGTGTCTTCAATAGAGTGGGGGATGGGCTATAGCAATACCGAGGTCTGAACCTAAAGAAGAAACATCTTACATCAGTTTGTGATGAGTCCTGTCCCATACAATTATTTTCCTCCCAGTATGATCAGTAACCCTGTTGCCCTCACCCAAAATGGCCGCCCGTGCTTCCTTACACTGGGCGACAGCTTATTGCGTCCCCAGCGCTCTCACCAATAGCGATCACAGGTCATATGTCAACCATTAGCCAATGACGAGAACGCTGCCCTGACCTTCAACCAATAGAAACAATCTTGCGCCGGACGCTGATTGGCTGCTGCCTTACTGAGAGTGCGGTGACGTCATGCCTGTGAGAAGCGTCAGTGTGGTGATGCGCGCAAGGTGACGGAGTGCCGGGCAGCATGGAGGAGGAGGACGGCGGCTCGGAGGAGTCAGTGCTGATGAAACAGCACCGCAAGGAGAAGAAGGAGCTGCAGGGTGAGGGGTTATTCCAGAATGTAATGGAGCCGTGCGCCATGGTGTCTGTGGGGGCTTCATACAGACCCACAGATATGTCTGACGGCTCTTTACTCCCAAAGTTCAATGCGGAAGACAATCCAGACGTGTGTAGGAAACCAAGAACAATAATAATAAAAATGGAATTTACAGAATGAAAAAATGATATACAGTAAAATATCGGGGTTTCCCTTCCATAGACTGTTGAGACCCTCTGTAATCCTCAGACGTGCATTCTTCCTTACGTTACTATTCCCCATAATATAACCATTCTAGAGCATCTTTACTTAGGACTCATTGTTCTGTCCCTCTGTTATTCCTCCTGGAATTGACTACTGGGTGTTTCCATTCCCCTTGCCAATAGTAGGGCTGCAGCTAACGATTATTTGAATAATCGATTAGTTGTCGATAATTTAATCGATTAATCGGGAAAAACACCAAAATACAAAACAAAGAGGTTTATATGATTTTACTTGAAAAATTATGTTCAAAGACCATATTAAAACAAATTGTGGATGGCACTGTTATGGAGGGGATCTGTGGATGGCACTGTTATGGAGGGGATCTGTGGATGGCACTGTTATGGAGGGGATCTGTGGATGGCGCTGTTATGGGGAGGGGGATCTGTGGATGGCACTGTTATGGGGAGGGGGATCTGTGGATGGCACTGTTATGGGGAGGGGGATCTGTGGATGGCACTGTTATGGGGAGGGGGATCTGTGGATGGCACTGTTATGGGGAGGGGGGATCTGTGGATGGCACTATATAGCATCTTATGCTATATGTGTCATGCACAGATCCCCCTCCCCATAATAGCCCCGGCCCCGCTGCTCACAGCAGACTATTCTGGCAGTAATTTTTATTCAGCGCATCTTTATTACCTTACAATGAAGCTCAGGTAACAGGCAGAGCGGGCGGCGGCGTAACGTCACTCACTCACGTGACGCACCTGCTCCGCCCACTTTATGAATGAAGGAGGCGGAGCAGGCGCGTCACGTGAGTAAGTGACGTTACGCCGCCGTCCGCTCTGCCTGTTACTGGAGCTTCATTGTAAGGTAAAATAAAGATGCGCTGATTTAAAGTAAACCGCCCGCCCGCATAGCAACGAATCGGCGATTATTCGATAACTGGATTCGTCGACATTGAATCCCGTTATCGAATATTCGTTGCAGCCCTAGCCAATAGGCTACTCTTTCCGTATTTGACAGTGTCAGAATCTGTAGGAATACGTTCTATTGACAAGGTGCATGTTGCCACCAAGCTGTCCCTTTGTTCGTACATTGGCTGGAAGGAACAGCCCAGCGAAGAGATCATAAAAAAAGCTGCTCCAGAGTTATTTCCAGGGGCATCATGAGAGCCGATGTGTGTTCTTTAGAAGGATGGGGAGGAATGTGTATGGGCCGCTTTAGTCACTTCTGGTCATAGCTATGACCGTTTCTGGGTGGCCGACGGTTCGGCAGCCATTACATCCCTTCCGGGGTTGGCCGCCCCAGCAGCAGTTGTGCAGCAGTCCTGGGGCGGTCGATGATATCGAAGGCGTTCCCTCACCTTGCTGCCCTCATTTTTGCTCCCAATTAGTGTTGAGCGAACTTGTGTTTTAAGTTCGGCGTCTAAAGTTCGGGTTATCGTAGAATCGCGTTATGGATTCTAAATTCCGTTATGGTCCGTGGTAGCGGAATCCATAACGAGATTCTTCAATAACCCGAACTTTAGATGCCGAACTTAAAACACAAGTTCGCTCAACACTACTCCCAATCTAATTTAGTGACCTCACAGCCATGAATGCTGATGTCATAGAAAGCTAATAAGAGTAGGAACATGAAGTAAGGACTAGTAAGGGTTAAACCCAGGTGCTCAGGGTATCATTCACGTATCCCCCCCACCAGAATCCTAGGTGTCTGTACAGTCGCTTATCTCGCTCTCTGTTTATACCTTGTAGCCAAGATTCAGAGCATGAAGAACTCTGTGCCCAAGAATGACAAAAAGAAAAGAAAGCAGCTGACGGAAGACGTCGCCAAGATGGAATCGGAACTGGAGGAGCGGCACAAGCAGGAGCTCGCAGAGGTGTCGCAGAAGCAGTGCGCCGAGGTGAGACATCCGGGGGCTGAGGCTTAGCAATGAGCAAACCCGAAACACTGTGTCAAGCGCGTTACTGAATATCACTTTGTGACATTTCCGTAGAAAACACCACTGCCAGAAGCAGAGGTTTGCACCCTGCATTGCTGCGAGGCTCGCCAGTGTTCTGCTGCCCTGTCCATCAGACGCCTTGTTAACCATGCCGGGTCAGGTTTTTGAAATGACCCAGTTGTTTTGCTAGTACCGAGCAGTTCCAGCTCAAGCCGAGCACTCCCCAGGGAGTCCTCATATTTATGGACTCCTAGCGAGAAGAGACCTGGGACCTTATGAATATGAGGACTCCGGTGCTCCCCAAGCGCTGGCGCTGTTCTGTACAGGTCTTAGCCAAACTGCGGGGTCAGTTCAAGTAAATGGACCAGTGTTTTGTTAAGGATGTTTGACACCAGTTTATGCTGCCCTCAGATAGGGTAAAACTGGTGAAAGATTCCTTTAACCCCGTCCACATGCATCATGCTATAAATTGCTGTGGATCTGCAGCACTGCAAATTCCCCCCCACCCACATTTGAACTTGCTGTAAAGAGAGCGTGCTCTCCGTTCCCTTCTATGGGATTTCCTAATGCCCTCGGCTATTTCCCTTACGCCCATGACAGCACCCTTGAGAGACTTCCTTCATCCAGGACAAGAAACAGGAACTTTCGTGGAGACCTCTTAAGGAGGGGCTCTGCCCCTGTACCACCAGTTCCTGTTTCCTGTACTATGGATAGGATGTCTATGTGGAGAGCTAGGATCAGGCTGCAGGAGCACTTGAGGTGCAACATTTATAGGGGTTACCTGGTGCGGCATAAGACTCCACTACGAGACTCCATCCAATCCTTCTGAGTCCTGGATGTGTTCTGTCAGGCCGGTGTTCCTGGGCAGTCCCAGCATAACCAGGAGGTGATGCTGGCATGCTGGATCCTCCTGGCGGTATTCAGGAGGTCCGGGCCTTCTCTCTGCCTTCCTCCCGGCCTGGAGAAAATTTACAGAGGCAGGGAGCGGGCTTAGAGTATTCTCAGTGTGCTCTGCGCGCGAACCGGAAGTTGCGGGGCGCAAATTCTGGTATTTGGAATGCATGTGACTACAGTGAAGGAGCGTTTCAGAAGTAAGGGGAGGGACATCCCCTGCTGCAAGGGCCGCATGGGAACGCCGGCAGGGGCCCGACCTAGGGTATTTAAACCCTTCAGCGCGTGTTCAGAAGAAACCCAGCCAGCCTGCAAGCATCTGTGGATCCCCTTTGGAAAACTCTCTATCCCTGTCTGGTACCATGGAGGAAGAGGGTAGTCAGCGCGCTGATGTCCAGGAGGGTCATGACACCAGACTGTTATTCCTGGTGGGGTAAGGGGGTCAATCCCCACCTTTTTTCTTCCTTCAGAGTCTAATATGGGCTTATTCTCTTATTTTATTTTAGAATATCAAAGAGGGCCCTAGGAAAGCTACCACTAAATCTCAAGGAAGAGAGTGTGCTGTTGCAAGAAAAAACTCGCTTCTTTCTGGTCTAAGTTGCTATGTCGGCATTGTGTGAACAGGGTGGTAGAGTAGGAATCCCCATCACTGCTTCAGAGTATCAAAGATATTGTCAACTCTGAAGTTTCTGATTCAATGAAAATGTTTAAAAAGTGCCTCCCTTCCTCAGCCTCGGGCAAGCAGGGTCACTCTAATATAGTATCTTATTCCGAGTCTTTAGACGAGAATAAGCAAGGAGAAATCCTAGAAGATTCAAACGCTTCCTCAGATGAAGAAACCACGGGTAGACCTTTATTTTCCCCTGAGGATACGGATTCTCTGCTCAAGGCTATTAGAGCCACTATGAAGGTGAATAAATCTACGGAGCAAAAATCTATTCAAGATATAATGTTGGGTGACCTGGGGCACAAAAGATTAAGAGTCTTTCCGATGAACGAATATATAAATTCAGAAAGAGTGTAAAAAACCTGACAAGAAGTTTTTTTTATCCCTAGAAATGTTAAAAGAAAATATCCTTTTGATATGGGCGAGTCCTCCTGGTGGGATAGGCCTCCTAAATTGGACACCCCAATTGCCAAGGTTTCTAAAAGGTCTGCTTTCCCTTTTGAGGACCTCGGTGTCTTGAAAGATCCGATGGATAGACGGGCAGAAGTATACCTTAAAAAAGTATTGGAGGCCTCTACGCAGACATTTAAACCAAATATTGCCACTACCTCTACTGCCAGGTCTTTAAAGTTATGGCTACAAGAGTTAGGCCTCTTTCACACGGGCGTTGCGGGAAAATGTGCGGGTGCGTTACGGGAACACCCGCGATTTTTCCGCGCGAGTGCAAAACATTGTAATGCGTTTTGCACTTGCGTGAGAAAAATCGCGCATGTTTGGTACCCAAACTTCTTCACAGAAGTTCGGGCTTGGGATCGGTGTTCTGTAGATTGTATTATTTTCCCTTATAACATGGTTATAAGAGAAAATAATAGCATTCTGAATACAGACTGCATAGTACAATAGCGCTGGAGGGGTTAAAATAAATAAATAATTTAACTCACCTTAATCCACTTGCTGGCGCTGCCGGCATCTCGTCTGTCTCCTTCTTTGCTGAACAGGACCTGTGGTGAGCATTCATTCCAGGACCTGTGGTGACGTCACTCCGGTCATCACATGACCCATCACATGACCCATCACATGACCCATCACATGACCCATCACATGACCCATCACATGACCCATCACATGACCCATCACATGACCCATCACATGACCCATCACATGACCCATCACATGACCCATCACATGACCCATCACATGACCCATCACATGACCCATCACATGACCCATCACATGACCCATCACATGACCCATCATGGTAAAAGATCATGTGATGACCGGAGTGACGTCACCACAGGTCCTGGAATGAATGCTCACCACAGGTCCTGTTCAGCAAAGAAGGAGACAGACGAGATGCAAGTGGATTAAGGTGAGTTAAAATTTTTTAGATTTTTTTTTTTTAACCCCTCCAGCGCTATTTTACTATGCATTCTGTATTCAGAATGTTATTATTTTCCCTTATAACCATGTTATAAGGGAAAATAATAATGATCGGGTCCCCATCCCGATCGTCTCCTAGCAACCGTGCGTGAAAATCGCACCGCATCCGCACTTGCTTGCGGATGCTTGCGATTTTCACGCAAACCCCATTCACTTCTATGGGTTGCGTGAAAAACGCAGAATATAGAGCATGCTGCGATTTTCACGCAACGCACAAGTGATGCGTGAAAATCACCGCTCATGTGCACAGCCCCATAGAAATGAAAGGGTCGGGATTCAGTGCGGGTGCAATACGTTCACCTACCGCATTGCACCCGCGCGGAAATCTCGCCCGTGTGAACGCAGCCTTAGAATCCCATATCCAGAATAAAACCTCCAGAGACCAGTTGCTAGTGGTGTTTCCTACCATCTTTAAAGCGGGGGACTTAATTTCGGATGCTTCTGTGGATGCATTAAGATTAAATGCCAGGTCAGCAGCTCTATCTAATTCTGCTAGGAGGGCCATCTGGCTTAAGGGGTGGTCTGGTGACACAGATTAAAAAAATAAACTTTGCTCCAATCCGTGCCAGGGAGATTTCCTGTTTGGGTCGGTTTTGGACGACCTTTTAGAAAAGGCCTCTGACAACAAAAAAGGCTTTCCTGTTTCCAGATCCTTTAAAAGACAACAGTTTTTTCGCAGAAACAGAATAATTGGAAAGAAAACAGAGGTAGAAAGGATAAGGGATTCCTCTTTAATACCCAGTCCACTTCAGGGCCCAAGGCTGGTCACCAATGATGGTTACTGTCCCGTGGGGGGAAGACTCTCTCTTTTTTTTTTTCTTGGACTTGGGAAAAAAATCACGACAAGCCCTTGGATTATTGGTATTATAAAAGTTTAGAGTTTATCTCTCCCCCACCGGAAAGATTAAAAATGACAAATCTGGTTCCAAATTCTGTAGGAGATTTAGCACTAAGACAATAATTTGTTTTCCCTTTTAAGACTTGGAGAAGGGGAGGGGTTTTTATTTGTCCCTTTTTCCTGTACCCAAGCCAGACAGATCATTCAGAATGATTATAAACCTGAGCGACTTAAATCAGTACCTCAAATACAAAAAATACTGTGTCATGGCTACCATAGACATAAAAGATACCTATTATCACATCCCAATTCATGCAGATTTTCAAAAATATCTGAGTGCTGTGTCTATGGAAGGCCAAGTCCATCATCTACAAAACAGAGCACTTCCGTTTGGAATATCTCAGGCCCCCAGGCTCTTTACGGAACTGATGGCAGAGGTTATGGCCCACATAAGGGAAAGAGACATTCTGGTTATTCCTTATTTGGACGATCTTCTAGTGGTGGCAGAATCTGAAAACCTTCTAGCCTCTCGTCTTCTAGAAGTAATAGAAATTCTAGCAAAGCTAGGGTGGCAGATAAACTGGGAAAAGTCAAACCTGACCCCTTCCCAAAAATGTGTTTCTAGGACTGATTCTGGATTCTGTGAAGCTACAGTACGTTGCATCCTCCCTCAGCGCAAGATATCCCAAATAAGAGAAAACTTGCCGTCCCTGGTAGCCCCAAAAAATCAAACTATCAGGCAAGGGATGGCAGTATTAGGCAGAATGACCTCCACAATTCCTGCTGTCAGTTGGGCCCTGTTTCTCTCCAGGACCCTTCAATGGAAGATTCTAAAAGAGTGGCAGGGATCATTGTCCCCGTTGGAAGCCCCACTTCCTCTCACCTCTCAGGTGATACAAAATCTGACTCAGGGCCTCCCTTGGGACATACAGGAGCAAATAACCATAATCACAACGGATGCCAGTCTGACCGGGTGGGTGGCCTATTGTCAGTGGGGGCTTCGGCAGGGGGTGTAGAGTTCAACAGAGAGTCAGGATTCCCAGAATATGAAGGAGTTGAGAGCGGTTCTGTTGGCCTTAAGAGAATTCCTACCCAAAATACGAGGAAAGGGAGTATAAATCTTCTCCGACAGCGCCACGGGGGTATCCTACCTAAACAGGCAAGCAGGGACAAGGTCAGAAAATCTTATGTCCTTAGCTACAGACATTTTTTCTCTAATCATTCCTTATGTTCCTTTCATCAAGGCAGTACACGTAAAGGGAACAGGAAACAAGGTGGCGGATTATCTAAACAGAAACCATTTGGATCAGGGAGAATGGTGTTTAAACCAAGAAGTCTTCAGTCAGATACTTCAGCTGTGGGACAAACCTCAAGTAGACCTTTTTGCAACCAGACAGAACAAAAAATGCATCCTATTCTTTTCTCTAAATCCAAAAGATTTTCCGTCAGGGATAGACGCCTTCTCCCTTCCATGGCCGGATCATCTTCCGTATGCCTTTCCCCAGTCGTCTCCATGACACCAAGTCCTGAGATTGACTTCCTTCTGATTGGACAGGAAAAACACAGAGAGGTTAAAACCCCCACCCCCTCCTCACATCACCAGTGTTTTTCCTGTCCCATCAGGATAGGAAGCAGGAGAGGTGCACGGAGCTCGTTTGGGCTCACCTGGAGTTTTTTTTTTTCATCTGGGCCGAGGTCGGATCTGCAGTGCAGCTCTCCCTCCTCCGTTTGGTTAGGCCTGGGCTCGGGCACATAGGTAGTGCCCCTGCGAAGATTCCCTCTGCGGCGGTCCCGGAGGGCTTGATGCAGAGGGAAGGAGGAACACGGCGGATCGGCACTGTGATGTGTCCCTTCCGGCCGGCAGGCGGATGACGTCAGACGCCGGGGGCGGAGCTAAGCGCGCTGACGTCATCAACATGCGCCACAGGTCCTGCAGCATGAGAAGCACATGGAGACACTATAAAAACGCTCAGGACCTGTGTAACGGCGCCCTGCATAGCGCGGCTCACATATTTTGGTGAAGCATCTCTGAAGCGGTCGGGAGTCAAGATGAGCACCCCCCTCACGCCGGGCTCTGGAACCGAGCCTGCATCAAACCCTGGGACAGTGAGTAACCTGTTCTCAGGTACATGCCTTGTATGGTGGGTTCAGTCTGCTCATCCTTTCCTCCCTTACCATTTCAGGGAGAAAAGGATTCGGCTTCTGCAGCCAAAAAAACTAGAAAATGTGGTATTTGCTGCAAAAGATTGTCTAACACTGGATCCAAGCCCCTGTGTAAAGAATGTACTGCCAGTGTCATCAAGTCTGAGTCTTCTAGTCTAATTGAAGACATTAGAAAAGTGGTAAAAGAAGAGGTTCAGCTAGCCTTAACTACCAGAGAACCTACTCCTCCCAAAGTTCCCCCCACTCAGGACGCCCGTAGTGTTAAATCACTTATCCTGGATTCCGACTCTGAGGGGCTGGCGGTCTCAGACTCCGAATCTGTCCAAAAACACCCGGCATCTTCAGATGAAGAGGGCGAATATAAGCGCTTCCTGTTCAATCCTGAAGATATTGATGAACTTATCAGGGCCATCAGGGCCACCATTCAGATGGAGATGCCTAAAACCCCTAGGTCTACCCAGCAAGAAATTTTTGGGGGTCTAGGTGAAAGGAAGAAGGCCGTTTTTCCAGTCCCTGATAGTGTCCAAAAATTAATTAGGTCTGAATGGGAAAAACCGGATAAAGGATCCTTTATCCCAAGAGGAATTAAGAGGCGCTACCCCTTTAGCCAAGAGGACTGTACGGATTGGGAGACCATTCCCAAAGTAGACGCGCCAGTGGCCAAGGTAGCAAAACATACGGCCCTACCGTTTGAAGACTCAGCACAATTGAAAGATCCTCTAGACAGGAAAGCGGAGAGTCTCTTGCGAAAGACCTGGGAGACTACGGCGGCCCTTCTCAAACCGGGCGTTGCCTCCACATGTGTGGCCAGAACACTGAACCTTTGGCTAGACCAGCTAGAGATACATCTGGTCAATAAGACACCACGGGATCAAATTCTAGAGAGCTTGCCTCTATTAAAGATGGCAACCTCCTTTCTAGCAGACGCAGCTGCTGAATCAGTTAAACTGTCCGCCCGTACAGCTGTTCTCTCAAATACAGCGAGAAGGGCACTATGGCTTAAAGCGTGGTCAGGAGATATCACATCTAAAAATAAATTAATCGCACTCCCCTTCCACGGTCAGTACGTTTTCGGAGAAGATCTAGATAAAATCCTAGACAACGCGACAAATAAAAAAAGAGGGTTTCCAGAGGAAAGATATAAACAAAAAAGGCAGCCCTTTCGTGACCGATTTTTTCAACCCGAAAATAAAAAAGATAAAGGGAAGACTGGGAGGTGGAGCTATGCGAAGGGAGGCAGGGGGAGAAGCTTCCTCTTCAACCCAAATCGGGCCGAAGCCTCCTCATCCAACAACAAACAATGACGCCATACCAGTGGGGGGAAGACTCGGCTCCTTTCTAAGATCTTGGGAGCATGTAACAAACAGCCGGTGGATCTTAAGTATTATACAAGAGGGTTATCTGATAGATCTTCTCTCTTCCCCTCCACAGAAATATGTGATCACTACCCTTCCCCCATCTCAAACTGCGACCTTAAAAAACGACATAAAAAACCTATTAACCTTGGACGCCATAGAGCCCGTCCCGAAAAATCAGACAGGACTGGGATTCTATTCCCGCCTCTTCATTATAAAGAAACCAAACGGGAAATCCAGGGTAATTATAAATCTGAAACATCTAAACAAATACGTAAGATATCAAAAATTCAAAATGGAGACCCTGAAGTCAGCAGTGAAACTCTTAAAAAAGGATGCAGTGATGGCCACAATAGATTTAAGCGACGCCTATTATCACGTCCCAATTCACAGGTCATCAAGGGAATTCCTAAGGTTCGCAATAGAATTGGAGGGAAACATTCAGCATTTCCAGTTCAGGTGTCTCCCCTTCGGGATCTCTTCTGCCCCAAGGGTTTTTACCAAAATAATGGCGGAAGCCTTGACAACCTTGAGAGAAAAGGCAATTTGTGTGATCCCCTATCTGGACGACCTACTGGTAGTGGCGGACAACATAGAGACCATGGGAATCCATCTCGGGTTAGTCCTGGATCATCTACAGAGCCTAGGTTGGCTCATCAATTGGAAAAAATCGGATTTAATCCCATCCAAACGGAAAGTTTTTCTGGGCATTACTCTAGACACAGTCTCCCAAAGATCCTTTCTACCACCTCAAAAGATAGTAAAACTTCAGACAGCTTTGAGGAAGTTCAAGAAGGAGAAATTCTGTTCAATAAGACAGGCCATGAAGGTACTAGGGAGTCTGTCCGCTTGCATTCCAGCAGTTGCCTGGGCACAGTTCCATCTAAGACCACTCCAGAAATTCATCTTAGACAAATGGAACAGATCGCAATTAACCCTAGAGAGGAAAATATTCTTAGATGCAGAGACCAAAAAATCACTAACTTGGTGGCTCAGCAATTCGAACCTAGAAAACGGGATTTTCTGGGCACAAGATCTCCCTCTAGTCATCACAACAGATGCCAGCCTCCACGGGTGGGGAGCGGTCGTCCAGGGGAACTCCTACCAGGGAACATGGGGGAATTACGTGAGCCAGCAATCCTCAAATTTCAAGGAGCTGAGGGCAGTGTGGGAAGCACTGAAACACACAAGTCAGCTGGCAAAGGGTCGTCACGTCCTAGTCTACTCGGACAACGCTACAGCCGTGGCCTTTATCCAACACCAGGGAGGCACAAGGCATCGCCCGCTACAGAACCTGGCAAACAAAATCTTTTCCTGGGCAGAAGGCAACATTCAATCTCTTTCAGCGGTTCATTTGAAGGGAGTTTTAAACATTCAGGCCGATTACCTAAGCCGGCACAGACTAGACCCAGGGGAATGGATGTTAGCTCCAGAAGCCTTCCATTTAATCACAAAGAAATGGGGCAGGCCGACGATAGACCTGTTTGCATCCAGGAGAAATCATCAGCTAAACCAGTTCTTCTCCCTCAACCCCAGGGATCATCCTCGGGCAGTAGACGCCCTCAACCAGAGTTGGACAACAAACTTAGTCTACGCCTTCCCCCCATTTCCGCTTATCCCCAGAGTGTTACAGAAGTTCCTAAAAGAAAAGTGTACACTAATCCTGATAACCCCCTTCTGGCCCAAGAGAAGTTGGTTCTCCCTCTTGAAAGCCCTCAGCGTGGAAGCTCCTCTCCTTCTACCTCAAAGGCCGGACCTTCTAAGTCAGGGACCTATTTCTCACCCAGACCTGAAAATACTAAAGTTAACAGCCTGGATTCTGAAGAATCCAACTTATTAAACTTTGGTCTATCAAAAAAAGTAGTGAACACCTTACTCCTTAGCAGGAAACAGAGTACCAACGACAAGTACCAAAAAATATGGAAGAAATTTGCTGATTGGTCTGGGACCTCCTTCAACCAGTTTAGAGCCAACATCTCACTAATCCTGGATTTTCTTCAAGAAGGGCTAGATTTAGGTCTATCCCCCAATACCCTTAGGGTCCAGGTATCGGCTTTAGGAGCACTATATAATACCAAGCTAACGGAACATCCCTGGATATCCAGATTCCTTAAGGCGGCAGATAGGATCAGACCTACAATTAGAAACATGGTGCCACCATGGAACCTTAATACAGTACTAGGGGGTCTAACCTCCGATCCATTCGAACCTCTGGACTCTATCCACATCAGATGGCTTACCATTAAAACGATTTTTCTGGTGGCAATAACCTCAGCCAGAAGGGTCTGTGAGCTGCAGGCCTTGTCCATCCAAGAACCATTCCTTGCAATATTTGAGGACAAATTAATTTTCAAATTAGATCCGACTTTCCTCCCCAAGGTAGTCTCGACCTTCCATAGGTCTCAGGACATTGTTCTCCCCTCGTTCTGTGACGATCCGAAAAACGATCAAGAAATCACTTACCACACATTAGATGTCCGGAGAGCGGTCTTAAAGTACCTGGAAGCTACCAGCCTTTGGAGAAAAGACAAAAATCTGTTTGTCCAATTTTCAGGTCCTAACAAAGGGAAGAAAGCGGCAAAAAGTTCCATCTCCAGATGGATTAAGATGGCAATCTCCGAAGCATATAAAGCTCAGGGAAAAGACGTCCCTGCTTCCCTAAAAGCACATTCTACGAGAGGCATGGCTGCCTCCTGGGCGGAAAAAGCCTCAGCCTCCTTACAACAGATTTGCAGGGCAGCAACATGGAAAAGAGTTCATACTTTCACTAAGCACTACAGACTAGATGTAGCTGCTAATGACGACCTAAGATTTGGACGTAAGGTCCTGTCGGCAGTTGTCCCCCCCTAATTGTATCTTTGATATTGTCTCAGGACTTGGTGTCATGGAGACGACTGGGGAAAAGAGTATTACACTCACCGGTAATCCGGTTTCCTGGAAGTCTCCATGACACCACATATATCCCACCCTTTTTTTCTGCTATTAGCTATTATCCTTTCATCCTGGGGTTCTTCGTTAAAATACACTGGTGATGTGAGGAGGGGGTGGGGGTTTTAACCTCTCTGTGTTTTTCCTGTCCAATCAGAAGGAAGTCAATCTCAGGACTTGGTGTCATGGAGACTTCCAGGAAACCGGATTACCGGTGAGTGTAATACTCTTTTCCTCCTCTAAGACTTCTTATGAGGGTATTACAAAAGCTGAGGCAGGAACAGACGAGACTCATTTTAATCACCCCTTTCTGACCAAGGAGAATGTGGTTCACTTGGTTGAGGAAGCTATCTCTTGCAGATCCCTGGATTCTTCCGGACAGGCAGGATCTGTTGTTTCAGGGTCCTGTCTTCCATCCGGAAGTGAGAAATCTTCATCTAACAGCCTGGTATGTGAAGGGAAAATCCTAGAGCGTAGGGGTCTTTCTAAGGAAGTTATATCTACCCTTTTATCACGTAGGAAAGAAGTAATCTCTACTATTTACCTCAGAGTATGGAAGACTTTATTTTTCTAAAGTCCCGGTAGATCCCTTGAGTTCTTCTCCTATGTCCAAAATTTTTTTTTTTTTTTTTTTTTTACTAAAGGGTATTAATAAGAACCTAAGACTTAGCACCCTTAAAGTTCAAGTTTCTGCCCTTAGTGCTTTCTTTGATTTCCCTATTGCCAACCATCCGTGGATTAGGAGGTTCTTTAAAGTGGTTAGTAGGATTAAGCCTGTGATCAGATGTTCCGTATCCCCCCCGTGGGATCTTAATCTAGTTTTGTCTAGACTGATGGAGTCTCCTTTCGAACCTCTGCAGGATTTATCTATTAAGCAGTTTTGAAAGACAAAGTTTTTTCTGGTCTCAATCCCCAAAGAACGAGAAAGAGAGGAGTCTCCATTGTCTAGACGTTAAAAGATGCCTGGCTGAATATCTGAAAGTCACTGGTCAATGGAGGAAATCCTCTAGACTTTTTTGTACAGTTTGGTGGAAGAAACAAAGGTAATAAAGTTTCTTCTAGAACTCTATCCAGATGGATAATGGGGGCTATCGCTTTAGTCTATTCCTCAGCGGGGGTAACTCCCCCTTGGGATTTGGTGCTCCATCAACCAGATCCATTTCTACTTCTTGGGCAGAGAGGGCTGATGCATCTCTAGAACAAATTTTTAGGGCTGCTACCTGGAAGCCTCTGTGTACTTATTTTCGTCACTGCAGGCTAGATTTAGACTCCAAGTACTGTTTATCTTTCGGCAGAAAGATCCTGCAGGCAGTAGTACGTCTCTCCCTTCCCCCCCCCCCCCCCCCCCCCCCCAAGTTGGTTACTATTCTAGAATTTTCTCAAGGGTGCTGTCATGGGCTCATGGAAAAATGATTACCGGTAAGTGCAATCCTCAATCCCCCCCCGACGCTGGTTGTTTTTACCTGGGGGGCGGTGAGATGTAGCAGCGGCCATGCCGGCATGAGAAGCGACACAGGGAGCGAGGTAAGTACAACCTCTGTGAGGGGCCCGGGCATATTGGGAGGCGTTACAGATCTTGGATAACCCCTTTAATAATATGCCATTAGAGATGAAGAATTATATATGAATATTGTTACATCTCTGGGAGTAAGAGCGTTCATTGTTTTGGATAGAGATGTGGTGTGAATATATGTGTATCAGGTGAACAAGCAGACATATGATCTTTGTTCTTGTCATCTCAGGTGAGCAGCATTGATAATGGAGTCACCAGTTTAGATATTGGAAACGAAGTCCCCATTCAGCAGACACGCATGACTAAAGCACAGAAGAGGAGGGTGAGATGATGTCTGTATATAGTCTTGTCTGTAGTTTCTTTCCTATGGCTTGTGTGTGATGCTGGAGGTAAATATCAGCTTGTCCACTGTATGTGAGGGGTGATGTGTTTGGTTCAGTTATCAGATTTGGTCCTAGATTTAAAGGGGTTGTCCGGGTTCAGAGCTGAACCCGGACATACCTCCATTTTCACCCAGGCAGCCCCCCTGACTTGAGCATTGGAGCAGTTCATGCTCCGATGCTCTCCTTTGCCCTGCACTAAATCGTGCAGGGCAAAGGCATTTTCAAGAGTTCTGCTGACGTACCGGGCTCTCCATGGGGCTGCCAGGAAACCCGGGGACGTCACCGGCACGGATGGGCGGGCTTTAGCGCTGCCCTAGCCAGTAAAACGTCTAGGGCAGCGCTAAAGCTCGCCCATCAGAGCCAGTGACGTCACCGAACACACTGCCGGGCGGAAGCTTCCGCCCGGCAGTGTGTTATTGTAAACAAAAGAGCCCTTGCCCTGCGCGATCTATTGTAGGGCAAGGGAGCTCATCGTAGCACAAGATGCTCCGATGCCAACATCAGGGGGGCTGCCTGGGTGAAAATAAGGGTATGTCCGGGTTCAGCTCTGAACCGAGTCTGTCACCTAATCTGAGCGATTTTAGACCGCTCAGATCAGGTTATAGACCCTTTGACCCTCATTACAATGGTACCTTTCTCTTCTGTGTCCCTCGTCAAGACTTCTGCAAGTGCCCAGGGGCGGAATTACTGCCGCAAGTGCCCCGACCCCTCGGCGTTGTGCCCACCGAGTTGGCCTGCACCTGCGCACTGCTCTGCCCATTATGGGCAGAGGAACAGCTTTTCATATTGCGCATGCGCCGGCCAACTAAAGACAGCTGCGCTGAAATTTGCCGACCCGCTTTCCTCTGGTGCCGCTCGTGACTTCCGCTGGCTGGAGGCATGAGGAGGAGGTAATAATAGGAAAGAAGGGTGGGCCAGAGGGCTGAAAGAGGTGTGTTTTTTCTGGGCATATCGCCAAGGGGCCTGGGCACTTGCGGCAGTAACGACGCCCCTGGGCACTTGCAGAAGCTTATTTGCATACGTTTAAAAAATGTCTTTTTCATGATCTCGACGAGGGACACAGAAAAGAAAGCTACCATTGTAATGAGGGTCAAAGAGTCTATAACCTGATCTGAGCTGTCTAAAACGCTCAGATTAGGTGACAGACTCCCGTTAAAGAGGACCTGTCACCGTTCTTGACGTGTGTTTAAATAACTGCTTGCATTCTCCATGTAATAACAATTCTGGAACATCTGTTCTTAGGACACCATTCCTTTTATTATTCCTACTAGAAGTTTTGAATTTCCAGTAGTTTGCAGTGAAGGTCCAGATGTGTGTTCTCCGTTGGAGGTGTGTCTCTGCACAGTCTGCCACTGATTACCACCCAGTTGGACCTTTATTGCAGACTTCTGGCAATTAATTTGTAACAGCAGGAATAATAAAGGGAATGGCACAATATAGAGTCTTCAGAACAGATGTTCCAGGACTTTTCCAATGGGAAGGGGGTTCATGTAGCATATGAAAGAAGACCAGAATTTTCTTAAAAATGCAATATCTCTTGTCGTTCAAAGGTTATCAACACAGAAAGTTGCAACAACAACCGGGAACGTTCCCTGTGATGCATAGCTATTTGACGTGTTCAATATGTTGTCCCTGGTGCTGAACACAGAACTTTGAAGTTTTGAACTTTCTGTGTTGATAACTTTTGAACCACAAGAGATATTGCAAATCTGATTGCAATCGATTTCTGATTTTTTTTTTCTTTGATATGCTACATGACCCCCTTCCCATTGGAAAACTTTGCCCTTTAACCAAGATGATGGTCATGTTCCTAAAATATAGGCCCGTCACCCATTACTTGCTGGGGTATTCATATTTTTTCATTTTCCCTTTCGTTTCTGAAATAAAAGGGTGCCCTGAGACTTTTGACTCACCCTGTACATTTATTCTCAATGATTACAGGAGAAAAAGGCCACCCTAGAAAAGGAGAGGGATGAGCGCATTGCGGAGGCTGAAATAGAGAACCTGAGTGGAGCCCGGCACCTGGAAAGTCAGAAACTCGCCCAGATTTTGTCTCAGAGACAGCTGCAGATCAAACAGATCCCATCAGACGGCCACTGCATGTACAGAGCCATTGAACACCAGCTGAAGGAACACAACGATAACGTCACCCTGACAAGTCTCAGACGCCAAACTGCAGACTACATGCAGAGTCACACCGACGACTTCCTCCCATTTTTAACAAATTCAGCCACAGGGGAAATGTACACTCCAGGTGAGATTTAGGTAAATGTAGAGGTTTGGGGAGAAGCTGCCATTATAACGCAACATTTAAAGCGGTTGGGCAGCGGGTAGCCTCATGATGACCTAGCCTCAAGATAGGTCATCCGTAACTAATCAGACTTCCAGGACCCCCACCGATCAGCTATTTGAGGAGGAGGCGGCAATCAGTTATTGATGACCTATCATAAAGGTAGGTCATCCATTTGTACCTGCTGTAGAACCCCATTAATGAGGAAATAGGCTAAATAGCCTTCTGATGTTAATAGATACATGTAAGAAGATCACTTTGGTGAACGCCGTGATCTTGACACTGATTTCCATTAGTGAAGGGCTCAATGCACCCCTCCAGCTCATTTGGATACTGCTCAGAGTATTCTGTTATTTAAAATTGAACACAAACTTAAGCAAATTCTCATTTATTTTAATGATTATTTCCATTGATTCTTTTTCATTTCGGCAGTACTAGGTCATTGGAAATTCAAAGAAGCACTCCCACAAAAAAAAAAAAAATTCTCTGACCTGTTAGAAAGGTAGATGATATAAACTGTGGTGAAAGTAAGTTTCTTAGCAGAGACTGTATTTGTGAGTTATCCCCTCCCTTCTGATGCTCAGCTATCCTGAGGAAAGGTCATCAATATAATAAAGCAGACAACCCCTTTAAGAGAGCCTCTCTTGACAGGTCTGTTTTCAGTAAATACTTGTATGTCCTATGAAATAACAATTCTGGAGTGTCTTGTATTAGACTGAGCTGTTCCTTTTGACTATTTATGAATATATTGACAACTGTGTATTACCGTATGTTTTGTATATTTCCGCTGTCTGCACTGATTGAGTAGTGGAAGACCGTGTAGGTAGCGCTCATTTGTCAATGTATTCATACATTTCTAGAAGGATTAATAGAGGAGCAACACAGAGTTAAAGGGGTTCTGCACTTTCATTTAACTGATGATCTATCCTCTGGATAGATCATCAGCTTCTGATCGGCGGGGGTCCGACACCCAGGACCCCCGCCGATCAGCTGTTTGAGAAGGCAGCTGCGCTCCAGTAGCGCCGCGGCCTTCTCACTGTTTACCGCTGGGCCGCCGGCCCACTGACGTCACGACTAGTATCAACTAGCGTGGGCGGGGCTAAGCTCCATTCAAGTGAACAGAGCTTAGCCCCGCCCACGCTAGTTGATACTAGTCGTGACGTCACTGGGCCGGTGGTAAACAGTAAGAAGGCCGCGGCACCACTGGAGCGCCACTGCCTTCTCAAACAGCTGATCGGCAGGGGTCCCACCAATCAGAAGCTGATGATCTATCCAGAGGATAGATCATCAGTTAAATGAAAGTGCAGAACCCCTTTAAGAGAAAACAGGTACCAGTATTTTTTTCGTGGGGAATACAAGGATTTACTAAAAAAGACGAGCCTGGAGAGATGACTGGTATATTTAAAGTGTATCTGTCACCTCTACATGAGCATATTACAGAGAGAGAACCACTGTCATGTGAAAAAGCTGCTTATTATATGGACAGGTCCACGCTCCTATGTAAGGACAGCATAATTGCTTGTCAATTTAACCCATATTGCACAAAATATATTGTACCATTTAGCTAATTGGAGAGATGAAAGAATACAGCGGGTTCATAGTTCTGAATCTGCTGTATTAATAAGGGGAGCGCTGAAACCTGTCTGTATGGATTTTCTTACTATTATTCCAGGGATGCATATTGATGGTCCAGCTCTGGGATACAGTGTCCGTTTGTGATCAGTGGGGGCTCAATTTCCAGGACCCCTGTGATGAGCAGAACAAAGGGGCCAGAGTGCAGGCTGTATGTATGGTTATATGTCTGTGCCTGTTACCGCAGCAGCTTCATTGGCCTCTTCATTGTGCTGATTATTGGCTTTCATTGCAGTGTCGCCTCCAAAGTCAGTGTCAGAGTAAGCATACCACTATGTGGGGTAGGTCCCCTAAAATATGACCGTACCATTCTTGTGAAAATCCAGTCCTTTTACTTTCACTGCACTGTGGGCAGTGCCGCTCTGTTTCATGCACCAACATCTTCCCCCCCCGGTAATGCCGTCCGGAAGTTCCCCCTCTTGTCTTATGGACGGTACCTGATATTTCAGAGCCGGTAGTAATGACGAAGGGGGAGTCAGGTGCACCGAACGGAGCAGCCCCACCCTTTGCGCGCTGAGAGCGGGTTTTTAAAAAAAAGACATGGGGGAGTCGAGATTTATCAAAGACTGGCATTTTGAAGTCTCCTGCACTGCTGGAGGATGGGACTAATATGTGACAAGGCACAGGCTTCATAAACTCAGGCTATCTTTTCGCCAGAGCAGGCGTAGATTTCTACCTTCCTCGGCACCTCAAAACCGGCACAAATATGGCGAACCCACTGACCCCGCTTACCGCTCTTACCACACACCACTTTTCTGAAAGTGGCAAGGGCAATGTAACAATACATTTGTCTCAAGCAGTGTTTAAAAAGTCGCACGCATGAGAATTGCGACTTTTTTATTTTACACAAACCAACACGGAAATGATAAATCTTTAGTGTGAAACCACCATAACTAGCAGAAATTGACACTTTGGCGATTTCCCCCCCAACTGTACCAGTTCCCCATCAGAATTAGTACTTTTTCCTCTACTAGAAGCAATGTGCCAGCTGCTTGTGAGCTGAGCTGATGATAAGGTGTGAATGGCATATGGTAAAAAGTGTGTAATGGGCTAGTTTCACACAGATGTTTTTTGGTGGGTGCCCCGGCCTGTTTATGGAAAACTTCATAGATCCTATAAGGCTGCGAGTTTGGGTCAGTAGGACTGTGGTTGGGCTGGAGCACTTGGACCCAATAATACGCTTGTGTGACACTGGCCTCTATTTGATGGGATGCAATGACTGTATATTACTACAATAGTTTCATGTGCTACACAGATGAATTTCAGAAGTATTGCACTGAAGTGGCAAACACACCAGCTTGGGGAGGTCAGTTAGAGGTAAGTAATGTGGACTCTAGACCGCCTTTATCATGATTGAACTGATACCTTTTACGGGTCCATTCACACGTCCGTGAATGAATTGCGGAACAGGTGCGGACCCATTCATAGTTCCATTCCGCGCCCTTATAAAAAAGATGGAGCGTGTCCTATTCTTGTCCGTGAATAATACAGGATAAGCAGCACTACAGATTCCAACAATATCTACCATTAATAGGAAAGGTGGTGCTCGCGGGTAGAGATCCTGGCTGGGGGTCCCGACATGTACCAAAAATATGTAGAAATCCGCAGCACTCTTCCGTTTGTGAAAAAAGTCCAGTCTTTTATTTAAATCAGCAGCATAGTGACAGCGACATTTCGACCATCTCTGGTCGTTATCAAGCTTGATGGAGATGGTCGAAGCGTCGCTCTCACTATGCTGCTGATTTAAATAAAAGGCTGGACTTTTTTCACAAACGGAAGAGTTCTGCGGATTTCTACATATTTTTGGTACTATTCTTGTCCGTGGCATTTCTATCCTAGTGCCGGCCATCTGCGTTCCGCAAAATGCAAAAAACACTTGCAGATGTATGAATGGACCCTAACATAAACGTCTTTGTAGTTCCGCATCAGGAGTAATCAGTATGGCATCCATATTACTGATGGGCTTTCATCAGTGGAGGAACGGAACAGACCTGGCGCCATCCCTCTGTAGTGCGGATGCGCTGATGACATATTGAAACCTCTGTATTTTGAACTTTCTGTCTACATTGTCTGTCAGCCAGGCAGACAAAAGAAGTGCATGCTACGTTTTTTATATGTCTGTATTTTACATACCCATGTGAGGAGCCCTATAGATTAACCCGTAATTTTTTTTCTGGTGTACACCAGTAATCACAACTGATTCTATAAATCTATTGTATAGGTTATGGTTGCAACTATATGATCTTTATTAAAAAATATACGCCACTTTTTGGCGTATTTAAGGCGCAGATTTTGTCTCAAAGATGTTAAAATCTGAACCTTTTTCCCCTGTGTACTCCACTTACTCCTTTTTTTTTTTTCTGCCATTTCCAAGAATAGGGGGCATGGCGGGTGCGAGCCAGGAGGCCCGTCTGAGTCATCATTTTCTATGCCTTTTTGTACGCCAGCAAGGGAGCAAGTCACGCGGCCTCAAGTAAAGCGCCTAAGTTATAACTTGGGCGCATTAAGTGGCAGCAGACATGGACCAAGACCGACGTCTGAGTCGCCGGTCTTAGTAAATGTCCCACTATGTGTATATTATTTAAAGTGTACCTTTACTTTAGCAGTACTTCTGATATGTCATAGTTGAAGGTTTTCATTAATGGGGTCAGAGTGCTGAGACCGCCACCGATTGCTAGAATGAAGATAAACAAGCACGTACCCAGAACGCTGTCTCTCCTCACTGCAGAAGATGGACTGACAGGCGCATAGACTTTCTATTGAGCCCGGCCTTGGCGAGGAGTGCTTTTTTTCTTTTGTGATCGGTGAGGGGTCTCGGCACTGAGACCCCCACCGATTAAAAATTTTATATGTCGCTATGACATATCAAAAGTTTTCTTATAGTACAGTTGCACTTTAATGTTTTGGGGCATACTTAATAAAGTTTATGGTAAAAATTAATGTTATACATTAATTTTTTTACATACTTTTTTAGTATTTATTTTGTTCAGTTTTTAGTATTTATTTTCTTTTTTTCTCTCCTTGAATCCTGTGGGAAGGTAATTTAGAATTTTATTAGTATATACACATTCAAGTACATTAGCTTGTGTACGACTAGCAGACAGTTATTAGTTTACTGTAAGTATGCCTAAGGGTCCATTCAGAAGTCCGTAGGGTTTTGCACATCGCCGGCACTATATAGAGGATTCCTATTCTTGTCCGCAGCCACGGACTGGAAGTTCGGTGCCGCGGACCGGAAATGCCCGCATCTTTTCCGTCCCCATTGAAAACGAATGGGTCCGCACCCGTTCTGCATAATTGCGGAACGGATCCGGACCCATCATGCGGATGTCTGAATGGACACTTAACAACAGGAAATACAGTTAGCCGTTCCTATATCTTTTGTCTGCTAAAGAATACTATAAATGACTGATAGAGATTTATTTCAGCTTTTGTCATCTCATTTTAAAGCTTCGGGCCCTGTCGCACATACTGCAGACTCCTATAGAGGTCATCCAGGCAGACGCCTCGCCGATTATCATCGGTGAAGAATATACAAACAAGCCGGTAACTATTGTGTGAGTATTTTAAGTCATTGTGTTCATCTTTTAGCTTTTCTTACATGACTATATTCCAGCTAGTATTGTTTTTATAGGGGCTGGCTTCTGTCCAACTCCATAAGTTCTGAAACCTTTTTCGGGGGTTGTTCCGTCTGGACAATAGGGTATGCCATAACTGTCCGATAGATACAGATCGCTCCTGTCTCAAGGATAGGGCCGCGCCATGAATGGGGAGGACGCTGCACATATTCTGCTTTTATGCTCTTTTTCTGAATTTCTAGAAATAGTCGTCCTCTCCATTCCCAGCAGGACCTCGTTCTTGAGGTAAATGTCCAGATGGCACAGTCCCTTTAATACCATGTGTAATCAAGTTCTGCTTCTCCAGCTCAGTGTGCCACACATGTTGTTGAAGGAGGGGGTATGGAAACAGAAGCTGTTATGTCATTGGCACTTCTGTATGTCCGCATAAGCAGGGAGCACGTAATATAGCTGGCCCCCATTATTACCACTTCAGTTGGTTACGTGCTCCCTTGTCCAGCAACTCGACTACACTGCTAGTTGCTTGTTGGCCACGTTATTTTATTAAACCCACACGCATTTAGCTATCCTAGCGTTTCCCTTTTAAAGGCCATGTACACTTTTGGGGGCAATTTTTTTATTTATTATTATTATTGCACTGTACTGATTTTGAGCTAAAAATTATTTTTATTAAAAATATGGCTTCCTTTTTTCTGTACAGAGCTGAGATGCTCTAGTAGCACCCTTTTGGATTTTCTTTCTTTACCATCAGTAGGGGAGCTGACGGACTCCTTATCTCTGACCTTATAAACACTGGTTATAGCTCAGTATAGCTGCTGCTAAGAATGTGGCTTAAATAAGTAGTTTAGAGATAAGGGTTATTAGACGACACAAAGTGACAGTACCAGTCACACAGTTAGAAAAACAGTTAATCCTTTGTGACAGAACAGCTGAATATTTTTAATTAAAGGCCTATTGAAAAAAAGATTTTTAGCCACAAATGAATAACATGCAATTATAAAAGAAAATCGTTTCCGAAGGCGTACATAGCCTTTAAGGCGGACTTTTTGGTTAATGGTTGTAATGTGAGTATGGGCAAAATAATAGACACATTTATTGTGATTTTTTTCCCCCTCCAGATATATGCGCCATGCTTATGGACTGGGAGAGCATTATAACTCCGTAGAGCCCCTAATGGTAGCTCCTGCAGACTAGTCTCCTCAACCACCATAATGAAACATTTTTCCCATGTTGAAGAACCTACCATACTGTATATCTCCTATATACAGAAGAGGCACCAGTTGTGTGGTATGAGAAGGCGGCCACGGCACCTCCTGAGTGTTAAGCAGAAAAAGAATATTAATCATGTAACATAGATTTCATTGGTGCAGGATTTGGGTGGTTGGCTCCTGACCACAGGAATTATGGATTGAAAAACATGCAGTTGTCAGACTGGCATAATGAACACACCGATATAAAAGATGGCGTTCATTCTACAAGACGAAGACGTCAAACTCCTCAGTCCACCAGTTTTAACAGTGATGTGTTTACGAAGGACGCAATTGATAATCTTGGTCGTCCCTAAAGAATAAATTATTTTTTTTCTTCTATATATATATGTGTCAGCCTCTTATTGTGGATGATAAAACTAGGGATCGACCGATATTGATTTTTTAGGGCCGATACCGATAATTTGTGAACTTTCAGGCCGATAGCCGATAATTTATACCGATATTCTGGGAATTTTCATTTTTGAGAAAAAATAAATTTCCTACACAAATCCGCTGAAAATTAATATGTTTATTGTTAAAGTGTATTTATTTATTTTTTGTAAATCTTTTTCATTTATAGGAGCTCACATGGAGCTGAACATGGCAGCCAGGGCTTCAATAGCGTCCTGGCTGCCATGGTAACCGATCGGAGCCCCAGGATTACACTGCTGGGGCTCCGATCGGAGGAGGAGGGGATCCTGTGGCCACTGCCACCAATGATTAATACTGGGTGGGGGGGGGCGCATTGTGCCACCAATGTTTTTACTATTGGGATGGGGTGGGGGGCACACTGCGCCACCAATGATTAATACTGGGGGGCTTGGGGGGGGGGGGGCCACCAATGAAGATAAGTCTCTCATTCATTCATATACAGGAGGCGGGAGCTGGCTGCAGAATCACATAGCCGGCTCCCGACCTCTATGAGCGGTAGCTGCGATCCGCGGCACCTGAGGGGTTAACTACCGCGGACCGCAGCTACCGCTCATAGAGGTCGGGAGCCGGCTATGTGATTCTGCAGCCAGCTCCCGCCTCCTGTATATGAATTAATGAAAGACTTATCTTCATTGGTGGCGCAGTGGCCACAGCCCCTCCCCTCCTCTTGTCTTCTCTCCTCTCATTGGCGGTAGCACAGGGGGAGGAGACACTGCTTCCTTCTCCCCTGTGCTGCTGAGGGAACACGGAGAGCGCTGAGAGCAGCGCGCTCTGTGTTCCCAATACGTTATCGGTATATCGGCAAAATAATGCCAATACCGATAACGTTCAAAATCCTGAATATCGGCCGATAATATCGGTAAAACCGATAATCGGTAGATCCCTTGATAAAAGGGTGAATGGAGATTTGCACTGCACACAGGGCTATTCCAGAGGTGACGTACACAAGCCACCCTCCATATTGTGGTGATTATTAGCAATGAGGCAAATAGAGATGGAATAACAGTAATTACTCATTCTATGTACTTGATCTGCCTATGGTGTATGAAGAAGCCTTATATTGCTCTTAAAGGGGTTGACCCACAAAAAGCATTGCTCATCTATTCACAAGATGATTAGGGGTCTGACGGCTAGGACCCCTGCCAGTCACTAGAATGGGGGACCAAACCTCTGTTCTAGAGGACATGTGTGCCTTGTTGAGGAATTGGACATAGGCTAAATCACGCCTAATGTGTGGACCGGAAGTTCGTTTTTCTATTCATTCCTATGAGGCTGACGTTGAGGCTCTTATAGGAATAAATAGGGAAGCTGACTTCCTTCCACACGTAAGACGCTGTGTCCGTCACATGATACAACTGAGGCCCGGAAGGGAATGGGTAAGGGAAGATTACCTTCTCTACAATATCCCCCTCAAGACAGCTCATTTTTGTTTTTGCATTTCCGTTTTTTTCCTCCCCATATTCCAAGAGCCATAACTTTCTTTAGTTTTCCATATTTTTGTGGGACAAGTTGCCACATGCTTTCGGTGGGTGACTTGATGGGCTACATAGACAAACCAGTCCTATAAAAGGACCTTAGCTCCACTCTTCCGTAGACCACACCAGCTAAATAGAAACAAAAACCATTATTGAGAGGCTAATTATGTGCTGCTGTGTGGACAACCGGAAAGAGGAATTGTGTAAGTAAATTCTACTTTTCCATTATACCCCATGACAGCACCTGTGAGAAACCATCCCCCAACCGGAGAGGAAGCAGGAACTTCCAAGATCGTTGAAAAGGATCTCCCTCCCAAGTTTCCTGTCCATAGGACAGAGTTTGGAACTCGCCAGGAGTTTAATGGGACTGTAGGAACTCCTGTCTTGGGTTGGCTGATGTGGAGGTTACCTGTCCTCACTAGGAGCTGCTGTTTAGTCCGGAGTTCCTCTCTTGCCCACGGATGATGTCTGGGAAGTCTCCTCATTCTACCCTTCTGCTGCAGCCTGGTAATGCAAGGGAACTAAGAGCAATATTGTGTGCACTGAGTCAGTCTATATCTCAGATTTCAGAAAGACGTGTAAAGATTTTATACAATGCAACAGCAGTAGCTTTTGTTAATAGACGGGGCCGGGCGGGGGGGGGGGGGGGGGGAACAAGATCTGTGGCTCTCATGACAATTACCCTAGGAATCCTAAATGTGGTAGAGGGGGTCTGCCTCTGCCTGTCAGAGGTCCATCTAAAGTGGGTCAGAGAATATTTGTGCAGACTTCCTAAGCCGTCGCACAATCAGCAGGGGGACTTGTGCTTAAATCATGATCAATTAGATAAAGGGTCTGTGGGAGACTCCCCCACTAGATCTCTTTGCTACCTCAGAGAACAGAAAGTGCAAAAAGTTCTTCTCCATGAAACCCAGATGGGAATAGATCTCAATCTTGGGAGAGGGTCTGTGTTATGCCTTCCCTCCAATATGCCTCCTGCCTAGAGTTATCCAGAAACTGAGAAAGGAAAAGGCGGGCGGATTCTCATTGCCCCATATTGGCCAAGAAGGTTCTGGTTGAGGATGCTGTCCCCTGGGTTCTGCTAGAGATTAAAGATTTATTATATAGGGGTCCTCTTATCCGTCCAAAGGTAGAAAAGCTGCATCTGATGGCTTGGATATTGAGAGGAGATTCTTAAGATCCTAGAGGTCATTCTGCCCAGGTTGTTGGCACCCTTTAGGCTAGCAGGCTTTTCTCAGATTTGCAAACACAGAAGTAGATATTTCTCTCCCTCCAAACATTCCTCTCATCCATGATTTTTTTTTTTTGCACGAAGGGCTTAATTAACAATAATCTTAGGCCCAGTACTCTAAAAGTTCAAGTTTCTGCCTTAAGCGCCCTCTTTGATTGTATTCTTTGTGAACACTTGAGGGTTACAATGTTGGGTTCTTCAATGTTAAACCCCTCTGTCAGAGTTACAGCTTCTCCATGTGATTTAAACACTGTACACTCCAGCCCAATGATGGCGAACCTTTTACAGACCGAGTGCCCAAACTGCAACCCATTTATTTATCACAAAGTGCCAACACGGCAATCTAACCTGAATACTACAGTCCAGTACAGTATATCTTCCATGTACTTTATCATTGAGCTGTAATATCCTGCCTACATTCAGTGCGCTGCCTGTGCTGTTCATAGTGCGCCCTGCGCTGATGAATGGCAGGAAAAGTCTAAATCGGGGATGCTCAACCTGCGGCCCTCCAGCTGTTGCAAAACTACAACTCCCAGCATGCCCGGAAAGCCTACAGCTATCAGCCTAAAGCAGAGCATGATGGGAGTTGTAGGTTTGCAACAGCTGGAGGGCCGCAGGTTGAGCATCCCTGGTCTAAAGCATATTGGTACACCATAGACTTTTTCCACGGTGCGGGTGCCCACAGAGAGGGCTCCGAGTGCCGCCTCTGACACCCATGCCATAGGTTCACCAGCTCTAGCCTATCCCAGATTTCTCAAAAGTTTATCTGTTGGGGTTTCATTGTGTATACATCTTGGAAGTCCCTGTTTCTTGTCCAGATGGAGGATGATCTCTCACAGGTGCCGTCATGGACTAATGGAAAACAGATTACTGGTAATCTAAGTGTTTGCTGGACGTCCTACACAGTGGCACAAAGATATGGGGATGTAGCAAGGGGTTTTCCTGGATTTTTCTATTGATGACTATCCTCAGCAATCTCTCTGATCAGCTGTTCTGCAGCGCCTCCAGCACCAGAAATACACAGCTCTATATCCATCGTGTAGTAGACTGGTCACTGCAGCGCTGCTGCCATTGAAGTAGATAAGAAGAGCACTGCATTAACCAGTTCCAGTCACTACACCATGGACAGAGCTGTGTGGTTTGGGCGCCTATTTCCCATGGCTGTGCTAATCCTGAACAGCTCATTGGGGCAGTGTGGGATGCTGGCCCCCTGCTGATCTGATATCATCGGCCTATACTGGGGACAGCTCATCATTATTAAAATCCTGGACAATCTAAGGGAGGAATAATTCTAAGGATTTGTGAAAAGAATCCTTCAAATAGTGACATAAAAAAAAAAGTGCACACGGCCGTGTAGTTTGTACTTGATCTCTCTGCCCGTAAGGCATCATGCACACGACCGTCTCCTTTTTGCTGCCCGTAAAACATGGATACTTGCATTTTCACCTTCCGCACATCCAGAAATATGGTTGTGTGCATGGAGCCTAAACTAGTTGTAGATGTAGTTAACCCTGTAAACTCCTATTCGTTGTAATTGAATGTATTTCTTCCAGGCTACATGTGTGTGTGTGTTTAGAAACATTTAACTCCTTCGCAACCTCTGCTGTACATGTACGTCGGAAGTCTTCACGTTAAAGATGCTCGCCCGTGTAGTGGGCACCTTACCCAACGGGTTTCTGCTGTTTTAACCCCTTAGATGCCGCAGTCTATTGTGACCATGACATCTGAGCGATGCAGGTGCAGCTGAGATTAGAGAAGCTGTAGTATACCAGTGATGGCTTGGAGCCTCCAGCAGTCTGATACCCATCACTGGAATATTCTAATACAGGCCAGCAGGTGGCAGTACTGTATTGGAATATAGTGAATGGTGTGTTCAGTGATGGATATATACCCATTACAGAACACAATTGGCAATCTAATGATTGCCAGTGATAGTCAGCTAGGGTTACTTAAATAAAAGTAATAAAAAGATTTTAAAAATATAAAAGTTCAAATCACCCCCCCTTTCCTCAAAATAAATAAACAATAAAAAAAACATAGGCATCAACACATCCGCATGGTACTGATCTGGAGAATGAAGGAACACCATTTAAAAAAAAAACTTAAAAATAAAACTGTGGCAGAATTGTTGGAATATTTTTTTTCCAGCTCCCCACTACATCACATGAAATATTAAATGGTGCCATTAGAAAGTACAACTTATCCCACAAAAAAACACACCCTCATAAGGCTATGTGAACAGAAAAATAAAAAAGCTATGGTGCGGGAAGTGAAAGACGAAAAAGCAAAAAAACGCTAAATTGCAAGGTCCTCTAAGGGTTAAATAGCCTTAATGGGTTAAATAAATATTAGGACGCATTCACACAACCGTAGTGTTTTGCGGATCTGCAAATTGCGGATCCGCAAAAAATGGATACCGGCCGTTTGTATAATAGAAAACGCCTATTCTTGTCCGTGATTGCGGACAAGAATAGGACATGCTCTACCTTTCCGCTGAGCCGCAGAACGGAACCATGGATGCGAACAGCACACGGTGCTGCATCTTGGAAGCTCTTTTTGTGAGTTCGCCATCACAACCTCCTCTGGCAGAGAGCTCCATAGTCTCACTGCTGTTACAGTAAAGAATCCTCTTCTATGTTGTAGAAACCTCCTTTCCTCTAGATATAGAGGATGTCCCCTTGTTATAGATACAGCCCTGGGTATGAAGAGATGATAGGAGAAATCTGATATCTGGCAACCTGTCCCTTCTGACCCCAAAATAGCGCTCTCTGCAGGTGTGGAGGAGGGAAGTCACCATGCGGTGTAGGATCTTGTCATCCAGAAAGTACAAGTCATTCAGCAGACCCACAGCCTGCAATCCAAGTGTTAAAAACCAAGTTGGTATGTCATGGCCCATAAAGTAACAGTCAGTACAGAAAACTCCGTACACAAGGACATGGAAGTTTTTACTTCTTTATTTCTGTTGTTAAAAGTATTTCAAGCAAATGACTTCTGAAACTTGTAGATGTTAGTGCAGTAGCAGATCCATGGCATCAGATGTTCCTAGCCCCAGCACGGTGATCACAGGAGCTTGTAGCATGTCCATGGCTTAGGGTCATTGATGTTGTGTTGGTATTTCTTCTTATAGTGAGTTTATAAACTTTATGTAGAAGAGCCGGAGATAATATCCACTGGGAAATCATGACTTCTGTTTAAATGTGGTTAATAATAAGCTTGTCTCTGACTTCACTTAGGATGGTTTCAGTGGTCCAATAGCAAGTCTGGGATTTGAGCCACAATGTTTTCTTTTATTAAAGAAATGTTTCAATTTTCCAATAAACTTTATAAAGATGAGCTGTTTATATTGACTCTAAAGAACACTAATGGCCTCAGGTGAGATGGTGTCTATAGTTTCACTTCAGGTGGTAACAGTGGTTCAATAGCATGTCAGTTTTTTTTTAAGCCAAAGTGTTTTGTTTTAGTTTTTTTTCAAATAAATATCTTTCACTTTTTTCCTCTTTCTTTTAAATAAACTATATTCAAATGAGCCGTTGATATTGACTCTACAATCATGGCTTCTGGTAAGATGATGTTAAACTAATAGCATATCAATGGCTTCACCAAAGGTGTTCACAGCGGTCTAATAGTATGCCAGTGTTTTAAGCCATTTTTCATTTTTCCATTTTTCTTTCTTTTTTTTCTTTTTTTTTTTTTTTCATGTTTTCCAAAAAACTATATACAGATGAGCCATTGCTATGGACTCTACAAAATAATCATGGCTTCACGTAAGATGATGTTAAATTAATAGCAATTCTATGGCCTCACTATAGGTGTTAAAAGTGGTCCAATAGCATGCCAGTGATTTAAGCCAAAGCGGTGTCTTTTTAAATTTTTTTCCAAAGATTTTTTTTTTCATTTTTCTTTTTTTTCCATTTTATAAAACAAACTATATACAGATGAGCTGTTGATATGGACTCTACAGGACAATCATGGCTTCAGGTAAGATGATGTTAACTTAATAGCTTGTCTATGGCCTCACTTTAGGTTGTAAAAGCGGTCCAATAGCATGCCAGTGATTTAAGCCAAAGCGTGTCCTTTTTTTTTTTTTTTTTTAAGAAATATTTTAAATTTTTCTTTTTTTTTCTTTTGTTTTCTTTTAAATGAACTATATACAGATGAGCCATAGATATTGACTCTACAGATTGATCATGGGTTCAGGTAAGACGATGTTAGTAGCATGTCTGTGGCTTCGCTTAAGTGTTAACAGTGAGCCAACAGCATGCCATGGTTTTGAGCCAAAGTATTGTTCATTTTCTCTTTTGAAGAAGCGCTCTTCTAGCTTCTTCACAGACTCTTTTGGGATCAGCCACTTTCACCTTAAAAAAAAAAAAAGAAAGAAAATAATACAAACATAGTAGGTCTTTCTAACTGATGACCTATCCTCAGAATGCTCAGGTCCAACAGCTGTTTGAGAAGGCACCGGTGCTTACCAAGCACAGTGCTGTACATTGTATAGCGCCTGTGATTGGTAGTGGCGTAGCTACAGGGGTCGCAATTGCGACCGGGCCCCTGAGCCAGGGGGGCCCACGGCCCCCCCACCGCCTCCTATTCAAAATGTTATCTAATAGGGCCGGGGGCAGTGCGCACGGCGCAGCGCAGGCTGTAGTAGGCAGGCACTAGGCAGCTCACGTGTGTCAGAGGGGGCGGCCGCGGAAGCCGACATGTGAGGTCTGAGTGACTGGGAGCCGGAGGCGTGGTTTCCGCGCATCTCCGGCTCCCAGAGTCCCAGTCAGATACTGTCAGAAGAAGCAGCAGACGGCAGCGGCAGTGAGTGACTGTGCGGACGTGCGGCGCGAGGTGAGTTTTGACTAGCCTCGGCCCTCGGCTCTATTCTCTCTGAGACTAGTGACAGGCGGCGGCAGCGCAGTGAGCAGAGCCCAGCTTGATGATGGCCCTGGGATGGCCTGGGAATTGGGATCTCTGAGTGGCAGGCGGCGGCAGTGCAGAGCCCAGCCCAGCCCAGGGATCAGATCAGCTTGATGATGGGATGGGAATCAGCTTGATGAGGGGATGGGAATGGGATTTGGGCGGCAATGGTAATATGGAATGGGATGGGATCATGGAGTGGCCAGGCAGTGGGACAGTGGGAGTCTGGGACTCTCACTCTGAATTCTGTGGGAATCTGTCTCTGACTGTGGCTGAAGTGGTTACTGGGCACACTACTTACTGTGTGTGTGTGCCAGGCCTAAGGGGCAGGCCGCAGGCAGTGTGTGTGGGCCTGCACCAGGCAGGGGCACTGGCCCCTGGCCTAGGCAGGCCAGGCAGTGACTGCTGTTACTGTGAGCCAGGAGAAGCAGTGCACTGCAAGCAAGTGTGGGTGCATGCCACTGTGCCAGCCTGCCAGGGGTAGGCTGCAGGCAGCGGCCCAGGCCCCCAGCGTGGTCTGTTGCTGACTGGCGCTGGGCACTTAAATTAATGACAGTGTGTGTGTCTGTGCCAGGGTGCAGGCCGCAGGCAGTGTGTGCGCCTGGCACTGGCCCTGGGGTAGGCAGTGACTGTGAGCCTTGTGTGCAATAATGCTGGACTGACCCATACATCGGCTATAAACGATATTACCAGTCCGTCCGTATATAGCCGGTTGATGGGTCAGTCCAGCATCCTTATTATTATGCATTTATTGGATCAAAATGTATTTTCTCTGTGAGATTTTAGTTCTGCCATTAGGCGTACATGGGTCTGGTGGTGTTATAAAACGGTATTGAGGGTAGGGGGGGCCCAAACTGAACTCTTGCACACGGGGCCCATGAGCCTATAGCTACGCCCCTGGGTATCGCAGTTCAGTCCCAATCACTTGAATGGGACTAAGCTCCACCTAGGTCATGTGACCGATAACGTGACTTCACTGACCTAAGGTAAGTTGTGAGAAGGTCATGTCACTCACAGGAGCACCAGTGCCTTCTCAAACAGCTGATCGGCGGGGGTCTCCGGTGTAGGATAGGTCATCAGTGTCGGAAAACCCCTTTAAAGCAGTCTATATTGCTCTGGGACCCCCAAGTAATAGTTGTGGTAGTTGTACTCGGTTTCCAACTTAGGTTACATTGAGAATCTGTGGCAAGACTTGAAATTTGCTGTTTACAGATGCTCTCCATCCAATCTGATTGAGCTTGACATATTTTATTATTTTGCAAAGAGGAATGGGCAACACATTTCAGCCTCTAGATGTACCCCAAAGACTTGCAGTGGTAATTGCAGCAAAAAGTGGTTCTACAAAAGTATTAGGGGGCTGAATACAAATGCACCCCAGACCACAAAACCATGTGTCATTTTCTTTTCACTTCACACATACTTGCTACTTTGTGTTGGTCTATCACATAAAATCCCAATAAAATGCATTGTGGGTGTAACATGAAAACATGTGGAAAGGTTCATGGGGTATGAATACATTCTCAAGGCACTATCTACTGTATGGTAGATGTGTTACCTCAGGAATAAGAAGCTTCTTGGTGTTAGGAGCTTCTGTGCAGCCAATGTCCTCCAGAGTCCCACACTTGGGGATATCTTTCACCCAATATCCATCATAGATTCTGCCCTTGTCCAGGTAGTAGAATTTCCCAGCTCCATGCTTTCTTCCATCTTTCCAGGATCCTTCATAACGATTCTTGTTTGCTGTTAATAGGCACAAAGGGATCCACATAGACATAGAGACCACAGCATAAAGATATTACGGGGACAATGCGGGACCATATCACATCTACATATACACCTAGGATCAGATGGATGATGCGAAACAGGACTCTACTGATCATCACTAAATTCAGCCTTGAAGACTTTCACTGACTATAACAGGTAAGTACCATATAGTTCTGTCTATTTCCATGTTCCCCTTGTGTGATAGATCTATGATTCAATATTCTGAACTCCTGATCATATGTTCTCAGGTCATTACTGGATTTTTCTCTGGACAAGAAGGAAGGAACTTGCAATGATACCATGAAGTACCTAAGAAAAGTATCCCTTGTCCACAGTACTTGTCATTGTGCCAGTCTCCATCATAGATGTCACCATTGGCGTATATCATCTTGCCCCATGCGCTCCTTTTTCCGCACTCCCAGCCGCCTTCATAGTATTCAACATCTGAATAGTAGTAAGTCCCATATCCCTGCAAAGAGACACAAACCACAATTCACATTTAGCTGAGGTTTACATTTTATAGATTTAGAAGCATCCTTGTCCTATTCACGTCTTGTACCCTGGTCTCTTTAATACTTTATAGCTTAATGTGAACTATAGCCTAAGGTCCTACTGGACTGGGCTCTGGACGGGCCTGGTCAGGAGGACATCATACTACAGCTACAGAGACAATGAATTACAAGACTCTATTGTCTTCTCATTTCTTCTGGACAAAAGGAAACAACTTACATGTTTTTTGTCATTCACCCAGTTGCCGGCATAAACTCGAATGTACGTTCCAGTGCTGGGCGATCTCACGGCATACGTCCCGTATCCGTTTCTCTTTCCATTTATCCAGTCTCCCTGGTAGATGGCGTTGGCCTTCTTGTACAGATAAGAGCCTTTGCCTGAAATACAGTGTGTTAGGATATGTTCACACTGAGTTCTTGGATGAAGGTTTTGAGGCAGATTTTCCTGCAGGTTTTTCAGCCAAAGCCAGAAGTGGATCCATTAGGGAGGAGAAGTCTAAATCCTTCCTTTATATTCACAACTCCTTGCAAATCCACTTCTGCCTTTGGCTGAAAAACCAGCAGGAAAATGTACCTCAAAACCTGCTCCAAAACCTCAGTGTGAACCTAACCACACAGTTCTAAGAATAAAATAAAGCAGAGGATATATACCAAGAAATCATAGTGCAGAAAAAATTCTTATGTCCAGCAGACCCAGAGACACCAGTTACACCCTTGTATGATATGATGTTAAGGCTAGGTTTTTTTATTTCACCGTTCCAGTGTAGCAACAGATAAATGAACATCAGAACAAATCAAAGCCGCCCCAGTGATCCTGAGTCAGTCCCTCTCAGTGCATGATGCTACAGCATTGGGGAGACATGATGGGGGAGAGCAGTCAGTGATGTAGAGAGTAAGGGGCGTGGCCTGGAGGCAGGGGGACAACCCATGAGGAATGTGGGAGTGAGGAATACACCGCAGCAGCTGGGACCTGAGGGATCCTGGTGTCCAAAACAGCTGCAGTCTGGAAGCAGCCCCTGACACAGTAGCCATCATCAGTCTTGGGACCCATGAGTTCCATGAACAGCCAGACACAGGGCGAGTAACTGATATCCTGGTTAGGGCTCATGCACACGGCTGTAGTTTCTGTCCACATATGATCTGCATTTTTTGGGAATGGATGTGGACCTATTTGTTCTGCAAAGCTACAGCAGTCATAATTTACATAATTCCATATTTCTGACATGCTTTAGGAGACCTCCAATAACATGTAATTGGATCTATAGGGATAATCCTGGGCACAGAATCCCTGTAAAGTTTCCAGCCATAAATCTTGAAGAGGGAAGGCACCTGCCCGCAGATCTTCCTGACTGTAGCGCGGACCATTTCTATTGCTCTATTATACCTGTTTCACATGTGTTTAATATGGACTGACCGCGGGTTGAATGACCTAAACTTTAGTAATAATCGAAGCTTTAGATAATGGAGACCGCCCTAATCTCCATTATCTAATGCTTCTAATTTGACAGTTTTTATTTTTTTATATTTTTTTGCACATTACTAGATAATGCTAGATGGGAAGGTACAGGGCAGAGGTGGCCCATAGCAACCAATCAGATTACTACTTTCCTTTTCAAAAATAAAAGTCCTAATCTGATTGGTTGCTATGGGCAACTGCCTCATTTCTCTTTTACACCAGTTTAGATAAATCATCCCCATTACATCTTATACTTTTTTGGGGTCATATTAAAGTTTTCAGTCCTAATTCTTGAAGAGAGGAGGCATCGGCCAGTTGATCTTCCTGACTTGAGTGGGATCTTTTGACATTACAGTTTCCAGTGAAGCTGTCATTTGCAATGACGATAATTAGGGCCCAAGGCCAATCATTGCAGGTGGCGGCATAAATCTGGATTCTGCATGTGTCCCGCATGGACAGTTGTATGTTGTCTGCTTCAGAGTTGGATCCGGTAGAAATCTTCATGTCTATGCACCTGGCAATAAAACCGCCCATGTTGTTTATCACCAGGCTCCGTCTTATGTCTCCATCTCCCACCAGTTTAGCCGTTAGGTATTTAGGAAGTTAAAAATAAAATAGACAGATAGACCAACACTTCATACTTGGTCAGCACCAGGTACATTTCCTAGTACAACCCAATGAGGAGTTCTCCTTTAAGAGATGACATTGGCCTGTATCCGTCTGTCCGCTATACAGTGATGTGTATTTCCAGTCTTACCATGCCTCAGGTTATTCATCCATTCTCCGGTGTACTCGTCTCCATTGACCCTGTACACGGTGCTTCTCAGGCCTGATTTCTGGGCTTTTCTATCCCAGACCCTCCATGGGAGTTCGGCGCTCCTGATGGTCTTTAGTAGCGGCATCTTAGCAGGTCCTGGGGTCAGAAACACAACGTCTGTCTATACAGTCCACTACTATATACACACTGTATACATTACTATAATTATATTGTTATAGGAAATGATCTTACCTAAGAAAAAAATCCAATCTCCACAGTCACACGGACAGTAAATGTCAGCAGTAAGCAGAGAACTAACAGCTTTCTGCTAAACCGGAGCATTTGGAACCAGAACCAGTGACATTACACGTTATACTTGTGATGTCATAGCTTGTCTCTATGGACACAGAGGAAAACTGTTCAAAAGAAAATGTCTTTGTTTCCCAATCACAGCACAGCTTTCATTCCTCATAGTGTTCCTGAAAAATGAAAGCTGCATTGTGATTGGTTGCTATGGGAAACAAAGACAGTTTTTTGAAAAATCTGCCAAATTAGTCACAATTGCGAATCTCAAAAAGTTTGGTCTTCTCTAGTTTTGACAATTTTCAGATTTTTTTTTATTATTCATTTATTTGTATTTCAGTCACTTATTATTTAAATTCATGTCTAAAGTGTCTTGCGTCACTTGCCGTGGCCATCATGGTTTGTTTCATGCAGGTCCCAATACTGTGTCATGAAGTAAGCACATGCTAATTTCTAATGAATTCTTATTAAAGGGATTCTGTCATTGTGCCTGTGGCTCTATTAGCACATAAAACAGTTTTTTATAACCTGTCATTCACCTACCTAAGGTGTCCAAGGGGACGTCGCTTCATACAGTGTGCCCGGCTGCAGCCATCTCCGTCTGGTGCCCAGCGCCGCCTTCCCAGTTGAACTCGCCGCCTTCCTCACCTCAGCCCCGCCTTCGCAAACGTCCGGTCCCTCAGGTTATGCCTAGTGCGCACGCGTGGGATCTGGCTGAGGAGAGCGGACTATTTCGGATATGCTAATAGAGCCACGGGCACATTTAATAAGGTCTGTTTCGGATTTAGGGTATTAGTAGGGACCTGGCCATATGTTTAGGTTATAGGCCTCAAATCTCATGACAGAATCCCTTTAAGGTATGTAAGGGGTGACTATATGGCATTGATTATCCCCAGAGGATACCGCAACTTGTGGTTATACACATGAGGTTCTACTTGCATGGCGTGCAATTTACCTCCACATGGGTATCCACTGAGCTTTTTATTTACATCTTGTGTATTCGGAGTCACATTAAAGGGATTCTGTCACCTCGTTTTAGCCTATAGAGATGCGGACATGCACGGCTAGATCACCTGTCCTATAGCGAGGTGTCCTTTTATTGTGTTTAAAAAATGATTTTAGAGATATGTAAATGAGCCTGGTAAGGAGCCCATGCCACCAGTAGTCGACTGCATCAATTTTGGTGTCACAAACAGGATTCGGACCGGCCAATCTGTGTGCCTACACTGTACAGCTTATTTACAAGTATATCTTTAAAAATGACTTTGACACGTTTACTGTGGAGTATCCTGCTCAAAACGTTGCGCGCCGGCGCCGAAGAGTTAATCCGCCATTTTTACATGTAATGGCGCAGCTTCTTCATGACCAAACGGAGCGGGAAAATCCAGGAACGCCCCCAGCTAAAGCGGGGGAACTCTAGCCCTGCCCACCGTGAGCGATGCTACTGTATGCATAGAGGAAGTGAAAGCTCCTCCCTTCCAGCTCCTCCTTTCTCTCCAGTTTTAGCCCGCGCAAGAGATTGCAAGATGGTGACGGAGCAACACCAGAAGCAGGCTACCCCAAAGCCTACTTAGGAGGAGATACTCAGCGGAGGAGACTTCTCCGACTTAAAGGGAGCTATAGAGGAGATTCGTCTCCAGCAACTTGTTCGGGGAGCTGGGACAGAGAAGCCCGAAGTCCCCTCACCTGCTGGCGCGGAGAACGTGGCCGGAGACTCCACTCCACCGCCCAGTGAGAAGTGAGCCGCCCAGCAGAAATGAGCCACCCAGAAGGAATGTGGATGGCGATGCTTTTAATTTGATGGTTCCTCGGAAAATGATGGCCCATGCCACCAGTACCTTGGATTACTGGAAGGCCGTCAAGGACTGGGTCCTCAGAGTATTAGATCGACCTCTATCCCATGACCCACTGCGGGAGAGGATGACCGGAACCGTGTTGTGGTTTAACATCGACCGAGGGGTTTATTCAGGATGACCGTTGGGGAATGGAGCTTTTCGTAATCTGCCGTTCAGTCAAGAGGCTGTACCTGCCACAGGCCCGCCATAACTTATATAAGGGAGAGCAGGTAGAGTACACCCCTATGTTGTCCCCTAAAGGCCTCTTCGCCACCGGGGTGAGCCTGTTAATGAAGCCAATGGTCCCCGTGTCCGCTCCAGAGCCCTGGCAGTAGGACCCAGCTGCCTGGGGACGTCCTGGTCGTTTGCAAGAAAAGGAGAGTGAGATGCTGGGGTACCGGGAAACACCTGAACCAGAGCTCCTAATACCTGGACTGCCTGAACCTCCAACCATTTACCAGTGGATAGGAAGTGGATCACCATCCACCCTGGTTTATAGCCCGACTCTAGTAACCTACCAGCTGCCCTGGCAATCTCGTTAACAATTTGTGAAAGGTGTACAGCTGGAGCTATCCATCAGGTCATAGTGAGAGGAGGTCCAGCTACTGGTCCCATTGCAGCCGGAGGTTCTGAATGATAATGCTCTGGCTAGAGCATCCGCTCCAATTAAGCAGAAGTTCATGGCAGCTATAAAGAGCACCACCACCTTACCAAGAAGTGACAGTAGGTGTCGTCAAAGCACCACTGTTGAAGCAAGAATGAGCTACCAGAGGCAGGGTAAACCTCTCATCCAGCTTAGCAGCAGCTCCAGCAGCGATGAGGACATCCAGTCCCTCCTCTAAAGAGCTGGACCTTCTCTACATGTCCAATTGAAAGGACTACTGACTTCGGGAGCCACTCCATGGACAGCATCTGAAGGGTGAGGGCTTGTTGGCTTGTTTTTAATGTGTTTCTTGATTTTAGCCCTGGTTGTGCCCTCACCTGGATGATCATGCTCAGTTAGGACTCCCCCCATCATCAGCATTCTTATCCCAGTTGCGCATGGATTGCGCCCATTTTCCTTTATTTTTCCCCTCTTTTCAGGTTATTTGGGGAGCCCTTTGCAAATGATTCTCATGACCTGTGCTACTACTTTCTTACCCATGTGGATTACAAATGACTTTGTGCCTTATGTGGATTACAAATACCGTTATTACCTCATTTGGATTACAAACAATTACAATGGTTGCAAAGGACTTTTGTTGCACTAAGGGTTACGGTTCGGTGCACTTTAATTTGCACTAACCTTTTGAATTTACAGCTATTGCCCTTTGTGTATTCTCTTTCAGGTACAACAATGTGATTGTATATGCATTTGGTATAGATTATGATTTTTTGCACTTCCGTCAGGTCACTAGATAGTTAGCACTGTATTGCTTAGTTTATTATGGACTGACTTTGAGGACGTCTGTTACGTTCCAAGCAGATCTAACATCGCCTTGCTCATTATGGACTGCCTCTGAAGACATTTAAAACTAATGGTTCTTATGTGACATCATGTTGGCTAGCAAAGCTTAGGTCTAGTGCGACACAGGGGGAACCAAGTGGTTACGTCACAAGCAGATCTAAGACCGTCAAGGGTGACCCGCTGCTATTATGTGTTTGGAGAGATTGGAGTGCTTTGCTTCGTCCTCCTAATGTGTATATATTTGAGAACCTTGTGTTGCGCCAAGGTTATTTGGATCCTAAGGCCTAGCGTGCAGCCTTAAAGAGGACCTTTCATGGATCCGAACACTGTAAGCTAACTATCTGGACTTGTAGAGCGGCGCCCAGGGATCTCTGCCTACAGCAGAAAGTAGAGAGGAAAAGTTCCTATTTAATCCAGCCAGCATAGCAGAGCTGAAAGAGTACAGATATGGCAGAGCTGAATGTGTTTGCCGGTCGGAACTTATGCCAAAATCTGCTGATAACCAAGATTAAGTTGGAAGATTGTTCTCTGATGCACGTTTATTCAAGTAAAGATGTTTTAACTCCAATAAATGTCTGGACTCAATTCATTCTGAAAATCCCTCAACTATTCACCCTATTATCTCTGCTGCGGCGACCATGCTTGGGGTTTCGGATATCCAGGTAGGAGCACCGTGACAAGTGCAAAGCCGCACCTCAAGGGACACCATAGGCAACTCTTATACCACTCTGGCATTCCTACACCTGGGTTCCACCTTCACCTTCTACGTAGGGGGACCTAGTTCCTCGTTGCTGAAATGCAACTGGAGTCATGACAAAAACTTTAAAAACTCACATAACACCTGTAGAAGAGACCCCTGGCCCATGTCACCAGTAGTCCGCTGCACAGTGCATATTATAAGGGAATAATAGTGAGCGCTTCCATAATGGGCAGTCTGCACCCACCACTCTGGTACCTCTCTCCCAACAAACATAACTGCGTTCTTTTAAGGTTTATGTTCCTTTCCTCGGTGGTCTGTTACATTCCATAGGCCTACTTTTCTGTTCACCTCAGGGAGATCCTAGTTCATATTCACTCGTCTGCCGCTTGTACGCGTCTCCAGGACGGGTAAGCTCCTTCCCTCAGTCCATCCCCTCCACAGGGCTCCTCCGATCAGCGCTCATGTGTTTCCCTGCTTCTGGTCACGGGGTCGGCGTGCGTTCCAGCGTGGAATGCATGTTGAGAACCACTGCTGAACTTGTGTGTTTTGAATCACAGGTGGTGTCCTGGCTAGTACTGTGGCATTGCTGCCCAAACTTACCGGTGCTCGCTCCTCCAGGTTCCTCTATGCTTCCTACAGCGGCATTTTGCAGATCAGGTTCACACATGCTGACATTGCTCTTAATAGTGGCTTGCAGCTAAACCAGCTCCTCTATTCCTTGTTGTGGTTGCTAGGAGCTGGTCATACAGTGCAGAATCCTCACGTTGGAGCGCATGCTGGGCTGTGTTTTACATGAATACGACTCACCTGGGTTGGCAATACACAGCTTCAGCCTAAACTCTATGCGCGGTCACTGCACGCTGACCATTTGCCTGCCGTCATCTGTACTGATATGTAGTGGTAGCAGGGCCGTTCTGTATGTGTATGTTCATTTATTCATATGCTATGTTTCCCTGTTTCCCACTGGATCGCCCAGGCTCGTACCTACCTCTGTCTCCTGGATCGCCCAGGCTCATACCTACCTCTGTCTCCTGGATCGCCCAGGCTCATACCCACCTCTGTCTCCTGGATCGCCCAGGCCGTCATCTCCTCAGTTATTCCTCCTTCCGACCCGACTAGATTTTGTTCTCCTGGGAACGAGAAAACGGGGAGTTCTCCAGTCATCTGGAGATAGTCAGTCTCCGCTTGGCTGACACACTTGATGGGGGGCAGGATTTCCCTTAACCGGGTTCTTCCCTTCCCAGGTTGGGTGGAGGTGCTATTTTCCGGTTCCTAATGTACCATTTTGGGCACATTTTTCTAAAACAAACAGGGCTGCAGTACCGTCTGATATCCAGTTCCCCCGATCAGCCAAGTAGCTGCTCAACAGCTTCCTGAATTCTTCAGGTATCACGCATACGTCTTTGTCTGTCTTCCCTGCTTCTTGTCTCGCTCTCACACATCATCTGATGTCTCCCTGGATCGCCCAGGCCCACGCTGCCTCTGTCATCCTGGATCGCCCAGGCTCGCTCTGTCATCTTGGATCGCCCAGGCTCGCTCTGTTTCTGTCATCCTGGATCGCCCAGGCTCGCTCTGCCTCTGTCATCCTGGATCGCCCAGGCTCGCTCTGTTTCCTGTCATCCTGGATCGCCCAGGCTCGCTCTGTTTCCTGTCATCCTGGATCGCCCAGGCTCGCTCTGTTTCCTGTCATCCTGGATCGCCCAGGCTCGCTCTGCCTCTGTCATCCTGGATCGCCCAGGTTCGCTCTGCCTCTGTCTCCTGGATCTCCCAGGCTCATACCTACCTTTGTCTCCTGGATCGCCCAGGCCGTCATCTCCTCAGTTATTCCTCCTTCTGACCCGACTAGATTTTGTTCTCCTGGGAACTAAAAAACGGGGAGTTCTCCAGTCATCGGGAGATCGGCAGTCTCCGCTTGGCTGACACACTTGATGGGGGGCAGGATTTCCCTTAACCGGGTTCTTCCCTTCCCAGGTTAGGTGGAGGTGCTATTTTCCGGTTTCCTAATGTACCATTTTGGGCACATTTTCTAAAACAAACAGGGCTGCAGTACCGTCTGATATCCAGTCCTCCCGATCAGCCAAGTAGCTGCTCAACAGCTTCCTGAATTCTTCAGGTATCACGCATACGTCTTTTGTCTGTCTTCCCTGCTTCTTGTCTCGCTCTCACACATCATCTGATGTCTCCCTGGATCGCCCAGGCCCACGCTGCCTCTGTCATCCTGGATCGCCCAGGCTCGCTCTGTTTCTGTCATCCTGGATCGCCCAGGCTCGCTCTGTTTCTGTCATCCTGGATCGCCCAGGCTCGCTCTGTTTCCTGTCATCCTGGATCGGCCAGGCTCGCTCTGTTTCCTGTCATCCTGGATCGCCCAGGCTCGCTCTGCCTCTGTCATCCTGGATCGCCCAGGCTCGCTCTGTCTCTATCATCCTGGATTGCCCAGGCTCGCTCTGCCTCTGTCATTCTGGATCGCCCAGGCTCGCTCTGTTTCTGTCATCCTGGATCGCCCAGGCTTGCTCTGCCTCTATCATCCTGGATCGCCCAGGCTCGCTCCGCCTCTGTCATCCTGGATCGCCCAGGCTCGCTCCGCCTCTGTCATCCTGGATCGCCCAGGCTCGCTCCGCCTCTGTCATCCTGGATCGCCCAGGCTCGCTCCGCCTCTGTGATCGTGACGTTTTGCCACCAATGTCCATCGCCGACTCATTTTATTAGCTAGTGGCCGTCGCCTGTTCCGTCTGTTTTATAGATGTCTAGGCCTTCCTTAACACGTCAGGTCCACTTAGGCTACTTTCACAATAGCGTTCGGGGCTCCGCTTGTGAGCTCCGTTTGAAGGGGCTCACAAGCGGCCCCGAACGCATCCGTCCAGCCCTAATGCATTCTGAGTGGATGCGGATCCGCTCAGAATGCATCAGTCTGGCGGCGTTCAGCCTCCGCTTCACTCAGCTGGCGGACACCTGAACGCTGCTTGCAGCGTTCGGGTGTCCGCCTGGCCGTGCGGAGGCAAGCGGATCCGTCCAGACTTACAATGTAAGTAAATGGGGACGGATCCGTTTGAAGATGACACTATATGGGTCAATCTTCAAACGGATCCGTCCCCCATTGACTTTCAATGTAAAGTCTGGACGGATCCGTTCAGGCTACTTTCACACTTAAAATTTTTTTCTAAGTTATAATGCAGACGGATCCGTTCTGAACGGATACAAACGTCTGCATTATAGGAGCGGATCCGTCTGATGAAACATCAGACGGACCCGCTCTGAACGCTAGTGTGAAAGTAGCCTTAGCCGGATACTTTCACCAGACTGTTTTCAACCCTGCGCCTCCAGGGTTAACTTTTCTGCCTGATTCGCTCGGGTTTTCTTGTCGGCCAGTGTCCACCTGAATCACTCAGGTCTGCGTACTGGCTGTCTCTTTCCTAAAATAACTCAGACGCCAGCCACTATTAGGGTCCATCTTAGTTTCCACTTCATAACTATCCGGTGCCTTCCTGAATCGCTCAGGACATTTAACAGCCCAGCACCTGCCTGAATCTTCCCCATGTCAAACAGTTGGTGTCCTGTCAAGGTGCTGGGAGACCTTGCCGAGTTTCTCCTTCCTCTTTCTCCAGAGGACCTGCTTCTTCCCCTCCAGGGCAGGCCCCTCACCGCGGCTCAGGTCATTTCCCACATCCGCACGTTAGCAGCAGGTTTGGGGTATAATCTAGATACAATTTCAGGGCACTCGTTCCGCATAGGAGCCGCCTCCTCGGCCTCCAAGCTGCAGGTGCCCGCGCATGTTATCCGCAAGATAGGGCGCTGGAAGTCCTCGTGCTTTGCTAGGTATATTCCCAATCCACACGTCGAGATTTCCAGGGCTTTCGTTCGTTGGCATTGTGACTTGTCCTGTTCGGTTTCAAATACATATTTCACACCTAGCAATGTTGGTAGACTTTTTGCCCACATATTCAGGCCTACCCCGCACTGGCTCCGGGCACAGTTCAGCCAGATAGATCATGGAGGGCTGGTAGGCATCCCTCCCAACTCCACGTTCTTGCACACCTCAGCCCAGACCACAAATAAAATTGTAAAAAATAGAAAAAAACTAAACAAAACAGGCCGAGTCTATAAAAATATCACATGGTCCACCCCGTGAAGTGAACACCATAAAAAAAAAGGATAAAATCATGTGTACCCCGAAAGCGTACTAATTCCTCATACTGAAAAAAATTAGCCCCTACATAAAACAATCACCCGCAAAATATAAAAAATATGGTTTAAGAAAATGGAAGCACAGAAACATGATTTTGTTTTTTCAAAAATGCTTTTATTGTGTAAAACCAAAATAAATATAAAAAAAAATTTGAAATTAGGTATCACCGCATCTGTAACAACCTGCTGTATAAAAATATCCCATGGTCTACCCCGTCAGGTGAACACCGTTAAAAAGTAAATAAATAAAAACTGTGCCAAATGAGTCTTACATCACAAAGAGTGTAATACCAAGTGATCAAAAAGTCGTATGTACCCAAAGTAGTACTAATCAAACCGTGACCTCATGCCACAAAAATGAGCCCCTACATAAGATAATCACCCAAAAAATAAAATAAATATGGCTTTCAGAAAATAGAGACACAAAATCATGATTGTTTTTCTTTCAAAAATGCTTGTATTGTGTAAAACCAAAATAAACATAAAAAATAGACAAATTAGGTATTGCTGCATCCGTAGCAACCTGCTCTATAAAAATATTACATGATCTACCCATTAAGGGTACTTTCACACTAGCGTTAGTGTGATCCGGCAGGCAGTTCCGTCTTCGGAGCTCCGGGTGCGGATCCGTCTACAAATGCATTGCAAGAACGGATCCATCTCTCCGCTTGTCATGTGGATGGACGGATCAGTCTTGCAGTCTTTTTCACAGTCCTTCAGTTGTTTTGCAATGCCGGATCCGGCACTAATGCAAGTCAATGGGAATTAATACCGGATCCGGCATTTCGGCGACTGATCAGGCATTTTGGACGGACATAATACCGCAGCATGCTGCGGTATTATGTCCGGCCAAAACGCCTGACAGTGACTGAACGGAAGGCATACTAATGCAAACTGAACGGATTTCTGTCCATTCAGAATGCATTGGGCTATGCCTGATCAGTTCTTTTCCGGCATAGAGCCCTTTTGACGGAATTCTATGCCGGAAAAGAATAACGCAAGTGTGAAAGTACCCTAAGGTGAATGCTGTAAAAAATAAATAAATTAAAAACTGTGCCAAAACAACCATTGTTTGGTCAATTTGCCTAAAAAAGTGTAATATTGACTGATTAAAATATCATATGTACCCAAAAATGGTACCAATAAAAACATCAACTCTACCCACAGAAAAGAGCCCCTACACATGATAATTGGCAAAAAAATAAAAACATGCCATCATAAGGCTATGTGAACAGAAACATAAAAGGTTTGGCTCTGGAAAGGAGGGAATAGGACATGCTCTACCTTTCCGCTGAGCCGCAGAACGGAACCATGGATGCGAACAGCACATGGTGCTGCATCTTGGAAGCTCTTTTTGTGAGTTCTCCATCACAACCTCCTCTGGCAGAGAGCTCCATAGTCTCACTGCTGTTACAGTAAAGAATCCTCTTCTATGTTGTAGAAACCTCCTTTCCTCTAGATATAGAGGATGTCCCCTTGTTATAGATACAGCCCTGGGTATGAAGAGATGATAGGAGAAATCTGATATCTGGCAACCTGTCCCTTCTCCGGGAGGCAGATCTCAGGAACGGCTGCACTGTGGAAGGAAAGTATGTGAGCAATAATGTTTCCGTCACAGGTTAGCTTTTAATAGTCAAAAAAAAGTTAAGCCCGGAAAACCCCTTTATGTGTAGAGAAATTCAAGTTTCCAAAATTGCAATTGTTTTTCCAAATTTCTTGTATATTTTAGATTTTAATTTTTATAAATAAAGTTAAATCCTTTCAACCAAAATTTACCAGTAACATGAAGTAGTGTGTGATGGGGAAAAAAAATATATATTAGAATCGTTTGGGTAAGGCTACATGCACACGACCGTATGTGTATTGCGGTCCGCAAATTGCAGATCCGCCCCCCAAAAAAACGGATGACGTCCGTATGTATCTGTTTTTTTGTTTTTTGCCGTTTTTTTTTTTTTTTTGCAGATCCATTGTAATAATGCCTATCCTCGTCCGCAAACTAGAAAAAAATAGGATATGCACTATTCTTTTTTTGCAGGGCTACGGAACGGACATACTGATTAGGACAGCACACGGTGTGTTGTCCGTGTTTTTCACGAACCCATTGAAATGAATGGGTCTGCATCCTATCCGCAAAAAAACAAAACAACAAACGGACGCAGAAAAGAACAACAGCCGTGTGCATGAGGCCTAAGTGAAAGCATTCTAAAGTTATTACCACATAAAGTGACACGTCAGATTTTCAAACTTAGGCCCCTTTCACACGAGCGAGTTTTCTGCGCGGGTGCAATGTGTGACGTGAACGCATAGCACCCGCACTGAATCCTGACCCATTCATTTCAATGGGACTGTGTACATGAGCACTTCTTTCAAGCATCAGTTCTGCATTGCGCGAAAAACGCAGCATGTTCTATATTCTGTGTTTTTCACGCAGCGATGGCCCCATAGACATGAATGGGGCTTCAGTGAAAAATGCATTGCATCTGGAAGCAAGTGCGTATGCAATGCGTTTTTCAAAACCCATCAAAACACATTGCACCCGCGCGGAAAAAACTGAACGCAATCGCAGACAAAACTGACTGAACTTGATTGCAAAATGGTGCGAGTTTCACTGAACGCACACTGAACACATCCGGAGCCAATCCGTCACGCTCGTGTGAAAGGAGCCTTAGGCCGTGTCAGGTAGGTGAAAAATGTCTTGGTTCAGAAGGGGTTAAGGAGCACGGACCCTTGACAAGAATTTTATGCTACCGTTGTGCGCCTCTACAAGTCAATTTCCCTAGTGATTTTTCTGGGGAAGTTTAATGGAAATCCCTGTCACGGTGGGGAGTGGGGGAAGCCCCTCACCGTACAATGTCTTGTAAATTATGGACCGCAACAAGGTCTGGAATCTGGATCAGGGAGCGGGTCACCTCCTACAGGGTCCCTAATCCTCGCTCTGACCTCCTAACCGCATGAGTGAACCCAGATGGTAGGAGGGCTCATGCACCGGATACCTTAGGGCCCTACTAACCCTCAAGAAATCCCTGGACTAGGAGCAGGGTTGAGACGACCCATGCTTTCAAGCCACGGATGCACAGGAGTCTCCACCGGCCAAGCTGCAGGGAAAGAGGAAGCTGTATACATCAACTGGGACGGCAGGTAAGCACACCATAACAGCACACTTACCTGCCGGAGCAACACCAACTGGAACCCGAGCAAGAGTACAAGTGCCCACACACCATACAGGACACAGTGCACACCAGCACACCAGTTACTGCCTGGAAACCCCCACGCAAACAGGACACATGGCGGCCGCAGGCAGAACAGCATACAGACATGTATTTTTGATTCACCCCTCCGGGAAATCAGAAGGGCCCACTTCCGCAGGCAGACACAGGAACGTCTAGCATACATGCTGGACAACAACAAACCAGACATGTAACAACACACTAGACATATAAACAAATCATCAAATCAAACCCACACCAAACAAACAACAGATAAGGTGGGGAAAGGACAAGGAGGAGACAAAGGGATGACATCGCAGATGACATCGGTGTCAAATTAGGATGGCCCTCAGTTTGCATCCCAGAAAGGAGCGAGCTCCTTCTCACACACAGGCAGACATAACAATCATCTCAGTCTCACAGCCACAGAATATAAAGAGACCTGAGACCACCCCCAGCTCCACCTAGCACACACCTTAACCCCATGCACACCGGAAAGGGAAGTGTACATGCATACCGTACACACGTTGCCACCAGCAACCGCATGCATAACAACAATGTCACAGCGCACACAACCGAGGCCGTGACAATCCCATGAACATCTACAGATTGTTTCAGGGTCTTCTGGACATTCCCAGCAGTTACTTATATGAGACTTTTATGCATCCAGAGCTCTGTGTGACTTTAGCATTTCCTAAAGGTCTAGTGATAAGATTCATGATGAACACACTTTAATTCTGTGCTATACTTCCAGATGGCCACTTGAGGGAGACAGACTCGGAATATGTGCACTGGCTGGTGTGAGTATCTGTCTCATGTGCTCCTTATATTGCACTCTGCCGCTTCTATTCTGATGTGGTGTTTGGTTTTCTGTAGAGGTAACATTCCTGGTAACGCAGTATTTTCTGGAGAAGAGCTGTGTCACTACTTCCCCGCATTTCCTGCTAAAGGCACAGGATACCACAGATACATATTCATCCTGTTCAAGCAAGAGCAACGCATTGATTTCAAGGATGAGTTGCGTCCAAACACTTGGTAAAACATTTTTTTATTTTAAGATAATGCTCCTGGTTTTATTTAGATGCAGATTGTTTAGTTGTAAATGTCTTACAGTCACAGCTTGAAGTTAAGAACATTCAAGACTTTGGATTTCTACAGAAAGTACGAGGACAAGATCACCCCAGCAGGCCTGGCCTTCTTCCAGTGTGCATGGGACGACAGCGTGACCAATGTGTTCCACAATATACTCCGTAAGTGCAAAGTGCCGATCCCAGAACTTCTCTCACGTTCTCGGCTTTCTGAAGGGAATTGCAATTTGTTTCTAGTCCAGTAGGTACTGCATCAAAACGGTTGTCTTCCTTTCACGCAGATGGAGTTGTTACAGTGTATTGGTCTAGACAGAGAGCAATTGGTCTGCGGTGAGTACAGGAGCGCTGTGTGCTGCTGCTGTATTTCCTGTAGCTCCAATTGAATTTTCTGCAAGCAGAACACGGCGAGAGTGTAGTGGAAAAGGGTATAACCTCTCATTGTACATGTAGTTAAAGGGAGTGTGTAATTTTGCAACCATGACCATTCTCTGATTGGTTACAGACTACAAACTAAACCCGATTGTAGCCTGAGTAACACATGACTGTAGAATCAGAGCGAATGCACATGTCCGTGGAACACGGACCGGAATCCTGCTGAGTGCAGGAGCGCACGGCATCATTGGTTGCTATGACGCCGTTTGCTTCATGCCACCGCTGCTCTACACTAATACACTCATATAGATCATACGAGTGTATTAGTGTACAGCAGCGGCGGCACGAAACGCACAGCGTCATAGCAACCAATGATGCTGGGCACTGCTGAACTCAGCAGGAATCCAGGACGGTATCTCACCGTTCGTCTTCCACGGACGTGTGCATTCGGCCTTAGTCGTAAGCTAAGTATGCATGTCCTGAGCAGCAGGCATCAGGATGAGCATAGTGATACTTCTATTCCGCTGGCACAACAGCTGTGCCAGTGCAGTCAGGAGTGAGCCAATGACTGTAATATTCGGCCGTAGCCCCGCACTAATGGCAGAGGTCAGAAAAACCTCCAGTCGTCACCCTTTAGGTCCTTAACTGCCATGGTCAATAAAGACTGCTGCATCTAAGGTGTTTCACAGAGGGGCGCAGACTCACTCTGTCAGCCCACCACAACGCGGTTGAAGGGTGCTGATGGCAGCCTACCAACAACTCCCCATGTCTGCCCCTAGTAATCGCCTATTAGGCCAGGGCTGATATTCTATGTTTCTATTATATGGATGCATGGAATAGCCTTCCTGCAGAAGTGATAGCAGCAAATACAGTGAAGGAGTTTAAGCATGCATGGGATAGGCATAAGGCCATCCTTCATATAAGATAGGGCCAGGGGCTATTCATAGTATTCAGTATATTGGGCAGACTAGATGGGCCAAATGGTTCTTATCTGCCGACACATTCAGTGTTTCTATATATTACGTTGTTAGACAGTACATTTTAACAAAAAATATACCCCCATGAAAAACTAAATACATAAAGCCCTTTTTTTTTTTATTAACCACTTGCCATCTGGGCCATTTGCCCCCTTCCTAATTTTGCAAAACTGACATATCTCACTTTATGTGGTAATAACTTTGGAACGCCTTTACTTATCCAAGTCATTCAGAGATTGTTTTCTCGTGACGCATTGTACTTCATGACAGTCATAAATTTGAGTCAAAATATTTCACCTTTATTTATGAAAAAATCCCAAATTTACCAAAAAAAATTGAAAAATTCGAAATTTTTCTAAATTTCAATTTCTCTGCTTTAAAAACAGAAAGTGATACCTCATAAAATATTTATTACTTAACATTCCCCATATGTCTACTTTATGTTGGCATCATTTTGGAAATGTCATTTTATTTTTTTTAGGACGTTAGAAGGCTTAGGGTACTTTCACACTAGCGTTTTTCTTTTCCGGCGCTGAGTTCCGTCCTAGGGGCTCAAATCCGGAAAAGAACTGATCAGTTTTATCCCCATGCATTCTGAATGGAGAGTCCGTCCTTCAGGATGCATCAGGATGTCTTCAGTTCAGTCTTTTTGACTGATCAGGCTTTTCAGAAAAACGTAGCATGCTGTATTTTTACTTCCGGCCAAAAAGCCTGAACACTTTGACTGAACGCCGGATCAGGCCTTTTTCCCATTGACTTGCATTAACGCCGGATCTGGCGCTGTGTGTTCAGTCAAAACGGATCCGGCTTTTGCATGTTAAACCTGAAAAATGTGAAAAAAAGTTAAAGTCCATAAATGGCGGATCCGTTTTTTCCAATGCATTTTTTCATTGTGATCAAAATCCTGATCAGGATTCAAATGTAATCCGTTTTCACACGTTTTTCCGGATCCGGCGGGCAGTCCCGGTGTCGGAATTGAACGCCGGATTAAAACAACGCTAGTGTGAAAGTAGCCTTAGAAGTTTAGAAGCAATTCTTCAAATTTTTAAGAAAATTGCCAAAACCCACTTTTTAAGGACCAGTTCAGGTCTGAAGTCACTTTGTGGGGCCTACATAGTGGATACCCCCATAAATGACCCCATTGTAGAAACTACACCCCTCAAGGTATTCAAAACCGATTTTACAAACTTTGTTAACCCTTTAGGCGTTCCACAAGAATTAAAGGAAAATGGAGATCAAATTTTTAAATTTCACTTTTTTGGCAGATTTTCCATTTTAATAAAAAAATTTCTTTAACACATCGATGGTTTACAGCCAAACAAAACTCAATATTTATTACCCAGATTCTGCGGTTTACAGAAACACCCCACATGTGGTCATAAACTGCTGTATGGGCACACGGCAGGGCGCAGAAGAAAAGGAACTCCACATGGTTTTTAGATGCCATGTCCCATTTGGCTCTCATGACAATTACCCTAGGAATCCTGAATGTGGTAGAGGGGGTCTGCCTCTGCCTGTTAGAGGTCCATCTAAAGTGGGTCAGAGAATATTTGTGCAGACTTCCTAAGCCGTCGCACAATCAGCAGGGGGACTAGTGCTTAAATTATGATCAATTAGATAAAGGGTCTGTGGGAGACTCCCCCACTAGATCTCTTTGCTACCTCAGAGAACAGAAAGTGCAAAAAGTTCTTCTCCATGAAACCCAGATGGGAATAGATCTCAATCTTGGGAGAGGGTCTGTGTTATGCCTTCCCTCCAATATGCCTCCTGCCTAGAGTTATCCAGAAACTGAGAAAGGAAAAGGCGGGTGGATTTTCGTTGCCCCATATTGGCCAAGAAGGTTCTGGTTGAGGATGCTGTCCCTGTCAGACCCCTAGGTTCTGCTAGAGATTAAAGATTTATTATATAGGGGTCCTCTTATCTGTCCAAAGGTAGAAAAGCTGCATCTGATGGCTTGGATATTGAGAGGAGATTCTTAAGATCCTAGAGGTCATTCTGCCCAGGTTATTGGCACCATTTAGGCTAGCAGGCTTTTCTCAGATTTGCAAACACAGAAGTAGATATTTCTCTCCCTCCAAACATTCCTCTCATCCATGATTTTTTTTTTGCAGGAAGGGCTTAATTAACAATAATCTTAGGCCCAGTACCCTAAAAGTTCAAGTTTCTGCCTCTTTGATTGTATTCTTTGTGAACACTTGAGGGTTACAATGTTGGGTTCTTCAATGTTAAACCCCTCTGTCAGAGTTACAGCTTCTCCATGTGATTTAAACACTGTACACTCCAGCCCAATGATGGCGAACCTTTTACAGACCGAGTGCCCAAACTGCCACCCATTTATTTATCACAAAGTGCCAATACGGCAATCTAACCTGAATACTACAGTCCAGTACAGTATATCTTCCATGTTGAGCTGTAATATCCTGCCTACATTCAGTGCGCTGCCTGTGCTGTTCATAGTGCGCCCTGCGCTGATGAATGGCAGGAAAAGTCTAAATCGGGGATGCTCAACCTGCGGCCCTCCAGCTGTTGCAAAACTACAACTCCCAGCATGCCCGGAAAGCCTACAGCTATCCGCCTAAAGCAGAGCATGATGGGAGTTATAGGATTGCAACAGCTGGAGGGCCGCAGGTTGAGCATCCCTGGTCTAAAGCATATTGGTACACCATAGACTTTTTCCACGGTGCGGGTGCCCACAGAGAGAGCTCCGAGTGCCGCCTCTGACACCCATGCCATAGGTTCACCAGCTCTAGCCTATCCCAGATTTCTCAAAAGTTTATCTGTTGGGGTTTCATTGTGTATACATCTTGGAAGTCCCTGTTTCTTGTCCAGATGGAGGATGTTCTCTCACAGGTGCCGTCATGGACTAATGGAAAACACATTACTGGTAATCTAAGTGTTTCCTGGACGTCCTACACAGTGGCACAAAGATATGGGGATGCAGCAAGTAATTTTCCTGGATTTTTCTATTGATGACTGTCCTCAGCAATCTCTCTGATCAGCTGTTCGGCAGCGCCTCCAGCATCAGAAATACACAGCTCTATATCCATCGTGTAGTAGACTGGTCACTGCAGCGCTGCTGCCATTGAAGTAGATAAGAAGAGCACTGCATTAACCAGTTCCAGTCACTACACCATGGACAGAGCTGTGTGGTTTGGGCGCCTATTTCCCATGGCTGTGCTAATCCTGAACAGCTCATTGGGGCAGTGTGGGATGCTGGCCCCCTGCTGATCTGATATCAATGGCCTATACTGGGGACAGCTCATCATTATTAAAATCCTGGACAATCTAAGGGAGGAATAATTCTAAGGATTTGTGAAAAGAATCCTTCAAATAGTGACTTGATTTGTACTTGATCTCTCTGCCCGTAAGGCATCATGCACACGACCGTCTCCTTTTTGCTGCCCGCAAAACATGGATACTTGTATTTTCACCTTCCGCACATCCAGAAATATGGTTGTGTGCATGGAGCCTAAACTAGTTGTAGATCTAGTTAACCCTGTAAACTCCTATTAGTTGTAATTTAATGTATTTCTTCCAGGCTACATGTGTGCGTGTTTAGAAACATTTAACTCCTTCGCAACCTCTGCCGTACATGTACGTCGGAAGTCTTCACGTTAAAGATGCTCGCCCGTGTAGTGGGCACCTTACCCAACGGGTTTCTGCTGTTTTAACCCCTTAGATGCCACAGTCTATTGTGACCATGACATCTGAGCGATGCAGGTGCAGCTGAGATTAGAGAAGCTGTAGTATACCAGTAATGGCTTGGAGCCTCCAGCAGTCTCTGATACCCATCACTGGAATATTCTAATACAGGCCAGCAGGTGGCAGTACTGTATTGGAATATAGTGAATGGTGTGTTCAGTGATGGCTATATACCCATTACAGAACACAATTGGCAATCTAATGATTGCCAGTGATAGTCAGCTAGGGTTACTTAAATAAAAGTCATAAAAAGATTTTAAAAATATAAAAGTTCAAATCACCCCCCTTTTCCTCAAAATAAATAAACAATAAAAAACATAGGCATCAACACATCCGCATGGTACTGATCTGGAGAATGAAGGAACACCATTTTAAAAAAAAACTTAATAAAACTGTGGCAGAATTGTTGGAATATTTTTTTTCCAGCTCCCCACTACATCACATGAAATATTAAATGGTGCCATTAGAAAGTACAACTTATCCCACAAAAAAACACGCCCTCATAAGGCTATGTGAACAGAAAAATAAAAAAGCTATGGTGCGGGAAGTGAAAGACGAAAAAGCAAAAAAAACGCTAAATTGCAAGGTCCTCTAAGGGTTAAATAGCCTTAATGGGTTAAATAAATATTAGGACGCATTCACACAACCGTAGTGTTTTGCGGATCCGCAAAAAATGGATACCGGCCGTTTGTTTAATAGAAAACGCCTATTCTTGTCCGTGATTGCGGACAAGAATAGGACATGCTCTACCTTTCCGCTGAGCCGCAGAACGGAACCATGGATGCGAACAGCACACGGTGCTGCATCTTGGAAGCTCTTTTTGTGAGTTCGCCATCACAACCTCCTCTGGCAGAGAGCTCCATAGTCTCACTGCTGTTACAGTAAAGAATCCTCTTCTATGTTGTAGAAACCTTCTTTCCTCTAGATATAGAGGATGTCCCCTTGTTATAGATACAGCCCTGGGTATGAAGAGATGATAGGAGAAATCTGATATCTGGCAACCTGACAACCCAGGTGTGGAGGAGGGAAGTCACCATGCGGTGTAGGATCTTGTCATCCAGAAAGTACAAGTCATTCAGCAGACCCACAGCCTGCAATCCAAGTGTTAAAAACCAAGTTGGTATGTCATGGCCCATAAAGTAACAGTCAGTATAGAAAACTCCGTACACAAGGACATGGAAGTTTTTACTTCTTTATTTCTGTTGTTAAAAGTATTTCAAGCAAATGACTTCTGAAACTTGTAGATGTTAGTGCAGTTGCAGATCCATGGCATCAGATGTACCTAGCCCCAGCACGGTGATCACAGGAGCTTGTAGCATGTCCATGGCTTAGGGTCATTGATGTTGTGTTGGTATTTCTTCTTATAGTGAGTTTAGAAACTTTATGTAGAAGAGCCGGAGATAATATCCACTGGGAAATCATGACTTCTGTTTAAATGTGGTTAATAATAAGCTTGTCTCTGACTTCACTTAGGATGGTTTCAGTGGTCCAATAGCAAGTCTGGGATTTGAGCCACAATGTTTTCTTTTATTAAAGAAATGTTTAAATTTTCCAATAAACTTTACAAAGATGAGCTGTTTATATTGACTCTAAAGAACACTAATGGCCTCGGGTAAGATGGTGTTAACCCAAGCGCATGTCTATAGTTTCACTTCAGGTGGTAACAGTGGTTCAATAGCATGTCAGTTTTTTTTTAAGCCAAAGTGTTTTGTTTTTGTTTTAAATATTTTCCATTTTTCTTTCTTTCTTTTTTTTTTTTTTTTTTTTTTCATGTTTTCAAATAAACTATATACAGATGAGCCATTGCTATGGACTCTACAAAATAATCATGGCTTCACGTAAGATGATGTTAACTTAATAGCATGTCTATGGCCTCACTTTAGGTTGTAAAAGCGGTGTCCTTTTTTTTTTTTTAAAGAAATATTTAAAAACTTTCATTTTTTTGCTTTTGTTTTCTTTTAAAAAAAACTATATACAGATGAGCTGTTGATATTGACTCTACAATCATGGCTTCTGGTAAGATGATGTTAAACTAATAGCATATCAATGGCTTCACAGCGGTCTAATAGTATGCCAGTGTTTTAAGCCAAAGTGGTGTCTTTTGTTTTTCAAAGGAATATTTTCCATTTTTCTTTTTTTTTTTTTTTCATGTTTTCAAATAAACTATATACAGATGAGCCATTGCTATGGACTCTACAAAATAATCATGGCTTCACGTAAGATGATGTTAACTTAATAGCAATTCTATGGCCTCACTATAGGTGTTAAAAGTGGTCCAATAGCATGCCAGTGATTTAAGCCAAAGTGGTGTCTTTTTTTTTTTTTTTTTTTTTAAAGAAATATTTTTCATTTACATTTTCTTTTTTTTCCATTTTATAAAATAAACTATATACAGATGAGCTGTTGATATGGACTCTACAGGACAATCATGGCTTCAGGTAAGATGATGTTAACTTAATAGCATGTCTATGGCCTCACTTTAGGTTGTAAAAGCAGTCCAATAGTATGCCAGTAATTTAAGCCAAAGCGGTGTCCTTTTTTTTTAATTTTTTTAAGAAATATTTTAAATTTTTCATTTTTTTTCTTTTGTTTTCTTTTAAATAAACTATATACAGATGAGCCATAGATATTGACTCTACAGATCGATCATGGGTTCAGGTAAGACAATGTTAGTAGCATGTCTGTGGCTTCACTTAAGTGTTAACAGTGAGCCAACAGCATGCCATGGTTTTGAGCCAAAGTATTGTTCATTTTCTCTTTTGGAGAAGCGCTCTTCTAGCTTCTTCAAAGACACTTTTGGGATCAGCCACTTTCACCTTAAAAAAAAAAAAAAAGAAAGAAAATAATACAAACATAGTAGGTCTTTCTAACTGATGACCTATCCTCAGAATGCTCAGGTCCAACAGCTGTTTGAGAAGGCACCGGTGCTTACCAAGCACAGTGCTGTACATTGTATAGCGCCTGTGATTGGTATCGCAGTTCAGTCCAAATCACTTGAATGGGACTAAGCTCCACCTAGGTCACGTGACCGATTAATGTGACTTCACTGACCTAAGGTAAGTTGTGAGAAGGTCATGTCGCTCACAGGAGCACCAGTGCCTTCTCAAACAGCTGATCGGTGGGGGTCTCTGGTGTAGGATAGGTCATCAGTGTCGGAAAACCCCTTTAAAGCAGTCTATATTGCTCTGGGACCCCCAAGTAATAGTTGTGGTAGTTGTACTCGGTTCTCCATCCAATCTGACGCTCTCCATCCAATCTGATTGAGCTTGACATATTTTATTATTTTGCAAAGAGGAATGGGCAACACATTTCAGCCTCTAGATGTACCCCAAAAGACTTGCAGTGGTAATTGCAGCAAAAAGTGGTTCTACAAAGGTATTAGGGGGCTGAATACAAATGCACCCCAGACCACAAACCATGTGTCATTTTCTGTTCACTTCACACATACTTGCTACTTTGTGTTGGTCTATCACATAAAATCCCAATAAAATACATTGTGGGTGTAACATGAAAACATGTGGAAAGGTTCATGGGGTATGAATACATTCTCAAGGCGCTATCTACTGTATGGTAAATGTGTTACCTCAGGAATAAGAAGCTTCTTGGTGTTAGGAGTTTCTGTGCAGCCAATGTCCTCCAGAGTCCCACACTTGGGGATATCTTTCACCCAATATCCATCATAGATTCTGCCCTTGTCCAGGTAGTAGAATTTCCCAGCTCCATGCTTTCTTCCATCTTTCCAGGATCCTTCATAACGATTCTTGTTTGCTGTTAATAGGCACAAAGGGATCCACATAGACATAGAGACCACAGCATAAAGATATTACGGGGACAATGCGGGACCATATCACATCTACATATACACCTAGGATCAGATGGATGATGCGAAACAGGACTCTACTGATCATCACTAAATTCAGCCTTGAAGACTTTCACTGACTATAACAGGTAAGTACCATATAGTTCTGTCTATTTCCATGTTCCCCTTGTGTGATAGATCTATGATTCAATATTCTGAACTCCTGATCATATGTTCTCAGGTCATTACTGGATTTTTCTCTGGACAAGAAGGAAGGAACTTGCAATGATAACATTAAGTACCTAAGAAAAGTATCCCTTGTCCACAGTACTTGTCATTGTGCCAGTCTCCATCATAGATGTCACCATTGGCGTATATCATCTTGCCCCATGCGCTCCTTTTCCCGCACTCCCAGCCGCCTTCATAGTATTCAACATCTGAATAGTAGTAAGTCCCATATCCCTGCAAAGAGACACAAACCACAATTCACATTTAGCTGAGGTTTACATTTTATAGATTTAGAAGCATCCTTGTCCTATTCACGTCTTGTACCCTGGTCTCTTTAATACTTTATAGCTTAATGTGAACTATAGCCTAAGGTCCTACTGGACTGGGCTCTGGACGGGCCTGGTCAGGAGGACATCATACTACAGCTACAGAGACAATGAATTACAAGACTCTATTGTCTTCTCATTTCTTCTGGACAAAAGGAAACAACTTACATGTTTTTTGTCATTCACCCAGTTGCCGGCATAAACTCGAATGTACGTTCCAGTGCTGGGCGATCTCACGGCATACGTCCCGTATCCGTTTCTCTTTCCATTTATCCAGTCTCCCTGGTAGATGGCGTTGGCCTTCTTGTACAGATAAGAGCCTTTGCCTGAAATACAGTGTGTTAGGATATGTTCACACTGAGTTCTTGGATGAAGGTTTTGAGGCAGATTTTCCTGCAGGTTTTTCAGCCAAAGCCAGAAGTGGATCCATTAGGGAGGAGAAGTCTAAATCCTTCCTTTATATTTACAACTCCTTGCAAATCCACTTCTGCCTTTGGCTGAAAAACCAGCAGGAAAATGTACCTCAAAACCTGCTCCAAAACCTCAGTGTGAACCTAACCACACAGTTCTAAAAATAAAATCAAAGCAGAGGATATATACCAATAAATCATAGTGCAGAAAAAATTCTTATGTCGAGCAGACCCAGAGACACCAGTTAGACCCTTGTATGATATGATGTTAAGGCTAGGTTTTTAATTTCACCGTTCCAGTGTAGCAACAGATACATGAAAAAAAAAAAAAAGTGACAAATCTGGTATATGACAGATGCCAACGGCTTCCAACAGACCTCGTTGACCACAGATTGGCCGTGAACCTAGACTTATCTGCAGCATCATTACAAAACATCGAAGAGCAGCGTGACCGGCCATGGAGACCAACCTCCAACCTGAAAATCACAAGATCTGTAACTTCTATCAGCTGCTGTATAAAGTCTGTGTGAGGAGTGGGAATGATTCCAGGGCTGTTCTAATATGTTTTGTAACATCTGAAGTTAGGGATTCGGGAGATAGACAGGCATGGCACACACAGCGCATTGTTTAAAATTTTCCAGGCATTGACACACCATATTTATTAGACCCTTTATTAGAGCACATAACTTATCACCAAAATAAGGCCCCCAAAACGTAACAGCACCCTCTGCCATGGAGCGCTCTGCCCCCTCTGGTCCATTGCTCCATCCTCTCAATGAAATTTGGATGCCAGGGCTAAAACTGATGATGCTGTGGCATATGGTTAAAGTGTATTGGGGGCGGCTTTCCCGGAGAAAGCAGTCCTCCATACTGTGCCTAAAAAATCTGCCAACTTCTCCAGGATGTCTTTTTTTTTTTTCAGGAACTTTCCAGGTGTTTTTGGAAAGTTGGCAACTATGATTTTAAAGGACCTTCCTGTGGACTGCACCTGGAAGTGCTGGAACGGATACAGGTAAGTATCTGAATAAGGGACCAACAGCAGAACAAATCAAAGCCGCCCCAGTGATCCTGAGTCAGTCCCTCTCAGTGCATGATGCTACAGCATTGGGGAGACATGATGGGGGAGAGCAGTCAGTGGTGTAGAGAGTAAGGGGCGTGGCCAGGAGGCAGGGGGACAACCCATGAGGAATGTGGGAGTGAGGAATACACCGCAGCAGCTGGGACCTGAGGGAGCCTGGTGTACAAAACAGCTGCAGTCTGGAAGCAGCCCCTGACACAGTAGCCATCATCAGTCTTGGGCCCCATGAGTTCCATGAACAGCCAGACACAGGGCGAGTAACTGATATCCTGGTTAGGGCTCATGCACACGGCTGTAGTTTCTGTCCACATATGATCTGCATTTTTTGGGAATGGATGTGGACCTATTTGTTCTGCAAAGCTACAGCAGTCATAATTTACATAATTCCATATTTCTGACATGCTGTAGGAGACCTCCAATAACATGTAATTGGATCTACAGGGATAATCCTGGGCACAGAATCCCTGTAAAGTTTCCAGCCATAAATCTTGAAGAGGGAAGGCACCTGCCCGCAGATCTTCCTGACTGTAGCGCGGACCATTTCTATTGCTCTATTATACCTGTTTCACATGTGTTTAATATGGACTGACCGCGGGTTGAATGACCTAAACTTTAGTAATAATCGAAGCTTTAGATAATGGAGACCGCCCTAATCTCCATTATCTAATGCTTCTAATTTGACAGTTTTAATTTTTTTATATTTTTTTGCACATTACTAGATAATGCTAGATGGGAAGGTACAGGGCAGAGGTGGCCCATAGCAACCAATCAGATTACTACTTTCCTTTTCAAAAATAAAAGTCCTAATCTGATTGGTTGCTATGGGCAACTGCCTCATTTCTCTTTTACACCAGTTTAGATAAATCATCCCCTATACATCTTATACTTTTTTGGGGTCATATTCAAGTTTTCAGTCCTAATTCTTGAAGAGAGGAGGCATCGGCCAGTTGATCTTCCTGACTTGAGTGGGATCTTTTGACATTACAGTTTCCAGTGAAGCTGTCATTTGCAATGACGATAATTAGGGCCCAAGGCCAATCATTGCAGGTGGCGGCATAAATCTGGACTCTGCATGTGTCCCGCATGGACAGTTGTATGTTGTCTGCTTCAGAGTTGGATCCGGTAGAAATCTTCATGTCTATGCACCTGGCAATAAAACCGCCCATGTCGTCTATCACCAGGCTCCGTCTTATGTCTCCATCTCCCACCAGTTTAGCCGTTAGGTATTTAGGAAGTTAAAAATAAAATAGACAGATAGACCAACACTTAATACTTGGTCAGCACCAGGTACATTTCCTAGTACAACCCAATGAGGAGTTCTCCTTTAAGAGATGACATTCGCCTGTATCCGTCTGTCCGCTATACAGTGATGTGTATTTCCAGTCTTACCATGCCTCAGGTTATTCATCCATTCTCCGGTGTACTCGTCTCCATTGACGCTGTACACGGTGCTTCTCAGGCCTGATTTCTGGGCTTTTCTATCCCAGACCCTCCATGGGAGTTCGGCGCTCCTGATGGTCTTTAGTAGCGGCATGTCAGCAGGTCCTGGGGTCAGAAACACAACGTCTGTCTATACAGTCCACTACTATATACACACTGTATACATTACTATAATTATATTGTTATAGGAAATGATCTTACCTAAGAAAAAAATCCAATCTCCACAGTCACACGGACAGTAAATGTCAGCAGTAAGCAGAGAACTAACAGCTTTCTGCTAAACCGGAGCATTTGGAACCAGAACCAGTGACATTACACATTATACTTGTGATGTCATAGCTTGTCTCTATGGACACAGAGGAAAACTGTTCAAAAGAAAATGTCTTTGTTTCCCAATCACAGCACAGCCTTCATTCCTCATAGTGTTCCTGAAAAATGAAAGCTGCATTGTGATTGGTTGCTATGGGAAACAAAGACAGTTTTTTGAAAAATCTGCCAAATAAGTCACAATTGCGAATCTCAAAAAGTTTGGTCTTCTCTAGTTTTGACAATTTTCAGATTTTTTTTTATTATTCATTTATTTGTATTTCAGTCACTTATTATTTAAATTCATGTCTAAAGTGTCTTGCGTCACTTGCCGTGGCCATCATGGTTTGTTTCATGCAGGTCCCAATACTGTGTCATGAAGTAATTTCTAATGAATTCTTATTAAAGGGATTCTGTCATTGTGCCTGTGGCTCTATTAGCACATAAAACTGTTTTTTATAACCTGTCATTCACCTACCTAAGGTGTCCAAGGGGACGTCGCTTCATACAGTGTGCCCGGCTGCAGCCATCTCCGTCTGGTGCCCAGCGCCGCCTTCCCAGTTGAACTCGCCGCCTTCCTCACCTCAGCCCCGCCTCCGCAAACGTCCGGTCCCTCAGGTTATGCCTAGTGCGCACGCGTGGGATCTGGCTGAGGAGAGCGGACTATTTCGGATATGCTAATAGAGCCATGGGCACATTTAATAAGGTCTGTTTCGGATTCAGGGTATTAGTAGGGACCTGGCCATATGTTTAGGTTATAGGCCTCAAATCTCATGACAGAATCCCTTTAAGGTATGTAATGGGGTGACTATATGGCATTGATTATCCCCAGAGGATACCGCAACTTGTGGTTATACACATGAGGTTCTACTTGCATGGCGTGCAATTTACCTCCACATGGGTATCCACTGAGCTTTTTATTTACATCTTGTGTATTCGGAGTCACATTAAAGGGATTCTGTCACCTCGTTTTAGCCTATAGAGATGCGGACATGCACGGCTAGATCACCTGTCCTATAGCGCGGTGTCCTTTTATTGTGTTTAAAAAATTATTTTAGAGATATGTAAATGAGCCTGGTAAGGAGCCCATGCCACCAGTAGTCGACTGCATCAATTTTGGTGTCACAAACAGGATTCGGACCGGCCAATCTGTGTGCCTACACTGTACAGCTTATTTACAAGTATATCTTTAAAAATGACTTTGACACGTTTACTGTGGAGTATCCTGCTCAAAACGTTGCGCGCCGGCGCCGAAGAGTTAATCCGCCATTTTTACATGTAATGGCACAGCTTCTTCATGACCAAACGGAGCGGGAAAATCCAGGAACGCCCCCAGCTAAAGCGGGGAACTCTAGCCCTGCCCACCGTGAGCGATGCTACTGTATGCATAGAGGAAGTGAAAGCTCCTCCCTTCCAGCTCCTCCTTTCTCTCCAGTTTTAGCCCGCGCAAAAGATTGCAAGATGGTGACGGAGCAACACCAGAAGGAGGCTACCCCAAAGCCTATTTAGGAGGAGATACTCAGCGGAGGAGACTTCTCCGACTTAAAGGGAGCTATAGAGGAGATTCGTCTCCAGCAACTTGTTCGGGGAGCTGGGACAGAGAAGCCCGAAGTCCCCTCACCTGCTGGCGCGGAGAAGGTGGCCGGAGACTCCACTCCACCGCCCAGCGAGAAGTGAGCCGCCCAGCAGAAATGAGCCACCCAGAAGGAACATGGATGGCGATGCTTTTAATTTGATGGTTCCTCGGAAAATGATGGCCCATGCCACCAGTACCTTGGATTACTGGAAGGCCGTCAAGGACTGGGTCCTCAGAGTATTAGATCGACCTCTATCCCATGACCCACTGCGGGAGAGGATGACCGGAACCTTGTTGTGGTTTAACATCGACCGAGGGGTTTATCCAGGATGACCGTTGGGGAATGGAGCTTTTCGTAATCTGCCGTTCAGTCAAGAGGCTGTACCTGCCACAGGCCCGCCATAACTTATATAAGGGAGAGCAGGTGGAGTACACCCCTATGTTGTCCCCTAAAGGCCTCTTCGCCACCGGGGTGAGCCTGTTAATGAAGCCAATGGTCCCCGTGTCCGCTCCAGAGCCCTGGCAGTAGGAGCCAGCTGCCTGGGGACGTCCTGGTCGTTTGCAAACAAAGGAGAGTTAGATGCTGGGGTACCGGGAAACACCTGAACCAGAGCTCCTAATACCTGGACTGCCTGAACCTCCAACCATTTACCAGTGGATAGGAAGTGGATCACCATCCACCCTGGTTTATAGCCCGACTCTAGTAACCTACCAGCTGCCCTGGCAATCTCGTTAACAATTTGTGAAAGGTGTACAGCTGGAGCTATCCATCAGGTCATAGTGAGAGGAGGTCCAGCTACTGGTCCCATTGCAGCCGGAGGTTCTGAATGATAATGCTCTGGCTAGAGCATCCGCTCCAATTAAGCAGAAGTTCATGGCAGCTATAAAGAGCACCACCACCTTACCAAGAAGTGACAGTAGGTGTCGCCAAAGCACCACTGTTGAAGCAAGAATGAGCTACCAGAGGCAGGATAAACCTCTCATCCAGCTTAGCAGCAGCTCCAGCAGCGATGAGGACATCCAGTCCCTCCTCTAAAGAGCTGGACCTTCTCTACATGTCCAATTGAAAGGACTACTGACTTCGGGAGCCACTCCATGGACAGCATCTGAAGGGTGAGGGCTTGTTGGCTTGTTTTTAATGTGTTTCTTGATTTTAACCCTGGTTGTGCCCTCACCTGGATGATCATGCTCAGTTAGGACTCCCCCCATCATCAGCATTCTTATCCCAGTTGCGCATGGATTGCGCCCATTTTCCTTTATTTTTCCCCTCTTTTCAGGTTATTTGGGGAGCCCTTTGCAAATGATTCTCATGACCTGTGCTGCTACTTTCTTACCCATGTGGATTACAAATGACTTTGTGCCTTATGTGGATTGCAAATACCGTTATTACCTCATTTGGATTACAAACAATTACAATGGTTGCAAAGGACTTTTGTTGCACTTAGGGTTACGGTTCGGTGCACTTTAATTTGCACTAACCTTTTGAATTTACAGCTATTGCCCTTTGTGTATTCTCTTTCAGGTACAACAATGTGATTGTATATGCATTTGGTATAGATTATGATTTTTTGCACTTCCGTCAGGTCACTAGATAGTTAGCACTGTATTGCTTAGTTTATTATGGACTGACTTTGAGGACGTCTGTTACGTTCCAAGCAGATCTAACATCGCCTTGCTCATTATGGACTGCCTCTGAAGACATTTAAAACTAATGGTTCTTATGTGACATCATGTTGGCTAGCAAAGCTTAGGTCTAGTGCGACACAGGGGGAACCAAGTGGTTACGTCACAAGCAGATCTAAGACCGTCAAGGGTGACCCGCTGCTATTATGTGTTTGGAGAGATTGGAGTGCTTTGCTTCGTCCTCCTAATGTGTATATATTTGAGAACCTTGTGTTGCGCCAAGGTTATTTGGATCCTAAGGCCTAGCGTGCAGCCTTAAAGAGGACCTTTCATGGATCCGAACACTGTAAGCTAACTATCTGGACTTGTAGAGCGGCGCCCAGGGATCTCTGCCTACAGCAGAAAGTAGAGAGGAAAAGTTCCTATTTAATCCAGCCAGCATAGCAGAGCTGAAAGAGTACAGATATGGCAGAGCTGAATGTGTTTGCCGGTCGGAACTTATGCCAAAATCTGCTGATAACCAAGATTAAGTTGGAAGATTGTTCTCTGATGCACGTTTATTCAAGTAAAGCTGTTTTAACTCCAATGAATGTCTGGACTCAATTCATTCTGCAAATCCCTCAACTATTCACCCTATTATCTCTGCTGCGGCGACCATGCTTGGGGTTTCGGATATCCAGGTAGGAGCACCGTGACAAGTGCAAAGCCGCACCTCAAGGGACACCATAGGCAACTCTTATACCACTCTGGCATTCCTACACCTGGGTTCCACCTTCACCTTCTACATAGGGGGACCTAGTTCCTCGTTGCTGAAATGCAACTGGAGTCATGACAAAAACTTTAAAAACTCACATAACACCTGTAGAAGAGACCCCTGGCCCATGTCACCAGTAGTCCGCTGCACAGTGCATATTATAAGGGAATAATAGTGAGCGCTTCCATAATGGAAGCGCTCACTAGTATGCAGGAGGCAGGTGAGTGAAGCGCTGTACAGTTTTTACCCCCTCCTCCTGCTTACTCTTCTCAAGGCTTGCGCTGCTGTGTCCTAGCTGCCGGCAGTGTCAGGACATACAGAGTGCACTCTGACCTGACGCTACAGGAGGGCCCTGAGAAGAGAGTCGGGAAACCGCCAGACCTGGAGAGTGGCAGCGGAGGAGGAGAGGTAAGTTACTTTATTTATTTTTAAGTCTGATCTGAGGTCTGATATGGGGGGTCTGGAGGTCTGATATGAAGGGTCTGGAGGTCTCATTGGGAGTCTGGAAGTCTGATGGTGGTCTGGAAGTCTGATGGGGGTCTGATTGAGGGTCTGGAGGTTTAATGGAATGGCTTAGGTTGAGAATTTGGCATGGGGGGGATGTTTTAATTTTTACCTCAGCATGGAGCTTGTTATTTTGCTCTCTGCTACCGTAGCATGCACGCGCCATACTACGTAAGTAGGTTGGGCCGGGGCCGTCTCTCCTGGCCGGTCGGAACCGGCTTTGCAAGCGAACGGGAGGCTTCGCCTCAGAATCTGCTACCTCAGGTTGCTCGTTGGGGCTAAATACTTCTATTTCTCTTCAACTTTGTTTGTTGGTAATAGGAGTTAGTTCCTATAAATCTTACAAGTTTTACTTCGCTTTGTTCATCTCGTATGAAAAGTTACTTCAGCCGGTTTGCTGTAAAGGAAGAGTTACCCGGGCTGCACGTGACGTCACGTTTGGAGATCGGATGCAGCTGTTATTATTTAGGCCTCTTGCTGTAGCTGTTCCTTGCCATGTGTCTCCCCCTGCTACCACCATCTTTAGACTTCATGTATTTCACTGCTCCATGTACTTAAAAACCCTGCTGCACTTTTATGCTCTTATCCTGAGCGGCATTTACACTTCCGGCTTTTATTTCATGTCTTATGCTGCATCCGCACGTCTTTACTGTCCAGCACTTTCCTACTCTTGGTTCGTATTCACTCAGATTGGTCTCACATTCAAGCTGCGGTCACCTGTTGGCTGTTACATCTCATTCTGTACCCAGCCGACAGCTGGATCCGTATTACACGCCTGTTATTTCATGTTGTGTACTCGGCTTACAGCTGCTACTGTTACTCCATTTTATTGTCGGGACGCACCACCCTGGTGTTCACACCTTGCTCCACTCACAACCAGAGCTGCGTTCATGCGTCAACTGTTATTCCATGTTTGCTCTGCTCACCGTGAGAGCTGTATTTGCACGTCCGCTGTGACAACATGTTCATACTAGGCTTGTTTCAGAGCTGCATTCACTTTCACTGTTACATCATTTTTATGCTCCACTCACATTTAGAGCTTCTGTTCTACCAATTTTATTCTCGGCCACACCCAGAGGTGCATTCACACTACGCTGTCAAATCATTTTTTGCACTCCACCCTCGACCAGAGTTTCATTCATCCGTCTATCGATATATCAAGTCTACTCTACTCGCACCCAGAGCTGCGTTCACACGTCCTATGCTACTTCAGGTTCTTTCCATGTCTGCTGTCACATCAAGTTAATATTCCGTTCACATCCAAAGCTGCGTCCGCATGTCTGCTTTTACATCTTGTCCTACACTCCATTCCCATACTCAGAGCTGCGCCCATACCATGTTTTTTAGGTACCACTCACATCCAAAGCCCCATTTGTTGTTACATCATGTGTTGTACTCTGCTTCCACTCAAAGCTGCATTCTCCTGTTCATTGCTACGTCATGGTTTTACTCAATCTCACCGGGGCAGTCTGCACCCACCACTCTGGTACCTCTCTCCCAACAAACATAACTGCGTTCTTTTAAGGTTTATGTTCCTTTCCTCGGTGGTCTGTTACATTCCATAGGCCTACTTTTCTGTTCACCTCAGGGAGATCCTAGTTCATATTCACTCAGACTGGTCTCCTTTAAAAAAAACAAAAAAAAAAAAACTTTCATTACTGCAGTCCGAGTCGTCTGCCGCTTGTACGCGGCTCCAGGACGGGTAAGCTCCTTCCCTCAGTCCATCCCCTCCACAGGGCTCCTCCGATCAGCGCTCATGTGTTTCCCTGCTTCTGGTCACGGGGTCGGCGTGCGTTCCAGCGTGGAATGCATGTTGAGAACCACTGCTGAACTTGTGTGTTTTGAATCACAGGTGGTGTCCTGGTTAGTACTGTGGCATTGCTGCCCAAACTTACCGGTGCTCGCTCCTCCAGGTTCCTCTATGCTTCCTACAGCGGCATTTTGCAGATCAGGTTCACACATGCTGACATTGCTCTTAATAGTGGCTTGCAGCTAAACCAGCTCCTCTATTCCTTGTTGTGGTTGCTAGGAGCTGGTCATACAGTGCAGAATCCTCACGTTGGAGCGCATGCTGGGCTGTGTTTTACATGAATACGACTCACCTGGGTTGGCAATACACAGCTTCAGCCTAAACTCTATGCGCGATCACTGCACGCTGACCATTTGCCTGCCGTCATCTGTACTGATATGTAGTGGTAGCAGGGCCGTTCTGTATGTGTATGTTCATTTATTAATATGCTATGTTTCCCTGTTTCCCACTGGATCGCCCAGGCTCGTACCTACCTCTGTGCAGCGTACTCAAGTTGTGTGTAATAGGTGTTTCTGGGTGATGTAGTGCAATATACACTAACCTGGTACAGCTGACTCTCTGCAAGGGCAGGTATAGGTAAGGAATAGTTCGTGACGCCAGTGCCAAGTAAACGGTGGCACGCCGTTTGCGGATGCAGGAATAAATTGAGGAAACGTAGTCTTAAAACAGAACTCCAACTTTAGTAGTTTTGCAAGCAGAGACAATATAGGAAATGCAGTTCCTAAGCATACAGTCGATTTTGCAATTCGGTCGATGCAGGCAATTCAGTTATAGCAGGGTAATTACAGAGTGTTGAACACAGGACTTGCAGCACAGGAGCTTGCACTCTAATTCTGTCTGATCCTGGAATACAGCAATTCTTCACCAAGGCCCATTAACCTAGTTCTGGCTTTATATCCTTGGCTATAGCTTTAATCAGTACCTCCTCTGTCTTTCTGAGTACCTCTGGCTTTCCTGATCTTTGCCTCTGTCTCTCTCAGCTGCTGGAAACTTCCTCAGGTTTTTGATCTAACATATTCCTGTTTCTGCATATGGGAATTCAGGAGGGAATCTTCTCCTGGACAGCAGGCTTCAGGCCTGGACTTGTCTCAGACATTGTCTAATCTCCAACTGTAGATTACAGACACTAGACTCCGTCTGCCTTGCACTTCCCTGTCTGGGCCTTATATAAACTAGGGCTCCCTAGCTCCCTCTAGCGACTAGAAGCTGGAATGACACCCCTGCAGGCGTGTACATGCAAGTTTCAGTAACCGGAAAATACATAACATACATTACATTTTATAAAACTGACATATAACAACTTCCCCATAATTAGGAGGGACGACAGCACACCAAGTGACACTTTGGTAGTGACGGGTATTACAGTTCCCGTACACTACATACCCCACTGCTTTAAGCTGAGTACGACCTCGTACTCCATCATGGGTCGCCCAACTGGAATCTCTACCTGAAATAGAAAATAGAGACATGCAGGCATACATACATGTAATTCATCTGCATTTACATCAGGTCCAATTGGCAAAAGTGAAGGGTAGTGACAAGGGGCGTCGTTCTCTTCTCTCAGGATAATGAATGGAACGGGGGCGCTGACCTGGCACAGCGTAACATTATAACCAGGATAGTCCATGACAATGAATAAGTCCATAATAGAACAGCAAAATAACGGAACTACCCAGGAGTTTCCCGTGGGTGTATCACAGGCAAGGGCTCACGTGGAGGAGTCCATTCTTGCTCACAAATGTCAAGTAAGGTATTGCCCGTGGCAACTGTTTGGGAGGAGACACCACCAGAATAATCAAAGTCTCCTAAACGGACTGGCGGGCATCCCCTGGTCATCCGGGTAGACCGTCTCAACACAGGGGTCTCCTCTTCCCTTAGCAACGAGGTAGGAGGGAGAGGAGCAACAGGAGGGTCTCCATCCGTGAGACCTTGGTCAGGAACAGCTGGAACAACTGGAACAACAATATCCACGAGAGGGGGTACTGGATCCGGAGCATCTTGAACCAGCTCTTCTGGAGGTGAAGCTACAGTAGGTGCCGGAGCAGGCACCAGCAAGTTCAACCACGGTGTCAGAAGCCAATGCATGGGATCAGCGTCATACCTGAGATTACTGACAGCCTGCATAGGATCCTCGGGCGGTATTGCTGACTCTGACACAGGATATTCAGATCCGGAACTCTCGGCACTAGGTTCTGGTGTCAGGCAGAGCTTCAACCGGTTTCGGTGTACAATTTGGGATCCCTTGTCTTCCCGGGTGATCTCATAAGTGTGAGTTCCAACATTTGGGATTGCAGTGACAACATAGGGACTTCGCTCCCACTTACTGTCCAATTTACTGGTACGGCGGTTATTCTTTAACCATACCACGGCCCCTATTGTCAAGGGTTCTGCATGGGCTGCTTGATCATAGTCTCTCTGCTGTCGGTCCCTTGCATAATCCATACGTTCCTGAACAATGGCGTTGGCTGTATTCAATCGCCTTTGATGTTCAGCAACCCAGTCGGTGTTAGGTAATGGGTTAATGCAATCAGGTACGTGTATGTCCAATGAATGATCAGCAGGCAATGTCCCTTGGCGCCCAAACATCAAGTAAAAAGGAGTATACCCGGTGGAACAATGTATGGTATGATTGTATGTGAACATGAGCTGTGGCAACAGACTGGGCCAATCTCCTCTGCTCTCAGGAGGCACGGCCCTCAGCATCTCTATCAAGGTCTGATTCATTTTTTCACATAATCCATTACCTTGAGGATGGTAGGCCGTTGTCCGGATCTTCTTACAGTTGTGTAAGCGGCACAGTTCATGGAACAGATGGGACTCAAAAGCAGGTCCTTGATCGGTGAGGATCTTTTCTGGACATCCATAGGGCAGGAGGAAGTGCTTCCAGAACATTTCGGCTGTAGTCTTGGCTGTCTGGTCTCTCACAGGCACTGCTACAACAAACTTTGTGAAATGGTCAATAATAGTCATGGCATAAGCATACCCTGAGCGACTAGGCTCCAGTTTTACATGGTCGATGGCGACAAGTTCAAGAGGACGGGTACTTACAATGGGTCTTAGTGGTGCCCTCTGATCATGGTGCTCACTTCGTTTCAGGGCACAGGCTACACACTCTCGACACCACTTCTCCATGTCTTCTCTCATGCCTACCCAGTAAAACCGCTGGCGGATAGTAGCCTCAGTCTTTTGGACCCCAAAGTGACCGGATTGATTGTGGTACATCTCCAACACCATACCTGCATCTCGTCGGGGTATGAGAATCTGGTGCACTCTCTCGTTGGACACTGGGTCTAGGCTTCTCCGTAGCAATAGGCCCTTTTGTATGAAGAGTTGATGGCGCTGTCTCCACAGTTTGATGAGCTCAGGATCTGCACTCTTACGCCGAATCCTCTCAGGGGCTCTGCCACTAGTAATGAAGTCCAACAACTCACCCAGCACTCTACTTTCAGACTGTAGTTTCACCCACCTTTCTTCTTTAGGATCAGGCCTACTGGAGGGTGAAGGAACTGCAGCTCTGTCATTGGTAGCTCGAGCCTGATCCTGTTGAGCAAATTTGTTATAGAAAGCCGGCATCTCTACATCTTCCCAAGCATCTCGCACATCATCAGGAGCTGTCTCTGTGGGAAGCCTGGATAAAGCATCAGCATTATCATTAGTACGTCCAGCATGATACTTTACAGAGAAATTATAGTTGGCAAGGCGAGAGGCCCATCTCTGCTCCAAGGCCCCCAATTTAGCTGTATTTAGATGTGCTAGAGGGTTATTGTCCGTGAATGCAATGAACGGGGTGGCGGCTAGATAATCCTTGAATTTTTCCGTCACCGCCCACACTAATGCCAGGAACTCTAGTTTGAAGGAACTATAATTCTGGTCATTTTTCTCAGCTCCTTTCAGGGAGCGGCTTGCATATGCTATCACTCTCTCTTTTCCCTCTTGGATCTGGGCTAACACAGCTCCCAGGCCTCGCTTGCTAGCATCAGTATAGAGATGGAAGGGCTTGCTATAATCTGGATAACCTAACACTGGAGGCTCGGTCAGTTTCTTTTTTAGCAATTGGAACGCTATCTCTCTTTTCTCATTCCACTCAATGGGCACAGGAGTTCTAGGACTCTTTTTGGGTTGCCCCCTCAAGAGTTCCTGGATAGGATCAGCTATTTGAGCAAAATGGGGGATAAAACGTCTATAGTAGCCGGCAAAACCAAGGAAACTCCTCACCTCTTTGACGGTAGTAGGAACCGGCCAATTACGGACAGCTGCTAATTTATCAGGGTCAGGTTGCACTCCCTCTCCGCTTACTACATGCCCCAGGTATCTTACTGCAGGTTTGAGCAGGTGACACTTGGATGGCTTTACCTTCAAGCCATATTTGATAAGGATTTCAAATACTTCTGCCAAATGTTTTAGATGGTCTTCATATGTTTTTGAGTACACAATGACGTCATCTAGATACAGCAGCACTGTTTCGAAGTTTTTGTGACCCAAACACCGTTCCATTAGTCTCTGGAAAGTTCCTGGGGCATTACATAGCCCGAACGGCATACAATTGAATTCGAACAGGCCCATGGGAGTAGTGAAAGCAGTCTTTTCCCTATCTGCAGGGGCCATGGGTACTTGCCAGTAGCCACTGGTCAAGTCCAATGTGGAGAAATAGGCAGAGGAGCCCAGAGCAGTTAGTGACTCCTCAATGCGGGGCAGTGGGTATGCATCTTTGTGGGTTATTTGATTAATTTTCCTATAATCCACACAGAAACGGATACCACCGTCCTTCTTCTTTACAAGGACCAGGGGTGCAGCCCACGGACTACGGCTGTCCCGGATCACATTAGAGTCCTTCATTTCTTGGATCATTTCCTTTACAGTCTGATATGAAGTAGGCGGTAAAGGTCTGTATCTCTCCTTGATAGGAGGATGAGAGCCAGTAGGTATGGTGTGTTGTATGGCACTCACCTCTCCATAATCAGTGGCATGCTTACTAAAGGCCTGGTGGTGCTCCTTGACAAGCTGTATAATCCCTTCTTGTTGTTGTTGGGGGGTAGTCTCGTCCCCGACATGGAGCTCCTCCCACCAGGGCACTTGTGGCTGGGTCACCGGCGAGCATCCGCTGACTGCGGCTGGCGACTTTTCTGTCACTGGAAGACGAATGATGTCTTGGAAGGATACCTGAGAAAGCTGGGCAACACGGCAATGCTTATTAAGCGCCACAGGATGATCACTCAGGTTAATCAGTCGGACAGGTACTTTACCTTGGGAGACATTCACCAGGGACTTGGCAGCTCTCACAAAAGGGTAATCCTCCATCTGGATTGGTTCCACCAGGGCTGGATAGTCTCGGCCTTGGACTCCCAGGACAGCACGACACCATAAGAGAGTTTGAGAATTAGGAGGCAAAGTCACAGGCTTAATATCACTAATCCTGGCAGTACAAATTTCTCCTTTCCCATTAGCAAACCTCTGCAGGGCACTTAACACAGTAATAGTCTTTTGAATCACCCTCCTGGATGCAGAGGAAGCTGTGGGCAAAGTCTGATGTAATACAGCAAGTATTTCTGAATAACAGTTTTTGAAGACATTGGTGCCTAGAATGACAGGATGTCCTCCTCTGTCACCGGCCTGTACTACGATCACTCCCTGTTGAGGCAGGGTTACTTCTCCCACCTGCAGGGTGGGTTCCCAGTATCCATGAACCTTTACTGGTTTGTCATTGCTGGCGATAATTTCCAGCCAGGATTCAGGCGGTTGGGTCAACTGGTTGGTGTCCCAGAACTTTTCAAATGCAGGCAGCTGAATAGTAGTGACCTGAGACCCAGTATCTAATAGGGCTTCAAAGGGGACCCCGTTGATCTCTATATTGATTTTAGGATGGGATCCTACATAACGTGGCATCCAATTTGGATCCTCTGGACCTAGTGTTCTACCTCCCGAGGGGTGGTCCTCAGCCTCAGGGGTTGCCCGTTTAACTGCCAGCACGTGGATTCTGTGTGTCCCAGCTTTTTGCAGTATGTACACACGGGCTTCTTGCGACCTCTATTACGCCTCCCAGGATCCCTGGGGTGAGTCTCTTGGTATGGAGGTGAGAACGGCCTAGGAGGTGACAGGAATTCTTCATCTAGCATTATGGGTTTTTCCCACTCCTCTATTTTTCTGCACACTTTCTCTAAACTTTTAGTGAGGTGATTTACTTGCTCTGTCAGCATGGCAATAGTATCGGTAGCTGACACTTGAACAGCTTGGCCGGCCTCAGCTCGGTTAGTGATAAGCGGTTTTGGCCTGCAGGCTGATGACTCAGATAGGGCGCTCAACTCAGGAGATACTGTGGACCCCAGGATCTTTATAGCCAGTTCTTTAAAGTCTAGAAAGGCACTGTTAGGGTGCTGGGCAGACAGCATCTTTAACTGGGTCCTTATTTGTTCACTAGACACCCCGTTGATAAATTGTTCCCTCAGGGTCTGGTCCTGGTTATCAGCCTCTTTGGGATCTATCTGAATTACAGCCCCTAAAGCGTCCTGAAGTGATAGGGCATAGTCACGGAGGGACTCACCGGACTTCTGTTTCTTGCCAAAGAAGTGCATCTTTATCTCTGAGGCAGTCCTAGTTTCAAAAGTGGCTCTGAGGCGGGTGAATATCTGTTCTAGAGTACTCCGCTCAGTAGCAGGCCAGGATAACACTTCTCTACGGGCCGCTCCCTCCAGTTGTGCCAGCAGGATTTCCATTTGCTGGTCGGCATTTATAGGGTACAATCGGAATAGTGCCATCAACTTTTCTTTAAAGTCCCTTAGGGTATGGGTCTCCCCCCTGTAGCGAGGGAACCATGGGGCCCCGAAATAGTAAGGCATGGTAAAGGGCATCATGCTGGGGGCTGTAGGATGATTAGGAGCCGCAAGCTCTCCCGGGGCCGGCTGCTCAGGCACTCCTGGCTCTGACATGGTAGTCTATTGAGAGGTGGCCGCTGGCGACTAAAGGGGCCGGTACACTCCCCTTCCCTCCGGTTACAAGTGCTTACCGGTATCGCTGGTCTTGCGCAGGCCAAGTCTCGCGAGGTTCCGGACGTCCTGAGCACCCGATGACGTAGAAGAAACAGGGCCGCGGCGGTGCGATGATGAAGAGGGCGGGACTCTCTGTGTCTTTGCAGGGATCCGCCCACGAAGGTCCTCAGCGGCGCGGGAAACTTTACTCCAGGAAGCCGGTGGCCATCTTTAGCAAAACGCTGTCCATTCACTGACAGCAAGCAGGATTTCAAAAAGTCCACAAAACCACACTCCAATGTGGCGATTTTCTTCCTCTGGATAGCGCAACACTGCACAGCGCTTTTTAGAGGTTTTTGGTACACTTTGGGTATGATTTTCAGTCCACAAAGTCCACTTTCAATAAACAGGCAATTTGTCACTTTGGTCACAGGGCAACTGTACAAGGCACAAAGTTCACGCTTCTTGCACTAGAAAGCGTGCGTATCCTGTTCGTGGAACGCCAAAAGAGAGGTGCAGCGTACTCAAGTTGTGTGTAATAGGTGTTTCTGGGTGATGTAGTGCAATATACACTAACCTGGTACAGCTGACTCTCTGCAAGGGCAGGTATAGGTAAGGAATAGTTCGTGACGCCAGTGCCAAGTAAACGGTGGCACGCCGTTTGCGGATGCAGGAATAAATTGAGGAAACGTAGTCTTAAAACAGAACTCCAACTTTAGTAGTTTTGCAAGCAGAGACAATATAGGAAATGCAGTTCCTAAGCATACAGTCGATTTTGCAATTCGGTCGATGCAGGCAATTCAGTTATAGCAGGGTAATTACAGAGTGTTGAACACAGGACTTGCAGCACAGGAGCTTGCACTCTAATTCTGTCTGATCCTGGAATACAGCAATTCTTCACCAAGGCCCATTAACCTAGTTCTGGCTTTATATCCTTGGCTATAGCTTTAATCAGTACCTCCTCTGTCTTTCTGAGTACCTCTGGCTTTCCTGATCTTTGCCTCTGTCTCTCTCAGCTGCTGGAAACTTCCTCAGGTTCTTGATCTAACATATTCCTGTTTCTGCATATGGGAATTCAGGAGGGAATCTTCTCCTGGACAGCAGGCTTCAGGCCTGGACTTGTCTCAGACATTGTCTAATCTCCAACTGTAGATTACAGACACTAGACTCCGTCTGCCTTGCACTTCCCTGTCTGGGCCTTATATAAACTAGGGCTCCCTAGCTCCCTCTAGCGACTAGAAGCTGGAATGACACCCCTGCAGGCCTGTACATGCAAGTTTCAGTAACCGGAAAATACATAACATACATTACATTTTATAAAACTGACATATAACAACTTCCCCATAATTAGGAGGGACGACAGCACACCAAGTGACACTTTGGTAGTGACGGGTATTACAGTTCCCGTACACTACATCTGTCTCCTGGATCGCCCAGGCTCATACCTACCTCTGTCTCCTGGATCGCCCAGGCTCATACCCACCTCTGTCTCCTGGATCGCCCAGGCCGTCATCTCCTCAGTTATTCCTCCTTCCGACCCGACTAGATTTTGTTCTCCTGGGAACAAGAAAACGGGGAGTTCTCCAGTCATCTGGAGATAGTCAGTCTCCGCTTGGCTGACACACTTGATGGGGGGCAGGATTTCCCTTAACCGGGTTCTTCCCTTCCCAGGTTGGGTGGAGGTGCTATTTTCCGGTTCCTAATGTACCATTTTGGGCACATTTTTCTAAAACAAACAGGGCTGCAGTACCGTCTGATATCCAGTTCCCCCGATCAGCCAAGTAGCTGCTCAACAGCTTCCTGAATTCTTCAGGTATCACGCATACGTCTTTGTCTGTCTTCCCTGCTTCTTGTCTCGCTCTCACACATCATCTGATGTCTCCCTGGATCGCCCAGGCCCACGCTGCCTCTGTCATCCTGGATCGCCCAGGCTCGCTCTGTCATCTTGGATCGCCCAGGCTCGCTCTGTTTCTGTCATCCTGGATCGCCCAGGCTCGCTCTGCCTCTGTCATCCTGGATCGCCCAGGCTCGCTCTGTTTCCTGTCATCCTGGATCACCCAGGCTCGCTCTGTTTCCTGTCATCCTGGATCGCCCAGGCTCGCTCTGCCTCTGTCATCCTGGATCGCCCAGGTTTGCTCTGCCTCTGTCTCCTGGATCGCCCAGGCTCATACCTACCTCTGTCTCCTGGATCGCCCAGGCCGTCATCTCCTCAGTTATTCCTCCTTCTGACCCGACTAGATTTTGTTCTCCTGGGAACTAAAAAACGGGGAGTTCTCCAGTCATCGGGAGATCGGCAGTCTCCGCTTGGCTGACACACTTGATGGGGGGCAGGATTTCCCTTAACCGGGTTCTTCCCTTCCCAGGTTAGGTGGAGGTGCTATTTTCCGGTTTCCTAATGTACCATTTTGGGCACATTTTCTAAAACAAACAGGGCTGCAGTACCGTCTGATATCCAGTCCTCCCGATCAGCCAAGTAGCTGCTCAACAGCTTCCTGAATTCTTCAGGTATCACACATACGTCTTTTGTCTGTCTTCCCTGCTTCTTGTCTCGCTCTCACACATCATCTGATGTCTCCCTGGATCGCCCAGGCCCACGCTGCCTCTGTCATCCTGGATCGCCCAGGCTCGCTCTGTTTCTGTCATCCTGGATCGCCCAGGCTCGCTCTGTTTCTGTCATCCTGGATCGCCCAGGCTCGCTCTGTTTCCTGTCATCCTGGATCGGCCAGGCTCGCTCTGTTTCCTGTCATCCTGGATCGCCCAGGCTCGCTCTGCCTCTGTCATCCTGGATCGCCCAGGCTCGCTCTGTCTCTATCATCCTGGATTGCCCAGGCTCGCTCTGCCTCTGTCATTCTGGATCGCCCAGGCTCGCTCTGTTTCTGTCATCCTGGATTGCCCAGGCTCGCTCTGCCTCTATCATCCTGGATCGCCCAGGCTCGCTCCGCCTCTGTCATCCTGGATCGCCCAGGCTCGCTCCGCCTCTGTCATCCTGGATCGCCCAGGCTCGCTCCGCCTCTGTCATCCTGGATCGCCCAGGCTCGCTCCGCCTCTGTGATCGTGACGTTTTGCCACCAATGTCCGTCGCCGACTCATTTTATTAGCTAGTGGCCGTCGCCTGTTCCGTCTGTTTTATAGATGTCTAGGCCTTCCTTAACACGTCAGGTCCACTTAGGCTACTTTCACACTAGCGTTCGGGGCTCCGCTTGTGAGCTCCGTTTGAAGGGGCTCACAAGCGGCCCCGAACGCATCCGTCCAGCCCTAATACATTCTGAGTGGATGCGGATCCGCTCAGAATGCATCAGTCTGGCGGCGTTCAGCCTCCGCTTCGCTCAGCAGGCGGACACCTGAACGCTGCTTGCAGCGTTCGGGTGTCCGCCTGGCCGTGCGGAGGCAAGCGGATCTGTCCAGACTTACAATGTAAGTAAATGGGGACGGATCCGTTTGAAGATGACACTATATGGGTCAATCTTCAAACGGATCCGTCCCCCATTGACTTTCAATGTAAAGTCTGGACGGATCCGTTCAGGCTACTTTCACACTTAGAAATTTTTCTAAGTTATAATGCAGACGGATCCGTTCTGAACGGATACAAACGTCTGCATTATAGGAGCGGATCCGTCTGATGAAACATCAGACGGACCCGCTCTGAACGCTAGTGTGAAAGTAGCCTTAGCCGGATACTTTCACCAGACTGTTTTCTACCTGCGCCTCCAGGGTTAACTTTTCTGCCTGATTCGCTCGGGTTTTCTTGTCGGCCAGTGTCCACCTGAATCACTCAGGTCCGCGTACTGGCTGTCTCTTTCCTAAAATAACTCAGACGCCAGCCACTATTAGGGTCCATCTTAGTTTCCACCTCATAACTATCCGGTGCCTTCCTGAATCGCTCAGGACATTTAACAGCCCAGCACCTGCCTGAATCTTCCCCATGTCAAACAGTTGGTGTCCTGTCAAGGTGCTGGGAGACCTTGCCGAGTTTCTCCTTCCTCTTTCTCCAGAGGACCTGCTTCTTCCCCTCCAGGGCAGGCCCCTCACCGCGGCTCAGGTCATTTCCCACATCCGCACGTTAGCAGCAGGTTTGGGGTATAATCTAGATACAATTTCAGGGCACTCGTTCCGCATAGGAGCCGCCTCCTCGGCCTCCAAGCTGCAGGTGCCCGCGCATGTTATCCGCAAGATGGGGCGCTGGAAGTCCTCGTGCTTTGCTAGGTATATTCCCAATCCACACGTCGAGATTTCCAGGGCTTTCGTTCGTTGGCATTGTGACTTGTCCTGTTCGGTTTCAAATACAGTGATACCTCGGTTCACGAACGCTTCTGTTCACGAACAACTCGGTTCACGAACAGAAAAGTTCATAAAAATATGCTCCGGTTCACGAACTCCGCCTCGGTTCACGAACAGGAGCCGCAGCATTTTTAATGCTATTTCCAGGCTGTCACATGGTCGTGACTTCCTGTAGGAAGACCGTGGAGAGAAGAAGAGACACAGAAAGAAGTACTGTGAGTACTCTGCAAACATTTTAAGTGATTTTTTGATTTTTGGTGTGCTTTTTAGCACATACAGTACTGTACAGTTCATTGGACACCCAATATGGCTCCCAAGAAGCATAGTGGAAAGAAGAAAGTGCGGAGCAGCAATGAAGGTGACAAGAACAGCAATGCAGGTGACAATGTGCAAAGTGGAAATGCAAGTGACAAGAATGTGCAGCGCAAGCATGGTGGCAAAAAGAAAGTGCAGAGCAGTTACTAAAGGTGACAGCAAGGTTGAGAAGAAAATAACCATTGAGCTATACTATACTGTACTAATGTGTATTGTAATTTGTTTCATATTTTTGTGCTTCAAAAACCCCCAAAAAAAGGTCAGCACGGATTAACCGGATTTACATTGAACCCTATGGGAAAATGTGCCTCGGTTCACAACCAATTCGGTTCGCGACCAGAGTCAGTTCACGAATTAAGTTCGTGAACCGAGGTATCACTGTACATATTTCACACCTAGCAATGTTGGTAGACTTTTTGCCCACATATTCAGGCCTACCCCGCACTGGCTCCGGGCACAGTTCAGCCAGATAGATCATGGAGGGCTGGTAGGCATCCCTCCCAACTCCACGTTCTTGCACACCTCAGCCCAGACCACAAATAAAATTGTAAAAAATAGAAAAAAACTAAACAAAACAGGCCGAGTCTATAAAAATATCACATGGTCCACCCCGTGAAGTGAACACCATAAAAAAAAAAGGATAAAATCATGTGTACCCCGAAAGCGTACTAATTCCTCATTCTGAAAAAAATTAGCCCCTACATAAAACAATCACCCGCAAAATATAAAAAATATAAAAAATATGGTTTAAGAAAATGGAAGCACAGAAACATGATTTTGTTTTTTCAAAAATGCTTTTATTGTGTAAAACCAAAATAAATAGAAAAAAAAATTTGAAATTAGGTATAACCGCATCTGTAACAACCTGCTGTATAAAAATATCCAATGATCTACCCCATCAGGTGAACACCGTTAAAAAGTAAATAAATAAAAACTGTGCCAAATGAGCCTTACATCGCAAAGAGTGTAATACCAAGTGATCAAAAAGTCGTATGTACCCAAAGTAGTACTAATCAAACCGTGACCTCATGCCACAAAAATGAGCCCCTACATAAGATAATCACCCAAAAAATAAAATAAATATGGCTTTCAGAAAATAGAGACACAAAATCATGATTGTTTTTCTTTCAAAAATGCTTGTATTGTGTAAAACCAAAATAAACATAAAAAATAGACAAATTAGGTATTGCTGCATCCGTAGCAACCTGCTCTATAAAAATATTACATGATCTACCCATTAAGGTGAATGCTGTAAAAAATAAATAAATGAAAAACTGTGCCAAAACAACCATTGTTTGGACAATTTGCCTAAAAAAGTGTAATATTGACTGATTAAAATATCATATGTACCCAAAAATGGTACCAATAAAAACATCAACTCTACCCACAGAAAAGAGCCCCTACACATGATAATTGGCAGAAAAATAAAAACATGCCCTCATAAGGCTATGTGAACAGAAACATAAAAAGGTTTGGCTCTGGAAAGGAGGGAATAGGACATGCTCTACCTTTCCGCTGAGCCGCAGAACGGAACCATGGATGCGAACAGCACACGGTGCTGCATTTTTGAAGTTCTTTTTGTGAGTTCGCCATCACAACCTCCTCTGGCAGAGAGCTCCATATTCTCACTGCTGTTACAGTGAAGAATCCTCTTCTATGTTGTAGAAATCTCCTTTCCTCTAGATATAGAGGATGTCCCCTTGTTATAGATACAGCCCTGGGTATGAAGAGATGATAGGAGAAATCTGATATCTGGCAACCTGTCCCTTCTCCGGGAGGCAGATCTCAGGAACGGCTGCACTATGGAAGGAAAGTATGTGAGCAATAATGTTTCCGTCACAGGTTAGCTTTTAATAGTCAAAAAAAAGTTAAGCCCGGAAAACCCCTTTATGTGCAGAGAAATTCAAGTTTCCAAAATTGCAATTGTTTTTCCAAATTTCTTGTATATTTTAGATTTAAATTTTTATAAATAAAGTTAAATCCTATCAACCAAAATTTACCAGTAACATGAAGTAGTGTGTGATGGGGAAAAAAATATATATATTAGAATCGTTTGGGTAAGGCTACATGCACACGACCGTATGTGTATTGCGGTCCGCATGTATCTGTTTTTTTTTTTTTTGGCGGATCTGTTTTTTTTGCGGATCCATTGTAATAATGCCTATCCTCGGCCGCAAACTAGAAAAAAATAGGATATGCACTATTCTTTTTTTGCAGGGCTACGGAACGGACATACTGATTAGGACAGCACACGGTGTGTTGTCCGTGTTTTTCACGAACCCATTGAAATGAATGGGTCTGCATCCTATCCACAAAAAACAAAACAACAAACGGACGCAGAAAAGAACAACGGCCGTGTGCATGAGGCCTAAGTGAAAGCATTCTAAAGTTATTACCACATAAAGTGACACGTCAGATTTTCAAACTTAGGCCCCTTTCACGCGAGCGAGTTTTCCGCGCGGGTGCAATGTGTGACGTGCATAGCACCCGCACTGAATCCTGACCCATTCATTTCAATGGGACTGTGTACATGAGCACTTCTTTCAAGCATCAGTTCTGCGTTGCGCGAAAAACGCAGCATGTTCTATATTCTGTGTTTTTCACGCAGCGATGGCCCCATAGACATGAATGGGGCTTCAGTGAAAAACGCATTGCATCTGGAAGCAAGCGCACCCTGAACACATCCGGAGCCAATCCGTCACGCTCGTGTGAAAGGAGCCTTAGGCCGTGTCAGGTAGGTGAAAAATGTCTTGGTTCAGAAGGGGTTAAGGAGCACGGACCCTTGACAAGAATTTTATGCTACCGTTGTGCAGTTTGTGCATTTTATGCTACCGGTGAAGTTTAATGGAAATCCCTGTCACGGTGGGGAGTGGGGGAAGCCCCTCACCGTACAATGTCATGTAAATTATGAACCGCAACAAGGTCTGGAATCTGGATCAGGGAGCGGGTCACCTCCTACAGGGTCCCTAATCCTCGCTCTGACCTCCTAACCGCATGAGTGAACCCAGATGGTAGGAGGGCTCATGCACCGGATACCTTAGGGCCCTACTAACCCTCAAGAAATCCCTGGACTAGGAGCAGGGTTGAGACAACCCATGCTTTCAAGTCACGGATGCACAGGAGTCTCCACCGACCAAGATACAGGGAAAGAGGAAGCTGTATACATCAACTGGGACGGCAGGTAAGCACACCATAACAACACACTTATCTGCTGGAGCAACACCAACTGGAACCCGAGCAAGAGTACAAGTGCCCACACACCATACAGGACACAGTGCACACCATCACACCAAGGTATCCAGCACACCAGTTACTGCCTGGAAACAGGACACATGGCGGCCGCAGGCAGAACAGCATACAGACATGTATTTTTGATTCACCCCTCCGGGAAATCATAAGGGCCCACTTCCGCAGGCAGACACAGGAACGTCTAGCATACATGCTGGACAACAACAAACCAGACAAGTAACAACACACTAGACATATAAACAAATCATCAAATCAAACCCACACCAAACAAACAACAGATAAGGTGGGGAAAGGACAAGGAGGAGACAAAGGGATGACATCGCAGATGACATCGGTGTCAAATTAGGATGGCCCTCAGTTTGCATCCCAGAAAGGAGCGAGCTCCTTCTAACACACAGGCAGACATAACCAGTGGCGCATCTACAGGGGGGGTCCAGCGGGTCTGGACCCCCCCCTAGAACAACCAGCCGAAATTATTTTTTCTTTAATCCTTCAGGGCCGCACCGCCGATCACCACAGGCGGCGCGGCCCTGGATGTAATTGCGGCGGCCGCGGCGGTGGTGGTGGGGGGGCGGGGGGGCAGTAGGAGTTCTAGGAGATGAGCGCTTCCATTGTGGAAGCACTTATCTCCATATCTAATCCATCTGTATCGCCGTCCTTAGGACAGCGATACAGATGCCTGTGCTGTGCTGCGGCAGGGGGGGGAGAGGTGTGTCCCTCCCCTGTTCTTCTGATAGGCCGCAGGCACTAATGCCTGCAGCCTATCAGAGGCCGGCTCAGGCGAGATGACGTCATCATCACGCGCCTGAGCCGGGCAGCACACAGCAGGGACACAGGCCGGAAGAGCCTGCATCGAATCGCTGCTGATGGAGGTAAGTATCAGTGTATTTTTTATTTTTTATTTTTTTTGGAGGGGGGAGCTGGCACTATGGGGGCACTAAAGGGGAGAACGGCACTATGGGGCATCTGGTGGTACTTTTTTTTTTAGGTGGCACTTCTTACTGGCACATTATGGGGGGGGGGACCATGGGGGAGAGGAGCACTATGGGGGCTCTAAAGGGGCTTTTTTTTTTTTACACATTATGGGGGGCACTATAGGGGAGAACGGCACTAGGGGGCATCTGGTGGCACTATAGGGGCATTATTTGGGGGCACCATGGAGGAGAGGAGCACTATGGGGGCTCTAAAGGGGCTTTTTTTTTTTTACACATTATGGGGGGCACTATAGGGGAGAACGGCACTATGGGGCATCTGGTGGCACTATAGGGGCATTATTTGGGGGCACTATGGGGAAGTGGGGGTTCTAAAGGGGCCTTTTTTTCTTATTGGCACATGGGGGCATTATGGCATCTGGTGGCACTAAGGGGGAATTTTTTACTGGCACATTATGGGAGGCACTATAGGGGAGGGCGGCACTATGGAGGAGTGGAGCACTATTAGGGCATATGGTGGCACTTTGAAGGGGCATTTTTTACTGGCACATTATGGGGCGGCACCATGGGGGAGAGGAGCACTATGGGGGCATCTGGGGGGTCTAAAGGGGCTTTTTTTTATTGACATATTATGGGGGCACTATAGGGGAGAAGGGCACTATGGGGCATCTGGTGGCACTATAGGGGCATTATTTGGGGGCACTAAGGGGAAGTGGGGGCTCTAAAGGGGCCTTTATTCTTATTGGCACATTATGGGGGCATTATGGCATCTGGTGGCACTAAGGGGGCATTTTTTACTGGCACATTATGGGAGGCACTATAGGGGAGGGCGGCACTATGGAGGAGTGGAGCACTATTAGGGCATATGGTGGCACTTTGAAGGGGCATTTTTTACTGGCACATTATGGGGCAGCACCATGGGGGAGAGGAGCACTATGGGGGCATCTGGGGGTCTAAAGGGGCTTTTTTTTATTGACATATTATGGGGGCACTATAGGGGAGAATGGAACTATGGGGCATCTGGTGGCACTATAGGGGCATTATTTGGGGGCACTAAGGGGAAGTGGGGGCTCTAAAGGGGACTTTATTCTTATTGGCACATTATGGGGGCATTATGGCATCTGGTGGCACTAAGGGGGCATTTTTTTACTGGCACATTATGGTAGGCACTATAGGGGAGAGCGGCACTATGGGGGAGTGGAGCACTATTGGGGCATATGGTGGCACTTAGAAGGGGCATTTTGCCTCACACCATGGGCATAGTAATGGACCACTGGTTACAGCGTAACGAAACGTGAACCTGCTTGTTGGCTGGACGACATCTTAAAGGGGTTCTCCGGGCTCCTCAGGATAGGTCATCAATATCTGCCGATCAGCTGTATGAAGGGAAGGTGCGCTCAGCGTGTGTGTGCGCCGTCTCTTTTCTTTCTTCCTGCTTGCCATAGACAAGCATAGGTCATTAATACTAAAAGTCTGGAGAACCCCTTTAACTGAGGACATGAGCCGAGCCTTGTAGAGCAAATACCAGCATCTTATATATCTAAAGTAAAAAAACAAAGACTAGAAACACAATCTGCTGCCTCTGTCTATGTCCCATTGCTTTATCTTCTTGTGTTTTATATCTTTCTGCACAACACTTTTGTAATTATCCAATCGGCTTTACAATAATGATAAATGTGAACACTGTACTGAAGCCTGTGGCTCGTAACGTGTGATAAATTCTTCTTCAGAATCATTTCAACAATTTTTTTTGAAATGAAACCCTCCATGTCTTTATGGATACGGTTTTTACATTCAAGCTGGTTTCAGACGGGTGAGTGTGATCTGTGAAACACACTCCTTGTGAAGGACCATTTTCCTGGACCGACCGTGACTCTTCTGAGCCAAACTCAATGGGGGAGATTTATCAGAATTGGTGTAAAGGAAAACTGGCTTACTTAGTTGCCCCTGGCAACCAATCAGATTCCGTCATTCATTTTTCATAGCTGCTCTGGAAAATGAAAGGTGGAATCTGATTGGTTGCTAGGGGCAACTAAGCCAGTTTTCCTTCACACCAGTTTTGATAGACATGGCAGCACTATTGTGTTTGCATGTATAATATGTGTCACACATGTGCCCTGTGAGGTGTGTAAGAAGCGTGTGCTCTATGTGTGGGTGACGTGTATTGCATTAGTGCTGTGTATGACCGGTGAATGTTCCATGTGTCCTGTGTGTGAGTGGTGTATGCACGGTATGTGTCCTATTTGTGTGCAGCATGTACAGTATGTGACAGGGACATTCACCTACTGTGTCCTTCCTCCGTCCCTTGTAGATTGTAAGCCCTCTCTCCTTCTGTACCAGTCTGTAACTCGTCTTGTTCATGCTTATTATGTATGTGACCCCTTATCATATGTACAGCGCTATGGAAATGAATGAAGCTTTAATAATAAATAATAATTCATACATTTTTTTTTACTAGATTTTAGACTTCTATACATTTCGGGCCGTACTATGTACCATGTCTTGATTAATTGAGGTCTACTGTATTTTGGCCTTCAGAAGGCGACTTTTTTTTTTTTCATTTTTCATCCCTGCCTATCGAGATCCCGATTGCTCCATTTAAAGTACACATAATGTGTTGAAAATTTTTTTTTTTTTTTTTTTTGACAGTGTGCACTGATAACTTTATTGTGTAAGTTGGTACGATTAAGATAATATTTTATGTAGTTTTTTTCCTGCTTTTTTGACTACTATTGTAAACTGATTTTTGTGTCGCCATATTCTTTGTGCCTGAACTTTTTTTTTTAGTTTACAAAAATGGCAGACCTTGAGGACATGGTTAGGCCCCCAGTTGCTATAGCCCATCAGCACCAAGCATTCATGTCAATGGGAGCTGATGGAGGTACAGAAGGAGCCCCTAAACTCTTTCTGACCACTTAAAGGGTTAAAGAGGGTGCTTGCTGCATAATATAGGCAGCACCTGCAAGTCACGGCACAGCTCACGTACCCACGCCATCAATATGGCGCACTATTACGTCAGTGTGCAGGAGATGTATATGTGCTGTGAGGTAATAGCACATCATTAGGTACTAAACTAGGAATAATTTAACCACCTCAGCCCCCAGTGCTTAAACACCCTGAAAGACCAGGCCACTTTTTACACTTCTGACCTACCCTACTTTCACCGTATATTGCTCGGTCATGCAACTTACCACCCAAATGAATTTTACCTCCTTTTCTTCTCACTAATAGAGCTTTCATTTGGTGGTATTTCATTGCTGCTGACATTTTTACTTTTTTTGTTATTAATCGAAATTTAACGATTTTTTTGCAAAAAAATGACATTTTTCACTTTCAGTTGTAAAATTTTGCAAAAAAAACGACATCCATATATAAATTTTGCTCTAAATTTATTGTTCTACATGTCTTTGATTAAAAAAAAATGTTTGGGTAAAAAAAAATGGTTTGGGTAAAAGTTATAGCGTTTACAAACTATGGTACAAAAATTTGAATTTCCGCTTTTTGAAGGAGCTCTGACTTTCTGAGCACCTGTCATGTTTCCTGAGGTTCTACAATGGCCAGACAGTACAAACACCCCACAAATGACCCCATTTCGGAAAATACACACCCTAAGGTATTCGCTGATGGGCATAGTGAGTTCATAGAACTTTTTATTTTTTGTCACAAGTTAGCGGAAAATGATGATTTTTTTCTTTTTTTTTTTTTTTCTTACAAAGTCTCATATTCCACTAACTTGTGACAAAAAATAAAAACTTCCATGAACTCACTATGCCCATCAGCGAATACCCTGGGGTCTCTTCTTTCCAAAATGGGGTCACTTGTGGGGTAGTTATACTGCCCTGGCATTCTAGGGGCCCAAATGTGTGGTAAGGAGTTTGAAATCAAATTCTGTAAAAAATGACGAGTGAAATCCGAAAGGTGCTCTTTGGAATGTGGGCCCCTTTGCCCACCTAGGCTGCAAAAAAGTGTCACACATCTGGTATCTCCGTATTCAGTAGAAGTTGGGGAATGTGTTTTGGGGTGTCTTTTTACATATACCCATGCTGGGTGAGATAAATATCTTGGTCAAATGCCAACTTTGTATAAAAAAATGGGAAAAGTTGTCTTTTGCCAAGATATTTCTCTCACCCAGCATGGGTATATGTAAAATGACACCCCAAAACACATTCCCCACCTTCTCCTGAGTACGGAGATACCAGATGTGTGACACTTTTTTGCAGCCTAGGTGGGCAAAGGGGCCCATATTCCAAAGAGCACCTTTCGGATTTCACAGGTCATTTTTTACAGAATTTGATTTCAAACTCCTTACCACACATTTGGGCCCCTAGAATGCCAGGGCAGTATAACTACCCCACAAGTGACCCCATTTTGGAAAGAAGAGACCCCAGGGTATTCGCTGATGGGCATAGTGAGTTCATGGAAGTTTTTATTTTTTGTCACAAGTTAGTGGAATATGAGACTTTGTATGAAAAAAAAAAAAAAAAAAAAAATCATCATTTTCCACTAACTTGTGACAAAAAATAAAAAATTCTAGGAACTCGCCATGCCCCTCACGGAATACCTTGGGGTGTCTTCTTTCCAAAATGGGGTCACTTGTGGGGTAGTTATACTGCCCTGGCATTTTCCAGGGGCCCTAATGTGTGGTAAGTAGGTAAATGACCAGTGAAATCCGAAAGGTGCTCTTTGGAATGTGGGCCCCTTTGCCCACCTAGGCTGCAAAAAAGTGTCACACATGTGGTATCGCCGTATTCAGGAGACGTTGGGGAATGTGTTTTGGGGTGTCTTTTTACATATACCCATGCTGGGTGAGAGAAATATCTTGGCAAAAGACAACTTTTTCCATTTTTTTATACAAAGTTGGCATTTGACCAAGATATTTCTCTCACCCAGCATGGGTATATGTAAAATGACACCCCAAAACACATTCCCCAACTTCTCCTGAGTACGGCGATACCAGATGTGTGACACTTTTTAGCAGCCTAGATGCGCAAAGGGGCCCAAATTCCTTTTAGGAGGGCATTTTTAGACATTTGGATACCAGACTTCTTCTCACGCTTTGGGGCCCCTAGAATGCCAGGGCAGTATAAATACCCCACATGTGACCCCATTTTGGAAAGAAGACACCCCAAGGTATTCAATGAGGGGCATGGCGAGTTCATAGAAATTTTTTTTTTTTGGCACAAGTTAGCGGAAATTGATATTTTTTATTTTTTTCTCACAAAGTCTCCCGTTCCGCTAACTTGGGACAAAAATTTCAATCTTTCATGGACTCAATATGCCCCTCACGGAATACCTTGGGGTGTCTTCTTTCCGAAATGGGGTCACATGTGGGGTATTTATACTGCCCTGGCATTCTAGGGGCCCTAAAGCGTGAGAGGAAGTCTGGAATATAAATGTCTAAAAAATTTTACGCATTTGGATTCCGTGAGGGGTATGGTGAGTTCATGTGAGATTTTATTTTTTGTCACAAGTTAGTGGAATATGTGACTTTGTAAGAAAAAAAAAAAAATTCCGCTAACTTGGGCCAAAAAAAAGACTGAATGCAGCCTTACAGAGGGGGGGGGGATCAATGACAGGGGGGTGATCAATGACAGGGGGGGTGATCAATGACAGGGGGGTGATCAGGGAGTCTATATGGGGTGATCACCCAACTGTCATTGATCACCCCCCTGTAAGGCTGCATTCAGACGTCCGTATGATTTTTACGGATCCGATCAGTCTATCAGTGGATCCGTAAAAATCATGCGGACATCTGAATGGAGCTTTACAGGGGGGTGATCAATGACAGAGGGGTAATCAATGACAGGGGGGTGATCAATGACAGGGGGGTGATCAGGGAGTCTATATGGGGTGATCACCACAGTCATTGATCACTCCCCTGTAAGGCTGCATTCAGACGTCCGTATGATTTTTACGGATCCGATCAGTCTATCAGTGGATCCGTAAAAATCATGCGGACATCTGAATGGAGCTTTACAGGGGGGTAATCAATGACAGGGGGGTGATCAGGGAGTCTATATGGGGTGATCACCACAGTCATTGATCACTCCCCTGTAAGGCTGCATTCAGACGTCCGTATGATTTTTACGGATCCGATCAGTCTATCAGTGGATCCGTAAAAATCATGCGGACATCTGAATGGAGCTTTACAGGGGGGTGATCAATGACAGGGGGGTAATCAATGACAGGGGGGTGATCAGGGAGTCTATATGGGGTGATCACCACAGTCATTGATCACTCCCCTGTAAGGCTCCATTCAGACGTCCGTATGATTTTTACGGATCCGATCAGTCTATCAGTGGATCCGTAAAAATCATGCGGACATCTGAATGGAGCTTTACAGGGGGTTGATCAATGACAGAGGGGTAATCAATGACAGGGGGGTGATCAGGGAGTCTATATGGGGTGATCACCACAGTCATTGATCACTCCCCTGTAAGGCTGCATTCAGACGTCCGTATGATTTTTACGGATCCGATCAGTCTATCAGTGGATCCGTAAAAATCATGCGGACATCTGAATGGAGCTTTACAGGGGGGTGATCAATGACAGGGGGGTAATCAATGACAGGGGGGTGATCAGGGAGTCTATATGGGGTGATCAGGGGTGATCAAGGGCTAATAAGGGGTTAATAAGTGACCGGGGGGGGTGTAGTGTAGTGGTGCTTGGTGCAACATATTACTGAGCTGCCTGTGTCCTCTGGTGGTCGATCCAAACAAAGGGGACCACCAGAGGACCAGGTAGCAGGTATATTAGACGCTGTTATCAAAACAGCGTCTAATATACCTGTTAGGGGTTAAAAAAATCACATCTCCAGCCTGCCAGCGAACGATCGCCGCTGGCAGGCTGGAGATCCACTCGCTTACCTTCCGATCCTGTGAACGCGCGCGCCTGTGTGCGCGCGTTCACAGGAAATCTCGCGTCTCGCGAGAGGACGCACCGGCGCGTCCACCCAGAACAACAGGACCGCCGCAAAGACGCAATCCTGCGTACGGCGGTCCTGAGGAGGTTAAAATGGCTGCCAGCTGTCCTAGAATGTGAGCAGCACTGGTTGCCTCCACTTACAGAGCTGTCTAGGAGGGGGAAGGAGCAGGGTCTAATGACACACTACCCTCTGGTACTCCCATATACTATATATTGGTGAGTTTTTCCGTCAGGCTGCTCAGCCATGATGGCATATCATTCATAGGCAAGATTGTACCATTACCAACTATTATACAGAAGTGGGCCCTGCCCTTCACCCCCCTAGCCAGCTCTGCAAGTGGTGGCAACCAGTACTGGTCACTTTCTAGGGCAGGTTACTGGTGGCCATTTTAAATCATTCTCTTTAAGGTGTCAAATCTCAGCAAAGGGAAGTAGGAAAACCTTCTCTTTCGGAGGAGGACGTACAGAGGACCAGCCGCAGGTCAATAGTCAGTCACCTGGAGCTCCATGTTAGGTTACCATACAAAATGACAGTGCGCATCCTTCCTATCATCTATGGACAGTGTATATGGCCGTGATAAACAGCTGTAGGGGGCGCTATCACTTCTCTACTATCCCCCTCCGTAGAAAAAATATAACAGATTTTCATTTTAAATTGCAACTGTTAGGAGCACAGGTCATGTGCACTACAGATCCCAGCATGCCTGTATACCATCAGAAGGGATTCAGTTACATGTATAGATTCAGACATTTAAAGCCACAACATCTCCGCTGGCTCCTCGTAGCACGGAGAAGATGGAAGAAACACACATTGGGTGCTCAACACCGCCCTATTGTGCATGCCGATCCATCCAGATTTCAGACTCCTAACCTACACAGCTAGTGTGGGTTTGGTTGCCATGGGCAACACTGCTCCCTGAAGCAGTGCCCCGTTGCCAAGCTGGGCGTTATGACATTACAGGAGCGTTGCCGCTGATCCCTGGAACACTCTGTGAGAGCGGTTAGACCGAGGTGAGGATCGTGGAGATGGGAACAGCGAGCAGTTTTTGCAGAGCATTTTTTCTGTCCCCATCCCCCACACAGTTTCTGGTGTGTTGCAGAAGAGGCAGCAAAATGGCTGCTACGGGGAGAGGAAAACTCCAGCCCCGGAGACATCTCTATCGTTCCCGGAGGCCCCCGTACAGCCAGAAGCCAAGACCCATCGGCTATTTTGGACGCCTTACAGCTGGATTAGAAGGTATCGTGCCAGACTTTACAACACTGTTTGCAACACCTAGACAGGAACCTGGCCGATACCTTAGGCTGCAGGGTGGACCACCACTACCACTGGCACGACCACCTGCTGATAACACCAGTGCGGCAGAGGTAGAGATATTGGAACATCAGGTACCAGAGCCCACCATAACACCAGGTGAGGAGAAGACTCATCCCTCATTGACCAGGAAACCATCTGCCTGTGAGATACCAACCCAGAGAGGACCAGCAGCAAAAGTAACATTTAAAGTCCGCAGGGCGCCTTACGCCCTACCACCGCACATTAAGGTCACTGCGAGACAGCAGACTAACGTCCCACCATGGCTGCTCCATCTCGGTTATGAGTCTCGGAAGATCTTGAGATCCATGCTGAACAGTCAATTGGTGGACGATCGGAGGTCCTATGTGACTGATGAGGGAGAATATGTCAGGTACCCTTTTACCCGTGATGTCATCTTTCCCTTCAAAGAATATCATGGGAAAATCTCCTTCTGGTAGTGGTTGCGCCCCCTGCAGTGTACGAGTAGCATCTGATCACACAGCTGATATTTGGATCGACTTTTCGGTTTTGACCTTGGCTTGACTAATGGACGGCGATTTTTGCCTGCTGCCTGCCCTGCCCTTGGCCTGTTTTTTGGACTATGTTTGTTTGCTGCCTACCCTGACCTTTTGCTTGTTTTTGACCCCTCTTCTGCCTGCAGATTTGGTACTTTATTCTAAAAGATGGCAGTGCGGACTGTCCTGCACTCTCTCCTCACCTGTGGGAAGTTCCTTTTTGGTATCTCATATACCAGAGGATAGGTCATCAGTACAGAACACTTGGAAAATCCTTTTAATCAATGGGAAAGGATTAAAATAGCTGGCGTTATTTGGTGATGTTATCTCTGCTAATAAAGACTACTGATCTGCCATTTATTTTGCTCATATGGATTTTATCTGTGTGAACACAACCACAGGGTATATTTAGATGTTACAGAAATTCCTGCAACGTGAAGTCTGCTGCACTTACTATATCTGAATGGAAATGTTTTTGCACCGAGCACGTGGATTTCTCTAAGCCCCATTCAGATGCATGGGACAGTTCCAGATTTTTTTGCAACAAATGTGCAGCATGTGAATACTGCAATATTTGTAAGTGGCAATGAACCACAAATAACAACTGACTCGTGGCGGACGAATACTGCACAGTTATGAAAGCTGCTGCGGGATCAAATTAATTCATTACAGACAAAATGTTGATTTGGTTTTCATTATTAAAGGGGTTGCATCACCTGGAACATTGCTGGCATATCGTTAGGTGAAGGTCCTACTTCTGAGATCCACACCTATCTCTTGAACGGATTGCTCAAAGTTTGGGTGTGTGCACCGCGCATGCGCAGGACCTCTCCATTTATTTCTATGGAACGGCACTCTGCTACTTTCGCTATCCCATAGAAATGAATGGAGGGCGGTTGAACATGCGCTTGAGCTCTCGTTCTCTTTGGAAGCTTCGTTCTAGACATAGGTGTGGGTCCCAGGGGTGGGAGCTGCACCTATCTGACATTGGTGGCATATCCCAGCAATATGCCACTAATGTTCCAGGTGAAACAACCACTTTAATGGCCGTGCAGGTGTCATGTGGCCATATCCCTAGGCACACAGACACAGCATGATCATGTCACTTGGACAAAGCAGAACCTTCTCCAATCTGTATACAGTACACACATAGCAGAAGTTGGATGATGGCAGACAGGGCTGTACTGATCGTAAAGGGTTACTTATGGCCTAGGGATATGTAACACCCCGGAGTGGTGTTACCATTCATACGCCCTGCTACTGTCTCTAATGGACTAATATAAATGCCAACCTGTGTATTTCTTTCCACAGCCTTTACATTGTGCAGTGATAGGATTGTTATGCAACTGTTATTACATGTAATATGCCTGGTTCACCAGCAGGTAGCAGTGTAAATGGCAGAGCTATACTTAGAGAGAATGGAACTCCATTCCATTCTCCCCCTCTGGGCAGAAGTGGGTGAGTCCTTCTTCCTACCAAAAGGGAGGGGCAGCAGTTCTAGAGAGTTCTAGTCTGGACAGGAGACCATGGAAGCAGATGTCTGGAAGCCATAGGGAATTGTTCTTCGGTTGCCCCAAGAGATATCAGCAAGAGGAAATTGTTCTTCGGCTGGAAGTTCAGTTATTTACTGAGTGTTAGGAGGGGGGTAACAGCCCGAGGCACCCCAATCCAAGGATACCATAATCGACCTAAAGTTCAGTAACCAGACCCAAGCAGAGTTTTGTACTGCAGAGAGAAAGAAATCAAAGTAATTAAGCTTGCCTGTCAGCACAGCAGAGAAAGAAAGAGAGAAAGCACAATTACCAAGTTTTCCTGCCAGTTTATGCCAAAGCCTGCTGGAACCAAGACAAAGCCTGAAAATCGTTTGGATGCCAGTTTACCCAGGTAAAGCTGCTGTTGAACTTTATATCAAGGTCTGGAGTCAAGTTATTCATTCTTCATCCCTCAACTATTCCCCCTTTTTAGTGCTTCGGAGCCTAAGCCTGGGGTCCCGCTGTATCCAGGTAGGAGCACCGTGACACATATAACCACACCACACTACTCGGCATTCCATTAGACCTGGGACGCGATAGGGCCCTGGGGAAGGGGGGGGGGGGCGCACATTGCTGATAGGCCATCGGTATTATAATTCCAGAAAACGTCTTTAACTAAACTGACCCTTGAAGTCTTTCACTGGCTATAACAGGTAAATACCTTTTAGTTTTGTCTGATTCCATTTTCCACTTGGGTGACAGATCTGTGATTCAATATTCTGAACTGATGTTCTAAAGTCATTACTTGATCTTTCTCTTTCAATTCAACAAGGAACTTGCAATAACTTTTGTACTGTATATTCTGAGTGCCTATACGTACCTAAGAAAAGTGTCCCTTATCCACAGTACTTCTCATTGCACCATTCTCCTTCATAGATGTCACCATTGGCGTATATCATCATGCCTCATCCGCTCCTTTTCCCGCACTCCCAACCACCTACATAGTGTTCAAACTTTGAGTAATAGAAAGTTCCATATCCCTGGAAAGAAACACAAACCACAATTCACATTCAGCTGACCTTTACAATTTGTAAATACTTTGGACATACAGTAAGGAAACAACTTACATGTTTCTTGTCGTTCATCCAGTTCCTGGCATAAACCCTGATGTATTCTCCAATAGGATAGGCTTTCACATCACCGTATCCACTGCTTTTCCCACATACCCAGTCTCCTTGGTAGATGGCATTGACTTTCTTGTAGACACATTAGCCTTTGCCTTAGAGTGTCTCTGTCACCATCAACCATATTAAAGCAGACATACTGTCTTGTAGGGCTCATCATGCTGATTAAAATTATACCTTTCTTTTGTCCGTCTGCTAAACAGTGGCAGAGAAATCAGCGTTTTTATTCATATGTAAATGAAAAGTTCGAGCCCCAAGAGGTGGAGCTGAATCCTTTGAGCACCGCTTTGTGACACTTCCCTGTGCTCTGCACACTCCCCCCTCCGCTTGATTGACAAAGCTAGACATGCTGAGGGCAGAACTGTGTGCTAGCATGCACATATCATTTATACTATGTACTATAGCTTCACCACATTGAGATCTGCTGAGAAAGCTAATGTATATATTACTGTTTTATTCACAAGCACAATATATGATTAGAAAGACACCAGTAATATGTGTTAGCTTATAAGCATAGAAAAAACATGCATGCTGTAGCTTGGTTGAATCCTATAAAACTTCTAGGTTTCTTTTCCCCAGATATAATTTTTCTTCCACATTTAACCCTTAATAAAAGTCTATATCTTTATCATATTGAGAATAATTGGGGTCATTTATCAAACTGGTGTGTCTAGTCAATAGAGAACTGCCCTAGACTTTGTGAATGGTGCAGTGACTAGCCCATACCTGTTATTCATGTCTGTTTTAATAGCTTCATTCATTCCCCATGTAATAGCAATTCTGGGGCATCTTTTCTTCTGATTCTATGTTGTGCCATTCCATTATTATTCCTGCTAGAAGTTATGAATGAATTTCTATTAGCCTTCAGTAAGGGTACAGAGGGATGGTAACCAGTTTGGGGGGGGGGGGGGGGGGGGCGGGGGATGTCCCTGCTCAGTCTGAAAATGGCAGCACTGATTGGATAGAGTGAGTCTGTTCAGGTACACCCCCCCCCCCCCAATCTGGTTACCACCCCTCTGTACCCTTACTTCAGATCCAAGGTCCTTTAATAGATGTATAACGTGCGTCCCAGCTGTAGAAATGACAAGTGGTATAATGCAGCCTAAACAGTCCCTTTATGTGTGTCACAGTACTCCTACCTGGATACTGCTGGACCCCAGGCTTTGGCTCCGAAGCAATAAATAGGGGGAATAATTGAGGGATTGGAAGAAAAATTGAGTCCAGACTTTGAGATGAAGTTGAACAGCAGCTTTACTTGAATAAACGTTCTCAACCACGGTTTACAGACTTTGTCTTGGTCCCAGCAGGCTTTAGCATTAAAACTGGCAGGCAAACTCCACTCTGCTATATGTGTTTCTCTCTGACTCTGCTGTACTGACAGGCTGACTATATGACTTTGCTTCTTCTGTCTGCTGCACCTGCTCTCTGTAGATTGACTCTTAAGTTATGCCAGGGAACCATGCTCCTGGCTTCTGAGGCTTTAAGCTTTGGCCTCCATGGCCAGCAGAGCTGAGGGTGCTCTGACTGGCTTGGGCACGTCCAGCGGAGACCCTGCACACCTTCCCAAAGCAGGGGGTAAGCTGGAACTGACTAGAAACTGGGACCTACCCTTCCTGCAGGAAGTAGGACTTGCCCATTTCTCCACAGAGGGGGTTGGAATGAAATCGAAAGCTCCATTAGATGTAACCATAGCTCTGCCATTTACGCTGCCACCTGCTGGTGAACCAGGCACATTACATTTGAACATAACAATTTCATACAATATTAGGAATGCACAGTGTGGTGAACCTGGAATAAATACACCAAATGACATTATATTAACCCATTAGAGATAGTAGCAGGGTGCAGACGTGGTAATTCCACTCAGGGGCGTTACACAGACTGCTAGCAATTCATTCATAACTTCTAGTAGAAATAATAAAGGAATGGCACAACATATTTGTTATCACATGGGTAATGCATGAAGCTAATGCATGAAGCTATTAAATCAGGCATGTCAGGAGTGGTGAAAGTTCCTCTTTAATCCAGTCATTGTGCCTCTGCATGAACAACACAGGCCTAATTTCATCTTCATGGACAACACTGCTCCAGCTCATCGAGGTCGCATCATTAGGGAACTGCTGCTGGAGACTGGGCTTCTTCAAATGAAGTGACCTGCACTTTTTCCAGACCTGAACCAATTGAAAACCTATGGGATCAGCTGAGTCACCGTGCAGAGGCTCGTAACTGTACCCCAGAACCTCAATGACTTGAGGTTCGCCCTTCAAGAAGAGTGGGATGCCATGCCTCAGCAGACAATAAGTCGACTTGTGAACAGCATGAGACATCGTTGTGAAACAGTAATTGATGCTCAAGGCCACACGACATGAGGAAATCACCATTGCATGCTTCTAATTAACCACTTCCCGACCACCCAATGAATATAAACAGTGGCGACTCTAGGAACAATATAGGATCCCAGAAGATCCAGTCCCAGAAAAAGTACCAAACTGTGGGTGAAAACCATATGCGCCAAAAATTTTTGACTTATCAGTGGACTCCTGTCTACGGTTATTCAAGGCAAATTCGGCTAGGGACAAGAACGAGGACCAGTCATCCTGGTTCTCAGCAACAAAACACCTCAAATAGGTCTCCAGGTTTTGGTTAGTGCGCTCTGTCCGACCATTCGACTGGGGATGAAAAGCCGAAGAGAAAGACAGTTGAATTCCCAGACGATAGCAGAACGCCCTCCAAAACCTCGGTAAATCTGTAATAAAGTCCATGGACAAATGCGTCCAAGGACGAGACGGGATGGACAAAGGAAGAAGGGATCCTGAAGGCCGAGTGTGAGCCACCTTCGCACGTGCACAGGTCTCACAAGCTGCCATATAACCCTCCACACCCTTGCGCAACCCTGACCACCAGAATCTCCAGGAAATAAGATCTATGGTGGATTTGCTTCCAGGATGTCCCGCAAGGACCGTATCATGATGTTCCTTGAACACCTTGTATCGCAGTTCAGCAGGAACAAACAACTTGTCTGGAGGACAAGAATCAGGAGCCTCCTCCTGGGCCCCCAACACCTCCATCTCCAACTCGGGGTACAGAGCGGAAACCACCACCCCATCAGCCAAAATCGGAGCGGGATCCTCTGAATCACTCTCCCAGGAAAACTATGTGACAACGCATCTGCCTTGACGTTTTTAACCCCAGGGCGAAAGGGGACCACAAGATTGAACCTAGTAAAAAACAGTGACCATCTAGCCTGTCTAGGATTCAGGCGCTTAGCAGACTGCAGGTAAGCCAAATTCTTGTGGTCAGTATATATCGTAATAGGATGAGTAGCCCCTTCCAACCAATGACGCCATTCCTCAAAGGCCAATTTGATGGCCAGTAATTCTCTATCTCCTACATCATAATTTCTTTCAGCGGCCGATAGTTTCTTGGAGAAAAAAGAACACGGACGCCATTTGCTATGGGATGGACCCTGCGACAGAACTGCTCCGACCTCACTTCTGATGCATCAAGCACCACTACGAACGGTTGAGACACATCAGGTTGCATCAGAATGGGAGCAGACGCAAAACATTTCTTAATAGCAAAAAAGGCCTGTAATGCCTCATCCAACCAGACAGAGAAGTCGGCACCTTTTTTAGTCATATCTGTCAAAGGTTTTACAATGGTGGAATAATTCAAGATAAATTTTCTGTAGTAATTGGTAAAACCCAAAAACCGCATCAGAGCTTTCTGATTCTCAGGCCGGTCCCATTCCAGTACCGCCCGGACCTTTTCAAGGTCCATATGAAAACCAGAGTCAGAAAGCAGGTATCCAAAAAACGGTAGCTCCTGGACAGCAAATACACATTTTTCCAATTTTGCGTACAATTTATTCTCTTGAAGGATTGACAACACCTGTCTCACGTGATCCTGATGGGTATCCAAATCAAGTAAATTAGTATGTCATCAAGGTAAATAACAATGAACAATGATGGAAAATATCATTGATAAATCGCTGAAAGACCGCTGGCGCATTAGTTAAACCAAAGGGCATGACAAGATTCTCAAAATGACCTTCGGGTGTATTGAAGGCCGTTTTCCACTCATCTCCTTCCTTAATTCTGATCAGATTATAAGCTCCTCTTAATTCCAACTTGGAGAACACCTTGGCTTCGACAATTTGATCAAATAGATCAGAAATTAAAGGAAGGGGATACGATCACGGACCGTAACGAGATTCAATTCCCGGAAATCTAAACACGGTCTAAGTGATCCGTCCTTTTTTTTTTTTTTTACAAAAAAGAAGCCGGCGGCCACAGGCGACTTAGATGGCCTAATATGTCCCTTTGCCAAACTCTCGGCAATATACTTCCGCATAGCTTCTCTCTCGGGTTGGGAAAGGTTGTATAAAGGTTGTATAGCCGAGATTTTGGCAGTTTAGCTCCAGGGATGAGATTGACAGGACAATCATATTCTCGATGGGGGGGGGGGGGGCAACTCCTGAGCTCCACCCTCCGAGAATACGTCTGCAAAATCAGAGAGAAACTGAGGTAGGACCGTAGTTGACACCCCTGAGATAGAAGCACAAAGACAGTTGTCCGTACAAAATTCTCTTCAGCTACTGACTTGTCTTGTTTGCCATTCAATAGTAGGGGTATGCTTTATCAACCACGGTAAACCTAGAACCATCGGAGCACGCAAGCCCTTCATAACAAAACAAGAAATTGACTCAACATGTGAATCACCCACCTTTAACTGAATGTCATGAACGATATGAGTAAGACTCTTTTGTGAGAGAGGGGAGGAATCAATAGCAAAACTGGTATCTGGTGTGCTGGTGTGCTAGTTCTTAAACCAAGATTTTGGAGGAAATGAAAATCAATAAGGTTTACCCCCGCACCACTGTCAACAAATACCTCAAAATTTCCTGAGTCTAGCGCCACCAGGGCAGGCAGGAGGAAACGGGTATTGCAGGGAGAATGCATATTTGCCTGCTTAGACTCCCCATTCACACTACAAAGAGTCAGAAGTTTTTTTTTCTTTTTATGTGAATACCTCCGTAGTTTTTCATTACCGCTTTGAGGTTTAACAAAAGGACACGCACAAACAAAATGACCTTGTTTTCCACAGAAGTAACATAGCTTATTCAGCTTCCTAAAATCCCTATCACCTGAGCGAAAGGAAATCTGGCCCAACTGCATAGGCTCCTCTCCTGCCCCAGATTCAAATGTCATATTACCCCGGGGAATAGGTGGGACGGATCCACTTTCAGACAGGACCCCCTGCTCGAGAGGAATCTTATACCTCTCTCTAAGACGTCTATCAAGCCGCACTGCCAAAGACATGGCCGTCTCCAATGAATCGGGATACTAATGAAAAGCAAGGGCATCTTTCAACCTCTCAGATAGCCCCTGACAAAACTGACTCCGGAGTGCAGGATCATTCCACCCCAAGTCAGTTGCCCATCTTCTAAATTCTGCACAATACAACTCCACAATACGTTCTCGCTGTAACAAACTGCGCAACTTAGATTCAGCCATAGAGACCCGGTCTGGGTCATCATAAATCAGGCTCAGGGCTCCGAAAAATTCATCCACCGACCGGAGTGATGGTGAATCGGTCGGCAGAGAAAAACCGAGCGTCCCTTTTGAGCAGAGATATAATCATCCCCCCTCTTTGGTTCTCGTCACCAGATGAAATCGGCCACAGACAAAAATACAACCTGCAGGACTCCCTGAACCAAATAAATTCCTCACCACCCCCTGAGAACCTATCAGGGAGAGCGACTTTAGGAGCTAAGCAGACCTAATTTCCTCCAACGGCGCCAGACGCCAGAGCATTCTGACACCGTGCAACAGAACTGCGGAGGTCAGCAACCTCCAGCGATAATCCTTGCTTGCGTTTAACCAAAGCATCCATAGCCTCCATTTCGCAAACAGCAGGGAAATGACAGTTTTTGGGCAGGTTATAATGTCACGATAGGTAGGTAAGCAGGAAAATAACCAAACACAGGAAAACAAACAGAACAAATGACTAGGCCTAAAAGCTAGGGAGAAAAGCGATCCCTAAAAGTTTTCCCTAAACTGCTGTGCCCATGTGCATACCCTAATGGTGGATATGCACATGCCCTCGTGCCTAAACCTATACACCCTGGGCAAACCCTAAGCTGAAGGGAAAAGTGAAGAGGCAACCTGCTTCTTCAAGCTAGGAGGAAGCAAGCGTCTTCCTAGAGGCCTAGATAAAAGAGACAATGGGAAATAACGGAGAGGACTTATCTAGAGCAGAGCTGAAGCCTGACGATCCACCACACATCCACAGCTCACAGGAAAGAACTATAACCCGCACAGGCCACTGGGGGAAGGAGGGATAAATAGCCTCACTAACAATCAAACCCAGTACACCTGAGGGAAGGTGGATCCAGCTCAAACCCAAAACAAAACAAACAGAGAAGTCAGACATGTGTAGCCAGTCTGACAGACCTCCACACATTCACAGGGCAAGGCGGGACAGGAGAGGAGAAATGCCTTATTCTCAGGTAATTATAAAATTCCCTGTGTGGGATTGGAAAAACCTTTTGAATGGATTCAAAGGATTTTATTGAGTTACCCTCTACCGACTGAGTCAACTCCCTAACCCCCACTTGGTACCAAGCGGTAAGATTCGTGTCCCCAATTCCTACTTCTAATGTTGAGATAGACATACAGTCGTGGCCAAAAGTTTTGAGAATTACATAAATATTGGAAATTGGAAAAGTTGCTTCTTAAGTTTTTATAATAGCAATTTGCATATACTCCAGAATGTTATGAAGAGTGATCAGATGAATTGCATTAGGGATGTCCCGATACCGATACCAGTATCGGTATCGGGACCGATACCGGACATTTGCACGAGTACATGTACTCGTGCAAATGTCCCCGATACCACTGCCGATACCTGTGCGCCGCTTCTATGTGTCCGTCCGCAGCCTGCCCCTGCATCTCGCACAGCAAATACAGCTTCAGAGGCAGCAGCAGGCAGTGTAATAGGAGCCTACAGTGGAAGCTAGCCCCGCCCCTCCCCGCCCTCCAACCAATCAGAGGGAACCAGCACTGGCTCACAGCACAGGGGAGTAGCAGGGACTCAGAGAATCGTCTGAGAGTTTATTAGTTATGAGTAGAGTTGAGCGAACACCTGGATGTTCGGGTTCGAGAAGTTCGGCCGAACTTCCCGGAAATGTTCGGGTTCGGGATCCGAACCCGATCCGAACTTCGTCCCGAACCCGAACCCCATTGAAGTCAATGGGGACCCGAACTTTTCGGCACTAAAAAGGCTGTAAAACAGCCCAGGAAAGAGCTAGAGGGCTGCAAAAGGCAGCAACATGTAGGTAAATCCCCTGCAAACAAATGTGGATAGGGAAATGAATTAAAAAAATAATAATAAATAAAAAAATAAAAAATGACCCAATATCAATTGGACAGAGGTCCCATAGCAGAGAATCTGGTTTCACGTCAGCAGAGAATCAGTCTCTTCATGCCATAGCAAAGAATCTGGCTTCATGTCAGCACAGAATCAGTCTCTTCATGCCATAGCAGAGAATCTGGCTTCATGTCAGCACAGAATCTGTCTTCATGTCATAGCAGAGAATCAGGCTTCACGTCACCCACCACTGGAACAGGCCACTGTCACACATTTAGGCCCCGGCACCCAGACAGAGGAGAGCGGTCCCGTAACAGAGAATCTGGCCTGATGTCAGCGCAGAATCTGTCTTCATGTCATAGCAGAGAATCAAGCTTCACGTCACCCACCACTGGAACAGGCCACTGTCACACATTTAGGCCCAGGCACCCAGTCAGAGGAGAGAGGTCCCGTAACAGAGAATCTGGCTTGATGTCAGCACAGAATCTGTCTTCATGTCATAGCAGAGAATCAGGCTTCATGTCACCCACCACTGGAACAGGCCACTGTCACACATTTAGGCCCAGGCACCCAGGCAGAGGAGAGAGGTCCCGTAACAGAGAATCTGGCCTTATGTCAGTGCAGAATCAGTCTTCATGTCATAGCAGAGAATCAGGCTTCACGTCACCCACCACTGGAACAGGCCACTGTCACACATTTAGGCCCCAGCACCCAGACAGAGGAGAGCGGTCCCGTAACAGAGAATCTGGCCTTATGTCAGCGCAGAATCTGTATTCATGTCATAGCAGAGAATCAGGCTTCACGTCACCCACCACTGGAACAGGCCACTGTCACACATTTAGGCCCAGGCACCCAGTCAGAGGAGAGAGGTCCCGTAACAGAGAATCTGGCTTGATGTCAGCACAGAATCTGTCTTCATGTCATAGCAGAGAATCAGGCTTCATGTCACCCACCACTGGAACAGGCCACTGTCACACATTTAGGCCCAGGCACCCAGGCAGAGGAGAGAGGTCCCGTAACAGAGAATCTGGCCTTATGTCAGCGCAGAATCAGTCTTCATGTCATAGCAGAGAATCAGGCTTCACGTCACCCACCACTGGAACAGGCCACTGTCACACATTTAGGCCCCGGCACCCAGACAGAGGAGAGCGGTCCTGTAACAGAGAATCTGGCCTTATGTCAGCGCAGAATCTGTATTCATGTCATAGCAGAGAATCAGGCTTCACGTCACCCACCACTGGAACAGGCCACTGTCACACATTTAGGCCCAGGCACCCAGGCAGAGGAGAGAGGTCCCGTAACAGAGAATCTGGCCTGATGTCAGCACAGAATCTGTCTTCATGTCATAGCAGAGAATCAGGCTTCACGTCACCCACCACTGGAACAGGCCACTGTCACACATTTAGGCCCAGGCACCCAGTCAGAGGAGAGAGGTCCCGTAACAGAGTATCTGGCCTTATGTCAACACAGAATCTGTCTTCATGTCATAGCAGAGAATCAGGCTTCACGTCACCCAACACTGGAACAGGCCACTGTCACACATTTAGGCCCAGGCACCCAGGCAGAGGAGAGAGGTCCCGTAACAGAGAATCTGGCCTTATGTCAGCACAGAATCTGTCTTCATGTCATAGCAGAGAATCAGGCTTCACGTCACCCACCACTGGAACAAGCCACTGTCACATATTTAGGCCCCGGCACCCAGACAGAGGAGAGAGGTCCCGTAACAGAGAATCTGGCCTTATGTCAGCGCAGAATCTGTATTCATGTCATAGCAGAGAATCAGGCTTCACGTCACCCACCACTGGAACAGGCCACTGTCACACATTTAGGCCCAGGTACCCAGGCAGAGGAGAGAGGTCCCGTAACAGAGAATCTGGCCTTATGTCAGCGCAGAATCTGTCTTCATGTCATAGCAGAGAATCAGGCTTCACGTCACCCACCACTGGAACAGGCCACTGTCACACATTTTGGCCCCGGCACCCAGACAGAGGAGAGCGGTCCCGTAACAGAGAATCTGGCCTTATGTCAGCGCAGAATCTGTATTCATGTCATAGCAGAGAATCAGGCTTCACGTCATCCACCACTGGAACAGGCCACTGTCACACATTTAGGCCCAGGTACCCAGGCAGAGGAGAGAGGTCCCGTAACAGAGAATCTGGCCTGATGTCAGCGCAGAATCTGTCTTCATGTCATAGCAGAGAATCAGGCTTCACGTCACCCACCACTGGAACAGGCCACTGTCACACATTTAGGCCCAGGCACCCAGGCAGAGGAGAGAGGTCCCGTAACAGAGAATCTGGCCTTATGTCAGCACAGAATCTGTCTTCATGTCATAGCAGAGAATCAGGCTTCACGTCACCCACCACTGGAACAGGCCACTGTCACATATTTAGGCCCAGGCACCCAGGCAGAGGAGAGAGGTCGCGTAACAGAGAATCTGGCTTCATGTCAGCACAGAATAAGTCTTCATGTCATAGCAGAGAATCAGGCTTCACGTCACCCACCACTGGAACAGGCCACTGTCACACATTTAGGCCCTGGCACCCAGACAGAGGAGAGGTTCATTCAACTTTGGGTTGCCCCGCAATATAATGGTAAAATGAAATTAAAAATAGTATTGAATGAGGAAGTGCCCTGGAGTAGAATAATATATTGTTAAGGGGAGGTAGTTAATATCTAATCTGCACAAGGGATGGACAGGTCCTGTGGGATCCATGCCTGGTTCATTTTTATGAACGTCAGCTTGTCCACATTGGCTGTAGACAGGCGGCTGCGTTTGTCTGTAATGACGCCCCCTGCCGTGCTGAATACACGTTCAGACAAAACGCTGGCCGCCGGGCAGGCCAGCACCTCCAAGGCATAAAAGGCTAGCTCTGGCCACGTGGACAATTTGGAGACCCAGAAGTTGAATGGGGCCGAACCATCAGTCAGTACGTGGAGGGGTGTGCACAGGTACTGTTCCACCATGTTAGTGAAATGTTGCCTCCTGCTAACACGTTCCGTATCAGGTGGTGGTGCACTTAGCTGTGGCGTAGTGACAAAACTTTTCCACATCTCTGCCATGCTAACCCTGCCCTCAGAGGAGCTGGCCGTGACACAGCTGCGTTGGCGACCTCTTGCTCCTCCTCTGCCTTCGCCTTGGGCTTCCACTTGTTCCCCTGTGACATTTGGGAATGCTCTCAGTAGCGCGTCTACCAACGTGCGTTTGTACTCGCGCATCTTCCTATCACGCTCCAGTGTAGGAAGTAAGGTGGGCACATTGTCTTTGTACCGGGGATCCAGCAAGGTGGCAACCCAGTAGTCCGCACACGTTAAAATGTGGGCAACTCTGCTGTCGTTGCGCAGGCACTGCAGCATGTAGTCGCTCATGTGTGCCAGGCTGCCCAGAGGTAAGGACAAGCTGTCCTCTGTGGGAGGCGTATCTTCATCGTCCTGTGTTTCCCCCCAGCCACGCACCAGTGATGGGGCCGAGCTATTTTGGGTGCCACCCCGCTGTGAACATGCTTCATCCTCATCCTCCTCCACCTCCTCCTCGTCCTCCTCGTCCTCCTCGTCCTCCAGTAGTGGGCCCTGTCTGGCCACATTTGTACCTGGCCTCTGGTGTTGCAAAAAACCTCCCTCTGAGTCACTTTGAAGAGACTGGCCTGAAAGTGCTAAAAATGACCCCTCTTCCTCCTCTTCCTCCTGGGCCACCTCCTCTTCCATCATCGCCCTAAGTGTTTTCTCAAGGAGACATAGAAGTGGTATTGTAACGCTGATAACGGCGTCATCGCCAAAGGCCATGTTGGTGGAGTACTCGAAACAGCGCAACAGGGCACACAGGTCTCGCATGGAGGCCCAGTCATTGGTGGTGAAGTGTGTCTGATCCGCAGTGCGACTGACCCGTGCGTGCTGCAGCTGAAACTCCACTATGGCCTGCTGCTGCTCGCACAGTCTGTCCAGCATATGCAAGGTGGAGTTCCACCTGGTGGGTACGTCGCATATGAGGCGGTGAGCGGGAAGGCCGAAGTTACGCTGTAGCGCAGACAGGCGAGCAGCGGCAGGGTGTGAACGCCGGAAGCGCGAACAGACGGCCCGCACTTTATGCAGCAGCTCTGACATGTCGGGGTAGTTGCGAATGAACTTCTGCACCACCAAATTCAGCACATGCGCCAGGCAAGGGATGTGCGTCAAACCGGCTAGTCCCAGAGCTGCAACGAGATTTCGCCCATTATCGCACACCACCAGGCCGGGCTTGAGGCTCACCGGCAGCAACCACTCATCGGTCTGTTGTTCTATACCCCGCCACAACTCCTGTGCGGTGTGGGACCTGTCCCCCAAACATATGAGTTTCAGAATGGCCTGCTGACGTTTACCCCGGGCTGTGCTGAAGTTGGTGGTGAAGGTGTGTGGCTGACTGGATGAGCAGGTGGAAGAAGAGGAGGAGGAAGCTGAGTAGGAGGAGGAGGAGACAGGAGGCAAAGAATGTTGCCCTGCGATCCTTGGCGGCGGAAGGACGTGCGCCAAACAGCTCTCCGCCTGGGGCCCAGCCGCCACTACATTTACCCAGTGTGCAGTTAGGGAGATATAACGTCCCTGGCCGTGCTTACTGGTCCACGTATCTGTGGTTAGGTGGACCTTGCCACAGATGGCGTTGCGCAGTGCACACTTGATTTTATCGGACACTTGGTTGTGCAGGGAAGGCACGGCTCTCTTGGAGAAGTAGTGGCGGCTGGGAACAACATACTGTGGGACAGCAAGTGACATGAGCTGTTTGAAGCTGTGTGTGTCCACCAGCCTAAATGACAGCATTTCATAGGCCAGTAGTTTAGAAATGCTGGCATTCAGGGCCAGGGATCGAGGGTGGCTACGTGGGAATTTACGCTTTCTCTCAAATGTTTGTGAGTTGGAGAGCTGAACGCTGCCGTGTGACATGGTTGAGATGCTTGGTGACGCAGGTGGTGGTGTTGGTGGTACATCCCATGTTTGCTGGGCGGCAGGTGCCAACGTTCCTCCAGAGGCAGAGGAAGAGGCCGAGGCGGCGGCAGCAGCAGCAGAAGAGGCCGAGGCAGCAGCAGAAGAGGCCGAGGCGGCAGCAGCAGAAGAGGCAGCAGGGGGAGCCTGAGTGACTTCCTTGTTTTTAAGGTGTTTACTCCACTGCAGTTCATGCTTTGCATGCAGGTGCCTGGTCATGCAGGTTGTGCTAAGGTTCAGAACGTTAATGCCTCGCTTCAGGCTCTGATGGCACAGCGTGCAAACCACTCGGGTCTTGTCGTCAGCACATTGTTTGAAGAAGTGCCATGCCAGGGAACTCCTTGAAGCTGCCTTTGGGGTGCTCGGTCCCAGATGGTGGCGGTCAGTAGCAGGCGAAGTCTCTTGGCGGCGGGTGTTCTGATTTTGCCCACTGCTCCCTCTTTTGCTACGCTGTTGGCTCGGTCTCACCACTGCCTCTTCCTCCGAACTGTGAAAGTCAGTGGCACGACCTTCATTCCATGTGGGGTCTAGGACCTCATCGTCCCCTGCATCGTCTTCCACCCAGTCTTGACCCCTGACCTCCTGTTCAGTCTGCACACTGCAGAAAGACGCAGCAGTTGGCACCTGTGTTTCGTCATCATCAGAGACGTGCTGAGGTGGTATTCCCATGTCCTCATCATCAGGAAAAATAAGTGGTTGTGCGTTAGTGCATTCTATCTCTTCCACCCCTGGGGAAGGGCTAGGTGGATGCCCTTGGGAAACCCTGGCAGCAGAGTCTTCAAACAGCATAAGAGACTGCTGCATAACTTGAGGCTCAGACAGTTTCCCTGATATGCATGGGGGTGATGTGACAGACCGATGGGCTTGGTTTTCATGCGCCATCTGTGCGCTTTCTGCAGAAGACTGGGTGGGAGATAATGTGAACGTGCTGGATCCACTGTCAGCCACCCAATTGACTAATGCCTGCACCTGCTCAGGCCTTACCATCCTTAGAACGGCATTGGGCCCCACCAAATATCGCTGTAAATTCTGCTGGCTACTGGGACCTGAGGTAGTTGGTTCACTAGGACGTGTGGCTGTGGCAGAACGGCCACGTCCTCTCCCAGCACCAGAGGGTACACTAACACCACCACGACCATGTCCACGTCCGCGTCCCTTATTAGATGTTTTCCTCATTGTTCCCGTTCACAACAATTTTGAGAATGGCAAATTTGGGAATGCTTTTTCAACCCAGAACAAAAAGTCTGCTTTTACGGTCACTACAAATAACTTGACCAGCTAAAACTGTGCAGATTTGGTTGAATAGAGATGTGAGACCTGTTTTTTTTTTGCGCTGTGTGACAGTTAAAGGTTTAATCACAGAATGACACTTCTATCAGCACGCTAGCGTGTGTCTTAGGTTTTTCTGAATCACACTACCAATACCTTCAATGTAAGATTTTCTTTTTGGGATAGATTTCAAGTAGGCCTCAAATACCACAAACTAGTAATTTTGAGAATGGCAAATTTGGGAATGCTTTTTCAACCCAGAACAAAAAGTCTGCTTTTACGGTCACTACAAATAACTTGACCAGCTAAAACTGTGCAGATTTGGTTGAATAGAGATGTGAGACCTGTTTTTTTTTGCGCTGTGTGACAGTTATAGGTTTAATCACAGAATGACACTTCTATCAGCACGCTAGCGTGTGTCTTAGGTTTTTCTGAATCACACTATCAATACCTTCAATGTAAGATTTTCTTTTTGGGATAGATTTCAAGTAGGCCTCAAATACCACAAACTAGTAATTTTGAGAATGGCAAATTTGGGAATGCTTTTTCAACCCAGAACAAAAAGTCTGCTTTTACGCACACTACAAATAACTTGACCAGCTAAAACTGTGCAGATTTGGTTGAATAGAGATGTGAGACCTGTTTTTTTTTGCGCTGTGTAACAGTTATAGGTTTAATCACAGAATGACACTTCTATCAGCACGCTAGCGTGTGTCTTAGGTTTTTCTGAATCACACTATCAATACCTTCAATGTAAGATTTTCTTTTTGGGATAGATTTCAAGTAGGCCTCAAATACCACAAACTAGTTATTTTCAGAATGGCAAATTTGGGAATGCTTTTTCAACCCAGAACAAAAAGTCTGCTTTTACGGTCGCTACAAATAACTTGACCAGCTAAAACTGTGCAGATTTGGTTGAATAGAGATGTGAGACCTGTTTTATTTTTGCGCTGTGTGACAGTTATAGGTTTAATCACAGAATGACACTTCTATCAGCACGCTAGCGTGTGTCTTAGGTTTTTCTGAATCACACTATCAATACCTTCAATGTAAGATTTTCTTTTTGGGATAGATTTCAAGTAGGCCTCAAATACCACAAACTAGTTATTTTCAGAATGGCAAATTTGGGAATGCTTTTTCAACCCAGAACAAAAAGTCTGCTTTTACGGTCACTACAAATAACTTGACCAGCTAAAACTGTGCAGATTTGGTTGAATAGAGATGTGAGACCTGTTTTTTTTTTGCGCTGTGTGACAGTTATAAGTTTAATCACAGAATGACACTTCTATCAGCACGCTAGCGTGTGTCTTAGGTTTTTCTGAATCACACTATCAATACCTTCAATGTAAGATTTTCTTTTTGGGATAGATTTCAAGTAGGCCTCAAATACCACAAACTAGTAATTTTGAGAATGGCAAATTTGGGAATGCATTTTCAACCCAGAACTAAAAGTCTGCTTTTACGGTCAGTACAAATAACTTGACCAGCTAAAACTGTGCAGATTTGGTTGAATAGAGATGTGAGACCTGTTTTTTTTTTTGCGCTGTGTGACAGTTATAGGTTTAATCACAGAATGACACTTCTATCAGCACGCTAGCGTGTGTCTTAGGTTTTTCTGAATCACACTATCAATACCTTCAATGTAAGATTTTCTTTTTGAGATAGATTTCAAGTAGGCCTCAAATACCACAAACTAGTTATTTTCAGAATGGCAAATTTGGGAATGCTTTTTCAACCCAGAACAAAAAGTCTGCTTTTACGGTCGCTACAAATAACTTGACCAGCTAAAACTGTGCAGATTTGGTTGAATAGAGATGTGAGACCTGTTTTTTTTTGCGCTGTGTGACAGTTAAAGGTTTAATCACAGAATGACACTTCTATCAGCACGCTAGCGTGTGTCTTAGGTTTTTCTGAATCACACTATCAATACCTTCAATGTAAGATTTTCTTTTTGGGATAGATTTCAAGTAGGCCTCAAATACCACAAACTAGTTATTTTCAGAATGGCAAATTTGGGAATGCTTTTTCAACCCAGAACAAAAAGTCTGCTTTTACGGTCACTACAAATAACTTGACCAGCTAAAACTGTGCAGATTTGGTTGAATAGAGATGTGAGACCTGTTTTTTTTTGCGCTGTGTGACAGTTATAGGTTTAATCACAGAATGACACTTCTATCAGCACGCTAGCGTGTGTCTTAGGTTTTTCTGAATCACACTATCAATACCTTCAATGTAAGATTTTCTTTTTGGGATAGATTTCAAGTAGGCCTCAAATACCACAAACTAGTTATTTTCAGAATGGCAAATTTGGGAATGCTTTTTCAACCCAGAACAAAAAGTCTGCTTTTACGGTCAGTACAAATAACTTGACCAGCTAAAACTGTGCAGATTTGGTTGAATAGAGATGTGAGACCTGTTTTTTTTTGCGCTGTGTGACAGTTATAGGTTTAATCACAGAATGACACTACTATCAGCACGCTAGCGTGTGTCTTAGGTTTTTCTGAATCACACTATCAATACCTTCAATGTAAGATTTTCTTTTTGGGATAGATTTCAAGTAGGCCTCAAATACCACAAACTAGTTATTTTCAGAATGGCAAATTTGGGAATGCTTTTTCAACCCAGAACAAAAAGTCTGCTTTTACGGTCAGTACAAATAACTTGACCAGCTAAAACTGTGCAGATTTGGTTGAATAGAGATGTGAGACCTGTTTTTTTTTTGCGCTGTGTGACAGTTATAGGTTTAATCACAGAATGACACTTCTATCAGCACGCTAGCGTGTGTCTTAGGTTTTTCTGAATCACACTATCAATACCTTCAATGTAAGATTTTCTTTTTGGGATAGATTTCAAGTAGGCCTCAAATACCACAAACTAGTTATTTTCAGAATGGCAAATTTGGGAATGCTTTTTCAACCCAGAAAGAAAAAGTCTGCTTTTAAGGTCACTACAAATAACTTGACCAGCTAAAACTGTGCAGATTTGGTTGACATAGAGATGTGAGACCTGTTTTTTTTTTGCGCTGTGTGGACAGTTTAGGTTTAATCACAGAATGACACTTCTATCAGCACGCTAGCGTGTGTCTTAGGTTTTTCTGAATCACACTATCAATACCTTCAATGTAAGATTTTCTTTTTGGGATAGATTTCAAGTAGGCCTTCAAATACCACAAACTAGTTATTTTCAGAATGGTAAATTTGGGAATGCTTTTTCAACCCAGAACATAAAAGTCTGCTTTTACAGGTCACTACAAATAACTGACCAGCTAAAACTGTGCAGATTTGGTTGAATAGAAATGTCAGGTCTATTTTTTTAGGCGCTTGGTGACAGGCTCAACTTGCCCCTGATGTAATATATGGCAAAAAATAACCACACTGTTGATGGTTAAATGCACTTGGGTGACACGCTCAGCTGCAGCTGATGTAGGATATAGCACAAAATAACCACACTATCGATGGTTAAAATACACTTGGTGATAGCTCGTGATGGCGCACCACAAGTCACAAAATGGCCCACGATCACCCCGAAAAAAGTGATCTCAAAACGCTCTGGGCCAGCCTCAAAAAAGTGAGCAAGTCAAATAATAGCACTTCAATGATCACAGCTGCAGATCGATCACAGGAATCAAGTCTTTTGGAGGAGTTAATCTGCTAATCTCGCCCTAACGTCGCAGCTGCAACCTTCCCTATACTGATCATAGCAGAGTGCGTGCGGCGCTAACGTGACTCCAGCTTAAATAGAGGCTGGGTCACGATAGTGACGTGTGATGCAGCAGAAGGCACCCAGATTGTCAGCTCCCTCCGATCCTTCAGGGGGAGGAAGGGTGATCAAGGGCATCAAAGATGGTGGAGACATTCAGATCCTGTGGTCCATATTAATGCCCCCTTAATGCCCTCACACAATAATTATTGCCCATTTGTGCCAGCACACAGTAGTAATACCCCCCCCCCCACATTGTGCCCTGTCACAGTAGTTATGCCAGATATGTGCCCTCCAGTACTATGCCCTGATATGTGCCCCCCTCACACAGACCCTTTGAAATGAATGGGTCTGGATTCAGTCTGGATGATATGCATTTGCCTGCACACATCGCATCCAGTAGGAAAATTCGCTATTGAAAGAGGATTTAATCTGACATCAACGTGGAGGGACACCGGTGCATGGCCATCTGCCGACACAGACAAAGACCCATGCCACGCTCAGCAGGTATCGTACGTGGACCCTTTTGATTTGATAATTGTGGGTGTCGGAAATGTTTTTGCTCTTTCTCGTGTTCTGATCAGAAGAACCTGAGGGGGTCATTTATTTATTCCGAAATATGCCTATATTTCAAGTGCAGTCGCCGCAATCTGCGACTTTGCCCCGCTCACGCCATGTCTAAATGAGTAGGACGAGAAGGGGAAGGGGCCGACAGGCCTGTATCATTCACCATTTTCTACGCCTGGTTTAGGGGTAGAAAATGATCTACATCATAGAACTGGAACATCTATAACATGTAGAACTGGCGGAGGATCCACCAAGGGTTATGGAGAGGCCAGCACCTCTCCATAACTTCGGCGGAAGCACCGCCAGATATAGGGGTTATTAAGATCGGGGTCTAAAACGCTGGTCTTAATAAATGACCCCCTGAGTCGTCTGAGCAACACTTTTAACCAATTTACACGACACGAGAACCATATGCATTTTGTGATCTGCAAATTACGGATGAAGTCCATGTGCCATCTACCTTTTTTTTGCAGACCTATTAACGAGCCTGCATGTTGGGGACCAGAATAGGACATGTCACATTTTCTATCCTTAGGGGAACAGACATAAGGATGCAGAAAGCAAATGACTTCTATATGCTTTCCATATCCGTATGTCCGTTCTGCACAAAACAGAAAATGTGGGCACGTCCTTTACTTCTCTACAAAATGCGGACTGCAGACCTATTTAAGTCAATGGGTCTGCAAAAATATGCGGATCGCACATGGACCACATCCATATCTTGCGATCCACGGACCGCAAAATACATGAGTGCGGGCCAGGGCCAGTCACAGGAGGGCCAGAGGGGGGCAGGGTGTGATGGGTGGAGTAAAACAAAATTGAAATGTCAGGTCTATTTTTTAGGCGCTTGGTGACAGGCTCAACTTGCCCCTGATGTAATATATGGCCAAAAAATAACCACACTGCTTGATGGTTAAATGCACTTGGGTGACACAAGGCTCAGCCTGCAGCTGATGTAGTAATGGCCCAAAAATAATCAGACTGTTGATGGTTAAATGCACTTGGGTGACACAGGCTCAGCCTGCAGCTGATGTAGGATATAGCACAAATAACCACACTATCGATGGTTAAATACACCTTGGTGATAGTCGTGCTGGCGCACCACAAAGTCACAAAATGGCACCGATCACCCCAGAAAAAAGTGATCTAAAAACGCTCTGGGCAGCCTCAAAAAAGTGAGCAAGTCAATAATAGCACTTCAATGATCCACAGCTGCAGATCGATCACAGAATCAAGTCTTTTCTGAGGAGTTATCTGCCTAATCTCGCCCTAACGTCGCAGCTGCAACCTCTCCCTATACCTGTCATAGCAGAGTGACGTGCGGCGGCTACGTGGACTCCAGCTTAAATAGAGGCTGGGTCACATGGTGCACTGGCCAATACAGCCATGCCAATAGTAGGCATGGCTGTGATGGCCTCTTGGGCCAAGTAGTATGACGCTTGTTGATTGGCTGCTTTGCAGCCTTTCAAAAGCGCCAAGAAAGCGCCCGAACACCGAAACCCGAACACGGACTTTTACGAAAAATGTTCGGGTTCGGGATCCGTGTCACGGACACCCCAAAATTCGGTACGAACCCGAAACTATACAGTTCGGGTTTCGCTCATCCCTAGTTATGAGTCACAGACTGTTTAACCGAGCCCCTGCCAGGCTTTCCTGCTCTGCGGCTCCCTGTAAGTCCGTGGGGGGAAGGGGGGGCATTATTAGCATAGCATGTAGTGGAGCTGTGTGTGTACAGGGTGCATGTAGCAGAGCAGGTAGCCTGGCAGGGACTCGGTGACACAGTCTCTGATTCATTCAACTCTCAGACGATTCTCTGAGTCCCTGCAATAACTATACATTGTAATTACAGCACAGTCTGCTCCACTGCATTCACTGCAGCAGAGCTGTGTTTGCCAGGAGCGAGTCCCTCCTGACCTTCAGTTCACTTGAGAGCCGTCTCCTTGTGGCTGCCCCCATACAGTATAACGTCTCCTTGTGGCTGCCCCCATACAGTATAACGTCTCCTTGTGGCTGCCCCCATACAGTATAATGTCTCCTTGTGGCTGCCCCCATACAGTATAACGTCTCCTTGTGGCTGCCCCATACAGTGTAATGTCTCCTTGTGGCTGCCCCTATACAGTGTAACGTCTCCTTGTGGCCCCCCTATACAGTATAATGTCTCCTTGTGGCTGTCCCCCATACAGTATAACGTCTCCTTGTGGCCCCACCTATACAGTATAATGTCTCCTTGTGGCTGCCCCCATACAGTGTAACGTCTCCTTGTGGCTGCCCCCATACAGTATAACGTCTCCTTGTGGCCCCCCCTATACAGTATAATGTCTCCTTGTGGCTGCCCCCATACAGTGTAACGTCTCCTTGTGGCTGCCCCCATACAGTATAACGTCTCCTTGTGGCTGCCCCCATACAGTATAACGTCTCCTTGTGGCTGTCCCCATACAGTATAATGTCTCCTTGTGGCTGCCCCCATACAGTATAATGTCTCCTTGTGGCTGCCCCCATACAGTATAATGTCTCCTTGTGGCTGCCCCCATACAGTATAATGTCTCCTTGTGGCTGCCCCATACAATATAACGTCTCCTTGTAGCTGCCCCCATACAATGTAACGTCTCCTTGTGGCTGCCCCCATACAGTATAATGTCTCCTTGTGGCTGCCCCCATACAGTATAATGTCTCCTTGTGGCTGCCCCCATACAGTATAACGTCTCCTTGTGGCTGCCCCCATACAGTATAATGTCTCCTTGTGGCTGCCCCCATACAGTATAACGTCTCCTTGTGGCTGCCCCCATACAGTATAATGACAGGAAGAAAAGGAACATCTCTCGGCGCAAGGAACCAACCAGAGGTAGATGGTGAATCTTCAAGAGTTTTATTGCAATCACACAACGCGTTTCGGGGAAAGGGTCCCCTTCATCAGGTGAAGAAAATTGCATAGAGAGTGGACAAACATGCTGGATATATATACACAAAAATGGTCACATGCAAACAAGGTCAAAGGGGAGGTGGGCGTTACCTCAAGCAGAAACAAAAGTCATTGGTACATAAAATAATGCAAATGGGTATACAACTGAACAAACTAAACCTTTTGAGTTTACAGACTAATTCATAAATGTATTTATAAAACATTAACATGAAGAAGCATCGCCTCTAGATGTAGCCCATGGCTGAGGGAGGAGGAACAGCATCACACAGAGTCACATGACCGCAGTTCCGATCATGTGACTTGTGATGCAATGCTTGTTGCTGGGAGACAGGATGCTAAAACAGCTGGCTTAGAAGGAAGCTCGGCATACTGAAAGGTCCTGCGTCATGCTGCTTCTTGATATGATCATGCAGCGCTACAGAAAGAAGAGAGGTGACGCCCCTACTTCACTAAAGTAAAAAAAAAAAAAAACATTAGCAGAAAGATTACAATAGATAGATAAATAAATGAATGCATGAAATTAGTCCAAGATACAAATTAAATGATTTGAAAGCAGAAAAAAGGAGCAATCCAAAAGGCAAATATCTTGATGTAGATTTATACATATGACATATATATAAAAAATTCATTAATCCCACAAATAATTCCACAAACAAACGCCATAAAATTGAATAGGTGATATCAGATCTGTACGTATGGGATATAGAATGTATGTATATACTATATATATAATATATATATATATAAAAACAATGCACATCTATAAAAATAGTGCATAATAGACACTACAAGACTAAAAAATAAATAAAATAAAAAATAAATGATTAGATGATAAAAATCGAAATTTATAATATAAATAGATAATTATGAACATGATTAAAACAACAATATTGATGATGTCGAAAATTGATAATAAAATAATCTATAATATCAGTAACGGTAGTCATGTGTGCACCTAAAAGTTTATTTCAAAAGCCTCATTCAGACCAGTTTGGATGAGACAGTCGAGTTTAAAAATCCAATACATTTCACGTTTGCGAAGGGTCTGAATGGTATTCCGACCAGCTGTCCCTTTACCTGTTCGATGGGTGTGACCTTAACCCGGAAAAGCACCCATCGTAGGATGTTCTGTTGGCATGGCGTGATATACTGTGCTGTATAAAAATTTCTTTTTTACATTAGACCTATGCTTGTTAAGCCCTATTCCGTAGGGTTTGGATGGTGCGACCTACATACTGTAGGCCGCATGGGCATTCCAACAGGTAAATGACATTCTGAGAGCCACAACTAAGATGGTTTTTTATAGAAAAGGAATCTCCAGTAGATTTGCTGCGAAAGGATGATGTAGTGTTAATGGTCAAGCAGCACAAACACCTCGATAAATTACATTTATAGCTCCCCAAGGGTCTTGAGACTAGATTGCTCACAGTCGGCTTCACACACTGTGAGGGTAAGCGTCTAAGTCTACTGGGGGCCAGAACACTCTTAAGGGTTTGTGCCCTACTGAAAGTCAGTCTAGGCTGACCGGGTAGCATTTGCCTCAGGTGTGGGTCCCTTTTTAATATGTGCCAATGTTTGGACAAAACGTCTCTAATAGCGTCATGATTGTTCCCATACGTTGTCAGAAAATTCATACAAAAGCGTTCATTGTCAACATGTGTTTTTTCACTCTTAGTTAGACACATACTTTGGGATAGGCCCTTTGCTCTTTCATACGCAGCTTCGACTATCTTTGGGGGATAACCCTTCTTCAGAAACCTATCACGAATGATTTTACTGACAAATGAAGTCCCTATCAAGGGAACAGTTGCGTCTGACTCTTTTGAACTGACTAAACAGAATATTCACCTTCCATTTCTTATAGTGGGTGCTGGAATAGTCCAAATAGCTATTACAGTCAACCCTTTTAAAAAAGGTTCGTGTGATGATGGCCCTCCCGCTGGCTTCCAGTTCCAAATCAAGGTACTCTATCTTGACACGATTTGATGTCTCTGTCAGATTTATTCCCCAATTCGTGGACCTCATCTCCTCAAAAAAAGAGGAAATCGAGGCATCATCACCATTTTATATGAGGATCAGGTCATCTATGTATCTACGATAGAAGACAATATTGTCAATCCAATACCCAGAGCCATAGATGAACTGATCCTCAAAACGCCCCATAAAAAGGTTTGCGAAACTGGGCGCAAATTTCGTCCCCATTGCGGTTCCCTTCATCTGCAGGTACAGGGAATGCTCAAAGGTAAATATGTTGTGTGTCAGTATGAATCTAATGCAGTCCTGTAGAAAGACTGCTTGTCCTGCCGGTAACAGAGGGTCGTTATCCAAATACCACTTAATGCATTCAATTCCTTTAGTATGGGAAATATTCGAATACAAAGCCGTCACGTCCAGTGTGACCCAACTATAAGTGTTCCTCCACTCAATATCTTTAACAGACTCTATCAAAGCTGTTGAGTCCCTTAAATAGGAGGGTAGTTTGGTAACATATTTTTGTAACAGGACATCCACATACTTTGAAAGATTACATGTGAGGGAGCAAACCCCTGAAATAATTGGTCGCCCTGGTGGATTCTTTGTATCCTTATGTATCTTGGGTAGGTGGTAAAATAATGCTGTGACAGGATCCGATACTAGGATGAATGCTTTCTCCTTTTTATCTAGTATATGAGATGCTGATTCAATAAGGTCTTTGAATTCTGAAATATGTGACTTAATGGGGTCTGTGACTAGAGGTACATAGTATTCTGTATCGGATAGGATACGGAGTGCCTCCTTAGTATAGGTCTCCCTATCTTGAATTACCACTCCCCCTCCCTTATCTGCACTGCGGATGACAATATCTAAATTATTCTGGAGGCGCTTGACCGCTGTTTTTTCCTTTTTTGTAAGGTTCTGTCTGCAAGTTGGTTTTTGGTGTAATTTCCGAAAATCATCCATGACTATATTATAAAAGGTATCGATAAAATTCCCCTTATGTTGCATGGGGTAGTACTTAGATGGTGGTTTGAGTCCTGTATGTACAAATTCCTGGCCTTGGATGTCTGGAGACATCACCAGTTCCACATTGACCTTAGGTCTAGATGATTTTTCCAAAATCCCAAAATGTCTTTTCAGGGTTATTTTTGTGTATATATATCCAGCATGTTTGTCCACTCTCTATGCAATTTTCTTCACCTGATGAAGGGGACCCTTTCCCCGAAACGCGTTGTGTGATTGCAATAAAACTCTTGAAGATTCACCATCTACCTCTGGTTGGTTCCTTGCGCCGAGAGATGTTCCTTTTCTTCCTGTCATTTTAATCCTCCGTGTGGGCCTAGGCACGCTCATCCGAGGACATCTACATCCGTGGCTGCATACCAACCTTCATATTGGGGATTAAATCATCTCCCACATGCCTACATTAGCGTTGTGCCTATAATTGCGCAACCCTGCAAGGTGAGCCTCCCAAATTGGGATTTAATCTGAATTTCCAAACGTTTTTACCCTATGGTGCGCCCTCTCTCTTTTGTTTACACAGTAAGCAACTTGCCTTTATACCCATACAGTATAATGTCTCCTTGTGGCTGCCCCCATACAGTATAATGTCTCCTTGTGGCTGCCCCCATACAGTATAACGTCTCCTTGTGGCTGCCCCCATACAGTATAACGTCTCCTTGTGGCTGCCCCCATACAGTATAATGTCTCCTTGTGGTTGCCCCCATACAGTATAACGTCTCCTTGTGGCTGCCCCCATACAGTATAACATCTCCTTGTGGCTGCCCCCATACAGTATAATGTCTCCTTGTGGCTGCCCCCATACAGTATAATGTCTCCTTGTGGCTGCCCCCATACAGTATAATGTCTCCTTGGAATGTTATAGTTCTGTTTTTGGGCCTTTTGGTTGGTCAGTGGTCAGAAAATACATGTGTGTGTATTTTATTGTTAAAATTAGTATCGGTAATTGGTATCGGTGAGTACTTAAATAAAAGTATTGGTACTCGTACTCAGTCTTAAAAAAATGGTATCGGGACATCCCTAAATTGCATAGTCCTTCTTTGCTATGAAAATTAACTTAATCCCAAAAAACCTTTCCACTGCATTTCATTGCTGTCATTAAAGGACCTGCTGAGATCATTTCAGTAATCGTCTTGTTAACTCAGGTGAGAATGTTGACGAGCACAAGAGTGGAGATCATTATGTCAGGCTGATTGGGTTAAAATGGCAGACTTGACATGTTAAAAGGAGGGTGATGCTTGAAATCATTGTTCTTCCATTGTTAACCATGGTGACCTGCAAAGAAATGCGTGCAGCCATCATTGCGTTGCATAAAAATGGCTTCATAGTTAAGGATATTGTGGCTACTAAGATTGCACCTCAATCAACAATTTATAGGATCATCAAGAACTTCAAGGAAAGAGGTTCAATTCTTGTTAAGAAGGCTTCAGGGCGTCCAAGAAAGTCCAGCAAGCGCCAGAATTGTCTCCTAAAGAGGATTCAGCTGCGGGATCGGAGTGCCACCAGTGCAGAGCTTGCTCAGGAATGGCAGCAGGCAGGTGTGAGCGCATCTGCACGCACAGTGAGGCGAAGACTTTTGGAAGATGGCCTGGTGTCAAGAAGGGCAGCAAAGAAGCCACTTCTCTCCAAAAAAAACATCAGGGACAGATTGATCTTCTGCAGAAAGTATGGTGAATGTACTGCTGAGGACTGGGGCAAAGTCATATTCTCCAATGAAGCCTCTTTCCGATTGTTTGGGACATCTGGAAAAAGGCTTGTCCGGAAAAGAAAAGGTGAGCGCTACCATCAGTCCTGTGTCATGCCAACAGTAAAGCATCCTGAGACCATTCATTTGTGGGGTTGCTTCTCATCCAAGGGAGTGGGCTCACTCACAATTTTGCCCAAAAACACAGCCATGAATAAAGAATGGTACCAAAACACCCTCCAACAGCAACTTCTTCCAACAATCCAACAACAGTTTGGTGAAGAACAATGCATTTTCCAGCACGATGGAGCACCGTGCCATAAGGCAAAAGTGATAACTAAGTGGCTCGGGGACCAAAACGTTGACATTTTGGGTCCATGGCCTGGAAACTCCCCAGATCTTAATCCCATTGAGAACTTGTGGTCAATCCTCAAGAGGCGGGTGACAAACAAAAACCCACTAATTCTGACAAACTCCAAGAAGTGATTATGAAAGAATGGGTTGCTATCAGTCAGGAATTGGCCCAGAAGTTGATTGAGAGCATGCCCAGTCGAATTGCAGAGGTCCTGAAAAAGAAGGGCCAACACTGCAAATACTGAGTCTTTGCATAAATGTCATTTAATTGTCGATAAAAGCCTTTGAAACGTATGAAGTGCGTGTAATTATATTTCACTACATCACAGAAACAACTGAAACAAAGATCTAAAAGCAGTTTAGCAGCAAACTTTGTGAAAACTAATATTTGTGTCATTCTCAAAACTTTTGGCCACGACTGTATGCTTAATCAATGAAGTTGTGGAATTTTCCTGGGATTTATGTAATTGAGTCCAAAGTGTAATAGCATGACTAGTCGTAAGCAAGGTATTGGGTGAAGTGTCCTTCCGCCCAGGGGCGGACACAGACAGCAGAGGACCCCTGTGCAAAGTATGTACCTGGGCCCCCACCCCCCCAAAAAAAAAACACCATACAGATATAAATATATACGTGCAAAATAAAAAAAAATCTTGATAATATGGGTCAATATGTTTATATTTTTTTTTATACTAGGTCACGCCTCTAACTCCTCCCAAGGCCAGCACATAGTAGTAACGCCCACACTATGCCCCCTTCACAGCACTTATGCCCAGATATGTGCCCCTTCACAGTAGCTATGACCAGATATGTGCCCCTTCACAGTACCTATATCTAGATATGTGCCCCCTAGGGGTGGAAACAGAAAGCAGAGGGCCTGCCCCCACTTCCCCTAGCCCCCCCCCCCTGCAACCACACATATAGAAATAAACATAGGCCATAGGCAAAGATTAATACATAGTGACGTGTGACAGCAGAAGGCACCCCAGATTGTCAGCTCCTCCCGATCCTTCAGGGGGAGGAAGGGGTGATCAAGGGCATCAAAGATGGTGGAGACCATTCAGATCCTGTGGTCCATATTAATGCCCCCTTAATGCCCTCACACAATAATTATTGCCCATTTGTGCCAGCACACAGTAGTAATACCCACATTGTGCCCTGTCACAGTAGTTATGCCAGATATGTGCCCCTCACAGTACTATGCCCTGATATGTGCCCCCTCACACAGACCCTTTGAAATGAATGGGTCTGGATTCAGTCTGGATGATATGCATTTGCTGCACACATCGCATCCAGTAGGAAAATTCGCTATTGAAAGAGGATTTAATCTGACATCACACGTGGAGGGACACCGGTGCATGCCATCTGCCGACACCAGACAAAGCAACCATGCCACGCTCAGCAGGTATCGTACGTGGACCCTTTTGATTTGATAATTGTTGGGTGTCGGAAATGTTTTTGCTCTTTCTCCGTGTCTGATCAGAAGAACCTGAGGGGGTCATTTATTATTCCGAAATATGCCTATATTTCAAGTGCAGTCGCCGCAATCTGCGACTTTGCCCCGCTCACGCCATGTCTAAATGAGTAGACGAGCAAGGGGAGGGGCCGACAGGCCTGTATCATTCACCATTTTCTACGCCTGGTTTAGGGGTAGAAAATGATCTACATCTAGAACTGGAACATCTATAACATGTAGAACTGGCGGAGGATCCACCAAGGGTTATGGAGAGGCCAGCACCTCTCCATAACTTCGGCGGAAGCACCGCCAGATATAGGGGTTATTAAGATCGGGGTCTAAAACGCTGGTCTTAATAAATGACCCCCTGAGTGTCTGAGCAACACTTTTAACCAATTTACACGACACGAACCATATGCATTTTGTGATCTGCAAATTACGGATGACGTCCATGTGCCATCTACCTTTTTTTTGCAGACCTATTAACGAGCCTGCATGTTGGGGACCAGAATAGGACATGTCACATTTTCTATCCTTTGGGGAACAGACATAAGGATGCAGAAAGCAAATGACTTCTATATGCTTTCCATATCCGTATGTCCGTTCTGCACAAAACAGAAAATGTGGCACGTCCTTTACTTCTCTACAAAATGCGGACTGCAGACCTATTTAAGTCAATGGGTCTGCAAAAATATGCGGATCGCACATGGACCACATCCATATCTTGCCGATCCACGGACCGCAAAATACATGAGTGCGGGCCAGGGCCAGTCACAGGAGGGCCAGAGGGGGGCAGGGGTGATGGGTGGAGTAAAAAAAATAACATACCAAGTGTCAAGTTCAGTGTCTGGCAGGGACAGTGGGCACAGGGGCCACCTCCAGTCCTCACTCACTTTCTCCTGAGTTGCTGGTTTGCTGCAGGCCTCACACATTAAGCACCAACTCTGAGGTGCTGAAAAGCTAGGAGAGGACCAGATGTGGGTGAAGCTACCGATGGGGGCTGCCATCATCGCTAGATGGGGGTGGAGCTACCATCATCACTAGGCGGGGCGGAGCTACTGCCATCACTAGACGGGGGCGGAGCTACCACCATCACTAGACGGGGCGGAGCTACCGTCATCACTAGACGGGGGCGGAGCTAGCACCATCACTAGATGGGGCGGAGCTACCGCCATCACTAGACGGGGCGGAGCTACCGTCATCACTAGATGGGGGCGGAGCTAGCACCATCACTAGACAGGGGCGGAGCTACCGCCATCACTCGACGGGGCGGAGCTACCGCCATCACTAGACGGGGCGGAGCTACCGCCATCACTAGACGGGGGCGGAGCTACCGACAGTGAAGTGGCTCAGCACAGGCCTGCCACAGGAGGCAGGGCGATCACAGATACAGCTCAGGATGGGCTGCCCAGGCCCTGCTGCTCAGAGCTGTGGACGGCACAGCACGTCCTCAGACTCAAGACAGTGAGCCGCAGTTTGCCAGGGGGGGCCCCTTCTACATGCTGAATGGTGAAGCTGGGAGCGGGCGGCTCTCTGCTTCACCATAAGAATAATCAGCTGTCTGTGCGTCCTGTGGAGGGCCCCCTCCCACGCTGGGCCCCTGTGCAGCTGAATCGGCTGCACAGGCGGTATGTCCGCCCCTGCTTCCGCCATATGGAGCTAATCAAGCAGTCCCGAAGAGTGCCCTTTCCCATTGCGTGATTTTAAATCTGCACCCATGGTTTCTGTTGTTCATCTAGCCACCATTCTTTCAAGAATGAAAGACCTATAGCTCTGTAATAGTCTCTAATCGATGGTAGACCTATTCCTCCAATTTTCTTCCTTCCGATTAATATTGAGTGGGCAAGTCTGGGTGGTCTTTTATTCCAAATATATCTATTCAGAAGTGTCTGGGCTCTCCTGAAGAATATGTTCAGAATATGTATAGGTAAGGCACGGAATACATATATCAGTTTGGGAAGGGTCATCATTTGGAATGCTGATACCCTACCCACCCACAACAACTCCTTTAATGCAAAACTAAAAAAGTCCTGTTCCAGTGTGTTCAATAATGGTATGAAGTTGTGATTATAAGGAAGTGAGCATGGATACGTCAAATGCACCCCCAGACAAGTGATACTATTATTCTGCCAATCCAGCTGGAAAGTAGATTTAAGAACACGTAATTCCCCTGGAGGTATCTGTATTGGTAGTGACTTGGCCTCATTGATTTTTTAGTAAGACAGGGCCCTAAATGAGGATATAACTTCTATGACTTTGTATAGGGACTGTCTCGGGTTCGTGAGAGTTAAAATAATATCATCCGCATATAACACCATTTTATGAATACAGTTGCCAATGGTGATTCCTTTTATTTCTTCACTTAGTCTAGTGTGTTGCGCTAAAGGCTCCAGGGCCATAATGAAAATTAATGGTGAAATGGGACATCCTTGACGTGATCCATTTGTGATATTAAATCTACCCGAGGTGACCCCATTTGTGTAGACCTAATCTGATGGATTTGCATATTGGCTAGAGATGGCTTGCCTGATTAAGCCATGAAGCCCCATCTTATTTAACACAGAAAAGGTATACGACCACCTTAGTCTGTCAAATGCCTTCTCGGCATCAAGGGTCACTGCAAGGATTGGGATCTTTCTTTTTTCTGCATAGTTAAAAATGTTTAGTATTTTCCTGGTATTATCTGCTGCCTGGCATCCCTTAATAAATCCAGTTTGGTCTGTTTTAATAAGTAATGGTAAAACGGGACTAATCGGTTTGCTATCAGTTTGGAGAAGATTTTTATGTCCGAATTAAGCAAAGATATGGGCCTGAAGTTTTGTGGGATATTATCAGGTTTACCTGGTTTTGGTAGGGTAATTATATGTGCCGTCTGCATTTCAGCTGGGAAAGGTATACCTGTAGCAGCTCTTTAGTAAATGGATGTCAAATGTGGAAGCAGTGGTTTAGTAAATTGTTTGTAGTACTCGCGTGATAGGCCGTCCGGGCCAGGGGACTTGCCCGAGGGGAGAGATTTGATAATTTTCTCAATTTTTCCTTCTGAGATGGGGCCGTTAAGGTCATTCAATTGGGTAATAGAGAGCGTAGGGAGGGAAGCTTTGGTTAAGAAGTTCTGTACTAGTTCAGGGAAAGACTCTGGTAGCAGGATTTGATCCTTGAGGTTGTACAGTTTTTCATAATAAGATCGAAATTGATCTGCTATGTCCCTGGGATCTATGAGTTTCCCATTGGTCTGAGGGTGCAGTATGTAGGGTATCTGTGATCGAATGTGTGATGCTTTTAATTTAGTATCTGGACTTTGTACGTGAAAGGGCTTTTTCATAGTTAAACAATAGGAGTGTTCTCAATCTATCTCTCTCAGCTGTTATCTCCGCCGGGTTTCGAGCAGTCGGTTTTTGTTTATTGCTCTGCTCTAAAGTATCTAGTTTAGTTAGTATAGTGTTTATATCTTTTTCTCTGGCTTTCTTCTCTTGGTGTCCTATTTTAATCAGTAGTCCCTTTACATAAGCTTTGTGAGCTTGCCATACGATATATGGGTCAGTTACTGATTTTGCATTGATCGTGAAGTACTCTGTTAGAGCCTCTGTAATTTCCTGGAAATATTTCTTATGACTCAAGATAAATGTATTATTCCTCCAGATTGGAGCTCTTTGTGTCTGGTGTTGTTCCTTTACAGATAGTGTGATTGGAGCATGGTCTGACCATTTGATGAGGCCTATTGTGGTAGATATTGAGTGAAATTGAGTGAAATAAAATGGTGCGATCCACCAGGAACATATCCAATCTTGAATAAGACGAGTTAGAAGTGGAGAAATAAGTATAATCCTGTTCAACATGTTGAGCCCTCCAGATGTCATTAAGCCCCTCTGTGCGCAGGAATGATTGTAAACCCCCATCTGAACGTCTACTGCTATTGGTGGAGTCTATCGCGGGGGTCTACAACAGTGTTGAAGTCACCACACATAATTAGTTTTACTTGTTTCAGTCTGTTGACTTTGTTCATGAGCCTTTTTAGAAAAGCCAGTTGACGTACATTTGGGGCGTATACGTTTACGTTAGGGTATATACTAGGTTGTTAATAGAGCAAACTAGAATAATGAACCTGCCTTTGCTATCAATCTGTTGACTGATTGAAGAAAAGGCTACTGAATCCCTCAAGGCAATAAAAAGGCCTCTGGTTTTTTTCAAGCTATGTGCGTGTACGATGATTGGATAGAGACGGTGTCGCACGCGGTGCGCATCTGACTGCAGTAGGTGAGATTCCTGCACAAAAAGGACGTCTGCGTGTGCCTCCAACGCCTCCCTCTAAGCATAAGCTCTCTTCCGTAGGCTATTTAACCCCGTGACATTGAGGGACATCATTTTAATCTCCATTTTAATCTCCATTGCATAATAAAGGCATGTGAGGGAACCATCAAACAATTAAGCTGTGGAATAAAAACATTATCAAACAAAAAATATAGAAAAAAGACCGCTTACTGTGTTACGGGGTATAGTTCCATGTAGAAGCCGAGTAATCAGGCTACTTTTGGTAGGTAGGCATCCTGTTGAATTGTCCATGTTCATCTCTTTTGTTTTCTGCCTTGAGGACTCTGTTCCATTCCTTGTTCAAAGGCGTAAGGTTGGCAGCATCTTTATCTCTCTGTTGTTCTATGAGAATGTTCCATTCAGTGAGAAGTTTCTTTCCCTCTTCGAAGGATTTCACCACGTGTGTGCCGTCGTCTGCTAAGGTTTTGCGGGCCGCCATAATCAAGGCTTCTTTGGTTTGGAAAAAGTGAATTTTAGCCAGCGTATCTCTTGGAACCTCTTTGTCCAGGAATAGTGGCTTTGGCACCCTGTGCACTTTATCTATAATCAATTCTTGAGGAGTGATATCTGGAATGAGTAATGAGAAGAGCTTATGGAGGTATGGACGCAGCTCGCTGGGGGCTACTGTTTCTGGTATGCCCCTGAACTTGATGTTATTACGGCGAGAGTGGTCTTCTATGTCTGCCATCTTTGCTTTAAGTGCCTCCATTTCCTCCACCACATCATTATGCGCATCTATGACGGAATTTTGCGAGTCTGCAAACTTTCCCATTTTATTCTCTATGTGGTGCACCCGGCCTTCTAGATCTTGTATGGATGCAGACAGTGGTGCGAGAAGCTGTGTCATGTCCGCGTGCAGTGATGTTTTAAGGGCCAGTAGCATGTGTTTAAGAGTGTTCTCTGAAGCTGGTTTGTTGGTGGTTGGGAAGTCCATGATGGACTCTGACTTTTTTGTTGTTGGGGTATGGTGCCCAGCAGATGCACTAACCTGTTTCTTGCTCTCTGAATCTAGCCGCGGTCTCTGCTCCTGGGTGCCTCCAACTGCTAGCACATGTCCTCATCTCTCGCGTTCGCCATCTTGCCTTCGCTGTTCTCCCTCCTGCATCATCCGAATGTCCTCCGGAATAGAAGGTAATGAGAGTATTTGCTTGTCTGGGGAAAGCGGGTGGACTGGCTCAAGCGCTGGGGAGAGTGAGCGCGGTGTTACGGATGTTTGAGAGCTGTGGCGGGAATCAGAAGCCGCCATTGCGCCTTGTGCTTCAGCGTCTTCTGTGCTCCGATTTCTGTCGAAGTACTGCTCCAAGCTATTTGAAAGCCTGGGAGCTGTCTTTTTGTCTTCCCCATCATCCGTGATTGCTTCCCCGGTATTTTTGCTGATTCTGCCTCATGTGGGGAGATAGTGCTTCTTTTTTAGCCGCTTGATGCCGGAGCTCGACAGGTAAGCAGCCATGTCTCTCGGCGGCCTAGCCACGCCCCCTTCTATTTTGTGACTTTTTATTTACTGTATTTATTTATTTCCCTGTCATTTTTAGCACAACTTTATTGTTTTTTAACATTTACAGTTGCTGACGGAGTTTACATTTAACTCAACCCCTTTAAAACCTGCGCTGCATTTGTAATAGACATGTTTGTACCTCTACATATCCACAAGTATTTTAGCCTCTCTACCTTTCATACTGCAGCCATGGACACAGTCATACATGCACTCTCCACATACATGGACGCACTCTCCACATACATGGACGCAGTCATACACGCACTCTCCACATACATGGACGCAGTCATACACGCACTCTCCACATACATGGACGCACTCTCCACATACATGGACGCAGTCATACACACACTCTCCACATACATGGACGCACTCTCCACATACATGGACGCAGTCATACACGCACTCTCCACATACATGGATGCACTGTCCACATACATGGACACACATACACGCACTCTCCACATATATGGATGCACTCTCCACATACATAGACACACTCATACACGCACTCTCAACATATATGGATGCACTCTCCGCATACATGGAAACACTCATACACGCACTCAACATATACATAGATGCACTCATACACGCACTCTCCACATACATGGACGCACTCTCCACATGGACGCACTCATACACACTCTCCACATACATGGACGCACTCTCCACATGGACGCACTCATACACACTCTCCACATACATGGACGCACTCTCCACATACAGGGGGGCACACGTACAGTCACCACATACATGGACGAAGACATATACAATACACATATACACTCACCTAAAGAATTATTAGGAACACCATACTAATACGGTATTGGACCCCCTTTTGCCTTCAGAACTGCCATAATTGTACGTGGCATTGATTCAACAAGGTGCTGATAGCATTCTTTAGAAATGTTGGCCCATATTGATAGGATAGCATCTTGCAGTTGATGGAGATTTGAGGGATGCACATCCAGGGCACGAAGCTCCCGTTCCACCACATCCCAAAGATGCTCTATTGGGTTGAGATCTGGTGACTGTGGGGGCCATTTTAGTACAGTGAACTCATTGTCATGTTCAAGAAACCAATTTGAAATGATTCGAGCTTTGTGACATGGTGCATTATCCTGCTGGAAGTAGCCATCAGAGGATGGATACATGTTCTCATTCTGTTTACGCCAAATTCGGACTCTACCATTTGAATGTCTCAACAGAAATCGAGACTCATCAGACCAGGCAACATTTTTCCAGTCTTCAACAGTCCAATTTTGGTGAGCTCGTGCAAATTGTAGGCTCTTTTTCCTATTTGTAGTGGAGATGAGTGGTACCCGGTGGGGTCTTCTGCTGTTGTAGCCCATCCGCCTCAAAGTTGTGCGTGTTGTGGCTTCACAAATGCTTTGCTGCATACCTCGGTTGTAACGAGTGGTTATTTCAGTCAACGTTGCTCTTCTATCAGCTTGAATCAGTCGGCCCATTCTCCTCTGACCTCTAGCATCCACAAGGCATTTTTGCCCACAGGACTGCCGCATACTGGATGTTTTTCCCTTTTCACACCATTCTTTGTAAACCCTAGAAATGGTTGTGCGTGAAAATCCCAGTAACTGAGCAGATTGTGAAATACTCAGACTGGCCCGTCTGGCACCAACAACCATGCCACGCTCAAAATTGCTTAAATCACCTTTCTTTCCCATTCTGACATTCAGTTTGGAGTTCAGGAGATTGTCTTGACCAGGACCACACCCCTAAATGCATTGAAGCAACTGCCATGTGATTGGTTGACTAGATAATTGCATTAATGAGAAATAGAACAGGTGTTCCTAATAATTCTTTAGGTGAGTGTATAAACACCCAGCTTTCCTGCTGTGCCTCTCCCCCATACTCTAATGCCTCTGCACTTGTGCCATGTAGGATAGCAGGGAAGCTGGATGACATCTCACGCTATAATTCACCCAGCTTTCCTACTGTACTGCAGGTCACATGTGCACAGTCTGGGAAAGCTGAATATAACCGAAGTTCCCCTGCCACTCACATCACTGGTGCAGTTGTGGCAATCCAACTGATGTTCAGCATGCTGGGCATGGAAGGTTCAGGCTGCAGGAATCACGGGTATGACAGGGTGTGTGGCTATTGTAGCTCCACCCACATCGGACCGTCCTGTTGCTGGTCACTGTCCATCATTAGAACTGAGGAGGGGAGAGGCGGAGCAATGTCACTGATGTCAGGTCAGTGACAAAGGTGCAAGTTCAGGACTCTGGACCCGGTGCAGGAGAAGTCAGCTGCTCTGACAGGGGCCCAGGGTGAGGAAGTACAGTGACTGCTCCCGGGCCCCTTCTGAGCTCGGGCCCCGAAGCAGCTGCTTCCCTGATAGCTACGCCACTGGTGGATTCAGATCCTCCGTTTAAGTTCTGGACGTCCATTAAGCGCGTGTACAGGTTGCGGAGAGTGTCCCGCCAGCAGCATAACACCAAAGTCCTGAAGCTGGAGCTTCCTTACAGCGCTCATAAAGTCATCTCACTACGGATAGCAACACAGACCAAAATAGTTCCATTACTGATGTTTCTATATGAACGCAATGCACACACAGGCCTAGAATACGTAAGACTATTTTGCCGCTGGCTCAACTTCAGAGCCTGGAACATCACAGCTCCAAAATGACTGTTGTGCATTACGGAATGGAACAGCCGGCCCCTAATAGAACACTACTGTGCTTGTCCGTAATGCGAACAATAATAGGACATGTTCTATTTTTTTGCGGAACGGGCATATGGAAATGTAATGCACGCGGAGTCATTGAAGTGAAGGCTTCCGCATACGGTCCGCAAAAAAAATGGAATGGACATGGAAACAAAAGACGTTTGCATGCATGAGCCCTCAAGCTGATTTTTTTGTGGTTGAAATTTGCAAAAATCCCATCCCCTGTGCTGCTACTTTATTACACTGCTGATTGGTCACCTCTGAAAATTGGGATGAAAAATCTGTAATATATACGTAAGGTGTAAACATAGCCCTATAGAGCCATACAACTGCGTCATGTGGAAAAGATCAGCCACTGGTTAAAACAAGAATGTCTCCAATTACTGACAGCAATCAGAGATCTTGAAAATAGTCAGAAATTTAAGTACAAAATATATCTAAGTTATATCACTTATCATTATACCATTAGGGGAACTATAAGCCCCAGCATGCCAACCAAAGATTTAGTGATATTACATAGGGCCAGTAGTGACGTGCTAGATGACTATCACCTCCATAACGGATTATATAAGCAGTGGGTTTATACCTGCAAAGTGGATCTGGAGCAGGTTCAGCAGGTGTAGTGCCAGGGTGAGAGTGATGCCCCCTCTCAGGCTGGCTGTCAGGTTCTCATGCTGCATATTTTGGAAGAGCTTCGTCAGTATCGTGAAATGTGGCAGCAGTGCTGGCTCAGCAGTCAGTCTGGCTGGGGCGGCCATGTGGACTCCCTGATGCTTGTACTCTTCACATGTTGCATACGGGACTGGCATGATAAAGCTGCCCTGACATACAAACCCCACCAGCCCACGTATAATATACCACCACAGAAAAAATTTGGGGCACAAAGCACACCGCATGGATTTTGTTGTACTTGGTCAGGCCCCTAGCCACTCCCTTTAAATATGTAAACCCCATCATCCGCATGAGTGGAAACACCACATCACTATCTCAGGGTTTAGGCATCGCTTTTTCAGTCAGGGAGAAGTTTACGCAACTAATATAAATCCATACTTAGGCCCCACTAGCCAATCCAAGGCGATACCGGGGCATCACCAAAAAATACTACAGCACAGCGCCAAATACCACAGTGCACGCTGCAGACTTTCAAACAGTTCTGATTTTGTGTGTGTGAGGGGGGAGTAACCTGTCCCATATTGGGTGTTCTATGCCATTTTGAGGGGATTCCCAAATGGTCTGAGGGGCAAGGCCTACGTGTCCTGGTTTTAATTTTTCAAATGTTGGTACCATCTCCCACCCCACTGGCAGCAACACCCCCCCCTACAACTGGCAACATATCCTCGTTTCCGCCTCTCCTCCCTTGGCAGCAACATTTCCCCCTTTACCCCCGACCCCCGCAGTAGCATGTCCCCCTTTAACCCCCGGCAGCAGCATTTCTCCCATTTAGTCAGTCCTCACTGGTAGCAGCCTAACCCTCTTTTCACCCATCCCCCACTGCTAGTATTTTCGTCTTTCCATGCCCCCTGAAGTACCTCCTTCCGTGTATCTGTCTGCCTGTTGCCAATAAAAAAAAAAAGTTGCTGCAAATTGTCATGAACTTGACGTATAGTATGAGAAGACCACAGTAATGATGGCGGTCATGATGATCGATACAGAATATGTATTCTGAAGACCTTTCACTTCTAAAATATATGATATACCAAACGGGAACTGCCCAGAGGTGAGGCCGGGAGAGAGTACAGGACAGTCCACACTGCAATCATTTAGAATAAAGTATCAAATCGGCAGGCAGAAGAGTGGTCAAAAACGAGCAAAGGTCATGGCAGGCAGCAAACAATCATAGTCATATAACAGGCCAATAGGTCAGGGCAGGCAGCAAACAAACATAGTCCAAAAAACAGGCCGAGGTCAGGGCAAGCAGCAGGCAAAAAACATCATCCATTAGTCAAGCCGAGGTCAAAACCGAAAAGTAAATCCGAATATCAGCTGTGTGCTTAGATGGTACTCGCACACTGCAGGGGGCGCCACCACTACGGTTTCTTGTGGCAGAAGCAGATTTTCCCGTGATATTTTCTGAAGTGGTAGATGACATCACGGGTAATTGTGTACCTGACATATTCTCCCTCATGAGTCACATAGGACCTCCGATCATCCACCAATGGTCTGGTCAGCATGGCTATCATGTACTTCCGAGACTCATAACCGACAGGGATCCATCGTGGAACGTTAGTCAGCTGTCTCGCAGTGACCTTAATGCGCGGTGGTAGGGCATAAGGCGCACTGCGGACTCTAGATGTTACTTTTGCTGCTGGTCCTCTCTGGGTTGGTATCTCACAGGCAGATGGTTTCCTGGTCAATGAGGGACAGGTCTGCTCCTCGCCTAGTGTTACCGTGGGCTCTGGTACCTGATGTTCCAATATCTCTTCCTCTGCTGCACAGGTGTTATCGGCAGATGGTCGTGCTGGTGGTAGCGGTGGTCCACTCTGCAGCCTAAGGTATCGGCCAGGTTCCTGTCTAGGTGTTGCAAACAGTGTTGTAAAATCTGGCACGATACCTTCTAATCCAGCTGTAAGGCGTCCAAAATAGCCGATGGGTTTTGGCTTCTAGCTGTACTGGGGCCTCCGGGAACGATGGAGATATCTCTGGGGCTGGAGTTTTCCTCCAGCCCCCGTAGCAGCCAATTAGAATAAATAAATAATTCATTAACCATTAAATCAGTAAATTTAACCATTAAAACCACAATCAACTCTGCTGTAGCTGAGTGATAAACCCCACTAATAAAGCATGCAGAATGAATTTAATTTTTTTTAGAGGGAGGGGGCGGGCGCAGATCAAGGTCCTCTTCAAACTGGCACCTAGCACAGCCAAATGCCGCATTATAAAAGTGTCAGTTTCCTGCCTGGACACTTCACCTAGGACCACTTCAATCCAGATCCAACCGGTCTCCTTTACTCAGTTAAAATTCCTCCTGAGGTAGATTTTACCTGATAAAATACAAAAGGGGGGGGGGGGGGAGAGAAGAGAGACACAAATACCCCAAAACATATATCTAAAACCTTAAAGGTGTATGTGTCCCCCAAGCTGGGCGCTCTGGGGGGCCTATACATGGAGGCACACTACACCCATCAAACGACAGAATAAGTTACATAACTAAATTATTAAATAAAAACCAACAGACTCCAAGTTTGGAATGAAAAGGCCGCAATACTTTATTATGAGTTACCCATTAAATTACCATAACATCCATTACTCACTCAATAAATTAAAAAAAAAAATAATGTATTAACCATATAAATCAGTCCATTTAATTATTAAAACCACAATCCACTCAGCTGGAGCTGAGGTGATAAACCCCACACGCCAAGCCTTAAAAAAGCGAGGCCCCGACAAGCATTGCAACCCTTTCCAAATGGGGCCCTGCAATCCTAAATTAAAAATATCAACCCCAAGTTCCATCAGGTGCACGTTATCAGACCAAAAAAGGACCTAAAACCTAGACTTCCAATCAACGTGCCTGTAAGACATTCCGGCAAGTAATGGCATGAACTTTTCCATGGCTCTATTAATCCTTTTACGTATCTTTTCAGAAAACAAATTTTCTTTTAACGACCAAACTAAGCAAGGCACTATTTCAGAAAAAAACTAAACAGTGTCTGGCAACATGCATCTCAACAGCAACAAATCTCTTTTAATTTCCCATAATAACATACATGTTTTAATTTTACCCAAATCATTCCCGCCCACATGTAAAACCAAAATGTTAGGATGAGGCCATTTTACATATAACTTCTGAATTTCACGCAAAACACTGCTCCAGCCCATCCCTCTAATGCCCCGCTAAAACACATGTAACAATGAGCAATCAAAAGATAAGTTCTCAGTGTATGTTCTCTTCTCTGCTCTCTTCTGTGCCCAGAACACATACGAATGGCTAATAATCCAAACAATTATATGACTTCCTAAAAAAAATATAATCTAGCTCTATGAGAATCCCAACGCCCTATCCTTCTAATAACCGCTTCATCTAACCCGCACCTAACTGCCTCAGTTGCTGCACCAATTCTAAAAGAATGCAAAGAAATTTTTAAAGGGCGCTCAAGACCAAGGACAGACAAACACTTACTTAAGAAATTAACAAAACTGAAACTTAGTCCAGAGGAGAACCATTCGTATGCATTAGAAAAGGACCAGGCCCAGAAGGACGAAGTGAAAGCCAAGCACAGACCATTTTAACTGACAAAGTGTAGAACCAGACCAAGCATTTAACCTTATAATTCTACCCCTCTCAAATTGATCCATCTTAGAACGCTTCAAAAAGATTTCAACAAAACCATCCTTTAAAACAACCTCATCAACTTCTAAGCCAGAAGATACTGAACGACTGGCAGAAACTAATTCACCAATCAGTAACGCTGCAAAAAAAGGCAGAACAAAACTCGTACGAAAAAAGCATCACTTCAAATGAATCCAAACAAACATAAGGCAAAATTCATATAAACTCCTTAACAATTCAACAGATATCAGGTCTCCTATTATCAATACCTGAGAAACTCCTATGATAACCTTTAGCATCTGTTTAATAGGAAAATAAGCTGACAGCGGTTTTCTACCAAACAACTTCAGAAAAAACGAGATTACCCGCAACAGTCCTAGCAACTGACGAAAAAGACATGTTTTTATGAAAAAGACTAGCAATAAATAACATACCACAACCAAGATCATCAACTTCACTGGACAATGCATTAGAAAATAATATCCAATCCCACCAAATGCAGCTCGCGTAAGCAGCCCATGTTCTTTGCGCAACCGACAGTTTGATAGACTCCGAAATCAATCCCATATTTGATCCCATAGATGGGCGAGGGCACGGCAATCCCTCCAAATCCACTTCTGGTGGATAACTCCTGAAATTATTGACAAACTGAAACGAGATAGAGAATCCGCTAAGACATTGTATTTACCTTGAACATATTTAGCTTTAACCCAAATATTAAGTTCCATACAGAATAAAACAAAACTTCTCAGTAATTTAACTACTATCTCGCACTTAGACGATAGCGTATTAATCGCGAATACTACACCTTTATTATCAGTGTTGAACAAAATCCTTCTATTTTTAAAATAACCTTCCCATAGAACAATTGAAGACAAGGACAGGAAAAAAATTCTAGAAGAACAATATTTACGCGTTATTCCGTGTATTAATCCATGAAGCCGGCCAAGCCTCTTCCCGACCATTTACCATCCCAATATGCACCGTAAGCACAACTCCCTGCTGCGTCTGTAACTAATCCCAGGGCTTCAGCTTCCGCAAACTCCTCTTGCCAACAACAAGCTCTATATAATTTTCTAAAAATTCCAACCAGATGGCCATATTATCTTTTAAACTTCGACTTAACCTAATATGCGAACTAGGAGATTTAAGACCTCTAGTCGCAAAGTATAGACCTTGGAAAAAACCCTTCCCTTTGAAATAAATACTGCACGCGAAATTCATGAACCAAATAGCGACTGCAACTCTTTCAATGTGCATTTTTTTTTCCTTATTAAAGAAATCAACAAAAATTTTATCTTATCAATCTTTTCTAATGACAAACGAAATTCCATATTCACGGTATCGATGACTATACCCAGAAATTCCAAACAAGTACAGGGGGAAACCGTCTTCTCTTCTGCTATTGGGATACCAACAAACAATACACAAACTTCCAAAAATGTAAACAATAACTCTGAACATAGACTAGAACTACAATAACCAATAAACAAAAAATCTTCTAGTAACTCCCATCAAACTGGAAACCTAATGAGTTAAATCCTGACGGCCTAACTGGCAATAAGCGAAACGCTGACTTTACATCCGCCTTAGCCAGGAAAGCTCTATTCCCAAAATGCCTCACCAAAGCCAATGCATCATCAAATGACGCATATTCCACACAGGACTTAGACTTATCCACCTCGTCATTAAGTGAGCTTTTTTCTGGAAACGACAGATGGTGTATAAGTCTAATTTCCCCCGGTTCCTTTTTGGGAACTACTCCCAATGGTGAAATAGGGAAATTAACAAAAGGAGGATTAACAAAGGGACCAGCTATTCTCCTAGATCTAATTCTTTAAACTAACTTACTTTTGACTACCTCTTTAAAATAAAACGAACCGATTTCATATAATCTATCCAGAAGCAACCCTCACCCAAAAATTCAGGTACTATGAAACCAAAATGAGAAACCTTCAAAAATGTATTTAGCCATCGTTTGATCGGGGTACTGTACTTAACCATGGTAGCATTTCTAAAAGCCCCCCTTCCCACTGGCAACATATCCTTGTTTCTACCCCTGCAGCATTTCTCCTATTTAACCAGTCCTCACTGTAGCAGCATAACCCTCATTTCACTCATCCCTGCCCCCACTTCTAGAATATTTCTCTTTCCACGCCCCCTGAAGTACCTCCTTCTGTGTTTCGTGCTGCCTGTTGCCCAATGAAAAAAAACCAGTTGCTGCAAATTGTCATGAACTTGACATATTGTAATGTGCAGACCAACAGTAATTGATGGCGGTCTTGATGACAGATACAGAATATGTATTCTGAAGACCTTTCGCTTCTTTATAATGAGATATCCAAAAGGGAACTGCCCAGAGGTGAGGCCGGGAGAGAGTACAAGACAGTCCACACTGCAATCATTTAGAATAATGTACCAAATTGGCAGGCAGAAGAGTGTCAAAAATGAGCAAAGGTCAGGGCAGGCAGCAAGCAATCATAGTCCATATGACAGGCCAGTGGGTCAGTGCAGGCAGAAAACAATCATAGTCATATAACGAGGCCAATGGTCCAGGGAGGCAGCAAACAAACAAAGTCCAAAAAAACAGGGCCGAGATCAGGGCAGGCAGCAGGCAAAAACGTCATCCATTATTCAAACCAAGGTCAAAAACCGAATAGTAAATCCGAATATTAGCTGTGTGCTCAGACGGTATACTCGCACACTGCAGGGTGGCGCCACCACTACCATTTCTTGTCAGCAGAAGGGGAGATTTTCCCGTGATATTCTCTGAAGTGGTAAGATGACATCACGGGTAAAGGTGTACCTGACATATTCTCCCTCATGAGTCACATAGACCTCCGATCATCCACCAATGGTCTAGTCAGCATGGCTATCATGATCTTCCGAGACTTATAACCGACAGGGATCCATTGTGGACGTTAGTCAATTGTGTCGCAGTGACCTTAATGTGCGGTGGTAGGGGGTAAGGCGCACTGCAGACTCTATATGTTACTTTTGCTGCTGTCCTCTCTGGGTTGGTATCTCACAGGCAGATGGTTTCCTGTCCAATGAGGGATGGGTCGTTCCTCAACCTGTGTTATGGTGGGCTCTGGTAACCTGATGTTCGCAATATCTCTACCTCTGCCACACAGGGTGTTATCGGCAGTTGGGTCGTGCTGGTGGTAGCGGGTTGGTCCACCCTGCAGCCTAAGGTTACGGCCAGGTTCCTGTCTAGGTGTTGCAAACAGTGTTGTAAAATCTGGCATGATACCTTCTAATCCAGCTGTAAGGCGTCCAAAATAGCAGATGGGTTTTGGCTTCTAGCTGTACTGGGGCCTCCGGGAACGATGGAGATGTCTCTGGGGCTGGAGTTTTCCTCCAGCCCCCGTAGCAGCCAATTAGAATAAATAAATAATTCATTAACCATTAATCAGTCCATTTAACCATTAAACCACAATCCACTCAGCTGTAGCTGAGTGATAATCCCCACTAATAAAGCATGCAACATGAATTAAAAGATTGTTTAGAGGGAGGGCGGGCGCAGATCAAGGTCCATTTCAAACTGGCCCCTAGCACAGCCAAATGCCGCATTATAAAGGTGTCAGTTTCCCGCCGCCACCCGCCACAACAAATCAGGATCCTGGATTTCTCCGCCAGCAACTAATGACAGCCAATCAGGAGAGACCTGGACACTTCACCTAGGACCACTTCAATCCAGATCCAACCGGTCTTCTTTACTCAGTTAAAATTCCTCCTGAGGTAGATTTTACCTGATAAAATACAAAAGGACGGGGGAAGGGGGGGGGGGGGAGAGAAGATAGACACACATACCCCAAAACATATATCTAAAACCTTAAAGGTGTATGTGCCCCCATGTGTCCCCCAAGCTGGGCGCTCTGGGGGGCCTATACATGGAGGCACACTACACCCATCAAACGACAGAATAAGTTACATAACTAAATTATTAAATAAAAACCAACAGACTCCAAGTTTGGAATGAAAAGGCCGCAATGCTTTATTATGAGTTACCCATTAAATTACCATAACATCCATTACTCCCTCAATAAATTAGAATAAATAAATAATTCATTAACCATTAAATCAGTCCATTTTATTATTAAAACCACAATCCACTCAGCTGTAGCTGAGTGATAAACCCCACACGCCAAGCCTTAAAAAGGCGAGGCCACCCCCACAAGCATTGCAGTACTTTCTCAATAGCGCCCTGCAATCCTAAATTAAAAATATCAACCCCAATTTCCGACAGGTGCACGTTATCAGACCTGAAAAGACCTAAAACCTAGCCTTCCAGATCAACGTGCCTGTAAGACATTCCGCCAAGCAATGGCATGAACTTTTCCATGGCTCTATTAATCCTTTTACGGATCTTTTTAAAAAACAAATTTTCTTTTAACGACCAAACTAAGCAAGACACTATCTCAGAAAAAAACTAAACAGTGTCTGGCAACATGCATCTCAACAGCGACAAATCTCTTTTAATTTCCCATAATAGCATACATGTTTTAACTTTACCCAAATCATTCGCGCCCACATGTAAAACCAAAATGTTAGGACGAGGCCATTTTACGTATAAATTCAGAATTTCACGCAAAACACTGCTACAGCCCATCCCTCTAATGCCCCGCCAAAACACATGTAACGATGAGCAATCAAAAGATAAGTTCTCAGTGTATGTTCTCTTGTCTGCTCTCTTCTGTGCCCAGAACACATACGAATGGCCAATAATCCAAACAATTACATGACTTCCTAAGAAAATAAAAAATAATTTAGTCTGGTAATATTAAATCCGGTCTAACATATAATCTAGCTCTATGAGAATCCCAACGCCCTATCCTTCTAATAACTGCTTCATCTAACCCGCACCTAGCTGCCTCAGTTGCTGCACCAATTCTAAAAGATGGCGAATAAATTTTGAAAATGCTCAGACCAAAATCAGACAAACACTTCTTAAGAACTGAACAAAACTGAAACTTAGTCAGAGGAGAACCTTCTTATGCATTAGAAAAGGACCAGGCCAGAAGGACAAACTGAAAGCCAAGCACAGACCAATTTAACTGAACAAAGTGTAGAACCAGACCAAGCATTTAACCTTATAATTCTACCCCTCCCAAATTGATCCATTTTAGAACGCTTCAAAAAGATTTCAACAAAACCATCCTTTAAAACAACCTCATCAACTTCTAAGCCAGAAGACACTGAACGACTGGCAGAAACTAATTCACCAATCCGTAACACTGCAAAAAAGGCCAGAACAAAACTTGTACGAAAAAGCAACACTTCAAATGAATCCAAACAAACAGAAGGCAAAAATTTCATATAAACTCCTCAACAATTCAACAGATATCGGTCTCCTATTATCAATACCTGAGAAACTCCTATGATAACCTTTTAGCATCTGTTTAATAGGAAAATAAGCTGACAGCGGTTTTCTACCAAACAACTTCAGAAAAAAACGAGATTCCTGCAACAGTCCTAGCAACTGACGAAAAAGACATGTTTTTATGAAAAAGACTAGCAATAAATAACATACCACAACCAAGATCATCAACTTCACTGGACAATGCATTAGAAAATAATATCCAATCCCACCATGCAGCTGCGTAAGCAGCCCATGTTCTTTACGCAACCGACTGTTTGATAGACTCCGAAATAGCGTATTATTCGCGAATACTACACCTTTATTATCAGTGTTGAACAAAATCCTTCTACTTTTAAAATAACCTCCCCATAGAACAATTGAGACAAGGACAGGAAAAAATTCTAGAAGAACAATATTACGCGTTATTCCGTTATTAATCCATGAAGCCGGCCAAACCTCTTCCGACCATTTACTATCCCAATATGCACCGTAAGCACAACTCCCTGCTGCGTCTGTAACTAATCCCAGGGCTTCAGCTTCTGCAAACTCCTCTTGCCAACAACAAGCTCCATTATAATTTTCTAAAAATTCCAACCAGATGGCCATATTATCTTTTAAACTTCGACTTAACCTAATATGCGAACTAGGAGATTTAAGACCTCTAGTCGCAAAGTATAGACGCTTGGAAAAAACCCTTCCCTTTGAAATAATACTGCACGCGAAATTCAATGAACCTAATAGCGACTGCAACTCTTTCAATGTGCATTTTTTTTCCTTATTAAAGAAATAAAATAAAAAAGTAATCTTATCAATCTTTTCTAATGACAAACAAAATTCCATTTTCACGGTATCAATGACTATACCCAGAAATTCCAAACAATTACAGGGGGAAACCGTCTTCTCTTCTGCTATTGGGATACCAACAAACAATACACAAACTTCCAAAAATTTAAACAATAACTCTGAACATAGACTAGAACTACAATAACCAATAAACAAAAAATGTTCTAAGTACTCCCATCAAACTGGAAACCTAATGAGTTAAATCCTGACGGCCTAACTGGCAATAAGCGAAACGCTGACTTTACATCCGCCTTAGCCAGGAAAGCCCTATTCCCAAAATGCCTCACCAAAGCCAATGCATCATCAAATGACGCATATTCCACACAGGACTTAGACTTATCCACCTTGTCATTAAGTGAGCTTTTTTCTGGAAACGACAGATGGTGTATAAGTCTAATTTCCCCCGGATCCTTTTTGGGAACTACTCCCAATGGTGAAATAGGGAAATTAACAAAAGGAGGATTAACAAAGGGACCAGCTATTCTACCTAGATCTAATTCTTTAACTAACTTACTTTTGACTACCTCTTTAAATAAAATAACCGATTTCATATAATCTACCCAGAAGCAACCCTCACCCAAAAATTCAGGTACTATGAAACCAAAATGAAAACCTTCAAAAATGTATTTAGCCATCGTTTGATCGGGGTACTGACTTAACCATGGTAGCATTTCTAAAAGCCCCCCTTCCCACTGGCAACATATCCTTGTTTCTACCCCTGCAGCATTTCTCCCATTTAACCAGTCCTCACTGGTAGCAGCATAACCCTCTTTTCACCCATCCCCCACTTCTAGAATATTTCTCTTTCCACGCCCCCTGAAGTACCTCCTTCTGTGTTTCTGTCTGCCTGTTGCCAATGAAAAAAAACCAGTTGCTGCAAATTGTCATGAACTTGACATATAGTATGGGCAGACCACAGTAATGATGGCGGTCTTGATGACAGATACAGAATATGTATTCTGAAGACCTTTCGCTTCTGTTATATGAGATACCAAAAGGGAACTGCCCAGAGGTGAGGCCGGGAGAGAGTACAAGACAGTCCACACTGCAATCATTTAGAATAAAGTACCAAATCGGCAGGCAGAAGAGTGGTCAAAAATGAGCAAAGGTCAGGGCAGGCAGCAAGCAATCATAGTCATATGACAGGCCAGTGGGTCAGGGCAGGCAGCAAACAATCATAGTCATATAACAGGCCAATGGGTCAGGGGAGGCAGCAAACAAACATAGTCCAAAAAAACAGGCCGAGATCAGGGCAGGCAGCAGGCAAAAAAACGTCATCCATTAGTCAAGCCAAGGTCAAAACCGAATAGTAAATCAGAATATTAGCTGTGTGCTCAGACGGTACTCGCACACTGCAGGGGGCGCCACCACTACCATTTCTTGCAGCAGAAGGAGATTTTCCCGTGATATTCTCTGAAGTGGTAGATGACATCACGGGTAAAGGTGTACCTGACATATTCTCCCTCATGAGTCACATAGGACCTCCGATCATCCACCAATGGTCTAGTCAGCATGGCTATCATGATCTTCCGAGACTTATAACCGACAGGGATCCATTGTGGGACGTTAGTCAACTGTGTCGCAGTGACCTTAATGTGCGGTGGTAGGGCGTAAGGCGCACTGCAGACTCTATATGTTACTTTTGCTGCTGGTCCTCTCTGGGTTGGTATCTCACAGGCAGATGGTTTCCTGGTCAATGAGGGATGGGTCTGTTCCTCAACCTGTGTTATGGTGGGCTCTGGTACCTGATGTTCCAATATCTCTACCTCTGCCACACAGGTGTTATCGGCAGTTGGTCGTGCTGGTGGTAGCGGTGGTCCACCCTGCAGCCTAAGGTATCGGCCAGGTTCCTGTCTAGGTGTTGCAAACAGTGTTGTAAAATCTGGCATGATACCTTCTAATCCAGCTGTAAGGCGTCCAAAATAGTCGATGGGTTTTCGCTTCTAGCTGTACTGGTGCCTCCGGGAACGATGGAGATGTCTCTGGGTCTGGAGTTTTCCTCCAGCCCCCGTAGCAGCCAATTAGAATAAATAAATAATTCATTAACCATTAAATCAGTCCATTTAACCATTAAAACCACAATCCACTCAGCTGTAGCTGAGTGATAATCCCCACTAATAAAGCATGCAACATGAATTAAAAGATTGTTTAGAGGGAGGGCGGGCACAGATCAAGGTCCATTTCAAACTGGCCCCTAGCACAGCCAAATGCCGCATTATAAAGGTGTCAGTTTCCCGCCGCCACCCGCCACAACAAATCAGGATCCTGGATTTCTCCCCCAGCAACTAATGACAGCCAATCAGGAGAGACCTGGACACTTCACCTAGGACCACTTCAATCCAGATCCAACCGGTCTTCTTTACTCAGTTAAAATTCCTCCTGAGGTAGATTTTACCTGATAAAATACAAAAGGACGGGGGAAGGGGGGGGGAGAGAAGATAGACACAAATACCCCAAAACATATATCTAAAACCTTAAAGGTGTATGTGCCCCCATGTGTCCCCCAAGCTGGGCGCTCTGGGGGGCCTATTCATGGAGGCACACTACACCCATCAAACGACAGAATAAGTTACATAACTAAATTATTAAATAAAAACCAACAGACTCCAAGTTTGGAATGAAAAGGCCGCAATGCTTTATTATGAGTTACCCATTAAATTACCATAACATCCATTACTCACTCAATAAATTAGAATAAATAAATAATTCATTAACCATTAAATCAGTCCATTTTATTATTAAAACCACAATCCACTCAGCTGTAGCTGAGTGATAAACCCCACACGCCAAGCCTTAAAAAGGCGAGGCCCCCCCCCACAAGCATTGCAGCCCTTTCTCAATAGCGCCCTGCAATCCTAAATTAAAAATATCAACCCCAATTTCCGACAGGTGCACGTTATCAGACCTGAAAAGACCTAAAACCTAGCCTTCCAGATCAACGTGCCTGTAAGACATTCCGCCAAGCAATGGCATGAACTTTTCCATGGCTCTATTAATCCTTTTACGGATCTTTTTTAAAAAACAAATTTTCTTTTAACGACCAAACTAAGTAAGGCACTATCTCAGAAAAAAACGAAACAGTGTCTGGCAACATGCATCTCAACAGCGACAAATCTCTTTTAATTTCCCATAATAGCATACATGTTTTAACTTTACCCAAATCATTCGCGCCCACATGTAAAACCAAAATGTTAGGACGAGGCCATTTTACGTATAAATTCAGAATTTCACGCAAAACACTGCTACAGCCCATCCCTCTAATGCCCCGCCAAAACACACGTAACGATGAGCAATCAAAAGATAAGTTCTCAGTGTATGTTCTCTTGTCTGCTCTCTTCTGTGCCCAGAACACATACGAATAGCCAATAATCCAAACAATTACATGACTTCCTAAGAAAATAAAAAATAATTTAGTCTGGTAATATTAAATCCGGTCTAACATATAATCTAGCTCTATGAGAATCCCAACGCCCTATCCTTCTAATAACTGCTTCATCCAACCCGCACCTAGCTGCCTCAGTTGCTGCACCAATTCTAAAAGATGGCGAATACATTTTGAAAATGCTCAGACCAAAATCAGACAAACACTTCTTAAGAACTGAACAAAACTGAAACTTAGTCAGAGGAGAACCTTTCTTATGCATTAGAAAAGGACCAGGCCCAGAAGGACAAACTGAAAGCCAAGCACAGACCAATTTAACTGAACAAAGTGTAGAACCAGGACCAAGCATTTAACCTTATAATTCTACCCCTCCCAAATTGATCCATTTTAGAACGCTTCAAAAAGATTTCAACAAAACCATCCTTTAAAACAACCTCATCAACTTCTAAGCCAGAAGACACTGAACGACTGGCAGAAACTAATTCACCAATCCGTAACACTGCAAAAAAGGCCAGAACAAAACTTGTACGAAAAAGCAACACTTCAAATGAATCCAAACAAACAGAAGGCAAAATTTCATATAAACTCCTCAACAATTCAACAGATATCGGTCTCCTATTATCAATACCTGAGAAACTCCTATGATAACCTTTTAGCATCTGTTTAATAGGAAAATAAGCTGACAGCGGTTTTCTACCAAACAACTTCAGAAAAAAACGAGATTCCTGCAACAGTCCTAGCAACTGACGAAAAAGACATGTTTTTATGAAAAAGACTAGCAATAAATAAGATACCACAACCAAGATCATCAACTTCATTGGACAATGCATTAGAAAATAATATCCAATCCCACCATGCAGCTGCGTAAGCAGCCCATGTTCTTTGCGCAAACCGACTGTTTGATAGACTCCGAAATCAATCCCAAATTCGATCCCATAGATGGCGAGGGCACGGCAATCCCTCCAAATCCACTTCTGGTGCTAACTCCCGAAATTTGACAAACTGGAAACGAGATAGAGATCCGCTAAGACATTGTATTTACCTTGACCATATTTAGCTTTAACCCAAATATTAAGTTCCATACAGAATAAAACATAACTTCTCAGTAATTTAACTACTATCTCGCACTTAGACGATAGCGTATTATTCGCGAATACTACACCTTTATTATCAGTGTTGAACAAAATCCTTCTACTTTTAAAATAACCTCCCCATAGAACAATTGAGACAAGGACAGGAAAAAATTCTAGAAGAACAATATTACGCGTTATTCCGTTATTAATCCATGAAGCCGGCCAAACCTCTTCCGACCATTTACTATCCCAATATGCACCGTAAGCACAACTCCCTGCTGCGTCTGTAACTAATCCCAGGGCTTCAGCTTCTGCAAACTCCTCTTGCCAACAACAAGCTCCATTATAATTTTCTAAAATTCCAACCAGATGGCCATATTATCTTTTAAACTTCGACTTAACCTAATATGCGAACTAGGAGATTTAAGACCTCTAGTCGCAAAGTATAGACGCTTGGAAAAAAACCCTTCCCTTTGAAATAATACTGCACGCGAAATTCAATGAACCTAATAGTGACTGCAACTCTTTCAATGTGCATTTTTTTTCCTTATTAAAGAAATAAAATAAAAAAGTAATCTTATCAATCTTTTCTAATGACAAACAAAATTCCATTTTCACGGTATCAATGACTATACCCAGAAATTCCAAACAATTACAGGGGGAAACCGTCTTCTCTTCTGCTATTGGGATACCAACAAACAATACACAAACTTCCAAAAATTTAAACAATAACTATGAACATAGACTAGAACTACAATAACCAATAAACAAAAAATGTTCTAGTAACTCCCATCAAACTGGAAACCTAATGAGTTAAATCCTGACGGCCTAACTGGCAATAAGCGAAACGCTGACTTTACATCCGCCTTAGCCAGGAAAGCCCTATTCCCAAAATGCCTCACCAAAGCCAATGCATCATCAAATGACGCATATTCCACACAGGACTTAGACTTATCCACCTTGTCATTAAGTGAGCTTTTTTCTGGAAACGACAGATGGTGTATAAGTCTAATTTCCCCCGGTTCCTTTTTGGGAACTACTCCCAATGGTGAAATAGGGAAATTAACAAAGGGAGGATTAACAAAGGGACCAGCTATTCTACCTAGATCTAATTCTTTAACTAACTTACTTTTGACTACCTCTTTAAATAAAATAACCGATTTCATATAATCTACCCAGAAGCAACCCTCACCCAAAAATTCAGGTACTATGAAACCAAAATGAAAACCTTCAAAAATGTATTTAGCCATCGTTTGATCAGGGTACTGACTTAACCATGGTAGCATTTCTAAAAGCCCCCCTTCCCACTGGCAACATATCCTTGTTTCTACCCCTGCAGCATTTCTCCCATTTAACCAGTCCTCACTGGTAGCAGCATAACCCTCTTTTCACCCATCCCCCACTGCTAGAATATTTCTCTTTCCACACCCCCTGAAGTACCTCCTTCTGTGTTTCTGTCTGCCTGTTGCCAATGAAAAAAAAACCAGTTGCTGCAAATTGTCATGAACTTGACGTATAGTATATGCAGACCACAGTAATGATGGCGGTCTTGATGACAGATACAGAATATGTATTCTGAAGACCTTTCGCTTCTGTTATATGAGATACCAAAAGGGAACTGCCCAGAGGTGAGGCCGGGAGAGAGTACAAGACAGTCCACACTGCAATCATTTAGAATAAAGTACCAAATTGGCAGGCAGAAGAGTGGTCAAAAATGAGCAAAGGTCAGGGCAGGCAGCAAGCAATCATAGTCATATGACAGGCCAGTGGGTCAGGGCAGGCAGAAAACAATCATAGTCATATAACAGGCCAATGGGTCAGGGGAGGCAGCAAACAAACATAGTCCAAAAAAACAGGCCGAGATCAGGGCAGGCAGCAGGCAAAAAACGTCATCCATTAGTCAAGCCAAGGTCAAAACCGAATAGTAAATCCGAATATTAGCTGTGTGCTCAGACGGTACTCGCACACTGCAGGGGGCGCCACCACTACCATTTCTTGCAGCAGAAGGAGATTTTCCCGTGATATTCTCTGAAGTGGTAGATGACATCACGGGTAAAGGTGTACCTGACATATTCTCCCTCATGAGTCACATAGGACCTCCGATCATCCACCAATGGTCTAGTCAGCATGGCTATCATGATCTTCCGAGACTTATAAACGACAGGGATCCATTGTGGGACGTTAGTCAGCTGTCTCGCAGTGACCTTAATGTGCAGTGGTAGTGCGTAAGGCGCACTGCAGACTCTATATGTTACTTTTGCTGCTGGTCCTCTCTGGGTTGGTATCTCACAGGCAGATGGTTTCCTGGTCAATGAGGGATGGGTCTGTTCCTCAACCTGTGTTATGGTGGGCTCTGGTACCTGATGTTCCAATATCTCTACCTCTGCCACACAGGTGTTATCGGCAGTTGGTCGTGCTGGTGGTAGCGGTGGTCCACCCTGCAGCCTAAGGTATCGGCCAGGTTCCTGTCTAGGTGTTGCAAACAGTGTTGTAAAATCTGGCATGATACCTTCTAATCCAGCTGTAAGGCGTCCAAAATAGCCGATGGGTTTTGGCTTCTAGCTGTACTGGGTCCTCCGGGAACGATGGAGATGTCTTTGGGGCTGGAGTTTTCCTCCAGCCCCCATAGCAGCCAATTAGAATAAATAAATAATTCATTAACCATTAAATCAGTCCATTTAACCATTAAAACCACAATCCACTTAGCTGTAGCTGAGTGATAAACCCCACTAATAAAGCATGCAACATGAATTAAAAAAAAATTTGAGGTAGGGCGGGCGCAGATCAAGGTCCTCTTCAAACTGGCCCCTAGCACAGCCAAAATGCCGCATTATAAAGGTGTCAGTTCCCGCCGCCACCCGCCACAACAAATCAGGTCCTGGACTTCTCCCCCAGCAACTAATGACAGCCAATCAGGAGAGACCTGGACACTTCACCTAGGACCGCTTCAATCCAGATCCAACCGGTCTTCTTTACTCAGGTAAAATTCCTCCTGAGGTAGATTTTACCTGATAAAATACAAAAGGACGGGGGGGGGGGGAGAAGATAGACACAAATACCCCAAAACATATATCTAAAACCTTAAAGGTGTATGTGCCCCCATGCTGGGCGCTCTGGGGGGCCTATACATGGAGGCACACTACACCCATCAAACGACAGAATAAGTTACATAACTAAATTATTAAATAAAATCCAACAGACTCCAAGTGTGGAATGAAAAGACCGCAATGCTTTATTATGAGTTACCCATTAAATTACCATAACATCCATTACTCACTCAATAAATTAGAATAAATAAATAATTAATTAACCATTAAATCAGTCCATTTTATTATTAAAACCCCAATCCACTCAGCTGTAGCTGAGTGATAAACCCCACACGCCAAGCCTTAAAAAGGCGAGGCCCCCCCACAAGCATTGCAGCCCTTTCTCAATGGCGCCCTGCAATCCTAAATTAAAAATATCAACCCCAATTTCCGACAGGTGCACGTTATCAGACCTGAAAAGACCTAAAACCTAGCCTTCCAGATCAACGTGCCTGTAAGACATTCCGCCAAGCAATAGCATGAATTTTTCCATGGCTCTATTAATCCTTTTACGGATCTTTTTAAAAAACAAATTTTCTTTTAACGACCAAACTAAGTAAGGCACTATCTCAGAAAAAAACTAAACAGTGTCTGGCAACATGCATCTCAACAGCGACAAATCTCTTTTAATTTCCCATAATAGCATACATGTTTTAACTTTACCCAAATCATTCGCGCCCACATGTAAAACCAAAATGTTAGGACGAGGCCATTTTACGTATAAATTCAGAATTTCACGCAAAACACTGCTACAGCCCATCCCTCTAATGCCCCGCCAAAACACATGTAACGATGAGCAATCAAAAGATAAGTTCTCAGTGTATGTTCTCTTGTCTGCTCTCTTCTGTGCCCAGAACACATACGAATGGCCAATAATCCAAACAATTACATGACTTCCTAAGAAAATATAAATAATTTAGCCTGGTAATATTAAATCCGGTCTAACATATAATCTAGCTCTATGAGAATCCCAACGCCCTATCCTTCTAATAACTGCTTCATCTAACCCGCACCTAGCTGCCTCAGTTGCTGCACCAATTCTAAAAGATGGCGAAGAAATTTTGAAAACGCTCAGACCAAAATCAGACAAACACTTCTTAAGAACTGAACAAAACTGAAACTTAGTCAGAGGAGAACCTTTCTTATGCATTAGAAAAGGACCAGGCCCAGAAGGACAAACTGAAAGCCAAGCACAGACCAATTTAACTGAACAAAGTGTAGAACCAGACCAAGCATTTAACCTTATAATTCTACCCCTCCCAAATTGATCCATTTTAGAACGCTTCAAAAAGATTTCAACAAAACCATCCTTTAAAACAACCTCATCAACTTCTAAGCCAGAAGACACTGAACGACTGGCAGAAACTAATTCACCAATCCGTAACACTGCAAAAAAGGCCAGAACAAAACTTGTACGAAAAAGCAACACTTCAAATGAATCCAAACAAACAGAAGGCAAAATTTCATATAAACTCCTCAACAATTCAACAGATATCGGTCTCCTATTATCAATACCTGAGAAACTCCTATGATAACCTTTTAGCATCTGTTTAATAGGAAAATAAGCTGACAGCGGTTTTCTACCAAACAACTTCAGAAAAAAACGAGATTCCTGCAACAGTCCTAGCAACTGACGAAAAAGACATGTTTTTATGAAAAAGACTAGCAATAAATAAGATACCACAACCAAGATCATCAACTTCATTGGACAATGCATTAGAAAATAATATCCAATCCCACCATGCAGCTGCGTAAGCAGCCCATGTTCTTTGCGCAACCGACTGTTTGATAGACTCCGAAATCAATCCCAAATTCGATCCCATAGATGGCGAGGGCACGGCAATCCCTCCAAATCCACTTCTGGTGCTAACTCCCGAAATTTGACAAACTGGAAACGAGATAGAGATCCGCTAAGACATTGTATTTACCTTGACCATATTTAGCTTTAACCCAAATATTAAGTTCCATACAGAATAAAACATAACTTCTCAGTAATTTAACTACTATCTCGCACTTAGACGATAGCGTATTATTCGCGAATACTACACCTTTATTATCAGTGTTGAACAAAATCCTTCTACTTTTAAAATAACCTCCCCATAGAACAATTGAGACAAGGACAGGAAAAAATTCTAGAAGAACAATATTACGCGTTATTCCGTTATTAATCCATGAAGCCGGCCAAACCTCTTCCGACCATTTACTATCCCAATATGCACCGTAAGCACAACTCCCTGCTGCGTCTGTAACTAATCCCAGGGCTTCAGCTTCTGCAAACTCCTCTTGCCAACAACAAGCTCCATTATAATTTTCTAAAAATTCCAACCAGATGGCCATATTATCTTTTAAACTTCGACTTAACCTAATATGCGAACTAGGAGATTTAAGACCTCTAGTCGCAAAGTATAGACGCTTGGAAAAAACCCTTCCCTTTGAAATAATACTGCACGCGAAATTCAATGAACCTAATAGTGACTGCAACTCTTTCAATGTGCATTTTTTTTCCTTATTAAAGAAATAAAATAAAAAAGTAATCTTATCAATCTTTTCTAATGACAAACAAAATTCCATTTTCACGGTATCAATGACTATACCCAGAAATTCCAAACAATTACAGGGGGAAACCGTCTTCTCTTCTGCTATTGGGATACCAACAAACAATACACAAACTTCCAAAAATTTAAACAATAACTATGAACATAGACTAGAACTACAATAACCAATAAACAAAAAATGTTCTAGTAACTCCCATCAAACTGGAAACCTAATGAGTTAAATCCTGACGGCCTAACTGGCAATAAGCGAAACGCTGACTTTACATCCGCCTTAGCCAGGAAAGCCCTATTCCCAAAATGCCTCACCAAAGCCAATGCATCATCAAATGACGCATATTCCACACAGGACTTAGACTTATCCACCTTGTCATTAAGTGAGCTTTTTTCTGGAAACGACAGATGGTGTATAAGTCTAATTTCCCCCGGTTCCTTTTTGGGAACTACTCCCAATGGTGAAATAGGGAAATTAACAAAGGGAGGATTAACAAAGGGACCAGCTATTCTACCTAGATCTAATTCTTTAACTAACTTACTTTTGACTACCTCTTTAAATAAAATAACCGATTTCATATAATCTACCCAGAAGCAACCCTCACCCAAAAATTCAGGTACTATGAAACCAAAATGAAAACCTTCAAAAATGTATTTAGCCATCGTTTGATCAGGGTACTGACTTAACCATGGTAGCATTTCTAAAAGCCCCCCTTCCCACTGGCAACATATCCTTGTTTCTACCCCTGCAGCATTTCTCCCATTTAACCAGTCCTCACTGGTAGCAGCATAACCCTCTTTTCACCCATCCCCCACTGCTAGAATATTTCTCTTTCCACACCCCCTGAAGTACCTCCTTCTGTGTTTCTGTCTGCCTGTTGCCAATGAAAAAAAACCAGTTGCTGCAAATTGTCATGAACTTGACGTATAGTATATGCAGACCACAGTAATGATGGCGGTCTTGATGACAGATACAGAATATGTATTCTGAAGACCTTTCGCTTCTGTTATATGAGATACCAAAAGGGAACTGCCCAGAGGTGAGGCCGGGAGAGAGTACAAGACAGTCCACACTGCAATCATTTAGAATAAAGTACCAAATCGGCAGGCAGAAGAGTGGTCAAAAATGAGCAAAGGTCAGGGCAGGCAGCAAGCAATCATAGTCATATGACAGGCCAGTGGGTCAGGGCAGGCAGAAAACAATCATAGTCATATAACAGGCCAATGGGTCAGGGGAGGCAGCAAACAAACATAGTCCAAAAAAACAGGCCGAGATCAGGGCAGGCAGCAGGCAAAAAACGTCATCCATTAGTCAAGCCAAGGTCAAAACCGAATAGTAAATCCGAATATTAGCTGTGTGCTCAGACGGTACTCGCACACTGCAGGGGGCGCCACCACTACCATTTCTTGCAGCAGAAGGAGATTTTCCCGTGATATTCTCTGAAGTGGTAGATGACATCACGGGTAAAGGTGTACCTGACATATTCTCCCTCATGAGTCACATAGGACCTCCGATCATCCACCAATGGTCTAGTCAGCATGGCTATCATGATCTTCCGAGACTTATAAACGACAGGGATCCATTGTGGGACGTTAGTCAGCTGTCTCGCAGTGACCTTAATGTGCAGTGGTAGTGCGTAAGGCGCACTGCAGACTCTATATGTTACTTTTGCTGCTGGTCCTCTCTGGGTTGGTATCTCACAGGCAGATGGTTTCCTGGTCAATGAGGGATGGGTCTGTTCCTCAACCTGTGTTATGGTGGGCTCTGGTACCTGATGTTCCAATATCTCTACCTCTGCCACACAGGTGTTATCGGCAGTTGGTCGTGCTGGTGGTAGCGGTGGTCCACCCTGCAGCCTAAGGTATCGGCCAGGTTCCTGTCTAGGTGTTGCAAACAGTGTTGTAAAATCTGGCATGATACCTTCTAATCCAGCTGTAAGGCGTCCAAAATAGCCGATGGGTTTTGGCTTCTAGCTGTACTGGGTCCTCCGGGAACGATGGAGATGTCTTTGGGGCTGGAGTTTTCCTCCAGCCCCCATAGCAGCCAATTAGAATAAATAAATAATTCATTAACCATTAAATCAGTCCATTTAACCATTAAAACCACAATCCACTTAGCTGTAGCTGAGTGATAAACCCCACTAATAAAGCATGCAACATGAATTAAAAAAAAATTTGAGGTAGGGCGGGCGCAGATCAAGGTCCTCTTCAAACTGGCCCCTAGCACAGCCAAATGCCGCATTATAAAGGTGTCAGTTTCCCGCCGCCACCCGCCACAACAAATCAGGTCCTGGACTTCTCCCCCAGCAACTAATGACAGCCAATCAGGAGAGACCTGGACACTTCACCTAGGACCGCTTCAATCCAGATCCAACCGGTCTTCTTTACTCAGGTAAAATTCCTCCTGAGGTAGATTTTACCTGATAAAATACAAAAGGACGGGGGGGGGGAGAAGATAGACACAAATACCCCAAAACATATATCTAAAACCTTAAAGGTGTATGTGCCCCCATGCTGGGCGCTCTGGGGGGCCTATACATGGAGGCACACTACACCCATCAAACGACAGAATAAGTTACATAACTAAATTATTAAATAAAATCCAACAGACTCCAAGTGTGGAATGAAAAGACCGCAATGCTTTATTATGAGTTACCCATTAAATTACCATAACATCCATTACTCACTCAATAAATTAGAATAAATAAATAATTAATTAACCATTAAATCAGTCCATTTTATTATTAAAACCCCAATCCACTCAGCTGTAGCTGAGTGATAAACCCCACACGCCAAGCCTTAAAAAGGCGAGGCCCCCCCCACAAGCATTGCAGCCCTTTCTCAATGGCGCCCTGCAATCCTAAATTAAAAATATCAACCCCAATTTCCGACAGGTGCACGTTATCAGACCTGAAAAGACCTAAAACCTAGCCTTCCAGATCAACGTGCCTGTAAGACATTCCGCCAAGCAATAGCATGAATTTTTCCATGGCTCTATTAATCCTTTTACGGATCTTTTTAAAAAACAAATTTTCTTTTAACGACCAAACTAAGTAAGGCACTATCTCAGAAAAAAACTAAACAGTGTCTGGCAACATGCATCTCAACAGCGACAAATCTCTTTTAATTTCCCATAATAGCATACATGTTTTAACTTTACCCAAATCATTCGCGCCCACATGTAAAACCAAAATGTTAGGACGAGGCCATTTTACGTATAAATTCAGAATTTCACGCAAAACACTGCTACAGCCCATCCCTCTAATGCCCCGCCAAAACACATGTAACGATGAGCAATCAAAAGATAAGTTCTCAGTGTATGTTCTCTTGTCTGCTCTCTTCTGTGCCCAGAACACATACGAATGGCCAATAATCCAAACAATTACATGACTTCCTAAGAAAATATAAAATAATTTAGCCTGGTAATATTAAATCCGGTCTAACATATAATCTAGCTCTATGAGAATCCCAACGCCCTATCCTTCTAATAACTGCTTCATCTAACCCGCACCTAGCTGCCTCAGTTGCTGCACCAATTCTAAAAGATGGCGAAGAAATTTTGAAAACGCTCAGACCAAAATCAGACAAACACTTCTTAAGAACTGAACAAAACTGAAACTTAGTCAGAGGAGAACCTTTCTTATGCATTAGAAAAGGACCAGGCCCAGAAGGACAAACTGAAAGCCAAGCACAGACCAATTTAACTGAACAAAGTGTAGAACCAGACCAAGCATTTAACCTTATAATTCTACCCCTCCCAAATTGATCCATTTTAGAACGCTTCAAAAAGATTTCAACAAAACCATCCTTTAAAACAACCTCATCAACTTCTAAGCCAGAAGACACTGAACGACTGGCAGAAACTAATTCACCAATCCGTAACACTGCAAAAAAGGCCAGAACAAAACTTGTACGAAAAAGCAACACTTCAAATGAATCCAAACAAACAGAAGGCAAAATTTCATATAAACTCCTCAACAATTCAACAGATATCGGTCTCCTATTATCAATACCTGAGAAACTCCTATGATAACCTTTTAGCATCTGTTTAATAGGAAAATAAGCTGACAGCGGTTTTCTACCAAACAACTTCAGAAAAAAACGAGATTCCTGCAACAGTCCTAGCAACTGACGAAAAAGACATGTTTTTATGAAAAAGACTAGCAATAAATAAGATACCACAACCAAGATCATCAACTTCATTGGACAATGCATTAGAAAATAATATCCAATCCCACCATGCAGCTGCGTAAGCAGCCCATGTTCTTTGCGCAACCGACTGTTTGATAGACTCCGAAATCAATCCCAAATTCGATCCCATAGATGGCGAGGGCACGGCAATCCCTCCAAATCCACTTCTGGTGCTAACTCCCGAAATTTGACAAACTGGAAACGAGATAGAGATCCGCTAAGACATTGTATTTACCTTGACCATATTTAGCTTTAACCCAAATATTAAGTTCCATACAGAATAAAACATAACTTCTCAGTAATTTAACTACTATCTCGCACTTAGACGATAGCGTATTATTCGCGAATACTACACCTTTATTATCAGTGTTGAACAAAATCCTTCTACTTTTAAAATAACCTCCCCATAGAACAATTGAGACAAGGACAGGAAAAAATTCTAGAAGAACAATATTACGCGTTATTCCGTTATTAATCCATGAAGCCGGCCAAACCTCTTCCGACCATTTACTATCCCAATATGCACCGTAAGCACAACTCCCTGCTGCGTCTGTAACTAATCCCAGGGCTTCAGCTTCTGCAAACTCCTCTTGCCAACAACAAGCTCCATTATAATTTTCTAAAAATTCCAACCAGATGGCCATATTATCTTTTAAACTTCGACTTAACCTAATATGCGAACTAGGAGATTTAAGACCTCTAGTCGCAAAGTATAGACGCTTGGAAAAAACCCTTCCCTTTGAAATAATACTGCACGCGAAATTCAATGAACCTAATAGTGACTGCAACTCTTTCAATGTGCATTTTTTTTCCTTATTAAAGAAATAAAATAAAAAAGTAATCTTATCAATCTTTTCTAATGACAAACAAAATTCCATTTTCACGGTATCAATGACTATACCCAGAAATTCCAAACAATTACAGGGGGAAACCGTCTTCTCTTCTGCTATTGGGATACCAACAAACAATACACAAACTTCCAAAAATTTAAACAATAACTATGAACATAGACTAGAACTACAATAACCAATAAACAAAAAATGTTCTAGTAACTCCCATCAAACTGGAAACCTAATGAGTTAAATCCTGACGGCCTAACTGGCAATAAGCGAAACGCTGACTTTACATCCGCCTTAGCCAGGAAAGCCCTATTCCCAAAATGCCTCACCAAAGCCAATGCATCATCAAATGACGCATATTCCACACAGGACTTAGACTTATCCACCTTGTCATTAAGTGAGCTTTTTTCTGGAAACGACAGATGGTGTATAAGTCTAATTTCCCCCGGTTCCTTTTTGGGAACTACTCCCAATGGTGAAATAGGGAAATTAACAAAGGGAGGATTAACAAAGGGACCAGCTATTCTACCTAGATCTAATTCTTTAACTAACTTACTTTTGACTACCTCTTTAAATAAAATAACCGATTTCATATAATCTACCCAGAAGCAACCCTCACCCAAAAATTCAGGTACTATGAAACCAAAATGAAAACCTTCAAAAATGTATTTAGCCATCGTTTGATCAGGGTACTGACTTAACCATGGTAGCATTTCTAAAAGCCCCCCTTCCCACTGGCAACATATCCTTGTTTCTACCCCTGCAGCATTTCTCCCATTTAACCAGTCCTCACTGGTAGCAGCATAACCCTCTTTTCACCCATCCCCCACTGCTAGAATATTTCTCTTTCCACACCCCCTGAAGTACCTCCTTCTGTGTTTCTGTCTGCCTGTTGCCAATGAAAAAAAACCAGTTGCTGAAAATTGTCATGAACTTGACGTATAGTATATGCAGACCACAGTAATGATGGCGGTCTTGATGACAGATACAGAATATGTATTCTGAAGACCTTTCGCTTCTGTTATATGAGATACCAAAAGGGAACTGCCCAGAGGTGAGGCCGGGAGAGAGTACAAGACAGTCCACACTGCAATCATTTAGAATAAAGTACCAAATCGGCAGGCAGAAGAGTGGTCAAAAATGAGCAAAGGTCAGGGCAGGCAGCAAGCAATCATAGTCATATGACAGGCCAGTGGGTCAGGGCAGGCAGAAAACAATCATAGTCATATAACAGGCCAATGGGTCAGGGGAGGCAGCAAACAAACATAGTCCAAAAAAACAGGCCGAGATCAGGGCAGGCAGCAGGCAAAAAACGTCATCCATTAGTCAAGCCAAGGTCAAAACCGAATAGTAAATCCGAATATTAGCTGTGTGCTCAGACGGTACTCGCACACTGCAGGGGGCGCCACCACTACCATTTCTTGCAGCAGAAGGAGATTTTCCCGTGATATTCTCTGAAGTGGTAGATGACATCACGGGTAAAGGTGTACCTGACATATTCTCCCTCATGAGTCACATAGGACCTCCGATCATCCACCAATGGTCTAGTCAGCATGGCTATCATGATCTTCCGAGACTTATAAACGACAGGGATCCATTGTGGGACGTTAGTCAGCTGTCTCGCAGTGACCTTAATGTGCAGTGGTAGTGCGTAAGGCGCACTGCAGACTCTATATGTTACTTTTGCTGCTGGTCCTCTCTGGGTTGGTATCTCACAGGCAGATGGTTTCCTGGTCAATGAGGGATGGGTCTGTTCCTCAACCTGTGTTATGGTGGGCTCTGGTACCTGATGTTCCAATATCTCTACCTCTGCCACACAGGTGTTATCGGCAGTTGGTCGTGCTGGTGGTAGCGGTGGTCCACCCTGCAGCCTAAGGTATCGGCCAGGTTCCTGTCTAGGTGTTGCAAACAGTGTTGTAAAATCTGGCATGATACCTTCTAATCCAGCTGTAAGGCGTCCAAAATAGCCGATGGGTTTTGGCTTCTAGCTGTACTGGGTCCTCCGGGAACGATGGAGATGTCTTTGGGGCTGGAGTTTTCCTCCAGCCCCCATAGCAGCCAATTAGAATAAATAAATAATTCATTAACCATTAAATCAGTCCATTTAACCATTAAAACCACAATCCACTTAGCTGTAGCTGAGTGATAAACCCCACTAATAAAGCATGCAACATGAATTAAAAAAAAATTTGAGGTAGGGCGGGCGCAGATCAAGGTCCTCTTCAAACTGGCCCCTAGCACAGCCAAATGCCGCATTATAAAGGTGTCAGTTTCCCGCCGCCACCCGCCACAACAAATCAGGTCCTGGACTTCTCCCCCAGCAACTAATGACAGCCAATCAGGAGAGACCTGGACACTTCACCTAGGACCGCTTCAATCCAGATCCAACCGGTCTTCTTTACTCAGGTAAAATTCCTCCTGAGGTAGATTTTACCTGATAAAATACAAAAGGACGGGGGGGGGGAGAAGATAGACACAAATACCCCAAAACATATATCTAAAACCTTAAAGGTGTATGTGCCCCCATGCTGGGCGCTCTGGGGGGCCTATACATGGAGGCACACTACACCCATCAAACGACAGAATAAGTTACATAACTAAATTATTAAATAAAATCCAACAGACTCCAAGTGTGGAATGAAAAGACCGCAATGCTTTATTATGAGTTACCCATTAAATTACCATAACATCCATTACTCACTCAATAAATTAGAATAAATAAATAATTAATTAACCATTAAATCAGTCCATTTTATTATTAAAACCCCAATCCACTCAGCTGTAGCTGAGTGATAAACCCCACACGCCAAGCCTTAAAAAGGCGAGGCCCCCCCACAAGCATTGCAGCCCTTTCTCAATGGCGCCCTGCAATCCTAAATTAAAAATATCAACCCCAATTTCCGACAGGTGCACGTTATCAGACCTGAAAAGACCTAAAACCTAGCCTTCCAGATCAACGTGCCTGTAAGACATTCCGCCAAGCAATAGCATGAATTTTTCCATGGCTCTATTAATCCTTTTACGGATCTTTTTAAAAAACAAATTTTCTTTTAACGACCAAACTAAGTAAGGCACTATCTCAGAAAAAAACTAAACAGTGTCTGGCAACATGCATCTCAACAGCGACAAATCTCTTTTAATTTCCCATAATAGCATACATGTTTTAACTTTACCCAAATCATTCGCGCCCACATGTAAAACCAAAATGTTAGGACGAGGCCATTTTACGTATAAATTCAGAATTTCACGCAAAACACTGCTACAGCCCATCCCTCTAATGCCCCGCCAAAACACATGTAACGATGAGCAATCAAAAGATAAGTTCTCAGTGTATGTTCTCTTGTCTGCTCTCTTCTGTGCCCAGAACACATACGAATGGCCAATAATCCAAACAATTACATGACTTCCTAAGAAAATATAAAATAATTTAGCCTGGTAATATTAAATCCGGTCTAACATATAATCTAGCTCTATGAGAATCCCAACGCCCTATCCTTCTAATAACTGCTTCATCTAACCCGCACCTAGCTGCCTCAGTTGCTGCACCAATTCTAAAAGATGGCGAAGAAATTTTGAAAACGCTCAGACCAAAATCAGACAAACACTTCTTAAGAACTGAACAAAACTGAAACTTAGTCAGAGGAGAACCTTTCTTATGCATTAGAAAAGGACCAGGCCCAGAAGGACAAACTGAAAGCCAAGCACAGACCAATTTAACTGAACAAAGTGTAGAACCAGACCAAGCATTTAACCTTATAATTCTACCCCTCCCAAATTGATCCATTTTAGAACGCTTCAAAAAGATTTCAACAAAACCATCCTTTAAAACAACCTCATCAACTTCTAAGCCAGAAGACACTGAACGACTGGCAGAAACTAATTCACCAATCCGTAACACTGCAAAAAAGGCCAGAACAAAACTTGTACGAAAAAGCAACACTTCAAATGAATCCAAACAAACAGAAGGCAAAATTTCATATAAACTCCTCAACAATTCAACAGATATCGGTCTCCTATTATCAATACCTGAGAAACTCCTATGATAACTTTTTAGCATCTGTTTAATAGGAAAATAAGCTGACAGCGGTTTTCTACCAAACAACTTCAGAAAAAAACGAGATTCCTGCAACAGTCCTAGCAACTGACGAAAAAGACATGTTTTTATGAAAAAGACTAGCAATAAATAACATACCACAACCAAGATCATCAACTTCACTGGACAATGCATTAGAAAATAATATCCAATCCCACCATGCAGCTGCGTAAGCAGCCCATGTTCTTTGCGCAACCGACTGTTTGATAGACTCCGAAATCAATCCCAAATTCGATCCCATAGATGGCGAGGGCACGGCAATCCCTCCAAATCCACTTCTGGTGCTAACTCCCGAAATTTGACAAACTGGAAACGAGATAGAAAATCCGCTAAGACATTGTATTTACCTTGAACATATTTAGCTTTAACCCAAATATTAAGTTCCATACAGAATAAAACATAACTTCTCAGTAATTTAACTACTATCTCGCACTTAGACGATAGCGTATTAATCGCGAATACTACACCTTTATTATCAGTGTTGAACAAAATCCTTCTATTTTTAAAATAACCTCCCCATAGAACAATTGAGACAAGGACAGGAAAAAATTCTGGAAGAACAATATTACGCATTATTCCGTTATTAATCCATGAAGCCAGCCAAACCTCTTCCGACCATTTACTATCCCAATATGCACCGTAAGCACAACTCCCTGCTGCGTCTGTAACTAATCCCAGGGCTTCAGTTTCTGCAAACTCCTCTTGCCAACAACAAGCTCTATTATAATTTTCTAAAAATTCCAACCAGATGGCCATATTATCTTTTAAACTTCGACTTAACCTAATATGCGAACTAGGAGATTTAAGACCTCTAGTCGCAAAGTATAGACGCTTGGAAAAAACCCTTCCCTTTGAAATAATACTGCACGCGAAATTCAATGAACCTAATAGCGACTGCAACTCTTTCAATGTGCATTTTTTTTCCTTATTAAAGAAATAAAAAAAAAAGTAATCTTATCAATCTTTTCTAATGACAAACGAAATTCCATATTCACGGTATCAATGACTATACCCAGAAATTCCAAACAAGTACAGGGGGAAACCGTCTTTTCTTCTGCTATTGGGATACCAACAAACAATACACAAGCTTCCAAAAATTTAAACAATAACTCTGAACATAGACTAGAACTACAATAACCAATAAACAAAAAATCTTCTAGTAACTCCCATCAAACTGGAAACCTAATGAGTTAAATCCTGACGGCCTAACTGGCAATAAGCGAAACGCTGACTTTACATCCGCCTTAGCCAGGAAAGCCCTATTCCCAAAATGCCTCACCAAAGCCAATGCATCATCAAATGACGCATATTCCACACAGGACTTAGACTTATCCACCTTGTCATTAAGTGAGCTTTTTTCTGGAAACGACAGATGGTGTATAAGTCTAATTTCCCCCGGTTCCTTTTTGGGAACTACTCCCAATGGTGAAATAGGGAAATTAACAAAAGGAGGATTAACAAAGGGACCAGCTATTCTACCTAGATCTAATTCTTTAACTAACTTACTTTTGACTACCTCTTTAAATAAAACAACCGATTTCATATAATCTACCCAGAAGCAACCCTCACCCAAAAATTCAGGTACTATGAAACCAAAATGAAAACCTTCAAAAATGTATTTAGCCATCGTTTGATCGGGGTACTGACTTAACCATGGTAGCATTTCTAAAAGCCCCCCTTCCCACTGGCAACATATCCTTGTTTCTACCCCTGCAGCATTTCTCCCATTTAACCAGTCCTCACTGGTAGCAGCATAACCCTCTTTTCACCCATCCCCCACTGCTAGAATATTTCTCTTTCCACACCCCCTGAAGTACCTCCTTCTGTGTTTCTGTCTGCCTGTTGCCAATGAAAAAAAACCAGTTGCTGCAAATTGTCATGAACTTGACGTATAGTATATGCAGACCACAGTAATGATGGCGGTCTTGATGACAGATACAGAATATGTATTCTGAAGACCTTTCGCTTCTGTTATATGAGATACCAAAAGGGAACTGCCCAGAGGTGAGGCCGGGAGAGAGTACAAGACAGTCCACACTGCAATCATTTAGAATAAAGTACCAAATTGGCAGGCAGAAGAGTGGTCAAAAATGAGCAAAGGTCAGGGCAGGCAGCAAGCAATCATAGTCATATGACAGGCCAGTGGGTCAGGGCAGGCAGAAAACAATCATAGTCATATAACAGGCCAATGGGTCAGGGGAGGCAGCAAACAAACATAGTCCAAAAAAACAGGCCGAGATCAGGGCAGGCAGCAGGCAAAAAACGTCATCCATTAGTCAAGCCAAGGTCAAAACTGAATAGTAAATCCGAATATTAGCTGTGTGCTCAGACGGTACTCACACACTGCAGGGGGCGCCACCACTACCATTTCTTGCAGCAGAAGGAGATTTTCCCGTGATATTCTCTGAAGTGGTAGATGACATCACGGGTAAAGGTGTACCTGACATATTCTCCCTCATGAGTCACATAGGACCTCCGATCATCCACCAATGGTCTAGTCAGCATGGCTATCATGATCTTCCGAGACTTATAACCGACAGGGATCCATTGTGGGACGTTAGTCAGCTGTCTCGCAGTGACCTTAATGTGAGGTGGTAGGGCGTAAGGCGCACTGCAGACTATATGTTACTTTTGCTGCTGGTCCTCTCTGGGTTGGTATCTCACAGGCAGATGGTTTCCTGGTCAATGAGGGATGGGTCTGTTCCTCAACCTGTGTTATGGTGGGCTCTGGTACCTGATGTTCCAATATCTCTACCTCTGCCACACAGGTGTTTTCGGCAGTTGGTCGTGCTGGTGGTAGCGGTGGTCCACCCTGCAGCCTAAGGTATCGGCCAGGTTCCTGTCTAGGTGTTGCAAACAGTGTTGTAAAATCTGGCATGATACCTTCTAATCCAGCTGTAGAGGTCCAAAATAGCCGATGGGTTTTGGCTTCTAGCTGTACTGGGGCCTCCGGGAACGATGGAGATGTCTCTGGGGCTGGAGTTTTCCTCCAGCCCCCGTAGCAGCCAATTAGAATAAATTAATAATTCATTAACCATTAAATTAGTCCATTTAACCATTAAAACCACAATCCACTCAGCTGTAGCTGAGTGATAAACCCCACTAATAAAGCATGCAACATGAATTAAAAAATTGTTTAGAGGGAGGGCGGGCGCAGATCAAGGTCCTCTTCAAACTGGCCCCTAGCACAGCCAAATGCCGCATTATAAAGGTGTCAGTTTCCCGCCGCCACCCGCCACAACAAATCAGGATCCTGGATTTATCCCCCAGCAACTAATGACAGCCAATCAGGAGAGACCTGGACACTTCACCTAGGACCGCTTCAATCCAGATCCAACCGGTCTTCTTTACTCAGTTAAAATTCCTCCTGAGGTAGATTTTACCTGATAAAATACAAAAGGACGGGGGGGGGGGGGGGGGGGGGGGAGAAGATAGACACAAATACCCCAAAACATATATCTAAAACCTTAAAGGTGTATGTGCCCCCATGTGTCCCCCAAGCTGGGCGCTCTGGGGGGCCTATACATGGAGGCACCCATCAAACAACAGAATAAGTTACATAACTAAATTATTAAATAAAATTCAACAGACTCCAAGTGTGGAATGAAAAGACCGCAATGCTTTATTATGAGTTACCCATTAAATTACCATAACATCCATTACTCACTCAATAAATTAGAATAAATAAATAATTAATTAACCATTAAATCAGTCCATTTTATTATTAAAACCCCAATCCACTCAGCTGTAGCTGAGTGATAAACCCCACACGCCAAGCCTTAAAAAGGCGAGGCCCCCCCACAAGCATTGCAGCCCTTTCTCAATGGCGCCCTGCAATCCTAAATTAAAAATATCAACCCCAATTTCCGACAGGTGCACGTTATCAGACCTGAAAAGACCTAAAACTTAGCCTTCCAGATGAACGTGCCTTTAAGACATTCCGCCAAGCAATGGCATGAACTTTTCCATGGCTCTATTAATCCTTTTACGGATCTTTTTAAAAAACAAATTTTCTTTTAACGACCAAACTAAGTAAGGCACTATCTCAGAAAAAAACTAAACAGTGTCTGGCAACATGCATCTCAACAGCGACAAATCTCTTTTAATTTCCCATAATAGCATACATGTTTTAACTTTACCCAAATCATTCGCGCCCACATGTAAAACCAAAATGTTAGGACGAGGCCATTTTACGTATAAATTCAGAATTTCACGCAAAACACTGCTACAGCCCATCCCTCTAATGCCCCGCCAAAACACATGTAACGATGAGCAATCAAAAGATAAGTTCTCAGTGTATGTTCTCTTGTCTGCTCTCTTCTGTGCCCAGAACACATACGAATGGCCAATAAACCAAATAATTACATGACTTCCTAAGAAAATAAAAAATAATTTAGTCTGGTAATATTAAATCCGGTCTAACATATAATCTAGCTCTATGAGAATCCCAACGCCCTATCCTTCTAATAACTGCTTCATCTAACCCGCACCTAGCTGCCTCAGTTGCTGCACCAATTCTAAAAGATGGCGAAGAAATTTTGAAAATGCTCAGACCAAAATCAGACAAACACTTCTTAAGAACTGAACAAAACTGAAACTTAGTCAGAGGAGAACCTTTCTTATGCATTAGAAAAGGACCAGGCCCAGAAGGACAAACTGAAAGCCAAGCACAGACCAATTTAACTGAACAAAGTGTAGAACCAGACCAAGCATTTAACCTTATAATTCTACCCCTCCCAAATTGATCCATTTTAGAACGCTTCAAAAAGATTTCAACAAAACCATCCTTTAAAACAACCTCATCAACTTCTAAGCCAGAAGACACTGAACGACTGGCAGAAACTAATTCACCAATCCGTAACACTGCAAAAAAGGCCAGAACAAAACTTGTACGAAAAAGCAACACTTCAAATGAATCCAAACAAACAGAAGGCAAAATTTCATATAAACTCCTCAACAATTCAACAGATATCGGTCTCCTATTATCAATACCTGAGAAACTCCTATGATAACTTTTTAGCATCTGTTTAATAGGAAAATAAGCTGACAGCGGTTTTCTACCAAACAACTTCAGAAAAAAACGAGATTCCTGCAACAGTCCTAGCAACTGACGAAAAAGACATGTTTTTATGAAAAAGACTAGCAATAAATAACATACCACAACCAAGATCATCAACTTCACTGGACAATGCATTAGAAAATAATATCCAATCCCACCATGCAGCTGCGTAAGCAGCCCATGTTCTTTGCGCAACCGACTGTTTGATAGACTCCGAAATCAATCCCAAATTCGATCCCATAGATGGCGAGGGCACGGCAATCCCTCCAAATCCACTTCTGGTGCTAACTCCCGAAATTTGACAAACTGGAAACGAGATAGAAAATCCGCTAAGACATTGTATTTACCTTGAACATATTTAGCTTTAACCCAAATATTAAGTTCCATACAGAATAAAACATAACTTCTCAGTAATTTAACTACTATCTCGCACTTAGACGATAGCGTATTAATCGCGAATACTACACCTTTATTATCAGTGTTGAACAAAATCCTTCTATTTTTAAAATAACCTCCCCATAGAACAATTGAGACAAGGACAGGAAAAAATTCTGGAAGAACAATATTACGCATTATTCCGTTATTAATCCATGAAGCCAGCCAAACCTCTTCCGACCATTTACTATCCCAATATGCACCGTAAGCACAACTCCCTGCTGCGTCTGTAACTAATCCCAGGGCTTCAGCTTCTGCAAACTCCTCTTGCCAACAACAAGCTCTATTATAATTTTCTAAAAATTCCAACCAGATGGCCATATTATCTTTTAAACTTCGACTTAACCTAATATGCGAACTAGGAGATTTAAGACCTCTAGTCGCAAAGTATAGACGCTTGGAAAAAACCCTTCCCTTTGAAATAATACTGCACGCGAAATTCAATGAACCTAATAGCGACTGCAACTCTTTCAATGTGCATTTTTTTTCCTTATTAAAGAAATAAAAAAAAAAGTAATCTTATCAATCTTTTCTAATGACAAACGAAATTCCATATTCACGGTATCAATGACTATACCCAGAAATTCCAAACAAGTACAGGGGGAAACCGTCTTTTCTTCTGCTATTGGGATACCAACAAACAATACACAAGCTTCCAAAAATTTTAACAATAACTCTGAACATAGACTAGAACTACAATAACCAATAAACAAAAAATCTTCTAGTAACTCCCATCAAACTGGAAACCTAATGAGTTAAATCCTGACGGCCTAACTGGCAATAAGCGAAACGCTGACTTTACATCCGCCTTAGCCAGGAAAGCCCTATTCCCAAAATGCCTCACCAAAGCCAATGCATCATCAAATGACGCATATTCCACACAGGACTTAGACTTATCCACCTTGTCATTAAGTGAGCTTTTTTCTGGAAACGACAGATGGTGTATAAGTCTAATTTCCCCCGGTTCCTTTTTGGGAACTACTCCCAATGGTGAAATAGGGAAATTAACAAAAGGAGGATTAACAAAGGGACCAGCTATTCTACCTAGATCTAATTCTTTAACTAACTTACTTTTGACTAACTCTTTAAATAAAACAACCGATTTCATATAATCTACCCAGAAGCAACCCTCACCCAAAAATTCAGGTACTATGAAACCAAAATGAAAACCTTCAAAAATGTATTTAGCCATCGTTTGATCGGGGTACTGACTTAACCATGGTAGCATTTCTAAAAGCCCCCCTTCCCACTGGCAACATATCCTTGTTTCTACCCCTGCAGCATTTCTCCCATTTAACCAGTCCTCACTGGTAGCAGCATAACCCTCTTTTCACCCATCCCCCACTGCTAGAATATTTCTCTTTCCACACCCCCTGAAGTACCTCCTTCTGTGTTTCTGTCTGCCTGTTGCCAATGAAAAAAAACCAGTTGCTGCAAATTGTCATGAACTTGACGTATAGTATATGCAGACCACAGTAATGATGGCGGTCTTGATGACAGATACAGAATATGTATTCTGAAGACCTTTCGCTTCTGTTATATGAGATACCAAAAGGGAACTGCCCAGAGGTGAGGCCGGGAGAGAGTACAAGACAGTCCACACTGCAATCATTTAGAATAAAGTACCAAATTGGCAGGCAGAAGAGTGGTCAAAAATGAGCAAAGGTCAGGGCAGGCAGCAAGCAATCATAGTCATATGACAGGCCAGTGGGTCAGGGCAGGCAGAAAACAATCATAGTCATATAACAGGCCAATGGGTCAGGGGAGGCAGCAAACAAACATAGTCCAAAAAAACAGGCCGAGATCAGGGCAGGCAGCAGGCAAAAAACGTCATCCATTAGTCAAGCCAAGGTCAAAACCGAATAGTAAATCCGAATATTAGCTGTGTGCTCAGACGGTACTCACACACTGCAGGGGGCGCCACCACTACCATTTCTTGCAGCAGAAGGAGATTTTCCCGTGATATTCTCTGAAGTGGTAGATGACATCACGGGTAAAGGTGTACCTGACATATTCTCCCTCATGAGTCACATAGGACCTCCGATCATCCACCAATGGTCTAGTCAGCATGGCTATCATGATCTTCCGAGACTTATAACCGACAGGGATCCATTGTGGGACGTTAGTCAGCTGTCTCGCAGTGACCTTAATGTGCGGTGGTAGGGCGTAAGGCGCACTGCAGACTATATGTTACTTTTGCTGCTGGTCCTCTCTGGGTTGGTATCTCACAGGCAGATGGTTTCCTGGTCAATGAGGGATGGGTCTGTTCCTCAACCTGTGTTATGGTGGGCTCTGGTACCTGATGTTCCAATATCTCTACCTCTGCCACACAGGTGTTTTCGGCAGTTGGTCGTGCTGGTGGTAGCGGTGGTCCACCCTGCAGCCTAAGGTATCGGCCAGGTTCCTGTCTAGGTGTTGCAAACAGTGTTGTAAAATCTGGCATGATACCTTCTAATCCAGCTGTAGAGGTCCAAAATAGCCGATGGGTTTTGGCTTCTAGCTGTACTGGGGCCTCCGGGAACGATGGAGATGTCTCTGGGGCTGGAGTTTTCCTCCAGCCCCCGTAGCAGCCAATTAGAATAAATTAATAATTCATTAACCATTAAATTAGTCCATTTAACCATTAAAACCACAATCCACTCAGCTGTAGCTGAGTGATAAACCCCACTAATAAAGCATGCAACATGAATTAAAAAATTGTTTAGAGGGAGGGCGGGCGCAGATCAAGGTCCTCTTCAAACTGGCCCCTAGCACAGCCAAATGCCGCATTATAAAGGTGTCAGTTTCCCGCCGCCACCCGCCACAACAAATCAGGATCCTGGATTTATCCCCCAGCAACTAATGACAGCCAATCAGGAGAGACCTGGACACTTCACCTAGGACCGCTTCAATCCAGATCCAACCGGTCTTCTTTACTCAGTTAAAATTCCTCCTGAGGTAGATTTTACCTGATAAAATACAAAAGGACGGGGGGGGGGGGGGGAGAAGATAGACACAAATACCCCAAAACATATATCTAAAACCTTAAAGGTGTATGTGCCCCCATGTGTCCCCCAAGCTGGGCGCTCTGGGGGGCCTATACATGGAGGCACCCATCAAACAACAGAATAAGTTACATAACTAAATTATTAAATAAAATTCAACAGACTCCAAGTGTGGAATGAAAAGACCGCAATGCTTTATTATGAGTTACCCATTAAATTACCATAACATCCATTACTCACTCAATAAATTAGAATAAATAAATAATTAATTAACCATTAAATCAGTCCATTTTATTATTAAAACCCCAATCCACTCAGCTGTAGCTGAGTGATAAACCCCACACGCCAAGCCTTAAAAAGGCGAGGCCCCCCCCACAAGCATTGCAGCCCTTTCTCAATGGCGCCCTGCAATCCTAAATTAAAAATATCAACCCCAATTTCCGACAGGTGCACGTTATCAGACCTGAAAAGACCTAAAACTTAGCCTTCCAGATCAACGTGCCTTTAAGACATTCCGCCAAGCAATGGCATGAACTTTTCCATGGCTCTATTAATCCTTTTACGGATCTTTTTAAAAAACAAATTTTCTTTTAACGACCAAACTAAGTAAGGCACTATCTCAGAAAAAAACTAAACAGTGTCTGGCAACATGCATCTCAACAGCGACAAATCTCTTTTAATTTCCCATAATAGCATACATGTTTTAACTTTACCCAAATCATTCGCGCCCACATGTAAAACCAAAATGTTAGGACGAGGCCATTTTACGTATAAATTCAGAATTTCACGCAAAACACTGCTACAGCCCATCCCTCTAATGCCCCGCCAAAACACATGTAACGATGAGCAATCAAAAGATAAGTTCTCAGTGTATGTTCTCTTGTCTGCTCTCTTCTGTGCCCAGAACACATACGAATGGCCAATAAACCAAATAATTACATGACTTCCTAAGAAAATAAAAAATAATTTAGTCTGGTAATATTAAATCCGGTCTAACATATAATCTAGCTCTATGAGAATCCCAACGCCCTATCCTTCTAATAACTGCTTCATCTAACCCGCACCTAGCTGCCTCAGTTGCTGCACCAATTCTAAAAGATGGCGAAGAAATTTTGAAAATGCTCAGACCAAAATCAGACAAACACTTCTTAAGAACTGAACAAAACTGAAACTTAGTCAGAGGAGAACCTTTCTTATGCATTAGAAAAGGACCAGGCCCAGAAGGACAAACTGAAAGCCAAGCACAGACCAATTTAACTGAACAAAGTGTAGAACCAGACCAAGCATTTAACCTTATAATTCTACCCCTCCCAAATTGATCCATTTTAGAACGCTTCAAAAAGATTTCAACAAAACCATCCTTTAAAACAACCTCATCAACTTCTAAGCCAGAAGACACTGAACGACTGGCAGAAACTAATTCACCAATCCGTAACACTGCAAAAAAGGCCAGAACAAAACTTGTACGAAAAAGCAACACTTCAAATGAATCCAAACAAACAGAAGGCAAAATTTCATATAAACTCCTCAACAATTCAACAGATATCGGTCTCCTATTATCAATACCTGAGAAACTCCTACGATAACCTTTTAGCATCTGTTTAATAGGAAAAGCTGACAGCCTTTTTCTACCAAACAACTTCAGAAAAAAACGAGATTCCTGCAACAGTCCTAGCAACTGACGAAAAAGACATGTTTTTATGAAAAAGACTAGCAATAAATAAGATACCACAACCAAGATCATCAACTTCACTGGACAATGCATTAGAAAATAATATCCAATCCCATCGATATACCCTATTTAGGCGATAATCTTCCGTGTCTCGCAGGAATTTACTGCGTTTCGTGCTTTCCACGTCTTTTCAATGTTGTGCCAGTGTGGCATTGATCTTTTCTTGTACTTTTGAGTATTCCTCTGGCGTCAGAATCACTTGGAGCTGATTCTCTGTCGTTTTAATTAAATCTTGTGTTTCCGTTATTGCTTTTTGTAAAAAAAAGTCAAGGTAAGTGTCATAATATTGAAGGAGCATTTATTCAGGATTTGCTCGAACTTGCTACAATATTCTTTATTATCTTTGAAGAATGTCGGTCTGGTTCGTATCCGTAGACCCCGTGGGATCCGTTTCACCTTCAGGTATTCTGCCATCGTTACACAGTGTAACTCAAAACTGAGCAGTTTTCTGGACTCGCGTTCTAGGTCCCTTGTTTTAAACTTAGAGCTCGGAGTTTGGAGGAAATCACTCGAGAGAGTTACTTTTGACAAGATGGTGTTTACTTCTTCATCTTGAAATGAGAGAGATTCACTTGACACGTTCTCTTTCAACAGGTGCTGATCCAAGTTAGGGAAGATCAATCTTATTGAAACCTTGTCGCACTCTGTTCTGGTTCGCTTGGAGTAGGGTTCCCGCCCCAATTATCAATGAAGAAAAAAGACTCCAGCGTGATTACGATAATCTTGATTGCTTTTTATTGTATAGTTATTGCGGCTTAAATGCTACGTTTCGGCCATGTGGCCTTCTTCACACTGCCGTAAACATAAGATATATCATTTTAGTATACTTTTTATATCATAAAGGGAACATGTAATCATAACTGAACATATAAGTATATGTGCATATCCTAGTATTCCATCTAGGTACATTTCACATTTAGTTCATCTCAAACATATCTGTTCATCACAAAAAATTAATTCATCACAAAAAAGGGAGGGGATCTCAAAAACAAGAGACCCAGTGTTATGTTCCGGAATGATCGTCTTGTAGTATTATCCAGAAATTACATAAATTCATTTCTGTCATTTGTAAGTCTCTTCAAAGTTGACAGTCATGGTACCGCAATCAATCTGGTTGTTAACAAATCTCATTCCCATCCGGATCACATTCCCATCCGGATCATAATGTTATCAGTACATTAATGTGTTAATTAAGGAAAGAAAATTGGCTTCATTATAGCACATGCAGGGAATATCAATATGGTATGCTATAAGTTATATTATTGAGGTCAAGGAGACCTACCGGCATCCGGAACTCACTTACCCAATGCCGCTGGTGAAGGAGGGAGATCAAGCGCAATGTGGAGATAAATTTGCGGAGATACCGCTAGTGAGGACAGCGCTGAGTGCATTAGATAGATCCTGTTATTTGAAGGCAGCCCGCGTCTCTGCCATGTGTGTATCACTTCCGGTATCGGCCGCTTAAACCGGAAGTGAGGTAATCGGTGAACCGCACGTGGAACGCATCGGAGACTTCCGGTAGCGGCCGTCCATACCGGAAGTGAGGTAACCAGTGGAACGCACACACGTGACCCATGGAACGCTGGAACGCACCCTGAGGATCCATGGGACGCCCCAGAGGATGCTAACGTCAGTAAATATAAAGCTAGTAGGAATACATGGAAAATGAGAAGGATATATGAAAAGGATATATCATATCCATTTGTGGCCACAAGGAAGAGGGAAACTATGAATAAAGTTAGAAGGAAATCAGATAAAATGGAAGAGAGAAAAGATTGGTGGGAAGAATGATTAGTAAGAGGATAAGAAGACGAAAAATGGGAGGAAGGACTAAAGGGGAAAGAAAAGGGTACTTATAGATCAGTGTCAAAGGATACTATGCGGCATTAGGGGGGGTCCCGGATCGTCAATAAGCCTGTAAAGGAAACAGAAATAAATGTTATTGTAATTTAGACTTGATATAACAAATTAAGTTATAATAGGCTTTGAATTTCATATTCTCTGTTTAACCCTTTGAGCTCTAGGCTTTCCAATTTATGGATCCAAAACGCCTCTCTTAATTTGAGACGTTTGACTCTATCTCCTCCGCGTCTGGATGCTGGAACATGTTCGATAACTTGAAATTTTAATTGGGAGACAGTTATTTCTCCGTACACAAAAGAAAGGCACTTTCCCGTGCCTCCACTGTATTCAGTGTTCCCATGTACTGAAAGGGGCCAACATTAGCCATCCACAAACAGGCAAATTACTCCCCATTCACGATTTCTTTAGCTGTGATTCAGACTTTGTCATTTATCTTCTAAAATGCCCATGTGGCCTCGTGTATGTGGGAGAAACCACATAAACCATCAGAAACAGAATCTGCCAGCATAAGTCAAACATTAGGAAACAGAATTTATTACTTCCAGTTCCCTGGCATTTCCATCAGGCAACACATAATATCTCCCAATCAAAATTTCAAGTTATCGAACATGTTCCAGCATCCAGACGCGGAGGAGATAGAGTCAAATGTCTCAAATTAAGAGAGGTCGTTTTGGATCCATAAATTGGAAAGCCTAGAGCCCAAAGGGTTAAACAGAGAATATGATATTCAAAGCCTATTATAACTTAATTTGTTATATCAAGTCTAAATTACAATAACATTTTTTTCTGTTTCCTTTACAGGCTTATTGACGATCCGGGACCCCCCCTAATGCCGCATAGTATCCTTTGACACTGATCTATATGTACCCTTTTCTTTCCCCTTTAGTCCTTCCTCCCATTTTTCGTCTTCTTATCCTCTTACTAATTATTCTTCCCAACCAATCTTTTCTCTCTTCCATTTTATCTGATTTCCTTCTAACTTTTTTCATAGTTTCCCTCTTCCTTGTGGCCACAAATGGATATGATATATCCTTTTCATATATCCTTCTCATTTTCCATGTATTCCTACTAGCTTTATATTTACTGACGTTAGCATCCTCTGGTGCGTCCCATGGATCCTGAGGGTGCGTTCCATGGGTCACGTGTGTGCGTTCCACCGGCTACCTCACTTCCGGTATGGACGGCCGCTACTGGAAGTCTCTGATGCGTTCCACGTGCGGTTCACCGATTACCTCACTTCCGGTTTAAGCGGCCGATACCGGAAGTGATACACACATGGCAGAGACGCGGGCTGCCTTCAAATAACAGGATCTATCTTCTGCACTCAGCGCTGTCTTCACTAGCGGTATCTCCGCAAATTTATCTCCACATTGCGCTTGATCTCCCTCCTTCACCAGCGGCATTGGGTAAGTGAGTTCCAGACGCTGGTAGGTCTCCTCGACCTCAATAATATAACTTATAGCATACCATATTGATATTCCCTGCATGTGCTATAATTAAGCCAATTTTCTTTCCTTAATTAACACATTAATGTACTGATAACATTATGATCCGGATGGGAATGTGATCCGGATGGGAATGAGATTTGTTAACAACCAGATTGATTGCGGTACCATGACTGTCAACTTTGAAGAGACTTACAAATGACAGCAATGAATTTATGTAATTTCTGGATAATACTACAAGACGATCATTCCGGAACATAACACTGGGTCTCTTGTTTTTGAGATCCCCTCCCTTTTTTGTGATGAACAGATATGTTTGAGATGAACCGAATCTTGAACTAAATGTGAAATGTACCTAGATGGAATACTAGGATATGCACATATGCTTATATGTTCAGTTATGATTATATGTTCCCTTTATGATATGAAATGTATACTAAAATGATATATCTTATGTTTACGGCAGTGTGAAGAAGGCCACATGGCCGAAACGTAACATTTAAGCCGCAATAACTATACAATAAAAAGCAATCTAGATTATCGTAATCACGCTGGAGTCTTTTTTCTTCATTGATAATTGGGGCGGGAACCCTACTCCAAGCGAACCAGAACAGAGTGCGACAAGGTTTCAATAAGGTTGCCCCATTCCAGTTATGACTTTAGTTGCCCTCCTCTGAAAACTCTTCAGAGTGGCTATGTCTGCCAGAACTGTACACAGTACTCCATGTGTGGTCTGACTAGCGATTTGTAAAGTGGTAGGACTACGTTCTTATCACGGGCATCTTTCCTCTTTTTGATGCAACCCATTATCTTATTGGCCTTGGCAGCAGCTGCCTGACACTGTTTTTTGCAGCTTAGTTTGCTGTTTATTAAAATTCCTAGATCCTTTTCCATGTCAGTGTTAGGCCTCATGCACATGACCGTTGTGTGCATCCGTGGCCGAAGTGTCGCTTTCCGTTTTTTTTTCGCGGATCCATTGAGTTTCAATGAGTCCGTGGAAAAATCTGAAAATGCACCGTTTTGCAGCCGCATCCGTGATCCGTGTTTCCTGTCCGTCAAAAAAATACCTGTCCTATTTTTTTGACGGACAACGGTTCACGGACCCATTCAAGTCAATGGGTCCGTGAAAAAACACTTATGCACACAAGATTGGCATCCGCGTCCGTGGACCGTGGCCGTAGGCTACTTTCACACAGATGGATCCGCAGATCCGTCTGCATAAAAGCACATCCGACAGTATATTCTAACACAGAGGCGTTCCCATAGTGATGGGGACGCTTCTAGTTAGAATATACTTTGAACTGTGTACATGACTGCCCCCTGCTGCCTGGCAGCACCCAATCTCTTACAGGGGGCTGTGATCCGCACAATTAACCCCTCAGGTGCTGCACCTGAAGGGGTTAATTGTGTGTATCATAGGCCCCTGTAAGAGATCATGTGCTGCCAGGCAGGAGGGGGCACACCCCCTCCCTCCCCAGTTTTAAATTCATTGGTGGCCAGTGGGCCCCCCCTCCCTCCCTTGTATTTAACACATTAGTGGCCAGTGCGGCCGGCCCCCCCTCCCTCCCTTGTATTTAACCCATTGGTGGCCAGTGTGGCCGCCCCCCCCCTCCCCTGTAGTTAACACATTGCTGGCCAGTGCGGCCGGCCCCCCCTCCCTCCCCTCTAGTACTGTAGATTCATTGGTGGCCAGTGGGCCCCCCTCCTAATTAAAATCTCCCCCCCCTATTATTGGTGGCAGCGGAGAGTACCGATCGGAGTCCCAGTTTAATCGCTGGGGCTCCGACCGGTAACCATGGCAACCAGGACACTACTGTCCTGGTTACTTAGCAATTTTTAGAAGCATTATACTTACCTGCGAGCTGCGATGTCTGTGACCGGCCAGGCGCTCCTCCTACTAGTTAGTGACAGGTCTGTGCTATAAGCAATGCGCCGGGTCCTGAACCAGTTGGGAGAGGTAATTGTCTTTGGTTATTGCCAAGAACCTGTTTCCTTTATGAGTTATACAAGTTTCAGTTTCCCAGTCTATATATGGGTAGTTGAAGTCCCCCATAATAACCACCTCATTATGATTTGCCACCTTATCTATCTCGTTTAGTAGTAGATTTTCTGTGGACTTTATTATTGTTTTTAGCTCCATGTATCTCTACCCACAGTGACTCCACATGTTCATGTCCCTCACTTATATATTCCCGGAGTGTGTGCTTTAGACAGGACTTTGCATAAAAGCATCCCCCCCCCTCTCCGGTTTTGACGATCCTTTCTAAACAGACTGTAACCTTGTACATTAACTGCCCAGTCATAGCTATCATCCAGCCATGTTTCCGTTATTCCCACTATGTCATAGTCCTCCTCACACATCACTAATTCCAGTTCCCCAGTTTTATTAGTCAGGCTTCTGGCATTAGTATACATACATACATACATTTTAGAGGTTTATGTATATTTTTTACCCTACATCTTTCCTTCTGAACTGTTCTAGTCCCTCCTTCTATTCCTCCCCCAGTCCCACTGCACTATCTTCCCCTCCTATTATGTAATTTCCCTCCCCCCATTCCCTAGTTTAAACACTCCTCCAACCTTCTAGCCATCTTTCTCCCCAACACAGCTGACCCTTCCCCATTGAGGTGCATCCCGTCCCTACGATAGAGAAGTCGGCCCAGTTCTCCAGGAACCCAAACCCCTCCTTCGTACACCAGTTCTTGAGCCACTTGTTAATCTCCCTAATCTCCCGCTGCCTTTCTTGTGTGGGCTGTGGTACAGGCAGTATTTCGGAAAATACTACCTTTGAGGTCGTTGCCCTAAGCTTTTGACCTAAATCCCTGACTTCATTTTTAAGGACTCTCCACAAACCTATAACTTTGTCATTGGTTCCAATATGGACCATGATGGCTGGATTTTCTCCAGCCCCTCCCAGTAATCTGTCAACCCGATCCGCGATGTGTCGAACTCTAGCGCCAGGAAGACAACACACTGTTTGGCGATCATCGATCTCTATAGTTCAGTACGCAGTTCAGGAAGGTAAAGAAACACAGAGATACTAACAGGGAATGTCCCACAGGATTGGCGCATGGCAAATGTGGTGCCAATATTCAAAAAGGGTCCAAAAACTGAGCCTGGAAACTATAGGCCGGTAAGTTTAACATCTGTTGTGGGTAAACTGTTTGAAGGTTTTCTGAGAGATGCTATCTTAGAGCATCTTAACGGAAATAAGCAAATAACGCCATATCAGCATGGCTTCGTGAGGGATCGGTCATGTCAAACTAATTTAATCAGTTTCTATGAGGAGGTAAGTTCTAGACTTGACAGCGGTGAATCAATGGATGTCGTGTATCTGGACTTCTCCAAAGCATTTGACACTGTACCACATAAAAGGTTAGTATATAAAATGAGAATGCTCGGACTGGGAGAAAACGTCTGTAAGTGGGTAAGTAACTGGCTCAATGATAGAAAACAGAGGGTGGTTATTAACGGTACATACTCAGATTGGGTCACTGTCACTACTGTACAGTGTTCATTTTAGGACATGGTCAGATATCATAGTCAAGTATCAAAATAATGCCAATGTGACACCTGACCCTGATACCTGACTCTGACACCTGACCCTGACACCTGACCCTGACACCTGACCCTGACACCTGACCCTGACACCTGACCCTGACACCTGACCCTGACACCTGACCCTGACACCTGACCCTGACACCTGACACCTGACTCTGACACCTGACTCTGACACCTGACTCTGACACCTGACTCTGACACCTGACTCTGACACCTGACCCTGACACCTGACTCTGACACCTGACCCTGACACCTGACCCTGACACCTGACCCTGACACCTGACCCTGACACCTGACCCTGACACCTGACCCTGACACCTGACCCTGACACCTGACCCTGACACCTGACCCTGACACCTGACCCTGATACCTGACCCTGACCCTGACACCTGACCCTGACACCCGACTCTCATATCTGAGTTTGACTTATGCTCTTCATAGGTCAGGGTCAAAGTGAGAATGAGTTATAGATATATATTATGTATTTGTATGCTAAATCACACAACCAAAGTATGTCTATTGCTGAGCTTATAGCTCTGTGCCTAAATTGCTGTAAGCTAACACATTACAGTGTTATGAGCGCATAGCTGATAGCTCAGTGGTAAGGAAGGGAGCAAAGGATTTTAGGTTTACTGTGGTTTTGAATGCTACATCACATAGATGAACAAAATGCCTAAGCCTCATACAAGGCAAGCAGGTAGCTCAGTGGTAATGCTGTTGCCCTATGTCCAGGCTTTCTAAGTTCAAAGCCCCTTTCAGCCTCAAAAAAATATTTACATTTTATTATGCCCTAGATAAGAGGCAAATTTAAATGATGTGTGACACTGATGTGTGGCGCTGATGTCTCACTTCCTTCACTTCTCAGTGTCAAAACATTTTAGCTTTACTGTGGTTTTGTATGCTACATCACATAGATGAACAAAAATCACAAGCTCATACAAGGCAAGCTGGTAGCTCAGTGGTAATGCTTTTGCCCCATGTCCAGGCTTTCTAAGTTCAAAACCCCTTTCAGCCTCTAACTAGTGTTTATATTTTATTATGCCCTAGATAAGAGGCAAATTTAAATGATGTGTGACGCTGATGTGTGACGATGATATCTCAGTCACGTCCTTCATTTGTCAGTGTCGCAAGGGATCTTAGGTTTACTGTGTTTTTTGCTATACTACATCTCATAGATCAAAAAAATCATCACCTTTGGTGTCTAAAGCTATGGCTCAGTGGTAAGACACTTGCTTTGCATGCAGTGTTCATGGGTTCAAAACCCCATATAGGCTATTAATACAATTTTTATTTTATATTTTATTGAGCTCTAGATCAGAGTCAAATTCAAGTGGTGTGTGATGTAACTAGTCCTTTTTTTTATTTTATTAGAAGTACATGGGCAGCACTATAGTAAAGGGGCCCTGTATACAGAGCTGTATCCTGGATTTTACATATCTACTGTATATATGTGTATTATACGCACAGTGTGCTATAGCTTCACCACACTGAGATCTGCTCAGAAAGCTGATATACATTACTGGTTTATCCACAGACACAATATATGATCACAGATGGCAGTACTATGTGATAGCTTCTAAGTATAGAAAAACCATGTGCTAATGTTATAGCTTGGAAGTTACATTAATGGCTTTGCATGTTGAAGTCCCCAGAAAGACATATGTTTTTTTCTTTAATAGCATATACTATAATAAATAATATGTCATTAACCCATAGGATACCAGCGCTGTACATGTAGGTTGCTGGAAACACGGTCACAAATCCCAGCGCCATACAGGTACAGCGCTCTGATCGGGCGGCCACAGGAACTACTCCCGCCCGATCAGCTGCAGGGGTCCGGCAGGCACTAATAGTTGGACCCCTGCTGTATGCACCGGCATCGGTGAAAACACTGATGCCTGCTCATTAACCCTTGCACTGCCGCGGTCAGCGCTGACGGCTGCATGTGCGGTATCCCCGTGGTGCTGTGACGTCAGCCTGGTGTCTAGCCCTGTCAGTCAATGGGGGGAGGGGTGTGTGTGCAGAGCACAGGGGGTGTTATAGAGCATTGCTCAGAATAGGGTTGCCACCCATACGGGAATGACCCGGACAGTCCGGGTTTGCAATCCTGTGCCCGGGTACAAGCCTTTGTCAGACCCGGGCACAGGATCAGCTGTGAATGATGGCGGCGGTGGCTGGGCACAGGGAGATGAGCGCTTCCATTGTGGAAGCGCTCATCTCCATAGTCATCTGTATCGGCGTCCTCAGGACAGCGATACAGACGGCTGTGCTGCGGCGGGGCAGGGGAGGGAGAGGCGTCTCCCTCCCCTGTTCCTCTGATAGGCTGCGGACCTTGTGCCTGCAGCCTATCAGAGGCTGGTGCAGGCGGCGCGATGATGTCATCACGCCGCCTGAGCCATACAGCACGGTACACAGGCCGGGAAGAGGCCTGCATCGCTTCGTTGGAGGTAAGTAAAAGTTTTTTTTTTTTTTTTTAGAGAAGAGAGGCACCTGAAATTGGCACATATGGGGGAAGGGGTGGAAAGAGGCACCTTATACTGGCACATATTGGGGAGGAGGAGAAATGAGGCACTTGAAACTGCCACATATGGGGGGAAGGGAGGGAAAGAGGCACCTTATACTGGCACATATTGGGGGGGGAGAAATGAGGCACTTGATACTGGCACATATAAGGGAAGGGGGGGGGGAAGAGGCACTTTATACTGGCACATATTGGGGGGGGGGAATTGAGGCACTTGATACTGGCACATATAAGGGAAGGGGGGTGGGAGAGGCACCTTATACTGGCATATATTGGGCGGGAGAAAAGAGGCACTTCTTACTGACACATGGGGGCATCTATGGGGGGCACTTCTTACTGGCACATTATTTGGGGGCTTCTACTGAGGCCACAAAGAAGGGGTATTTTATATGGGGGGCTCTGTGTGGTACTACTATTATCAGGGGGTTTATCCGTTTCTGCAGTATAGTATTGGGGAGCACAGCGGCACAGTATTGGGGGTAGTAGGATGATTTGTCCAGAAGATGGGAGAATGATGGAAAAGTAGTAAACTAAGATTTTTATTGTCAAACTGCAGAGACGAGAAATGGCTGAAAAATGGTGTCTGGTCTGAAGGTCTGAAGGGAGAAGATGAGGAAAGAGAACATCTACATCAAAGGAGACGTCACTGGATGTAAGAGGTATGAGGCGCTGTATTTCTGTAGTGACGGGATCAGGGGCGTAACGATCGTGGTGCGTTAGTGACCAGGGGTGGAGGTGGGACATGGGTGTGACTGGAGGCGGGACATGGGCATGGTTGGAGGCGGGACATGGGTGGGGCCTAGAAGGGGGCCCTCCCTCCCTTCTGTTCGGGTTTGGCTTGAAGAAAAGGTGGCAACCCTAAACGCCATGCGCAAAACTCGAGCATGGTACAAAGAAGTTGCGGTCTACTTGGTGCAGGTTGCCTTGTACAACTCTTTTGTGCTGTCCCGGAGTGCTGGCAACACAGGGAAATTCCTTCAGTTCTATGAGGCAGTCCTCAAGGACCTGATCTTTTCTGACCGGGAAAGAGCAGGCCAGAGTACCTCGGGAATTGGAGGCGCCCGGATCGTCCCTGGCCAACACTTTCAAGGTGTGGTTCCCCCATACTGGAAAGAAGGGTCGGTCCCAAAAAATGTGCAGCGTGTGTAACAGGAGGGGGTAACGGAAGGACACCACCACTCAGTGTGACACGTGCCCCAATCATCCGGACCTCTGTATTGACGGTTGCTTCAGGGAGTACCACACTTCCATGGAGTACTAAATTTATAATCCCCTTCCCCAGGGGCGGACTGACATGGTCCGAGGGCCCGGCCGGGATGGGGGCCTGCCGCAGAATAGCATAATGTATTATGCCCAGCGCCCCGATTCCGAATTTTATGCTGGCCTGGTAATGGTGGTAATGGCAGCGGGGCCCGGTGCAGTCACTGTATTCTATCGCACCGGACCCCGCTCACTGTAATACTCATTTTCATATGTGACCAAGAACAAGAGAAATCCTCTGCGATCCTCTCCCTCTCTGTACTCACAAACTCAGTAGCAGGCAGGCCGGGCGGCACCGTAACTCACTGACGTCACGCGCCTGCTCCGCCTGCTTTATTCATAAAGTGGGAGGAGCAGGTGCGTGACGTCAGTGAGTTGCGCTGCCGCCCGGCCTGCCTGCTACTGAGTTTGTGAGTACAGAGAGGGCGAGGATCGTAGAGGATTTCTCTTGTTCTTGTTCACATATGAAAATTAGTATTACAGTGAGCGGGGCCCGGTGCGATAGAATACAGCGACTACACCGGGCCCCGCTGCCATTACAACACCAGATGCCGGCCCCCAGACCCTGTATTGGGGGTCATTCACTCACAGGACACTGTTATGGGGGTATCTGTGGATGACACATATATAGCATAAGGTGCTATATATGTGTCACCCACAGTGCCATCCACAGAGCCCCCACAACAGTGCCATCCACATAGCCCCCACAACAGTGCCATCCACAGAGCCCCCACAACAGTGCCATCCACAGAGCCCCCACAACAGTGCCACCCACAGAGCCCCCACAACAGTGCCATCCACAGAGCCCCCACAACAGTGCCATCCACAGAGCCCCCACAACAGTGCCATCCACAGAGCCCCCATAACAGTGCCATCCACAGACCACCATTAGTTCAAAACCCACCAAAAGCACACCTTTTGGTTCAAAATATTTTTTTCATTTGGCTATTTTCCACCCCTCTTGTAATTGTTCCGCTACTTGTGGGCTGCGCGGGCATGAGTTCAGTCACTTCGGTGCGCTATCCCGTCCTGCAGCGCGTGATCCCGCGAGACCCGCCGCTGTAGGTCACGGGTCTCGCAGGATCACGCGCCGAAGTGACTGAACTCATGCCCACGTAGCCCGCAAGTAGCAGATCAGTGGAACAAGTACAAGGTGGAGGGGACTGTTTCTAACAGAGGCTCACTAATGGACGCTGAGATTAGATCACCCCATACGAAAGCATTGAATCAATGCTTTCCTATGGGGAAAAATCTGACCCTGGAGGTCATCATGCAGGGTGTGAGGACGTCCAGCGTCAGATACCAGACCAAAGGTCTGTTTTACTCCAGGGAGCCCTCAGGTGGCTGCCAGCCACTAGAGGCTGATTTATTGCTGGAACGTAAACAATGCAGTTTCTCTAGAACATTGCAGTTCGATTTGCAAAAGGGACACTGTACCCAGACCACATCAATGAGCTGAAGTGGTCTGGGTGCCTTTTGTGTTGCTTTAACTTTGAAGTCTTATTAAAGATTGTGTAGGGTGTGGCTGGAGGCGGGGCAAGGGTGGGGCTTGCAGCAGAACATGGGTGGGGCCTGTAAGGGGGCCCTTGATTTATTTTGCCCGGGGGCCCTGAGGGTTCTCAGTCCGTCCCTGCCCTTCCCCCATTTTAATTTATTTCTCCACAGTCTTCACAGGAATAGCTGCAAAGTGGAGGAGAAAATTCAAAATCTCCTTTTTTTACACTAACATGTTCTTGTAGCGCCTTTTATTTCATTTTTACAAGGGGTAATAGGAGAAAACGCGCCCAATTTCTCCCGAGTAAGGACATACCCCATATGTGGACGTAAAGTGCTCTGCGGGTGAACTACATGGCTCAGAAGAGAAGTTTCGCCATTGCGATTTTGGTTGTCCAAAATCCCAATAGCGCTCTTTCTCTTCTGAGCCGCGTAGTTCACCCGCAGAGCACTCTACATCCACATATGAGGTATTTTCTGACTCGGGAGAAATTGGGCTATAAACTGTTGGGTGAACAAGTTCGTTTGCTCCACCATCAGATTCACAAATTGTTCACTGAAAAAAAACAAAAAATGTCATATTCAGTGAAGCCCACTGTGTCTGGATTCCTGGTTGGCCAACAAAGTCAGGAATCAAGGGCTCAAAATCCTCTGGGGTACTCCAGCCAAGTTCACCAGTAGAGGGATCAGGTGAATTTGCCTGGTGGGCCGGAAAACTAGTACGAGCCCCAGGGCTGCTCATACTAGTGTGGGCCGCAGGGTTCCTGGCACGGGGGGGCTCCTGGCTCAGCCTGGCGGCGTCTCCGTCGCCTTGGGGCTCATCATCATCACTAGATGATGAGGAGAACGAGGATGACAACAGGAAAGTGGGGTCATCCTCGTCCTCACTGGGGCTCTCGGTGTCGGAGAGCAGCTGGGCATATGCCTCCTCGGCCGAGAACATCCGGCGGGCCATCTTAGAACGCTAAAGGGGAGTGCGTGTGTGTGTAAAACTTTATTTAGTGTGTGTGTGGGGGGGGCAGTGTGTTTTTATGTATACCCTATCCTAACCTAACAGAATCCCCAAAAAATTGCTCACAGCCCAAAAACTCGCTGATCAGCGGTGGGGTGGGCGATGCGCTAACAGTGGCCAGGCGCTCTTTTACAGCTAAGAGTGACGGCCACATTCAGCGCACCTCTGTGGGTGGGGAGAGCGGAGCTCCAAGACGTTATCTCCAGGTCAGTCCCTCCAACCAATCACAGACGATCCTCACCTTCATCCTCCGTCACCGCCACCTCACAGGATCTGCGGAGGGTAATTGGTGGTGTATATTACACCACTGATCACCCTCCTATTCCGGGTCACCGGAGACCTGAATAACCTGGAAATGCTGCAAACCGCAGGTCTGAATTGACCTGCGGTTAGCAGCAATCGCCGATATGGGGGGGGGGGGGGGTCACAGGACCCCCCCTCGGCATTGTCACAGGGTGCCTACTGAATGATTTCAGCAGGCGCACTGTTCCTAACACTGCCCGCCGCACAGCGGTGATCGGAAATACACAGGTGTCCATAAGAGGTTCTGTCACCAGAATCAACCCTATTAGACCATACGTACTGCCTGGTAGGGCTCATTATGCTAAATAGCTGCAGCGATATGCAGAGATTCATATGCAAATAAACAATTTGAGCACTCAGAGGTGTGAGAGTCAAGATTTTAACTTCTCCTGTAGTACACATTTGTCTCCACTAGATGGCAAATACTCAATTAGGAGCCTCATGTACATTCTCTTTGTTCTAAGATCAATTAGTGAAAGAAAGGAGGAGTTAAGTTGCTATTTTTCAAATGTGCCAATCAACTCAGGAATAAAGTTAGTAAACTACTCCCTTTTTGTCACAGAGCCAATAAACTTGCATCTAGGACCACCCATTTGTCTACCTCATGTTGCCTATATAAGTGTATGTAACTGTAATAAAGGATGTGATATTTTCCATGATACCAGCCTGCATTGGTCTCATTAGAGAAAGCTGTATGAGCTCATACTTATAATTCTAACTGATTTGGAGCCACACAAAAGAAGAAGTTGTGTCGTAGATTTTGCAACGACAAAATTGGCGCCCGAACAGGGACCGACGGCTTGCATAACTTCCGATTCAAACGCCAGGAGAGGACTTGCGTAAAACCATCAGACGAGGCATAAACTGCAGTAAGGTAAGAAGCTTTTATTCTTACAACCTCCTCTGAGTCTTTTGCCCAAGTGTTTTCTCAAGAGTTGAATTGGTGTTATCGCGATATAAGGGTTCAAATTATAGCTGATCTGTCCGTTAAAAAGAACCTGTTGAAATATTCCTTCTTTGTGTGGTGGAACATGCTGAAACTAAACTGAAGTTGTTACACAGCTGAGCCGGATATCCTGTGACGTAGATTTAGTTCCCAGTCAAGGTTCTGACGAGAACCTTGGGAAAAGGGTTAATACCAATTGTCTCATAGGCAATTGGAAGTTATTAAGATTTTGTATCCCGGTGAATTGACGAGGGGTCTTCACTTTGAGAGATTGTGGGCTCAATACTATTATATCATTTGATCTTTGTGCAACTGCGCTTAAGTTTGTGGGTTCGGTGGCGATTACTTATAGTAATCGGATTCCGTTTGATCTTTGTGCAACTACGCTTAAGTTTGCGGGTTTGATAAGTAGCAATTGTTTGATCTTCGTGCAACTACAATAATGGGAAATTCGAATGTAGCAGGACAGAGTGAAAAAAGGTTAACAGCGGCTCAGTTGATGAGAGAAAGAGAAGGAAAAGTTTCAGTAACTAAGTTAAAACCGTTCATGCAGGCAATTGGTATGCATGAAACTGGAAGATTAAATGAAAGCTTATGGAAAAATATATTACAAGAAAAGAAAGGGTGGCTGAGAGATAATAATAGGCTGGTGCAAGCAGAGTTATGGTGGAAGTTGTCTGCAGATGTGACTGATGGAAAATTGAAAGAAATTGAGAAGAATGGTCAATATTGGTATAGTAAGATGGAGGATTTGGGTGTGGTAAGTAACAAAGAACAGAACAGTTTGCCATGCGGCATCCCTTCCCCCGCCACCTCTGTTGTAAGTAATCCTGGGTCTTGTGGTCCAACAAACAATGCTATTGCTTCTTGTGTTAGTTCCTCCTCTACACCAGGTGCTGGAATGTGCTTATCAGCACTACCCACTGTGCCTTCTGCTCCCTCTAGGCCAGGGGTACTCAACTTACGGACCGAGGCCGCCAGTTGTCCGGACCCCGGCCATCCTTCAGAGCGCTGCTCCTCTCCTGCACACTGTGCCGTGCAGGAGGAGGAGCTTACCGGCGCACTTCCACCTGTCCCACAGCGCAGTGAGACAGGGCTTCCTCCACATGTAGCGCTCCTCCTCCTGCACACTCTGGCAGCTCTGCTCCATTCAGCGGCGGGGCACAGGAGCTGATAGTTCTCAGCAGCACAGGAGGAGTCTCTCCCTCCCCCCTGTGCTGCTGCTGTCCCCACCGCTGCCAATAAGAAGAGGCAGGAGGAGGAGGGGAGGGGCTGTGGCCACTGCGCCACCAATGAAGAAAACTGACCTGTAATACAAATACAGGAGGCGGGTGCCGGAATCAAATAGCCGGCACCCGACCTCTGTGAAAGGGAGCTGCGATCAGCTGCAGTTGAGTTAACCCTTCAGGTGCGGTACCTGAGGGGTTAATTGTAGCTGATCGCAGCCCCCTGTCACAAAGGTCGGGTGCCGGCTATTTGATTCCGGCACCCGCCTCCTGTATTTGTATAAGAAACGTTGGTGGCACAGTGCGCCGCGCCCCCCCCCCCCAGTATAAGAAACATTGGTGGCGCAGTGCGCCCCCCCCCCCCTTCCCCATTATAATAAACATTGGTGGCTCAGTGGGAAGTGCCAATGAGGGTTAAAAATAATAAAAGAAAATTAACTCACCTCCTCCAGTTCATCGCGTAACTGCCGGTCTCCAGTTCTTACTTCTTTCTTCAGGACCTGTGGTGACGTCACATGGCCCATTACCATGGTGATGGATCATGTGATGAGCTCAGTGATGTCACCACAGGTCCTGAAGAAAGAAGTAAGAACTGGAGACCGGCAGTTACGCGATCAACTGGAGGAGGTGAGTAAATTATTTTTTAACCCTCATTGGCACTGCCCACTGCACCACCAATGTTTATTATATTGGGGGGGGCGCACTGCGCCACCAATGTTTATTATACTGGGGTGATGGGGGGGCGCACTGCGCCACCAATGTTTATTATTTTGAGGGGGGGGCGCACTGCGCCACCAATGTTTATTATATTGGGGGGCACACTGCGCCACCAATGTTTATTATATTGAGGGGGGGCGCACTGCGCCACCAATGTTTATTATACTGGGGTGATGGGGGGGCACACTGCGCCACCAATGTTTATTATACTGGGGTGATGGGGGGGCGCACTGCACCACCAATGTTTATTATTTTGAGGGGGGGCGCACTGCGCCACCAATGTTTATTATATTGGGGGGCACACTGCGCCACCAATGTTTATTATATTGAGGGGGGGCGCACTGCGCCACCAATGTTTATTATACTGGGGTGATGGGGGGGCACACTGCGCCACCAATGTTTATTATACTGGGGTGATGGGGGGGCGCACTGCGCCACCAATGTTTATTATATTGAGGGGGGGCGCACTGCGCCACCAATGTTTATTGTGATGGGGGGGTGCACTGCGCCACCAATGTTTATTATTTTGAGGGGGGGCGCACTGCGCCACCAATGTTTATTATATTGAGGGGGCCGCCAGACGAAAAAGTCGGACATGTAGTACTTTTAGTCTGGCGGCCTCTCACCGTGCTGCGCCGTAACTCTGCCCCCATCCCCATTATAGTCGATGGGCACAGAGCAGCGGCACGGCGAAGTAGTGGCAAGATGGATCTGACAGGGTGAGCAGCCTGTCGGATCCATCCTGCTGCAAGTGTGAAAGTACCCTTACTAATGAGCGCTTCCATCATGGAACGCCCATTAGTACAGCCTTTACCTCCACCGCTACTTGTGCTAGTAAAAAAAATATATATATTTACGCTACCTCCACCTCCATTTGCTCACGCTGTGGAGAACACTCCCTGCTGACTAGAAGCTCAGGACAGGACCTACAAGACGCCATCACGTTAGAGCACCGGTCCTGAGCTTGCAGTCAGCAGCGAATGTTCACCGCAGCCAGGTGAATGCAAATTTTTTATTTTTTTTTGCAAAAGCAGAGAAGGGGGGCATTACTCTTACTGGGGGCACTAATGGGGACATTTATCTTACTGGGGCACTAATGTGGCCATTACTAATTCTGGGACTTACCCGGGGCGCTCCACTATAACGTCAGAGCGCCCCACGCGCATGTATCTCATGATCGCATGGCATCTTTACTGTTGGCGTTCAGCTCGGACCTTCACCTGACTGCAGACCCTGGTATGTGGACCTTTAATAAAACTAGTTGAGTACCCCTGCTCTAGGCTTTCCCCACCCCCTAAAACTCTTACCATAGAGCAGCAACCGCCTCCTTATGGGGGATGGATGTGTGTGTGCAATCACAGGAATGCTGAGACAAATAGCATATGTGTTGTCTGTGGATTTCAAAGACAGGACATAATTCCCAACACTGGATTATATCCAGTGATGTCTGCCAATAACCCTTCCCAATTGTATGTCCCATCAGTTAAAAATGTACCTGCAGTGATTGCCCCTATGATGCCTACTAGAAATATTCCAGACCAGTCTACTCAATCTAGGAATGCACCCATTTTAAGTCCGACTTCAGACTTGAGTGGATATCTATCACAGGAAAGTATAGGGTATCCAGCATCATTTTTGGATATGCGAAATCTGATGCACCCAGTTTCCCCTGTTATAACATCTACGCCAAATCCACCTCGACCTAATCTATCCTATCGTACACCCAGGTACCTTAACCCTGGAGCTGCTCCTCTCAGAGGTCCAAATGACATCCCTGATGAGCCTGTGTATCGCCCTTGGTCCCCTAGTGAGATGCTGGCCATGATGAGTAGAATCCCCAATCCAGAGGACTTACCCATGCCGTTCTGTAGGGAGTTAGCGAAGATACGGAAAGCTTTCTCATGTTGCTGGAGGGATTTAGAAGATTTAGTCCAGTGTAAAGCTGGTGACTCCTTCTCTCAGATTATAGCCTCTGCAGTGGGATCTTATGAGGGAGATGATACTACTTTGTTGTCCGGTGAGCGATACATAGTAAGACTCACGGAATGGGGGAGAAAACGATTAGGTGATCAGTCTGTTACGTTGTCGGATATGCATCAGGATAAAACGGAAAGTGTGGAGAAATTTTACACTAGACTCCAGCAAAGATGGGTGGATTTGGGCTTTGAGTACACCTCAGACATGCATGAGAGAATTTTGAGTGCTGCTTTTGTGGATGGTCTTCGGGAAAGCATTCGCAAGGGTCTGGTATCAGCTAGGCCTGAATGGAGAACTATACAGCCCTCCATTTTGTTACAAGTAGCAAAGGGGGTAGAAGCTGAATTGAACAAAAGACCGAAGGCAGGTGTGGCCGCATACCAGCACTTTCCTCAAAAAGGGGGAAGGAAACCAAGGTATATCTTAAGATGTTTTAACTGTGGCAAGGTGGGGCACTTTATGCGGGATTGCCAGACTCCTAACCCATGGGAGGAGGAAGAGGAGGAGAGAGTTCAGCCCCCTCAAATGCGACGCCCATAGGGAGTTGGCAATCCAGAGTCAAATGCTGTGCCCCTACTAAAAATTCAAACCTTAGGGCCTGCCCCAGTTGTCTCCTTGGCAATCAATGGGGGGGAGCCCATCCCCTTTTTGATTGACACTGGAGCAGCCAAAACTGTTATTCGCAGCAAACACGTAAAAAGATCCCTCATGTCTAAGGATAGTATTCCATGTGTAGGAGTAGATGGTAATGAGGTTCCTACTCCTCTCACAAAGCCAATACAAATTGCATTTGCCCCAAACCAACAAATGCTAAGTCGCCTTTTAGTCAGTGACACCTCCCCTGTTAATTTGCTAGGAGCAGATCTGTTGCAGAGAATATATGCGCAGATAACATATCTTCCTGATTGTACTGTGAAGTTACAAGGCAAACTAGGAGAAGAGGATATATGTCTCCTAGCAGCCTGTGATTATCATCCATTTCACATGTACGTGTCTACACTCTCTGAAGAGGGCGTGTCCCTTCTGCTGCAACAATTACCTGCACATCTGTGGGCCTCCGGACCTACAGATGTTGGCCGTTTATCTGTCCCTCCAATGATGATAGAACGTAAACCTGGTGCTCCTTTACCTCGGAAGGCACAATATCCCCTCAGTATACAACAAACGGATGCCATCACCAAAATAGTACGTGATTTTGTCAGTAATGGGGTACTAATTGAAACCACCTCTCCATGTAACACTCCCTTGTACCCCATTAAGAAAAGGGGGGAAAAAGGTCAGCCAGTGCAGTATAGAATGGTACATGATCTTAGGGCTGTTAATGAGGCTACAGTTTTTAATACCCCTGTGGTACCAAACCCACATACATTGTTGGCACAGATTCCCCACAGCACTACCCATTTCACTGTGGTGGATCTTGCAAATGCATTTTTCTCAGTTCCGTTACATCCAGATTGCAGATATCTTTTTGCTTTCACACATGACAGGAAGCAATACACCTGGACGGTCTTAGCACAAGGTGCCCATAATTCCCCCAGTATGTACAGTACTGCCTTAGCCCAGGTTTTAGCGGATTGGCCCATTCCATCTGAAGGAGTTGTCTTACTTCAATATATAGATGACTTACTTCTTTGCTGCCCGGGAGAGGAGGTGTGTAAACAAACTTCGTTGTCTCTTCTCACCTTCCTGGCTGCAAATGGCTGTAAAGCTTCCCGCAAGAAGCTTCAATTCTGTTGTACCACTGTCACCTTTCTAGGGCACTGTATATCTGCTGGGATTAGACATCTCACCCCAGACCGTATAACTGCAGTCCAACAAATTCCTTTGCCTACTACTGTGGGGGCTCTGAGAATTTATTTGGGTCTAGTCTCATACTGTAGGCCTTGGATCAGAAATGCCTCTGCTCTTCTGCAACCCTTGTATGATTGTCTCACCTCTCTTCCTTTTTCATTGACAGATAAGGCCGTGGAGAACTTCCATACATTAAAACTAGTCATCAGTTCCACACCAGCATTGGGTCTACCGGACTACAATAAAGATTTCAGACTTTATTGCACTGAATGTCTTGGCCATGCTTCAGCTGTTCTCACACAAGCTAGGGCTGGCCAACAGCGTCCAGTGGCGTATTACTCTGCCAGACTCGATCCAGTGGCTAGAGGAGCGCCATCTTGTGTCCGTGCGGTAGTGGCCGTACAACTCATGCTTGACAAAAGCTCTGAGATTGTGCTCAATTATCCAATCACTGTTTTTGTCCCTCATGACATCTCGGCCATTCTCACACAAGTACAGCCTAAACACCTGTCCACTGCCAGACACCTTAGACTAGAATGTGCACTACTTATGCCACCAAATGTCACCATCAGAAGGTGCACAACTTTGAATCCAGCTACTCTGCTGCCTCTGGAGGGGGGAGGGAGTAGTAGTATGAGTCAGCTAGCCGAATATCTTCCTGACCTGGAAGATAAACACGACTGTCTCCAATTAATGTCCCAAGAGACAGCAGGGTTTGATCACGTGGTAGATACTCCCTTAGAAAACCCAGATTTAGAGCTCTTTGTGGATGGATCGCGGTATGGTGTCCAGGGGAAGTTTTATACTGGGTATGCAGTTGTCACTCAGCACGATACAATCAAAGCGGAATCACTGCCCTCTCACATGTCTGCACAGGAAGCTGAACTTAAGGCTTTGGAAGAGGCCTGCAGGTATGCGGAGGGAAAAATTGCAAACATCTATACAGATTCCAGGTATGCTTTTGGGATCACCCATGATTATGGTCCAATTTGGAAGGCTAGAGACTTCCTTACAGCAAATGGCAAGCCAATTAAAAATGGCAAAGGGGTGAAAGCCTTAATGGACGCTCTGCTGTTGCCAACGAGGGTGGCCATTATGAAAATTAAAGGCCATTCGTCAGGAAAAACTCTTGAAGCTCGGGGAAATCATCGAGCTGATCTGGCAGCAAAAGCTGCTGCACAGAAACCCAGAGATGATCCTGTAGGGATAGCAGTAGTACAAGAGCAAATTTCCCTGCCAGTCAACTATGAAACATTAAAAACCTTACAGTCTCAAGCAACCAAAGAGGAAAAGGCAGTATGGATAGAGAAAGGAGCTGTGATAACCCCAAAAGGAACATGGCAACTTAGAGGAAAGCTGTGTTTGCCCCGTGCTTTGTTCCCAGTCACAGCCCAGGCCACTCATGGGAATACTCACCTGTCCAAAACTGCCATGACTGCTCTTGTTAATAGTCACTGGTATGCCCCAGGATTCAGTGTAACTGCAGCCAAATTCACTCAGGCTTGTATGATTTGTGCACATCACAACATAGGAAGGACAGTAAAAACACCTTTGAGGCACACTCCCAGGCCCGATTTTCCCTTCCAAAGACTGCAAATAGATTACATCCAACTACCCAAAGTGGGGACCCTAGAATACGTCTTGGTATGTGTAGATCTGTTTTCAGGGTGGCCAGAGGCCTATCCTGTGGCCAAAGCCACTGCACAAAACACAGCCAAGAAACTTCTGAATGAGATAGTTTGCCGGTATGGGGTCCCAGAGACAATTGAGAGTGACCGAGGTTCTCACTTTACAGGGGAGGTCATGCGTGAAATTATGGGAGCCCTGGGTATTGAACAAGCCTTCCATACTGCGTATCACCCACAAAGCAGCGGTAGAGTAGAGCGACTCAACGGCACAATTAAATCAAAAATACAGAAGGCCATGGCTGAACTGAATAAGCCATGGACAGAGTGTCTACCCTTGGCACTCTTCTCCATCCGGTATACACCTAACCGGAAGACAGGCCTGAGTCCATATGAAGTACTCTTTGGGAATGCCCCTAGACTAGGACTCTATTTTCCACAACAACTCCAGATGCAGCATAATAGTCTTTCAAACAGACTGTCTAATGTGTATTCCCAAGTTTTTGCTTCTCTTCCAGATCCAGACAGCATAGAGGCAACTCATTCTCTACAACCAGGAAATTGGGTAGTGGTGAAACGACACGTGCGGAAAGTTCTAGAACCACGATTTGAGGGTCCACATCAAGTACTGTTAACCACCGCCACTGCTGTCAAGTTGGAAGGAAAGCCTAATTGGGTCCACGCATCACACTGCAAAAAAAGTACCAGAACCTCAAGTGCTGGAATGACTGCAAGGGCCGTAATATCTTTTCATGTCTTACTGTTCATTTTATATTGTACAGGGGAAAATGCACAGTCAGATCAAATCCCAAATTCCATATTTAGAACAATATTAACACAAGGGAATCAGAATACAATTACATCTCCTACAGCTTCACCCATGATTGACAAAATGGCCTTAGAGACAGGGTTTTCAGACACAAATGTATGGCTAGAATGGATCCGCTATACGGTTCTTTCCCAGAAGCGATCCAACTGCATAGCATGTGCTGCAGCTCGACCTCATTTGGGTACGGTACCTTTCCCTTTGAGTGAGCTTACCGATCCTGAGGGTTTCAAGTGCATCCTTAAGATGTACACTGAAACCATTCCCAGTGATGACACCTCCCGCTGCAGGACATTAGAATTACTCTATCCTATTGTTCATGATAAAGATCATATGGGTTTCGGTATAACGCCATACCCTGGAAATTATACCTGTTTCAATCGTAACCATACAGGCAAAGACATTGGTGTTTTCCCTCCAGGATATTGTTCCTATAACATCTATCTAAATGAGACAAGTAGTGACTCTGATGCTTACCCTGACAAATGGTTTGTCCACCAAGGTTATCAACATGCGGATATCTGGTGGTTGTGTGGAGACCTGAAGCTCCGACCCAGGATACGAATGGAATGGATTGGCCAATGTACCTTGATTAAGGTGCTGATGCCATTTGTTCTATTTTCGACTCTTGAGTGGGAGCAAGTCAGTACGCAAGCCAATGTCCGGTCACGGCAAAGGAGGTCACTCCCTGCAGCTTTTGATTCTCATGTATACATAGATGCTATAGGAGTCCCTAGAGGAGTTCCTGATGAATTCAAGGCTAGAAACCAGATAGCTGCTGGTTTCGAATCAATACTTCCAATAATTGGCGTAAATAAAAATGTAGGATGGATTAACTATTTGTATTATAATCAACAGAGATTCGTAAATTATACCCGAGATGCAGTAAAAGGAATATCGGAACAACTGAGCTCTTCATCGGTGATGGCGTTACAGAATCGACTGGCCCTCGACATGATCCTAGCGGAAAAAGGAGGCGTCTGCAAGATGATCGGAAGTTCCTGCTGCACCTTCATTCCGAACAACACTGCTCCTGACGGAAGCATCACAAAGGCTTTGAATGGACTGACTTCTTTATCGAATGAACTAGAGGAAAACTCTGGAATCAACAACCCCATTACTTCATGGCTAGAACAGTGGTTTGGGAACTGGTCTAATGTGTTAGCCAATATGTTAATGACACTGGTGGTAGTACTTGTAGTATTGGCATTAATAGGGTGCTGTGTGATTCCTTGTTTTAGAAAATTTTTTTTAAAATGTTCAACTCAACCACACCAGCAACAACCATGTACATACATTGTGAAACTGACAGACCTAAAGATTACTTAGAGAACCTCTTTGAGGAACGCGATTCCGTCCTAAAACAAATGAAATCTTGTTGATAGTTGCGGAATAAATAGAACCAGATGAAGGCAAACCTGAAAGGGAGTTGGGGGGACCTGGTGAAGCAATAAGGAAAGTCCAGCTCTTCGCCGTTTAGGGCGTTGGGAGAGTACCTCACATTGCTTATTCATCTTGTATCTATTTACCGCAAAAAGGAGGGATTTGTGAGAGTCAAGATTTTAACTTCTCCTGTAGTACACATTTGTCTCCACTAGATGGCAAATACTCAATTAGGAGCCTCATGTACATTCTCTTTGTTCTAAGATCAATTAGTGAAAGAAAGGAGGAGTTAAGTTGCTATTTTTCAAATGTGCCAATCAACTCAGGAATAAAGTTCGTAAACTACTCCCTTTTTGTCACAGAGCCAATAAACTTGCATCTAGGACCACCCATTTGTCTACCTCATGTTGCCTATATAAGTGTATGTAACTGTAATAAAGGATGTGATATTTTCCATGATACCAGCCTGCATTGGTCTCATTAGAGAAAGCTGTATGAGCTCATACTTATAATTCTAACTGATTTGGAGCCACACAAAAGAAGAAGTTGTGTCGTAGATTTTGCGACGACAGAGGCGGGGCTGAATATTCTGAGCAATGCTCTATAACACCCCCTGTGCTCTGCACATACACCCCTCCCCCCATTGACTGACAGGGCTAGACACCAGGCTGACATCACAGCACCACCGGGATACCGCACATGCAGCCGTCAGCGCTGACCGCGGCAGTGCAAGGGTTAATGAGCAGGTATCAGTGTTTTCACCGATGCCGGTGCATACAGCAGGGGTCCAACTGTTAGTGCCTGCCGGACCCCTGCAGCTGATCGGGCGGGAGTAGCTCCTGTGATCAGAGCGCTGTACCTGTATGGCGCTGGGATTTGTGACCGTGTTTCCAGCGACCCAGTATCCAGCGACCCAGTATATGTGCCAGTATCAAGTGCCTCATTTCCCCCCCCCCCCAATAGTACCTGATCAGAGCGCTGTACCTGTATGGCGCTGGGATTTGTGACCGTGTTTCCAGCGACCTACATGTACAGCGCTGGTATCCTATGGGTTAATGACATATTATTTATTATAGTATATGCTATTAAAGAAAAAAACATATGTCTTTCTGGGGACTTCAACCTGCAAAGCCATTAATGTAACTTCCAAGCTATAACATTAGCACATGGTTTTTCTATACTTAGAAGCTATCACATAGTACTGCCATCTGTATGATCATATATCAGGGTCAGGTGTCAGGAGTCAGGGTCAGGTGTCGGGGTCAGGAGTCAGGGTCAGGTGTCGGGGTCAGCTGTCAGGGTCAGCTGTCAGGGTCAGGTGTCAGGTGTCAGAGTCAGGTGTCAGGGTCAGGTGTCACATTGGCATTATTTTGATACTTGACTATGATATCTGACCATGTCCTAAAATGAACACTGTACTACTGGAGTACCTCAGGGGTCAGTATTGGGCCCTATTTCCTTCAATATATTTATTAATGATCTTGTAGAAGGCTTGCACAGTAAAATATCAATTTTCGCAGATGACACTAAATTGTGTAAAGTAATTAACACTGAAGAGGACAGCATACTACTACAGAGGGATCTGGATAGATTGGAGGCTTGGGCGGACGTGAGATATCAGCGTCACACATCATTTTAATTTGCCTCTTATCTAGGGCATAATAAAATGTAAATATTTTTTTGAGGCTGAAAGGGGCTTTGAACTCAGAAAGCCTGGACATGGGGCAACAGCATTACCTCTGAGCCACCAGCTTGCCTTGTATGAGTTTGGGCTTTTTGTTCATCTATGTGATGTAGCATTCAAAACCACAGTAAACCTAAAATCCTTTGCTCCCTTCCTTACCACTGAGCTATCAGCTATGCGCTCATAACACTGTAATGTGTTAGCTTACAGCATTTTAGGCACAGAGCTATAAGCTCAGCAATAGACATACTTTGGTTGTGTGATTTAGCATACAAATACATAATATATATCTATAACTCATTCTCACTTTGACCCTGACCTATGAAGAGCATAAGTCAAACTCAGATATGAGAGTCAGGTGTCAGAGTCAGGTGTCAGGGTCAGGTATCAGGGTCAGGTGTCAGGGTCAGGTGTCAGGGTCAGGTGTCAGAGTCAGGTGTCAGGGTCAGGTGTCAGGGTCAGGTGTCAGGGTCAGGTGTCAGGGTCAGGTATCAGGGTCAGGAGTCAGGGTCAGGTATCAGGGTCAGGGTCAGGTGTCAGGGTCAGCTGTCAGGGTCAGGTGTCAGGTGTCATGGTCAGGTGTCATGGTCAGGTGTCAGGTGTCAGGGTCAGGTGTCAGGGTCAGGTGTCACATTGGCATTATTTTGATACTTGACTATGATATCTGACCATGTCCTAAAATGAACACTGTACTACTGGAGTACCTCAGGGGTCAGTATTGGGCCCTATTTTCTTCAATATATTTATTAATGATCTTGTAGAAGGCTTGCATACGAAAATATAAATTTTCGCAGATGACACTAAATTGTGTAAAGTAATTAACACTGAAGAGGACAGTATACTACTACAGAGGGATCTGGATAGATTGGAGGCTTGGGCAGATAAGTGGCAGATGAGGTTTAACACTGACAAATGTAAAGTTATGCACATGGGAAGGAATAATGCAAGTCACCCGTAAATACTAAATGGTAAAACACTCGGTAACACTGACATGGAAAAGGATCTAGGAATTTTAATAAACAGCAAACTAAGCTGCAAAAAACAGTGTCAGGCAGCTGCTGCCAAGGCCAATAAGATAATGGGTTGCATCAAAAGGGGCATAGATGCCCGTGATGAGAACATATTACTACTTTACAAATCATTAGTCAGACCACACATGGAGTACTGTGTACAGTTCTGGGCTCCAGTGAACAAGGCAGACATAGTAGAGCTGGAGAGGGTCCAGAGGAGGGCAACTTAAGTAATAACTGGAATGGGGCAACTACAGTACCCTGAAAGATTATCAAAATTAGGGTTATTCACGTTAGAAAAAAGACGACTGAGGGGAGATCTAATTACTATGTATAAATATATCAGGGGGCAGTACAGAGATCTATCCCATCATCTATTTATCCCCAGGACTGTGACTGTGACGAGGGGACATCCTCTGCGTTTGGAGGAAAGAAGGTTTGTACACAAACATAGAAAAGGGTTCTTTACGGTAAGAGCGGTGAGACTATGGAACTCTCTGCCTGAGGAGGTGGTGATGGTGAGTACAATAAAGGAATTCAAGAGGGGCCTGGATGTATTTCTGGAGCGTAATAATATTACAGGCTATAGCTACTAGAGAGGGGTCGTTGATCCAGGGAGTTATTCTGATTGCCTGATTGGAGTCGGGAAGGAATTTTTTATTCCCCTAAAGTGAGGAAAATTGGCTTCTACCTCACAGGGTTTTTTTGCCTTCCTCTGGATCAACTTGTAGGATGACAGGCCGAACTGGATGGACAAATGTCTTTTTTCGGCCTTATGTACTATGTTACTATGTTACTAAATAGAGTTTGGAAGTAGGCAGAGTAAGTAGTAATTGCCTATTTATTAAAATTATTAATATTAAATCCCAAATATTAATAATTAATATGTCCTATAACAGGGGCACTGTAGGGGGCTATATTACTAATGAGGGCATTCTAGAAGGGAATTATTATTGGTGGGGCTTTGAGGAGCACAATTACTATGGGGGGAACTATCTCTTTGGAACTATTATTTCTTCTGGATAGTATTTGGGGGTATTGGAGAGCACAGAGAGCAGCAGGATAATACTTGTGGGACTGGAGGATGGGGAGAATGATAGAAAAGTGAGGAACCTAAGATGTCTATGTGGTAATCTCTGCAGAGATGAGGCACGGCTGAAATAAGTTGTCTAGGAGAAGATGAAAGAAAACATCTACATCAGAGTAGACGTCACCTGGGAGGCTCTGGATGTGAGAAGTATGTGCTTCTGAATAGTCCTGTATGTTTGATAGTGTCTATGCAGCAAGTAAAGCAATTAAAGCTACTTTCACACTTACAGCAGCAGAGTCCAGCAGGCTGTTCCAGCGGAGGAACAGCCTGCCGGATCCGTGCTAACGCTAGCCCACCATGCTGCCGGAAGTCTGCTCCGGCCCCAATCACTACAATACCTGCTGGACCCTGCTACCGCAAGTGTGAAAGTAGCCTAAAATGCTTTTAATGCTAGTACGAGCGGTGGGGTGTTGACTGGAGCCATATGCATTGGGGCTTGGGCCCTGGATCTTTTGAAACCCCAGCAATGCCCCTGACTGGTGGTGTTTTATAATTTTTATAAATTTTTACATTTATTGTTTAACATTTCTTTTAATTGCTGATTTCTCCTGTAACAGAGACCAACATATTAGCCCCAGCTAAGGGGTAATAATGCTTCTGCAGCTGCATGATGTCCTTGCAACTGCTAAGGCTAATTTCACATCTGCGTTTTTGCTGTATCCACCATCCGTCACAATTGTGAGTCATGGGATCCGTCTTGCTCTGCATCCCAGGACGCACTCAAAAGCGCTGCTTGCAACATTTTTGTGTGTGTCATTGGAACACAATGAAACGGAACTGAATGCATTTTGGTGCACTCTGTTCCCTTCAGTTCAGTTTTGTCCCCATTGACAATGAAAGTACAGTCTTGATCAAAAGTTTAAGACCACTTGAAAAATGGCAAAAAATCATATTTAGCATGGCTGGATCTTAACAAGGTTCCAAGTAGAGCTTCAACATGCAACAAGAAGAAATGGGAGTGAGACAAAACATTTTTTGAGCATTCAATTTAATGAAAACAACAAATAAACTGAAACAGGCTGTTTTTCAGCTGATCAAAAGTTTAGGACCACACCTCCAAAAAAAAAACTATACCCCCCCCCCAAAAGACAAAATTCAACTTCCAAACATGAACTCAGTAATGAGTAGCACCGCCATTATTGTTTATCACTTCCAAAATTCATTTCGGCAGGCTTTTCTTTATTGATATACAAAACAAATACACAAAAGAAATTCAAACTTAGTGTAATTAATACTATTTTTCCCCTAAACCCCTTCCCCCCCTGTGATGCGTCCGCCCCCTCCTTTCCCCCCCCACCCCCCTAAAAAGGGCAGAGAAAGAAGGGGAGAAGGAAGAAAGGGAGAAAATAAAAAAATATATATGTTAGTAACTTCCAGATACAGTTAAAGCAGAACTTCCAGTCGTCCCATATCTTAATCCATTTCTCTAGTACATCTCTCTGCTTATAAAGAATCCGTTCATAGTTTTTAACCTTATTAACCAGATTTATCCAATTGTTTACCTCTGGAGTATGGCGTGCAAACCAGCTCCGACTAATCAGGACTCTGGCCAGTAATAGTATTCTACCTAACAAGATCTTTTGATATTTATGGCTACCTAGTGACGAAAAATCTTTCAGTAAAAACAATTGTGGCTCAAGAGGAATCCATATTTTTAATTTATGGATGAGGAGATTATTAATACCATTCCAGTAAGCTCCAAGTTCTGGGCATGCCCAGATCATGTGCAGATAATCCGCACCTGCAGTATCACATCGGGAGCATTTGAAGGTATCTCTCCACACTTGTTTAACCAAATGGGGGTAACATATAGTCTATGATAAATATTGAACTGTATTAAAACATGATTAAAGTTGTGAGATAATAAGTCAAAGTTAGTAAAAATGCTTCCCCACCCTATCGATTGTATATTTGGGCAATCCATCTCCCAGGCCATTTGTCCAGGCGATTGTGTCTCTCCAAAACGTGACTTAAGTAATAATTTATATATATTTTAAATCTTCATTCTTTGTGATATCTTCCCTAACCACCCATTTAGCGGAGAGGTATTATCTATTTCTAACAGTGATTTATCATTCAAACTAAAAAGTGCCGACCGAAGCTGAAAATACCTAAACCAAGAAAGGTTCGCTATGTTATGTGATAATTCCACAAACGACCTTATCTCTCTATTCTTAACAACCTGTGTGATATAAAAAATCCCATTCTTTTGCCAAAATTGATCTGTTGCTATACCCTCTAGGGTCTGTAAGTGAATATTGTGCCAAAGAGGCATGAATGTAAGTGATCCCTTTACCCCCAACCATCCTCTAGTGGTAGCCCACATTTTCAGTAGTGATTTTGTAGTCTCTTTATGGCCCCGGTCTCTATTAATCAGTAGCCCGGATTCCAAAAGCATAAATATGTTATTTTGTGAGGAGCTTCTCACTAACCTACTTAAAAATTTACTATTTTGCCATTCATGGCATGTCCATAACTGAGCAGCAATAAAATAACCTTTGAAGCAAGGGAGGTTTAAATCCCCCTGTTCCAGAGGTTTTTTATAGATATTCCAATTTGAGTCTCACACGTTTTCTTCCCAAAACTAGGCCATTAATTATTCTTTCCATAAGTTTAAAATATTTATCCTTTATCCAGATAGGCATTTCGGCATTCTTGATGCAAGTGTTTCCATGAGGTGAGTGGGAACATTTCTCCAAGTGGTGAAGACGGCCACACGAAGGCCATCTACTGTCTGGAACTGTTGTCCATTTTTGTAAACTTCCCTTGCCATCCATCCCCAAAGGTTCTCACTTGGATTTAGATCAGAGGAACACGCAGGATGGGCCAAAAGAGTGATGTTATTCTCCTGGAAGAAGTCCCTTGTCCTGCGGGCATTGTGTACTGTAGCGTTGTCCTGTTGAAAAACCCAGTCGTTACCACACAGACGAGGGCCCTCAGTCACGAGGAATGCTCTCTGCAACATCTGGACATATCCAGCGGCCATTCGACGCCCCTGCACTTCCTGAAGCTCCATTGTTCCACTGAAGGAAAAAGCACCCAAGACCATTATGGCGCCCCCTCCACTGTGGCACGTAGAAAACATCTCAGGTGGGATCTGCTTGTCATACCAGTAACATTGGAAACCATTAAAGTTAAATTTTTTCTCATCAGAGAAAAAAATAATTCTTCCACCTTTGAATGTCCCATGTTTGGTGCTCTCTTGCAAAGTCCAAACGAGCAGTTCTGTGGCTTTCAAGGAGACGAAGTCTTTGATGATGTTTTTTGTTTTTGAAGCCCTTCAGTCTCAGATGCCGTCTGATAGTTATAGGGCTGCAGTCAGCACCAGTAAGGGCCTTAATTTGGGTCGAGGATCGTCCAGTGTCTTGACGGACAGCCAATTGGATCCTTCGGCTCAGTGCTGATGAATTTTTTTTGGGTCTTCCACTTGACTTTTTTGTTCCATAACCCTAAGGATCATTTAAGAAATTACAAATGACTGTCTTATTGCGTCCCACATCAGCGATGGCGCGCTGTGGGAGACCCTGCTTATGCAGTTCAACAACCCAACCACGTTCAAAAAGGGAGAGTTTTTTTGCCTTTGCCATCACGACGTGTGACTACCTGACAGAAAATGACAATTAATCCACATCTTTGCACAGATTTGGCCTTTTAAAGGCATGTGGTCATAAAATTTGGATCAGCTGAAAAACAGCCTGTTTCAGTTTAATCGTTATTTTCAATTAATTGAATGCTCAAAAAAAAATATTTCTCACTCTCATTTCTTCTTGTTGCATGTTGAAGCTCTACTTGGAACCTTAAGATCCAACAATGTAATGCCATTTTTCAAGTGGTCTTAAACTTTTGATCAGGACTGTATTAATGGACAATGAAAGTATTAATGGAAAATACTTCTGTATTGGAATGCATTGGCTGTAAGAGTAATACAGTGTGTATTACTCATACAGCTTCCGGCCTGTGAGATCCAGGGGGCTGGATCTCACAGGCTCGTCACCGGAAGGCAGCGCCGATGCCTAAGGAAGGCATCGCGCTGCCTACCATGCCATCGGGTCCCCCCTACAGCTGCACGGGGACCCGATGGCACCGCTGCCAGCCGCAACCTACAGTAAAAGCCACAAACCACGTGGCGGTGATCGGAAATACACTGGGCATACAGGTATGCCCTGTGTCCTTAAGTACCAGGACATCAGGGCGTACCTGTAGGCCCTATGTCCCAAACAGGTTAAGGGTTCCCGCAGGGGATTACAATAAAGTAATATTACAATATATTGTAAGATTACAATATAGTCACATACAGCATGCAAAGAGAATGTAGTATTGAACATGGTAAACAACCAATCAGAATGCGAGAAGTCATTTTCCAGAGATATGTATCCTTGTCTTCTGTCTTCTTGGAATGTGGGGGTGTTGATGGTAGGCTCGACGGGATGTCAAGATATGAGATCTTCTTGTTATAAAAGTTTGTATGCGTATATAAGTATAATTCTCTCAAGCACAACAGAATATATTATTAATATGAATAAAATTAGATTACAGCCAGGCAGGGTATCAGAAATAATTTATTTCTTTAACATTTTTCACCATTTTGATCATTACATTATTACACATATGCATTTCCCATTGATTTATTAGATAACTATCTAACCTACCTGTCTAGAAAATGGCCCCTTAGACTGCCAGTACTTCATGAAGTATACAGATAAGCTGCATAGATCATGGGATGTTAGACATCCATTCCTGGCCGCCTCATAGTAGCCATTTCATCTGAACATTCACACATCTTTATGGAGTTGTTGACAGCACACACACACACACACACATCCTTATCTACCTAAAAGGATGACGACAGCCAGCCAGAGGTGCATCCCAACACAAGGACCACCCCGGAGTAATCCCCGGTGAAATCACGCTTTTAGGGCATTGACTCTTCTTGTAGGAGTGGTGCTCAAACTGCTAGGGTGCATCTGTGGGACCCTCTTTCAGAGATGATGTCCTCCACCCAACTCTCAAAAAGCTGAGGGGTCTTCAGGAGAGGTGGGCAGTCGAGCTGGGCTATCAGACGGTCAACTCTGTAGCTGTGATGTCATCCTTCCTACAAAATGGACATATCCACGCCCTCAACTAAAAATATAACATATTAATCATTTCCAGGCAATAATTGAATGTTGTATCAATAGAGGAGAAGCAGGAAAGTGGAAAGAAACCAGACATGAACCAAAACCATGATAATGACTGATACAAGAAATCAGAGTTACTTCTTTCTTTTCACATTTTCTCTTCTTTTGATCATTAGATTATAACTCATATATGCATTTCTAATTGATTTGTTAGCTATCTATCCTAGCTGTATAGAAAAGGCCCCTTAAACTGCATGTACTGCACGAAGTATCTAGGTAAGCTGTATACATAATAGGATGTTAGACATCCCTTCCTGACCACCTCATAGTAGCCATTTCATCTGAACATTCCCGCTTCTTTATGGGGTTATTGACAGCACACATTTCATTATCTACCTAAAAGAATGACGGACAGCCAGCCAGAGGTGCATCCCAACACAAGGACCACCCCGGAGTAATCCCCGGTGAAATCACGCTTTTAGGGCATTGACTCTTCTTGTAGGAGTGGTGCTCAAACTGCTAGGGTGCATCTGTGGGACCCTCTTTCAGAGATGATGTCCTCCACCCAACTCTCAAAAAGCTGAGGGGTCTTCAGGAGAGGTGGGCAGTCGAGCTGGGCTATCAGACGGTCAACTCTGTAGCTGTGATGTCATCCTTCCTACAAAATGGACATATCCACGCCCTCAACTAGGAATATAACGTATTAATCATTTCCATGCAATTATTGAATGTTATATCAATAGAGGAGAAGCAGGAAAGTGGAAAGAAACCAGACATGAATCAAAACCCTGATAATGACTGATACAAGAAATCAGAGTTACTTCTTTCCTTTCACAATTTCTCCTCTTTTGATCATTACATTATCACTCATAAATGCATTTCTCATTGATTTGTTAGCTAACTATCTCTCCTAGCTGTCTTGAAAAGGCCCCTTAAACTGCATGTACTGCATGAAGTATTTAGGTAAGCTGTATACATCATGGGATGTTAGATATCCCTTCCTGACCACCTCATAGTAGCCATTTCATCTGAACATTCCGCTTCTTTATGGGGTTATTGACAGCACACACTTTATTATCTACCTAAAAGGATGACGACAGCCAGCCAGAGGTGCATCCCAACACAAGGACCACCCCGGAGTAATCCCCGGTGAAATCACGCTTTTAGGGCATTGACTCTTCTTGTAGGAGTGGTGCTCAAACTGCTAGGGTGCATCTGTGGGACCCTCTTTCAGAGATGATGTCCTCCACCCAACTCTCAAAAAGCTGAGGGGTCTTCAGGAGAGGTGGGCAGTCGAGCTGGGCTATCAGACGGTCAACTCTGTAGCTGTGATGTCATCCTTCCTACAAAATGGACATATCCACGCCCTCAACTAAAAATATAACGTATTAATCATTTCCAGACAATAATTGAATGTTGTATCAATAGAGGAGAAGCAGGAAAGTGGAAACAAACCAGACATGAACCAAAACCATGATAATGATTGATACAAGAAATCAGAGTTACTTCTTTCCTTTCACATTTTCTCTTCTTTTGATCATTAGATTATAACTCATATATGCATTTCTAATTGATTTGTTAGCTATCTATCCTAGCTGTATAGAAAAGGCCCCTTAAACTGCATGTACTGCACGAAGTATCTAGGTAAGCTGTATACATAATAGGATGTTAGACATCCCTTCCTGACCACCTCATAGTAGCCATTTCATCTGAACATTCCCGCTTCTTTATGGGGTTATTGACAGCACACATTTCATTATCTACCTAAAAGAATGACGGACAGCCAGCCAGAGGTGCATCCCAACACAAGGACCACCCCGGAGTAATCCCCGGTGAAATCACGCTTTTAGGGCATTGACTCTTCTTGTAGGAGTGGTGCTCAAACTGCTAGGGTGCATCTGTGGGACCCTCTTTCAGAGATGATGTCCTCCACCCAACTCTCAAAAAGCTGAGGGGTCTTCAGGAGAGGTGGGCAGTCGAGCTGGGCTATCAGACGGTCAACTCTGTAGCTGTGATGTCATCCTTCCTACAAAATGGACATATCCACGCCCTCAACTAGGAATATAACGTATTAATCATTTCCATGCAATTATTGAATGTTATATCAATAGAGGAGAAGCAGGAAAGTGGAAAGAAACCAGACATGAATCAAAACCCTGATAATGACTGATACAAGAAATCAGAGTTACTTCTTTCCTTTCACAATTTCTCCTCTTTTGATCATTACATTATCACTCATAAATGCATTTCTCATTGATTTGTTAGCTAACTATCTCTCTTAGCTGTCTTGAAAAGGCCCCTTAAACTTCATGTACTGCATGAAGTATTTAGGTAAGCTGTATACATCATGGGATGTTAGATATCCCTTCCTGACCACCTCATAGTAGTCATTTCATCTGAACATTCCGCTTCTTTATGGGGTTATTGACAGCACACACTTTATTATCTACCTAAAAGGATGACGACAGCCAGCCAGAGGTGCATCCCAACACAAGGACCACCCCGGAGTAATCCCCGGTGAAATCACGCTTTTAGGGCATTGACTCTTCTTGTAGGAGTGGTGCTCAAACTGCTAGGGTGCATCTGTGGGACCCACTTTCAGAGATGATGTCCTCCACCCAACTCTCAAAAAGCTGAGGGGTCTTCAGGAGAGGTGGGCAGTCGAGCTGGGCTATCAGACGGTCAACTCTGTAGCTGTGATGTCATCCTTCCTACAAAATGGACATATCCACGCCCTCAACTAGGAATATAACGTATTAATCATTTCCATGCAATTATTGAATGTTATATCAATAGAGGAGAAGCAGGAAAGTAGAAAGAAACCAGACATGAGCCAAAACTCTGATAATGATTGATACAAGAAATCAGAGTTAATTCTTTCCTGCTACATTTTCTCCTCTTTTGATCATTACATTATCACTCATATATGCATTTCTCATTTGTTAGCTAACTATCTTTCCTACCTGTCCATAAATCGCCACTTAGACTTCCCGTACTGCATGAAGTATACAGATAAGCTGCATAGATCATGGGATGTTAGACATCCATTCCTGGTTGTCTTATAGTAGCCATTTAATCTAAACATTCACAAATCTTTATGGGGTTATTGACAGCACACACCTACATCATTATCTTATAGAATGATGATAGTCAGCCAGAGGTGCATCCCAACACAAGTACCACCCCAGAGTAATTCCCCAGTGAAATCACTCAGGGCATTGACTCTTCTTGTAGGAGTGGTGCTCAAACTGCTGGGATGCATCTGTGGGATCCTCTTTAAGAGATGATGTCCTCCACTTGACTTAAAAAGCTGAGGGTCTTCAGGAGAGGTGGGCAGTCGGGTTAGGCTATCAGACGGTCAACTCTGTATCTGTGATGTCATCCTTCCTACAAAATGGACATATGCACACCTGCAAGGAAGAATACAACATATAAATCATTTCCAGGCAATTGTGGAGGCAATAGAGGAGAAATATAAAACTTGATGTAAACTAGAAATAAACCAAAACCCTGATAACGATTTATGCAAGAAATTTTTTCAACTTCTAGAACAATGGTCTCCAACCTGTGGCTCAGCAAGTGCTGCTGTAGAAATACAACTCCCATCATCCCATAATAGCCTGCAACTGTCCTAACATGTTTGGAGTTGTTTTCCACTAACCAAACATCTCAGGGGAGATTTATCAAGAGCAGGGGGATGCATTTAATTTATCATGAAGTTCATGGAGTAATAAATAGGGTAAGCGAGCACTCACACTATGGCATCAACTATATAAGGTTTATTAGTATAAACAATGTATCAATGGATTTAAAATATATAAAATGAATAAAATGATAGCAGCATATATATATAAGGAGCAGCAGCATAAATTAATAGCAGCAATGTGGTATCACAGTAATAGCAGCATATGAATGAAAAATGGTCTACATAAGGTCGGTGATAATAGGTATTATCTAGATAAGCGACGCACAGCTGAGAAGTTGAACTACAGCCTGCCAGCGATGATCATTCGCTGGCAGGCTGTAGATGCGATTTTTTTTAACGTCAGAAAGGTATATTAGACGCTGTTTTGTTAACAGCGTCTAATATACCTGCTACCTGGTCCTCTGGTGGTCCCTTTTGCTTGGATCGACCACCAGAGGACACAGGCAGCTCTGTAAGTAGCACCAATCACCACACTACACTACACCCCCCCTGTCACTTATTAACCCCTTATTAACCCCTGATCACCCCATATAGACTCCCTGATCACCCCCTGTCATTGATCACCCCCCTTAAGGCTCCATTCAGACGTCCGTATGTGTTTTGCGGATCTGCGGATCCGCAAAACACGGACACCGGCAATGTGCTTTCCGCATTTTGCGGATCCGCACATTGCCAGAACTATATAGAAAATGTCTTTTCTTGACCGCAATTGTGGACATGTTCTATATTATTACGGAACGGAAGTGCGGACCCGGAAGTGCAGATCCGCAATTCCGGATCCGAGCGGGACAAAGTCTGTCCCCATAGAAATGAATGGGTCCGCAATTCCGTTCCGTAAAATGCAGAACAGAATTGCGGACGTGTGAATGGGGCCTAAGGGTCCCTTATCACCGCCAGTTACTTAGCTACTTGTTAGGTAGTTAGCGCCCAGCCCACCGCACCGCAGTCACCGATCAGTCGCTGATTAGCATCATCGCTGTCGCTAATCAGCACTAGTACTATATAGTATCTGTAAGTGATCAAGACTGATCGCAATCAGATCTATATCAGTACATTAGGCTCTACAAAAAACGCAGTGTTTGCCCGATCAGGCCTGATCTTGTGCGCACACTTGCATCCAGTCCGCCCCACCGCAGTGACAGAATTTTTTTTTTTCTGATCACTGCAAAAACACTGTAAAATTGCTGCGGCGCTATAAAGATCACTATTGAGGGGCATGGCGAGTTCATATAAGATTTTTGTTTTGCCACAAGTTAGCGGAAATTGTTTTTTTTTGTTTTTTCTTACAGTCTCATATTCCACTAACTTGTGACAAAAAATAAAATCTTACATGAACTCACCATATGTGTTTTGGGGGTGTATTTTTACATATACCCATACTGGGTGAGAGAAATATCTCTGTAAGAGTACTTTCACACTTGCGGCAGGACGGATCCGACATGCTGTTCACCATGTCGGATCCGTCCTTCCGCTATTTCGCCGTGCCGCCAGACCGCCGCTCCGTCCCCATTGACTATAATGGGGACGGGGGCGAAGCTCTGGCGCAGCACGGCGGTGCACGGCGAAAGCCGCCGGACTAAAAAGTCCAGCATGTCCGACTTTTTAGTCCGGTGGCTTTCGCCGTGCACCACCGTGCTGCGGTCCGGCGGCACGGCGAAATAGCGGAAGGACGGATCTGACATGGTGAACAGCCTGTCGGATCCGTCCTGCCGCAAGTGTAAAAGTAGCCTTAATTGACAACTTTGTATAAAAAAATTTAAAAGTTGTCATTTACAGAGATATTTCTCACACACAGTATGGGTATATGTGAAAATACACCCCAAAACACATTGCCCTACTTCTCCTGAGTACGGAGATACCACATGTGTGACACTTTTTTGCAGCCTGCGCACTTTTTTGCAGGTGCGCAAAGGGGCCCAAATTCCAATGAGTACCTTTTAGTAGGGCATTTTTAGACATTTGGATTCCAGACTTCTTCTCACACTTTAGGGCCCCTAAAATGCCAGGGCAGTATAAATACCCCACACGTGACCCCATTTTGGAAAGAAGACACTCCAAGGTATTCCGTGAGGGGTATGGTGAGTTCATGTAAGATTTTATTTTTTGTCACAAGTTAGTGGAATTTGAGACTTTGTAAGAAAAATAAATAAATCATTTTCCGCTAACTTGTGCCAAAAAAAAACTTCTATGAACTCGCCATACCCCTCACGGAATACCTTGGGGTGTCTTTTTTCCAAAATGGGGTCACTTGTGGGGTATTTATACTGCCCTGGCATTTTAGGGGCCCTAAAGTGTGAGAAGTAGTTTGGAATCCAAATGCGTAAAAATGCCCTGTGAAATCCTAAAGGTACTCAATGAAATTTGGGCATCTTTGCGCACCTAGGCTGCAAAAAAGTCTCACACATGTGGTATCGACGTACTCAGAAGAAGTAGGGCAATGTGTTTTGGGGTGTATTTTTACATATACCCATACTGTGTGTGAGAAATATCTCTGTAAATGACAACTTTTTAATTTTTTTTATACAAAGTTGTCAATTTACAGAGATATTTCTCTCACCCAGCATGGGTAAATGTAAAAATACACCCCAAAACACATTGCCCTACTTCTTCTGAGTACGGCAATACCACATGTGTGACACTTTTTTGCAGCCTAGGTGCGTAAAGGGGCCGAAAGTCCAACGAGTATCTTTAGGCTTTACAGGGTTGCTCACAATTTAGCCCCGCCCAAAATTCCAGAACAGTAAACACACGCCACAAATGACCCCATTTCGGAAAATAGACACCCCAAGGTATTCACTGAGGGGCATAGTGAGTCCGTGGGAGATTTTTTATTTTTTTTGCCAGAAGTTAGCAGAAATGGAAACTTTATTTTTATTTTTTTTCCTCAGAAAGTGTCATTTTCCGCTAACTTTTCAAGCACAACAGAATATATTATTAATATGAATGAAATTAGATTACAGCCAGGCAGGGTATCAGAAATAATTTATTTCTTTAACATTTTTCACCATTTTGATCATTACATTATTACACATATGCATTTCCCATTGATTTATTAGATAACTATCTAACCTACCTGTCTAGAAAATGGCCCCTTAGACTGCCAATACTTCATGAAGTATACAGATAAGCTGCATAGATCATGGGATGTTAGACATCCATTCCTGGCCGCCTCATAGTAGCCATTTCATCTGAACATTCACACATCTTTATGGAGTTGTTGACAGCACACACACACACATCCTTATCTACCTATTTTTTATTTTTTTTGCCAGAAGTTAGCAGAAATGGAAACTTTATTTTTATTTTTTTTCCTCAGAAAGTGTCATTTTCCGCTAACTTGTGAAAAAAAATGTAATCATACATGAACTCACCATGCCCCTCCGCGAATACTTTGGGGTGTCTTCTTTCTAAAATTGGGTCATTTGGGGTGTATTTATACTATCCTGGCATTCTAGCACCTTAAGAAACATGACAGGTGCTCAGAAAGTCAGAGCTGCTTCAAAATGCGGAAATTCACCTTTTTGTACCATAGTTTGTAAACGCTATAACTTTTGCGCAAACCAATAAATATACACTTATTTCTTTTTTATTAAAGACATGTAGCACAATAAATTCTGACACAAACTTGCATAGAAATGTAATTATATTTAAACAATTTTACCAGAAAAAGTTAAAAATACACTTTTCTTGAGAAAATTGCGGTCTATTTTGATTAATATCAGAAAAACGAAAAATCTCAGCAAAAAAGAAAAAAGCTGTATTTGGCCTCATGCACACGACAGTATTTTGTCACGGTCCGCAAAACGGGGTTCCGTTGGTCCATGACTGTTTTTTCGTCCGTGGGTCTTCCTTGATTTTTGGAGGATCCACGGACATGAAAAAGTTTTGGTGTCCGCCTGGCCGTGCGGAGCCAAACGGATCCGTCCTGACTTACAATGCAAGTCAATGTGGACGGATCCGTTTGACGTTGACACAATATGGTGCAATTGCAAACGGATCCATCCCCCATTGACTTTTAATGTAAAGTCAGGAGTTAATATACCATAACTGTGTACATGACTGCCCCCTGCTGCCTGGCAGCACCCGATCTTTTACAGGGGGCTGTGATCCGCACAACTAACCCCTCAGGTGCCGCACCTAAAGGGTTAATTGTGCGTATCATAACCGCCTGTAAGAGATCAGGTGCTGCCAGGCAGGAGAGGGCAGACCCCCTCCTGCCTATAGCACAGACCTGTCACTTACCAGTAGGAGGACCGCCCGGCCGGTCACAGACAACGCAGCTCGCAGGTAAGTATAATGCTTCTAAAAATTGTTAAGTAACCATGGCAACCAGGACTGCAGTAGCGTCCTGGTTGCCATGGTTACCGATCGGAGCCCCAGCGAGCGATTAAACTGGGACTCCGATCGGAACTCTCCACTGCCACCAATGATGGGGGAACGTGATTTTAACTGGGGGGGGGGGGAGATGTGAGGCTGCACTGGCCACCAATGATGGGGGATTCGGAACGTGATTTTAACTAGGGGGGGGATGTGAGGCCGCACTGGCCACCAATGATGGGGTATTCGGAACGTGATTTTAACTAGGGGGGGGGGGGAGAGGGGAGGCCGCACTGGCCACCAATGATGGGGGATTCAGAACGTGATTTTAACTAGGGGGGGGAGATGTGAGGCCGCACTGGCCACCAATGATGGGGGATTCGGAACGTGATTTTAACTGGGGGGGGGAGAGGGGATGTCGCACTGGCCACCAATGAATATAATATTGGGGAGGGAGGGGGCCTGCCCCCTCCTGCCTGGCAGCACCTGATCTCTTACAGGGGGCTATGATACGCACAATTAACCATTTAGGTGCGGCAAATGAGGGGTTAATTGTGCGGATCACAGTCCCCTGTAAAAGATTGGGTGCTGTCAGGCAGCAGGGGGCAGTCATGTACACAGTTCTCAGTATATTCTAACTTGAAGCGTCCCCATCACTATGGGAACGCCTCTGTGTTAGAATATACTGTCGGATATGAGTTTTCACAATGTGAAAACTCATATCTGAAAAAGCTTTTATGCAGACGGATCTGTGATCCATCTGTGTGAAAGTTGCCAACGGCCACGGATCACGGACGCGAATGCCAATCTTGTGTGCATCCGTGTTTTTTCACGGACCCATTGACTTGAATGGGTACGTGAACCGTTGTCCGTCAAAAAAATAGGACAGGTCCTATTTTTATGACGGACAGGAAACACGGATCACGGCCGCGGATGAACAACGGTGCCTTTTCCGAGTTTTCAACTGACCCATTGAAAGTCAATGGGTCCGCAGAAAATCACGGAAAACGGAACAACGGCCACGGATGCACACAAAGGTCGTGTGCATGAGGCCTTTGTGAGAAGAAAAGGAGGTAAAATTCATTTGGGTGCCAAGTTGCATGACCGAGCAATAAACCGTTAAAGTTGTGAAGTGCCGATTTGTAAAAAAGGGCCTGGTCACTAGGGGGGTATAAACCTGTGGTCCTTAAGTGGTTAAACAGAATTTGCAACTTTTGTATATCAGTTTTCTGGTGGAATGATAAATCTCTCCTTGTGCTGTGCTGTGAACTACCAAAAGCAGTGGACATAATAATTAGGCTACTTTCACACTCGCGTTTGGTGCGGATCCGTCATGGATCTGCACAGATGGATCCGTTCAGATAATACAACCGTCTGCATCCGTTCTGAACGGATTAGTTTGTATTATCTTTAACATAGCCAAGACGGATCCGTCTTGAACACCATTGAAAGTCAATGGAGGACGGATCCGTTTTCTATTGTGCCAGATTGTGTCATAGAAAACGGATCCGTCCCCATTGACTTACATTGTGTGTCAGAACGGATCCGTTTGGCTAAGTTTCATCAGACGGACACCAAAGCGGAATAGAGATAGAACAAAGGCAAACTGATGCATTCTGATCGGATCCTTTTCCATTCAGAATGCATTAGAGCAAAGCTGATCCGTTTTGGACCGCGTGTGAGAGCCCTGAACGGATCTCACAAACATAAAGCCAAAAATGCCAGTTTGAAAGTAGCCTTAATCATCGCCTCTCCTGACCTTGGTGTTATCATGGTTGCTGTTGTTTGTGTGACCAGTGAAATAGGGGGAACATTGACCAGTAAGATAGAGCAGCATCCAGGAAGATAGGGGAGACAATAAGCAGTAAGATAGGATGAATAATAACCAGTAAGATAGGATGAATAATACCCAGTAAGAGGGTAATGACCAGTAAGACAGGACAGTGGAAATGTCAGACTATTAAGACCACTGATAGATACGATAATTAATAATGGGTAAGTTGTGAGAGTCACCCAAAATACATATCATCCATAACCCCAATTGTAGTATCAAAAAACTGATTTTACTGATTCGTGACCATACCCAAAAACAGGACATTGAGATAACCCATAATTCCCAACATATCTTCTCTGGTGTTCTATATCATCAATCTCAGTGAATTGGAGATAGGACAGTTAGCAGTAAAATAGGGCGGATAGAGACCAGTAAGGTAGGGTAATAACCAGTGAGTTAGGACAGTGACCAGTAATATATGGAAGTGAATTGTAAGATAAGGCAGTGATCTGTAAATTAGGGTGGGAAGTGACCAGTACGATGAAGGGGGCAGTGAATAGATGAACCAATTGGCTGCTATGAACAAGCTCCACTCGTCTTATGCAGTGGTTTAGATGAACCTCTTCATACACAGAAATCATCCCATACAGTTCCCTGGTGCAGTAATGATCCCCCTCCTGCAATGTCTGACTGAGAACTTACCATGATCTAAAGAGGGTCGCAGACTTCACTACAGACACACGGACGCTTCTCTCCTGCAGACAGAGAAGGGAGACATCTTCCTCCTCCTGCAGCCGGTAACCAGGAATGACAGTTGGTAACAGCAATTATCATTCAGGTTTCTGAGGGGAAGTGCTGATTGGTTGATCAGATTCTAATCCACCAATCAGCAGCTCTCTCTTCTCTACAGCCTGGGACTGGAGGAGCAGACAACAGGCCGAGCCCTGAGTGCAGCACAACCGATGTGTGCGACTGTGAGGTGGAGCAATTATTACCCCCAGAGAAAAGTGTTGGCATTAAGTTCCTGAAGTTGATTTACTGGAAGCAGGAAAAAGGAGTAAGGATTTGAGTGATTTTGACAAGAACCAAATTGTAGTTGACAGACAACTGCATGGTCGGACTGGGGATTCTTGGGCCCACCAGAGCAAATTTTCTGGGGGCCCAAACCCCATATCATCAATAAAGTCTATCAGATTTTGATTGAAAGAAATAGACGCTAGTGGCAACATATTGGCTCAAAAGGCAGTTCCACATGTTTTTTTTCTCTTGAATCTTTGGGGCCCACTATGGCATCAGATCCTGGGCCCCCCGGAGGATCCTCTGGTTGTCTGGTGGGCCTGTCTGACACTGGACAACTGGGTCAGTATCTCCAAAATGGCAGGTCTTGTGAGGTGTTCCTGGTATGCAGTGATTATTACATACTACAAGTAGTTTAAGGAAGGACAATTGGTGAATCTGACAACAGGGTACCCAAGACTTATTGATGCGCAGGGGGGCAAAGACTAGCCTGTCTGATGCAATCCCAAAGAAACAATACTGTAGCACAGACTACTAGAAAGGTTAATGCTGAATGTGATGGAAAGCAGTCAGAGCACACCGTGCATTACAGTTTGCTGTATATGTAATTGAGACTCCAGACCTGACCTCAGAATTAATTCAGACCCAAACCAGGCCAAAAAATGTATTCTAACCTCTGACCAGAACCCTAAATTAATTCAGACCTCAAAGCAAACCCTGAAGTTAAAGGAGCTGTCACTCCTTCACTCCTTGTTCACTGAAAATGTGGCCGCTGGAGTCATCAGCTGATGTTCTCTCAACATCTCCAGAAAACAGCTGATTTTGCTGGGAGAAGCCTCGACCATCCACATCCAGCCAGGTATTTCATTTCAGATGAATAGCTGTCCCTGTAACAGAAGGGTGACCTAAGTCTGACTGAGTCAGGGATGCTCATACAAAGCAGCTCTTAGAGGGGAGTCCCAAGCCCTAATACAATGTCCTGATGCCAGGTTTCCTTGCTACTCCAGAAGAACGGGAATTCCAGGCCCAAATACAACGTTCTGATGCCAGTTTTTTTTGCTAGTCAGGAAGAACGAACTGCAGTGTGTAACCCCTATCAGTTGTAAGACACTGAGTATGAGGATTGAATGCTGGCAGGGAGTGGGCCCCTGTGTTAGGTGCCAAGGTTAGGCCCCATCAAGCCTGGGAATTTAGGTACGGGGCTATGCAGTGAACTGAATCTTTGTGAAGGAAAGCCTAATTATGATTCTGGAGTCTTGGATGAGGATGACAGGGCAGACACGCATTGTCATGTTTTCTTAAGTGTTTCTGTAAGTATTCCCACGGTCCCAACCACCAGAGAGGCTGACACTTTTTCCTATGGTGTGCAAGCACGACCACCGCTGATGAATTGCAGGGTGGTCATGACTCCTGGATATGAGTAGTGTATGATGTGATTGAAAATTGAATCAAGCCAGCAAAGGAAGCAATATAGACACTCACAATACATTAGTAACTGCCTTTCATTAATTTTGTTTACGTGATATATGTCATTTGTCAAATTAAATTAAAAAAAGTGAAAACAGGCAATTTTCACTTTTTTTCCCCCTTTAAGTCCCCTTTCAATTTCAGTCATTTTTATATAGGGGATACATGGGCGTCAATAAGTAAAAACATTTGAGTTTCGGCCCTGGATGTTTTGTCCTAGGCCCAAATCTACTGCCTGCTGGACCCATATGACTGTACATTTGAATCCCTGCACTGCAGCGCTACCATACTGGATGCTTTGCCCTGGGCCCCCTGCTCAGCTGGTCCACAGATAGTGAAAATACAAGGGTGACTTCTGACCAGGATGCACTGCAGGAGCTGAAAGCAGGGCCGGCCTTAGGGTTGTGCAACCAGTGTGGCAAAACAGGGTGCATTGCCCTGCATTCCTGAAGGGGGCGCCAGAGCAACTTTCCCAAAGGCAATGAAGCTATTCGTTTTCACCTTGCTCCATCCCTCCTTCCCCGTCACCTTGGGGTGTCTTCTTTCCAAAATGGGGTCACTTGTGGGGTATTTATACTGCCCTGGCATTTTAGGGGCCCTAAAGTGTGAGAAGTAGTTTGGAATCCAAATGCGTAAAAATGCCCTGTGAAATCCTAAAGGTACTCATTGGAATTTGGGCATCTTTGCGCACCTAGGCTGCAAAAAAGTGTCACACATGTGGTATCGCCGTACTCAGAAGAAGTAGGGCAATGTGTTTTGGGGTGTATTTTTACATATACCCATACTGTGTGTGAGAAATATCTCTGTAAATGACAACTTTTTAATTTTTTTTATACAAAGTTGTCAATTTACAGAGATATTTCTCTCACCCAGCATGGGTATATGTAAAAATACACCCCAAAACACATTGCCCTACTTCTTCTGAGTACGGTGATACCACATGTGTGACACTTTTTTTCAGCCTAGGTGCGTAAAGGGGCCGAAAGTCCAACGAGTATCTTTAGGCTTCACAGGGTTGCTCACAATTTAGCCCCACCCAAAATGGCAGAACAGTAAACACACCCCACAAATGACCCCATTTCGGAAAGTAGACACCCCAAGGTATTCACTGAGGGGCATAGTGAGTCCGTGGGAGATTTTTTATTTTTTTTTGCCAGAAGTTAGCAGAAATGGAAACTTTATATTTAATTTTTTTCTCAGAAAGTGTCATTTTGCGCTAACTTGTGAAAAAAAATGTAATCATACATGAACTCACCATGCCCCTCCGCGAATACTTTGGGGTGTCTTCTTTCTAAAATGGGGTCATTTGGGGGGTATTTATACTATCCTGGCATTCTAGCACCTTAAGAAACATGACAGGTGCTCAGAAAGTCAGAGCTGCTTCAAAATGCGGAAATTCACATTTTTGTACCATAGTTTGTAAACGCTAAAACTTTTGCGCAAACCAATAAATATACACTTATTTGATTTCTTTTTTATTAAAGACATGTAGCACAATAAATTCTGACACAAACTTGCATAGAAATGTAATTATATTTAAACAATTTTACCAGAAAAAGTTAAAAATACACTTTTTTTGAGAAAATTGAGGTCTATTTTGATTAAAGGGATTCTGTCACCTCCTTTTACGATTTTAAGCTGGCACCATCGCTATGTTGACTAAAGTAGCTTATTTCCAGGACTCTTCTTTTTACTTTATTTTGTTTAGTAGTTTTGATGTAAAAGCGATTTGTATGTTATGCTAATTAGGGTCCAAGGTGCCCAGAGGGGCGTTTTTTTCTCACTCTCCGGTGCCCAGTGACGCCCCCCTGCAGTGCCCAAGACAGCCTCCTGATAGTCAAAACACCTCCCACAGCCCGGCAAACGGTTCCGCCCCCTCACCACGTCATAATCTACCTTATAGATATGCCCCGTCCTCCTTCCTGTCTGCAGCCAGAAAACTCGTGCAGGCGCAGTACCGCCTGCGGCCTGCGCGATCATTAACGTCCTGAGGGCAACAGCGCATGCCCAGTGAGACTTTTGAGGCTGTTGCCCTCAGGAGGTTGATGATCGCGCAGGCCGCACTGCTCCTGCGCAAGTTTTCTGGCCGCAGACAGGAAGGAGGACGGGGCATATCTATAAGGTAGATTATGACGTGATGAGGGGGCGGAACCGTTTGCCGGGCTGTGGGAGGTGTTTTGATTATCAGGAGGCTGTCTTGGGCACTGCAGCGGGGCGTCACTGGGCAAAAAATCTCACCAAAAAAAGAGCTGTATTTGGCCTCATGCACACGACAGTATTTTTTCACGGTCCGCAAAACGGGGTTCCGTTGGTCCGTGACCTTTTTTTCGTCCGTGGGTCTTCCTTGATTTTTTGAGGATCCACGGACATGGAAAAAAGGTCGTTTTGGTGTCCGCCTGGCCGTGCGGAGCCAAACCGATCCGTCCTGACTTACAATGCAAGTCAATGTGGACGGATCCGTTTGTCGTTGACACAATATGGTGCAATTGCAAACGGATCCGTCCCCCATTGACTTTCAATGTAAAGTCAGGAGTTAATATACCATAGGATCAGAGTTTTCTCCAATCCGATGGTATATTTTAACTTGAAGCGTCCCCATCACCATGGGAACGCCTCTATGTTAGAATATACCATCGGATTTGAGTTAAATCGTGAAACTCATATCCGACAGTATATTCTAACACAGAGGCGTTCCCATAGTGATGGGGACGCTTCAAGTTAGAATATCCTACGAACTGTGTACATGACTGCCCCCTGCTGCCTGGCAGCACCCGATCTTTTACAGGGGGCTGTGATCCGCACAACTAACCCCTCAGGTGCCGCACCTAAAGGGTTAATTGTGCGTATCATAGCCGCCTGTAAGAGATCAGGTGCTGCCAGGCAGGAGAGGGCAGACCCCCTCCCTCCCCAATATTATATTCATTGGTGGCCAGTGCGGCCTTCCCTCTCTCCCCCCCCCCAGTTAAAATCACGTTCCGAATCCCCCATCATTGGTGGCCAGTGCGGCCTCACATCTCCCCCCCTTGTTAAAATCACGTTCCGAATCCCCCATCATTGGTGGCCAGTGCGGCCTCACCTCTCCCCCCCCTAGTTAAAATCACGTTCTGAATCCCCCATCATTGGTGGCCAGTGCGGCCTCACCTCTCCCGCCCCCTAGTTAAAATCACGTTCCCCCATCATTGGTGGCAGTGGAGAGTTCTGATCGGAGTCCCAGTTTAATTGCTGGGGCTCCGATCGGTAACCATGGCAACCAGGATGCTACTGCAGTCCTGGTTGCCATAGTTACTTAGCAATTTTTAGAAGCATTATACTTACCTGCGAGCTGCGATGTCTGTGACCGGCCGGGTGCTCCTCCTACTGGTAAGTGAAAGGTCTGTGCGGCGCATTGCCTATAGCACAGACCTGTCACTTACCAGTAGGAGGAGCGCCCGGCCAGTCACAGACATCGCAGCTCGCAGGTAAGTATAATGCTTCTAAAAATTGTTAAGTAACCATGGCAACCAGGACTGCAGTAGCGTTCTGGTTGCCATGGTTACCGATCGGAGCCCCAGCGAGCGATTAAACTGGGACTCCGATCGGAACTCTCCACTGCCCCCAATGATGGGGGAACGTGATTTTAACTAGGGGGGGGGGGGTGATATGAGGCCGCACTGGCCACCAATGATGGGGGATTCGGAACGTGATTTTAACTGGGGGGGGGAGATGTGAGGCCGCACTGGCCACCAATGATGGGGGATTCGGAACGTGATTTTAACTAGGGGGGGAAAGAGGGGAGGCCGCACTGGCCACCAATGATGGGGGATTCAGAACGTGATTTTAACTAGGGGGGGGGAGATGTGAGGCCTGCCCCCTCCTGCCTGGCAGCACCTGATCTCTTACAGGGGGCTATGATACGCACAATTAACCCTTTAGGTGCGGCACCTGAGGGGTTAATTGTGCGGATCACAGCCCCCTGTAAAAGATTGGGTGCTGTCAGGCAGCAGGGGGCAGTCATGTACACAGTTCTCAGTATATTCTAACTTGAAGCGTCCCCATCACTATGGGAACGCCTCTGTGTTAGAATATACTGTCGGATATGAGTTTTCACAAAGTGAAAACTCATATCTGAAAAAGCTTTTATGCAGACGGATCTGTGATCCGTCTGTGTGAAAGTTGCCAACGGCCACGAATCACGGATGCGGATGCCAATCTTGTGTGCATCCGTGTTTTTTCACGGACCCATTGACTTGAATGGGTCCGTGAACCGTTGTCCGTCCAAAAAATAGGACAGGTCCTATTTTTTTGACGGACAGGAAACACGGATCACGGCCGCGGATGAACAACGATGCATTTTCCGAGTTTTCAACTGACCCATTGAAAGCCAATGGGTCCGCAGAAAATCACGGAAAACGGAACAACGGCCACGGATGCACACAAAGGTCGTGTGCATGAGGCCTTTGTGAGAAGAAAAGGAGGTAAAATTCATTTGGGTGCCAAGTTGCATGACCGAGCAATAAACCGTTAAAGGGGTTATCCGAGTTATTTTTTTGTTCTCCCCCTGCTCTGATAAAGGTCGTTTACAAGCCTGTAAACGAGACGTCACTGTGCTGGCCACGCCCCCTTCACTGCCGTCTACTCTCTGCTAGGATTCTTAACCCCTTCAGCTGCACAGCTCTGCAGGCAGTGAAGAGACAATACATACTAGAGAGAGCATTGCACAAGAAGGTAGGGGGAAGATCCTGTGTGTATTAGCAGTGTCATTGTACAGGTGGGACCTGTAGTTCTACACATACAACATGCTGCAGAGTCTCCCAGCACTCAGGGCAGCTCTTGTATTCACTCCTTTAGCAGTGTCATTATACAGCTGGGATTTGTAGTCCTACACATACAACATGCTGCAGAGTCTCCCAGCAGGCAGACATGTCACTCAGGGCAGCTCTTGTATCCACTCCCTTAGCAGTGTCATTATACAGCTGGGACTTGTAGTTCTACACATACAACATGCTGCAGAGTCTCCCAGCAGGCAGACATGTCACTCAGGGCAGCTCTTGTATCCACTCCCTTAGCAGTGTCATTATACAGCTGGGACTTGTAGTTCTACACATACAACATGCTGCTGATTCTCCCAGCAGGCAGACATGTCACTCAGGGCAGCTCTTGTATCCACTCCCTCAGCAGTGCAGGGGGAGGGGCAGAGATTGTTTTTATTGCATGTAAACAAAGGGCCAGAAAAGAACCAGGGAAATGAGAAAATATATATATTTTTTTGGCATAAAACTTGCTTAGCTCAGTTATATATCAGATATTCAGTGCTATATTATTTTTTTTCATAACTCGGACAACCCCTTTAAAGTTGTGAAGTGCCGATTTGTAAAAAAGGGCCTGGTCACTAGGGTAGTATAAACCTGTGGTCCTAAAGTGGTTAAACAGAATTTGCAACTTTTGTATATCAGTTTTCTGGTGGAATGATAAATCTCTCCTTGTGCTGTGAACTACCAAAAGCAGTGGACATAATAATTAGGCTACTTTCACACTCGCGTTTGGTGCGGATCCGTCATGGATCTGCACAGATGGATCCGTTCAGATAATACAACCGTCTGCATCCGTTCTGAACGGATTCGTTTGTATTATCTTTAACATAGCCAAGACGGATCCGTCTTGAACACCATTGAAAGTCAATGGAGGACGGATCCGTTTTCTATTGTGCCAGATTGTGTCAGAGAAAACAGATCCGTCCCCATTGACTTACATTGTGGATCAGAACGGATCCGTTTGGCTAAGTTTCATCAGACGGACACCAAAGCGGAATAGAGATAGAACAAAGGCAAACTGAGGCATACTGATCGGATCCTTTTCCATTCAGAATGCATTAGAGCAAAGCTGATACGTTTTGGACCGCGTGTGAGAGCCCTGAACGGATCTCACAAACAGAAAGCCAAAACGCCAGTGTGAAAGTAGCCTTAATCATCGCCTCTCCTGACCTTGGTGTTATCATGGTTGAAGTTGTTTGTGTGACCAGTGAAATAGGGGGAACATTGACCAGTAAGATAGAGCAGCATCCAGGAAGAAAGGGGAGATCATAAGCAGTAAGATAGGATGAATAATAACCAGTAAGATAGGATGAATAATACCCAGTAAGAGGGTAATGACCAGTAAGACAGGACAGTGGAAATGTCAGACTATTAAGACCACTGATAGATACGATAATTAATAATGGGTAAGTTGTGAGAGTCACCCAAAATACATATCATCCATAACCCCAATTGTAGTATCAAAAAACTGATTTTACTGATTCGTGACCATACCCAAAAACAGGACATTGAGATAACCCATAATTCCCAACATATCTTCTCTGGTGTTCTATATCATCAATCTCAGTGAATTGGAGATAGGACAGTTAGCAGTAAAATAGGGCGGATAGAGACCAGTAAGGGAGGGTAATAACCAGTGAGTTAGGACAGTGACCAGTAATATATGGAAGTGAATTGTAAGATAAGGCAGTGATCTGTAAATTAGGGTGGGAAGTGACCAGTACGATGAAGGGGGCAGTGAATAGATGAACCAATTGGCTGCTATGAACAAGCTCCGCTCGTCTTATGCAGTGGTTTAGATGAACCTCTTCATACACATAAATCATCCCATACAGTTCCCTGGTGCAGTAATGATCCCCCTCCTGCAATGTCTGACTGAGAACTTACCATGATCTAAAGAGGGGTCGCAGACTTCACTACAGACACACGGACGCTTCTCTCCTGCAGACAGAGAAGGGAGACATCTTCCTCCTCCTGCAGCCGGTAACCAGGAATGACAGTTGGTAACAGCAATTATGATTCAGGTTTCTGAGGGGAAGTGCTGATTGGTTGATCAGATTCTAATCCACCAATCAGCAGCTTTCTGTTCTCTACAGCCTGGGACTGGAGGAGCAGACAACAGGCCGAGCCCTGAGTGCAGCACAACCGATGTGTGCGACTGTGAGGTGCAGCAATTATTACCCCCAGAGAAAAGTGTTGGCATTAAGTTCCTGAAGTTGATTTACTGGAAGCAGGAAAAAGGAGTAAGGATTTGAGTGATTTTCACAAGAACCAAATTGTAGTTGACAGACAACTGCATGGTCGGTCTGGGGTTTCTTGGGCCCATCAGAGCCAATTTTCTGGGGGCCCAAACCACAAACCCCATATCTGGGGGCCTGTCTGACGCTGGACAACTGGGTCAGAGTATCTCCAAAATGGCAGGTCTTGTGAGATGTTCCTGGTATGCAGTGATTATTACATACTACAAGTAGTTTAAGGAAGGACAATTGGTGAATCTGACAACAGGGTACCCAAGACTTATTGATGCGCAGGGGGGCAAAGACTAGCCTGTCTGATGCAATCCCAAAGAAACAATACAGCAGCACAGACGACTAGAAAGGTTAATGCTGAATGTGATGGAAAGCAGTCAGAGCACACCGTGCATTACAGTTTGCTGTATATGTAATTGAGACTCCAGACCTGACCTCAGAATTAATTCAGACCCAAACCAGGCCAAAAAATGTATTCTAACCTCTGACCAGAACCCTAAATTAATTCAGACCTCATAGCAAACCCCTAAGTTAAAGGAGCTGTCACTCCTTCACTCCTTGTTCACTGAAAATGTGGCCGCTGGAGTCATTAGCTGATGTTCTTACAACATTTCCAGAAAACAGATGATTTTGCTGGGAGAAGCCTCGACCATCTACATCCAGCCAGGTATTTCATTTCAGATGAATAGCTGTCCCTGTAACAGAAGGGTGGCCTAAGTCTGACTGAGTCAGGGATGCTCATACAAAGCAGCTCTTAGAGGGGAGTCCCAAGCCCTAATACAATGTCCTGATGCCAGGTTTCCTTGCTACTCCAGAAGAACGGGAATTTCAGGCCCAAATACAACGTTCTGATGCCAGTTTTTTTTGCTAGTCAGGAAGAACGAACTGCAGTGTGTAACACCTATCAGTTGTGAGACACTGAGTAAGAGGATTGAATGCTGACAGGGAGTGGGCCCCTGTGTTAGGTGCCAAGGTTGGGCCCCATCAAGCCTAGGAATTTAGGTACGGGGCTATGCAGTGAACTGAATCTTTGTGAAGGAAAGCCTAATTATGATTCTGGAGTCTTGGATGAGGATGACAGGGCAGACACGCATTTTCATGTTTTCTTAAGTGTTTCTGTCAGTATTCCCACGGTCCCAACCACCAGAGAGGCTGACACTTTTTCCTATGGTGTGCAAGCACGACCACCGCTGATGAATTGCAGGGTGGTCATGACTCCTGGATATGAGTAGTGTATGATGTGATTGAAAATTGAATCAAGCCAGCAAAGGAAGCAATATAGACAATCACAATACATTAGTAAGTGCCTTTCATTAATTTTGTTTACGTGATATATGTCATTTGTCAAATTAAATAAAAAAAAGTGAAAACAGACAATTTTCTCTTTTTCCCCCCTTTAAGTCCCCTTTCAATTTCAGTCATTTTTATATAGGGGATACATGGGCGTCAATAAGTAAAAACATTAGGGGTTTTGGACCTGGATGTTTTGTCCTAGGCCTGAATCTACTGCCTGCTGGACCCATATGACTGTACAATTGAATCCCTGCACTGCAGCGCTACCATACTGGATGATTTGCCCTGGGCCCCCTGCTCAGCTGGTCCACAGATAGTGAAACTACAAGGGTGACTTCTGACCAGGATGCACTGCAGGAGCTGAAAGCAGGGCCGGCCTTAGGGTTGTGCAACCAGTGTGGCAAAACAGGGTGCATTGCCCTGCATTCCTGAAGGGGGCGCCAGAGCAACTTTCCCAAAGGCAATGAAGCTATTCGTTTTCACCTTGCTCCATCCCTCCTTCCCCATCATCAGCTCTTACCTAACAACTGTGACGGCCCCTGAGTTTCCTGTGAGCTGTAATGTCTCTTGAGAAGGAAAGCAACAACTGCTTCCTCCCACATGCTGTTTTGTTGGGAGCAGTTTGTGTGGTGCACTGTGCACCTCGTCTGGACACCCCACAGAGATGACCTGCTGGTGCCGGCCCTGACATGCTTCACTAAGTTACTGAAAAGGCTTCTAGTGGTGAGTCTGTCTATATCTACCTGTATCTACATAATCATAGAATGAACCAGCCCCTCCAGGGTTAATAGCAGGTGCAAGCTACCATGCTATGCTAGCCAGCTATGTATGTACAAATAAATAGCAGCACACCACTAAAAGCACTAAGATACAAGTAAGATATCTATCTATCCTCATACTGTAACTATTTATCTCTCATATCTATCCATCCATACCTCTATGTCAGTCTGTCTATCTATCTGCAACGGGCGCCTCCCACCAGGGCCCTCCTATTATGCGTCCCAGATGTAGGAAATGCCGAGTGGTGTAGTGCGGCCTAAATGTCTCTTTATGTGTCACAGTGCTCCTACTTGGATACTGCTGGACCCCAGGGGAACAATTAAGGGATTGGAAAGAACTTTAGTCCAGACCTTCAGATGAAGATTAATGGCAGCTTTACTTTGAATAAACGTTTCTTCAAACAGTTCACAGGCTTTGTCTTGGTTCCAGCAGGATTTAGCATTAACCACCTCAGCCCCCAGTGCTTAAACACCCTGAAAGACCAGGCCACTTTTTACACTTCTGACCTACCCTACTTTCACCGTTTATTGCTCGATCATGCAACTTACCACCCAAATGAATTTTACCTCCTTTTCTTCTCACTAATAGAGCTTTCATTTGGTGGTATTTCATTGCTGCTGACATTTTTACTTTTTTTGATATTAATCGAAATTGACCAAAATTTTTGCAAATAAATGACATTTTTCACTTTCGGTTGTAAAGTTTTTCAAATAAAACTACATTTCTATATAAAATTTTCGCTAAATTTATTGTTCTACATGTCTTTTATAAAAAAAAAAATGCAATAAGTGTATATTTATTGGTTTGGGTAAAAGTTATAGCGTTTACAAACTATGGTACAAAAATGTGAATTTCCGCATTTTGAAGCAGCTCTGACTTTCTGAGCACCTGTCATGTTTCCTGAGGTTCTACAATGCCCAGACAGTACAAACACCCCACAAATGACCCCATTTCAGAAAGTAGACACCCTAAGGTATTCGCTGATGGGCATAGTGAGTTCATGGAAGTTTTTATTTTTTGTCACAAGTTAGCGGAAAATGATTTATTTATTTTTTTATTTTTATTTTTCTTACAAAGTCTCATATTCCACTAACTTGTGACAAAAAATAAAATTTTACATGAACTCACCATACCCCTCACGGAATACCTTGGGGTGTCTTCTTTCCAAAATGGGGTCACATGTGGGGTATTTATACTGCCCTGGAATTTTAGGGGCCCTAAGGCGTGAGAAGAAGTCTGGAATCCAAATACGTAAAAAAAATGCCCTGTGAAATCGTAAAGATACTCCTAGGAATTTGGGCCCCTTTGCCCACCTAGGCTGCAAAAAAGTGTCACACATGTGGTATCGCCGTACTCAGAAGAAGTAGGGCAATGTGTTTTGGAGTGTATTTTTACATATACCCATGCTGGGTGAGAGAAATATCTCTGTAAAAGTCAACTTTTCCAAAAGATTTTATACAAGGTTGTCATTTTAGAGAGATATTTCTCTCACCCAGCATGGGTATATGTAAAATGACACCCCAAAACACATTGCCCTATATCTCCTGAGTACGGCGATACCAGATGTGTGACACTTTTTTACAGCCTAGGTGCGCAATGGGGCCCAAATTCCAATGAGTACCTTTTAGGAGGGCATTTTTAGACATTTGGATTCCAGACTTCTTCTCACGCTAAAATGCCAGGGCAGTATAAATACCCCACATGTGACCCCATTTTGGAAAGAAGACACCCCAAGGTATTCTGTGAGGGGCATGGCGAGTTCATAGAAGTTTTTTTTTTTTTGGCACAAGTTAGCGGAAATAGATTTTTTTTTTTTTCTCACAAAGTCTCCCTTTCCGCTACCTTGTGACAAAATGTTCAATCTTTCATGGACTCAATATGCCCCTCAGCGATTACCTTGGGGTGTCTTCTTTCCGAAATGGGGTCATTTGTAGGGTGTTTGTACTGCCCTGGCATTTTAGGGGCCCTAAAGCGTGAGAAGAAGTCTGGAATATAAATGTCTATAAAATTTTACGCATTTGGATTCCGTGAGGGGTATGGTGAGTTCATGTGAGATTTAATTTTTTGTCACAAGTTAGTGGAATATTGTATAGTAAGGACCAGCACTCGCTCTAATAGTAATTTCAAGTAGATTTAATGGTCACACACAGGTGGTAAGTGACGCGTTTCGGCTACTGTGAGCCTTTGTCAAACATAATGGATACAAGTTGCAAACAATTTAAATAGCCCGCGGTGGAGCCGGAAATGACATCAGGTTACCATGACAACGTTGTAAACAGAGGACACAACAATGCAGAGATAATGATTAAACAAGTGGATGAACAGGTAACTATCATTGCTTAACAGGGCACCATGCTTTGCAGTGCTACATTCTATTGATCATCATAATATTATAATAGTATTCCATACTGGATGCTAGAAACTGTAGCAAACTTATACAGAAGAAAAAAGGAAAAAAAAGAACATAATTAATTCTCAGTGCACCATGCTTTATAGTGCCACATTTTGCTAAACCTTATATAATGATGTAAAATACTGAATGCAGCTGTGCTACAATTTTGCGTGGTAAACTTACGCCCTGATCAAGCACTAAATGACATGGATTGGAGTCAAGTTCTCTGTGGAAGAAAGAGGGAACATGTTGAAAGGGTCACTGCACACTGTAGTTTACAGAAAACTATTTACATCATAATCACGATTTAATCCCTTTGGTTCTAGGGTTTGGAGGCGATGAATTCAAAAGGCTTCTCTTTTTTTGAGCATCTTACACCTGTCTCCTCCTCTCCTCTGTAGTGACACGTGCTCTATAATCTGGAAGCGCAGCTGGGAGATGGCATGTCGGTGTTTCTCAAAATGATATGGGATGGGGAGTAGTACATTTTTCTTTCTAATAGTAGATTTATGTTTGCAGAAACGGTCTTTCATCCTCATGGAGGTCTCACCGACATACACAAGACAACAGGGACACTTCAAGAGATAGACCACGAAATTGCTATTACAGGTAAAGAAGCCATTTATTTTAAATTTTTCCCCTGTGTATGGGTGGGTGAAGTGTTCTCCTTTAATGGCACTCGAGCAGTGTATGCATTGAAGGCATGGGTATGTCCCATTCTTGGGTGTTGAGAGGGTGGCCTGGCGCAGAGTATGTCTGTGCAGCCAACGGTGTGCAGCCATTTTTGTTTTTATAACTTCGGCTGAACCCGTCGAACCCGAACATCCAGGTGTCCGCTCAACTGTAATCATTGAGTCTGTATTGCTGGCTACCATTAACCATTATTATTACTGAACATCCCTGACATTTGGCCAGTCAACCCAGCGTCACCGTACAGGAACCAGTGAGTCCATTAAAGGTGATTGTAACGGCATATTGAGCCTTCATGAGATTGGGGTGAAGTTGGGCTGATCTGCAGTACGAGGCATGCTCACATCTGTATGTATGGCGCTGTGCCTGGAGACACAATGATAGGGCTGCAATAGAATGGTAGGTGGCCATTGTAGGTTATGTGGAGTGCTGCCTCCATGAGGCGCTGAATATGGGACACGGCACCTCTGTTCTTCCAATAAGTGAAGATACCAGCGGTGGGATCCCGCATTCATCACGTTGATATGTCATAAATGTATATGATGGGAATGCCCTTTATCTATCATTGTAGTAGAATTCTCATAGTATATAGCATTACACAATGTATGACTATAATATATTGGAGGGAAAGCAGGCTGACAATCATTATGACCAATTTTGTAGCTCCCAGCAAGGTTGTCAGGTTGTCTGGGCTCCAAGTTTTACTGTAAAATCAAGCTCACAAAGGGGTTATTTGGTTTCAGGGTGAAATCGGACAACCCTCTGGATCAAGCTGCACCAAAGAGTGGGTAAGTACTTACCTCCCAGATCCTGCACTACCACCACGGTTGTCAAGGCCGTGTTTTTATTTATCCTGGTGCAGTGTTGACTTCATGTCGGCAACATGTGACTGCTGAAGCCAATCTCTGGCCTCACCAGCCAAAAATTGGCTGCAGCGGTCATGTGTTGTCGACATGACATCAACGCTACATCAGGATAAATAGAGCTCAGCTGGAGAACCGGAGCACCAACTATGCTGGACCTGGCAGGTAAGTACTTCCCTACTCTTTACTGCAACTTGATCCAGGGGGTTGTCTGGTTGTCCCGGTTATCCGGGAACGATGGAGATGTCTCTGGGGCTGGAGTTTTCCTCCATCCCCCATAGCAGCCATTTTTCTGCCTCTTCCGCAACACACCAGAAACTATGTTTGCGGGAAGTGGTGGGGGATGGGGACAGAAAAAAAAGAAAAAGAAGGGAAATAAGAAATCGCTTGATCTGCAAAAGGTGCTCACCTCTCCTTTCTCCAATATCCTAGCCTCGCTCTAACCGCTCTCACTGAGTGTTCCAGGGATCAGCGGCAACGCTCCTGTAATGTCATAACGCCCAGCTTGGCAACGGTGCACTGCTTCAGGGAGCAGTGTTGCCCATGGCAACCAAACCCACTCTAGCTGTGTAGGTTAGGAGTCTGAAATCTGGATGGATCGGCATGCACAATAGGGCGGGTGTTGAGCACCCAATGTGTGTTTCTTCCATCTTCTCCGTGCTACGAGGAGCCAGAAGAGATGTTGTGGCTTTAAATGTCTGAATCTATACATGTAACTGAATCCCTTCTGATGGTATATGGGCATGCTGGGATCTGTAGTGCACATGACCAGTTGCAATTTAAAATGAAAATCAGTTTGATTTTTGTTACGGAGGGTGATAGTAGAGATGTGATAGCGCCCCCTACAGCTTTATATCACGGCCATATACACTGTCCATAGATGATAGGAGGGATGTGCACTGTCATTTTGTATGGTTACCTAAAATAGAGCTCCAGGTGACTGACTATTGACCTGCGGCTGGTCCTCTGTATGTCCTCCTTTGCTGAGATTTGACACCTTGATTTGACCTCAACTCCGGTCCTCGGGACCCACCTACCGGTCATGTTTTCAGTAATTCCTTAGTATTGAGCAGGTGATATAATTAGTGTCAATGCATCAGGACTTACCACAGGTGTTCATTCTGTGGGATAATCTCCAATCCTGACCGGTAGATGGGTCCAGAGGACCGGGGTGGGGAAACCCTGCCTTAAAGGGGTTCTATCACCAGATTTAACCCTATTAAGCTAGCTGACATTAGCGAGGTGCTAATGTCAGCTAAACCTAACTAGCCTGTTCCTACTTTTATCTGTGCCCCTGTTACACCAGAAATCTAACTTTTATAAAATGCTAATTAGCCTCTAGGAGCGGGGGGGACGACGTTGTTCCTGCTCCTAGAGGCTCCGTTCTCCCACCTTTGTCGCCTCCCTCCAAGTCCGGATTGGCAGGGCCAGGCAGCGCTCGCATCTGTCTGCCAGCCCTGTGCTCTGGTGAAATCTTGCGCCGTTCAGCATTAGCGATGTGCTAATATCCGCTAGCTTAATAGGGTTAAATCTGGTGACAGAATCCCTTTAAGGCTCATGCACAAGTCCGGGGAACACGGACCGTGAAATACCGGCCTGGATTCCTGCTGAGTGCAGGAGCGTATGGCGTCATTGGTTGCCATGACGCCGTGCGCTTCGTGCCACTGTACAGTACAGCAGCAGCGGCACGAAGCGCACAGCGTCATAGCAACCAATGATGCTGTGCGCTCCTGCACTCAGCAGGAATCCAGGCCGGTATCTCACGGTGTTCCACGGACGTGAGCATGAGGCTTTAAAAGGGAATGATTTAATATGGCCACCAGTAACCAGTCCTAGTAACCTGTGTAAGGGCCAGGCCCACTGCAGGAACCTCCGCTGATCAGATGTTTGAGAAGGCAGCAGCGTGCGCAGTAGCTCTCTGAACATCACTGTACATTGTATAGCTGCTGTGCTTGGTAATGCAGCCGAGCCCCATCCACTTCAATGGGGCTGATCTGCACCTAAGCCATGTGAGCGATGAATGTGACGTCACATGGACTAGGAAAAGCTGGAGAAGTCTACACCGCTACTGCGAGCTGCCTTCTAAAACAGCTGATCGGGTGGGGGTCCCTGGTGTCGGACCCCCACTGGAAAACCCCTTTAATCAATGGGAAAGGGCTAAAATAGCTGGCGTTATTTGGTGATGTTATCTCTGCTAATAAAGACTACTGATCTGCCATTGATTTTGCTCATATGGATTTTATCGGCGTGAACACAACCACAGAGTATATTTAGATGTTACAGAAATTCCTGCAACGTGAAGTCTGCTGCACTTACTATATCTGAATGGAAATGTTTTTGCACCGAGCACGTGGATTTTCATTCAGATGCATCGGACAGTTTCCGAATTTTTTGCAACAAATGTGCAGCATGTGAATACTGCAATATTTGTAAGTCGCAATGAACCACAAATAACAACTGACTCGTGGCGGCCGAACACTGCACAGTTATGAAAGCTGCTGCGGGATCAAATTCATTAATTACAGACAAAATGTTGATTTGGTTTTCATTATTAAAGGGGTTGTATCACCCAGGACATTGCTGGCATATCGCTAGGTGAGGGTCCTACTTCTGAGACCCACACCTATCTCTTGAACAGAGTGCCTAAAAATTGGGTGTGTGCACCGCGCCTGCGCAGCAGCTCTCCATTTATTTCTATGGAACAGCACTCTGCTACTTTCGGTGCTCCCATAAAAATGAATGGCGGGCGGCTGCACATGCGCTGTGCGCTCTCTTTCTCTTTGGAAGCTTCGTTCTAGACATAGGTGTGGGTCCCAGAAGTGGGACCTGCACCTAGCTGACATTGGTGGCATATCCCAGTAATATTGCAAGAAAATTTAGACTAGAACCTTCAGAATCACAGGTGCATATCCATGAAGCAAACCTAATTACAAAAAACAAAATGGCTGCACACCGTTATATATACACAAGCAATAGAGCTAAGAAATGGGGGTCATTCTAGATAAATTGCTTGCTTGTATATATAACGGTGTGCAGCCATTTTGTTTTTATATCCCAATATGCCATCCCTAGACACACAGACACGGCATGATCATGTCACTTGGACACAGCAGAACCTTCTCCAATCTGTATACAGTACACACGTAGCAGCAGTTGGATGATGGCAGACAGGGCTGTACTGATCGGACGTATTATACAACTGATCAGATATTCAGGACATATCCTGAGGATCAATAATCAATATCTGATCAGTGGAGGTTCAGGTCCCGGAACCCCCACTGATCAGCTATTTGAAGAGGCCTCTTTCTAGGCCAGTGACATCATCATACATCGGTCACATGGCCTAGGTCAGGGATCAGCAACCTCCAGCTCTCCAGAAACTACAACTCCCACAATCCTCCTTTCACTTCTATAGGAGTTACAAGAACAGCCAAGTAAGTATGCACGCTGGGAGTTGTAGTTTCATGGCAGCTGGAGTGCTGAAGGTTGCTGATCAGTTCCATTGAAGTGAAAGGGGCTGAGCTGCAATACCGAGCACAGCTGCTATACATTGGAAGGCTCTGTGCTTGGTTCCTTAGCGCAGCAGCCTCTTCAGGATGCCAGGAGTTGAGCCCTCGCTGATCTGATATTAATGACCTATCCTAGGAATAGGCAATCAGTAATGTTTAATGTTTTTTTTTACCACAAGCACCTGTATAACATAAGTTATAGCAATGTCTCCCCCCTAAGTTACTTAACCACCTCAGCCCCCAGTGCTTAAACACCCTGAAAGACCAGGCCACTTTTTACACTTCTGACCTACACTACTTTCACCATTTATTGCTTGGTCATGCAACTTACCACCCAAATGAATTTTACCTCCTTTTCTTCTCACTAATAGAGCTTTCATTTGGTGGTATTTCATTGCTGCTGACATTTTTACTTTTTTTGTTATTAATCGAAATTTAACGATTTTTTGCAAAAAAATGACATTTTTCACTTTCAGTTGTAAAATTTTGCAAAAAAAAACGAGATCCATATAGAAATTTTGCTCTAAATTTATTGTTCTACATGTCTTTGATAAAAAAAAAATGTTTGGGTAAAAAAAAAATGGTTTGGGTAAAAGTTATAGTGTTTACAAACTATGGTACAAAAATGTGAATTTCCGCTTTTTGAAGCAGCTCTGACTTTCTGAGCACCTGTCATGTTTCCTGAGGTTCTACAATGCCCAGACAGTACAAATACCCCACAAATGACCCCATTTCGGAAAGTACACACCCTAAGGTATTCGCTGATGGGCATAGTGAGTTCATAGAACTTTTTATTTTTTGTCACAAGTTAGCGGAAAATGATGATTTTTTTTTTTTATTTTTTTTTCTTACAAAGTCTCATATTCCACTAACTTGTGACAAAAAATAAAAAGTTCTATGAACTCACTATGCCCATCAGCGAATACCTTGGGGTCTCTTCTTTCCAAAATGGGGTCACTTGTGGGGTAGTTATACTGCCCTGGCATTCTAGGGGCCCAAATGTGTGGTAAGGAGTTTGAAATCAAATTCTGTAAAAAATGACGAGTGAAATCCGAAAGGTGCTCTTTGGAATATGGGCCCCTTTGCCCACCTAGGCTGCAAAAAAGTGTCACACATCTGGTATCTCTGTACTCAGGAGAAGTTGAGGAATGTGTTTTGGGGTGTCTTTTTACATATACCCATGCTGGGTGAGATAAATATCTTGGTCAAATGCCAACTTTGTATAAAAAAAATGGGAAAAGTTGTCTTTTGCCAAGATATTTCTCTCACCCAGCATGGGTATATGTAAAATGACATCCCAAAACACATTCCCCACCTTCTCCTGAGTACGGAGATACCAGATGTGTGACACTTTTTTGCAGCCTAGGTGGGCAAAGGGGCCCATATTCCAAAGAGCACCTTTCGGATTTCACAGGTCATTTTTTACAGAATTTGATTTCAAACTCCTTACCACACATTTGGGCCCCTAGAATGCCAGGGCAGTATAACTACCCCACAAGTGACCCCATTTTGGAAAGAAGAGACCCCAAGGTATTCGCTGATGGGCATAGTGAGTTCATGGAAGTTTTTATTTTTTGTCACAAGTTAGTGGAATATGAGACTTTGTATGAAAAAAAAAAATAATAAAAAAAAAATCATCATTTTCCACTAACTTGTGACAAAAAATAAAAACTTCCATGAACTCACTATGCCCATCAGCGAATACCTTGGGGTCTCTTCTTTCCAAAATGGGGTCACTTGTGGGGTAGTTATACTGCCCTGGCATTTTCCAGGGGCCCTAATGTGTGGTAAGTAGGTAAATGACCTGTGAAATCCTAAAGGTGCTCTTTGGAATATGGGCCCCTTTGCCCACCTAGGCTGCAAAAAAGTGTCACACATGTGGTATCTCCGTACTCAGGAGAAGGTGGGGAATGTGTTTTGGGGTGTCATTTTACATATACCCTTGCTGGGTGAGAGAAATATCTTGGCAAAAGACAACTTTTCCCATTTTTTTATACAAAGTTGGCATTTGACCAAGATATTTATCTCACCTAGCATGGGTATATGTAAAATGACACCCCAAAACACATTCCCCAACTTCTCCTGAGTACGGCGATACCAGATGTGTGACACTTTTTTGCAGCCTAGATGCGCAAAGGTGCCCAAATTCCTTTTAGGAGGGCATTTTTAGACATTTGGATACCAGACTTCTTCTCACGCTTTGGGGCCCCTAGAATGCCAGGGCAGTATAAATACCCCACATGTGACCCCATTTTGGAAAGAAGACACCCCAAGGTATTCAATGAGGGGCATGGCGAGTTCATAGAAATTTTTTTTTTTTGGCACAAGTTAGCGGAAATTGATATTTTTAATTTTTTTCTCACAAAGTCTCCCGTTCCGCTAACTTGGGACAAAAATTTCAATCTTTCATGGACTCAATATGCCCCTCACGGAATACCTGGGGGTGTCTTCTTTCCGAAATGGGGTCACATGTGGGGTATTTATACTGCCCTGGCATTCTAGGGGCCCTAAAGCGTGAGAAGAAGTCTGGAATATAAATGTCTAAAAAATTTTACGCATTTGGATTCCGTGAGGGGTATGGTGAGTTCATGTGAGATTTTATTTTTTGACACAAGTTAGTGGAATATGAGACTTTGTAAGAAAAAAAAATAATAATTCTGCTAACTTGGGCCAAAAAAATGTCTGAATGGAGCCTTACAGGGGTTGATCAATGACAGGGGGGGTGATCAATGACAGGGGGGGTGATCAATGACAGGGGGGGTGATCAATGACAGGGGGGGTGATCAATGACAGGGGGGGTGATCAATGACAGGGGGGGTGATCAGGGAGTCTATATGGGGTGATAACCACAGTCATTGATCATGCCCCTGTAAGGCTTCATTCAGACGTCCGGATGCGTTTTGCGGATCCGATCCATCTATCAGTGGATCCGTAAAAATCATGCGGCCGTCTGAATGGAGCTTTACAGGGGGGTAATCAATGACAGGGGGGGTGATCAGGGAGTCTATATGGGGTGATAACCACAGTCATTGATCATGCCCCTGTAAGGCTTCATTCAGACGTCCGGATGCGTTTTGCGGATCCGATCCATCTATCAGTGCATCCGTAAAAATCATGCGGACATCTGAATGGAGCTTTACAGGGGGGTAATCAATGACAGGGGGGTGATCAGGGAGTCTATATGGGGTGATAACCACAGTCATTGATCATGCCCCTGTAAGGCTTCATTCAGACGTCCGGATGCGTTTTGCGGATCCGATCCATCTATCAGTGCATCCGTAAAAATCATGCGGACATCTGAATGGAGCTTTACAGGGGGGTAATCAATGACAGGGGGGTGATCAGGGAGTCTATATGGGGTGATCACCACAGTCATTGATCACGCCCGTGTAAGGCTTCATTCAGACGTCCGGATGCGTTTTGCGGATCCGATCCATCTATCAGTGGATCCGTAAAAATCATGCGGACGTCTGAAAGGAGCTTTACAGGGGGGTAATCAATGACAGGGGGGTAATCAATGACAGGGGGGTGATCAGGGAGTCTATATGGGGTGATCACCACAGTCATTGATCACGCCCGTGTAAGGCTTCATTCAGACGTCCGGATGCGTTTTGCGGATCCGATCCATCTATCAGTGGATCCGTAAAAATCATGCGGACGTCTGAATGGAGCTTTACAGGGGGGTGATCAATGACAGGGGGGTAATCAATGACAGGGGGGTGATCAGGGAGTCTATATGGGGTGATCAGGGGCTAATAAGGGGTTAATAAGTGACGGGGGGGGGGGGGGGGGGGGAGTGTAGTGTAGTGGTGCTTGGTGCTACTTTACTGAGCTACCTGTGTCCTCTGGTGGTCGATCCAAACAAAGGGGACCACCAGAGGACCAGGTAGCAGGTATATTAGACGCTGTTATCAAAACAGCGTCTAATATACCTGTTAGGGGTTAAAAAAAACACATCTCCAGCCTGCCAGCGAACGATCGCCGCTGGCAGGCTGGAGATCAACTCTCTTACCTTCCGTTCCTGTGAGCGCGCGCGTTCACAGGAAATCTCGCGTCTCGCGAGAGGACGCGCCGGCGCGTCCACCCAGAAGAGCAGGGCCGCCGCAAAGACGCAATCCTGCGTACGGCGGTCCTGAGGAGGTTAAAAGGAGTCCGTCATGTCATTTTCACCAATGTAACAGCATTGCCCCACAGAAGATTGCAAACACTTTCCAAACATACCTGTGTGCCCTTTGTGTCTGTATTCCATGTCCAGGAAAAGCATTCTCAGGGCTCACGACCGTATGTTTGGTCTGCATCTGATTCACACTTTTTGCGGACTGGATACGGACACATTCATTTCAGTGCTGTCCACATCCATATAATGTTCCGTGGCCCCGCAAAAAAAGATACAACATGTCCTATTCTTCTCCATTTGAGGACAAAGATAGGATATTTTGTTTACATGAAAAACTAAATAAATGGCAGCACGCACCCTCCTAAGCAGCTCTGCAAGTGGAGGCAACCAGTCCTACTCACATACTAGGAAAGGTTGCTGCAGGGATTTTAAATAATTCCCAGATAACCCTTTAAACCCTGTTGAAAAAATATAAGTGAAGACTGACTGGACTTCTGGAGCTGAAGGATTACTAGTGTTGAGTTGGGGACGCCCGGTGACCCGCCCCATAACACATCGATGAATGGATTTTTCTATATGATGACTTTAGGGCTACCAACTATGAAAGCAAGAAAACTCTGGGGCACGTTCCCCGGGGGTCCTGCAGCCTCCCTCCTCTAACCCGCAGTGTCCTAACTGGTGACAACAGTAGTAAAGCATGCAATGTAGCTGAACTAATGCAATATGGTACTGCCGGGGTTGACAGTAGAATTTAGGGAGTGGAAGAAAAAAAGAAAGATAGCAAGTGAAGCTGCATACTGCATATTACATACACACTGTGGAGGTATACACAATATTGTATATCTGAGTCTTGTAAGATATAAAATTACATCAGATTCTGCACTTATATGGTCAGAAAATCTTAACTTCACCAAACGTGACTTTCTTCTCCTTAGGAAACACATGCTGTTTTAAAACAGGAGAAAATGGCATATAACTAGTGACCTATCCACAACTGGAGTTTATAACCAAGGAACAGAAATTGTTATCAACTTTTTTAATACAAAAACTTCTGATGTAACCATTTTCTTCCCGGGGCAGCAGACGTATGCCTGTAAAAGATGGTTCCCTTGTTCAACTGTGTGTCATTAGCACGTGCCCGTGTACAGACATTTACAGTGATTTGCAGGAAGTTCCATATAGATGGCGGCACTGTGTGACCTGAGCACGAGCAGAAAGTCCATCAGTCAGGTAATCACAAGCTCTGATCTGTCTCCCTGTATTAGTAAATTCCATATGTCGGCTCATCAGAGTCCCGATATCGGTCCAAATATCTTAGAGGCTGAAGATGAGGAAATTTCACTTGTGGTGTATGATAAACTGGGGGGAACTGGTGATCAAAGATGGGTTCCTTCATATCTAGGAGGACAGAAGAAAAGCTGGTCATTCAATTGCATTGCACATATTTTCAGTAGCAGTAAATGGCGTCCCAATGTGATACTGTCATGAGGTAATGATTCTCCCTTGGTCTCGGACAATGTTTCATGTGAAAACAAAGACCTCCTTCAGAAAGGAAGAAAACTGCCCTCTAGTGCCAAAGATAGGCGGTTACCTGTAAGTCAGTGTGTGACTGTCTAATCCTTTAAAGACCGGCCTGTTTTGGTCCTTAAAGGGGTTGTCACTTGACAAACACTCCCCTATCCATAAGGCCCCTTTCACACGAGTGTGACGGATTAGGTCCGGATGCGTTCAGTGAAACTCGCACCATTTTGCAATCAAGTTCAGTCAGTCAGTTTTGTCTGCAATTGCGTTCAGTTTTTTCCACGCGAGTTTTGATGCGTTTTTCACGCTCGTGATAAAAAAAAAACTGGTTTACAAACAACATCTCAGCTAATTGCAAGATAAAGAATTTTCCAAAAAAGACGGTAAAGGCCACTTCTAACAGTAATGGCTACTCACATGAGATAAAAACCTTTTTGACTTGCAACAGTAAAAGTGTCATCTATTTGTTAACATGCCCCTGTAACAAACAATATGTTGGCCGCACTAAGAGACTCCTAAAAAAAAGGATCTCTGAACATGTGGCCAACATACACAAGGGGTATGAGAACCACACCGTATCTAGACATTTTAAAATGTGCCATAATAAAGATCCCACTGGCTTGAGTTATATAGCACTAGCCAAAGTAGAACCAGATTGGAGGGGTGGAGATCTGGTAAAAAAGATGTCTAGACTGGAATCGAAATTAATATTCGATTTCGGCTCATTGGCACCCAACGGGTTAAATGCAGATTGGGAATTATTTGGGTTCCTGTGAATGTGTCTCTTCCCCTCCCATGTAAACTTTTCATGGAGGACGTCTATAACCAATTAACATCTATGGTTGAAGCTATATTGGAGGAAAAATTATGTTTTTAATTGTTTTTATGAAATTTTTATATTTTTATAAAATTTATTTGACATTTATCTACTATTCACTATGTTGTACACTGAATTTAAGCAGCTTGAGTACAAAAAACGCAACTTGGCTAAAAAAAAAACTGCATGAGAAACGCATAGCAATCGCAGGTTTAAAAAATCCTGTTTCTTCATGCACCTGTGAGAGAAACATGATTGTGGTATAGTTCTCCTAGTTTTTTAGTTAAATTGGTGGTTTCATTGCACATTTTATCATATATTCTAAAGCTTAATATATTCCAGTACAACCTTTTATGTTTATGGCTGTAATCAGGAATAAACAATGATGCTAACACATACTATAGTGAAATGAAATATACTTATATTTCACAGCTAATCTGTTTGATATCCTATGTAAGCAGCTATGAAAGACACAAAAAACCGCAACTTGATAACAAAAACCGCACAGGAAATATATGGGAGTCATACCATGGAAATCCGGGTTTTACATCTACCTGAGAGTTATCACGATTCCGGTACAGCTTTTGACATGTACCCCAATTTGGAATATAAAAGGAGGAGGGGAAACAGGGCAAGGTTACCACTGAGGAAGGGGCCACGTCCCCGAAACGCGTATGGGCTACACCTTGCACCGGCATGCTGGCAGAGAATCTCCCCTGGATTTGATTAAAGTTCCTGGAACGAAAACTCTGGCGACACTTGACTTCACCGAGCGCAGAATTTGCTGACGATACTGGACACAGAGTCAGCTGATATCTACTTCATCACAGATCACAGAGTCGGCATCGGAAACGGGAAACGAGCGAGTGTAAGGTAACACTGAATGAGCAATTACAACTAGGTGGGACGCCACCCTGCTCACTGCATTGCACCCTCTGGTCTCTCCCGTTATATTGCAAAGACTGGTGACTTATATATATGCGCTAATAGAAGTTAGCCAGGATGAGAACTGTGAAAAATATATGAACCGGAACATAGGCAATTTATTTTAGGAAAGACTTAGGCGGTTTTCCATGGTTGGCTTTTAATTAGTGCTACATTCCCTGTAGGGCTGAAACGATTACTCGATTAAATCGAGTAATTCGACACAAAAAAAATCCTCGATGCAAATTTTTTGCATCGAAGATTCGTTTGTGTCATGTGACCACGGATCGGGAGTGAAGCGCTTGCTATTACTCCCGCTCCGTGGTCTCCTGCGGCGCTTGGAATACTTACCTTTCCAGCAGGCGGCCTCCGGACACTCCACAGTACGTCCATGGTCCCGCGCTGCTCTGACCTCCTGACGTACGCACGCCGTGACCCGACGCACTGTGTGACGTCAGGAGCAGAGCAGCGCAGAACGATGGAGTGTCGGCAGCGCCCCTGCTGGAAAGGTAAGTGGATGAAACCGAGGGGGTGGGGGCGCAACTAAGGCCAGGCGCCTGGAGTGCACAGCGTCATAGAAACCAGTGACGCTGTGCACTACGGGTGTCAGGAGGAGCATGGCAACAGAGCTGATGGCACAATGGGTCAGAGCTAATGGGGCAGAGCTGCTGATGGCACAAGGGGGCAGAGCTGCTGATGGCACTGGGGTGAGGGAGAGCTGATGGCACTGGGGTGAGGGAGAGCTGATGGCACTGGGGTGAGGGAGAGCTGATGGCACTGGGGTGAGGGAGAGCTGATGGCACTGGGGTGAGGGAGAGCTGATGGCACTGGGGTGAGGGAGAGCTGATGGCACTGGGGTGAGGGAGAGCTGATGGCACTGGGGTGAGGGAGAGCTGATGGCACTGGGGTGAGGGAGAGCTGATGGCACTGGGGTGAGGGAGAGCTGATGGCACTGGGGTGAGGGAGAGCTGATGGCACTGGGGTGAGGGAGAGCTGATGGCACTGGGGGATAGTGGAGCTGATGGCACTGGGGGGAACTGATGCACTTGGGCTGATCGCACAGTGGGGAACAAAGGGTGTTGGGGGCTAATGGCAGGGCGTCTGAGTTTTTATAAAGGAAAACAGTATTATTTTTTTCTTATTAGATTACTCGATTAATCGTAAAAAATAATCGATAGAATACTCGATTACTAAAATAATCGTTTACTGCAGCCCTAATTCCCTGCTGCATTTAAAGAGGAATATACAATTTGTACAAAACGCACAATCAGTCTGCGGTTTATGTGGATGGACTTGAATCATCATTGTCTTTTGGTACATTTGTTGCACCACCTACCGCTGCTTGCTGCTATTTGATACTATTTATGCTATTTATGTTCTATTACTGTCATTTTATGCTGCTATGATATTATATATGATTTTAGATAATTGATTGTATTTTATTTAATAAATATCTCGTTTGTTGGCTACATATATAGAGTGCCTGGTCTACTTTTTACATTGATCTCTTAGCAACCAACACTGAAAAACGCATTGCATCCGCACTTGCTTACGGATGTAATGCGTTTTTTACTGAAGCCCCATTCACCTCTATGGGGCCAGGGCTGCGTCAAGAACGCAGAATATAGAACATGCTGCGTTTTTCACGCAACGCAAAACTGATGCATGAAAAAAAAAAATTCCGTGTGGGTGCTATGCGTTCACATCACGCAGTGCACCCGAGCGGAAAACTCGTGTGAAAGGGGCCTAAGGAATCCAAACGCTGAGGAGGAAATAATAAAAAAATAAAAATTTCCACCTTTTTTTTTTTTAAATATTTTTATTTCCCTGATATTTACTGTACAGTTAAAAAAATATATATATAAAAAAAATAATATATATATTCTACAGGTCGGTATGAATGTCAATACCAAATACACTCCTCAATACTGAAATTGCAAGGACAAGCCGTAAGATCATGCAATTCGAGGAAGAGACCTTTGCTTATCACTCCGTTAGATCGCTACCTTCCTAGGGTGAGATGTCAGCGCTGTTCAACATTGTGTGTTTGGTGGTTCGGAGAACGACAACGAACCAGAATGACAGCAAGGGGTGAACCTTTGTACGGATGTATCGTCTGACAAGAAGAATAGCGCGCAGTGATCTATTCTGTACTGCAAGTGGAATCGGACATCACATCCCAAGCCTAGGGCGGCCAACAGTGTCTACACAAACCATCAGAAGGTGTTTGCACATCATTGAGCTACAAGCCAGATGTTCAGCTACAGGTTCTCCACTGACCTCATGCCACCGCTCTCTAAGGCTATCATAGTACTAGGCAATGGAGGCTGGAAAGGAGATCTATCCTCTTCAATGAGGATCCTGCTTTTGGCTTGGATGCAATGATAGCCGGATATTGGTCTGGAGATCACGTGGGCTACTTCACCCCTCTAGTCTTCATTTCAGGTACATTAACAGCTCAGCATTACATTGATTTGGTCATGGAATCAGTGGTATGGACATTTCTCCAGTAACCCAGAAGCCGTTTTTCAAAATGACAACACCAGACCACATGTTACTTATGTTACTGTGAGCAGCCTGCGTGAACTAAACATGCTACATGGCCTGCAGCATCTCCAGACTCGTGTCTCATCAAGCACATCTGGGACACCATAGGTCGGCAATTGCAAAGGGAGCTGTCAGCAGCAGATCTTGATGATTTGCGTGCCCAAGTGCATTCAGCGTGGGAGAACATTCCTCAGACAATTTGCATATCATTAGCACGTCTATCGATTCTGTGATTTTCAGAATTCCATGGCTTTTCCTTCTTGGTGTTGCATTTTCAAGCTTGAGGAGTGGATGTATGATATTACTAAATCTTACTACTTTTGTACAATAAAAACCTTTACCAATAAAACAAAAACAACTTTTGGGTCGCTGCATTCCAAGGGAATGTTTATAACTTACTTTTTAGTCAATGTAATCATGTGAGGGTTTGTTTGTTGCAGGACCAGTTTGGGCTATATCTAATATATTGATAATTTTTTTGGGGAGGGGGAGAGGAAAAAAACATCAAATTTACTATGTTTTTTTCACACCATGCAATATAAATAAGTAACTCTATTCTATGAATCCTTATGATTGCAGCAGTACCAAATTTGTATTTTTTTTATGGTGAACTATTAAAAAAAAAAAAAAAAAAAAAATTATATAGGGTACCAGTTTTTTTTTTTTTTTTTTTCATTTTTCTTCCCTATTTTCCGTGAGCCATAACTTTTTTATATTTCCAGTCACATAGCTGTATGAAGGCTTATTTTTTGCGGGACAAGTTGTACTTTCTCATGCCACAGTTAATTATGGCATAAAATGTAGTAGGAAGCGGGAACAAAAATTCCAAATGGGGTGGAATTGGAAAATAACCGCAATCCCTCCACCGTTTTACTCGTTTTGTTCTCACGGCGTTTTGTTTACGGCAAAACCGACCCATGCCCTTCATTCACCATATTCTGACCCCCATAACTTTTTTATACTTATGTCTACTAAGCTGTTTAGGGGTTATTTTTTTGCGGGACAATTAACAGTTTTTATTGATAGCATTTTGGAGTGTGCATGACTTTTGGATCACATTTTATTTCATTTTTTTGGGGTAAGAGAAGCAATGAAAAAATGGCAAATCGGCCATTTTGACCATTTTTTTCCGTTACGGCATTCGCCGTTTTGTATTTTTTATTTTAATATTACGGGCGTTTTCGGTCGCAGTGATACCCAGGATGTTTATATTTATTGTTATTTAGGATTTTAACTTTTATATTTTTTATCATCATTTTAACGCTCATAAATGACCTTACAAATGATGTTTGTTTGTTTTTTGACCTATAAGGGATTTTTACAAAATGACAATTTCTTTGCATTTTGCTTATTTCTTATGTTGGCCTGCCATCTGGTGGCCAAAATAAGAATTGCAGCATTAATGCTCTGAATTTCTTCATAGAGACTCAGCGCATGTACTAAAGTCCCGTTTTTGCGCATTCAGGTGCTGTGATCTCACTTGATCACGGCATCTAAAGCATTTAATTACCGCCATCGGCATTACTGCCGGTTGCTGTAATTAGCCGCAGGTCTCTGCTGTTTGAAACAGCAGAGACTTGCCGGCCATGACGCCCACTGCACGCGCGAGTGGTACATGTACAGCACTGGTAGCGAAAAGATAAAAAAAAAAAAAAAAGGTTTTATGTATTTTGTGTTTTTTATGGGGGTATACTTTTTGTTAAAATGTACTGACTAACAACGTAATAGACATCAGCCCCGGCCTAATAGGCGATTACTAAGTGCAGACATGGGGAGTTGTTGGTAGGCTGCCATCAGAACCCTTCAACTATGTTGTGGTGGGCTGAGAGTGAGTCTGCCCCCTCTGTGAAACACCTTTGATGCAGCGGTCTTTATTGACCATGGCATCTAAGGGGTTAAATGGTGACGACTGGAGGTTTTTCTGACCTCTGCCATTAGTGCGGGGCTATGGACGAATATTACAGTCATTGGCTCACTCCTGACTGCACTGGCACAGCTGTTGTGCCAGCGGAATAGCAGTATCACTATGCTCATCCTGATGCCTGCTGCTCAGGACATGCATACTTAGCTTACGACTAATTCTGTCATGTGTTACTCAGGCTACAATCGGGTTTAGTTTGTAGTCTGTAACCAATGAGACAATGGTCATGGTTGCAAAATTACACACTCCCTTTAACTACATGTACAATGAGAGGTTATACCCTTTTCCACTACACTCTCGCCGTGTTCAGAAAATTCAACTGGAGCTACAGGAAATACAGCAGCAGCACACAGCGCTCCTGTACTCACCGCAGACCAACTGCTCTCTGTCTACACCAATACACTGTAACAACTCCATCTGCGTGAAAGGAAGACAACCGTTTTGATGCAGTACCTACTGGACTAGAAACAAATTGCAATTCCCTTCAGAAAGCCGAGAACGTGAGAGAAGTTCTGGGATCGGCACTTTGCACTTACGGAGTATATTGTGGAACACATTGGTCACGCTGTCGTCCCATGCACACTGGAAGAAGGCCAGGCCTGCTGGGGTCATCTTGTCCTCGTACTTTCTGTAGAAATCCAAAGTCTTGAATGTTCTTAACTTCAGGCTGTGACTGTAAGACATTTACAAATTAGGCTACTTTCACACCTGCGTCCGGTGCGGATCCGTCTTGTATCTGCACAGACGGATCCGCGCCGATAATGCAAACGCTTGTATCCATACAGAACGGATCCGTTTGCATTATTCTTTAAAAAAAAAAAGTCGAAGTCAAGACAGATCTGTCTTGACTTACATTGAAAGTCAATGGAGGACGGATCCGTTTTCAATTGCACCATATTGTGTCAGTGAAAACGGCTCCGTCCCCGTTGACTTACATTGTAAGTCAGGATGGATCCGTTTGGCTCCGCATCGTCAGGCGGACACCAAAACGCTGCAGGCTGCGTTTTAGTGTTCGCCTTAAAAGCGGAACGGAGACCAAACGCAGCCAAACTGATGCATTCTGAACGGATCCTTATCCATTCAGAATGCATTGGGGCTGAACTGATCCGTTTTGGGCCGCTTGTGAGAGCCCTGAAACGGTTCTCACAAGCGGACCCAAAAAACGCCAGTGTGAAAGCAGCCTAAACAATCTAAATAAAACCAGGAGCATCACCTTAAAATAAAAAAATGTTTTACCAAGGGTTTGGACGCAACTCATCCTTGAAATCAATGCGTTGTTCTTGCTTGAACAGGATGAATATGTATCTGTGGGATCCTGTGCCTTTAGCAGGAAATGCGGGGAAGTAGTGACACAGCTCTTCTCCAGAAAATACTGCGTTACCAGGAATGTTACCTCTACAGAAAACCAAACACCACATCAGAATAGAAGCGGCAGAGTGCAATATAAGGAGCACATGAGACAGATACTCACACCAGCCAGTGCACATATTCCGAGTCTGTCTCCCTCAAGTGGCCATCTGGAAGTACAGCACAGAATTAAAGTGTGTTCATCATGAATCTTATCACTAGACATTAAGGGTCCACTCACACGTCCGCATGTGTTTTGCGGATCCACACAACACGTACACCAGCAATGTGCGTTTCGCATTTTGCGGACCGCACATCGCCGGCACTTAACAGAAAATGCCTATTCTTGTCTGCAATTGCGGACAAGAATAGGCATTTTCTATTTTTTCGGGATCAGAATTGCGGACCCGGAAGTGCGGGTCCGCATTTCCGGTTCCGGGCCGTACATCGTGCGGCCCCATAGAAATGAATGGGTCCGCAATTCCGTTCTGCAAAATGCGGAACAGAATTGCGGACGTCTGAATGGAGCCTTAGGAAATGCTAAAGTCACACAGAGCTCTGGATGCATAAAAGTCTCATATAAGTAACTGCTGGGAATGTCCAGAAGACCCTGAAACAATCTGGGGATGTTCATGGGATTTCCACTAAACTTCACCAGAATAATCACTAGGGAGATTGACTTGTCACATGTAGAGGCGCACATGCTCCTTAACCCCTTCTGGACCAAGACATTTTTCACCTACCTGACACGGCCTAATTTTGAAAATCTGACACTTTATGTGGTAATAACTTTGGAATGCTTTTACTTACCCAAACGATTCTGAGAGTTCTGAGTTGTGTTATCTAATCTAAGCAAACACCTTCAATTGCTTTTCAATGGCTTTTGTCTTAAGATAACGCGATGAGTTAAGAAATTTGAGTTGGAGTGCTGACCCTGCTACATCTGTACTTCATGTTACTGGTGAATTTTGGTCGATATGATTTATGGTAACTTTATTTATAAAACAAAATCTAAAATTTACAGGAAATTTGGAAAAATTTACAATTTTGGAAACTTGAATTTCTTTGCACTTTATACAGAAAGTGATACCTCACAAAATAGTTATTGCTTAACATTCCCCATATGTCTACTTTATGTTGGCATCATTTTGTAAATGTCATTTTATTTTTTTCGGACATTAAAAAGTTCAGAATTCTAGAAGCAATTTTTTAAATTTTCAAGAAAATTTCCAAAGTCAACTTTAAGGACCAATTGAGGTCTGAAGTTACTTCATGATAGAAACCGCCCATAAAGGACCCCATTTTAGAAACTACACCCCTCAAAACAGATTTTAGAAACGTTGTAAACCCTTTAGGTGCTCCACTGGAATTAAAGCAAAATGGTGGTGAAAATGTATTATACATTTTTTTTGTGCGCAGATTTTCCATTTTAATCCATTTGTCCTGTAACACAGCAAGGGTTAACAGAAAAACAAACCTGAATATTGATTACCCTGATTCCGCAGTTGGAGGTTTGCAAGGACCCACCGATCGCATGGCTCTTGCTTCTGCGAGTGTGTTCCGATATGGCAGATAGGTCACCAGTATCTAAACAGTGGGAGTCCTGGGTGTCGGACCCCCAACAATCAGATACTGATGACTTATTTAGAGGATATGTCATCACTAGTAAAATCTCGGAAAACCCCCCGTTTATTACCATGTGGATTAAAAGTACTTTTTTGTTCACAATGAAGGAACGGATTGTGTAGTACACAAAGCTTTTTCCCCACAAACCTGGATTGGTTAGTAATAGGGTCCACAGGGAACCTTCCTCTGCCTTGAATGAAACCTCTGGAGTGGCTGCAGCCTACAAGAAGATAAACCATCAGTCAGGTACTTCTCCAAGTTAAGCTAGGTTCACATCTGTGGCCAAATTGGGTATTCTGTTCCAGCATAGCAACAAAATCACCAGATAAGGCATTCGCCGGGAACCGCCGTCACCTGATGGATCCCATTTTCTATAATGGGGTCTGTTGGATTTCCAGCATGAACACAGGCATTCTGCTGGACAACACACGGACACATGCAGCGGTATTTTGTCCTTTCTTTTACCAGTTTGCAGTGGAAGCTCCTGCCAGAACCTCTATTGCAGATGTGAACCCAGCCTTAGGAGTCTAATATTAGAGCATGATATATGGAAGCCAACCTCTTTCGGAGTAACTACATTGCCGTAGTAAACAGGCATCACTGCATCCTCTTCTGTGTTGTACTGGACTCTTAATGTGACCCTAGGAACAAATGTGGCTTCTCCAAAAAGATCCTGGTACACTCCATAATGCTCTGCCACTCTCTGTATGTGACTGGGGCCACTTGTCCTTTCCCACTCTGCCCGAACTTCATCCAAGGGAATAAGCACTGGGATGAGAAACAAAGAATCAGTGCCCTACTAGCAGAATGATTAACATAGTAAATCATAGTCGCATTATATTCAAAAAAGCTGTGAGTTCACAGGCATAACATCTCAATATCAGGTGGCACAGACAAATGGAAACATCCTAAATGCTCACAGTACAATCTAGTAACACTTGTCGCGCTCACTGGTAGACTTCCATAAGAAAGCAATATTATTACTTCTGTCTGTAGTGGGGATGGAAGTCAACTAATACTGCAGTTTGTCGGTGAAGTGATGGGTCATCGCCGCTTCCTCAGTTTACTGAATAGTGCTCATTGAGGTATACAGGAGAGGAGAAGGCGGAAGCCGTAATAAATTACTTCTGTCTTCTCTTCACTGACAGACAGCAGAGGACCTGACCTCCTTCTAGACTGTAGGAGCTCTAATCCTGTACCATTCATGTAAGGCACTCCAGCACTTGGCTGTGATCAGGTTTAAAAAACAAGTAAAACCCCCTTAAACAGCCCATCATAACTCATTCTGTAGAATGTAAGACAATATAGCTTCCTGCCCTGTCCATTAAACTGAAGTGCATTTCGCACGATATGATTGACAGTCACAAATCTGTTGTTATATGTAGATTTCTCTATGAAATGCTGTATGATCACATACACCTTGGGGGATAGGGGGGATTTATCAAGTCCGGCACTTTCTGCGCTGGTCTTGATATCCCCTGCACTGCCGAAGGATCCACCTAACTTATGACAAGGCTCAGGCCTAACCATAAATTAGACGCATCCTCAGGCAGCCCGTGCCCTAAACAGAAATGTACAACAGCTCAGAGTTGTCTTCATTCACACAGGAAAACCGGGGTAAATGAAGATAAATTTGTCATGGCTGTTGGGCACACTCTTTGCCGTCCTTGCCAGGCCTCCTTTTGCAAAAGTGTCGAGGACGGTGTAAAACGAGGGACTTGTGACTTTCACTAACACACAGCTTGCGACTTTGTGAAGCCATTTTTCTGGTGCAAGGGAGATGATTAATCTCTCCCTTTGTGTCTCCGGAATTAACAGTCCCTTTCGCATCAAGAAGAGCAGACTGGCCCTCATCAGACCTAGGGGATATAGTATTTGGGTTGATACTGTTACATAAAACTTACACTGGGCCTGAGTTATCAAAACAGATGCAAAGGAAGCGTTTGCAAAGTTTTAAAAGGCCTTTAAAATCTGGCAGCTGACCGGTTACGGTCTACGGGCCCTGCTTTTTTTTTTTACACTAGTTTTGAGAAGTGTCCCCCGCTATGTCACCCTCTTCTTACAGATATAAAATAGCGTGAGCACAGTATGGAAACTGTAGGAAGATTCCTCAGTGACGACATCTCTGAGTCACGGCCGTCTTTAATATTGATTGGACCCTGGGCAAGAATTTCCTTGGGCCCCCTGAAATGCTAAGGTCCATCTGTCTTCATGAGTGATTATCGCAGGGAAGGCAGGTTAGTTAGTGTACCCGAGCATTAGATTTTAAGACGCCTGTGGCCACTGCGGGGGCACAGGAGGCAGAAGCACAGCTCCCGCACAGCCCGTCTCCCCTTTTCAAATCGAAGATGGGTGGCCCTTAGCAACACTCATTTCAGAGAGCGCTGCTAAGGGCTATTTCAGCCAGTGTTCTACTAAAATTACACGTATGTATGGCAGTCCCAGTATCATAGTGCCATCCCCCCCCCCCCCACAAAAAAAGTGCCAGTATCAAGAGCCTCTCTCCCCCCCCCCCCCATGTCCCAGTATCATAAGGCCATCTCCCCCCCCTCCCCAAAAGTGCCAGTATCAAGTGCCTTTCCTCCCCCCCCCCCCATGTACCAGTATCATAGTGTCCTCTTCCCCCCCCCCCCCCCCCCCCAAAGTGCCAGTATCCTAGTGCCTCTCTCCTCCCCCCCCCATGTGCCAGTATCCTAGTGCCTCTCTCCTCCCCCCCATGTGCCAGTATCCTAGTGCCTCTCTCCTCCCCCCCATGTGCCAGTATCATAGTGCCTCTCTCCTCCCCCCCATGTGCCAGTATCATAGTGCCAAGCCCGCACCCCCCATGTGCCAGTATCATAGTGCCTCTCTCCTCCCCCCCATGTGCCAGTATCATAGTGCCAAGCCCGCACCCCCCATGTGCCAGTATCAGGTGCCAACCCCCCTCCTCCCCACATGTGACAGTATCAGGTGCCTCCCCATGTGCCAGATCCATGTGTATCATAGTGCCAACCCCCCTCCCCCCCATGTGCCAGTATCAAGTGCCTCCCACTCCCCCCATGGCAGGTATTAATAAAAAATAAAAAAAAACACACTTCTACTTACCTCCATGTCAGCGATGCAGCCTCTTCCTGTGTCCCACCCTGTATGTCCATATATGGAGTCAGTGCTTGTGTATTCTAATTTAGCCTGTATTTCAGAAAAGTTTCTGCTAGGATTCAAACCCACGACCTTCTGTATCAGAGGCAAAGCACCTAACCACACAGCCATAAGAGATGCCTTGCCACTGATTGAAAAAATATAAGACTTCTACTGTTATAGCTGGCTAAGTGTACAGCTATACACATGACAGCTGCCCAAACACACCCAGCTCTGCTACATCTAATACACATGACAGCTGCCCCAGCACACCCAGCTTTGCTACATCTATATATCTCTAAGTATTGCTATACAGTAGATAGATATATAGAGATATAGCAGAGCTGAGTGTGCTGGGGCAGCTGTCATGTGTATAGATGTAGCAGAGCTGGGTGTGTTTCGGCAGTTGTCATGTGTATAGATGTAGCAGAGCTGGGTGTGTTTCGGCAGCTGTCATGTGTATAGATGTAGCAGAGCTGGGTGTGTTTCGGCAGCTGTCATGTGTATAGATGTAGCAGAGCTGGGTGTGTTTTGGCAGCTGTCATGTGTATAGATGTAGCAGAGCTGGGTGTGTTTTGGCAGCTGTCATGTGTATAGATGTAACAGTGCTGGGTGTGTTTGGGCAGCTGTCGTGTATAGATGTAGCAGAGCTGGGTGTGTTTGGGCAGCTGTCATGTGTATAGATGTAGCAGAGCTGGGTGTGTTTGGGCAGCTGTCATGTGTATAGATGTAGCAGAGCTGGGTTTGCTGGGGCAGCTGTCATATATAGAGATATAGCAGAGCTGAGTGTGTTAGGGCAGCTGTCATGTGTATAGATGTAGCAGAGCTGGGTTTGCTGCGGCAGCTGTCATGTGTATAGATGTAGCAGAGCCGGGTTTGCTGCGGCAGCTGTCATGTGTATAGATGTAGCAGAGCTGGGTTTGTTGGGGCAGTTGTCATGTGTATAGATGTAGCAGAGCTGGGTTTGCTGGGGCAGCTGTCATATAGAGATATAGCAGAGCTGAGTGTGCTGGGGCAGCTGTCATGTGTATAGATGTAGCAGAGCTGGGTTTGCTGGGACAGTTGTCATATAGGGCTATAGCAGTGCTGGTGTGTTAGGGCAGCTGTCATGTGTATAGATGTAGCAGAGCTGGGTGTGCTGGGGCAGCTATCATATATGGAGACGTAGCAGTTCTGGGTGTGTTGGGGCAGCTGTCATGTGTATAGATGTACACTTAGCCACCTATAACAGTAGAAGTCTCATATTTTTTCAGTCAGTGGCAATGCACCTCTTATGGCTGTGAGGGTAAGTGCTTTGCTTCTGATACAGAAGGTTGTGGGTTCGAATCCCAGACACATCTCTGCCTCTCCTGAGGACGGCAATACAAATAACTATGCCTGAGCGTACATACCGTAGGGACGCAAGGGCAGGCCTGGGTCGGAGGTCGGGAGGAGGAGCTAGCATGGCACTGGCCGGCAGAGTAAGTAATTGTAATTGACAGACAAGTCCTTCACTAATGCGAGCTGCCCGGAGCCCCCAGGAGCAACTGGGCCCGGGGCAGCTGCCCCTTTTGCCCTGCGGCAAAGACGGCCCTGCTCTGAGTATTAAAAGGATCAAACAGCACCATGACTTTTCCTTTGATCTCTATGAAGAGCCCTGTTTCTGGAACGATCAGGCATACATAAAGAAACACCAAACCAGATGTCCTACATGAGCGCTGACGTGAGGCTTTTTCGAGCTCTGGGTTTTTGTGATTTCCTTTCAGCACTTCCTTCTGGGCCTTTAGTCTTTCTGTCACAGAAGAGGACACCCATGGGAAGCCAATGTCAACCTTCTGCACGCCTTCACCTAGAAGACATATTAAAAGTGGATTATTTCTTTTGAATCAGCAAAAAGAGCAGTGCTGAGTTTTCCCATTTCATGTCCATTAGGATAGGCCACCATTATTACATCAATGGGGGTCTGACTCATAATTGGACGGGGGCTGCAGCCTCTTCATGTAGTGACTGTGTGTGGTACTGCACATAGCCCACTGGGACGGGCTGCAGTACCAGATACAGCCATTACAGAATGTACCGAGCCCCTGGCACTATCTAAGGCTACTTTCACACTAGCATTTCTATTCTCCGGTATAGAGATCCGTCATAGGGGCTCAATACCGGAAAAAATGCTTCAGTTTTGTCCCCTTTCATTGTCAATGGGGACCAAACGGAACTGAACAGGACAGAATTGAGTGCTCCAAAATGCATTCCATTCTCATACCAGAGAGCAGCGTGCTGCGGTTTTCTTTCTGTCCTGGGATGCGGAGCAAGACGGATTTGTCATAACTCACAATGCAAGTCAATGCACGGATCCGTTTAACTCTGATATTATTTGAAACAATAGAAAACGGATCCGTTCCCCATTGACCTTCAATGGAGTTCATGACGGATCCATCTTGGGTATGTTAGAGATAATACAGCCGGATCCGTTCATAACGGATGCAGACGGTTGTATTATCAGTAACGGAAGCGTTTTTGCTGAACCCTGCCGGATCCCATAAAAACGCTAGCGTGAAAGTAGCCTAAGGGTCCATTCACACATCCGTATTGTATTGCGGATCCGCAATACACCCGGCCGGCACCCCATAGAAATGCCTATACTTGTCCGCAATTGCAGACAAGAATAGGACATGTTCTATTTTTTTCCGGAGTTGCGGACCGGAAGATCGGGGCCACGCTCCGGAAATGCGGATGCAGAGAGCACATAGTGTGCTCTCCGCATTCATTCCATCCCCATAGAGAATGAACGGGTCCGCACCCGTTCCGCAAAATTGCGGAACGGGTGCGGACCCATTTGCGGATGTGTGAATGGAGCTTAATAGTGATGCCCTATCCTACGAGCCCCGGACAGTATAGTTTTTCGTGAACCCTCTATTCTCTCCCAGCAGCCACTTGGATGCACAGTCCAGTAGGCATCAGTGTCAGGTCCAGTCCCGTCACATGAGTAGAGCCAAGCATCAGTCAGAAATCTGTTTTATTACCTTCATGCTGCACAATACTGATCCTTAGTATGAACTGTTTTAGCCAAACACATTTTCTCTATCCATACTGAAGCCGCCCGGTACACTGGGGGTAGGGGCCGGTAGTGACACTTTACCTTTGCTCGGGTACAGGAACTGCCTGTACGTCCTCCACCAGTTTGTTTTCTTGCTCTCTCGGTCAGCTTGTCGGTAATACTTTATGAAGCTGCGATACTTCTTCAGTGACTCCAAATCCTTATCCCTAAACTGGTCATTGGGAAGGGGGCCCAAAGGAGCGGCTCGGCGGCACAGAGCAGCTGGGGAGAGAATCCACATTATACATCTGTAGGGGTCACATCATGAACTTTCACTGGACATTGCAGCCATTACCGCTACTTCAGCCTCCACATTAGCGCTTGGCATAACAGCTTGTTCACATGTATGTGGTTTTTGCAGCTGAGGCGGGTTGGCCCCTTGATTATATATATACAGCGGGGTGGCCGGTGCACGCAAAGCCACCTCTCTAACAAAAACGTGGCACCCTAAGTTCTTGGGATTGTGGGAAATCCTAGCAGTCAGACTCCACCAATCAGATACGTCACATAAATTGTACAGAAATGTTAATTGAGGGAAAACCTCTTTACTGTAAACTGCTCATCAGGGCCTGTCCACATACAGCAGCACTGCTGCCGCTTTCCTTTGAGGCAAAACCAGGAGTGGATCTTTAAGGGATTTTCCAGGCTTTTAATATTGATGTCCTCAGGATAGGTCATCAATAGTGCTGAGCAAAGCGAGCTCCAGATGCTTCATCCAAAGTCGTTTTGTCCAAAATTTCGGATTAATACTGTACGGGGATTAGAATGTATGGGCTCTGATGAGCCGAAGTTCGTTATTCACAAAGTCGCGCGTTACTTCGTTGAACAACTTCGGTAGTTGATGTTTAATATGGAAAACCACTTTAAAACTTGAAACAGAACTCGGCTTTGGTTCCGAGGTACAAGTAAGAACCGAGGCAGAGTTCGGCTTCAAGTTTTAAAGTGGTATTCCATATTAAAAATCAGCAACCGAAGTTATTCAACAAAGTAACGCGCGTCTTTGTGAATAACGAACTTCGGCTCATCAGAGCCCATGCATCTCAGTATTAATCCAAAATTGATCGCTTCGCAAAACACAAGTCCTCAAAATCAGATTGGCGGGGGTCCGACACCTGGCACCCCTGCCGATCAGCTGTATGAAGAGAAGGCCCTCTCCCGTCTCTCTTGCCGTTTGCCATAGACATAGCAGTAGCGAGCAGGAAGAGAGACAGGAGACGGTGAGTGCCTTCTCTTCATACAGCTGATTGGCAGGGGTGCCAGGTGTCGGACCCCCGCCAATCTGATATTGATGACATACCGTGAAGATAGGTCATCAATATTAAAAGCCCTGAAAACCCCACACGTCCGTTGTTTCTTTCCTGGTCTGTTCCGTTTTTTGCTGAACAGATCTGGACCCATTCATTTTCAATGGGTCCTGAAAAAAAATCAGACATTGAGCTGTCCGTTTTTTTTCAGGACCCATTGAAAATGAATGGGTCCAGATCTGTTCAGCAAAAAACGGAACAGATCAGGAAAGAAACAACGGACGTGTGAATAAGGCCTTAAACAGTGAAAAAGTAGAAAGGATCATCTAGATCCGGGATGCCCAACCTACGGCCCTCCAGCTGTTTCAAAACTACAACTCGCCACATGCCCTAATAGCTGTAGACTGTTCAGGGATGCTGGGAGTTGTAGTTATGCAACAGCTGGACAGCCGTAGGTTGGGCATCCCTGATCCTTTATTCAGGTGGGAGATAAGCAGCCGCTGGAGAAATCTGCCAGCGACTTCTGCCCCTCACCCTATTAGGGAAGTATGCATGTCTATGGGAAGTCAGGAGGAACAGTGGTTCGTCATCCCCTTTAGGCTCTGTTCACATCTGCTTTTGCAGCTCGGATTTTGTCATATTTGACAGGAAAAACAGCAGTTTATGCAGCAGTATTTATCCCATTAAAATGTCGGTCACTTTGTCGCCAGTGGTATCTGTCATTCCACAGATCAGAGTATGTGATGTGATGGGGTCTCCCCAGTCCCACCTGTCTGCATCCAGGGCAACAAAGAACAGAGCGGAGGCCGTGCATGCTCCGAGCTCAGCCGTTTCTCCCATAGACGTGAATGGCGGGAGCTGCACACAAGCATGACGTCCACCTCTCCGCTCAGTTCCTGACTGGACGCAGTGGCGAGGTGCTGCCTTACCATGTGTGAGGGGGGCATCAAGGGACCCACATTCTGGAGGCAGGACCCGCAGCCATCAGACATTTAGAACATATCTTGTGGATATGCCACAAATTTCAGAGACTGGAGTACCCCTTTAATGGAACTGCACATTACGGCCCCCTAGACAGAGATCTGGAATGTGGCCGGGTACTGTCATTAGGCACTGTTCACATTACATCAAGGACTGCCGTTAGATGTATACATGGGGGGTATTTCCTGGCATATACCTCCAACAAATCCAACAGTATAGATTTAAATGGGCACCGATCGCCCTAGAGTCTCATTATGTGGTCCACCACGTTACTCCATACAGCTAACGCAGGGCCTTGTTTTGGCCTTACTGGGGCCTATGAATATGAAATATATATGGCGAGTATATTTATAAGGCATCTGTCAGCAGTTTTGTAGCTATGACACTGGCTGACCTGTTACATGTGCACTTGGCAGCTGAAGGCATCTGTGTTGGCCCCATGTTCATGTTACCGCATTACTGAGAAGAATGATGTTTTATTATATGAAAATGAGCCTCTAGGAGCAACGGGGGCAATGTGGGCACATATGAACATGGGACCAACACAGATGCCTTCAGCTGCCAAGTGCACATGTAACAGGTCAGCCAGTGTCATAGCTACAAAACTGCTGACAGTTTCATGTGCACTTGGCAGCTGAAGGCATCTGTGTTGGTCCCATGTTCATATGTGCCCACATTGCCCCCGTTGCTCCTAGAGGCTCATTTTCATATAATAAAACATCATTCTTCTCAGTAATGTGGACACATATGAACATGGGACCAACACACAGATGTCTTCAGCTGCCAAGTGCACATGTAACAGGTCAGCCAGTGTCATAGCTACAAAACTGCTGACAGATGCCATTTACACGTGAGGGGAATGCCCCCTGCAAATCCAGCCTTATTACATGTATGGCGGCCACACTGTATTACACTGCCACTTCAGCTTGTGCCGCCCAGTGGTGCTCCTTTCCCTGACAATGTGCGGGTCATCCGACAACGACAGGCAGAAGACGCTCCGGTAACGTGTCTACAGCAGTTAATACAAGTATAATGGCCGCTGCCTCAGTCTTCACTTCCTCACCCGCTGTACTGAGAGTCCTCCCTGTCACCGGCCACACAGACCTTCTAGCCAAGGGCGCCGCCATGTTTCCTGGTCAGTGCGCCCAGAAGGAAGGGGCGGAGAAACAGTTACCAGATTACCAATCAGCGTGCGAGTGTTGTGAAAAACAACCAATAGGAAGTCAGGTATCACATGTACATACATGTGACTACGTTCTGACCAATCAGTATACAAGTCCCTCACGGTGAAGTTACGGAAGGGGAAGGTGGAACTGCATGATGGGCGGAGCTTGTCTCATCCTATCATAGACACGCAAAGAGCGTGACTATAGCTTTGCCATGACTTAGCATGGCCGCTTCGGGTATGCTCGCGCGTCGTTGCCTTGGTAACTGTATCGCGTCTACTTTCTTAACTCTATAATAACCGGTGGGATTATGGTGGGAGCGCCGGGCTCATGGCTGACGTGCTGGTGCTGCGGGCTATCCGGGGAAGAGCCAGGACTCTGAACCTCAATGGGAAAAGGCTGCAGCGAGTGCCGGGGGCAGTGGGCAGCCTCACCCAGCTGACGTCCCTGCACCTGACGAATAACTGTCTGTGCCAGCTGCCCGGAGAAGTGACAGCGCTGAGCAATGTGAGGGCTATGGATGCATGGTATTGTTGTATAGGCAGAATGGACCGTATACCAAACCATTCATTGCAATGGATCCGCAAAAAAAACTGTATGCCTTCCGTTTCCGTATTTCCGTTCCGTTGAAAGATAGAACAAATCACGTTCCGTGGCTCCATTCAAGTCAATTGGGCCGACAAAAACGGAACACATACGGAATGTACTCCGTATGTCTTCCGTATCCGTTCCGTTTTAGCGGAACCATCTATTGGAAATGTTATGCCCAGCCCAATTTTTTCTATGTAATTACTGTGTACTGTATATGCCATACGGAAAAATGGAAAACGGAACGGAAACGGAAACACAACGGAAACAAAAAAAACGAACAACAGATCTGGGAAAAACTGCCTACAAAACAATGAAAAAGCCATACGGCCGTGTGCAAGGGGCCTTAGGGCTCATGCACACGTCCGTGCCGTTCTTTGCGGTCCGCAAATTGCGGCTGCCGTTCGTGTGCCTTTCGCAACAGGAGGCCCATTATAGAAATGCCTATTCTTGTCCGCAAAACAGCCAAGAATAATACATGCCTCATCATTTTTGCGGGGCCACCGAAAGGAGCAATGGGTGCGGATGAGGTTCACGGCTAGCCCCTGGGAGCACCTTCTCGTCCCGTCTTCTCCACCGTCACCACCCCCCCCCCCCTCCCGTACTGACAGGACCAGGCATCCTCATTGCGCATGCACCAGTGAGATTACAGTTAGCGCATGCGTAGTCGATCTCATTCGGCTGCCTCTGCTCTGAGAACCGCTCGTGCGCTGTTTGTAATCTCTGGGTAGAGCAGTACAAACATGTTCTTTGGTGCAGATTTTAGCAGGAGTAGGGTGAACATGATGTTTTATTCTACCAGATCTTGTTCCAGCAAGTGCTCAGGAGGTGGAGCGTCGCTGTGAAATGTTCTCTGTATTAGTGCTCATGCGCACGACTGTATATTTCTTTCTGCATCCATTCCGCATTTTTTGTGGATCTGATGTGGACCCAATGGTTCTGCAAAAGATGTGAACAGCAGGCCGTGTGCTCATTCCGCAGCCCTGCAAAAAACAATAGAACACGTCCGGAGAAGAATAGGCATTTCTGGCAAAGTGTACGGGACCACGGTCATGTGAGTGGGCTCATAAGCTGCTTCACATCTGCTGTGATGTGTGTGGTGGTCTCTGGTTGGATGCTACAGTTGTCAATCAGAGCAGAGGGGAGGGGCTGTGGAGCAGCTCAATGCAGAGAACACTTTACAGTGAAGCTCCGCCTCCTGAGCACTTGCAAGAGCAGAATCGGAGTCACGTGGGTGGTGCCACCCTCTGATTGACAGCTAAGTCGGCATGACTAAGCCTACAGGGAGCGGCACCACCCTCATCACTCTGATGCACAAAAAGAGCAGAGGTTTAAATGAATAAATTGCAAGTTTTACTTTCCCACCAAATTACCGTACACCTCAATCAGCTCAGCTCCTCCTCCTCTATAACCTGCCGCTGGCAGATTGCACTGCGTTTTGTGTCCACAGGTTCCCTTTAACTGACACAAAATAGGTAACCCATTTTAAAGGGGTTCTGCAGTTTATTTAAACTGATGATCTATCCTCTGGATAGATCATCAGCATCTGATCGGCGGGGGTCCGACACCCGGAAACCCCGCCGATCAGTTGTTTGAGAAGGCAGAGGGACCTGGGTCAAAAAGAGGGACTGTCCCTCCAAAAGAGGGACCCTTGGGAGGAAAGTTGTACAGCACCGTACATTGTCTAGCGGCTGTGCTTGGTATTGCAGCTCAGCCCCATTGAATGCCTAGGCCATGTGACCGATGAACGGGACATCCCATGGCCTAGGGAAAGCTCTGAGAAGGACTGTGCCTTCTCAAACTGCTGATCGGCGGGGGTCCTGGGTGTCAGACCCCCACTGATCAGATACTGGTGACCTATGGATAGGTCATCAGTTAAAAGAAACACACTTTGGAAAACCCCTTTAAGACCTTTAAGGCCATTTCAGGCATGGTCATTATGGGGTTGAAGTTACAGGTGACTCCTGTCAATACAGTTGGTTCTGACTTTCTCAGGAGCTTCTCCGGCATTAACCATCGGCTCTGTTTCTACAGCTCACCGTTTTAAACTTGGGGAACAACCAGTTTCAAAGAGTTCCTGAAGAGCTTACGTTCCTCCATTCCTTACAGACCCTGCACATGTTTGGTAATAGGATCACTGAGATCCCAGCCTGTGTATTTGGTAAGTACGGTATCTTCTCAGTACTCTATTAACGGAATGTCCCGTTTTACAGGGGTGCGGGGCTTGTGCATGAAGTGTGCACAGCGGCTGAAACTTTTGTAAGGATGGTGTCACACAGCATTTGGGGCAGTTTTGGTGGTGGGTTTTTGAGCCAAATCTAGAGGTGGATCCGTCAGGAAGAAGTATAAATCCTTCACCTGGAGTGCACGGCTCTCCTTCAGGTCATCCAGTCCTGCTGTGGACTAGTGACCTTAGTCCTTCAAGGGGTATTCCAGTTGTTTGATATTATCCCCTATCCACAGGCTAGGGTATAACTATTAATTTGGTGGGGGTCCTACCACTGGGACCCCCACCAATCAGAAGAACTAGGATCCCCTTCCCCCTGCAGGCCCCCTGAAATGAACGGAGCGGCTGGTTCCGCAGGTGCGTGGCCTCTCCCTTTGATTTCTATGGGACCGCCGGAGATTGCCGAGTACAGCACTGCACTATGTTCGGAATTCCCATAGAAATGAATAGAGAGGCCGCACACATTTAAGGGGGAAGTAGGGAGTGCGGAGCCCCCGTTCTCGTAATCCTAGGTTTCCCAGCAGTAGGACCCCCACCGATCTTACAATTATCTCCTGTCCTGTAAATGGGGGATAACATCAAACAACCAGACGGGTATTTTCAAAGCCACTCTTGATATCCCCTGCGCCAATGGAGGATGCGCTTAATTTAGGACATGGTACACGCATCCTCGTAATGATGCACATGATCCGTGCTCCCAGAATGAAATGAATGCCAGCTTGTAGCTGGCATTGTAGTCCTCATTCATGCAAGAAAACTGGTGTAAATGATAATGAATCTCCACCTACACCACTATCCCAGCCACCCCCTCTTTTCTGAAAGCGGCAAGGGCGGCGTAAAAAAAAGCCATTTGCAACGGGGAGTTAAAAAAGTTGCAAATCTTCATCTTATTTTTTCAATTTGATCTACAAATTTCCCTTGTTACATGTTTTGTGTAAAAAAATTTTTACAATGTTCTTCAATAAAAAGAGATTTGCTAAAGAAATATCTATATATATCCCAACCCACTTCTATACCACAAAGCTGTGTGCGATACCACCCCAAAGCCTTACGCATATGACCATGCTCGCCTTCAGTGTGCAGAACCATTTTTGCAGACTGATATACAGACACTACTGTGTGCATGATGCCTAAATAAGCCTTTTTTTGTTTTCTGATTACCCCTAAGCATAAAAGCATTTTTCACGCAGTGACCCCGAGGACATTATACGGCATGGGGGCTGTGTGCAGAAGGTGAAAGGTGACCGTTCTGTTTTTAATGGCCGTTTTTTTTCCACTGGTGACTTTCTGAGAAGGAGATGTTATATAAAAGGCTTGTGCAGGCCGTACACATTGATGACCGTTCCTCAGTATAGGTTATCAATATCTGATTGGCGGGGGTCTGACGCCCAGCACTCCTGTCGATCAGCTGTTTGACGAGGAGGCGGCGCTCTATGTGAGCGCTACTTCCTGTTCATTACACTGCTCGTCGTCACTGAAGTCTCGTCAGTGCAGCGTAACGACAAGTACTGGCTCCAATCACTTGAAAGGAGCGAGTACTTGTAATTACACTACTACACCACCGCTACAGGGGAGACAACGTGCAGTGTAATGAAGAGGAAGTGGCGCTCACATGCTGATTGGTGGGGATGCTGATTGGCTGGGTGTCAGACCCCGGCCGATCAGATATTAATGACCTATCCTGACAATAAGTCATCCATATATGCTGACTGCACAACCCCTTTAAAAATGGTCCCCTTCAATTCAATGGGGGCTGTTCTATTTCTTGACATCTATTATTCACTGGCTGTAAAAAAAAAAACGCAGTGTGACCAACCCCATAGACTGCCATTGCCATAGACTCCGTGTGAATGTAGCCTAAGAGATTTGGATGGCAACAGCCTTTCCAGGTAACCCTTTAGGATGCGCCAGATTTTAGAAGCTACATTTAAGTTTTTTCCTCCCTGCCTTCCAAAAGCCATAACTTTTTTCTTTTTCGGTTGACATAGCTGTAAGAGGGTTAGTTTTTTGTGGGATGAGTTGTATATTTTAATGTTCCATAAAGTGTATTACAAAAGTGTAAAAAAGTAATTGTCCGGTGAAACGGAAAAATTCAATTCCGCCATTGTTTTTTGGGTTTTGTATGTACAGCCTTAATAATGCGGTATAAAATGACATGAAAACATACATTTTGTGGGTTGGTATGGTGACAGTAAGGCCTCTTTCACACGACCGTGACGGATTGGCTCCGGATGCGTTCAGTGAAACTCGCACCAATTTGCAAGCAAGTTCAGTCAGTTTTGTCTGCGATTGCGTTCAGTTGTTCAGTTTTTTCCGCGCGGGTGCAATGCGTTTTGATGCGTTTTTAGCGCGCATTCTAACAAACTGAAGGTTTGCAAACAACATCTCTTAGCAACCATCAGTAAAAAAACGCATCGCATCTGCACCTTCTTCCGGATGCAATGCGTTTTTCACTGAAGCCCCATTCATGTCTATGGGGCCATCGCTGCGTGAAAAACTCAGAATATAGAACATGCTGCGATTCTCACGCAACGCAGAACTGATGTGTGAAAGCAACGCTCATGTACACAGACCTATTGAAATGAATGGGTCAGGATTCTGTGCGGGTGCTATATGCGTTCACGTCATGCATTGCACCCACGCGGAAAACTCACTTGTGTGAAAGGGGCCTAATGCCATTTTATCTAGTTTTTGATATGTTTTACTACATTGACAAAATTCAAAACTTTTTGACACGCATTACTTTTTTATTTTACCATCTGTCTGAGGGCTTCTTTTTTGTGAGGCGAGCTATAGTATTTATTGGTACCATTTTGGAATGGATGCAACTTTTTCATAATTTTTTTATTCCATTTTTCACGGGTAAAGTGTTTGACGGCATTCACAGCATTTACTAAATAATAGTGCAGATATTTTGGACACATTTATATGAATTGTGTTAATATTTTTGTTGTTCTGTATACTTTAGATGAGAAACAGGCTTTTTAACTTTTTATATTAGTATATTGGTTACTGTACCTATTTTTGAAAACTTGAATAGCACCTTTTTACACTTTTTTTAGTCACTTAGTAGAAAAGTACCATAGTACAATACACTGCAGTACTTCTGTATTGCATTGTATTGTAATTTGACCGACCTCCTCTTACACCCTGACAGAGGCCATAACGATCGCCATCCCATGATTGTGTCACAGGGAGAATTCAGAAGACAGCATGAGCCCCCTCCTGCTGTCTAACCGTTCAGATGCTTCGGTTTCTATCTATCACTATTGCGGGTGAATGTTAGTTGTATAGCACAGCTGGTTCAGCTTGTATGCACCGATAACCTATAGTTATAACATGGTGGGCATTGGGATTGAATGTGTTGGGGCAAAAGCCCCTACCTCTATGATTGTCGGGTTTCCAATTGAAGTGTCCTTATGAGCGCTCAGAGAGCTGACACAGACACACAGCTGAATCAGATTCTCTCTCCTTTATTCCACACAAGTATACATCTTTAAAAAACTACAGATAATCATAGACAAATCTGGCACACCGCCAAGGGGGTGGAAATCGAAACTAACGATTTGATTGGTTATTCATATAAGCCAATACTTTCGCACTATACTAACAAAATTTTAATAATGAAAGTTTCTGCAGCATCTTATCTCAAAGTTAACATTCTCCAGCAGTACATCCCAAAACTCAGAAAGAACATAACTCTCTCTTGTATGTCAAACTCTGATAAGGGAGCGAGGGAGTGGCTACCTTGGCCTTGCAGCTAGGAACATTTGATCTATATACACAAAGACTTCCTACATCCTACCAGCTAGCTCATTAATTTTCCACATATGCACAAGATGTAAGAAATAATCATACAAAATCATCCCTCACAATTCCCCCATTTTGAGATATCTTGGAACTGACATCTTAACCCAGAGGTACTTCAGTTGGGATAAGTCCAACCGCCAGCGGAGGCCAGATTCAGTTCCCAAGGCCTCTCAATAATCCTGGTAGTTTCTCTATTTGGTACAGAACCTGTTGGCGCACATAAACATAAGCTTAATCACAGCATATACTACTATTATACTTTTGATCATCAGGCCCTGGTCTTGTTTGTGAGACAAACTGCCAACAAGACATATGAATAAGTTCTTTAAAAGTCAAAGGGATTGCCAGATAAGGCATAGTTCTTTAACTCACGGGACTGTGAGTACAGATCCAACAGTCCTTCATTTTACTGTCAGTGTCATTGAGTCCTCTAAACAACACCTGGTGGTGTCAGATAAGTGCATTGTCCCAATTATCTTTCAGTTGTTGTTGGTACAGTGCCATTGTTCCCAGGATTAGGGCGGCCATCAGCAGGAGGATCCTCCTCCTTGGGCTTCAGAACTTTCTTGCAGTGAGAAGCATGTATCCAGTTAGGTTTTCCTTCAACCTTTACTGCTGTATGAGTAATCAATAGGACTTGCAAAGGACCATCAAATCTGGGATCCAGACCTTTCCTGACATGTATTTTTATCACCACCCAGTCTCCTGGTTGCAGACTGTGTGTTCTTTCTACTGAATCTGGATCTGAAAGGGAAGCAAACACTTGTTTATGAGTGTGCTCAAGCCTCTTTGTGAGGGCCCGCATGTACCTCGTTAGGCTATCATTGTTCATTTGCAACTGTTGTGGAAAATACAATCCTAATCTAGGGGCGCTTCCAAACAGTCTCAAATCGGGTTAATCCTGTCTGATTCAATAACTTCAGGGACACCATACCTGCACACCAGTTCACTGACCAGTTTCTTTGCTGGTTCTTTTCATTTGCCTTTGCTACTGGGAAAGCTTCCAGCCACCCTGAAAAGAGATAAACACACACAAGGACAAACTCATAAACTCCTACCTTAGGCAGCTGTATATAGTCTATCTGCAGTCTCTGGAACTCGATCCACAACATTGATGTCAGCAAACCACTTACCCACACTGAAGCCACACACGCTGTCTGCCATCTGCCCTGAACAGTGAAAACCGGGACTCATCCGTGAACAGAACACCAATGTGCCAGACGCCATCAAATGTGAGCATTTGCCCACTCAAGTTGGTTACAACAACAAACTGCAGTCAGGTCCAGACCCCGATGAGGACGACGAGCATGCAGATCAGCTTCCCTGAGACGGTTTCTGACAGTTTGTGCAGAAATTCTTTGGTTATGCAAACCGATTGTTACGGCAGCTGTCTGGGTGGCTGGTCTCAGATGATCATGGAGGTGAACATGCTGGATGTGGAGGTCCTGGGCTGGTGTGGTTACACGTGGTCTGTGGTTGTGAGGCCGGTTGGATGTACTGCCAAATTCTCTGAAACGCTTATGGTAGAGAAATGAACATTCATTGCACAGGCAACAGCTCTGATAGACATTCCTGCAGTCAGCATGCCAATTGCACGCTCCCCCAAACGTTGCAACATCTGTGGCATTGTGCTGTGTGATCAAATTGCACATTTCAGAGTGGACTTTTATTGTGGGCAGTCTAAGACACACTTGTGGAATATTCATGCTGTCTAATCAGCACCTTGCTATGCCACACCTGTGAGGTGGGATGGATTATCTTGGCAAAGGAGAAGTGCTCACTAACACAGATTTAGACAGATTTGTGAACAATATTTGAGCGTAATGGGTCTTTTGTGTATGTAGAAAATGTTTCAGATCTTTGAGTTCAGCTCATGCAAAATGGGAGCAAAAGCGAAAGTGTGGCATTTATATTTTTGGTCAGTGTAATTTTGTAAATTGGTCTTTATTAAAAATATAGCGCCCTTTTTTCTGTACAGAGCTGAGATGCTGTAGTAGCTGCCTGTGGATTTTCTGTCATTTGAGGAGCTGACGGACTCCTTATCTCTGCTCTCTGACATTATAAGCACTCATTATGGCTCAGTTCTTATCTTGCTGATAAGAATGTGGCTTAAATAAGTGTTTTGACCTCTTAGTAGTTTAGAGATCAGGGTTATTAGATGACCAAGTGAAAGTACCCTTTGTGACAGAACAGCTCAATATTTTTAATAAAGGCCTTTTGAAAAAAAGATTTTTAGCCAAAAATAAGTAACATGCAATCATAGAAAAAAATTGCCTCCAAAGGTGTACATAGCCTTTTAAAGAACCAGGACAGGAAGTAGAAAATATAGAGTGACCTAAAAAATGATACCCAGAATTTTTTTTTTTACCAATTTGTTTGTAAAAAAAAAATAAAAAATACATATGTGAATATTCTATGTCATAGAAATATTTTGATGGTAGTGTCCCTTTAAGGCGCTTTCATCATGAAATTACTCAGGTAAAAGTTCAGTTGCAAGGTAGCTTTATTTTCATAACTTTAATTTTTATTGAGAAACTTGATACATTCTACAATGCTCGCTGTATATTACAATAAAGTGAGCCCGTGCTTTAAAAGAATAAATCTGGTCTCAGAAATATTTTTCCTTGATGTACAAAATAAAAGGCCAACAACACTAAATATAACTGGCATAAACATAGTGGCACCTTTTCCTTAGTCAATACAGTATTGGAATAAAGAGAAGATAATTATATATTTTTCTTGTCTTTTTTTATTATATATATGTTGCTGCTCAGATAAGAAATATACACTGCTCAAAAAAATAAAGGGAACACTTAAACAACACAATGTAACTCCAAGTCAATCACACTTCTGTGAAATCAAACTGTCCACTTAGGAAGCAACACTGAGTGACAATCAATTTCACATGCTGTTGTGCAAATGGGATAGACAACAGGTGGAAATTATAGGCAATTAGCAAGACACCCCCAATAAAGAAGTGGTTCTGCAGGTGGTAACCACAGACCACTTCTCAGTTCCTATGCTTCCTGGCTGATGTTTTGGTCACTTTTGAATGCTGGCGGTGCTTTCACTCTAGTGGTAGCATGAGACGGAGTCTAGAACCCACACAAGTGGCTCAGGTAGTGCAGCTTATCCAGGATGGCACATCAATGCGAGCTGTGGCAAGAAGGTTTGCTGTGTCTGTCAGCGTAGTGTCCAGAACATGGAGGCGCTACAAGGAGACAGGCCAGTACATCAGGAGACGTGGAGGAGGCCGTAGGAGGGCAACAACCCAGCAGCAGGACAGCTACCTCCGCCTTTGTGCAAGGAGGAACAGGAGGAGCACTGCCAGAGCCCTGCAAAATGACCTCCAGCAGGCCACAAATGTGCATGTGTCTGCTCAAACGGTCAGAAACAGACTCCATGAGGGTGATATGAGGGACCGACGTCCACAGGTGGGGGTTGCGCTTACAGCCCAACACCGTGCAGGACGTTTGGCATTTGCCAGAAAACACCAAGATTGGCAAATTCGCCACTGGCGCCCTGTGCTCTTCACAGATGAAAGCAGGTTCACACTGAGCACATGTGACAGATGTGACAGAGTCTGGAGATCCCGTGGAGAACGTTCTGCTGCCTGCAACATCCTCCAGCATGACCGGTTTGGCATTGGGTCAGTAATGGTGTGGGGTGGCATTTCTTTGGAGGGCCGCACAGCCCTCTATGTGCTCGCCAGAGGTAGCCTGACTGCCATTAGGTACCGAGATGAGATCCTCAGACCCCTTGTGAGACCATATGCTGGTGCGGTTGGCCCTGGGTTCCTCCTAATGCAAGACAATGCTAGACCTCATGTGGCTGGAGTGTGTCAGCAGTTCCTGCAAGACGAAGGCATTGATGCTATGGACTGGCCCACCCGTTCCCCAGACCTGAATCCAATTGAGCACATCTGGGACATCATGTCTCGCTCTATCCACCAACGTCACGTTGCACCACAGACTGTCCAGGAGTTGGCAGATGCTTTAGTCCAGGTCTGGGAGGAGATCCCTCAGGAGACCGTCCGTCACCTCATCAGGAGCATGCACAGGCGTTGTAGGGAGGTCATACAGGCACGTGGAGGCCACACACACTACAGAGCCTCATTTTGACTTGTTTTAAGGACATTACATCAAAGTTGGATCAGCCTGTAGTGTGTTTTTCCACTTTAATTTTGAGTGTGACTCCAAATCCAGACCTCCATGGGTTATAAAATTAGATTTGCATTTTTTTATTTTTGTGTGATTTTGTTGTCAGCACATTCAACTATGTAAAGAAGAAAGTATTTCAGAAAAATATTTAATTAATTCAGATCTAGGATGTGTTATTTTTGTGTTCCCTTTATTTTTTTGAGCAGTGTATATGTATCAATTGTTACATAAAGCAATTACAGTTTGGAAAATTGGATCCAAGGGTCCCAGTATTGCAATAACTTGGACCGGTTGTGTGATTGGTGAGCGTGGATTTTCTCTAGCTCAAAACGTGCATGGACCGTGGATATTAATTCCTTGATCGTCAACGGGGAGCTGGATTTCCAAGATTTGGCTATCATTGCCCTAGCTGCGAGAATAACCTGACCACAAACTAACCTAATCTGTGGGGGGAGGTCTATGAGACCCACAAAGCAGAGGGCCAGGGATGGTGACTTGGGTATATGTACTCCCGTCACTTTCTGCAAGAGAAGAAACACAGCCTCCCAAAATGTGGACACCAATGGGCAGTCCCACTTACATGTTTATACGTGCCTACGAGGCCGCACTTCCTCCAGCAATAGGAGTGATATGAGGAATTAAGCTTGTGAATATGCGAAGGTGTCTGGTACCATCGGAGAAGTATTTTGAATGCCGTCTCCCAATGCGTAGCTCCTGACAATATTTGTTTTACTACAGGGAAGGCTAAGTACCAATCTTCCACTGAGTATTCCTTCCCAATTCCTCTTTCCATTTTAGTACAAAAGGAGGTTTCACAGTTGTATTAGGACATATAAAGATGTTGTAAAAGAAAGAAATGCCCCTAATGGACCCGCTAGTGGATGAGAGAAAGGTTAGAATTGTTGTAGGAAAATCCAGTGAGTAGATATCGTGGCTAGAGATAGCATGCCTTATCCTCAGATATTTATAGAAATCTCTCTGAGGAATGCTAAATTTGCGAGTTAAATTCTCAAAAGTATCCAGGGTTGTGCCCTCAAACAGGTGAGTAATTTTTTTTTTTTAATCTCTGCCATCACCCAATTCTCTAGGAGCAGATCTGGGATCCATGTATTTACATATAGTAAAGGTAGGTTCTTAATAGTAGTTTTGGGTAACGTGGCTAAATATGGAATGAGACTTCTCCATACCATAGCTGATACCTTTTATACTGTAGAGGGGGGCTTGAGTTCCCATACCTCTTCGATGCAAATTAAACAGAGCAATAAGAGTGCTGGGGGATGAGGCCCTTTCTAAACTCGCCCATCTTATTCTACTGTCAGGTGTCCACCATTCTGTCATTTGTGTAAGAACACAAGCCCAGTAATATTTCCTTACATCCGGGATTCCCATGACCCCCCGGTCCACGGTCTTGACATTGTAACGAACATAATTCTGCGTTTTCTCCCAGCCCAGACAAAGTCGGTGAGGAATTTTTGCAATGCTTGGAAAAATGCGGCAGGTAACGGGATCACCACAGTGTGAAAGGTAAATAATATAATAGGAAGCATCATCATTTTAATAACAGTCACTCTGCAGGCCCATGATAATAGTGAATGGGAGTATTTCCGAATTAAATTAGATGTTTTTGACAGTAGGGGTAGACAGTTTGCTGAGTATAGGTCTTTGCTAGATTTGGTAAGTGTGATACCCAAATAAGTGAAGCCTTTCTCTTGCCAGCTAAAGGGATACAAGGAAACCAGTTTCGCTCTCCTGGTGTGGTCCACCCCCACAGTGAATGCTTGGGTTTTCACCAGATTCAATTTGTAGTAGGATACATTCTGGAATTTGTTTATAACTTCCTGTACCCCCTGGAGAGACACCTCCGGGCGTGTTAGTGATAACATGATGTCAGCATAGAGGCCCAGAGTATGAGACTCACCCTTCAATGAGATGCCCAAAATAATTGAGGATTGTCTGACAGTTTCTGCAAAGGGTTCCACGACTAAGGCAAATACTATGGGGGACAAAGGACAGCCTTGTCTGGTTCCATTGGTTATGAGAAACCGTTCCGATAAAAAGCCAGATGTATACACTCTGGCCGATGGGGTGGAGTATAAGGCCATTATAGCTGATTTAATGACGCCCTGGAATCCAAACTTGTCCAGAGTGGCCGACAAATATCCCCAGTACACCCGATCGAACGCCTTCTCTGCGTCCAAAGCTAGGAACAAAGAAGGCGCTCGAGATCTCTCAGCCAATTGAACCAAGTTTATGAATTGCCTAGTACCATCTGATGCTTGTCTCCCCGCTACGAATCCCACTTGGTCTGAGTGGACCGGTAGAGGGATGTAAGTCAACAGTCGTGTTGCTAATATCTTTGCATATACTTTCACGTCCGAGTTCAAAAGGGAGATAGGACGAAAGTTCGCTGGCGTTGTCCGGTCTTTACCCGGTTTAGGGAGGGTTATAACATGTGCCGTTAGCATCTTCTCCGGGAAATTGCCTTCCGCTGCGGCTTTGTTAAAGACCTTCTCTAAATGGGGGGCTAGAGTGGTGGCAAATTGTTTATAGTATACGTTCGAAAAGCCATTTGGGCCTGGTGCTTTATGTGATGGTATTGCTTTGATCGCTTGCTTTATTTCCGCTGATGATAGTTTAGGCAATTGGATAGCTTCAAGGAAAGAGTTAATTGCCTCCTCCATAGGGCGTATTGTTTGGGCGTTATCTTTCAGGTTATATAGGGATTCGTAAAACTGTTTGAATTGATTTGCTATGTGTCGAGGATCTGTGATCTTATGCTCTTGTTTATCTAATAAAATGCACACCTGGTTTTAAAGTCAGTATAAAACTGAGTCTGCTTATATAGAACCTACCAGTAGCCATTTGGCTCCAGGAGAAGTATATGGTGGGCTCAGCGTGCATGTTGGTACTTGCATCCCTGGATCCGATGAAAGCTGTAATGGCACCGGACGGGGTTAAAAGCAGAGTGTGCTTGGCGTGCACGCTGACCTGCATTCCCTGGATTTTGTGTGGCTGTCATGGCCCATGAACAGGTGGGAACTAGTGTTAGGGACCACTCAAATGGAGGCAACCTTGACGCGGTGAGTGGCTTATTACGCTTTGGCCAAAATGTACACCAATGTCTCATCCAGCATGGAGGCAGGGCAGAATGCTGGATATAGAGTGCGATCACATTTGTATTCTCTGTTTGTATATGTATTTCGCCATAGTGATCTGCACCTATATGCAGGTTGTGCTGACTCAATTCCCCCAAATTTTTTCTTTGTAATATGTATTGGAGGCGTGGCGATCTCCTTTGAGTCATGCACACCTGACCAGTCAATCTGTCCTGGAGGCTGGTTTTAAAGTCAGTATAAAACTGAGTTTGCTTATATAGAACCTACCAGTGGCCATTTGGCTCCAGGAGAAGTATATGGTGGGCTCAGCGTGCATGTTGGTACTTGCATCCCTGCATCCGATGAAAGCTGTAATGGCACCGGACGGGGTTAAAAGCAGAGTGTGCTTGGCGTGCATGCTGACCTGCATTCCCTGGATTTTGTGTGGCTGTCATGGCCCATGAACAGGTGGGAACTAGTGTTAGGGACCACTCAAATGGAGGCAACCTTGACGCGGTGAGTGGCTTATTACGCTTTGGCCAAAATGTACACCAATGTCTCATCCAGCATGGAGGCAGGGCAGAATGCTGGATATAGAGTGCGATCACATTTGTATTCTCCGTTTATCTAATAAAAATCCAATCCGGGGGCCGATGTAGACTGTTTAAGCCTTTTGGCTAAAAACGCACCTGCTTTATTGTTGTGCACATAGCATCTTAAATCTTTTAAGGAGGAAGGCGTGTTGGGATGATCATATTGCCTGGAGGCGCCTTCTTAGGTCCCGAAGAGTTGTGGAATGGATGGCGGACATAGAGGCTTTATTTAATGTTTCTATGCTTTTAATGGAAATTATGAAATCCATAATTTCCTTGTTTCGCGCCTTTTTAAAATATGCGCAGCATTGGATAAGATTGCCTCTCATGTCCACCTTGTGTGCGCATTCCACAAGGTATGTGGGTCCATGTCGGGTGTGGAGTTTAATTCAAAATATGAGGAGAGTTTTTTTTAATATCCTATCTTTGTAATCCGTATGGTTGAGGATGGAATCATTCAGACGCCATTGGGATGGAAGCATGGACAAGAATTGTTCTGCTAAAGTGAGTGTAATTGGGGCATGGTCGGACCAGGTAATCGTTTTAATGCTAGAGGAGACTGATTGAAGGAGTGATGTTTTGTTGACAAAAAAAAGTCAATACGGGAGTATGACTGATGGGGGTAGGAAAAAAAGGTATAGTACCTCTCACCTCCATGCTGACACCGATACGAAAATTTGGGGGAACATCTTGTTGGGAAAACTTGGGAGATTTATATTTATGAAAATGAGTTTTTTGCACAAACAATATCTTCCAGTAGAGGTGTCTGGCTTCGTTCCAAACCGTACTGCGTTTATAAGGGCTGTTAAGCCCCTTGACATTAAGTGAGGCTATGGTTATTACCAAGTTGGATAAGTAATTGTGGGGAATACTCCATCTGTACTACAGCAGCTATACCAATCACTCGTTCCAATAAGCTGTAAGGTGCGTATTGATTGGTGCCATATAAAACAAAGAAAAAAACAGAGTAAACAATTAATAGGTTCTTCATGTAAAGCCTGACTAGTATGATGGTTCACTCCAAGGTTTAACCCATGAATATACTGCAGCATACAGGGGGGACAGGGCAGTTACACAACAACGCTCATTATTCAATAAGCTATATAATTAGTAATAAACCTGCTGCTACCAACAACAAGAAGAGATGTGAGCCTTTCTCGTGGTATTACTCAGTCCTTCCAATGGGTACCGGGAACTGAAGACCATTCCGCTTCAGTCGGTGGAGGAGGATGATGCTGGGATTGCTGGGGCGAAGATCTGCCTTCTTGGAGGTTCCACTTCTCCAGAATCTTCAAACCTTCTGCTACGCACGAAATAACCGCGGAAGTTCCATTGCGGGAGATTAGAAGCTTAATTGGGAAGCTCCATGATATCATTATCCCTCAGCACTTTAGTAATTGGAGAAAGTCCCTGCGAGCTTCTAATGTGGCAACTAAAAGATCTGGATACAGGGAGAGTGCGGTGTATGGTTGAGGGAATGAGCCATATTTGCGGGCCTCATACATTATCAGTTCTTTTATGTGAAAGAAGTAAACTCTCACCAGAGTATCTCTAGGAGCTTTCTCAGGGGCAGCTTTGGACTTAGGGATTCTGTGAGCTCTATCTAGAGTTAGATCCATAGGAGTTAGGGCTGGGATGAGCGTCCGGAAAAGGCGTTTAAGATAGTCCATGAGTTCAGGTGCGGAGACTTCTTCTGAAATGCCTCTGATTTTGATATTGTTAGGCCGGGATCTATCTTCGGCGTCTGTAGCTTTTGATTTGAGCCATTTGACATCCTCTTCCAGTGTGTTATGTGCGTCCACCAATTCGTTATGAGCATATGATCAGTGCGCTACCCTATAGCGGTGACATTGGATTGGAGCTTGCGTATAAGAGAGGAAACAGATTTGTTTATGCCATTTTGTAGGACTATCAGCATATCTTTTAAAGTGTACACTGTTACTGGAGCTGAGGATGCCGGAAATTGCGAGATAACGCACTGTGGCAAGACAGAGTTTGCTGTCTCAGCGCCGTCTTGAGTATTGCACTTTTTCTGCGCTGGGCCTATACTATTAGGGGAAGCTGAAGGCGGTGGTGTTGACCTTTTTTCCCCTAAATCTTCAGGGTCCTCTATTAATCGTGTATGTGCCTCAGGGCCATGCAGAGTGGAGTCTCCCACCTCCTGCCTGTCCTCTGGTTGAAGACCTGGGCTTAAAGGACGCGGCGATGGTGTAGTTGATTGCGTCTGGGCCACCATGGCGGTGTCTGCCACCTCAAAAAAGTTTGTCAGCTTTTTAGGTGCAGAGGGCTTCACCCTACGTTTTGTCATGTTCAGCTGGTGGTGGAGTACAATTGCCATCCAAGCAGGTGTAATCTGGATTACTGGCCCAAGATATAGTGGAGAGGGCTCCCTGAGTGTGCGGACCCAGATGCCTGCAGTGGCGCCTTTAAGATACACGCAGCTGAGATGGCCACCTTACTCGGGAAACTAACAGCGGGCTTACCTCCTTTCCTTTTGGGAGCCGTGCAGCCAAGGTGGTCTCTGGTGCTGGGGGACAGGGACTGTGTAAGGGGATGGTGCCTTCAGGTGTTCCTCACTGGAGTTGTGCCGCCGGTCTTATATCCCGTCGGTCCCGCTTTGCATGATGCAGCTGGAGGCGGCGGCAATTTGTAGGTGAGGTCGCTGCTGAGCGGGTGAGCAAATGCCGGTCCTGGAGCTGCCTGCCCGATTAGGGAAGTGCTGGGGCACTTTTGGGAGCTTTATGAGCAGGTCTGAGGTGCTGTGAGCCGCAAGGGAGCGTCGCTATGCAGGAGAGCTTGGATCAAGCGGCCATCTTCTACAGTGGCCAAGATCCGCCCCCCTCCCCCCAAGGTAGCTTTATTTTCATGAGTACAACTGTGTTCTTCAGTTTCACTTTTTGGTATTTTTGCCATTTGACATCTTATTGTTATGAAGGTTACTTTTATAGGAGCACAGACATGTGTCAGTAACTCTCTATCGAAGAAAGAATGCGTAACATATTGAGATGATTTCTTTGACGTTGTATTACATAGGGAGCCTTGCTGAGAGCCCTTCTGTATAATAGCACTCAGTCACGTGTTGGTGGACACTTGAGCACAGTTCCTCTTCAATGGTGGCATGGTGCGCTGGTCCTCTGACTCCTGGAGAGGACCTACTGTACACTGACTGCGGAGCATAACAGGAAACTAGTAGACCTTGTAGGTTAAATGAGGCAATGTAATGATATCTCCTACTTGGACAACAAACCTTCCGTCTCGAGAGCAGAGACATAGTTTAGAGCCTTATATAATAAGTACCTGGCACAGGTGTTCCTAAAGCCGTCAAAACAAGATAAACCAGTTCAATTAATTACTTGTGGAAACAAAATACTGTCTGTGTATATATAGAGGTATTGGATTATCCTATGAAAGAAACTATAAGTATTTGGTCAGTATTAGACTAGCAGGTTTTCCGATAATCGGCTAAAACATTGAGCAGTGTAAATCCTCCTTAAAGGGGTTGTCTCACTTCAGCAAGTGACATTTATCATGTAGAGAAAGTTACTACAAAGCATTTACTAATATATTGTTATTGTCCATATTGCTTCCTTTGGTGGCTAGACTCATTCTTCCATCACATTATACATGTCTCGTTTCCATGGTTACGACCACCCTGCAATCCAGCATCGGTAGCCGTGCTTGCACACTAAAGAAAAAAGCACTGGCTTCTCTGGTAACTTTTTCCTAGGGTGTGCAAACACGGCCACCAGTCCTGGATTGACGGGTGGTCGTAACCATGGAAACGAGACATGTATAATGTGATGGAAAAATTTGTCTAGCCAGCAAAGGATGCAATCCGGATAATAATAACCATTAGTAAGTGCCTTGTATTAACTTTCTCTACATGATAAATGCTATTTGCTGAAGTGAGACAACCCCTTTAAGGCTTATTTCACATGAGCGATACAAGATGAGTCAGGATCTGTTTGATGGTTTTGCAGGCAAGTTCAATCCGTTTTGTGTTTTTTTAAGTCCGGATTGAATGTGTTTTTCACACGTGTGAAGAAAATCAACATCTCCTAACAACCATCAGTGAAAAACGCATTGCATCCGGATTTTTTTCACACAAGCTCCATTCACTTCTGTGGAGTCAGGGCTGCATGAAAAATGCACGATATAGAAGATACTGCAATTTATTTCTGAACGCAGAGATAATTTGTGAAAAATGAATGGGTCAGGATTGAGTCCGGATGCTGCGCGTTTGCTACATGCATCACACCCAGACAGAAAACTCACTGGTGTGAAAGAGACCTAAGGGTCCTTTTAGACTGCCCGATGTTCAGGCAGGACGAGCACCAATCTGTGACACGCACGTTAAAGGGCTTCTGTCACCCCCCAAAAGTCATTTTTGGGCTAATTAAAATCCTTATAGTGCGATTATTCAATATATAGTGCTCTTACCTTTTTCTGTGGCTTAGTTTCTTTAACCACCTCCCGACCGCCTAACGCATGGATGCGTCCTGGAGGTGGTCGATTCATTCCCCCTGGACGCATCCGTGCGTCATCTCGCGAGACGCGAGATTTCAGTCAGAGCCGGCCCGCGCATGCGCATCGCGGGCCGGCAAAAGTTCAAGGAGTATTTAGTCAGCAAGCTGCCAGCCAATGATCGTCGCTGGCAGGTTGCTGATTTTAAAAAAATCGAATCACAAGCCATCTAAGGGCCCTTTCACACTTGCGTTGTCCGGATCCGGCGTGTACTCCATTTGCCGGAATTACACGCCGGATCCGGAAAAACGCGAGTGAACTGAAAGCATTTGAAGACGGATCCGTCTTCAAAATGCGTTCAGTGTTACTATGGCACCGAGGACGCTATTAAAGTCCTGGCTGCCATAGTAGTAGTGGGGAGCAGTATAATTACAGTCCGTGCGGCTCCCGGGGCGCTCCAGAATGACGTCAGAGCGCCCCACTACACTTTACCATGGCTGCCAGGACTTTAGCGTCCTGGCAGCCATGGTAACCATTCAGAAAAAGCTAAACGTCGGATCCGGCAATGCGTCGAAACGACGTTTAGCTTAAGGCCGGATCCGGATTAATGCCTTTCAATGGGCATTAATTCCGGATCCGGCCTTGCGGCAAGTGTTCAGGATTTTTGGCCGGAGCAAAAAGCGCAGCATGCTGCGGTATTTTCTCCGGCCAAAAAACGTTCCGTTCCGGAACTGAAAACATCCTGATGCATCCTGAACGGATTTCTCTCCATTCAGAATGCATTAGGATAAAACTGATCAGGATTCTTCCGGCATAGAGCCCCGACGACGGAACTCTATGCCGGAAGAAAAGAACGCAAGTGTGAAAGAGCCCTAACATTTTTACATATACCCATGCTGGGTGAGAGAAATATCTTGGCAAAAGACAACTTTTCCCATTTTTTTATACAAAGTTGGCATTTGACCGAGATATTTATCTCACCCAGCATGGGTATATGTAAAATGACACCCCAAAACACATTGCCCAACTTCTCCTGAGTACGGCAATACCAGATGTGTGACACTTTTTTGTAGCCTAGCTGGGCAAAGGGGCCCACATTCCAAAGAGCACCTTTAGGATTTCACAGGTCATTTTTTACACATTTTGATTTCAAACTACTTCCCACACATTAGGGCCCCTAAATTGCCAGGGCAGTATAACTACCCCACAAGTGACCCCATTTTGGAAAGAAGACACCCCAAGGTATTCCGTGAGAGGCATGGCGAGTTCCTAGAATTTTTTATTTTTTGTCACAAGTTAGCGGAAAATGATTTCTTTTTTTTTTTCTTACAAAGTGTCATATTACACTAACTTGTGACAAAAATTAAAAACTTCCATGAACTCACTATGCCCCTCACGAAATACCTTGGGGTGTCTTCTTTCCAAAATGGGGTCATTTGTGGGGTAGTTATACTGCCCTGGCATTTTAGGGGCCCGAATGCGTGAGAAGTGGTTTTAAATCAAAATCTGTAAAAAATGGCCGGTGAAATCCGAAAGGTGCTCTTTGGAATGTGGGCCCCTTTGCCCACCTAGGCTGCAAAAAAGTGTCACACATCTGGTATCACCGTACTCAGAAGAAGTTGGGCAATGTGCAAGCAAAGACAAACGGACACGGTCCAGTATACTTATGGACTTGGGTATGACACAAGTGTACCTTGTGATCCTTTCTGACAACTGCAGATGCAATTGTTGGTTATTGTCTGAGAGAGCTATATTCTATGAGCCACACTGACTGTACTAGGCTAATAGAGTCTGGTCTATAGTTCAACCAGTGATCCACACTATGAATATGCCTAAGTAGTCCTTGCGTTTGCTGACCACACACACATTATCCACCCGGCTATGTTTGGAGAGGTCTATTTGTATCACCAGTCATCCAAAACACATGCACCGTACTTGTGTGTTCATTTCATGTGGATACATACATAACCCCCATACACATCAGTGTTTGTAGGCTATCCTCTCAGATTCCCACTATCTTGTTGTCAGTAACACCTAAGTCAGAGGTAAACTCTTGATACTTGTTCACACCCTGCCTTAAGAACCGGGTCCTAAGGACATTGACATCGGCTCTACGCGTTTCCACGTGACATGTATTCGCCACGTATCCTCAGGAGCTAGATTAAAGACTCCTGTATAGAGACAAGTGCCTCGCACTGTTGTATCTGCATGAAATGAACACACAAGTACGGTGCATGTGTTTTGGATGACTGGTGATACAAATAGACCTTTCCAAACGTAGCCGTGTTTAAGTCCATAAGTATACTGGACCGTGTCCGTTTGTCTTTGCTTGCACATTAATAGCAGCCCCTTTCTAGCAAGTTAAGAATTATTCCAGACTCTAATGAGTGTAGAGGGTTATACATAAGTCCCATCTGCACTTGTTAAGTCTGGTTGCCTGATGGTCACGAATTTTGACATATAGGAATTGCCCTATTTTAAATAGATTACAATAAAGATTAGTTTTGTTTTTCTAATGATGATCCTGTGTAATAAGGGATGTTCTGCCTATAATTGTGCATCTTTTATTTTAAATGAAAGAGGCAAATCAGTCAGCAAACTAGAGTCTATTGTTCTAATAATTGGCCTGAAAATCGTCTAGCCTAGGGCCTCTGCATTTTTTGTCGAATGCAGACCGATTTATTTCTGTGGCGCCACAAAAAATGTGAACAGCACACGGATGCCACAAATTATAGAACATGTCCTATTCTTGTCCGTTTTGCAGACAAGAATAGACATTTATTTCTACAATGGGGCCAACAAAGAGTGCGGGATGCACACGGACCACATCCGTATTTTGCAGATCTGTGATGTGCGGACCGATATATTGGTGTGCAGGAAGCCTAAAAGGAATTAAATTTTTTATCAGTAAGGCAGCTTTCACACAGTGTTCGATCAGTGTTTTTTTTGTCATTGATTGTGAGCCAAAACCAGGTGCTTGCCAAAAACACAAAACTGGTCAAACTTTTCCATTATACCATATTTCTGTATAAGCTTTGCTTCTGGATTTGGCTTACAATCACTGATATAACCACTGATTAAAAACTAACCAGTTTTACTTTGGGCTTAAACCTAAGAGCATTTTCCTGGCGGTTCCCTGGTTTTCACCCATTAACCTCTATAAAGGGATCTGGACTTCACTGCAGGGAACCAGCCAGGCCACTACCTCTCGCAGTAGTCTTGGTGTAGGTGGCTGCTGACCCACAGGGGAAAGCGTAGTCTAAACACAATCCAAAGTCAGGGCAGGCTGAGTACTTGCGTACTCCAAATAGCAATTCCAAGGTCGGCGTAGGCACAGTACATGTGTAGTCCAGGTCACAGTTCCAAGGTCGAGGCAGGGTGCAAGGAGCAAAATCGATAGGCAGGTAAGGTATGGTATACGGGTATTCAGACGATAAATTACCTTCACTGGTTACTAGAGACTAGATAACCTGAAAGCTCAGGTGAGCAGGTTGATCCACAGGCCAGCTAAATAGGAAGGCTGAGAACACAAGGAAGGACAGTTCGCTGAGCACTAGTCCCATTTCACACAGGGAGAGTAGAGCAAAGTCTGCGTCTGCCCAGGACAACAAGACAGTGACCGTCATGGACTCCCCTCCCACTTACACCCCTTCTTCGTAGGATCTGATTTTGCTAGGAATTTCTTCAGGATGACTGGAGCATTGATATTCTCTGCAGGCTCCCAAGACCTCTCTTCAGAACCCTTCCAATCCACAAGATAAAAGGCCTTGCCCTTGACCTTCTTCATATCCAATATATTTTTGACCCCAAATTCATCTTTAGCACCAACAGGGACAAGAGCAGAAACAGAAGACTTGGAGTAGCGGATTAATACCAGAGGTCTGAGAAGAGACACAGAAAAGGAATTGAGAATCGCAGAGGGATGGGGCAGACAGGGTTTGTAACAGACTTGATATATAATCTCAAAGTCCCAAAAATGGAGGAGTAAAGTTGCAGGATGGCACCTTGAGGCAAATATTTTTGGAAGACAACCAGACCTTGTCACTGGATAAGACTTGTGGTGGACTTCTTCATGGACATCGTGAACCTAGAAAGAGAAGCCTTTGTCTCCTTCCAGACCTGGAAAAAGTCCCTGGCTGCGGCATCAGCAGCTGGCACCTCAGTGGATAGCTCATAAGGTTCAGGCAACCGAGGATATTGACCATAAACAATAAAGAAAGGAGACTTGTTAGTAGATTCACTGGAGTGATTGTTATGGCAGAATTCAGCCCATGGGAGCAGAGACAGCCAGTCGTCTTGCTGGCGGAACAAAGAAGTGTAGATAGTTCTCAAGAACCTGGTCAATTCTTTCTACCTGCCCATTACTCTGTGGATTATATGCAGAGGAGAAATCCAATTGTCCTCGTAACAACTTGCAGAGAGACCTTCAAAATTTAGAAGTAAATTTTTCTCCTCTATCAGAAACAATGGGGTCCATTTATTAAGACCGGCATTTTAGACACCGGTGGCATTTCAGACACCGGTTCATGTGAGACGGGGGAACAATTCATCCAAAATCATTCACTTAAACGTTTTATGTTTCTGAAACTGTATACTGTTCTGTTAAGTTGTACATCCCAAAAATGTAAATCTGTGCCTAGAAATATGCTCACAAAAAACATATTAACTAGAGATGAGCGAATCGACTTCGGATGAAACATCTGAAGTCAATTCGCTCATCCCTAATATTGACCATATGCAATATGAACTGAGGTTTCTTTGATTATTTATTGAAAATGACTTTTTTTTTTTTTTTTTCAGATGGATTACCAAATCTGAAATCACTAAACCTGAACAACAATTTCATTGAAAATCTTCCTGCGGAAATTGAAAAGTGAGTCAGTTGGTCATCATTAATTCTCAACATATTATATCTGTAATAGATATTAAAGGTCTTATTGTCTCTTCTCTACAACTATATTATAGCATGCATGTTATGGGTGGGGTACTCTTGCTCGGTCGTACGCTATCAGCCGTACAGTGGTCATTGCATTTGCAATGTAAGATTACCGGTCAGTTCTTCAGATGAATGGATGAGCCAGATCTTCCAGAGTGAGAGATTTTGTAAGTGACTCTCCATTCTGACTGATAGAGGGGAGCCCCGAGAGCTGGAGACCTTCTCCTCTATGATGTTCAAATGCCTAGTACAGTATATGGAAAGCAGTGTTCTTTAAATGGGCTACTTTCTTCCTAAAACAGTGCCACACCTCTCCGCAGGTTGTGTGTGGTATTTCAGCTTAATCCCTTCTACTTCAGTGGAGCTGAAATGATATTCCAGACACAACCCATGGACAGGTGTGGTACCTTTTATTGAAAGAAAGCAGATATGTTTTTATAATCCTGGACAACCCTGCTTATATGTTCAAATAGCATACAGTACATATAATTTCATTACTGTTTTATAGTGTTATGTGTGTATGACATGTATAGACTGTCTGGTTGGGCACTGGTCCAGAAAATCTATGCAGCAATGCTTGTGCCACTGTAAGTGCTGTAGCTGCGACAGGATAATATCTACGTAATTAGTCTGGAGGGTGTAACCCTCCTTCTGGATTCTGCATACATTCTTGTCCCTGACATCGGGCCCGAATGTCCTGTTCAGGTATAGGGATCAGCTCTCTTGATCTCTGGATGTTACTGCTAGTTGCATTAGTAATAGCAGTAGTAGTAGTAATAGTAGTTAGTAGTGGTAAGCAATGGGGTATCACAAGGATCCATGATTCTGTTTAATCTCTTTATTAATGGACTTGTGGATGGGATTGGAAATTAAGTTTCTAATGATACATGTTACCACAGTAGGCAGGAACACACGAGCAGTGAGCCCTGATTGAACTTTGCCCGCTTTGCCTGCCTACTCGCAGTGCAAGCCATAGGCTGCGAGTCCGCAACTGGTCGACTTTCCCTACTCTGCTAAAGTGCAAGACAGACACACACAAAAACAGAACAGCACAGAGACAGTGTCAAATGGGAATGGGTCAGAACCAGAAGGACGAAACAGTACAATATCATAACACAGAGAGGGTAGTCACAAAGCCAAGCCAAAGTCAGAACCAGACTGGAAGCACAGTACCAAAACAAGAGACAGAGAGTCGTCACAGGCAAGCCAAGGTCAATAACAATAATAGCAATCCACACACACACACAGAACCAGAGCCAGGAGCACAGCTAGGGAGTCTGAAGCTATCACTGGCAAAGGTGTATGGCCAGGAAGGGGTTTATAAATAGAGCACCGAGTCCCAGGATCAGAACCTGAGAGGTCCATTGTGCGCCATTAGTCAGACACAGTACACAGGAACAGAACAGCTGAATAATCAAGCACTGCTAGTTTTTCTCCAACACTATGGAGAGAAACAGAGCATTGCCTCCTGTTGCTAGGCATGTTGTCGCGTCACCAGGGGACATGGCTTCACAGCAGGTCTCTTCTGGCACTGAGATCTCGCTGATGGGTCCCGGGCTGGTAAGTTTGTGACAATACAAAACTTTGTTTATGCTTGAAAGATTTGTCCCACAAAAATATTCTACATTTTTCAAACCAGCAGCTTGATCTGAATACTTTTGTAAGTGCATGTAATCAAAAATTTTGTATAGCGAGTGAGTTATTCAATATGTATCTATATGGCGCCACATTTTGCTATTTCTCTGTCCACATCAGTAACATTCCTGAGGTGGTCGCACATGCTCATTTCCATCCTTCAACTGCCACAAGCCCTATCTGCTGTCAGAAGCTGTGACGGTTACAAGGGACAGCTGCAGCAGAATGGACAAGCTCCCTGAGAAAGGACAGCCCCCCTCAAGAAAAGAAACATGCCCTCAGCTGCCAGTCTGAAGAGAATCTATCAGAGCATGTAGAGCAATACATTTCTGGATCAATTTGTCATGTACTATATAATGTCTAATTTACATTAATCATGGGATTACCACTTTAGAGGGGTTATCTCACTTAAAGTATCTATTGCCTATCCACAGGATAATGATGGTGGTGGTGGTGGTGGGGGGGGGGGTCATACCAGCAATTCCTGGAACAACAAGTCCCAAGTCCTCATTCTGGACAGAGCAGTAGTGCGCATGTCAGTCGTCTGCTACATTCACTTCTGTGTTACTAGGTTAGTCTCCTAGAAGTGAATGTTGCAGTCGATCTACATGCATACTGCCGCTCCATACACAGAAGGGATTGGGAGACCCTATCGTTGTTGATCACTTATCCTGTTCGATATCAGATCGTGGGGGCCCCCGCCTATCAGCTGTTAGAGACCAGGCGGTCCTCTTCCTAGGCCATGTGATGTCACTGTCCTCATTATCTTTACTAAGATAACCCCTTTAATGTTCTTTAATTGATCTGAGAAAGGTTAACCTTGAAGGCCCTGTGTCTTTTTTTCCATCTATGTAACTAGTAGGGCATTCTGGCAGCATAACTGCAAAGTGCTGAGCCCAATAATGAAGCTAATTACCACCAGGTGAGAATAGCCACCAACACGTACAGTATGACACCCAAAATGTAATATTCATTCATCAGTCTTAAAATAGCTTAACATTATAAATTACAGGAGGTATAATACATAACTAGGACACATTACTGAACAGTTACATCATCAGTTGCACAACTGTCACATCATAAAGTCAAAATAGCTCAGGTTCATTTGTCATATAATATGTTATTAAGGGGAAATTTTCATTACCAGAGTTTATTTGGTATGGATGGCACTGAAGGAGGGGTGTTAGTGTCCATATTTTCACAGTATTGTAATTGATTTCTCAAATGTATCATTACTTTCTAATGGAAGGTGCCTGTGCACATAGCGCTAGTGCAGCTAGTTACAATGTTTTATTGTACTGTAGACAGCGGGTCATATAGTTAGTGTCATGCAAAAGTTTTGGCACCCCTGGTCAAAGTTACTGTTACTGTGAACAGTTAAGCAAGTTGAAAATAAAATGGTCTCCATAAGGCATAAAAGCAGTTCAAAAAGTAATTATGAAATGGCAGTTAACAGGAACAATGAAGGTCAAGAGAAGTTCTGGAAGACCAAGAAACATTTTAGAGACAGCTGCTCATAGGATTGCTAGAAAGGCAAATTAGAACCCCCGATTTAATGCAAAAGACCTTCAGGAAGATTTAGCAGACTGTGGAGTTATGGAACATTGTTCTACTGTTTAGTGACACCTGCACAAATATGACCTCTTATTTGTATTATTTATTTGAAATCACCATTAGTTCCATGGTGCTGTACATCAAGAGAGGGTTATAATATAAAAATAAAATAGACAAGAAACTATTAAGAGACTGGTACAGAGGGGGAGAGGACCTTTCCTGACAGAACTTCCAATCTACAAGAGAAGGGTAGTGAGTGTAAATGTTGCTCATGTGGCTGTGTGGTTGCAGCATGCTTATTACAGGAGGTAGGTTTTCCAGAAAACATTGGTTTTTAGGTTACTTTTGAAGGTTTGAATGTTGGGGGAGAGTCTGATGTTCTGGGGTAGCGAGTTCCAGAGTATGGGAGATGCACGTGAGAAATCTTGTAGTTGATTATGTGAACAGATGAGAGAAGAACAGAGACATAGGTCCTTTGAGGATTTGAGATTAAGTGTAAAGATGTATTGAGAAAGCAGGTAAGAGATGTAAGGAGGGGACTGGTTGTGGACGGCCACATATGTAATTGTTAGTATTTTAAACTGAATTCGCAGGGCAGTGGGGAGCCACTGAAAAGATTGGCAGAGGAGAAATCTGCAAAATGGGTCCGCATCCGTTCTGCAATTTTGCGGAACAGGTGCAGACCCATTCATTTTCAATAGGGCCGGAATGTGCTGTCCGCATCCACATTTGCTTATCCGCACTTCCGCATCCGTGCTTCCGTTTCCGCAAAAAAATAAAACATGTTCTATTCTTGTCCGCAATTGTGGACAAGATTAGGCATTTTCTATTATAGTGCCGGCGATGTGCGGTCCACAAATTGCAGAATGCACATTGCCAGTGTCCGTGTTTTGCGGATCCGCAATTTGCGGATCCGCAGAACACTTACGGACGTGTGAATAGACCCTAACCGAGCAGCAGATTTGAGGATAGATTGGAGGACAGCGAGATTGCTAGATGGGAGGCCACAGAGGAGAATATTGCAGTACTACTGCAGTAGTCCAGGTGGGAGATGACGAGGGCGTGCACCAGCATTTTAGTTGACTCCAGGGTGAGTAAATAGCGTATATGAGAAATGTTTTTAAGTTGAAGCGCCAGAATCAAATCTTATTCCCAGGTGGCGGACCTGTGAGACTGGAGAAAGCATTGCGCTATTAACTGTAATGGACAGGTAAGGGGGCGAGGGCAGAGTGACATGGGGGAAAGACTACAGAAGCCATTGTCATAATTGTTCATCACTTCACCTGTTGATGTTTGTTATGTTATCCTTATGACAAGCAAAGTAGAGCTATAATAATGTATTGTGCATGTAATTTATACTTTACTGTATGTGCCTCTAAGATGAGCTCATTTGAAGGAAATCTGTCATGTAATTTTAGTATATTTAACCCATGGCAATGCATTGTACTGATGCCTAACATAAAAAAACATACCTTTTGTTAGCATTATGCTTATTTCTGAACTTCAGAAAATGAACTTTGGTATGCTAATGGGGCTCAGAGTGCCCAGAGGGGCGTCAAAAATTGTTCAAACAGTCCAGGACCGCCTCCTCCAAGAGGGCAAGACTGCATCTACCAAGTGCCCAAGACCACCTCTTCACTTGTTCCCAGTACGTCTCCTGTGTACCTTCCAGTCTGCCCCTCTCCTGTGACATCACTGTTTTCTTTCAATTCCTGCCTGCGACGCATGCGTTCGAGCTTCAGCATGTCTCATTGAAATTTTGCGCAGGTGAAGACTGAGAATCTGCCTGAGCTTGTACACTGCCTTCCCTGCACCGTTCTTCACAGTAGTTCTAACAGTAGATGGAACGCAGGCGTCGCGTACAGAATTGATGAAAATAGTGACGTTGCAGAAGAGGGACGAACTGGAAGGCACAAAGGGCAGGTACTGGGAATAATTGAAGAGGCAGTCTTGGGCACTTGGGAGAGGAGGTTGATCTTGGGGTCTTTGAACAGTTGTTGACGCCATGCTGGGGACTTTGGGCCTTATTAGCATATTAATCAAAGTTCATTTTCTGAAATTCAGAAATAAGGATAACATTACCAAATGTATGGTTAATTATGTTAGGCAGCACTACATTGCATTGCCATGGGTCACATATGGTACATTTAGCTGAAAAATTCTCTTTAATTTTCAGCAATGTAGCCAACTGATTTAGGCTACTTTCACACCTGCGTTCAGGTGTCCGCTCGTGAGCTCCGTTTGAAGGGGCTCACGAGCGGTCCTGAACGCAGCCGCCCGGCCCTGATGCATTCTCTATGGAGGCGGATCCACTGAGAATGCATCCGCCTGCCAGCGCTCAGCCTCCGCTCCGCAGCGTTCGGGTGTCCGCCTGGCTGTGCGGAGGCGAGCGGATCCGTCCAGACCTACAATGTAAGTCAATGGGGACGGATCCGCTTGAAGATGACACCATATGGCTCAATCTTCAAGCGGATCCGTTCCCCATTGACTTACAATGTAAAGTCTGAACGGATCCGCTCAGGCTACTTTCATACTTAGAAAATTTTCTAAGTTTTAATGCAGACGGATCCGTTCTGAACGGATACAAACGTCTGCATTAAAGGAGCGGATCCGTCTGATGAAACATCAGACGGATCCGCTCCTAACACTAGTGTGAAAGTAGCCTTAGCTATTGCTATATCATCTTATGTGTTTATTACATTTAACCGTTATAAAGCATGCATTTTGTGGTGTTTTTGCATGTATTGCATCCCCAACATGATATCATACAGCACACCTCACTTATTCATGTCATCTTTGTAGGCTGCAGAGTCTTGAAAAGCTCAGTATAAATCATAACTCCTTACAAAACATTCCCAAAGAGTTGTGTGTCCTACAAAATCTGTGTGAGTTGCACCTTGGCAATAACCAGCTGCAGACACTACCAGAGCAGATCGGCTTTCTGAGCAATCTGAAGGAGCTGCACATTTATCGGAACAATCTGGTTGGCCTTCCAGAGGTGAGGACCTTATTATGTGCTAATCACTGTTTAACTAGACCAGGTCATGTACATAGGACGTCTGGTAGATGTCTATAGATCTTCAGATATCCTTTTAACTGGAGAGACTTAATTGTATCCACTAGCCAGCTTACCAAGCTGCTAACCTGGCACAGGCACTATTATGATACCCTCGGCCATCCCCATAATAATAATCTATATATGGCACCAACATATTCTACAGCAATTTACAATTGGGGAACTAAGGGCCCTTTTACACTGTCAGAGGATGGGGCCCGTTATTGGGAATGTTCCTATGAACACTCATTCCAGATTATTGGCCTTTGTAAAGTTGTCACCGGTCACCCGACATATAGGCAATTGCTTGCAACTTTCAAGCGCCACTGGCAATTTTTGCCAGCAAGGGGATGTGATGCTGACATTATGCAAAGTGAACATGAGATGAATGATTGTAATAAAAAATCATTCATACCCATTCATTCTGCCTTTGGGCCATATGAAAGTGCCGATAATTGCTCGTCATTAGCGCTGCATCAGCCCATCTAAGAGGGCATATTCAGAAATTAGGTGCAAGTTCTTGCCCATAAGAGCCTCCATGGAATGTGAGTGACACAGTAAGTGCATGCAGCTAAGCTTATCCAGGGTTGTCTAGCTCCTTGTGGCGGCAAGGGAAATAAATCTTAAATGGACCCATCACAAGCCAAAATCTGAACCTATATAGATATAAAGTTTATGGTAGTTAATTAGAGTACAGGGTGGGCTGGATGGACTACTGTTGTGTGACATAAACCTCCTTGAAGAAATGAGCTCCCCTTGGAACTATCTTGGCCACTGAACACAGGTGGTGCTCATCTGTAATGTTTCCCATTTTTTCTTGTGACCTCTCTTATCTCTGCTCAGATGTTGTCCTTGTTTTGGAGAGTTGTCCTTGTTTTGGAGGATGGGGTCTGCTTAGTGGGTATAAATAGTGCCCATTAGTTTAGTGCTAAAATGCCATTTGGCTGATGCATTAAGAGGCATCTCCTACCCCTAGTTTTCTATATGGATTAAGATATATCTTGCATTACTTTATCTTATCTCTAGGGGCTTTGTCGGTTGAGGAAGCTGAAAATTCTGGATGTCGCAGGAAATCAAATACAAGCATTTCCATCAAGAGTAAGTATTAATTCCTCCAAGTTAAAGTGGTTGTCCAAGAATAAAGAGAAGGGCCTGCCCCTCTCCCCCTTCATCCACAGTCTGTACCCAAATGAAGTGAATGGGGCTGAGCAGTAATACCAGAAATGGCCGTTGAAAAATAGTGGTGCTGTTTCTGGAAAAAAGCAACCGACCCTATTTCTAATCCTAGATTGCCCCTTAAAAGCTAAAACCTGTGTTGGCTCTAGTAAATGTTCTCATGAACGCAGCCATTCAGTTCCTAAGGAAGCACTGACAGAATGAACTAACAATTTTAGCTCTGGAGTTATACAGTCAAACTACACTGACTGTCCCAAAAAAAAAAAAGTTGCCACCAGAAAAAAAAAAAGTCACACACTCTAATATTTAGTTAGACCGCCTTTAGCTTTGATTACGGCATGCATTCGCTGTGGCATTGTTTCGATAAGCTTCTGTGTCACAAGATTTATTTCCATCCAGTGTTGCATTAATTTTTCACCAAGATCTTGCATTGATGATGGTAGAGTCTGACTGCTGCGCAAAGCCTTCTCCAGCTCATCCCAATGATTCTCAATGAGGTTAAGGTCTGGACTCTGTTGTGGCCAATCCATGTGCGAAAATGATGTCTCATGCTCCCTGAACTACTCTTTCACAATTTGAGCCCGATGAATCCTGGCATTGTCATCTTGGAATATGCCCGTGCCATCAGGGAAGAAAAAAATCCATTGATGGAATAACCTGGTTATTCAGTATGTTCAGGTAGTCAGCTGACCTCATTCTTGGAGCACATACTGTTGCTGAACCTAGACCTGACCAACTGCAGCAACCCCAGATCATAGCACTGCCCTCACAGGCTTGTACAGTAGGCACTAGGCATGATGGGTGCATTACTTCATCTGCCTCTCTTCTTGCCCTGATGCGCCCATCACTCTGGAACAGGGTAAATCTGGACTCATCAGACCACATGACCTTCTTCCATTGCTCCAGAGTCCAATCTTTATGCTCCCTAGCAAATTGAAGCCTTTTTTTCTGGTTTGACTCACTGATTAGTGGTTTTCTTACTGCTACACAGCTGTTCAGTCCCAATCCCTTGAGTTCCCTTCGCATTGTGCGTGTGGAAATGCTCTTATTTTCACTATTTAACATAGCCCTGAGTTCTACTGCTGTTTTTCTTCGATTTGATTTCACTAAATATTTAAGTGATTGCCGATCACGATAATTCAGGATTTTTTTCCCCGCCACATTTCTTCCTCGAATACAATTGGTCCCCACTATCCTTCCAGTTTTTAATAATGCGTTGGACAGTTCTTAACCCAATTTTAGTAGTTTCTGCAATCTCCTTAGATGTTTTCTCTGCTTGATGCATGCCAATGAATTGACTCTTCTCAAACAGACTAACATCTTTTCCACGACCACAAGATGTGTCTTTCGACATGGTTGTTTAAGAAATGAGAAGCAACTCATTGCACCAGTTGGGGTTAAATAACTTGTTGCCAGCTGAAAGATAATCGCCCATGCAGTAATTATCCAATAGGAGGCTCATAACTATTTGCTTAGTTAAATCCAGGTAGAAACTTTTTTTTTTGGACAGGCAGTGTACATACCAGTTCTCCCAGTTATTATAATGGGTAAAAGTATCCAAAACAGTAGAAATCACTATTACAGGTCCACACAATCAGTCATTGTGTTCAAGTGACATCAGTGTGGACCTGTTTTTCTATTGTGCAATACATATACCGTAAGTGGCTTAAGATTCAGGCTTTGGGTGCATCTGTGAGCTTCTATTATGTTCACATTTTTGGCTTCCATTAGTAAGTGCACATGTTTTTACAGCTGCATGAAGTCCCTTTACAAGAACTATACTGTGAAGAAAATCCACTGCTTCAAAAGGAACCTGTGTATGCTGTTCAAGATGAAGAAATATTGTCTCTAAAGGTAAAAATGTGCCCACATTCTCACTATCACACAGTTTGAGGTCTCACTGGTTTGGCTGACATGAGCTTATTTCTTTTCTTCCATACTTCTTTGCCATGCAGCCGTGCCTAAAAAATAAATCTCCATTCACCCACTGAGTCTCTTCAACGAGAACTAGTATCCTCCAGAGCTGCATCTTAGGCATCTATCCAGTCTACCAGTAACATTCTCTGTACTAACAACAGGTGCAAGACCTTCTGAAACACCTGTTGCTCTTCCTTTTGGAAGAGTCTTTGATTTGGCTGACATGCGCTAATTTGCATCCAGATGATCCCAAAGTAACATAGAGCTTGAAGTTGATGTTTATAAAGTTCATACAAATGAACACAAAATGATGTTCAACTATAATATACCTTGTGTGCCCAAGTAGTCCACGGGATAAGATGTGGAGATTCTGTGTATGTTGAAACATGCAAGTCCATTCAGCTAGCTAAAGGACAAGCTATTTAACACCGTGAATTCTAAGATCTGGGAATAAAATAGGCTTAACAAGGGTTTAAAAGGTTACTAAACAGTGATAAAATACATTATATATACTAAGACACTTACTGTATGTTTAGAAATTGCATCCATATAGCCTTCCGGACAGAGCTATACCTCTACTACATCTACATCCTTACCAGTTCCTTTGTAAGGGTACTGTCACACTAGTGTTTTTCTTTTCCGGCATAGAGTTCCGTCCTAGGGGCTCCATACCGGAAAAGAACTAATCCGTTCAGGATGCATCAGGATGTCTTCAGTTGAGTCATTTTGACTGATCAGGCAAAAGAGAAAACCGTAGCATGCTACGGTTTTATCTCCGGCGAAAAAAACTGAAGACTTGCCTGAATGTCGGATCCGGCATTTTTTTCCATAGGAAACCAAAATAGCAAGTTCTACCAGGAGTACAGATATTCTAAATTCCCTACTGGGGTTATCTCTACAACAAGTGGTTGAGGAGCCAACCCGGAGGGAGGCCATTTTGGATTTTGTATTCACAAATGGGGATTCGGTATATGATGTCATTGTAGGCGAAACCTTGGGATCTAGTGATCACCAGTCAGTGTGGTTTAATATAAGAACTGTGAAAGAGTCCCACCACACAAAAACAAAAGTTTTAGACTTTAGAAAAACAGACTTTTCAAAAATGAAATTAGTCATAAATGAGTCCTTATCAGACTGGAACGGATTACATGGAGTCCAGGAGAAATGGGACTACTTAAAAGGTGCATTATTGAAGGCAACAGAAAATTGCATTAGACTTGTCAGTAAAAGCAAAAAAAGGAAGAGACCACTGTGGTACTCAGCAGAAGTGGCCCAAATCATTAAAAATAAAAAGCTAGCATTTTGTAATTATAAAAAAACCCAGAGCAATGAAGATAAGGAAATCTACAAGATTAGGCAGAGAGAGGCCAAGCAAGTTATAAGAACTTATAAAGCGCAGGCAGAAGAAAAACTAGCTCAGTCTATGAAAAAAGGGGATAAGACATTCTTCAGATATATAAATGAAAAAAGGAAATTAAAACAAGGAATAACTAAATTAAAAACAAAGGACGGAAGGTATGTAGAAGAGAATAAAGGGCTAGCCGACTGCCTTAATGAATACTTCTGTTCAGTTTTTACAAAAGAAAAAGGAGAAGGACCTCCACTAGAAAGGATGACTAATAAATTGTTTGATGCATGTATCTTTACAGAGGAAGATGTTCTGAGTTTGCTGTCTAAGGTGAAGACAAATAAGTCACAGGGGCCTGATGAGATACACCCAAAATTATTAAAAGAGCTTAGTGGTGAGCTGGCAAAACCGTTAACAGATTTATTTAACCAATCATTAGTAACAGGAGTCGTCCCGGAAGATTGGAAATTGGCAAATGTCGTGCCCATTCACAAGAAAGGTAGTAGGGAGGAATCGAGCAACTATAGACCAGTGAGTCTGACATCAATAGTAGGCAAATTAATGGAAACCCTATTAAAGGATAGGATTGTGGAACATCTAAAATCCCATGGATTGCAAGATGAAAAACAACATGGGTTTACTTCAGGGAGATCATGTCAAACAAATCTTATAGATTTTTTTGACTGGGTGACTAAAATAATAGAGGGTGGAGGTGCAGTAGACATCGCATATCTAGATTTTAGTAAGGCTTTTGACACTGTCCCACATAGAAGACTTCTCAATAAACTGCAGTCATTGAGCATGGACTCCCATATTGTTGAGTGGATTAGGCAGTGGCTGAGTGACAGACAGCAGAGGGTTGTAGTCAATGGAGAACATTCAAAACAAGGTCATGTTACCAGTGGGGTTCCACAGGGATCTGTACTGGGACCAATTTTGTTTAATATCTTCATAAGTGATATTGCAAAAGGCCTCGATGGTAAGGTTTGTCTTTTTGCTGATGACACAAAGATATGTAACAGGGTTGATGTTCCTGGAGGGAAACGACAAATGGAAAAGGATTTAGGAAAACTAGAAGAATGGTCAGAACTCTGGCAACTGAAATTTAATGTGGATAAGTGCAAAATAATGCAGAATATAGAATATTTGACACAGTCCTGACCTCAGTATCTGAGGAAAGGGATTTAGGAGTAATTATTTCAGAAGACTTAAAGGTGGGAAGACAATGTAATAGAGCAGCACAAAATGCCAGCAGAATGCTTGGATGTATAGGGAGAGGTATAAGCAGTAGAAAGAGTGAAGTGCTTATGCCGCTGTACAGAACACTGGTGAGACCTCACTTGGAGTATTGTGCGCAGTACTGGAGGCCATATCTCCAGAAGGATATAGATACTCTAGAGAGAGTTCAGAGAAGAGCTACTAAACTAGTACATGGATTGCAGGATAAAACTTACCAGGAAAGGTTAAAGGACCTTAACATGTATAGCTTGGAAGAAAGAAGAGACAGAGGGGATATGATAGAAACTTTTAAATACATAAAGGGAATCAACTCGGTAAAGGAGGAGAGCATATTTAAAAGAAGAAAAACTACCACAAGAGGACACAGTTTTAAATTAGAGGGGCAAAGGTTTAAAAGTAATATCAGGAAGTATTACTTTACTGAGAGAGTAGTGGATGCATGGAATAGCCTTCCTGCAGAAGTGGTAGCTGCAAATACAGTGAAGGAGTTTAAGCATGCATGGGATAGGCATAAGGCCATCCTTCATATAAGATAAGGGCCGGGGGCTATCCATAGTATTCAGTATATTGGGCAGACTAGATGGGCCAAATGGTTCTTATCTGCCGACACATTCTATGTTTCTATGTGTCTATGAATGTATTAGTGCCGGATCCGGCATTCAAAATACTGCGATGCCGGATCCGTCCTTCCGATCTGCGCATGCGCAGACCTTTAAAAATGATAAAAAAAATAAATACTGGATCCGTTTTGCCTGATGACACCAGAAAAACGGATCCGGTATTGCAATGCATTTTTCTGACTGATCAGGCATCTTTCAGACTGATCAGATCCTGATCAGTCTGAAAAATGCCTGATCAGTCAGAAAAATGACATGCGTTTGCATACAGTTTGCCTGATCAGGCAGACAGTTCAGGCAACGGAACTGCCTCCCGGAATCAAACAACGCAAGTGTGAAAGTACCCTAAGAATTGTTCATATTGTTTTCCTCCTTGTTATTTTTTTTTCTAAAATGACTGCTTTACAATCGTGGTTTACCATTTGTATTATCATCATCTTCCAGGAAATAACAGCGAGACATATTTTAAGTCATCTGCAGAATGGAAGCTCCTTATTATTGCGAGAACAAATAAAACATTTTCCGGATGCTAGAAGACTGCTGAGCAGTAGAAATGTCTGTGCCCTGTGTGGAAAGTGGTTTCTAGATATGTGGTTGGAGTGCGTACAATTTGTGGATGTGAAAAAGGTAATAAAAAATAGATATTATGTAGATAGATAAATATATATTAGATCGATAAATGATAGATGGATAATGACATAGATTAGATAGATACTACAGCACATGGGATATGTGTCCAGTCACAGCACTATCAGCATTAGCCTTTGTGTATGTATTTCTTGATGCCTGTGTATTACATGTGCTTAACAATTTTCATCTTTACTTCTTCGATATGAACAGAAAATGAAGACCTCGAAGAATCTACAGCTGTTACCAGTGAAGATCTTACTTTGTTCCTACCAGTGCTTTGACCAGAGACACAGTGATATTTTTGGAGTAGCAGTCCAGTGAGCGGACTAATATATATATTTTTCAAAGTGGTTTCTAGATGTAATAAACATTTTATTACATGTTATATTATGTAAACCATATGCAGTATTTTAAATAAATATGTTATTTATGTAGTTGTGTGCCACTGGTGTCAGTACTATTGACATGTATAGTATCATTTATATGGGATGTGTCAGGATGAGATACTGTAAATTAAAAGAATATTTCTTTGTTTTATGCACTTATATAGCGCTACTATATTCCGCAGCGCTTTACCCGATGGGGCTCAGAATCTAAGTTCCCTATCAGTATGTCTTTGGAGTGTGTCCATGCAGATGTTGTCCTTGGTCGGATTTGAACCTAGGACCCCAGCGCTGCAAGGCACCAGTGCTAACCACTGAGCCACCCTGCTGCCCAATATTAGACATGACCAAGGAGTTCTGTGCGCGCACAAAAGTGCAGGGCTGGAGGCTGAATACATTTCTACAGTTCACAGAGCTCCGATTTTCTTTATAATTTACTGCAGGGGATACATTTCTCCTTATAATACACACCTCTGCTGCTGTGGAACCTTATTTTAACGAGAAAAAAGGAGACCCCTGACCATCATTTGTTAAGTATTTGGTCTCTAGCAGCTACATTTAATGTTCTGAGGCAGCTGGGAACAGTATTGTATAATACAGGCTGTAGCTGCTGAAGACCCTCTTCTTAAAAAGAAAGACAGCCCAACATGTCAATCAACTAGTGGTTGGCACAGGGGCAGGAACCTCCGATGAAGTCTTTGACACATTAATTTTGCAGGAAGAGATGAGCAGTGCCAAATGTGGCTCCACTTATCACAGAATTGTCAGGTTCTGAATCGTTCTACCTGCAGGAAAGAGACCTGCATACTTCTGTAGAGGGACAACAAAAGGTAGTGGTGGCCATTGACTGACTGCCCCCTTCCCCAAAATATAAACGTGTTTATCCCATACGGTGAACGCTGTAATAGAAAAAAATCTAAATGACCGATTCACCATTTTTTATCACATCTCCTTGCCCCAAATTATTTTTATAAAAAGCAATCAAAAAGTCATGCACACTTCAAAATGGCCTCCGCACGGCCAGGCGGACACCCGAACGCTGCAAGCTGCGTTCAGGGGTCCGCCTGCTGAGCGGAGCGGAGGACAAACGGTGCCAAACTGATGCATTCTGAGCGGATCCGCATCCACTCAGAATGCATTAGGGCTGGACGGATCCGTTCGAGCCCCGAACGCTAGTGTGAAAGTAGCCTCATATAGCTCTGTAAACGTAGATATAAAAATGTTATGGGAGAATATGGCGATGCCAAGAAAAAATAAAAAATTTTAGCTTTTTTTATATATATTAAAACAAAAGAAAAACTATATAAACGTGGTATTTTGTAATCATACTGACCCGCAGCACAAGTACTGCTGTAGAAATAAAACTGTGGCAGAATTCCATTTTGTCCAATTCCACCCAGCTTCCTATTACATCATATGCAAAATTAAATGATGCCATTAGAAAGTACAACTAGTCTGTCAAAAAACAAGCCCTCATACATCTATTTAAACAGAAAAAAAATAAAAATTATGGCTTTGGGAAGGCAGAGAGTAAAAAAACTAAAATCGTAAGGTCCTGAAGGATTTAAGGGCCTTTTTACATGAGCAGAAGTCCATTTATACTTACAAGCATTATTGTTGTCTTCCCTTTACGTTACTCTCAGCAGCAAATCCCCTGTTTACATGGGAAAGTGCTATTGACAAATTAGCTTTTTTATACCCGAACAGAAGATCCGATCAGCTGACGGGTGAGTGCTTGCGTGTTTGTCGGCTGATTGGGGGTATGTTTACAGGTGACATTTCAACAAATATTCATTCCCAGCCTTTGGCTTTAAAAGGATTGTTTTAGATGGTCCGATACCTGGCTATACTGAGCGCCAATCGACGACATAGCAAGTTGATTGGTTCTCGATTTAAGGACTTATTACACAACCAAATACAAACTGTATGAAGATGAATGAGATTGTTCGGTTCCCAAAAAGTTTGCGTATTCTTGGCATGTGGAGATGTGCTGCCAATAATGATGACTTTTAGGCCCACCTAAAAGTCACAACCGGCTAACAGACGTGTTGGCTCGCTTGTCGTCTAAATGCTTCCATGTTCACACTGGCCAGTGATCGGGAAGTGTTCTTATGAATGCTCCTTTACCCAAGCCTTTAAGGTGCCTCTCTAGTGGTTGGAAAGGATGTTCTGCTTACAAGCCCTTTGTGATCTGCCCCCCTCACTTGACCTCTGTATTTTTACCAACCAAGAATGTCACTAAGCCAGTGCTCATGTTTTGGCAGTATTGATTTTGAATGTTTAGGATAGGTGAATGATGAGCTGTGGCTGTCTACACAGGTCCTATAAGGTACCGTATCTGAAAAAATATAAGCATCTATACAAAATCATTCTTCTCATAGAGCTCTGTTACGCATATTGCACAAGGAGTTCTGCCAAATGCACTTGTACAGGGGCGGGAAGCAATGCAAATCAAGAGCCGTCACAGAGTACTTCAGCCGTTCCAGCTCTCAGGTGCTGAGAGGACAGGAGGAAGCAGTATTACACTGGGCAGCAGCGTTCATTTTCATTTGCAAGATTAAGGAGAAGATATGACAAGCGGCAAACCATGCAGGAAAGGTTATCTGCGTTTAGTTTGGGGGCGATTATCGACTATCAGCTTGTCAGAAGTGAGACGATGGTGGCTAAGAAGAATCCCTATACTAGAGTGGGCTACCAGGTATAAACTACAGGAAAACTTCATTCCAGACCTTATCACAGGGATGATGCTGTCTGTCCAGCAGGTGGCACAAGGTAATGACATGTATTTATTGTACTTTGTGTATTAACCACGGGTGACATGATCAGCAGTAATACCTGTTGTATGTAGCATGGTGTACATACTGTCAAATGCAGAATAGATCTTAAATAGGACTAAATGACATCCAATATGTGAGAGAGAGAATCTAGATCGCACATCCTCATTACTATGCTTTTGATATAACAACTGTTTTAAATTTCAGCATGATAAAACATGGCTATACAGGACTAAATGACACATTTGACTACAGTAGGTATTTTGCGTATCTTTGTATTTCCATAGAAAATACAGACAAAAAATTATAAGAACTCCATCTATTGCACATGTTGAAATAGGAGCTAATGACTATAGTCCATGCACTCAAAAGCACTTAAAGGGGTATTCTGGTTAGAGCAAGTTATCTATAACAGTTATCTGTAAGTATTAGATTGGAGTAGGTCTGACCACTGGGACCACAACCAATCATAAGAATAGGGACCCATGTCTCCCATTTGAATAGAATGATGGTCAAACATGTGGACCACTTCTCCATTCAAACCATATGGGACTGCCAGAAATAGCTGAGTGCTGAACTCAACTATGTCTGGCTCTCTCATAGAGATGAATGAAGCAGCAGTGTTCTTGCTCAATCATTGCTCCATTCATACAGGGGCACTGCATGTGATCTTGTAACGGACAGTGGAAGTGGACCCTGCCTGCTTTGACTTTGGGCTTTTCACCCTTTAAACCCTATACAGGGATCTGGTCTTCACTGCAGGGGACCCACCAGGTCTCTACCTCTTAGAATAGTCCTGGTGTGGTTGGCAGCTGACTGATGGGGGTCAGTGACACCGGTGCGAAGCAACGATGGGTCAGGCAATAATACCCTTAGGAAATAGATAAAGGTCATGGCAGGCAGAGTTTGTGTGTATCCATAAAACAAATCCGGGGTCAGGGCAGGCAGAGTTCAAGCGTATCTATAAAACAAGTCCATGGTCAGGGCAGGTAACGGAGGATCAGAGTCGGTAAACAGGCAGAGTTTGTACGTGGGCAGACAGACAGAAAAAGCATACCTTCACCAGGACTAGCAAACACAAGAATACCTAAAGCTCAGGCAAAGAGTTGGAACAAACAGCCCAGAATAAATTGGAGGGTAGATCAGCACCTTAGTTAGCAGCTGAACAGGAAGCAAGAGAAAAGGTTAGCCTCTGCAGTACTACAGACAGGTGTCACTGAATACTAGCCCCAATACACACAGGTTGAGTGGAGTAATACAGTTAACGGTTATAGATAACTTATTGTGATCAGAGTATCTCTTTAATATCTGTACATACAGTACATAGATACTGGCTCATGCAGCTTTATGTGTTCTACCTTGTCTTATAAAGAATGGCTGGGCCACCATACAAAACAAGCATATTTTAGATTTGGTGTCACCTCCATTTTCTCAGATTTTTAGCTCTTGCGAGCAGGTCCCTCACTGCTATTGTTTGAATTATAGATTAGTATGTCACTCTGATGTCTGTACATGTTCCCTTTGATTGTATAGTGCTGCAGAATGTTAGTGCTATATAAACATCATTAATATTATTAAATTCAACTCTTCCTGCAGCCATTACTCGCAGGTACTCTCTGCATTCATATTTATGCAGCTCTCACAGATCATACTAGCTGTAAAAGATCTGTATACATAACTCTCCCCCTAGTGGTGATTACAGGTAAAGGAAATGTATCATTAAACATGTTACGGTACTAGGAACACACTCTACATCTACGATTAGTTTTGTACATGAGCTTAGTCGAGCCCTTATACAAAACCAACATGCATCTTTCATGTCTGGGCTCCTATGGAGCAGGCAGACTGCACATTTATTCACTCTATATGACTTCGTTAAAGGGAATCAGTCATCTATTTCTTCTGTATGTACCTGATGGCAATGTGGTGCTGTCTAACATAATTAAAACTATACCTTTTGGTTTATCAATCTTTCAGAATGCTAGAAAATGAACTTTGGTGTGTAAATTAGGTCCAAAGTGCCCTGTGGGACATCACCAACAGTTCATGAAGCCTAAGCCCAACCATCCCCACAGCTCAAGACAGCTCCTTCACTTGTTACCTTCCCTTGCGCCCTCCAGTCTCTTCTGAGCAGCGATTGAGAAACCGCTGCCCCACGTAACCAACTCCCTCTGAAGGCGATGTCTAAGCACACTCCTAGTTCTTCACACGATACCTCTGATGGTGAGAAGAGACTTTCCCTAGGGGAGTACCAGGTGCTACCACAGAGGGGAATTGAAACACAAGGGAATCGGGACCAGAGTGTGAACCCACTGGACTGACCTCCGGATGACAGAATACACCCAGTGGATGCTGGGAGGCCAGAGGCTGATCAGACAGAAGTGTAGTCAAGGTACAAAGGCAGAACTCAGGGCAGGCGCAGTCAGGCAAAGTCCATAAACTTAGATCAGGGTCAGGGCAGGCAGCAATCAGGCAAAATCTGTAAAACATTGTCAGCACGGCGCATCGCCTGCAGGAGGGAAAGTAAACAGAATAAAATTTTATATATATATATATATATATATATATACACTGCTCAAAAAAATAAAGGGAACACTTAAACAACACAATGTAACTCCAAGTCAATCACACTTCTGTGAAATCAAACTGTCCACTTAGGAAGCAACACTGAGTGACAATCAATTTCACATGCTGTTGTGCAAATGGGATAGACAACAGGTGGAAATTATAGGCAATTAGCAAGACACCCCCAATAAAGGAGTGGTTCTGCAGGTGGTAACCACAGACCACTTCCCAGTTCCTATGCTTCCTGGCTGCTGTTTTAGTCACTTTTGAATGCTGGCGGTGCTTTCACTCTAGTGGTAGCATGAGACGGAGTCTACAACCCACACAAGTGGCTCAGGTAGTGCAGCTTATCCAGGATGGCACATCAATGCGAGCTGTGGCAAGAAGGTTTGCTGTGTCTGTCAGCATAGTGTCCAGAGCATGGAGGCGCTACCAGGAGACAGGCCAGTACATCAGGAGACGTGGAGGAGGCCGTAGGAGGGCAACAACCCAGCAGCAGGACCGCTACCTCCGCCTTTGTGCAAGGAGGAACAGAAGGAGCACTGCCAGAGCCCTGCAAAATGACCTCCAGCAGGCCAGAAATGTGCATGTGTCTGCTCAAACGGTCAGAAACAGACTCCATGAGGGTGATATGAGGGCCCGACGTCCACAGGTGGGGGTTGAGCTTACAGCCCAACACCGTGCAGGACGTTTGGCATTTGCTAGAGAACACCAAGATTGGCAAATTCGCCACTGGCGCCCTGTGCTCTTCACAGATGAAAGCAGGTTCACACTGAGCACATGTGACAGATGTGACAGAGTCTGGAGACGCCGTGGAGAACGTTCTGCTGCCTGCAACATCCTCCAGCATGACCGGTTTGGCATTGGGTCAGTAATGGTGTGGGGTGGCATTTCTTTGGAGGGCCGCACAGCCCTCCATGTGCTCGCCAGAGGTAGCCTGACTGCCATTAGGTACCGAGATGAGATCCTCAGACCCCTTGTGAGACCATATGCTGGTGCGGTTGGCCCTGGGTTCTTCCTAATGCAAGACAATGCTAGACCTCATGTGGCTGGAGTGTGTCAGCAGTTCCTGCAAGACGAAGGCATTGATGCTATGGACTGGCCCGCCCGTTCCCCAGACCTGAATCCAATTGAGCACATCTGGGACATCATGTCTCGCTTTATCCACCAACGTCACGTTGCACCACAGACTGTCGAGGAGTTGGCAGATGCTTTAGTCCAGGTCTGGGAAGAGATCCCTCAGGAGACCGTCCGCCACCTCATCAGGAGCATGCACAGGCGTTGTAGGGAGGTCATACAGGCACGTGGAGGCCACACACACTACTGAGCCTCATTTTGACTTGTTTTAAGGACATTACATCAAAGTTGGATCAGCCTGTAGTGTGTTTTTCCACTTTAATTTTGAGTGTGACTCCAAATCCAGACCTCCATGGGTTAAAAATTTAGATTTCCATTTTTTTTTATTTTTGTGTGATTTTGTTGTCAGCACATTCAACTATGTAAAGAACAAAGTATTTCAGAAAAATATTTAATTAATTCAGATCTAGGATGTGTTATTTTTGTGTTCCCTTTATTTTTTTGAGCAGTGTATATATATATATATACAGGGAGTGCAGAATTATTAGGCAAGTTGTATTTTTGAGGATTAATTTTATTATTGAACAACAACCATGTTCTCAATGAACCCAAAAAACTCATTAATATCAAAGCTGAATATTTTTGGAAGTAGTTTTTAGTTTGTTTTTAGTTTTAGCTATTTTAGGGGGATATCTGTGTGTGCAGGTGACTATTACTGTGCATAATTATTAGGCAACTTAACAAAAAACAAATATATACCCATTTCAATTATTTATTTTTACCAGTGAAACCAATATAACATCTCAACATTCACAAATATACATTTCTGACATTCAAAAACAAAAACAAATCAGTGACCAATATAGCCACCTTTCTTTGCAAGGACACTCAAAAGCCTGCCATCCATGGATTCTGTCAGTGTTTTGATCTGTTCACCATCAACATTGCGTGCAGCAGCAACCACAGCCTCCCAGACACTGTTCAGAGAGGTGTACTGTTTTCCCTCCTTGTAAATCTCACATTTGATGATGGACCACAGGTTCTCAATGGGGTTCAGATCAGGTGAACAAGGAGGCCATGTCATTAGATTTTCTTCTTTTATACCCTTTCTTGCCAGCCACGCTGTGGAGTACTTGGACGTGTGTGATGGAGCATTGTCCTGCATGAAAATCATGTTTTTCTTGAAGGATGCAGACTTCTTCCTGTACCACTGCTTGAAGAAGGTGTCTTCCAGAAACTGGCAGTAGGACTGGGAGTTGAGCTTGACTCCATCCTCAACCCGAAAAGGCCCCACAAGCTCATCTTTGATGATACCAGCCCAAACCAGTACTCCACCTCCACCTTGCTGGCGTCTGAGTCGGACTGGAGCTCTCTGCCCTTTACCAATCCAGCCACGGGCCCATCCATCTGGCCCATCAAGACTCACTCTCATTTCATCAGTCTATAAAACCTTAGAAAAATCAGTCTTGAGATATTTCTTGGCCCAGTCTTGACGTTTCAGCTTGTGTGTCTTGTTCAGTGGTGGTCGTCTTTCAGCCTTTCTTACCTTGGCCATGTCTCTGAGTATTGCACACCTTGTGCTTTTGGGCACTCCAGTGATGTTGCAGCTCTGAAATATGGCCAAACTGGTGGCAAGTGGCATCTTGGCAGCTGCACGCTTGACTTTTCTCAGTTCATGGGCAGGTATTTTGCGCCTTGGTTTTTCCACACGCTTCTTGCGACCCTGTTGACTATTTTGAATGAAACGCTTGATTGTTCGATGATCACGCTTCAGAAGCTTTGCAATTGTAAGAGTGCTGCATCCCTCTGCAAGATATCTCACAATTTTTTACTTTTCTGAGCCTGTCAAGTCCTTCTTTTGACCCATTTTGCCAAAGGAAAGGAAGTTGCCTAATAATTATGCACACCTAATATAGGGTGTTGATGTCATTAGACCACACCCCTTCTCATTACAGAGATGCACATCACCTAATATGCTTAATTGGTAGTAGGCTTTCGAGCCTATACAGCTTGGAGTAAGACAACATGCATAAAGAGGATGATGTGGTCAAAATACTCATTTGCCTAATAATTCTGCACGCAGTGTATATATATATATCTATATATATATATATATTAGCAGTAAAGCTGAGAAATGGGGATCATTCTAAATTCAAGTGGTACTATACCTACTATTGGAATCAATGGAAGCTCTTAGCACACATTTTGATCAAACTTGTGTCGGGCCCATTCACCACGCGTCAAGGTAGCTTCTGCGGAAGGGTCCCTATCACTAACATACCGCCTCTCTTGGACTTATCCAAGTCCACATTATCAGGGCAGTGAAGGAACCAGCTTCATTTGTACTTTGCTCAGAAGCTCCAGGCATATGGGCGTGTGCTCAGTCTAAAAGAGGCGCCACCCTCAGATAAATATTACAAGAAAGTTAAGACTGGAATATTCTTATTCATAATCATAGTCATGGGTGCACATCCATAAGGCAAACATAATAAAAAAAATATTGGCTGCACACACATATTAGCAGTAAAGCTGAGAAATGGGGATCATTCTAAATTCAAGTGGTACTATACCTACTATTGGAATCAATGGAAGCTCTTAGCGCACATTTTGATCAAACTTGTGTCGGGCCCATCCACCACGCGTCAAGATGGCTTCCGCGGACGGGTCCCTATCACTAAGATACCGCCTCTCTTGGACTTATCCAAGTCCACATTATCAGGGCAGTGAAGGAACCAGCTTCATTTGTACTTGGCGGAAGCCACCTTGACGCGTGGTGGATGGGCCCGACACAAGTTTGATCAAAATGTGTGCTAAGAGCTTCCATTGATTCCAATAGTAGGTATAGTACCATCCTGAACGGATTACTCTCCATTCAGAATGCATTAGGATAAAACTGATCAGTTCTTTTCTGGATTTGAGCCCCTAGGACGGAACTCAGCACCGGAAAAGAAAAACGCTAGTGTGAAAAAAAAAAACTGAAGTCTGTAATTCTTGAAATTTAAATATCCCCACCCAGGATACTGGTATATACAGGTTTCCCAGCAACCATCCGCAAAAAAAACCGGATGCAGATGACATACGGATGGCTTCCGTTGGTCATCCGCATTTTTGCGGACCCATTGACTTCAATGGATCCGCAAAACGTTTATTGCGGACAAGAATAGGACATGCAATACTTTTTTTGCGGACGGGAAACACGGACAGCGGACGCGGAAAAGAAATGGTTGACTACACCGCAATTTTAACGGCTCCATAGAAATGCATGGGTAACCATCCGATCAGCCAAAAAAATGGAACGGACGCAGATAAAAACGTTGTGTGCATGTAGCCTAATGCTGTGAGTTTGAGCCAGATGAGGTGCGGCTGGTCAGGGAGATGTCGCTGATACACATGATGTTTTTTCTGGACTGCACATGGTCGTCTGACACTGACTTAGACACAAGCACCCATAGGCCTCCTTCACACACACTTTTCGTCAGTGTTTTGTTTTTTTTTGCTCATGAAAAATCTGTTTTAAATTTTTCATTTGCATTTTTAATGCATTTTTGTTGCCGCTTATAAATTAGTTATGTATGTATGTATGTTTTCTACCATTTTCCATGTCCTATAGTTACGAATTATTGTTGGAAAACTGCTAAAAACATACCCAGGGCATGCTGCGTTTTGAAAAAAAAAAAAAACACCACTGACTCAAACATTTCCGTGTGGGTTTCTCTACGTTCCACGCACAATCCGCAACAAAATCCACATCTGTAACTTGCAGATTTTGCTGCGGATTTCATGTGGTTTTGCTGCAGACCTCACAAATAACCTCCACACCAAGAATCTGCACAAATAATTGACATGCTGTGGATTTCTAAATCCACATGGGAGGTTAATTTCCACACAGAAAGAAAAAGCAAAGTGTACATGAGATTTATCTAATCTGTCATTTATTAGGCTGCTGTTTTTCCACATGTGAAAAAACGGCACATGATCAGCAACGTGTGCAGGTAGCGTTATACTCACTGACAAAAAAAAATGCGTTAAGAAAGAGTTGTTGGAATTAAATGAAATATGTGAATATAGTGATGAAATGTTTTTATGTAAGTGATTACAATATTAGAGCGAAAGGAAAAGTTTAATGGGGAAAACTACAGATGTAAGGAGTGTTTGGATCACTACTAGAGGTGGTCGACTGTTGGAGGCAGGATTGAATTGGTCACCATGAGGCCTCCATACTCTAACCTTACTGTTGGATCCCAAACAGACTATAGGGTTTCAGTCTGTAGCAGTCCAGGCTTCTCATTGACGACACCACTGCAAATGAAGATGGGGATGGCTGACAATGGCAGGACACATGTTGGGTGCCATGACACCAATTTCCTTCTGCTAAGCACCTGGAAATGGTCCAGGCAGAAACAGGGGTGTGTAATAAAGTTGCCCCCTGTGTCTGGATGGTGGACAATGAAACTGCGGGAGCTTCTCCTGCTTGTCAGCAGATCAAACTGCCCTCTCTACTGGTGCTCTGTCTTGGCCACCCAGAGCCTGTTCCCCATGTACAGTACAGACCAAAAGTTTGGACACACCTTCTCATTCAAAGAGTTTTCTTTATTTTCATGACTATGAAGGCATCAAAACTATGAATTAACACATGTGGAATTATATACATGACAAACAAGTGTGAAACAACTGAAAATATGTCATATTCTAGGTTCTTCAAAGTAGCCACCTTTTGCTTTGATTACTGATTTGCACACTCTTGGCATTCTCTTGATGAGCTTCAAGAGGTAGTCCCCTGAAATGGTCTTCCAACAGTCTTGAAGGAGTTCCCAGAGATGCTTAGCACTTGTTGGCCCTTTTGCCTTCACTCTGCGGTCCAGCTCACCCCAAACCATCTCGATTGGGTTCAGGTCCGGTGACTGTGGAGGCCAGGTCATCTGGCGCAGCACCCCATCACTCTCCTTCATGGTCAAATAGCCCTTACTTTCAAAGTTTTCCCAATTTTTCAGCTGACTGACTGACCTTCATTTCTTAAAGTAATGATGGCCACTCGTTTTTCTTTACTTAGCTGCTTTTTCATTGCCATAATACAAATTCTAACAGTCTATTCAGTAGGACTATCAGCTGTGTATCCACCTGACTTCTCCTCAACGCCACTGATGGTCCCAACCCCATTTATAAGGCAAGAAATCCCACTTATTAAACCTGACAGGGTACACCTGTGAAGTGAAAACCATTTCAGGGGACTACTTCTTGAAGCTTATCAAGAGAATGCCAAGAGTGTGCAAAGCAGTAATCAAAGCAAAAGGTGGCTACTTTGAAGAACCTAGAATATGACATATTTTCAGTTGTTTCACACTTGTTTGTTATGTATATAATTCCACATGTGTTAATTCATAGTTTTGATGCCTTCAGTGTGAATCTACAATTTTCATAGTCATGAAAATAAAGAAAACTCTTTGAATAACAAGGTGTGTCCAAACTTTTGGTCTGTACTGTATGTGTGCCCTCATGTAACCACTTCTCCCATCTAGGTCAGAACAGCCTAGATGGCAGACGATTCGTCCAAACGACCATCCTGCTTCTGTAGTGTCCCACTAGGTAAATGTGGGCACTACACAAGGGTCAATTGGGCCACGTTGTTCTCCACCTCCTGTGGGACAGTGGCAGTGTATTTCACAGTACATTTTAATGCATTTTAATATGTATTTATGTATATTTTTCCTGTGATATGTGTAGCAGGCCTATTATGGTGTAGTAGCATCCTAGGCACTAGAGGGAGCTAGGGAACCCCTAGTATATATAGCTAGACCCAGACAGGGAGGAGGAGTCTAGAGTCTGTGGAGTGTAGAGTCAGAGGCCAGAAGACACTTTAGCCAGAGTGGGGCTGAGGTGCAGGTTCTGACATGCAACTAGACAGCCCAGGTTTCTAGTTGACCCCAGGAGGCTAGTGAGTGTGAAGATCAGCCTGCCTGAAGATATTGAGCCAGAGTTAGCTCAGAAGATTTGTCACCAGGGGAAGAGTTGCCTCCTGAGAAACCAAGTAACCATAACCAAGCAGAGCAGAGCCAGTATTCCAGCTAGACAAGTAAGCTTAAGGGCAGAAGTATTTTACCTAAAGCAAGGATATATACCTGAGGAAGTTTGCTACCAAGGATAAAGCCAGCATTAGGGCATACGGGCCTTGGGATAAAGACAGACAGGAGTTCTGAGGAACAGTGTACAGTATTTCTGAGGAGAAGGTACAGCCTGATCTGTGAGTGTTGTTTAACCCTCTGAGTATCTTGCAAAGAACATTGTTGCCTGCCATTGATGTAAAAGCCTGCTTGTGATGTGATACTGCTATGTGGAACTGAACTTACAAAAGACTGTACAAAGTTAACTGTTTCCAGTAAAGGAAGTTTTGGTTCACCACAACAACGTGTCCCTCACTTATTACCACTATCATCAACCGGTGTGCCACCGTTACAGGCACTGGCGTCACGAACCTTAAAGGGACCTTGCCCCCGGCACATTAAACATCTGCAACATCCAGGGCACCTCACCCACCATCGAGGCCTGGTCCCTATATACAGAGAGTGCCCCAGAGGACTTCTGTGCCAGCCTCTCCATCACTGCTGTACACCTGCCCAGGGTCATCCTAGAAACTGTGAGTAACCCATAGCAACCCTCGTTTGCCTAAGTAACCGTGACCTCACATCGCAATACCCTGCAGGGCTGCGTACTGCACTTCTATCAGTCAAGTGATGCCCCCCATTCTAAGCCTGTGAACTGGGCAACATGTCTTTGAGTACGTTGCAGAGGCATATCTAGCAGTCAACAATCTATCACCAAGAGGTACACTCTCCAAAAGTAGCCTCTGAGAAGCTTTTCATAGGACAGCAGGGAAGGCATTTTACACCCTTTTGTGGCAAGACGCTAATTAGACCACACCTATAATAATTTATATATATGAATGAGACATAACTGCAATTTCTGTCTGAGTGCGTTATTTTTCTTTGTTGTCAATAAGTTTATTTTTTTATTGTCGTTTTATATATTTGCAGGTCTTGCCTTTGCAGTGATGTCATCAGTTCACCCTGTGTTTGGCTTGTATGGCTCTTTCTTTTCCCCGTTGATATATGCCTTTTTTGGGATGGGTCGTCACGTTTTTACAGGTGAGAAGATGAAATTTGTATATTGCCACTGCCATAGTGCTTCCAGAGCCGTAAACATATGGCACATGGCAGGAAGGGTTTCTATGTCTACAAAGTGCTTCACTGTGTTATCTACTTTCTAATCATTCTTGCCTACTTTTAAGGAAATTGGATGAATTTATTTTACAGTATGTAAAACCTGCCCCCATAATGACAATGAAAACACTGTAGACTGACAACTGAATTGCTTCCATTGACAACTCCATCTGAGGAACCATATTAAGCGGTGCCACCAAAGTTAGCATTGCAAGCGGTGCCCTGAACATAAACAGTGCCTGGAGGCTGCAAAATCAGATTAGCTCCACTATTGTGCTCTAAACTCTTCTTTTCTACCTTAAAAGGGAGAGGAGCAAGCGACGGAGGGGGGAGCAGAAGGGAGGACTGTCTAATGGCATTACGTAGGTTGCTGTTTGGGAGCCAAAAGAGCCCGCTCTCCTTGCTGAGCTGAACCAAATAATCCAGTTTATTAAGAAGATCCAGAATTCACATCACTATTTCAGCCATTAAAACCAGTCTGTTAGCCTAGCGGGCCGTGCCGGCGCTGCTGCCCCTACCTTCGGGCATAGGCACTGGGCTCCCTCTTTCCATTCTGCTGCCATGCGCCGTTATGACATGCACAGGCAGCAGGTAGCTTAAATATTGCATCTGTGCTCCATACCAGAGTTTGCTTCCTGCTGGAGACCTGTACTGTTTGTTAGGGCTTGCATGAGTGTGTCTCTCCCCACTTGTGAGGCAGCACGTACATGCCCTCTGTCTCACCAGCCTATGGCTGGATTGCAGAAAGTATTTAAAGAGAACCTTTCATGGGTCCAAACATTGTGAGATAACTATCTGGACATGTAGAGCGGCGCCCAGGGATCTCACTGCACTTACTATTATCACTAGGCGCCGCTCGGTTCGCCCGCTGTGGCCCCGTTACCTTCTCCCGTGCTGTATGGTAATTGCTACTATTGGTAAACCAGGGAGGAGTCTGCCCTGTTTCTCCCTGGGCGTTCCTTCTCCCTGGCTGTAGCGCTGTCCAATCGCAGCACAGAGCTCACAGCCTGGGAGTTTTTTTTCTCCATGGCTGTGAGCTCTGCGCTGCGATTGGACAGCGCTACAGCCAGGGAGAAGGAACGCCCAGGGAGAAACAGGGCAGACTCCTCCCTGGTTTACCGATAGTAGCAATTACCATACAGTGCAGGAGAAGGTAACGAGGCCACAGCGGGCGAACAGAGCGGCACCCAGGGATAATAGTAAGTGCAGTGAGATCCCTAGGTGCCGCTCTACATGTCCAGATAGTTATCTTACAATGTTCGGACCCATGAAAGGTCCTCTTTAAATGCACTTCCTACCACAGGAAGATGCCTGAGCAACTCATAGTCACTAGCTTGTCTAGTTCCAAGTGTGAAGGTGTTTTTCAAGTTCTGCTTTGCTGTGTACCGGACCCTGCTTTTGGAATTATCGGATTTTGCCTGTTTGCCGCCTGCCTCTTTTGACCTTGGACTTTGTTTACGGACCTTGCCTGATTGCTGCCTGCCCTGACCCCGGACTATCTGACCACACACTTCCCCTCAGTGCTTGCACCGGTATCTCTGACCCCCTGGTCAGCTGCCACTGACTCGGGACTGCTATGGAGTGGCACCTGGCAACTACCTTAACGGCCCAAGCCTATCCTCACCATCATAGGCTCTAGTGAAGACCAGGTAGTTGCTTAGTCAGACCCCTCCAGAGTATAGCCAGTCAGTGGCGCAGTGGGTCCACACCCACTTGCATAACACAGTGATGAAACCCTGGCTGCCTGGAGTCACCACTAGGGGGAGCTCAATTCATATATATTTAAACAGCTCCCATTGAAATCACGTGAGTAGGCCAATGTATGTATGAGAGCTCCTTTATGCTTCCAGCTTCACACCATGCTGTGAGTATTGCGACTAATCTGCATTTAGCCTTCTTAGATATCAGAGGAAGCTGCCTCCTATTGATGCTTAGAGTATATGAAGGGAGCACCAGAGCTCTGTATAAGAAAAACCAAGAAAAAGTAAAAGTATTCCTCATGTATATTATGTTTGGAAAGTAGAAATTGGCCCTCTTTTCGTTTTCTTTTTAAGTGACCCCTCCGCAGCCATTCTCAGAATTGTTAAGCACCAGGATGTATTTCTGCCAACGCTGTGGTCACGTTCTGTTTGATTTTATTGCAGGCACTTTTGCTATCACATCCCTGATCTCTTGTGCAGCCGTTGAGCGGCTTGTTCCACTAAACAGCAACAATGTCACCAATGCCTCGCTGGATGATATGGGTTTATCTGACTTTGAAATGCAAAGAATAGGAGTCGCTGCAGCTGTCACATTTCTTGGCGGGGTCATCCAAGTAAAAGTCTCATATTTATTCTTATGTCATTTGTATTAGTCAAACATTCTGTGCTATTGTAATGCCGTAACCCAGGTCCATCCCTCTTCAGCTTGTCAGCACCTGATTCAAGGAATAGGCTATTTTATAATACAGTTAGAAAAAAAAAAAAAAAATGAAATAAAACCGTTTTTTCGTCTTAAAAATTATTTTACTGTTTAAAAATAATCCACCCTAATATGGAATTACTGCATTAGTAATGACCAATGGACTCATAGGTTAGTAATGACCCATATGGTTTAGTACACAAAAGTCACTAGGCATATTATTTGTACCACACGGTAAACAGTCTGTAAAAAAAATCAAATTTTTCCATTTCCCTCTCTCAAAAGATTTTTTTTTTAAAAGTTAAAGAATTAATAAAATGTATCCCAAAAAGGTGCCATTAAAGATAGAACTTGTCCTGCAATAAACAAGCAATCGTACAACTTTGTCAACAAGAAAATTAAAAAATGATATCCTTAGCACGACATGTTTAAATCATTCCCCAATTGATGCTCTTTGTAATTTTTTTCCCTAAAACTGATCCCTTCATACAAATACTGTCTATTAGGTGAACTATGTGTGTGAGCAAAACTATATGATAGAATCACTGCTTATAATAGAGTTAAAACACTGGAAGTTGATAAACGTCTTATCAGAGAGTGATTAGGACTGAACACAAAGGGAAGGTCATTGAGGTTATGAACATTCTTATACAGGCAGCACAAAAAGTATACTGAGCACAGCCAGGAGGCCCGTTTGATTCACCATTTTCTACACCGGTTTTAGGCATAAAAATGGTCTAAATGGTCTAAATGACGACAAAGAAGATATCTTACATTTAGAAGTGGAGGAGGATCCGCCAAAGTTATGTAGAGGTCGGCGCTTCTTTATTACTTCGGGGGATTCACCGCCAGGTATAGGGATTATTAACACCGGCGTTTAAAACACCGGTCTTAATAAATGTGTTCCATTATTATAGATCTTTTTTAGTACTGTGTAGAAAAAAACATAGAGGAAATTTTTCATATGCCAGTCATAATCAGAAGTGCGCTGGAGAAAGATGTTCCGTAATTACTAAAGGGCATCTATCAGCAGATTTGTACGCATGAAACTGTCTGACGGCATCCAAATCTATATCAGCTCACAGATTTGCTCTAAAATTTATGCCAGTTGCTGTTAGTAAATTATATAAAATATGTTGGGCATGGGAGGCCACACCCACTTGAATAAAAACCATATTTTTTACATAAAATGCTGCTTGCTCAAAATTTTTAACTTTTTTTTACGTCAATACTTTGTATTGATCTATCACATGAAATCCCAATAAAATACATTTAAGTTTGTGGGTGTAACGTGAAAAAATGTGGAAAAGATCAAGCGGTATGAATACTTATTCAAGGCACTGTATGGCCCGCAGAGTTTGAACCGGATGTACCAGCTATGGTACATGTCACCCCTTGTCAGGGCACCCTTGAAAGCATGTGGGGGTAACCAGGGACTGCGTCTTGGGACAAATACCATCTGTGGAGTGCCTCATAGGATGTCTCCAACATGAGGATGCTGATAGTGAACCCTTCCCTACTCTCCCAGATTTGATTCTATTGTGTGGCTGAACCCAAATCAGCTTCCCTGTGGGGGCAGAGGTTAGTACAAGTGAGCAAAGAGTGGAAACAAGGGCAGGTGTACTGGGGTCGTTTCTACATCTGTGTTCAAAAGTGGGTTTATAAGTTGGTAGGTTTACTCTAGAGAAGGAAACTCCTGGTCACCATTAATGAGAAACAGGATTTGTCCACATTGGATAATTTACTTGGAGGATACAACTATGACAATGAGCTTGACTTCAGCAGAGATGACGAAAGAGATATTTCTGATATAGCGTCATTCTTGTTTCTATCACAGATGTCCATGTTTTTGCTGAATTTGGGCTGTACAACCATCCTGTTATCAGAACCGGTAGTTAGTGCAATGACAACGGGCGCAGCCACTCATGTGGTGACGTCACAAGTAAAGTTCCTGCTAGGAATGAAGATGCCATATATATCAGGACCATTAGGAATGTTCCATGTAAGTATCATGCAGTAATATAGCGACCCACACTACAGATATGGCAGTGGCAAATAGGCCATAGACCTTACAGGGAAATTTCCTGGTGGGCCGATCACCATGGGGCCACCTGAGCCCTCTTCACTGTTAGCCAGTGGAAGTTTTTGGGGATGTATTTTGTGCTGCTGGCAGTATTTTGTGATGGACTGTGGTATTTGGTCTGTTGGGGTGAAAATCAATCTTCCTTTAATTCTCCATTAATTCGGACCTGACTACATAACAGGGCCACTTTAAGTTCCCAGTCCGTTCCTGCCCATAAGGTTATTGGGCTAAAGGGGAGCTCCTGAGTACAATATATATGGACGTCTCTTTTTGCCATTCTTATCAATGTTCTCATTTTGCTATTATAATCTACCGGTAATTGTTTCCAATTAGATTTTTTGCATTAAGTCATTTTCTTGATTTTATTTCTGCTAATTTGATATGTTTTCAAAATAATAAAAATATAATTTCCATATATATTTTCCTTTATTTGTATACCTACCTAATCTAACACCATTTCACCTGCTTTTTAAAACCTTGGATTGTTTGGAAGCTGATTTGTAACTCTCAGATCTCACTGCCATAGAAAAGATCTTGATGCCCCCAGAGTGCCTGCCACTTACTGTATGTTCCCCAACCACTTGTCTACTGCTAGGATTCTCTTTGTCTGACGAACGTGTATTATTATTATTTTTTTATCTTTTCCCATTAATATTTGGGATCCTTTCTATTTTTTTTTTTACAGATTTATATCTATATTTTTAAAAATATCAATCTTGCTCATATAGGAGCTTTGCTTTTATCCATTCTCTCCCTGGTGGTGCTGATTCTGACAAAGGAGCTCAATGAAAAGTTCAAAAGTAAAATCAGATTTGTTATCCCCATTGACCTGGCACTGGTGAGTCCTAACCAGAAGGTGGTGTACTGAAATAATAGTGCATTCTGTAACTGTGTAATATGTTTCTAGAGGGTCTTTTGTGGTTTACAGGTTATTATGTTTCAGTGGTGCGCAGTAGTGGAGGGGTTTAGTAATATACCCAGTGGTCTGCTATAATGGAGAGATTAGAAGGGTTTTCCAGGAGTAAAATAGTGATGAACTGTCCTCGGGTGACGTCACATTCATTGGTCACATGGCCTATGTGCAGCTCAGCCACATTCAAGTGAATGGTTCTTGGCTGTAATACCAAGCACCGCCTCTACACAATGTATGGCGCTGTGCTTGGGGAGCTGTGAGGAGGCCGCAGCACCCACCCGGCCTCTATAATCAGCTGCTTGGTGGGGGTACCGGGAGTCGGATCCCCACAATCTGATATTGACCAATCCTCAGGATGGGTCAATTGCACTCCCAAAAAAGTCCATTAACCTCCTAACAGTTCAGTTAAAATTGGAAAAACCCTCCCAAAAATGTCACTTTTTTATTGTAGATTTTTAATGTTTGTCTGCAGTAAATCTTGTTGGCACACAACTCAGGAGAAACTATTGCATTTTTAACCCCTTATTAACAATTAATTTTAGCCTTAAGGAGCAATAATATTTCCCCCCTTTGTGTTCTAGCAGTCATAACTTTTAAATTTTTTCTTCTATTTTTTTATTTTATTTTGCGGGATTAGTTGTAGGTTTTTTAGGAACCATTTTGGGGTATATATAGTGTATTAAATAACTTTTATTGTTTTCTTTTTAGGGGAAAGATAAAAAACCCAGCAATTTTTACATTATTTTGTGGAATTTTTTTACGGCGTTTACTGTGTGGTTAAAATAACATATTTTATTATGTGGGTCTGTACAGTGATGATGATGTCATATTTCTATATATTTTTACTATTTTTCCTTTCCTCTTGCTCCTTGTCAGCTCCTCCAGGCTGACAGGGAGGGGGGGCTGCTTTAGCTACTGATATCTCTGGATTAGTACCAGTTAGATATATGCAGATATGCTTTGCATTGTTTGAAAGCTGGCATTCCAAGCTTTCAAACAATGCCAGAATGACAGCATTAACCTAAGTTCATGGGAAGATATCACTGTTAGAAATCAGGATGCAGTGAATGCAGCTTAAAGTGAAAGTAAAAGCAGGTTTTACTCGTGATTATTCCCAACTTGATTTCTAACAGTGATATCTCCTGCTTATGTTGTGCTAATGCTGTCATTTTGATCTTGCATAAAAGCCTGGAATTCCAGCTTCGAGCTGCTAGCATTGAGGAGATATCAGCATCTAAAGCAGCCCTCCCCCTTCCACTTCAGCTTGGGCAGAACAGTTTTCTCCCACAGCCTGAGAGCTCGGGCAACACAGTTAGGTGGTCCAGGGTGGTTAAATGATCTCATGAAGTTATCCACTGTCTGTATTTACCATTGGTGTATTATATATATATATATATATATATATATATATATATATATATATATAAAGAGGGATTCTTCTGTGATTGGACCTATTGTGTCCATGTAATAAAAAAAACTGTCTGCACCGCCTGTAGAAGGGATATTTGCAAAAAAGTATTACCCATAATTACATGTGGACGTGGACAAGGGGTATTCCCATCATAGACATTTAGAGCATAATGGCAGGACATAAGGGGTCTGTAATGGTGGGGTTCACTGGATTTAGACCCTTCCTGTCATACTTTTATGACTTGTATAATGGACAGGTCTTATAAGTTAAAAAGTTTAACAACCCATTACTTAAAATTTTATATCAGCATGTCAGACTTTCATTTGGGGACATGTGGAAGGAGGCAAGCACTTCTTTAATTACATGTAATCTACTTACATTTGCTCTGTTGCATCCTCATGCTTCGAGTTAAAGCACAATGTTCCTTTTACTAAAAATTATTACAAAATTCTGTCGTAAGATGCCAGGGAATGGACAGCACAGTGTCATCAGACACTGATAGATTATTGATAAGGACCTTTAAAGGAAATCTGTCACAATTCTGGATTATTATCTCTAGTAATACATGAGTAGTAGTGCAAATAAGGAGTCCAGATTATTTTCTTACTGCTAACCCCCTCTGTTCTACCGCTGTCAGCACTCAAAGCTGCTCTAAAATACACAGTCCGGACTGCTGTGCTGTGCTAACATAATGGAGAGGACTCCGGTGTGCATGCACAGCAGTCCTGACAATGTATTTTAGTGCAGCTTTAAACACTGACAGCAGGGGAACAGTAGGAAAATAAAAAAGGGGCAGTAGGAAAATTAAAAGTAGTGATCTGGACTCCTTACTGCAGTACTAGTCATGTAACACTGCAGTTAATAGTCCAAAATCATAGTGACAGATTACCTTTAACATGTGAATAGATATAATTTATTTTTTTAAAGGTTTCCTGTAAATCCTGTCAGCCTGTTGGATGTGCTCTGTGGTAGTCAGATACCATGGCAGCTATCACATAAGAGACCAGCGCTACAAGCACTTATAACTAGGGATGAGTGAACTTGTGTTTTCAAGTTCGTCGTACAAGGTTCGGGTTCGGGTTATCTAAGAATTCCGTTATGGATTATGCTATCATGGACCATAACTTATAGTCCTCGGTAGCGGAATCCATAACGAAATTGTTAAATAACCCGAACCTTGTATGCCGAACTGGAAAACATAAGTTTGCTCAACAATACTTATAACCTTTTAATATGTATATAGTACTAACTGTTGTAAGGGTCTTTTTTCTCCTACAGATAATTTCGGCTTCTCTTGCTTGTTACTTTGCTGATATGTCCAAAACTCATGGATTTGATGTCATTGGACCTATTCCAAAAGGGTAATCTCTTTTTCTTTAAATTAATATTGATTTTGTTTTAGAAACTGATTAAATAAAGACTCTCATTGAAGAATCGTTCTGTTTGGCACATGACCCTAACCTTCATACATGTAGCTTACCGTGTACCTTCACTTACCAATCATACTACACATTTTAGAGCGGCTGCCTCATTATAGACAACCCCTTTAATATCAGAGTGGCTATGGCTCCCAAGACCCCAGCGCTTACTGTAACAAAAATGTATTATTACATGGCAGCCATCAAAACCAATCACCATCTAGGTCCTGTGATTCACAGAAAGCCCGGGTGCCAACAAGCGATGAGCGAATCAAAGCTGAGGAAGTGGAATTCGATCCGAAATTCTGGAATTATTCGATTCGCACTGAATACGAATTTCCTAACGCTTCGTGGTAACAAATCACATTTTTTCCTAAAATGGCTGCTGCACATGTGAGGACATGGAGCAAGGAACTCCGGGAACAAGGGATCACCCACAATGCCATTCATGCAGCCAATCAGCAGCCAGCCAGCCCTGTGATGTCACAGGCCTATAAATAGCCTCAGCCATCTTGGATTCAGCAATTTTCCAGTGTACTTAGTGCAGGGAGAGATGTTAGCAGGCGCTAGGGACAGTGCTAGGAAAGACTTGAAAACTTAAATTTTGCTCAATAGAAGTTCAGGTAAAGAATAGGGAGGAATCATTCCACAGTATTGAAGCGGAACAGGGTTCAGTAGGGGTGTTTACAGCCTGAATAATAGGAACAATCCTATTACACCTTGCTGCAGTGACTGGGGATCAAAATTTCCATTATACTGCTGCTCATTTTAGGTTTTCAATAGATGATACCTTGATACCTCTGTAATTCCAGCAAACCGTTCTTGTTATTGGGGTCTTATTAGCCCTTGTGCGGTGCAGTTATATATATGTTCTAAAGCCTTTTTTTGGCGTGTATTAGTGGGGAAAAAGAAAAAGGGCTTATTAACCATTGTGTGGTGAAGTGGGAAAATTACTGCCCTTTTTGGCGTGTATTAGTGGCAAAAAAAAAATATTATTTGCTGTTCAGTGGTGAAGTTCCATTGTACTACAGCCATTTACAGGGGGCATTAATAGGATAGATACGTACGTCCTATTAGCCGTTCTGCGGTGAATTGTGATTATCATTTTTTTGAGGTGTATTAATAGCAAAAATAAGTATGTGTTAGCCGTTCTGCAGTGAATTTACATTGTCATTCAGTGGTGAAATTTGTTTGTGATACAGCCTTTTTTTGGGAAAATTGGTCGGTAGCTGTAACTACGGTCAAGGACAATATATCCTTTACGGCCAGCTAGGTAAATGTGGTTCCTGCCCAGCCACACCAGCAACTTGGCCAGGTGACGGCACTTCCGGCTCCACGTTCTCATGCCGTTGGTCCTGCAACAATGTCCGCCTCTGCCTCCTCATCCTCCACCATGTCTTAAGCCTCCACTGCAGGGACAATTCACAGTTCTCCTCCAGCATTCTACATGTGCAGGGCATGGCGGTGTCATGCTGTTCTACACCTCATTTGCCTGGGCGAACAGAGTCACACAGGGGAGGTACTGATCCGTGTCCTTTATCAAGAAATCAAATCCTGTCTTTCTCCGACAACTCAAAATCAGAACCATGGTGACCGACAATGGGAAGAACATGGTGTTAGCGCTGCGTCAAGGAGGGCTGAGCCATGTGCCCTGCATGGCACATGTGTTCAATCTGGTTGTAAAGCGGTTCCTGAAGTCTTCCACCCATCTGCAAGATATGCTAAAAAAAAGTCCAGGAAACTTTTGATGCACTTCAACCACTAGTACACCGCCAAGAACACCCTCCTTGAGCTGCAGCGGCAGAATGGCGTCCCCCAACATAGGCTGATATGTGACATTTCCACCCATTGGAATTCCACCCTCCATATGTTGGACTGACTATATGAACAGAGAAAGGCCATAAACGATTTCTTGATGATCCAAGTGGACAGGAGTACTCCCCTGTGTAACTTCGATGTTAGCCAGTGGCAGCTCATGCGTGACACCTGCCGTTTGCTTGTGCCCTTTGAAGAGGGCACTTTATTTGTCAGTCGCCAGGACTACGGGATGAACAACATCATTCCACTGATTCATATCCTGGAAAAGATGCTGGTAAATCTGTCTGGTCAGGGGACTGGAGACGTGGCGCCTACATCTCACGGCCACATGAGCTCTGTGTGGGCTGAACTGGAGGAGGAGGACAGTATGCAGTATGCAGTGGAGATGGAGACAGGGAGTCCCTCGGAGTCACTTGCGCAAATGGCCCGATGCATGCTCACTTGCTTGCGTAGTGACAGCTGATTTGTCACCATTCTCCAGAGGGATGACTACTGGCTCTCCACCATGTTAGACCCTCGCTACCGGTCCAAAATGGGGGTCTTTTTTATACCTGCTGAGAGGGAGGACAATCTGAACTTCTATAGAGACATCCTATGTAGTCAGTTGGCTTCTGATTATCTGCACCATCGTCCATCCTCTCACAGGTCTGACCGGGGGGGCCCTCTGCGCTCATGTTCCACTGACATAGCTGCTGTGGGGGAGGGGGGGTGGCAGGAGCAATACCAGCTCCATCAGCAGCAGCCTGAGTCTTGAGTCGCTGATGAGCAGCTTTCTTCATCCGCATAGTGCTAGTAGTCACCAGCAGCTAGACATAGAGCAGAATCTGAACCAGCAGGTGGTGGCATACTTGGAGTGCACCCTGCCACCCGTCATCAAAGATCTGCTGGACTACTGGGCAGCCAAACTGAATTTGTGGCCGCAACTGGCCGAGTTTGCCCTGGAAAAGCTGTCCTTCCCGGCCAGTAGTGTGGCATCAGAGCGGGTGTTTAGTGCGGTGGAGGAATAGTTACCCCAAGAAGAACTCGCCTGTCCACCCAAAATGTGGAAAGACTGACCTTTGTCAAGATGATTATATAATACTAATAATTAGCAAGCACTCACCATCTGTATTTCATATATATCAGATTTATTATATAATATTAATAATTATTAATAAATATGATATTATTAGATAAAAGGTTGATAAATAGGTGATAAAAACACACAGCATAAAATAGGACCATATAATAAAACAGTATAATATTGAGTAAAAGAACTAGCATCTAAATACTTGCGGCGTGTGGTAAATATAAAAATAAAAATATGGTGTAAATATATAGTGATCAGATCAAAATGAAAAAAATCTAATAAAAAAATTTAATAAAAAAGCGATGCTCTGTTATTGCGCTCGAATGTCGGCGTCCCACGTGGTATTTGGCTTAAATGGAATACCAAACTACTTGCTTTTTATATAATGTCGATGGTTACATCGAAGACCCGGTTGTTCGGAGTGTTGAAAAGTAGTTTGGAATTCCATTTAAGCCACTGATGAAGAGGTGAGGTCACCTTGAAACGCGTCTGAAACCAAACTACCGAATACAGATCCTGCAGGACTTAAAAGTGCACAATCGACAAAAAAACTGAAAACTTATAAAAGTCGAATAGAACATTTCCATTCGTCTCAAGCATACAATTGCAGTCAAGTCACGTGACCGCCAAATACCACGTGGGACGCCGACATTCGAGCGCAATAATAGAGCATCGCAAAAGAAAAGAGAAAGAGAAAAAAACAGCTCCCGATTGGGTGAGTAGCTGTACTGCAGGTGGGACGCCCCTGCAGTAAGCAACACCAAAGTCTTTTGTAAGTAGAGACAACCAAATATCACAATTATTCTCAAGAAAAATCGCATCTATAAGTTGAAAGATATATCGTTAAGAGCTATATTGTCTGATTATCTGACTCTGGTCCAGCGCTTTTCACCTGTAAATACAGTGGATGAATCACAACACCACCATGGAGGACTAAGTTAAAAGACATTGTTACATTGATATACATACAGTACATCTGGAAGACTACATATACTTTTGTATAAGAATAAAAAAAAATGCAATTGCAATAACGAATGCACTTTACAAAAAGACGGGACTCACCATTGGCACAATATATGGATCTTAACATCAAGTCTTATGCTATATAATTTCTATCAGTGGAGAACCCTCATTTGACTTTCATTAGTTTTTTATTTGATTTTTTTTCATTTTTATCTGATCACCATATATTTACACCATATTTTTATTTTTATATTTACCACACGCCGCAAGTATATTAGATGCTAGTTCTTTTACTCAATATTATACTGTTTTATTATATGGTCCTATTTTATGCTGTGTGTTTTTATCACCTATTTATCAACCTTTTAGCTAATAATATCATATTTATTAATAATTATTAATATTATATAATAAATCTGAAATATATGAAATACAGATGGTGAGTGCTTGCTAATTATTAGTATTATATAATCATTCAAAGTCAAGCGATTAGGTGAATCACTTTTGGCAGAGCACCATTACCACGGTGACAAGAGGGGTGAGCCACTATATTACAAAGCATATTCAAATACTTTGTCAAGATGAATCAGGCGTGGATCAGCCAGGATTTCCACCCACCAATGCCTGATGCATCAGATTACATAATCCATGCTGCCTCACCCAAACCTTGACAAAAGAGACCGTTTCTTCTGGCTACCTGCCTCAGCTACTATTCTGATGCTGCCACCCGCCTGATGCCACACATCTGATGCCAAGTGCTCCTTCTTACATCTACCATCCTCAGCCGGTACTGTTATTGCCACCCACCTCCCTTCTCCATCACCGGGTCACTCTGTGGTCTCCTCATGCTGCTGCTGCTGCCACCTCCACGCTATTTCACCTTGCCACTCTGTGGCCTTCTCATGCTGCTGCTGCCACCTCCACACTCTGTCATTGTGCTACTCTGTGGCCTCCTCATGCTGCTGCTGCTGCTGCCACATCACCACTATGTCACTGGGCCACTCTGTGGTCTCCTCATGCTGCTTCCACCTCACCACTATGTGATTGGGCCACTCTGTGGACTTCTCAAGCTGTTCTCCCACCCTCCCCACTCCATGACTGGGCCACTATTTTGCCTTTTTGGCCTGGATGACATCACCATTTATTTGACCCTTCTTCTGATCTGTCAGAAGGAAGGAAAAATTAGATGCACAATAGATCCTGTCTGTGTTGTAAGGCCTATATGGTCCAATCAGAATGGGCTTATGATTTGGTAGGCAAAAGCAGGAGTGGGTACAAAACACAGAAGACATGCAAATATTCAATTCTTGTGTCATCTCTGTTCTGGATCCACTCCTGTTTTTTTGGCATTAGCAATACTGATGGATTACTAACCAAATGCTGACCGAGTGAAGGCGGATGCTCCACAGACAGGATCTGTTTTTTGTGGGTTATTGTTCTGACAGATCAGAGGAAAGGCAAAATAATCAGTGACGTCAACACAAACTTACTGCTGACACCCTCTCCACTCTGTCGAGGGGTTGTACTTGTATAAGCGTTTAATAGAACAGGTTCTGTAGACATCTATGTGAAATCAGCTGACGATGGTGTAAAAGGAGTGCACTTCTTTTTTACGCTAACATCGACCTGTAAGGCTGAGTTCACACTTGAGTTATTTGGTCAGTTTTGGCCCCGTGACTGCCCTAATAAGTGAAGTGTGCAGTGATTCTAAGAGCGACGCCTGTCATCTGCATGTCATACTGACTCACAGTATTGTTTCACTACCACAGCAGACTCCCTATGCGTGTTACTGCAAGGCACAGTGTTCTACACCACTATAAAGGCTCTCTGCAGCCAGGAAATAGCAGGTTTTTTTACGCGATTTGCGCATCATTTGAATTAAATCTTTTCGGAAAAGTTCGGCGAGCCTGCCGAATCGAATTTTTGAAAAATTCGCTCTTCTCTAGTGCCAATGTATTAGCTGCTTTGTTCTCTGGCTCATACAATGGAGCCTCATCAGAAGGACCAACCCTAATTGGGCATATTGACAAGGGTTGTCCTGAGTAATGGAAGCCACTCAGATTACATGCTTAAAAGGATTACGGTATCCAGGAAAAGATTAAAAGATTATGATGACTTATCCTCAGTATAGATTATCATTATCACATCAGCGGGGGTCTAAGTGCCGCCATCCCCACTGATCAGCTGTTTCAGGGAGCCACTGCGCTAAACAGAGCTCTGGTGAGTGATGCAGGCAGCTTTCCAAGTACAGTGCCGTACATTGTATAGTGGCTGTGCTTGGTATTGCAGCTCAGCTCCATTGACTTGAATGGGACTGAGCTGCAACTAGGCCATGTGACCGATGTACAGTGATGTTACTGGCTGTGGCGCTCAAGGCCTCTTCTAACAGCTGATCAAAGGGGGTCTCGGTCATCACACCCCCGCAGATCTGGTAATGATGACCTATCCTAAGGATAAGTCATAAATATATTTTCCTGGATAACCTCTTTAAAGTAGATTTGTTGAAATCCATGGCACCAAAATAAATTGGTTTAATTTTTTTTTTTTTATCATATAATGTATTTACTGTATCCCATGTTCACCTGGTTCTCCAGGTCCCCTGCTGGGCAGTGATAGGGGAGTGTCTATATAGCTAGCTGGGTGGGAGGAGCTATAAACTAGCTGATGTTGTTGGGGGCAGTGATATGGGAGTGTCTATATAGCTAGCTGGGTGGGAGGAGCTATAAACTAGCTGATGTTGTTGGGGGCAGTGATATGGGAGTGTCTATATAGCTAGCTGGGTGGGAGGAGCTATAAACTAGCTGATGTTGTTGGGGGCAGTGATAGGGGAGTGTCTATATAGCTAGCTGGGTGGGAGGAGCTATAAACTAGCTGATGTTGTTGGGGTGGTGCTGGAGGTTCGACAGAGAAACGAGAAGTGCATCATGGGTTTAGTTGGATACAGCAACAGGAACTGCTATACACAGGATGGAAATAAACCAGAGTGATTTGTTGATCTTGTGAAATGGGTCAGAAGAGTCCAAACTGAATAAAAGCAAAGGGAAAATGTACATGAGGTAAGTAACTACATGACCATATCTTTTAAATACCATAGGAAACCCTTATAATGTGTTTTTTACTGAGATGAAGACTATATCTTATAGTGATGGCTGTCTTTATCTTACTTTATCAGAATACCCCTTCCAAAGGTACCACCAATGGACATCTTACAGCATGTTGTTGTGGAAGCATTTGGGGTGGCTATAGTTGGATATGCGGTGTCTATATTTCTTGCCTACAACTCATCAAAGAAGTTTAAATACCCTGTTTGTGAAAATCAGGTAAATCACACTTATGTTTTATTAATGTGATGTATTTGTACAGTAATTTTTTTTCACCAATGGTCAAGAAGCACCAATGCCACCAGCCTGGCACATGGTTCCAGCACAGACCAGCAAAATAATCTGGAATCTTACAAAATCACAATCCGTTGGGAGACCGGTTCATCCAGAAGAAGAGCTGGGCTCTGGCTAATAGAGGGAGGTCCTGAGTGGGGCAGACCTCTATTACATTTATATGGGATAGTAAGGCATATGAAAAGAGTGTGCTAAAGTAAAAAACGGTCACTGGATGTAAGAGGTATGTGGTGCTGTATTTTCATGTATGTGTAAAAGTCAAGAATGTAAAGTCCATGTAAATATGCCTTTAGCACTAGAGCTTGGATCGAAAATGTAACATATCCCCATTGGGACTTGGGCCCTGAATCTTTTGAGACTTTAGCAAAGCCCCTGAATTCTGGATTATTCTTGACATTTTACTGTAAATAGACAAACTATTTATGACCCAACAATTTGGTTATGGAAAACAAGGATCCAGAACTGCCTTTCTCCGAACTGTAATCTTTATTGAAGCGCACAGATGCAGTTAAAAAAGACTGAGTCACATACATGATCAGGTGAATATCATTAGGTCTCTGCAGGTTCATGACTATTCAAGGAGAGTGGGAGGAGGGGAAGACGCCTATAATAAAAAAAACAATACTTCATATACATGATAACTTCTAAAATGACGTCTATCACTGCTCACCCTACAATAAAGTGCATAATATATCATGATAAAATATCCTACTAATATAAATTAATTTAATAATAATAAATTACATCCTGTCTTTTATTTAGAACATTTGGGGGATCTAATTTCTAACATGAAAATCCAATACGTTTCCCTGGCCAAAAGCTTTCTCCTATGGTCTCCACCTCTAAATGGTCTAGACACCCTTTCAATACCAATAAAAGTAAAGGAGGATAAATCTCCCTTATGGATATCTGTAAAGTGTTTAGACACAGCAGAAATATTCAACGCCTTCTCATTATGGACATCAGAAAGATACTTGCGTCTTCAGGGTGCTTGTGGAAGATATTTTCTAAGTGCTATTGGTATTGAAAGAGGAAAAGGTTTTTGAACTTTACGCAAATTCGCAGCAACGGCATATGTTATGGTTGCATTTAAAAAAAACTTTTGTATCTAACCATGTATAAAGAGGTTTGTCAGGAAAAAAAAAACGTGGCTAAAGTAACGAACCAATAGTAGATGCCCGCTTTGCAACACAATTAACACCTTCCTGCAAGACTCTTGTAAATGTTTCGTCCTGATGTAATATCGGAATATATCTAATGATGATATCTGCTATCTGTCTGTAATCAAGGCTGTATGTTGTGGAGAATGTAATATTCTTGTTTTTTTATTTTTATTTCTTTGGTGTTGGTCTGACACTTGGAGCTGGTAAGGGAGTTTTTCTTCCTTATATCTATTTATTTATTTGAAGTTGCACCGAGCTCAACGAACGATTTGTTAAACCCTTGTGCAGCGGACCGGACCGCAGGGGCAGTATGTGAGTGCACGGTGGGCTGATGGGGGTAGTAGTCGTACTCCTGGTTTTTCAGCTCCCTGGGTCGGCGTGCAGTGATGAGGAAGACAGCACTAAATCCTCCGGGGCACTGCATTTGGTCATAATGAGAATGAACTGGACATTGATAAAAGTACCATGCAAAATCCTGACAACCCTCCCCCAGCCAGTCTGAGCCTCAGAAGTATAGAGGACTGGCTGTCCAAATTTGCATTGATTTTCAGTGGAGATAAGCAAGATAGTCAAGGTTGTTTAGGTTTGAAGGACTTGATGTTACGTTTGGAAGATCTTATGATAAAAGAAACAAAGATCTGGTGGGATTTTACAAATCTGCGCCTGAAATATGGCTAATTTAGGCGTATTTCTGTATAATAAATGACCCCCAATATGTTCTCATTTCTGTTTATTTCAGGAACTCTTGGCTCATGGACTCAGCAATATTATTCCATCATTTTTCTTTTGCATTCCAAATTCAGGAGCCCCAGTCCGATCTTTTCTATCATACAGCGTTGGATCGAAAACCCAGGTCAGCCTCCTACATTATCATAAGGCCTCCTGCACGTGACAGCATCCATTTTGTGGTTCACAAATCACAGACCCACAAAATATGGATGCGGTCAATGTGCATGCTGCAATCTTCACTGGACACATTGTTAAAAAGTCTATTCTTGTCCGCAGAACGGACAAGAATAGGGCAGGTTCTATAATATGCGGCCTGGCAGCAAGGATGCGGACAGCACACAGATGACATCTCTGTGCCGTCCATTTATTTATATTTTTCCGCAGATATGTGATATTTTCTGAAACCATTCCAACATTGGTGGTGGTAAGGGAGATTTCCAGGATTTAAGCAAATAGGCATATAACAAGCGGCTGTTTAAAATATGCAAAGAAACACCCCATAAGGTGGATTTAGACGGGCCAAGCTAAAGCCGATTGTTGGGAAGGAAGCGTTCCTTCCCAACAGTCGGCTGCTTGTTAAGTGGAAGCATGAATGAAGCATTTACATACGTCGATCTCCTTCACAGTATGAGGATGAGGGATGGCTATTGTGATTGCTCGTCCTTACATAACAGCATTGTTTCTGGGCAACAGATTGCCGTTAGACAGCACGATCTGCTGTCCAGAAATGATAATTGATGTACCTTCACTAATGATCATTTCAAGCGTTTTGCCTGTTCATCGGGTGATCAGCTGCCCGCTCGCAGGCAGGTTGTTGGGAATGAGCATTCGCGGGAACATTTGTTCCCAATAATCTGCCAGATAATCTACCTGTGAAAATCACCTTTGCTCACTTTTTATGTGTCCGGCCACTCCAGCGCCACTGCTCCGGTCCCCTCTGGTTCTGCAGCTGTTTTGTGCTGTTCATCGTTCACGCTGTAGTCAGTCCCTGGACTGCATGAAGGACACATGACTGCTGATGCCAGTGATTGGCAGTGCGGAAGGCTGCCCCCAGGGTATAGTTGTAGTTTGGAGTCCAAACTTGGTAAAGTTCAATGGTTTTTACTTGTGTCATCCGAACAATACTCGATCTTTCACTTGGCTCCAGTAGGCTAAGACTGGCAGGTAAACTTGAATACTTTGCTTTCTCTTTCTCTGCTGTGCTATTCTCTGGCTTCAGTCTGGCAACTATTATTTTCAGTTACTGTTTCTTATAAGAGGTATCCTGTGACCTGTTTTGCTGAGTAGGGGTCTTTGGCTCCGTTTTGCCTCTCAGAGGTACCAAGTTCTTTTATATATCAGGTGTGGGCTGCTCTCTGAGCTACTTTCCTAAAGCTCCTGCAGCAGTGAGGGGAAACGCTCCCTCACCACACCATGCTGCTTCACTCTCTCGCTCCAGCTCTCAACTCCACTCTCTACTCCAGACTAACTATAGCTTCCTGCAACCCCTCCCTTGGACTAGCCCACTTCTGCCCAAAAGGGGGAGAATGGAATGGTAAGTTCCATTCTATCTAAAGGCATTCTCTGCCAGAAACACTGCCACCTGCTGGACAACCATGTACATTACATGTAATACAACCACATTACATGTAATACAATACATAACAGTTACATAGCGCCTAATGAACAGACCTGGAAACACAAGGCATGGAGGTGTCCCACATTGATTAGACATTTAAGAAAGTAGCAGGTTGTAGGAATGGTTGCGCCCCCTCTGGGGTACTACAGCAGCACCAAACTCATGAATGACTTCATCATGGCTGGATCAATGGGGACCACAGGGACTGAGACCGCAGAGGTAGTGCTAGTGTGGACATTGAAAAGATGAATAAGATTTTTTTTTTGGTTATTTCGTTTCATACTGCCCCCTGCTCTGTGCCCAATAAAAAATATCTGAAAACGCCTGTAGGGGCATGCCTAATAAAAGGCATCTTGATGACTGTGTTTATTGATTGCCAGTAGAATTGTGAATACAGTTCTATTTTAAAGTATAGGCTCCAGATCATTTAATGCATTCCCAAATAAAATTTAATGTACACATTTATTCAACTCTTTATATAGAAAATATATTTATATAAGCTGTAAAATAGTACTCAGGTGGACATACCCTTTAAGGGAAATCTGTCATCAGGTTTGCCCTGATTATATCAGTGTGTCTCTTGCTTGTTGATGTGGTATAGTGTTCATACAGTTTAATCAGAAGCAGTGTGAACTGAACGATGTGTGAGCCACAGTCCTTGTATTACTTAACTGCAGGTTCCCCCAGCCCTCACACCATTGATAGACAGCCTTCTCCTGTGCCCAGGGAGCAGACTGTCAATCAGTGGGAGCCCACAGCACATGAGTACAGGGGACTCCTGACTGATGCAGAACTTGGTGAAATTTTTTTAAATACAGCACCCCTTGTAAAATCCAAAGAACGGTGCACGCCCTAATAGGAGCTAGGTCCACAATTAGCCCCTTGGAGAGTCAAAAAAAAGAAAGGCAGCACTCATGTTTGCAATGGTGTAAAAAAAAGTTGAGGTCCTTTAATCCATCTTTCAGCAAACCAATAAATGCATGCATTGAAGCAAGATGAATTAAAGGACCTCAACTTTTTTTTACACCATTGCAAACACGGGTGCTGCCTTTCTTTTCTTTTTTTTTTTCTGATGCAGAGCTTGACTTTTGTTTCAACTGATAAACTGTGATTTAAAAAAATAAATAAAAAAAAAACAACACCACCATATTGGCAAGTACAGATGTATCCTTCCTTGCCTTTCTTTTTGGCTGAACATATGACATGTGTGACGACATAGACATCTTTTCAAAACGACATGATTTTGTGATATTGTGTCACAATGTATCTATCCTATACAAATGTGTCTATGTGCAGCCACCCAGTGATTGTGTTGTAAATTGCAGCCTGTCAAGGGGGATTGCTAGTATGTTGTAGTGTTGTATTTAATTTGTTTCCTGAGAAATCAGAGTCCTTAAAGGGGTTGGCCACTTTGTGGCTACTGTTTACCAATGTGTTTGTGAGATGATTATATAGCACTTATTAATATAGTCTCTGTTGAAATTCTGAGAATACTTTATGAAATGAATAAATTGTGCATAATTTAAAAAAAAATTATATTAGTAAGTGCCAAATAACCATCTCACAAACACATTGGTCAACAGTAGCCAAAAAGTTGCCAACCCTTTTAAGCAAACTCAAGCTAAGGTAATGGTGAACAGATGTCATGCCCCGTCCTGACGGTGTGCGGAGGTCGGCCAGAATAGCAGCACGAATTTAGTGTTTTGTTTTGGAGCTGTGCTGGATCCGCCTCCCATCAGGTGCACTGGGTGGGGTTATGAGTTTAAATAGCACTCCACCCCAGTGCTCTGAGCGGATTATATTAATCACTTTGGTCTTGGAAGCTAGGAAGGAAGGTTGTCTGTTCCAGAGCAGAGAGATAAGTGTAGTTTCTTGTTTGATTGTTTGGTGTCATCTCTCCCATCCAGGTTCTGTGCGAGCAGGCTGCTCCTATTTCCCCTCTTCACCATCTCAGGGAATTTAGGGTGTTTCAGTCCAGGCACGAGGACACATCATACCTACCACAAAGGTCTGCATGTGGGCTGAGCAGTGCAGGGAGAGAGGTCAGGGATAAGTTAGGAGGTGACCCTTCCCCTGCCTCTTGCCTAGAGCCTGGTTGGTGGTTTAACTGTTAGTCTGAGTGCACGTCCGCCGTGACATTATAATCCGCCCAAAACTTTGACTGTCATTGCTCAGCGGTTTTGTAATGGCGTCAATTGAGGCATTAGTTGACCGCATGCAGGGGCTATCCCTAGAGGTTGCGGAGCTGCGTGGTTCGGTCGCACGGTGTCTGAGTGCTCTGGCATCAGGAGGAGGTCAAGTTTGTGTGGAGCCTAAAGTGGCTCTTCCTGATCGATTTTCAGGGGGTACGTATGACTTTGTCCTGCAAATTGTACTTTCGGCTGCGTCTATCTTCATCAGGTGATGAGGGTCAGAGGATAGGAATAATTATTTCTCTGCTTAAAGGGGACGTGCAATCCTGGGCCTTTTCTCTGCCGGCTGGTTCTCGGGCCCTCCGGTCGGTGGAGGAATTTTTTAAGGCTCTGGGATTTATCTACGATGACCCAGATCGTGTCTCGTTGGCAGAGTCGAGATTACGTAATTTATTTCAGGGGGAACATACTGCAGAGGCTTATTGTGTTGAATTCAAGAGATGGGCTACTGAATCAGAGTGGAATGATCCTGCGTACGTTGCCAGTTTTGTTAGGGGTTATCTGAAAGACTGAAGGATGCCCTTGCTTTTCATGAATACCCAGACTCTTTGGAGAACGCCATGTCGTTAGCAGTACGGCTAGACAGACGTATCAGAGAGAGGTATAGGGCTTCTCCTGCACGAGGTATCCCTTCTGTGAGTGGTTTCGTCTCTACTGCCTCCCCGGGTGATGTTACAGGTAACGAGGGGGTAGCGGAGGAACCCATGCAATTGGGTCAGATTTCTTTCCATTCGGATAGTAGAGACTTTAGGAAATCGCACAAACTATGTTACTATTGTGGAAAGAGTGGTCATTTTGTTTTTGCTTGTCCTTATGTTAAACCACAGGTGGTAGAGAAAAAGAAAAAAAAAACTTCCCTGGCACTTGGTAGCATGAATGGTGTGGTGGAGCAGGCAGGTATGCAAGCTCCCTGCAGTTCCCGTTTTCTCCTTCCAGCTATGGTGGCGCTGGAGTCAAGAAATGTTTTTTTAGAGGTGTTCCTTGATTGTGGTGCTGGGGTAAACCTAATTGACTTTCTTTTCCTTCAAGATTTAGGACTAAGTACTTGCACTTTAGAGAACGAGATTCGTGTTTTTGCAATTGATTCCTCCCCTCTTTCTCAAAGAAGCCTTACTCACATTGTTCATGGTATTCACTTAAGGGTGGGTGATTCACATGTGGAAATTATTTCTTGTTTTGTCTTGAAGGATTTGCCAGCTCCTATAGTTTTGGGGTTGCCGTGGTTGACTAAACATAACCCAATTATAGACTGGCAAGCGAGACAAATCATCGGTTGGAGTGAGTTTTGTTCGGATAATTGTTTTGGCACTTCTATCTCTGGTGTGTCCACTTCGGCTTTACCTCCGTATCTCTCATATTTTGCTAATGTCTTTTCGGAGGGTGGGGCTCAGGAATTGCCCCCTCATCGTGACTATGATTGTCCAGTCAATCTCATCCCAGGGGCTAAGTTGCCAAAGTCTCGGCTTTATAACCTTTCTCAACCCGAAAGAGAGGTCATGCGAAGGTATATCGCCGAGAGTTTGGCAAAAGGGCATATTAGACCATCTAAGTCTCCAGTGGCAGTGGGGTTGTTCTTTGTGAAGAAAAAGGATGGATCACTGAGACCGTGTTTGGATTTCCGGGAATTGAACCGTATTACAGTCCGGGATCCATATCCCCTGCCTTTGATCTCTGACCTTTTTGATCAGATTGTTGGAGCCAAGGTGTTCTCCAAGTTGGATTTGAGAGGGGCATACAATCTTATCAGAATCAAGGAGGAAGATGAGTGGAAAACGGCCTTCAATACGCACGAGGGTCATTTTGAGAACCTGGTTATGCCTTTTGGGTTGACGAACGCGCCAGCAGTATTTCAGCGATTCGTCAATGACATTTTTCATCATTTGGTGGGGAGGTTCGTAGTAGTTTACCTGGATGATATTTTAATTTATTCTCCTGATCTGAAGACCCATCAGGATCATGTGAGACAGGTTTTGACGATCCTTCGGGAGAATAAATTATATGCTAAATTGGAGAAATGTTTGTTTGCGGTGCAAGAGCTTCCGTTCTTGGGATACCTGCTTTCTGGTTCTGGTTTTCGTTTGGACCCCGAGAAGGTCCGGGCGGTTCTGGAATGGGACCGACCAGAGAATGAGAAAGCCTTGATGCGGTTCTTGGGGTTTACGAATTATTATAGAAAATTTATTTCAAACTATTCTACCATAGTAAAACCTCTCACTGATATGACCAAGAAGGGCACCGACGTCTCTGTCTGGTTGGATGAGGCATTGCAGGCCTTTTCGGCTATTAAGGAGCGTTTTGCGTCCGCTCCCATTCTGGTGCAGCCGGATGTGTGTCAGCCATTTGTAGTGGAGGTTGATGCATCAGAGGTGGGGTTTGGAGCGGTACTGTCACAGGGTTCATCCCCGGGCAAGTGGGTCCCGTGTGCCTTTTTCTCCAAGAAGCTCTTGGTCGCCGAGAGGAATTATGATGTTGGAGATAGAGAGTTGAGGAATTATGATGTTGGAGATAGAGAATTGTTGGCTATCAAGTTGGCCTTTGAGGAATGGCGCCACTGGTTGGATGGGGCAGTTCACCCCGTTACAGTATATACAGACCATAAGAATTTGGCATACCTGCAATCTGCCAAGCGCCTGAAACCTAGGCAAGCCAGATGGTCACTGTTTTTTACCAGGTTCAATTTTGTGGTTACCTTTCGCCCAGGAGTCAAGAACGTCAAGGCAGATGCCTTGTCTCGCAGCTTTCCTGGGGGAGGTGATTCAGAGGATCCTGCGCCGATTTTAGCGGATGGGGTGGTGGTCTCCGCTCTATACCCTGAATTGGAGATGGAGCTGTTGGGAGCCCAGGAGGGGGCTCCTGGTTCTTGTCCCCCAGGGAGGTTGTTTGTTCCTGAGGGCCTGCGATACAAGGTGTTCAAGGAACATCACGATACTGTCCTTGCTGGACATCCTGGTGGTAAGTCCACCTGTGATCTGGTGTCCCGGAGGTTCTGGTGGCCAGGGTTACGTAAGAGCATTGAGAATTACATGACAGCCTGTGAAACCTGCGCTCGGTCAAAGGTTGCTCATACTTGACCGGCTGGTTCACTTCTTCCATTGTCTATTCCGTCTCGTCCTTGGACGCATTTGTCTATGGATTTCATTACGAATCTGCCGAGTTCCTCCGGGAGAACAGTGATTTTGGTGGTGGTTAACCGTTTCAGTAAAATGGCTCACTTTATATCACTAACTAGTCTGCCTAACGCTAAGACTCTGGCGCAGATTTTTGTCGATAATATTGTGAAATTGCATGGTGTTCCTTCGGATGTGGTCTCTGATAGGGGCACGCAGTTTGTCTCCAGGTTTTGGAGGGCGTTCTGCTTTCGGCTTGGCATTCAACTTTCTTTCTCTTCGACTTTTCATCCGCAGTCGAATGGTCAGACGGAGCGTACTAATCAAAACCTGGAGACCTACTTGAGGTGTTTTGTGGCTGAGAATCAGGAGGACTGGTCCTCATTCTTGTCCTTAGCAGAATTTGCGTTGAATAACCGTAGACAGGAGTCCACGGGTAAGTCGCCATTTTTTGGCGCATACGGTTTCCATCCTCAGTTTGGTACCTCTTCTGGGACTGGTTCCTCTGGGATGCCAGAGGAGGAGAGATTCTCTTCTGCCTTATCTTCCATCTGGTGGAGGATTCAAGGGAATTTGGAGAAGATGGGTGAGAGGTATAAACGAATGGCTGACAAGAGACGTGTGACTGGTCCGGACCTGTGTGTGGGTGATCTGGTATGGTTGTCCACTAAGAATATCAAGTTGAGGGTGGCATCTTGGAAACTGGGTCCAAGATTTATTGGTCCGTATAAAATTTCTGCGGTGATCAATCCTGTAGCGTTTCGGCTGGATATTCCGCAGACTTGGAGGATCCATGATGTGTTCCACAGGTTGTTACTAAAAAAATATGTGAAACCAGTGGAACCATCGCCATTGCCTCCTCCTCCTCTTCTGGTCAAGGGAAACTTGGAGTTCGAGATCTCCAGGATTCTTGACTCTAGAATTCTTCGGGGTTCCCTTCAGTACCTGGTGCACTCGAGGGGATACGGCCCTGAGGAGAGGACGTGGGTTACGGCGCTAGATATCAACGCCAGCCGACTGGCGAGGGCTTTTCATAGGTCCCATCCGGATAAGGTTGGTCCGGGGTGTCCGGAGGTCACCCGTAGAAGGGGGGGTACTGTCATGCCCTGTCCTGACGGTGTGCGGAGGTCGGCCAGAATAGCAGCACGAATTTAGTGTTTTGTTTTGGAGCTGTGCTGGATCCACCTCCCATCAGGTGCACTGGGTGGGGTTATGAGTTTAAATAGCACTCCACCCCAGTGCTCTGAGCAGATTATATTAATCACTTTGGTCTTGGAAGCTAGAAAGGAAGGTTGTCTGTTCCAGCGCAGAGAGATAAGTGTAGTTTCTTGTTTGATTGTTTGGTGTCATCTCTCCCATCCAGGTTCTGTGCGAGTAGGCTGCTCCTATTTCCCCTCTTCACCATCTCAGGGAATTTAGGGTGTTTCAGTCCAGGCACGAGGACACATCATACCTACCACAAAGGTCTGCATGTGGGCTGAGCAGTGCAGGGAGAGAGGTCAGGGATAAGTTAGGAGGTGACCCTTCCCCTGCCTCTCGCCTAGAGCCTGGTTGGTGGTTTAACTGTTAGTCTGAGTGCACGTCCTCCGTAACAACAGATCTGTAAGTGACACAGGGTATAACCAGGGTGATTTTCATTACTTTATGCTGCCTTCAGATAGGGCGGCATGAACCTGGTGGCAGATTTCCTTTACAGAGTCTGCCATTGAAGGTTATTCAGTATTAAAGGAATTATAATGACCCCCTAACTCCCAGGCCCCTCATATAGGTAATACTTACCCTGCTCCCCTGCATCCGCGTTGCTCCTGATGCCTGCACGGCCGCCGCTGCATCTCCCTGTGGCACAGAGCAAAACATTCGGCAATGGGGGGGAGCAGCCAATAGCAGGCCACGACAGGGATGAGCCTCCCTAGCATTGCGGGTGATGCTAGGGAGGCTTGCCAGATCTTTTGATCCGCACAATGGGAAGATGCAGTGGCGGGTATCAGGAGTGACGTGGGTCGTCATTGCTCCATGATGTCATCATGGAGGAGTGGAAGAGGATTTCAATGGCAACCTGTGAAGCTCTAGTGAACTCCATGCCCAAGAGAGTTAAGGCAGTGATGGAAAATAATGGTGGCCAGACAAAATATTGACACTTTGGGCACAATTTGGCCCTTTTTACTTAGGGGCGTATTCACTTTTGTTGAGAGTGGTCTAGACCCACACACCAAATTTACATTGTTATACAAGCTGTACACTGACTACTTTAAATTGTATCAAAGTCATATCTTCAGTGTTGTTTAATGAAAATATATAATAAAATATTTACAAATGTGAGGGGTGTACTCAGTTTTGTGAGATACTGTATGTATTGTAATATATAATCTTTGTTCTTCAGGTGGCCTCTCTGATATCATGTGCATTGGTCCTGTTCGTCATTTATTTTGTAGCACCACTCTTATACTGGCTACCTATGGTAAGGGACCCTTATGGTAAGGGAAATAATTGAAAGTACATTTAAATTGAAATCTACTATAGCCTATTACATTTCTATTGCAGTGTGTCCTGGCAGCTATAATTGTTGTGGGGCTGAAAGGTATGCTCATACAGTTCAGAGATTTGAAGAAATACTGGAATGTTGATAAATTTGACTGGGTAAGTAATTGTAAGGTTAGTAGGAAGATAAGGCTACCCCTAGGTTCTCTATGAGGACTTGGCTGCTAGGGACCCAGGTTATGTCTGTGGAGTAAGGTAGCAGAAAACTGGTGTGAGCTCATCAAAAGCAGACCTACCAGAATGACTGTGTGCGGTAGACAAACATGGTCAGAACCAGGAGAGACAGATACAGTCCAAACAGCAGACAAAGGTTTAATCCAGAAACTATCCATGGTCATTACACAGAGGATAAATCAGCAGGTCTAGAGCCAAGATAAAAAAGCACAGAGGTGCAAACTGAGCCAGGGTACATACACAATCACCAGCAGCTGCCAATACTCAGTAGCAGAGTAAAATACCTCACCTAGCTCTTGGAGTAGATACTGAGCCAGGAACCTGGTTAGCTGGACTTTTAGCCTCACTGATTGGTGAACCAGCCTCACTGATAGCAACCATCCCACCATAGTCTTGCACAGGATTTTGGCTGGGTAATCTCCTGACAGTACCGAAAGCAAAGATCTACTCTGCCAAGCTTTCAGATAGTACACAAATATGCATTAAAGAAAACCCCCAACATTTTATTTTTTATTCTCTGACCTGTTAGAAAGGTACCTGATGTAAACTGTAGTGAATATAATCTTACCAGTGTCTGTATTTGTGAGTTATCCCCCCCTTCTAAACCTAAGCTATGTCATGTGACCAGCAAACAGACTTTCCCAATGATACAGCATCTTATGTGTGACAGGAAGTCTGGTTCTGTATATGTTCTGTAAGAAGGTACCTGGAATCATCGTGGATGGAAGATATGTGTCACCAAGGTTTCTGGCCTTGGTGAAGTAAGAGCTGGTATTTTATGTGTCAGCAGCAGCTATTGCTAATTGACACCTTGAGAGTTAGCATGGCTGTCATAGCTGATCTGGGACGGCTCTTACTGGGAGTAGTCAAAGTGCTGGGTGGGTGACTAATCCCCATGTTCCAGGCCAGGTTTTGCCAGGCATAAAAACCAGTCAGCACTGCCAGGTGTGTGGATTTACCTCCCTCTGACAGTGGAGCTTAAGTGTGTGTGTGCTGGGATCTGAGGCTTGTGCCATGCAGGAGGGCTGAGACCTGTGTTTAGGGGAAACAGCCCCCCTAAAAGCCTGCTATGGACTGGAGGTAGAACTCCCAACGTGGTGATTTTTGCTATGTGGACTTTCCATGGTGTGTGAACTAACACCAAGACTGCAAAGTGACGTTTTGTTTTTGCCTTATGTGTGAATAAACACGGAAGTTTGATTTAAGAACTAGTAATTTGCCTCTGTACTGCATCCACATGTCTACCAGAGCGAATCCCCACAATTCCTATGGGAGTCTCAATGTCCATCTCATAGGAATGAATGGAGAAGTAATTGACTTTCTGTCCTGTGTCAGCAATCAGAGTGTCGGTCACATGTCACAGCTGAGGATCAGAAGGGAGGTTATAACTCACAAATACAGTCACTGTTAGGAAGATTACCTTCACTACAGTTTACATCATGTATCATTGTAACAGGTTAGAGAATAAACCTTTTCGTGGGAGTGCTGAGGTAGGAGTCAGGAGCTCACCAGAAGCACCAGGGGCAAACAGAATCACAAAGTCCAAAGCAAGCTAGGCTCAGAGCTGTAGGACCACACGCATCATCAATCCAGGGGCAGAGAAAGTCTTGCTTTGAATAAGCTGTGAAACAAAAGGTCTCAGGAATCCAGGAAAAAGCAATTAACAGGTAAGACAGAAGTCCAAGGGTCAGCAACAATGAGACAACCAGGAAACAGAACCAGGCAAAGTCTGCACATCAGGAAGAGGTTTTGAACCTGCCGCCCATACGTCATATTAAGGTGCCTTATGCCTTGGCAGCCTAGCATGTCATTGCATTAGAGCTTGATCGGAGTCTCATGGAGGTAGAAGATGTAGAATATGTAGAATAATTGGCCCGAATAGCAGAGTAACAATTACTAAAATGGAGTAAATTTTTTTTAAGGAAAATCACAGCAACTGTCCATGGCGCTTTGTCTGGTATACCAGCTGATCCTGATGCAAGTGAATGGGACTGAATCCATGGACAACAGTGGGACTGTTTCTAGAAAAAAGCAGATATAATTGCTTAAAATGTCCTATTATTCACCATAGACATTACAATGAACACAATATAAGAGGAATAGGCAGAAGAATAAATATGTATAGGGATGAAGCCTGAGAAATAAGAACAACCAAGTGTCTGCCAAATTCCCTTTGTAGCCATCTGATCATACACCAACTAAACCAAACCTAAAATCTGCTGTGGCACTTTCATTTATCACAATGTAACTTGAATTGCCTTGCAAAATAGACAGAGCAGTTTGCAAGGGTCTTTAACAAGGACAGAATATGTGCCAGTCAATGATTTACAGCCTGTTGATCGATGGTTGCTTAAAGGGGTTGTGTTACTTCACAAATAGCATTTAGGCTACATGCATACGACCGTATGTGTATTGCGGTCCGAAAATTGCCATACGTTTTTTTTTTGCGGATCCATTGTAACGATGCCTAAAACGGACAAGAATAGGACATGTTCTGTAAAAAGAAGCTGTGGTGATGTCTGCTACATGAGGAGAGGTAAGTGAAGGGAGAGGCAGAGCAATGCTCAGTGTTATGGTTATTTAACTGGGATTGTATGTTAGGGCTGAAGGGAGGGGTGTTATTTACATGGAACTGCGTGTTGGAGGTGGCTGGGGAGGGGGTGATGTTATTTACATGGGAATGTATGTTGAAGGCTGCTGTGGGAGGTAGTGATGTTATTTTCATGGGACTGTATGTTGATGGCAGTTGTGGGAGGGAGTGATGTTATTTACATGGGACTGAATGCTACAGGGGTCTGAGGGAGGGAGGGAGTGATGGTATTTACATGGGACTGAATGTTGAGAGGGTTATGTGTACATGGGATTGCATGTTGGAGGTGGCTGGGGAGGGGGTGATACAGTCCTGATCAAAAGTTTAAGACCACTTTAAAAATGGCAAAAAATCATATTTAGCATGGCTGGATCTTAACAAGGTTCCAAGTAGAGCTTCAACATGCAACAATAAGAAATGGGAGTGAGACAAAACATTTTTTGAGCATTCAATTTAATGAAAACAATGAATAAACTGAAACAGGCTGTTTTTCAGCTGATCAAAAGATTAGGACCACACCTCCAAAAAAAAACTAAACCCCCCAAAACAGAAATTCAACTTCCAAACATGAACTCAGTAATGAGTAGCTCCGTCGTTATTGTTTATCACTTCCAAAATTAGTTTCGGCATGCTTGATGCAAGCGTTTCCATGAAGTGAGTGGGAACATTTCTCCAAGTGGTGAAGACGGCCGCACGAAGGCCATCTACTGTCTGGAATGGTTGTCCATTTTTGTAAACTTCCCTTGCCATCCATCCCCAAAGGTTCTCAATTGGATTTAGATCAGGGGAACATGCAGGATGGGCCAAAAGAGTGAGGTTATTCTCCTGGAAGAAGTCCCTTGTCCTGCGGGCATTGTGTACTGTAGTGTTGTCCTATTGAAAAACCCAGTCGTTACCACACAGACGAGGGCCCTCAGTCATGAGGAATGCTCTCTGCAACATCTGGACATCGCCAGCGGCTGTTTGACGCCCCTGCACTTCCTGAAGCTCCATTGTTCCACTGAAGGAAAAAGCACCCCAGACCATTATGGCGCCCCCTCCACTGTGGCGCGTAGAAAACATCTCAGGTGGGATCTGCTTGTCATGCCAGTAACACAGTGTGTATTACTCATACAGCTTCCGGCCTGTGAGATCCAGGGGGCTGGATCTCACAGGCTCTTCACCGGAAGGCAGTGCAGATGCCTCAGGAAGGCATTGCACTGCCTTCCATGCCATCGGGTCCCCCACACAGCCCCATGGGGACCCGATGGCACCAACGCCGCCGCCGCACCAGGTAAAAGCCGCAAACTGCAGGTCTGAATTGACCTGCGGTTTGTTGTGATCGCCGACATGGGGGGGTCATGGGACCCCCCGCACATTTAGCAGAGGTGCCTGCTCAATGATTTGAACAGGCACCTTGTTCCGACACCGGGCGGCGGTGATCGGAAAAACACATGACTTAACGGTACGTCATGGGTCCTTAAGGACTCGGGAACCATGCCATACCGATACGTCATGGGTCCCTAAGGGGTTAAAGGCATGTGGTCCTAAATCCTAAAAAAAATCAGCTGAAAAACAGCCTGTTTCAGTTTATTCGTTGTTTTCATTAAATTGAATGCTCAAAAAATGTTTTGTCTCACTCCCATTTCTTCTTGTTGCATGTTGAAGCTCTACTTGGAACCTTGTTAAAATCCAGCCATGCTAAATATGATTTTTTGCCATTTTTCAAGTGGTCTTAAACTTTTGATCAGGACTGTATTATTTACATGGGACTGTATGTTGAAGGCGGCTGAGGAGGAGGTGAAGTTATTTACATTGGACTGTATTTTGGAGGGGGCTAGGGGAGGGAGTGATGTTATTTACATGGGACTGTATGTTGGAGAGGGCTGGGAGAGGGAGTGATGTTAGTTACATGGGACTGTATGTTGATGGCAGTTTTGGGAGGGAGTGATGTTATTTACATGGGACTGAATGCTACTGGGGTCTGAGAGAGGGAGTGAGGTTATTTACATGGGACTGTATGTTGAAGGCAGCTGGGGAGGGAGTGATGTTATTTACATGGAACTGAATGTTGAGAGGGTGATGTTTACATGGGATTGCATGTTGGAGGCGGCTGGGGAGGGGGTGATATTATTTACATGGGACTGTATGTTGAAGGCGGCTGGGGAGAAGGTGAAGTTATTTACATGGGACTGTATTTTGGAGGGGGCTGTAGATAGAGAGGGATGTTATTTACATGGGACTGTATATTGGAGGGGGCTGGAGAGATGGTGTGATGTTATTTACATGGGACTCTATGATGGAGGGAGGGAAATAGTGTTATTTATATGGGACTATATATTGGAGGGGCTGAAGGGAGGGTAGTGATGTTATTTACATAGGACTGTATTTTGTAGGGGGCAGGAAAGATGGTGTGATGTTATTTACATGGGACTGTAAGGTGGAGGGAGGAAGATAACTACAGGGGGCACTGCAGGGGGCATTATAAATACTGTGGGCACTTCAGGGTGAGCATTATAACAGAAGGGGGCATTATTAACACTGGGGGCACTTCAGGGCGAGCATTATAACAGTAGGGGGCAGTATAAATACCGGGGGACTGTAGGGGTATTCTAAATCCAGGGGACATTATAGGCGTTCTTATTACTACTGGGGGCTCTATAGGAGGGACTTATAGATCCACCTTATTTCTACTAAGAGCACTATGGAGGGCCTTATTACTACTGAGGGGTCTGTAGAGAGCTTTATTACCACTGGGGGAACAATAGGGGGCCTTATAACTACTGGGGGCTCTGTGAGGGTATTATTATTACTGGAGGGCTCTTCTACTAATGGGGCACTCTTGGGGAGCATCACAGTTGGGGGCACTGTAGTGGGCAGTATTACTAATGGAGGCATTCTTGGGGAGCATTATCACTGTTGGGGGCACTGTAGGGGGCAGTATTACTAATGAGGGCATTCTAGAAGGGAATTACTATTGGTGGGACTATGAGGAGCTATTACTATTACTATGGAAGGGGGACTATCTGTATGGCACTATTATTTCTTCAGGATAGTAATTGGGGGTATTGGGGAGCACAGCGAGCAGCAGGATAACACTGTTGGGACTCCAAGTAAAAAAGAGAAGGGTCCAGCTTCCAAATAACTGAGTCTTTTTAATTATACAGTGCAGTAAAACCATAAACATCCAAGTCACTTGGATATTTATGGTTTTACTGCACAGTTGACTTGAATGTTTATGGTTTTACTGCACTGTATAATTAAAAAGACTCCACGTTATTTGGAAGCTGGACCCTTCTCTTTTTTATTGGATATATACCCTCACGCCCAGGTTCCCGGCGTGGTCCGTGCATCCTCGCTTCGCCTCAGGTGAGCGCACTACTTCTGCTTCTTTCCGTTACTGTTGGGACTCCAGGTTGAGGGAAGATGATAGAAATGTGAGGAAGTTAAGATGTCTCTGCAGAGACGAGGCGGCTGAGAGAAGATGTCCGGACCAAATGGGGAATATGAGAAGATCAGAGAAGATCTACATCAGAGACTCCACCTGGAGGTCCTGTATGTGACAGGTATGTGCTGCTGTATAGCAAGAACTGTAAAATGCAGTGAGGGGGGGACGACGACGACGACTTAGAGAACTGGGCTATATTCATTGGAGCTTGGGCCCCGGATCTTTTGAGACCCTAGCAACGCCCCTGAGTAAGTCTCTTTTATTAACTTTCTCTACATGATAAATTCCACTTGCTGAAGTGACACAATCCCTTTAAGCTCCATTTAAACAGAGCAGCCATCGTAAGACTGCTTTCACACAGTCAGTGTTTGCTCAGTGACTTTCATCGGAGAGGCTACATTCACACAGCATCGTGCCGCAATATATGATGACAGATAGGACACGTCCTATCTTTTGCGGTGCAGAGGCACGGACCATAGAAGGGCTTTCATGTGTTTCTGTGGGCTTCCAGGTCTGTACCTCCACGCTGCAAAAGGTACATATCCTATCTTTTGCCATATCTTGTGGATCACAGACTTATTGAAGTCAATTGGTCACCGCAATGCGAAGTTCACATGGCTGGTGCTCGTGTTTTGCGGTCTGCGTGATTGTAGCCAAATTGTGAGTCAAAACCAAGAGTTAAACCTACACTTGTGGTCGTGGCTCATCAGGAAACCGTGAATCCTACGGGTGACTACGTGACCTGCCTAACTAATAGGACTAAGCGGCTTGAGTTGTGCCATAACCGCTGCGTCGTAGGGGTACCTGAATAAGAGGGCATCCCTAGAGGAATGAAACTGAATGAGGGAGGGTAGGGAGGGTATGCCGAATCCACACAGGACGAGGTGGTGTGGGCGCGCCTAGCTATATGAAGGCGTGGGGGAGGGGAGGGGCGCCCCTCCCACAAATACAGGCCAATAAATCGGCCTTAATACTTGTGGTCGTGGCTCATCAGGAAACCGTGAATCCTACGGGTGACTACGTGACCTGCCTAACTAATAGGACTAAGCGGCTTGAGTTGTGCCATAACCACTGCGTCGTAGGGGTACCTGAATAAGAGGGCAAAGCACCAGAAATGCGAAATTAGGAATTTATTACATACAATTCTTACATCACCAAGTGCTGAAATGCAAGCAACATTTCCTGCTTAGGTTGGGGAATGTATATATTAAAGCAGGAGGATCGCCAGCGGCCTAATTTGCGAATAATATGAGCCGGGACCTTGTTACTGGACGCAGCGGATGCAGCGCCAATCCGGAATGAGTGACCAGACACGGTGGCAGGATTCAACCCTAGATTCGAAACTAAAACACGGACATGCTCAATGAATTGTGAGGTGGTTAACACCCACGTGGGAAACGGCAATAGCGACCCTTAAGGATCATAACTTGCTAGGGTGGTTAGCAAGTGTTGCAGGACCATGACGGGATACCAGGCATGTGCCGTCAGGAAAAAGGTCATCTCTGTAGGGGGACCAGTCTGGGACGTCTTGCTGACCGGTAAGGACAAAACTAGACCATCAGGACTACTGATCAGCTGATTGATTCTAATGAACCTGATATTGGAGTTCTCTACTGTGGCAGTGTTATCGGAAATTAAGACAACAGTGAATTGGGACCACAGGTGACCCCAGGCAAGAACTGGACTGTCTTGGTTAGCTGCATCAGGGAGGATGGCTAGTAACCGAGATATGAATGACCTGCCCAGAGGAATGATTCACATGGCAAAGTTCAGGATGCCCAAGAGTGACTGCAGATCCGCCTTGGTTGTGGCTCTGCCTAGTTTGAACCTGTGAATGACGTCTCTAATCCTGACTAATTTCTCTTCTGGCAACCTAGCTACCATGTTGTCGGAGTCCAACACAATCCCTAAAAAGGTGATGACAGTGGAAGGGCCTTGAGTTTTCTTAGGTGACACGAGAACCCCAAGCTTGGAAAAGACTGCCAACAAGGTGTCAAGGGCCAGCGGAGGTCTGTCAGGGCATTCGATCAATAAGAAGCCATCAAGATAATGAATGATGTGATCGCAGTGGAATTCTGTTTCTAAGATCCAGTGAAGGCTCTGCGTGAACTGGTCAAAAGGCAGGGGCTACTCTTGGAACCAAAAGTGAGCTTGGTGGCGAAATAGTAAAGGTCCCGCCACTTGATGCCATGCCATTGCCATAGCGAAGGCATGATAGGGAGGAGTTTAAAAGTATCGGATATGTCAGCTTTAGACAAGTAGGTGCGGGGCCCACACTGCATTATGGTGGCTATAGCATGGTCAATGGTTGAGTATTTCATGCTCACTTCTTTGGAAGGGATTAGGGAATTGAAGCTGGGAATATGGGAACCGTGAGGGGCAGAGATGTCGTAAATTAATCTTTCTTTATTGCTGAATTTGCCCGTCACTACCCCTACCGGACTGACCCTCCAGCGATCGAACGGTAAGGTCGCGAAAGGCCCTATAAGAAAACCTTTTCCGAGCTTGGTTTGAATCAATGTGTCTATGGCATTGGGTGCTTTATTGGCTGACTGTAGGTTGCTGCATTTGTATGTCACCTCAGGAAGTGCGATCAAACCTATATGGAAGCCCTTCTTGAACCCCGAGATTAGAAAATTAACGAACTCAGGGTCGTGATGACCCTGCAGACAGTGTTGTAAATAATCAATGTCCACTACGCTCAGGTAGGTTTTATCTGGTTTTAAAGTACACACCACCTTGGGGTGAGCCCGGAAACAATTGGTGCACACGTGGAGAAGGCGACATTGACCATAGTAACAGGCTGAGAAATTGTAATTATTACATATTTGGGATCTACCTAGAAATTTGACAGGACGACCCAATTTGTCAACTGTGCCAAAGCCCTTATTGGCCTCTGACGGGCCGGCAGCAGAGGTACTGGGTCTTATGTCCATACATCCAGCTGCCAGGTGACACCAGTCGGCGGTGTGAAAAATAGATTGACACCGAGCACAAGATGGGGCTTTGAGGCCGAAAAAATGTCTACAGAAGAGCTCGGTGTTAATATTGACCCAGTTAGTGGAGAACTGGAACTGACTAAGGGCTTCTGCGGCTTTTGCAGAAAAAAGAGCAATGGTAATCATAAAATGCAGTACCGCTGTACTTGTGCCCCAAGTCAATCACTCTGTAAAGATACAGATCTAGCTCTTCTCTTCTATCTGGGCGTACTGAGCAAATTACATCTTGATACAAACTAAATGCCAGAACAAACTCAGGAATAGTGAGTTTACTATTCTCACGACTCCTGAGAACCACAGAAACGTCACCACAGGCGATGATCTTGTTGTCAGAAATATCCCTGGTGGCAATCAATAAAGATGCGAGATTCATATCTCTGCCCTCTAGAATGTCTTTCTTGATGTTAGCTCGGATGAAATGAGCCAGCATGATGACGGGCACAGAGGGTATGGTACCTGAGGAACCTGCGGCTGAGGTGGAGGCAACTGGAAGATACTGAGAGGGATTACTGGCGGGAACCTCCCAGGCCTCTACAGTCTCTAACCGTGCATGGATGTTATTAATCGAAGACGACAAGTTGTTGACCATTGCATGCAATTGGGTAAGAGAAGTCTGTAGATTCGACATAGACCCCTCCTCTAGCTGTGGGCCTGTGGTACTGGCACCCAGTAAGCGGTACAGTTCAGCCTTCTTAGCCAAAGCCGAGAAGGGGGTACCCCTCTTCAATAACTCAGAAGTAAGCCTAGGAACAGTCCAACTCCGGAGTGACGGAATACTGCCCGCTTCAGAGATCCTGGTGACATTCTCATCCATCGAACCCTCCATGATATCAGACGCATGCGACATTGCTGACTGTGGACAAACATCAGTATTTTAGAATGGTACAGTGTTAAGGTGCGCCGTCACCTGAGTGAACAACCATGCGTGCCATCATGAGTGGGACGTGCATGCGCCGGCACGGAAGCAATTTGAAGAATAGTGACGTGAACCCACTCCCCTGACACAAGAACCACCTATATGACGCTGAACTCGTGACGAGGCGAACACCGTGAAGCCGAGACCGAGAAAAGCATGGGAGAAGAAACTGACAGCAACCATGCCAACGTTGGTCATGGCGTGGACTTACCGAGACTTCAGAAAGAACCTGCATAAATAAAATAACAAAGAACTTATAACGAACATGATAACAGCAAAATGCAACAAAGAAATAGTACCGACCCCTGCACCTGCACATGCAGAGATATATATATTCTCTTTTTTTTTTTCTCTTTCTACCTGATCCAACGGAAAACGAAGCCACGGAAAAGGTGAAGCTGCAACCTAAAAGAAGATGATTGGCAATTACCTTGCGAAAACACGCTGCGGAACCTTAAAGAGTCCCCTTGTATTTGATATATATGTATATATATATCTTTTTTTTTTTTTACAACCCAAACTTCCACTTTCTTTTTTTTTTTAACCACTATCACCTGCTGCCTGGAGGCTCCAGCAGACCAGATGAATCAAGAGCCTACCAGAAGCAAAACAGCCTAGCATGCACCCCTGCCTCACTACGAGCACGGCGGCCCGTGCTATACATTACAATGTGCCGAGAGCGGAGTACCGCTGACTCCTGCAGTCTGCCGCGTGGGGAGCCGATGCTGCCAGGCAGAAATGTTCCGGTGCGGTGGTGCTCCTTCTTACCTAAAGGAGCCGACACACCGCCAGCTGGACTGAGAGGACGAAAGACCGCAGTAAGTCACTTACCCAACCCGGAAGCCGAGAGGCAAGAAGAAACACGTGAAGCAGAGCAGGTGAGCCTCCTCAAGCAGGACACACGTAGCACTCATCAGGATGTCGAATCCACACAGGACAAGGTGGCGTGGGCGCGCCTAACTATATGAAGGCGTGGGGGAGGGGCGCCCCTCACACAAATACAGGCCAATAAATAGGCCTTAATACATAGATAAGGTATAACGGAAAGATTTGCACCTGTTCTGTGTTTTGGACCTGCACTTGGTTTTGGCTCACAATTACTGATGAAAATCACTGATCAAGCACTGTGTGAAAGTGACCTATCTGGGGTAAAATTATTATTAAAACGATCATTCATCCCCTTTCAGTTTGGATTTGTCAGCAGCACATCCCTTGTTTAACTTTACCTTTGATTGCCTTGCTGGACCTTCTTTATTTGTAGGTGATCTGGATTTGCACTTATCTGGTTACAATCTGTTTTGCCGCGAATATTGGTCTCTTATTTGGAGTTGTATTTAGCATAGCAGTTGGAGTGCTTAGATTAACCAGGTAAGAACCGTAAGTATGTATTTTATTGTCTCTGTCTATTAAAGGGGTTATTCCATGACTAATGTACAAAATTAAAATCAGACATCATGTAGTACATGACAGCCTCTTTCTGAGGCTACTTTCACATTAGCGGCAGCCTTCGTCATTTCATACTTTTATTCCGGCCGCCTCTCGCCATGTTTGCCATGCTGCAGCTGGACCTCCGGCCCACCCCCATTATAGTGAACGGGGCAGCAGCGGATTTCCGGCGGCACGCATACAGTAGCATCCAGCGGGTGAACAGCCTGCCGGATCCGTGCTGAACAGCCTGCCTGAGAAGGCTGCCGCTAATGTGAAAGTAGCCTAACAAAGCTAGAACCAGCCCTGGACCCCACATGGATCTAGTGATCTTCACATTCATTGCTCTGCTAGAATTATATCAAGCTGACAGCTCAAGGGGAGTGTCCTTTCTGATGTAGCTAAGGGTGTGAGTCTATGCTCTCCCTATCACAACTCAGGAGGCAGTTAAGAAACTGTGCATGTGCGGCCTTCTCAGTGAGCAAGACAAAGAAATAAGAAAAACAAACAACGTGGGTGGTATGTAAATATATATAGTAGCATATAAATATATATAGTATGTGTGTATATTGTAGGGATTTCCCAAATGGTAGCCTTCAGATAAATACACAGTAGCCTTTTAGTGGTGGAAATCAAAGTAATAAATGTCTTTTATTGTTGGCACACCACAATTCAACAGGCAATAGTGATCAGCTTACTTCAGCTGACACTTAAAGAAAAACAAATCAGTCTTGAATCTGAACTATCACATAGAAAGTTTTAGGGCACAGTACTCCCCACGGAGTGGATGGGAACCTTGCTTTGTCCTTTGCCTCTTGGCAGAGACCCTCTGATTTTCACTCGGCTCCAAAAACACACAGCTACACAGAGCTCCACAATCAGCCAGGTAATCCTCACCCCTGACCCTGCTGGCTGACTTTTTGTAAGCTGTCAAAACCCGGCCTGGACCATGGGGAACAGCCACCCACCCTGCACTTTGGCTGCTCCCAGTAAGAGCCGGCCCGGATGAGCTTTTCACAGCTATGCTTACTATCAAAGTGTCCATCAGCAACTGCTGCGGACATATGCACTACTGGCTCCTACTTCACAGAGGCCAGGAACCTCGATGACACATATCTTCCATCTATGATGGTCCCTTGTGCCTTTCTACATATCCCCCCCACTCTGCCCAAAGCTGGGGGTCTGGGCAACTCCAGCAAACATGCAGTGTACTCTGGATAGGGCATCCGATTTTCCTTGTAGCCTGCCCGGCCTATGCTCTACCGAAAATCTAAAGTCCTGTAAGGCTTGAAACCAACGGGTGACACGGGCATTCTTACCCTTTTTCTCTCTTAACCATTGCAGAGAGGCATGATCCGAGACCAGTGTAAATCTCTGTCCCAGGAGATAGTATCGGAGACAATCAAGGGCCCACTTAATGGCTAAGCATTCCCTTTCAATTATAGAGTAATGCCGCTCTGACGGGGACAGTTTTCTGCTGAGGTAACACACGGGATGTTCCTCCTCATTTATGACTTGAGACATTACTGCCCCTATGCCTACTTCTGATGCATCTGTCTGAACAATAAATTCCCGGGAGAACAGAGGGCGGACTTACGTTTTTGGAAGGCCTCTTCAGCCTCCGGGGACCACTTGATCACAGCAGACTTTCCCCCTTTTGTAAGGTCGGTCAGGGGTACTGCTATTTCTGCAAACTTAGGAACAAATCTCCTGTAGTATCCCACAATACCGAGAAAGGCTTTGACCCGTTTCTTGGTAAGTGGGCGGGGCCATTTTTGGATAGCTTCCACTTTAGTTACTTGGGGTTTTATTATACCTCTTCCCAGTGGCGTACACACAATCCATGGGGCCCCTGTGCGAAACTGATCTATGGGGCCCCCTCCCCGTCGCCCCCCCAACCTGCCTCCAAGCCCCCCCCCCACTACCTCCCCTACTAGTGTTGTAACTATAGTGTAATGGGCCACAGTGCAAACATTTTTACAAAGAACCGGCAGATTTTCTTACTAAGGGCTCTTTCCGTGCAGGTAATCCGCTGCGTGACTGAGAGCCAAGCCCCATTCTGGACAGCAGAGACACGGAGCAGTAACATGATTTACTGTGATCTTTTTACTACAAAATCACGGTGACAACTTTATGTCTCTGTGATTTTGTAGTAAAAAGATCACAGAGAGGCACAGAGCATTACCAATCATGTTAATGCTCCGTGTCTCTGCTGTCCGGAACGGGGCTTGGCTGTCTTTGACGCAGTGGATTACCCGCACGGGATCCGCTCCTGTTAAAGAGCCCTAAGCCCAATGCATGGCTACACTTACCCAGTCCTAATAAAATCTGGTCCTACCTCATCCAGGGTGTCGCTGGTATCGGCGTGATGTCCGCTGGATCCAGAACAAGGTCCCTGTGGTGAGAAAAAAAGAATAATCACATAAGGAAGGGATGGTGACTGCCCCTGTGAAATCACCAGCAGGGGGCACTGTGCTGGCCTGGAAGACTGAGCCATGCCAATGTATAGCAGGGTAATCTAGGACATTTCCCCTAAGTGCACAGTACTAATGCCCACCTTGTGGCCCCTCACAGTAGTTATGCCCACCTTTGTTCCTGTCACAGTAATTATGCCCAGATATGCGCCCCCTCATAGTAGTTATGCCAAATATGTGTCCCCTTACAGTAGTTATGCCCAGATATGTGCCCCCTCATAGTAGTTATGCCAAATATGTGTCCCCTTACAGTAGTTATGCCTAGATATGTGCCCCCTCAAAGTGGTTATGCCAGATTATGTGTCCCCTCACAGTAGTAATGCCAGATTATGTGCCCCCTCACAGTAGTAATGCCAGACTATGTGCCCCTCACCTAGTAACGCCAGATTATGTGCCCCTCACAGTAGTTATGGCAGATTATGTGCCCCTTCACAGTATTTATGCCCGGTTATGTGCCCCCTCAAAGTAAATATGCCCAGATATGTGCCCCCTCAGAGTGGTTATGCCAGATTATGTGCCCCCTCACAGTAGTAATGCCAGATTATGTGCCCCTTCACAGTATTTATGCCCGGTTATGTGCCCCCTCAAAGTAAATATGCCCAGATATGTGTCCCCTCAAAGTGGTTATGCCAGATTATGTGCCCCTCACATTAGATATGCCCACATATGTGCCCCTCACATTGGTTATGCCAGATTACATGCCCCGTCACAGTAGTTATGCCTTCATATGTGCCCCCTCATAGTTATGCCTTTATATGTGCCCCCCTCACAGTAGTTATGCCCACATTAGGTGCTTCCTCAAATTAGTTATGGCAGATTAGGTGCCCCCCTCAAATTAGTTATGGCAGATTAGGTGCCCCTCAGTAGAGATGCCAACTTTTGTGCCCCCTCACTCTTGTTGTGCCCACCAAACCCCCCTGCCCCCAGTCTGCAGCGTTAGAAAAAAAAAAATACACATACTTACCTTCTTCCCTGATGAGAGGAGGCAGATTGCCGGGCTTTCAGGTCTCCTCCCACAGCAAGCAGCGCGATCTGGGGCCAGCAGGGGGAGCTCCTGCGCTCTGAAGATCAGTGAAGCAGGGAGCAGAGAGGTTTCCCTGCTTCACTATGGAAATGGAACTGCCTGGCCGGGTGTGAGTGAGTGTGCTCCCTCCTTCCCCCCCCTCTTCCTTGACCCTCCGCCCCCCCACCCCCATATTATACATGTAATGGAGGCATGGAGCGCTCTGATGGGGCCCGAAATTGCCACTGTACTTCATGCCGGGCCCCATCAGAGCGCTCCATTACATGTGAGTACAGCGGGGGCCCTGCCAGCGGCCTGGTGGGGGGGGTCCACAGGCGGCCGGGCCCCCTGGAGTGCCGGGCCCGGTCGCAACTGCGACCCCTGCGATCCTGGTATGTACGCCACTGCCTCTTCCTACGATATATCCCAAGTATCGAGCCTCTTCCAGCCCCATGGCACACTTACTTGGATTTATAGTGAATCCGGCCTTTCGTAGCGCATCTAGGATGCTCTGAACTTTACTGAGGTGACTCTCCCAATCTTGACTGAAGATCACTATATCATCCAAGTAAGCGGCCGTATATTCCCGATGTGGGCGTAAGATTTGGTCCATAGCTCTCTGGAAGGTGGCGGGGGCCCCTTGCAACCCAAACGGCATCCTAACGTACTGGAAGGACCCTTCCGGTGTAGAAAACACCGTTTTTTCCCTAGCTTCTCTCGACAACGGAATTTGCCAGTATCCCTTTGTAAGATCCAGGGTCGTTATGTATCGAGCTGGCCCTAGTCTCTCAATGAGCTCATCCACCCGGGGCATGGGATAAGCATCTACTTTGGACACCTCGTTTAATTTTCGGTAGTCATTACAAAATCGCCATTCTCCATTGGGCTTCGGGACTAGCACTATGGGACTAGACCACCCACTTTTGGATTCCTCAATTACTCCCAGTTTTAACATTCTCTGGACCTCTTTGGAAACTATCTCCCTTTGGGCCTCAGGTATCCTGTACGGTTTTAAATTTACTCGTGCCTGAGGTTCCGTTAGAATTTCATGTTCTACGACCTTGGTTAAGCCAGGGGTTTCTGTAAACAAGTCCCTATTCTGCTGTAACAGGAGCTGGCATTGGTATTTTTGGGAAGGAGACAGGGTTTCGGCGATTTTTACATTGTCGATGGTGGCGTCTGGTTGGGTCAACAGGCATGGGCTCTCAGGAGGGTCCCTATCCTTCCATGGTTTTAACAAGTTGATGTGGTAGATTTGATAGGGCTTTCTCCTACCTGGCTGATGTACCCGGTAGTTAACTTCGCCAAACCTCTCAGTTATCTCATAGGGCCCTTGCCACTTGGCCAGGAACTTGCTCTCCACTGTGGGGACTAAGACTAAAACACGGTCCCCAGGACTGAACTGTCTAAGACGGGCCGTCCTGTTGTATATGTTTGCTTGCGCCTCCTGTGCCTGGAGCATATGCTCTTTCACAATAGGTGTCATTTGAGCTATTCGCTCCTGCAATGTAGTCACATGTTCAATGACACTTTTGTAAGGCGTGACCTCACTCTCCCAGGTCACCTTAGCGATATCCAACAGGCCTCGTGGATGCCTTCCATACAACAACTCAAAAGGCGAGAAACCTGTTGACACTTGGGGTACCTCTCTGATTGAGAACAGTAGATAAGGCAACAGGTAATCCCAATCTCTGCCATCTTTCTCAACCACTTTTTTCAACATGGCCTTCAAAGTTTTATTGAAGCGTTCCACCAGGCCATCTGTCTGTGGGTGGTACACTGAGGTACGCAACTGGTTAATTTTTAATACTTTACAGAGATCCTGCATGACCCTGGACATGAACGGGGTTCCCTGGTCAGTCAGGATCTCCTTGGGCAGCCCTGTTCTGGAGAAAATCTGAAACAGTTCTCTGGCTATAACTTTAGAGGTAGCTTTCCTCAAGGGCACCGCCTCAGGGTATCGGGTAGCATAATCCATTACCACTAATATATATTGGTGCCCCCTTGCGGATTTTACCAAAGGCCCGACTAGATCCATCGCAATTCTCTCGAATGGTATCTTGATAATTGGTAATGGTATTAGAGGGCTGCGGAAGTTTGCGACTGGAGAGGTTACTTGGCACGTAGGGCAGGATTGGCAGTAATCCTTAATTTCTCTGTAGCACCCGGGCCAATAAAACCTCTGCAAAACCATTTCAAGAGTTTTATCAGCCCCTAAGTGTCCCCCTAATACATGGCTATGTGCCATGTCCATTACCATGCGTCGGTATGCTTTAGGAACCACGAGCTGTTCAACTAATTCTTCCCGGATTTTAGTCACCCGGTACAACAAGTTTTCATTCATTGCAAAGTGAGGGTACCTTTCGTCTGCCCCTGGCTCTTGAGGTGCCCCATTGACTACCCCCACATTGTTTAACCACTTCAGCCCCCAGTGCTTAAACACCCTGAAAGACCAGGCCACTTTTTACACTTCTGACCTACACTACTTTCACCGTTTATTGCTCGGTCATGCAACTTACCACCCAAATGAATTTTACCTCCTTTTCTTCTCACTAATAGAGCTTTCATTTGGTGGTATTTCATTGCTGCTGACATTTTTACTTTTTTTGTTATTAATCGAAATTTAACGATTTTTTTTGCAAAAAAATGACATTTTTCACTTTCAGTTGTAAAATTTTGCAAAAAAAACGACATCCATATAGAAATTTTGCTCTAAATTTATAGTTCTACATGTCTTTGATAAAAAAAAAAATGTTTGGGTAAAAAAAAAATGGTTTGGGTAAAAGTTATAGCGTTTACAAACTATGGTACAAAAATGTGAATTTCCGCTTTTTGAAGCAGCTCTGACTTTCTGAGCACCTGTCATGTTTCCTGAGGTTCTACAATGCCCAGACAGTACAAACACCCCACAAATGACCCCATTTCTGAAAGTACACACCCTAAGGTATTCGCTGATGGGCATAGTGAGTTCATAGAACTTTTTATTTTTTGTCACAAGTTAGCGGAAAATTATGATTTTTTTTTTTTTCTTACAAAGTCTCATATTCCACTAACTTGTGACAAAAAATAAAAAGTTCTATGAACTCACTATGCCCATCAGCGAATACCTTGGGGTCTCTTCTTTCCAAAATGGGGTCACTTGTGGGGTAGTTATACTGCCCTGGCATTCTAGGGGCCCAAATGTGTGGTAAGGAGTTTGAAATCAAATTCTGTAAAAAATGACCTGTGAAATCCGAAAGGTGCTCTTTGGAATATGGGCCCCTTTGCCCACCTAGGCTGCAAAAAAGTGTCACACATCTGGTATCTCCGTACTCAGGAGAAGGTGGGGAATGTGTTTTGGGGTGTCATTTTATATATACCCATGCTGGGTGAGAGAAATATCTTGGCAAAAGACAACTTTTCCCATTTTTTTATACAAAGTTGTCATTTGACCAAGATATTTATCTCACCCAGCATGGGTTATATGTAAAAAGACACCCCAAAACACATTCCTCAACTTCTCCTGAGTACGGGGATACCAGATGTGTGACACTTTTTTGCAGCCTAGGTGGGCAAAGGGGCCCATATTCCAAAGAGCACCTTTCGGATTTCACTCCTCATTTTTTCCTGAATTTGATTTCAAACTCCTTACCACACATTTGGGCCCCTAGAATACCAGGGCAGTATAACTACCCCACAAGTGACCCCATTTTGGAAAGAAGACACCCAAGGTATTCCGTGAGGGGCATGGCGAGTTCCTAGAATTTTTTATTTTTTGTCACAAGTTAGTGGAAAATGATGATTTTTTTTTTAATTTTTTTTTCATACAAAGTCTCATATTCCACAAACTTGTGACAAAAAATAAAAACTTCCATGAACTCACTATGCCCATTAGCGAATACCTTGGGGTCTCTTCTTTCCAAAATGGGGTCACTTGTGGGGTAGTTATACTGCCCTGGCATTCTAGGGGCCCAAATGTGTGGTAAGTAGGTAAATGACCTGTGAAATCCGAAAGGTGCTCTTTGGAATGTGGGCCCCTTTGCCCACCTAGGCTGCAAAAAAGTGTCACACATCTGGTATCTCTGTATTCAGGAGAAGTTGAGGAATGTGTTTTGGGGTGTCTTTTTACATATACCCATGCTGGGTGAGATAAATATCTTGGTCAAATGCCAACTTTGTATAAAAAAATGGGAAAAGTTGTCTTTTGCCAAGATATTTCTCTCACCCAGCATGGGTATATGTAAAATGACACCCCAAAACACATTCCCCAACTTCTCCCGATTACGGAGATACCAGATGTGTGACACTTTTTTGCAGCCTAGGTGGGCAAAGGGGCCCATATTCAAAAGAGCACCTTTCGGATTTCACAGGTCATTTTTTACAGAATTTGATTTCAAACTCCTTACCACACATTTGGGCCCCTAGAATGCCAGGGCAGTATAACTACCCCACAAGTGACCCCATTTTGGAAAGAAGAGACCCCAAGGTATTCGCTGATGGGCATAGTGAGTTCATGGAACTTTTTATTTTTTGTCACAAGTTAGTGGAATATGAGACTTTGTATGAAAAAAAAAACAAAAAAAAAAAAAACAGCATTTTCCACTAACTTGTGACAAAAAATAAAAAATTCTAGGAACTCGCCATGCCCCTCACGGAATACCTTGGGGTGTCTTCTTTCCAAAATGGGGTCACTTGTGGGGTAGTTATACTGCCCTGGCATTTTCCAGGGGCCCTAATGTGTGGTAAGTAGGTAAATGACCTGTGAAATCCTAAAGGTGCTCTTTGGAATATGGGCCCCTTTGCCCACCTAGGCTGCAAAAAAGTGTCACACATGTGGTATCGCCGTATTCAGGAGAAGTTGGGGAATGTGTTTTGGGGTGTCATTTTACATATACCCATGCTGGGTGAGAGAAATATCTTGGCAAAAGACAACTTTTCCCATTTTTTTATACAAAGTTGGCATTTGACCAAGATATTTTTCTCACCCAGCATGGGTATATGTAAAATGACACCCCAAAACACATTCCCCAACTTCTCCTGAGTACGGCGATACCAGATGTGTGACACTTTTTTGCAGCCTAGATGCGCAAAGGTGCCCAAATTCCTTTTAGGAGGGCATTTTTAGACATTTGGATACCAGACTTCTTCTCACGCTTTGGGGCCCCTAGAATGCCAGAGCAGTATAAATACCCCACATGTGACCCCATTTTGGAAAGAAGACACCCCAAGGTATTCAATGAGGGGCATGGCGAGTTCATAGAAATTTTTTTTTTTTTGGCACAAGTTAGTGGAAATTGATATTTTTAATTTTTTTCTCACAAAGTCTCCCGTTCCGCTATCTTGGGACAAAAATTTCAATCTTTCATGGACTCAATATGCCCCTCACGGAATACCTGGGGGTGTCTTCTTCCGAAATGGGGTCACATGTGGGGTATTTATACTGCCCTGGCATTCTAGGGGCCCTAAAGCGTGAGAAGAAGTCTGGAATATAAATGTCTAAAAAATTTTACGCATTTGGATTCCGTGAGGGGTATGGTGAGTTCATGTGAGATTTTATTTTTTGACACAAGTTAGTGGAATATGAGACTTTGTAAGAAAAAAAAAAAAAATTCTGCTAACTTGGGCCAAAAAAATATCTGAATGGAGCCTTACAGAGGGGTGATCAATGACAGGGGGGTGATCAATGACAGGGGGGGTTGATCAATGACAGGGGGGTTGATCAATGACAGGGGGGTTGATCAGGGAGTCTATATGGGGTGATCACCACAGTCATTGATCACGCCCCTGTAAGGCTTCATTCAGACGTCCGGATGCGTTTTGCGGATCCGATCCATCTATCAGTGCATCCGTAAAAATCATGCGGACATCTGAATGGAGCTTTACAGGGGGGTAATCAATGACAGGGGGGGTGATCAGGGAGTCTATATGGGGTGATCACCACAGTCATTGATCACTCCCCTGTAAGGCTTCATTCAGACGTCCGGATGCGTTTTGCGGATCCGATCCATCTATCAGTGCATCCGTAAAAATCATGCGGACATCTGAATGGAGCTTTACAGGGGGGTAATCAATGACAGGGGGGTAATCAATGACAGGGGGGTGATCAGGGAGTCTATATGGGGTGATAACCACAGTCATTGATCATGCCCCTGTAAGGCTTCATTCAGACGTCCGGATGCGTTTTGCGGATCGGATCCATCTATCAGTGCATCCGTAAAAATCATGCGGACATCTGAATGGAGCTTTACAGGGGGGTGATCAATGACAGGGGGGTGATCAGGGAGTCTATATGGGGTGATCACCACAGTCATTGATCATGCCCCTGTAAGGCTTCATTCAGACGTCCGGATGCGTTTTGCGGATCGGATCCATCTATCAGTGCATCCGTAAAAATCATGCGGACATCTGAATGGAGCTTTACAGGGGGGTGATCAGGGAGTCTATATGGGGTGATCACCACAGTCATTGATCATGCCCCTGTAAGGCTTCATTCAGACGTCCGGATGCGTTTTGCGGATCGGATCCATCTATCAGTGCATCCGTAAAAATCATGCGGACATCTGAATGGAGCTTTACAGGGGGGTGATCAGGGAGTCTATATGGGGTGATCACCACAGTCATTGATCACGCCCCTGTAAGGCTTCATTCAGACGTCCGGATGCGTTTTGCGGATCCGATCTATCCATCAGTGGATCCGTAAAAATCATGCGGACGTCTGAATGGAGCTTTACAGGGGGTTGATCAATGACAGGGGTGTAATCAATGACAGGGGGGGTGATCAGGGAGTCTATATGGGGTGATGACCACAGTCATTGATCACGCCCCTGTAAGGCTTCATTCAGACGTCCGGATGCGTTTTGCGGATCCGATCCATCTATCAGTGGATCCGTAAAAATCATGCGGACATCTGAATGGAGCTTTACAGGGGGGTAATCAATGACAGGGGGGTGATCAGGGAGTCTATATGGGGTGATCAGGGGTGATCAGGGGCTAATAAGGGGTTAATAAGTGACGGGGGGGGGGTGTAGTGTAGTGTAGTGGTGCTTGGTGGGACTTTACTGAGCTACCTGTGTCCTCTGGTGGTCGATCCAAACAAATGGGACCACCAGAGGACCAGGTAGCAGGTATATTAGACGCTGTTATCAAAACAGCGTCTAATATACCTGTTAGGGGTTAAAAAAAACACATCTCCAGCCTGCCAGCGAACGATCGCCGCTGGCAGGCTGGAGATCAACTCTCTTACCTTCCGTTCCTGTGAGCGCGCGCGCCTGTGTGCGCGCGTTCACAGGAAATCTCGCCCATCGCGAGATGACGCATATATGCGTGACTCTGCGCAGGGCTGCCACCTCCGGAACGCGATCCTGCGTTAGGCGGTCCGGAGGTGGTTAAGGCCCCTTTTAGAGTCTCATCTCGGAACTGAGCAGTCCCAAAGTTTCCCCGAGACACCGCTAAGTCGGGGACAGTCTCCTCAAGGGCAGACTCTTCCTCATTCTCACCTACCATGGCCGAGAACGGAAAGTCAGGGACCATCTCAGGGTAAAGGGGCACGGGGCTGTCTGCAGCACCAGGGCGTTGCTGCGGTACTGCCTTGGCCCACAGGTCCCAGAACACAGGACAGTCTCGGCCAATGATCATCTCATGCATCAACCCCTGCACTACCCCTACCTGGTGGTATACCGTACACTCTTCTGTTTTTAAGGTCACCTAGGCTATTGGGTAGACCTTGGTATCACCATGAATGCAGGTGACTCCCAAGGTCTTTCCAGGAACCAACTTATGAGGAATACGGGCCGTTAGGAGCGTGACCAGGCTCCCCGAGTCCAGAAGTCCCTTTGTGGGGTTGCCATTCACATTAATTGTACAAAAAGGGAGTCTTCCCTCAACATTAGGAACCGCACTACAGGCAAACAATGAAGTTCGTCTCCCCACAGAACAGTCCATTTGTTCTGGGCTGATGGGACATTGGGCTGCCATATGTCCCAGGCCACGGCACCTCCAGCAGATGACCTCTCTTAAGGATGGCCGTGGCGTTGGTTCTGATAGACTCTTGGCCTCATAACATCCACCCCGGGGGGTTCTAGTCCCTTTTTCTGCACTTTAGTGTCAACCCGTGCTTTCCAGTAGGGGGAGTTCAAGGATCCTGAGGCAGCTATGGTTGGCTCTACGGCATAGTACCTCTCTACCAAGCCTATTAAGTCATCTGCAGTCTGCGGATTTCCTTGTGCAACCCAGCACTGTACCGGCTTAGAGAGAGAATGCAGGAATCGGTTCATTACAACCCGCTCCACCATTTTGGCTGGGGAACAGACATCCGGCTGTTGCCATTTTTGGATGAGGTGCAGTAGATCAAACATTTGGGACCTGGGAGGCTTGCCTCTCTGAAACCCCCACTGGTGCACCCTCTGAGCTCGGACGGTGATGGTTACCCCTAGACGTGCCAAGATTTCTGCCTTTAGTCTGGAGTATTCCCGTGCATCCTGCAACGATAAGTCATAATACGCCTTCTGGGTTTGCCTGAGAGGAAGGGGGCCAGCACCTCGGCTCATTGCTCAGCTGGTAGTCTCTCACACTCAGCGACCCGCTCAAAGACGATGAGGAAGGCTTCTACGTCATCCTTTGCGGTCATTTTTTGTAAGGCAGATTGCACGTTTTTTCTTCAGCCCACATTCTGTTCAGCCACTTACCCCGCTGGTTGTGCTGCCACCCTCTCCCTTAGGGTTGCAATTTGCTCCGCCAGTAGGCGGTTTGTCTCCTGCTGATGTGCATTAGCCTGCCGTTGTTGCTCCAATGGCTGTTGCTGCTGTAGATTGCTCTGCACCATCTGCTTGATAAGATCCTCTATTTTCATTGACTCTTGTTGAAGCTCCGCTGCTGCTTTAACCCAGGACATCAATTGAAAAACTTCCTTTCAGCAAAAAAAATCCATTCAGTAATTTAGGCTACTGGCCTTTTAAGAGTCCAACCAGAGGAAAAAAAAAACTGCTTCTGACATTTAACTGCTTCAAGCAATCCTGGGTGTGCCCGCATCCGACACCAATTGTAGGGATTTCCCAAACGGCAGCCTTCAGATAAATACACAGTAGCCTTTTAGTGGTGGAAATCAAAGTAATAAATGTCTTTTATTGTTGGCACACCACAATTCAACAGGCGGTAGTGATCAGCTTACTTCAGCTGACACTTAAAGAAAAACAATTTAGTCTTGAATCTGAACAATCACATAGAAAGTTTTAGGGCACAGTACCGTACTCCCCACGGAGTGGATGGGAACCTTGCTTTGTCCTTTGTCTCTCGGCAGAGACCCTCTGGTTTTCACTTGGCTCCAAAAACACACAGCTACACAGAGCTCCACTATCAGCCAGGTAATCCTCACCCCTGACCCTGCTGGCTGACTTTTTGTAAGCCGTCAAAACCCGGCCTGGACCATGGGGAACAGCCACCCACCCTGCACTTTGGCTGCTCCCAGTAAGAGCCGGCCCGGATTAGCTTTTCACAGCTATGCTAACTATCAAAGTGTCCATCAGCAACTGCTGCGGACATATGCACTACTGGCTCCTACTTCACAGAGGCCAGGAACCTCGATGACACATATCTTCCATCTATGATGGTCCATTGTGCCTTTCTAATATATATATATATATATATATATAAATTCTCTTAAATTTTTCCCACCACATTCTCTGTCAGAGATGAGTGAATATCTTGAAATTAGTTTTGGGTCTAATTCACACAAATCAGTCATCAGATTTGATTTGGGTATGATTTAATTTGACTCGAACTGAAATTGCTCCAATTGCCCTGTAAGTTGCGTATGACATTATGAGATCTCCTAAACGGGTTGTCTCACTTCACTAAATGGCATTTATTATGTAGACAAAGTTCATACAAAGCACTTACTAATGTATTGTGATTGTCCAAATTGCCTCCTTTGCTGGCTGGATTCATTTTTTATATCACATTATACACTGCTCGTTTCCAAGGGTTATGACCAGTCTGTAATCCAGCAGCGGTGGTCTTGCATGCACACTACAGGAAAAAGCACCGCCTCTCTGGTGTCCAGGCGCACATGTGCAGCAGCTTCCTTCCTGGCCACCACTGCAGCGATGGCCATAACCCCTGGATATGAGCAATGTATAATGTGATGGAGAAAATATAAAGCCAGCAAATGAGGCAATATGGACAGTCACAATAAGAGATTAGCAAACTTTTCAACAATTCGATTCGGACACTTTGCCGAATTTCTCCAATAAATTTTGGTTTGTTACGAATTAAATTAGTCACAAAATCTATTTGTGATACCTAATCTGAGAGTAGGCTTGGCTCCTGAATTTGGCTCACAAGAACTGATGGAAATAACTGACCAAATAACTGAAGTGTGAACTCAGCCTTACAGGTCAATGTTAGCATCAGGTCAAATCTATCGGCATGGACTGAACCATGCAGTGGCCCAAGATTCAAGTAGTGGCCCTGTGACAGAATAGGGAGGATTTCAGCAGTAAGGTTGTGTTGATGTCGCTGTTTATTTTTCCCTGCTTTTGATCCGTCAGAAGAACAGCCAAAAAAAAGCGGATCCTGTATTTTGAACATCCTACTCAATATGGTTAGTATTTGGTTTGCATTTGATCAGTATTTATAAATCAAAAACAGGATTGGGTCCAAAAGAGAGAGAAAATGTGATGGAAATATGTGCGGCCTCATGCTTAAGTTTCATGTGTTTTGTCCATTTGCATCTGAAATTGGTTTTATTCAGATGGAAAAGAAGTCCTGCATGCCGGACTTTAATGGCCTTTATTGTGCGGTCAGTATTTTGTCAATTTTTGGTATGAGTAGTTCATCAACACTTGCAAGGCAAACAGGAGTGGGTCCAAAACAAAAATAAGATGTGATGGAAATATTTGCATGTCTTCTGTGTTTTGGACCCACTCCTGCTTTTGGCTTGCAAATCATGATCAAATCCTGATGCAAAATACTGACTGTGTTTTCTGTTCTTTTGACGGATCAGAACAACAGAAAAATAAATGGTGAACAGTAAATGGTCAGGGACACTAGTGGCCCCGAAACAGACTGGTGAGGGTTGCAACAGTGTGAAGAGTCACAATAGTGGCCCCATAACAGAGTGGTGAGGATGGAAACAGCTTGAAGAGTCACAATAGTGGCCCCAGAATAGAGTGTGTGTGTGTGTGTGTGTGTGCAACAGCAGTGGCAGTAACAGCACAAGATGGTGACATATCACAGTAGAAGGAGTTGGCAGTAGAGGCAACAGGCATGTGGCATGAGGAGGGTGGCAGCATCAGAACAGTGTCAGCAGCACGCGGGCAGAAGTAACAGGCCATTTGTCACAATGTTCTGGTGTGGCAGCACACTATATTCAGATCATTACAGCCAGAATTATATAGTCTGTTGCATTAGGCACCGGTGTCTGTAAATCCTGGTTGATCCAGGCCTGATTCATCTTTATAACGGTTAGTCTCTCAACATTTTGTGTTGAAAGGTGAGTTCTCTTTGGGGTAACTATGCCATCTGCCACACTAAACACTATCACTCCCGGCCAGTAGTGTGGCATCAGAGAAAGCTTGCCAAGGGCAAACTTGGCCAGTTGTGGCCACAATTCAAGTTTGGCTGCCCAGTAGTCCATGGGGTCTGGGTGCAGTCCAAGTATGCCACCACCTGTTGGTTCAGGTTCTGCTGCTGCTGGATGGTTTCTTCAATAGGCGGCTGAAGAAAACTGCTCTTCAGAGATTCAAGGCTTAAGTTGCTTCTGATGGAGCTGGTGCTGCTCCTAGGGGACAGTAGTCATGGCAGTGGAGTGTGCGCTCAGAGAGTGTCCCCAGTTTAACCTTCGTGAGGATGGGCGATGGCGCACATAGGCAGCGATCAACTGACTAAAAGGATGTCTCGATAGTAGTTGAGTTTTTATCCCTCTCAGAAGGTGTAAAAAAGGCCCCCATTTTGAAGCAGTAGTGAGGGTCTAACATTATGGAGAGCCAGTAGTCATCCTTCTGCCAAATGGTGATAATGCATCTGGCCATTTGTGCAAGGGACTCCCTGCCTCCATCTCCACTGCATACTGCCATGGTCTGTTGGGGTCATCTGCATCATCTTTGTCATTGCCCCCTAGCTCCTCATGCTCCTCCTGCATCTCTCCTTTCACTTGGGCAGATAAACCACCTAGTTCTGTATAGAAGTCCTGGACGTTTATGTCCTCCTCCTCATCCTCATCCTCCTCCTCCTCCTCAGCCAGTTTAGCCTTCACAGGGCTCAAGGGACCATGAGATGTAGACGCCACGTCTTCTGTCCCCTCGCCAGTCAGATTTATCAGCATTCCCTCCAAGGCATGGAGTGGAATGACATTATTCATCCCGTAGTCCTGGCGACTGACAAATAAAGTGGCCTCCTCAAAGGGCCTGAGCAAACGGCAGGTGTCATGCATGAGCTGCCACTGTCTAATGTCGAAGGTACAACGGGGTGTAGTCCTGTACATCTGCATTATCAAGAAATTGGTCACAGGTTTTCTCTGCTCGTACAGTCGGTCTAACATGTGGAGCATAGAGTTCCAATGTGTGGAAACATCTCACATGAGGCGATGTAGGGGAACACCATTCTGCCTTTGCAGGTCAAGGAGGGTGTGTTTTGCACAGTATGAGTGGCTGAAGTGCACGCACAGTTTCATTGACATTTGCAAGATGTCTTGCAGTTGGGTGGAAGACCTCAGGGATCGGGATCAGATTGAAGAAGTGCGCCATGCAAGACACATGAGTCAGCCCTCCCTGATGGAGTACAGACAGAATGTTTTTCCTGTTATTGGTGACCATGGTTCCTATCTCCAGTTGGCGAGGAGACAGCCAGGATTCAATTTCTTGGTTGATGACTCAGAGCAGTTCCTCACTGGTGTGAGTCCATTTGCCCAGGCTGACCAGGTGCAGAACCGTGTGACAACGCCATGCTTTGCATAGGTGGTATGCTGGAGGACCACTCAGAACTGTGCCTACAGTGGAGACCGAAGACAAGATGGAGGATGAGGAGGCAGAGGAGGACATTGGTGCAGAAATCCCACGATTACAATGCAGAGGCGTCATTGCCATCACCTGGCCAAGTTACTGGTGTGCCTGGGCCAGAACCACACATCACTGCTGGCATGAACTGTACCAGACACTGACCCGCTAAAGGCCTGCTCCACCTTCTGCTTAACATACGTTTGCAGGGCTGGTACAGCTTTTTTAGAGACGTAATATTGGCTTAGGACTCTCCACCTTGGGTGGGAAAAAGCCAGAAGTTCTCTGAAAGGTGCAGAGTCAATGACTTGGAACGGGAAGGACTGTTGTACCAGCAACTTGGCCAGATGTACGTTCAGCTTCTGCACTGTTGGATGAGTGTAAGTCTACGTATAACAGAACCAATTAAGTATAAATGGCGCAGCAGGTGAACTAGATAAACATGCCTATAAATTAAACCGCCTGTTGAAGCTACATCTGATGCACAGTAAGTCTATGTATAATAGAACATATCAAGGATAAATAGCGCCGCAGGTGAACTAAATAAACGTGCCTATATATTGGATCGCCTGTTGACGCTGAGTCTGATGCACAGTAAGTCTACGTATAACAGAACAGATTAAGTATAAATGGCGCAGCAGGTGAACTAGATAAACATGCCTATATGTTAGACTGTCTGTTGACTCTGAGTCTGATGCACAGTAAGTCTTTGTATAACAGAACAGATTAAGTATGAATGGTGCAGAAGGTAAACCAGATAAACGCACGTATATATTATAAGACTGCCTGTTGACGCTGAGTCTGATGCACAGTAAGTCTATGTATAACAGAACAGATTAAGTATGAATGGAGCAGCAGGTGAACTAGATAAATGTGCCTATATATTAAACTGTCTGTTGACAATGAGTCTGATGCACAGAAAGTTGAACAAGATGCACAGGACGATTACACTAAACCTGGCGCAGTTGAACTAGATAAACGTGCCTTTATATTAGACCACCTGTTGATGCTGATTCTGATGCGCAAGACGATTACACTAAACCTGCCCTGTCCATGCCCTGTCCCAGCACTCTCTCTATCCAATATTCTACAATAAAAAGATTAGTGAAACACTGTCCCTAGCACTTGCCTTGGCAGATTAACCCTTTCTATGCTGTGGTCAGCACTGACCGCACCATTGGAAGTATTTACGGCATATGAGGGAGCCCATCGTGTCCCCGCGCTGCTGTGGCGGGGACCTGATGGGTGAGAAGGCAGCCCGATGCCTTGCAGAGGCTGCCCAATGCCTTGCAAGGCATCAGGACCTGTCTTTTATGGGGGCCGAGGAGATCCAGCCCCAGGTTGGGTCTCCTAGGCAACCTGTTAGTGTATTAGGCTGGGTTCACACGGGCGTTGCGGGTGCGTTGCGAAAAAAGATGTGGGTGCGTTGCGGGAACATGTGCAATTTTTCCCCGCGAGTGCAAAGCGTTTTAATGCGTTTGCATGCACGTGAGAAAAATCGGCATGTGTGGTACCCAGACCCGAACCCGGACTTCTTCACAGAAGTTCGGGTTTGGGTTCAGTACTCTGTAAATTTTATTATTTTCCCTTATAACATGGTTATAAGGGAAAATAATAGCATTCTTTAATACAGAATGCTTAGTAAAAGGTCAATTGAGGGTCAAAAAATAAATAAAAATTAACTCACCTCCTCCAATTGATCGCGTAGCTGCCGGTCTCCTGTTCTTTCTTCAGGACCTGTCAAAGGACCTGTGGTGACGTCACTGAGATCATCACATGGTCCGTCACCATGGTGATGGATCTCATGTGATGAGCACAGTGATGTCACCACAGGTCCTTTGACAGGTCCTGAAGAAAGAACAGGAGACCGGCAGCTACGTGATCAATTGGAGGAGGTGAGTTAATTTTTATTTATTTTTTTGACCCTCAATTGACCTTTTACTAAGCATTCTGTATTAAAGAATGCTATTATTTTCCCTTATAACCATGTTATAAGGGAAAATAATACAGTGAATAGACTTTCATCCTAGCAACCATGCATGAAAATCGCACCGCATCTGCACTTGCTTGCGGATGCTTGCGATTTTCACGCAGCCCCATTCACTTCTATGGGGACTGTTTTGCTAGAAAAACGCACAATATAAAGCATGCTGCGATTTTCACGCAACGCACAAGTGATGCGTGAAAATCACCGCTCATAGCGCCATAGAAATGAATGGGTCCGGATTCAGTGCGGGTGCAATGCGTTCACCTCACGCATTGCAACCGCGCGGAAATCTCACCTGTGTGAAAGGGGCCTTACTCAGGCAATACATTAACAGGCAATGCATTACAATACAGATGTATTGTAATGCATTGCAGATGGGATCTGACACCCCCAAAGTTGAAGTTCAATAGTGGGACAGTAATAAAGTTTTTTTTAAGTAAAAAAGAAAAAAAACTTCCCTTTCCCCTGATTTTATAATAAAAAATAGAAAAAACAAACATATTAGTTATAGCCGAATCCACAACCACCGGCTCTATAAATATATCACATGATCCAACCCGTCCGATAAATACCGTAAAAAAAAAAAAAACTTGCATCACAAAAAGTGCAACATCAAGCGATCAAAAAGGCGTATGCCCCCAAAATGGTACCAATAAAACCGTCACCTCATCCCGCAAAAAATAAGCCCCTACATGAGACAATCGCCCCAAAAATTTAAAACTATAGCTCTCAGACTATGGAGACACTAAAACATGATTTTTTTTTGTTTAAAAAATGCTGTTATTGTGTTAAAGTGAATAAATAAAAAAAAGTTGACATATTAGGTATCGCTGCGTCCATAACAACCAGCTCTATAAAAATATCACATGACATAACCCCTCAGGTGAACTTCGTAAAAAAATAAAAACTGTGCCAAAAAAGCTATTTTTTGTCACCTAACATTACAAAAAGTGCAACACCAAGCGATCAAAAAGGTGTATGCCACCCCAAATAGTACCAATCAAACTGTCACCTCATCCCGTAAAAAACCCTTCTTAAGACAATCGGCTAACAAATAAAAAAACTATGGCTCTCAGACTATAAAAACACTAAAACGTAACTTCTTGGGTTTAAAAAATGCTATTACTATGTAAAAATTAAAAAAATAAGAAAAAGTATACATATTAGGTATTTCCACGTCCATAACGACCTGCTCTATAAAAATATCACATGACCTAATCCCTCAGGTGAACGCTGTAAAAATAAATAAATAAAAACTGTGCCAAAACACCAATGAATGATCAAAAAATCATATGTACCCAAAAATTGTACCAATAAAAATGTCAACTCTTCCTGCAAAAAACGAGCCCCTGCACAAGATTATCAGCAGAAAAATAAAAAAAGTTCAGAAAATGGAGACACAAAAACATAATTTTTTTTCAAAAATGTTTATTATCTGAAACTGGAACAAACAAAGAAGTAGATATATTTGATATAATCGCATCCATAACAACTTGCTCTATAAAAATAGCACATGTTCTAACATGCCAGATGAACATTGTAAAAAACAAAAAATGAAAACTGTGCCAGGACAGCCATTTTTTGGTTAAAAAATTGCCTAGTAATTTGATTTTTATTAGATTATATTATCACATGGGTTTTAACATAATTTGCTATTCGAAATTAGTGACTTTTAAAAATACCTTTATTTAGTTATAGTGCGGGTATAGGTATGCATATACCAACAGAGTGTACTACAATTTCAAAAGGATTATATATAAATTTCTTTTGACAGGGGAGTAGTGACCCCTAGCTAAAACGTATGTTAGTGACACAAAAACTATCAGTAAACTACGGCGGTTCGAGGATCAAAACAAAAATTAGTACATGGTCTGAGGAGAAAAGGGCAGGGCAGACAAGATGCTAACCCTAAAGGCCCTAAAACCTGCTCAGCCCAGGGTAACCCCCTGATGGTGGAGGTTCCCTGTCCCCGAACCTAAAACTGTCAAGTCCCTAGGTTGACCCTAACCGGGGAAAGGTAATAGATATACAGTAACGGTATCAAAAAGAATATACCGGAGGGAAAAAGGTGGTTCAGATAGCCAGGGTCGCCACCTGTCCTCTCCGAAATTCAAACAATACATATAATGAATACAAAAAGTGAGTGGAAGGGGGTCCAGATATTCGGGGGATCACCATTCCTCACCAGTAAACAGTACGCACATTTTAAAATATACACATCTTATAACTCAGACCTCAACGCGTTTCACCTGTATAGAATCAGGCTCATCAGGAGGTAGATAGAAATTTGGACAAACGTCCGGCAATGATATAGATGTGACCAATGATGCGAAACCATTTTTTGGTTACTTTGCTTCACAAAAACGTAATATGGAGTGATTAAAAATCATATGTACCCCAAATAATACCAAATCTGTCACCTTATCCCGTAGTTTCCAAATTGAGTTACTTTTTGGAAGTTTTTACTGCAAGGGTGCATCAGGGGGCTTCAAATAGGACATGGTGTCTAAAAACCAGTCCAGCAAAATCTGCCTTCCAAAAACCATACGGCGCTCCTTTCCTTCTGCGCCCTGCCGTGTGCCCTTACATCAGTTTACGACCACATTACAACATTTTCTTAATTATTGCATTGTACTCATTTTGAGCTAAAAATCTTTTTTTTTCAATTGGTCTTTATAAAAGAAAAATATGGAATCTTTTTTTCTGTACAGAGCTGAGATGCTGTAGTAGCAGCCTCTGGATTTTCTCTCTTTTCCGCATTATGAACACAGAATATTTCTTTTTTGGTGGCAGATGCCTTCTTCTCTGTCTTCTGACCTGTAAAATGGTGGCTGCCATTTTGAGTGATTTGTCTAATATGAACCACAAAATGTTTTGGATTTGCTACAATACAAATTTTTTGGGAACATTCATAATTAATTTGACTTGCCTAGAATTGTTTGGGGATGATTTATCATGATGTGATTTTTTAAAGAAAGTTTTGTAGGAGTCTGCCTTGTTTTAATTTGGGCCAAAGTTATGGAATGTTACTTTTGTTAAATTTGGTGCATCTTTAAGTCTAGCAGTTCTGTCTTGACATGTTATTCCACTTTCTATGCCACCTCTTCAGGTTAATTTCACACAAGCGTATTCAGCCTGGGAAATTCATTCTGTGTGAAAGCAGTATTTCATGGAGTGAGTTTCCCAGGATGAATATGCTTGTGTCAAACTGGCCCTTACTGGGGTAAGAGTGCAACAATTTTCCAACTTTATAAAAAGTCACAGTTCATTAATCTGGCTTAAAGGGATTGTCTCATCTGAGACATTGATGACATATTGCTAGGATATGCCACCAATGTCAGATAAGTCCGGGTCCCACCACTGGCACCTGCATTAATCTCTAGAATGGGACCCCCAAAGAGAAAAAGATCGAACCACGCAAGCACGGTCACCCTCCATTTACTTTTATGGGAGATCTGAAAATTGCCTAGTGCTGGCTTTGCTTTTTCTGACGGTCCCCTAGAGGTGCATGGAGAGGTGGCCGTGCACGTGCAGTGCGCTCTCCATTCACTTCTATGGGACTTCCGAAAATAGCTGAGCACGATCATTCAGTTATTTTCTGAATTGCCAAAGAAGTGAATGGAGCGAATGCTGCTGTGCATGCCAAGTGCCCTCTCATTCACTTTGGGGGCCCTATTGTAGACATTGCAACATGGCACCAATGTCTCAGATGACACAACCCCTTTAAATAGACTTAACAGGATAATGTACATCCACTTTCCCACCAACTTTTCAAAACTGGAGTTAGTTTTGTAAATATGCAAGCTGTCACAAATAAGTCTGAAAAGCTGCAAAACACACATTTTATGACTTTTTGAAGCCAAAAATCTGCGGGGAGGGATAAATTCCCCACAAGGTCTCTGACAACTGTACGTCTGTAAGCAGTAGTGCAATTTTAGGGTAAGGCCAAACAGTGTGGCTACAGCCCATGGCCACATGAAAAATCTGTTGCACCGTTTGGGCCTATCCTTAGGTGTGAGTCCTGTAATATCAAACTATCATATCTCAGTCTAGTAATAAGATCTTAAAAATGTTTTCCAAATATTTAGTGCACTATGAAGGGCCCATTTTCATTTATATCTGGTAGATCACAAGATAACTTGGCCTATGAATTAGTAAAACATCTCCTTAACCCAACAGAGCAAAGATACTGCGTGTAGTAAACATGCATGAAGAATATAGCACGGAGACTGAAGACAAGTATTCGGTAAGGATTTGATTAATCATGCTCAAAACTATAGTTAGGTGGCTTGCATGGGGCTAAAGATCAGTTGCAGATATTTAGGATGAAACTGCTAAGACCCCTCTGATCATGAAAATTAAGGGGTTTTAGAATATTGGCCAAACTTGACCACATTTCCCCATACACGGGGTCTGTGTCCTGCAACGCAACATATCTAGAGGTGCCAAATCGCTAGGATATGCCACCAATCTGAAATAGGTACAGGTCCTACCTCTGGGACCTGCACCTCTCTCTAGAATAAAGCCTCAAAGTGAACAAGAGCACACCACTCATGCATGTCCGCCCTTCATGCATTTTTATGGGAGTTCCAAAAATAGCTGGACTATTACCCGCAGTCCCATAGAAGTGAAAGGAGCTGTGGCTGCACTGGACTGGTGCCCTCTCCATCCGTTTCTATGGGACTTCCGAAAATAGCGGAGCACACTTGCTCAGCTGTTTTTAGAACCCCCATAGAATTGAATGGAGAGCACGTCATGCATGCACCGTGCGCTCTTGTTCACTTTGGGGGCCCCGTTCTAGAGATAGGTGCGGGTCCTACAGGTGGAACCCACACCTATCTGAAATTGATGGTATATTCTAGAGATATGCCACCAATATATGAGGTGACACAACCCCGTTAAGTGAATGGGCTAAGCTACAATATTGGATACGGCACATGGAACAGTGTGACACCTTAGGAATCACGATGATCCCTACATTCTTTCAGATAACGGGTAGGGAGGCCCAGTGGTTTGACCATACCTTACTAGCATTTGAATATTCAATTATGGGGAATTCTGAAATTTTGCCCCTGATCTGCCATGGCTTGACTACAGAACCTACTAGAAACACTCATTTTGGGTCACATACATTGCATAAGTTTTGCGCATTTTAGGTCGACTTCTTGGGACAAGCCTGTTGCATATGACATATCCTATAGATGTATAATCAAAATTCAGGCCAATACAATTTTTTATATTTACTGCGCCTAACAGTGGGATGTAAGGGTAATATTGTTTAGAATACAGTGTATGATTAGGTTATCATATTCAGCTATCATTTGAGATGCAAGTGAATAATTATTAATCACTTATGAGGAAACATTTCATATTATATACAATGATAGGCAAACATTTACCAATGTCTCTATAGAATGAGAGAAGTCCCCTAAAAACATGGAGAGAACAAACTCACTCTGAGAACGAACAAACTGGTGGGCAAATTAGGACCCCTGGCCCCACTAATACAGGGACTTCATTGTAAACAGGATGGACAGATGGAAATATGACAGAAACTGAAGGACCTGGTATAACAGGGTCGTCCATTCATTTCCCCAGCAGCAGTTTGTGCAGTTCGCCAACAGGACATATTTTTTCTGAGTTTTGACTCTTGGGACAAATATTTAAAATTTTTGGAGATGATCACAAGATTATGCTGTAAAACGCTGTCGGTTAGCCCCAACTGCACCAGGTACAGAGCTCTGATTCCCACCATAGAAGAACCATAAGGATGCACCGTCCTTTTTGGGAATGGGGAGGATAAAGTGGCATCTCATCCTAACTTTGCTTGCTAGCTGTAGTTAACTAGCTGGGTTTCTTGGTGCTCATGTAGTAAACGGAATAGGTATCCTAAAACATGGCGGCGCTAATCCTCTTGAAATGTGATTTAGGCCAGGGCTACTTGACGACATGTGTTACCCAATAGCAAGTTCCAGGATCAAAAACATTTGTGTGACTAGTCTGCAACTTGCTGTTGTGCGACTATTTTAGAGCTTTAATTTGGCTTCAAAAACACAGCCAAGTTGCAGAAAGTCACAGGCAAGTCTCATGCAATGTGGTAGATGATGGGAAAGTGGCATGATATTCGCGACCAAAAATCCAAAAATATATTCTTTGCGACTGTCGCGTTGTAATTGTGCCATGTTGTGTGCTGTATTGCAACCTCATTGACAATCATTAGATGCGATGCTGCAATGCGACAACACGATCTTTATGTTGTGCAACACTTGTCTCCATGAAGCCCCAGCCTCAGGGCCCTTTCAGACAGCCGTATGTGTTTTGCGGTCTGCAAATTGCCGGATCCACAAAAAACAGATACATGCCCATGTACGTTCCGCAAAATGTGAAACGTCCTGTGGAAGAAATTACTATTCTTGTCCGCAATTGTTGACAAGAATAGGACATGTTCTATCTTTTTTGCAGCACACGGGGTTCTGTCCGCATCTTTTCTGGCCCCTTTGAAATTAATATGCCTGCATCTGTTCTGCAAAATTGCAGAACGGATGCAGACCCATAAATACGGTTGTGTGAATGGGCCCTTAGTCTTTCTTCCAGAACTATCTGTGTATCCAGCGGAGGAACAGACTGCCAGAGTCCACTGTGCATTGCCAGATCCGCATTCACAATAATGGGATCAGGCGGTGATCCGGCCGCTTACAGCATACAGTATATGCTGGATACAGTGACCGGAACAGAGTGCCAGAGTTAGCAATGCAGATGTGAACCTGGCCTTCATTTTTCATTTCTTCTATCGTTCTTCCAGGAGGTAAAAGTTATCTCTGTTGGGGCACCACTCTTCTTTCTCAATGCCAAGAGATTCCACAAGGACGTCTTGGAGATGAACCGTAAATTTGTAACAAGAAGAGATTCCTGTATGGTGAGTGAATGTATTATTATCAAAAGTCAGTCATGGTTGCTCCTGTATCTTCTGGACCAGTGTTTCTGAACTCAAGTCTTCAAGCATCTTGATAGGTCATAATTTAAAGATACTATGGGAGATATTTATCAACGGGTATAAAGGAACTTTGGCTTAGCTGCCTAAAGCAACCGATCAGATTCCACCTTTCATTTTTCAGAACTCCTTTGCAAAATGAAAGCTGGAATTTGATTGGTTGGGCAACTAAGACAGTTTTCCTTTATACAGTTTTGATAAATCCCCTGTCTGTCTTGGAAAGCCAAATTAAAATACAGCAATCAGTAATTATTTTAAAGGATGATTTCCAATCAGTATTTTTATATCTTGCTGTGTGCCCGGAAAGGAGCATCTGCAGATAATTTGCTATGAAAAACTCAAAATTTAACATTATCAAGGATGCCCCATTGGGGTCTTGAAAATGATAATCTCTATCCATGGGCCATTCTTATCCACTGTATGTTTTAGCTTTGTTCTGTGTATAAGCACAAGCAACTAGGAAATTAATGTAAAGTGAATGTCTGTTTGCAGTACCCCATACCTGGGGGTATCTGCAATGTTTGGTTTGTAATGCAAAGTTACAGTCAGGTCCATAAATATTGGAACATCGACACAATTGTAACATTTTTGGCTCTATACACCATAACAATGGATTTGTAATGAAACAAACAAGATGTGCTTTAACTGCTCACTGCCAGCTTTAATTTGAGGGTATTTACATCCAAATCAGGTGAACGGTGTAGGAATTACAACAGTTTGCATATGTGCCTCCCACTTGTTAAGGGACCAAAAGTAATGGGACAGAATAATAATCATAAATCAAACTTTCACTTTTTAATACTTGGTTGCAAATCCTTTGCAGTCAATTACAGCCTGAAGTCTGGAACGCATAGACATCACCAGACGCTGGGTTTCATCCCTGGTGATGCTCTGCCAGGCCTCTACTGCAACTGTCTTCAGTTCCTGCTTGTTCTTGGGGCATTTTCCCTTCAGTTTTGCCTTCAGCAAGTGAAATACATGCTCAATCGGATTCAGGTCAGGTGATTGACTTGGCCATTGCATAACATTCCACTTCTTTCCCTTAAAAAACTCTTTGGTTGCTTTTGCAGTATGCTTTGGGTCATTGTCCATCTGGACTGTGAAGCGCCGTCCAATGAGTTCTGAAGCATTTAGCTGGATATGAGCAGATAATATATGATCTTGGTCTTATCTGTCCATAGGATGTTGTTCCAGAACTGTAAAGGCTTTTTTAGATGTCGTTTGGCAAACTCTAATCTGGCCTTCCTGTTTTTGAGGCTCACCAATGGTTTACATCTTGTGGTGAACCCTCTGTATTCACTCTGGTGAAGTCTTTTCTTGATTGCTGACTTTGACACACATACACCTACCTCCTGGAGAGTGTTCTTGATCTGGCCAACTGTTGTGAAGGGTGTTTTCTTCACCAGGGAAATAATCTTTGGTCATCCACCACAGTTGTTTTCCGTGGTCTTCCGGGTCTTTTTGGTGTTGCTGAGCTCTCCGGTGTGTTCCTTCTTTTTAAGAATGTTCCAAACAGTTGTTTTGGCCACGCCTAATGTTTTTGCTATCTCTCTGATGGGTTTGTTTGTTTTTTCAGCCTAATGATGGCTTGCTTCACTGATAGTGACAGCTCTTTGGATCTCATCTTGAGAGTTGACAGCAACAGATTCCAATGCAAATAGCACACTTGAAATGAACTCTGGACCTTTTCTTGCTCATTGTAATTGGATAATAAGGGAATAACACACACCTGGCTATGGAACAGCTGAGAAACAATTGTCCATTATTTTTGGTCCCTTAACAAGTGGGAGGCACATATGCAAACTGTTGTAATTCCTACACGTTCACCTGATTTTGATGTAAATACCCTCAAATTAAAGCTGACAGTCTGCAGTTAAAGCACATATTGATTGTTTCATTTCAAATCCATTGTGGTGGTGTATAGAGCCAAAATGTTAGAATTGTGTTGATGTCCAATATTTATGGACTTGACTGTATGTTATGTTTTGCCATACTGTGTAATGTTTGTACTGTACTCCAGCAGGTGGGGCATAAATGGCAATAGAGATGGGACTAACCTTGCCATTCCTCCCCTCTTGGTGGTAGTGGGCTTTTCATACTTCCTGCCAAGAGAGGGCAGAGCTAGTCTAGCAAGTGAGAAGTGAGGAAGCACGACCATCCCCCCCCACTATAGGGTCTCTGGGATCGGAGATCCAGCTCTATCTGTGAGGAATGGCTATAGATATATTTAAAGCTACAGCATTTACTGTCATTAGTGTGACCAGCGACCACAGTTGTACATACAAACCCTACTGCATATGAGGGACTATGGCTCAGACACCATCACACCCATCACCTAGATCCCATCCAGGCCAGACCAACTCATAAAAGACTGAATTTCACAGTGGACACCTACAGCCCCAATTGCCAGCTTTCAGCTGTTAGCCAGAAGTTCGGGAGAGAGACATAAGCAATATAGCATACCAGAGGTGTTATTATCAGCTACTTTGCTAGCCACCATACTTCATCATCTAGGGAAGGAAAAATTGCACTCTATACAACTACTGCTGGGTGTACTCCTATCTTACACTAAGTAAAGTGAGACTTTTATTTTTCTGGCCTAATTTCTTATATAATCTTTTCACGGCACCGATTCCCAGGGAGCAACGTCCTGAGGGAGTACACCATGACACATCATCTCATCAGGGCCACTACCACTCCCATCCTCTGCTCCGGCAACTCAGGGCTCGCTGCACCTTGAAGGGTAGAGTAAACTTCAAGTAACTAAAACCAGTAATGAGAAAAAAGATGAACAGTTACTGTAAATGGTATTGGTACATATATAGTAAAGCAAACAAGCATTGATACGATTTCCGTTTCAAGAAGAAATCTGATGTTGTTTGTTGTCTGACATTGGCAAATGGTGGGTTTCATATTGATGCAGCTTTTTCCACCATTGCCTATATATAGGAATACAATTATTGAGTTCACGTGTGGCTTTATGAAATTGCCAATAAGCGTTTTTATTTTATAAAATATCATGAAGACAAAGAGGAGAAAAAGGTTGCAGGACTTGAATGTCATAAAATGACTGTCACAGTGGATAGTGGGGGAAACCCTCCATCGCACAATACCGGCTGATATTGGGTAACAGCTAGGCTGGAATGAGAAATAAGGGATGGTAGGAGGATTCATACCCACGAACCTCGGGGTCCTACTAACCATCACGGAATCCCTGGGCAAGGCGCAGGGTAGAGACAACCTCTTCCTCCAAGAAACGGACGAACAGGAGTCTCCACCGGCTAGGCTGTAAGGAAAGGAGACCGTATGAAGCCTATGGACTAGGCAGTTAAGCGACAACCACAACACACTAACCTGCCACAGACACACCGTCAGGAACCCGTGCACAAGTGCTGATGTCCACACACCAAAAGGACACAGCACATACACACACACACATGGGAATCCAGAACACACATAGCAGCATACGGATAAATGGTTCCCCCTCCGGGAAACCACCCCACTTCCGGAGGATGCAGCATAAGTCAGGAAATGTCTAGGCAGACATGCTGGACACAACATCAACAGACTAGACATGTAACAACACACTAGACATAAATACACCCTGAATATAACCCACACCAAACAACAAAGGGTAGGATGGGAAGGAGACACCGGGATGACCTTGATGACAACTAGGATGGCCCTCACTGGACGGATGGTAAATCCAGGAACAGTAAACCACCAGCACACACCAAGACTGGAGTAAGACTGAACTTCAGGCTTCCAGCAGAAGCTAAATAAGCACCTAGCACACACATTAACCCCGTGTTCACCAGAAAGAAAAAGGAAACAACACAAAGGGAAATCGCACACACATGCCGAAACAAAACATTGCCGCAGGCAACTGCATGTGAGGCTACCGTGTCACGGCACACACAACATAGGCCGTGACACTGCCCCTGCATGCAATAACAACAACACGTTGCCGCAGGCAACAGTATCACTGCGCCAAACACAGGACGTGACAATGACCTTTTGTTTTTGTGAATTAAATATTAATTTCTACCTAGTCAGACCCATTTAAAATAGCCTTAAAATACTATGGTCCATAATAAGGTTTCAAAACCATAACCAGCTGTTGTTTTACTGAACCAAACTAAAGTCCCACCACTGTAGGCTTCAGTAGAACCATTTTGGACCCTAATTGATTATTTTGAGCTCTTTTCTGTGCCCTGTTTACTTTCCTCCTTGCTCTATCAGTGATCAGTGTAGTGCCCCAGAGCGGGCACTGCCATTCCTACACCCTGCTACTGTCTCTAATGGCTAACAAATAATGTCATCTGTATATTTGCTTCCAGGTCCTTTGATATTGTGCCTTAATAGCATTGCTATGTAACTTATATATTGTGTTTCCTGCACTGTCCCTGGTTCACCAGCAGGTGGCAGTGTGTCTTGCAGAGTATCTTTAGATAGAATGGAACTACCATTACATTCTCACCGTTTTGGGCAGAAGTGGACTAGTCCTGCTTCCTACCAAGAGGTTGCAGGAAGGTATAGTCAGGCTAGTCTAGTCTAAAGTTGATAGTGGAGGTGAGGAGTTGAGTCTTAAAGACCAAAGAGAACAGACATGGCGCATTTAGTCTCCCAAGGGAAGCAGCTTGCAAAGCACTCCAACTCCTTGCAGTTTACAGACAGAGTTTACGAGGGGTCAACAGCCAAAGGCACGCCACTCAAAGGTACCAGAACTGTCACAGACTCCAGCTACAAGACCGAAGCCACAGTCTAGCACAGCAGAGAAACAGAAAGCAAAGTATCCTAGGTTGCCTGCCAGTTTACCCCAAAACCTGCTGGAGCCAGAGAAAGACTAAATATTGTCTAGAGTCTGGACTCTTACGCACCAACTATCACTCTCCCCTTTATCGCTACGGAGCCTAACCCTGGGGAGCAATGGTATCCAGGTAGAAGCACCGTGACAAACACACAAAACTACTAAGGCCTCGTCACCACTCAGTATTCCTAAAACCCTGGGACAGGATCGGCCCTGGTGGGCAGCATGTTGCATCAGTATTACATTTTCCACCCCTGCCGTCATTCATAGTGATTGCTAACTGCGCTTCACCTCTGACTGGAGATGGGCCCCTTTAGATGCTGGGCCCCAGGGCAACTGCTATGTTTCTGAAGTCACTTCTTAAAGTTTGGCAACTATGTGTGACTGCAGTTGCCAGTGTTGAACTGTCCCACCACAGTACCTCTGTACTATCTATCTATCTATCTATCTATCTATCTATCTATCTATCTATCTATCTATCTATCTATCTATCTATCTATCTATCTATGTGTCTCCCTGTCTGTCTTTCTATCTAAAATCTAATAACTTGATTTGTATTTTAGCATACAAATGGAGCTTTACTAATGACAACACCCAAAGGATTCTACAATGGTAAGTAAATACGGAATCTCTTTTTTCAGTGAACTGATGATAGAAATCCATTGTATAGCACTGACATACCTGTAAAGTATTAGATTAGACTGCATTTTGATGTGATGATGACTACTTAGGAGACAACTAATCTTCAGGGTTGTTAATAGTTATGTTAACAGTAGTTTAAAGTTATTTGGGGAAATATGTGTTGCATTCAAAGCTAATATAAAAATTACAGAATTTATCTATCTTTATTGTTTATAGGCCATGTCAATTTTGCAACCCACAAAAAGAGAAGACAATGGGGTTCATTTATTCTTAGATAAACGGCAAGTCTTAAAAAGGGTGTGTGGCATGTGCGAGGAAGGGGGCGTTGTATGGGTAGGGAAGGGGGCGGGCTGGCTGGCCGGTCTCATTTATCATTTTCAACGCCTGTTTTAGGCATAAAAAATTATCTAAACCTATACCAGCAAGGGCGCTGGCCAGTGCCGGAACATAACTCATCAAACATCATGCACCAGCGCAAGGGGCATTAAGACCGGCGTCTAAAATGCTGGTCTTAATAAATGACCCCAAATGTTTGCACCTTTGGATGTTTTCCAGGTAACTCTCTCATGCCTTTTACAACCGTTAATGGCAATTTCACACACAACAGTAACAGGTTTAACTAAATTATACCACCATACCATTATCCAATGATGTGACCATAGAGTAACTGCAAAGTAACCCAATATAGTGACTGAATAATACTACTATACAATGAACATTAAAACCACTAATAATACCACCATGTAGTGACTGGAGAATATTACCGTACAGTGCCCACTAAGCATCATGTAGTAACAAGAAAATATTGTTATACAGTGTGTGGGGATTTACTCCGGTAGACAGGGGTGCGGGTGCAGTATAGAGGCAAATGGAGTCCAGGTAATGAAGCAAAAGAGCGTTTATTTCACACTTGCTCAAACAGAAAAGCAGAACAGTCACTTGGTGTTAGTTCACACACAAAATAACAGAGAGCTTCACCTGGCTCCTTTACTGGAATGAGTCCTGTCCTGGCCGATCGCACAGCCACATAAAGTTTTCTCACAGGATGCTGGGCGCTCGGTACGCCTTTGTCGGGGTCCAGGCTTCAGCTCCACACACTGCAAAAACCACCCAGACTCACAGTGATTTTCCTCCCCTTTCCTCCCAGCTGAGGTAGCTGCCTGGGAATATCAATCCCAGCTCCAAAACCTGGTTCTGGAACGTGGGAAGTAGGCACCCACCCAACTCTTTACCTACTCCCAGTAAGAGCCGGCCCGGATTGGCTTTGCAGCCATACTAAGTATTAAAGGTGTCAACAGCTTCTGCTGTTAACACACAAAACCCGGCTCTTAACTCACCGAGGCCAGGAACCTCGTGACACGTATCTGCCATCCATTACAGTACCCTGCACCTTACCACATACCCCCCCTTTGATCAACCCTGAGGGGGTGGACACACGAAAAACAGTGTACCTGGGAGAGGGCGTCCGCATTCCCCAGTAATCGGCCAGCTTTGTGCTCCACCATAAATTTGTAATTCTGTAGAGACAGAAACCACCAGGTGACTCGGGCATTCCTTTCTAAGGGAAACTCAGCCAAATATACAGATTCCGTAAGTACAGCAGAGAGGCCACACCCATGGAGCAGACAGAGAGGATTAACTCCTAATAGGCAAACAGGGGAGTTAACCCATAAAGAACCACAAACAGCACACAGGAACAGAACTGCAGCGAGAGCTAAGACAGAAGATCACAGCTAGAGGTAACGGCTGTGACACAGATTCCGCCCCCGGTTGTTGCGGCTCACCCTCTACTATCACCACATTTTCCCAGGCCCGAGTCACGGTGGGATCCCGGTGCTGAGCAGTACCAAAATTTTCACCAGAGACGTTGAGGTCTGCCAACTCCGGGCCTGCAACTCCTCCACGTCTTCCACCATCACATTTAGTGTGGTTGTCTCCTCCTCCTCAGAGGTGGATACCCCCACTGCGGGGCCTTCGGCCTCAGGTTCCCAGGGCTCTGGGTTCCCCCCTGAGCAGGGCCACTCTGGTGGGGCTACCACTTGCCGGCCACCGTGGACAAGGTCACCTGGGCGGTGGGATAACCTTTAAGTCCCCATGAATACATACCACCCCCACCTTTTGGCCCGTGTACTCAACGGGCAGCACCAGGGCAGCGCTAACCAGTGTCACCAGGCTCCCTGAGTCCAGCAGCACCACCGCCAAAGTATCTCCCACCTTCACTTGGCACAGGTGGCTTGTGTCTAAGGTCTCAAGGGCACCAGCTGCACACAGTCTCCTGGCATACAATGACTGCCGATAGCCATAGTTGGTGTCCATGGGTTCATCTTGACGGGGACAGTCAGCTCTTGTGACCCGGTTCCTGGCACTGCCAGCAGATAATGGGAGCCGGGTCTGCGGGGGGCACGTCCCGAGCAGGCTTTGCTGGAACCGGCCGTCGGGTCGAAGGCGGGGCTTTCCTGGCTTTAACCGGCCGCCTCCCAAAAGAACTCCCTTGAATTTTTTTTAGTGGCCTCAAAACGCTCCACGAGGTCGACCATCTCTAGGGAATTACCCGGCGATACCTGACCTACCCAGTGTTGGATAGTGTATGGCAAAGCCCCCCAGAAGATGTCAGCCAACAACCGGTCCAGCATAGCAGCGGGGCTCAGTGTCTCTGGCTGCAGCCATTTTTGTAAACGATGCAGCAAGTCATAGTACTGGGGTCTGGCAGGTTCAGCCGGGTTAAACTCCCACAGATGCACCCGCTGAGCCCGTACCAAAACGTTCACCCCCCCAGTCTGGCCAATATCTCACCCTTGACGACCTGGTAATCAGCCACTTGGTCCTCGGGCAGATCGAAGAAAACCTGCTGGTGTCCAGACGACAGGAATGGAGCGAGAATCTCAGCCCATTAGTCTCGGGGCAACTTCTCCCGGATGGCGACTTTCTCAAAAAACCGCCAGGTAGGTGTCGACATCATCAGAGGAACCCATCTTTGGAATGGAGGCCGGAACCGCTTTCCTGGCATCAAAAGTGCTTGGGGTTGCTCCTGCTGCTTGCAATGCCATTACATGTTGTAACAGCAGCTGGTTAGTTTATTGCTGCTGTTTGTTCGCCTCCCGCTGCTGCAGGTTAGCCTCCACAAGGGCTTTCACAACAGCCTCCATCTTGTCAGGGAACTAAGGGCGCTTTGCCAGCTTAATGTATGACATCCACCGGTGTTTAAGACAAAACAAAACTTTCCCGGGCCCTCAGGCCAGCCTCACTGCACCCGCACGCATCCTCCACCAAATGTAGCGATTTACTCCAGTAGACAGGAGTGCGGGTGCAGTATAGAGGCAAATGGAGTCCAGGTAATGAAGCAAAAGAGCGTTTATTTCACACTTGCTCAAACAGAAAAGCAGAACAGTCACTTGGTGTTAGTTCACACACAAAATAACAGAGAGCTTCACCTGGCTCCTTTACTGGAATGAGTCCTGTCCTGGCCGATCGCACAGCCACATAAAGTTTTCTCACAGGATGCTGGGCGCTCGGTACGCCTGTGTCGGGGTCCAGGCCTCAGCTCCACACACTGCAAAAATCACCCAGACTCACAGTGATTTTCCTTCTCCTCCCAGCTGAGGTTGCTGCCTGGGAATTTAAATCCCAGCTCCAAAACCTGGTTCTGGAACGTGGGGAGTAGGCACCCACCCAACTCTTTACCTACTCCCAGTAAGAGCCAGCCCGAATTGGCTTTGCAGCCATACTAAGTATTAAAGGTGTCAACAGCTTCTGCTGTTAACACACAGAACCCGGCTCTTACCTCACCAAGGCCAGGAACCTCGGTGACACGTATCTGCCATCCATTACGGTACCCTGCACCTTACCACAAGTGTTATACAGTACAGTATACTACTTATAATACCACCACGCACATGTGTCAACTTGCCCAAATTCAATGCTGCCAACAAATTGCTTCCATTGTCACACACCACTTTGCCGATCTCCAGTTGGTGCAGGGTCAGCCACTGATCCACCTGTGTGTTCAGGGCGGACAGGAGTGCTGGTCCGGTGTGACTCTCTGCTTTCAGGCAAGTCAACCCCAAGACGGTGTGACACTGTCATGTCCGGGATGTGGAATAGCCCCTGGGGAGCTGGGGGGGGGTGCAGTTGATGTGGAGCAAGACGCAGCAGCAGAAGAGGACTCAGCCAAGGAGGTTAGCGAAGAGGATAGCGTAGGAGGAGTAGAGGAGGTGTCAGCGGGCCTGCCTGCAAGTCGTGGCGGTGTCACCAACTCCTCTGCAGAGCCACGCATTCCATGCTTGGCAGCCGTCAGCAGGTTTACCCAATGCTCAGTGTATGTGATATACCTGCCATGACCGTGCTTTTGCAGACCAGGTATCAGTGGTCAGATGGACCCTTGCCCCAGCACTGTGTGCCAGACATGCCATGACTTCCTTTTCCACAATAGAGTACAGGTTGGGGATTGCCTTTTGTGAAAAAAAAATTCGTCCGGGTACCTTCCACTGCGGTGTCCCAATAGCTACAAATTTTTTGAAGGCCTCAGACTCCACTAGCTTGTATGGTAAAAGCTGGCGGGCTAAGAGTTCCGACAAGTCAGCTGTCTGACTCTGTGACATTGGCTTCTTACGCTTAAACATTTCCTTGACAGACACCTGACTGGGCAGATGAGCAGGAACTGCTGAAGGTGAGAGGCGGAGTGGCGGGTGGTTGAGAGGGGGCAAGGAGGACAGCAGTGGTTGACGTGGCTGAAGATGCTGGACCAGGAGGAGGATGGTGGCATTGAGTTTCTGTGCTGCTTGTACTCATCATGTGTTGATCCCATAGGCGTTTGTGATGTGAGATCATGTGCCTTCGCAAAGCAGTTGTACCTAGGTGGGTGTGGGACTTCCCACGACTCAGTTTCTTTTGGCACAGGTTGCAAATGGCATCGCTGTTATCAGAGGCAGACACACAAAAAAAATGCCACACTGCTGAGCTTTGCATGGACGCCATTCTGGTGGTGGCAACAGCATGCGTTGATTGGCATGCTGTCTAGGACCAAAGGAAATCACAGCACCATGACCACGACGGCCCCTGCGGGGTGGCCTGCCTCTGCAGTCATTTTTTTTAGATTAGTGGTACTATGCGTGCAAGATACTGTGCCACACGATATGAGTGGTGGGCAGTGGGCACAGTACAGTCTGTGGGCCTGACACTCACTGGCAGGCACTGTAATAAATAATACAGAGAAAAAATTTCAATTACTTTTTTATCTGCAAGGTACTGTGCCACCCGTTATGAGTGGTGGGCACTGGCAGTGGGCACAGTACAGTCAGTGGGCCTGACAAACACTGGCAGGCAACTGCAATTATATTAAAGGGTAAAAATCAAATGACTTTTTTATCTGCAAGGTACTGTGCCCACCCAATAGGAGTGGTGGGCACTGGCAGTGGGCACAGTACAGTCAGTGGGCCTGACACCACACTGGCAGGCAACTGTAATTATATTACAGAGAAAAAATGTAATGACTTTTTTATCTGCAAGGTACTGTGCCACCTGATATGAGTGGTGGGCAGTGGGCACAGTACAGTCTGTGGGCCTGACACTCACTGGCAGGCAACTGCAATTATGTTAAAGGGTAAAAATTATATGACTTTTTTTATCTGCAAGGTACTGTGCCACCCGATATGAGTGGTGGGCAGTGGGCACAGTACAGTCTGTGGGCCTGACACTCACTGGCAGGCAACTGCAATTATATTACAGAGAAAAAATTAAATGACTTTTTTATCTGCAAGGTACTGTGCCACCCGATATGAGTGGTGGGCAGTGGGCACAGTACAGTCAGTGGGCCTGACACTCACTGGCAGGCAACTGCAATTATATTACAGAGAAAAAATTAAATGACTTTTTTATCTGCAAGGTACTGTGCCACCCGATATGAGTGGTGGGCACTGGCAGTGGGCACAGTACAGTCAGTGGGCCTGACACACACTGGCAGGCAACTGCAATTATATTAAAGGGTAAAAATTAAATGACTTTTTTATTTGCAAGGTACTGTGCCACCCGATATGAGTGGCGTGCACACAGTACAGTCTGTGGGCCTGTGGCCTCTCACACATGGGCAGACAACTGCAATATATATATTATATATATATATATATAAATAAAAAAAAGCAGACTGATGTACCAGCCCTAAAATGGGCTTTTTGGGGTGCTGTCAGGACGCTGTCCTTACAGCAGATGAGTCTTTGAGGACTAGAGTGGACACAGAACACTGCCTTAGCTAACACTTTCCCTATTAAATCAGCAGCAGCAGCAGCACTGTCCCTGCTCTCACTATTCACTAACACTGCAGCTTCAGAATGAATCTAAGATGGATGCTGTCCTTTCTTTTTGATAGGAGGTGGAGGGTCTGAGAGGGAGGGTATGCTGCTGATTGGCTGAATGTGTCTGCTGACTGTGAGGTACAGGGTCAAAGTTTGCTAAATGATGACGTATAGGGTGCGGACCGAACATCGCATATGTTCACCCGCCGCGGCAAACGCGAGCAGAGCGATGTTCGCCGGCGAATAGTTCAGGACATCTCTAGTTTTGAATACTTTTTGGATGTAGTTTCAAATTGGGGTCATTTATGGACGGTTTCTATTATGTAGCTCTCTCAAAGTCAATTCAACAAATTTTCTTGAAAATTTGAAAAATTGGTTAGTCTTCTTCTAAAAACTATTCTAATAATAATAAAAAATAAATTAAATGGCATTTACAAAATGATTCCTACATAAGTAGACATATATAGAATGTTAATAGCTATTTTATGAGGTATGACTACGTGTCTTAAAAGCAAAGAAATTCAAATTTACATAATGTATAATTTTCCAAATTTTCTGTAAATTTTCAACTTTTTAAAAATAAATAAAGTAAACACATCTCAACCCACTTTGCCACTGACCTGAAGTACAATGTGTCACAAAACAATTGGATAAGTAAGAACATTCCAAGTTATTACCACATAGAGTGACTTGTAAGATTTGGAAAAGCTGTGTCAGGAAGGTGAAAACTGTCCTTGTCTGGAAGGAGTTAAAGGGGTTTGCAATTTTGCTAAGGGGATCTGTGACTAGTTCATGCTGCCCTTAGTTTGGACACCATAGAACCGATGACAGATTTCCTTTAAGAGGCATTGGATACAAATGATCGTTTTTCTTTCAGGACAATTTCAGCACAATGGAAGTTTCAACACCACCTTGATCTTGGACTGCAGTGGGGCACCATTTCTGGACTACACAGGAGTGACTACCCTCACCCAGGTATTCCTAGAAATCATTAACTTTTGTGCTAGAGCGAGTCACATGATCAGACTTTGTATGAAATAAAAATTCCTCGAACATGGCAATTTCTGGTTATTTAAGGAATATTCATCTTTAACAAAGGCCAGAAAGAAGTGAAACTAGAAGCCATCGTGTCATCTGTAATGGAGGAGAAAAACCAGAGAGCGGTACGATTACTGCCTCAAGTGAATTCACTGCTTATTCTCATTGGGATGTCTGGCAGCAGTACATTCCCTGTACTCTCTGGTTGCTTCTAATGACCCCCCAGTACCTCCTCCTGTCACACATAAAGTGGCCTCTAGTTTTCTCTATGGCTAGGCTTACACAGCGACACGTGTCATGGGAAAGTATGTCTCATAACCAAAAATATTTGTACAGCTTGTCTAAGACTTGCCGTTGTACAACTATTTTACAGCTGCAATTTGGCTGTAAAAATTTAATTGCAGATGGGTCACAGGTGAGTAACAGTCGTACGTGATTTGCATTGCAGTCTGTGATGGTAGTGTTTCATGTGCGACTTGTAATCTGTGACCAAGAATCCAACAGGAATAATGTTCTGGGTTGGGGTTGCAATCCTAAACCACTGACAGTCATTAGATGTTATGTAACAATGCACCATTGCGATCTTCATGTCCTGAGCTGCAGTGAGGGTGCAGAGGATGGAGTGGTAGTGGCCCTGATTAGAGTGATGTATCACGTGTTCAGTGACGCTGCTAGGGCTGGTGTCACCCGGTGCGGTAGAAAATGGTGTCACCCCTTCCCCCCCCCTCCCCTCAGCAATTTTTTTTGCCATATATGGGGGCTATGTGGTGCTACTGCCATAGGGGCATCCGTTAGCTCAGCAGACCCCCCCTCTAGCAGTCAGAGCCTGTCTCGGGAGGGCACTTCCAGATTATTTTCTGTCCGCCACCACAAAACAATGGTGCTTATAGAACAGACTCCACAGTGGTAGCGGTATACTGTTATCGTGGGGCACAGTGTAGCGGTATACTGTATATTGTGTGGCACAGTGTAGAGGTATACTTTATATTGTGTGGCACAGTATAGAGGTATACTGTATATTGTGTGGCACAGTGTAGCGGTATACTGTATATTGTGGGGCACAGTGTAGAGGTATACTGTATATTGTGGGGCACGGTGTAGAGGTATACTGTATATTGTGTGGAACAGTGTAGAGGTATACTGTATATTGTGCGGCACAGTGTAGAGGTATACTGTATATTGTGGGGCACAGTGTAGCGGTATACTGTATATTGTGGGGCACAGTGTAGAAGTATACTGTATATTGTGTGGCACACTGTAGAGGTATACTGTATATTGTTGGGCACAGTGTAGAGGTATACTGTACATTGTGTGGCACAGTGTAGAGTATACTGTACATTGTGTGGCACAGTGTAGAGGTATACTGTACATTGTGTGGCACAGTGTAGCGGTATACTGTATATTGTGTGGCACAGTGTAGAGGTATACTGTATATTGTGTGGCACAGTGTAGAGGTATACTGTATATTGTGTGGCACAGTGTAGCGGTATACTGTATATTGTGGGGCACAGTGTAGCGGTATACTGTACATTGTGTGGCACAGTGTAGAGGTATACTGTATATTGTGGGGCACTGTGTAGAGGTATACTGTATATTGTGTGGCACAGTGTAGCGGTATACTGTATATTGTGTGGCACAGTGTAGCGGTATACTGTATATTGTGGGGCACAGTGTAGAGGTATACTGTATATTGTGGGGCACAGTGTAGAGGTATACTGTATATTGTGGGGCACAGTGTAGCGGTATACTGTATATTGTGGGGCACAGTTTAGAGGTATACTGTATATTGTGGGGGCACAGTGTAGTATGCTATATGTGTATAACAAACATATTTCACATAAAAACTTAGTTACTTGGCTCGGCCCTTGGGGATCTCAGACACCACTTCCACACTTTGGCTGGGGGCTCGGTGGAGCTGATGTTGTGTTTTATCCTAATGAGAAAGATTTCATAATAAGGATGTGGAGAAGGGGCAGAGGGATAGCAGAGCAGGGAGAGGCTGGTGCTGCTACTAGGGGGTCATACCATATGGAAGTAATAAAGCCCACCATAAGGCCCCCTCCCCCCCCTAGTAGAAATAATTCTCCTTTTAATGTGACAGTGCAAAAAATACCCCCTTGTAATGCCCCCAGTTGAGCTAATGTCCCCATAGTGCCCCCATAATGTCCCAGTATAAAATACCCCTATATAGTGCCCCCAGTGAATTCCCCCATAGTGCTCCTCTCCCCCCTTCCTGCTAGTGCCCCCCATAATGTACCAGTATAAAATGCCCCATATATAGTGCCCCAGTAGATGCCCTCAGTGTCCGGCCTCTGATAGGCTGCCGGCCTAGTGTCCCCCATAATGCCCCCCAATAATGTGCCAGTAAGTGTCCCCAAAGATGCCCCCCCATCATGTGCCAGTATAAAATGCCTCTCCCCCCCCCACATGTCCAAGTATCATAGTGCCATCTCCCATCTCCCCAATGTGCCAGTATGAAGTGCCTCTCTCCTCCCCCCCACATGTCCCAGTATCATAGTGCCATCTATCCCCCCAATGTGCCAGTATGAAGTGCCTCTCTCCTCCCCCCCCCATGTCCCAGTATCATAGTGCCATGCCATCTCCCCCCCCCAAAAGTGCCAGTATCAAGTGCCTCCCCCCCATGTCCCAGTATCATAGTGCCATTCCATCTCCCCCCCCAAAAGTGCCAGTATCAAGTGCCTCTCCCCCCATGTCCCAGTATCATAGTGCCATGCCATCTCCCCCCCCATGTGCCAACCCCCCTCCCCCATGTGCCAGTATCAAGAGCCTCCCGCTCCCCCCATGGCAGTAACAGTCGGGTATTAAAAAAAATAAAAAAATAAACACTTCTACTTACCTCCATGTCAGCGATGCAATGCAGCCTCTTCCTGTATGTGCATATATGGAGTCAGTGCTTGTGTATTTCAGAAAAGTTTCTGCTGGGATTCGAACCCACGACCTTCTGTATCAGAGGCAAAGCATTTAACCACACGGCCATAAGAACCGCCATGCTACTGACTGAAAAAATATGAGACTTCTACTGTTATAGCTGGCTAAGTGTACATCTATACACATGACAGCTGCCCTAACACACCGCACTGCCTATATCTCTTATGACAGCTGTCCCAGCACACTCAGCTCTGCTATATCTCTATAAATGATAGCTGCCCAGCACACCCAAGCTCTGCAACATCTTATACACATGACAGCTGCACCAGCACACTCAGCTCTACTATATCTCTATATATTACAGCTGCTCCAGCAAACCCAGCTCTGCTACATCTATACACATGACAGCTGCCCAAACACACCCAGCACTGCTACATCTAATACACATGACAGCTGCACCAGCACACTCAGCTCTACTATATCTCTATATATGACAGCTGCCCCAGCAAACCCAGCTCTGCTACATCTATACACATGACAGCTGCACCAGCACACTCAGCTCTACTATATCTCTATATATGACAGCTGCCCCAGCAAACCCAGCTCTGCTACATCTATACACATGACAGCTGCCCCAAACACACCCAGCTCTGCTACATCTATACACATGACAGCTGCCCCAGCACACTCAGCTTTGCTATATCTCTATATATCTATCTACTGTATAGCAATACTTAGAGATATATAGATGTAGCAGAGCTGGGTGTGCTGGGCAGCTGTCATGTGTATAGATGTAGCAGAGCTGGGTGTGTTTGGGCAGCTGTCATGTGTATAGATGTAGCAGAGCTGGGTTTGCTGGGGCAGCTGTCATGTGTATAGATGTAGCAGTGCTGGGTGTGTTTGGGCAGCTGTCAAGTGTATAAATGTACAGCTATAACAGTAGAAGTCTCATATTTTTTCAGTCAGTAGCAAGGCTGCTCTTATGGCCTTGTGGTTTAAATGCTTTCCCTCTGATACAGAAGGTCGTGGTTGAATCCCAGCAGAAACTTTTCTGAAATACACAAGCACTGACACCATATATGGACATACAGGCGGGACACAGGAAGAGGCTGCATCGCAGTGCTTTGCCTCTGATACAGAAGGTCGTGGGTTCGAATCCCAGACACAATCGTTCCCTCTCCTAAGGACCGGCAATAAAAATTATTCGTAAATGCCGGCCCTGCTGGTGTCACCCCCATCAATGGTGTCCCCCGGTGCGGTCCGCACCCCCGCACCCCCCTTGCACGTCCACTGCACGGTGGTACTCCCTCAGGCCGTTACTTCCTGGGGATTGGTGCAATGAAACGGTTTTATAATGAATCAGGCCAGAAGTAGAAGAATAAAAGTCGCTCTTTACTTAGTGCAAGAAAGGAGTTGTAGTACATCCAGAAGTTGTCTATACACAGTGCAGTTTCTCTTCCAGATGATGAGGTATGGTGACTGGCAAGATTGTGCAGATAATGGCACCTCTGGTACATTATGCTGTCTTGCTGATGTCCTCTCTCCTGAACTTCTGGCTCACAGCTGTAAGCTTGCACTTCTGTTTTTTTAAGTTGGCTTGGATGTGATCTAAGTTGATGGGTGTCTGATCCATAGTCCCTCATCTGCAGCAAAGTCTACATAGCTGTGGTTGCTGGTCACTATGCTGACTGATTTCTGTAGCTTTGCAGAATATCTGTAGTTTTGTCTTTCAAGTTTCTCTGCAGTAGCGATCTGACAGATGAGTTTCTCTGTTCCATAAGGCCCTTGTAGAAGGTTAGCCCCATCCTAATGCCAACCATACCTCACCTGCTGGTATACAGTGCAACCTTGACATAATAAATCATACTCTGCAGATACCCACGTCTGTGTGTGGCTCTCAGCCATGGCTCCCGTGCTTCATATGTAATCAATCTTGCAACATGGATTTTGTTAAACATTTCTAAATACAGGTGAAATATAACATTTATGAAGCAACCTGGGTGCAGCAAAGTTGCCACAAGGCCACACCAATGCATTCCCAGTGTCCTCTAGAATAGCGTGATGGACATTTACATTAAACAGCATCATATTATACCCTCATATCCATATAATTACTTAAGTTAGATCTCAAAAGTTCAAGATGTACAGCGTTCCAGAGCCTTTTATGTCTATGTCTGCTATCACATAAGTTCATGAAATCATCAAAATTGAGGAGACCAAAAATCGCCAGGATCCCCCATACCGGTAAATATCTCGATCATGAAGTCGGCAAATGGCCTAATTAATATCAGGCCCCACACAGCCTCTTTTGTTGGGTAAAGATGGGTTAAAGGTGTTCGCACACCAAAATTTACCTTGGTATCTCATTGTTAAACCATGAATGCTGTAGATTTCTGCTCTGAAAACCATGGTAATGCCAATTGGGCACACTGCCTTTAAATACATATTAAGACCTAAAACGGGGTGGTTTAACCTCTTGTGTGTGAATGAATCCCTGTCCTGCAGGGCAGCGTCTGGATATCCACATCAACAAGGGGGCATACGACTTAGCCCCCTCTGCAAATAGATGAACGCACGATTAATGTAATAGGTTGCCTTGAAGAAGATATTTTATCTTATTGTTTATATCAGTTTTCTATGTGTTGTCAGATGTCCCAGGATCTAAGAGAATATGACACGGCTGTACTATTCTCAGGCTGCAGCGGTGAGTGAGGTCCATTATGTGAGGAAGTGACTCCTCTCTACTCTTATACAATACTGAATGGGGTTCTGGTTTATTATTTCAGTGTCACTAGTCAAGGCCCTAAAGTACTGCGGCTCAAAAAACGAACATTTCTTCACTACAGTAAAAGCTGCCCTTGATGCCCTGAAAGTAAAAACGGTAAAACGTAATTCTTGCCGTCAAATATGTTTTTATTTAGTCCGTGTTTATACTGATCTATTGTCACCATTTAGAGAGATCTATCTACTATCTATCTATCTATCTATCTATCTATCTATCTATCTATCTATTATCTATCTATCTATCTATCTATCTATCTATTATCTATCTAATATCTATATATCTATTATCTACTATCTATCATCTATCTATCTATCTATCTATTATCTATCTAATATCTATATATCTATTATCTACTATCTATCATCTATCTAATCTATTTATCTATTATCTATCTACTATCAATTCAATTCAATTAAATTCAATAAAGCTTTATTGGCACGTCAAAGTAAAACATTTAGCATTGCCAAAGCAAAATAAATAATAGGTATTGTAGAGGGGTTTGATTGGGAATTAAAGGGGTGGATGTTGGGTTAAAGGGGCAGTATGGGGGTATAATAGTCCATGGTGTCTCATCTTCCTCTCAGTTGGTGACAGGTTGAGACATATTGGGCAAGCGATCTCCACAGGTGGACTCCTCTTCCCCCAGTAGGATGTGGAGTTTCCTCAGCTCAATCTATGGAGGTGAAATCTGGGATGTGAGCGGAGAGTCTCTATTTATCTATTAATCTATCTATCTATTATCTTTCTATCTTTTATCTATCTATCTATCTATCTATCTATCTATCTATCTATCTATCTATCTATCTATCTATCTATCTATCTATCTATCTATCTATCTATGCACCTAAGGGGAAACGTCACAGCCACCATTGAACCATTGACGCAAGGGGTTTCTGGAGCCAGACAAACAGGGAAACTATGATGAGACAACCCCTGTTTAGGGCCCTGCGCGTACTTTTTGGTGTGTGGCCCTGGGCTTTACACCATACTTGCAGACTCTCCAGGAATTTCTGGGAGGCTACTAGAGAGAGGAGAGGTATCTCCTGGAAGCAGCACTGCATGTATTTTAACTGCATGTAGTGCCAGGATTCAGCATCATTAACGCAACCCCACTGGCCAGAGTGCATCAAAGGGATTCTTTGCGTAGTGCGCAGACAGCTGGTGCATGCGCGCTTGGTTTGTGAGGCTGCTGCCAGGACACCGCGCGTGCCCGGATGAATAGATCCATGAGCATGCGTGAGATTATGGCGCCTAGAAAAAAAAATTCAGCGAGGAGAAGAGTGAATAATTAACAGCGGAGAAGTGCTGGGTTCCGAGATAATGGGCGCGGCTGGGCTCCAACGGCCAGAGGGACAACGCCTTGGGCTCCTTACAGAGGTAATTTGCATATGAATAAAAGCGATTTTTAACCTAAATGACAAGACAGATGGGGGGTTAGACTAGTATATTTTAAACTAAATCGAGGAGACTGATGTGATGATGTGAAGCTCTGTAGCTATAATCCAGATGACAGAATCCCTTTAAGTGTGTGGGGGCACCATACAAAAGGGGGGTGGGCCTGAAAAGGGGCGTGTCCACACATGTAGAAAATTGGCATCGTGGCATTGCGTGGCAGACTTTGGATTCTCCCACAACTTTTGCATGTTGGCAAGTATGTTTAACCACCTCAGCTCCCCTACCTTAAACACCCTTAATGACCAGGCCACTTTTTACACTTCTGACCTACCCTACTTTCACCGTTTATTGCTCGGTCATGCAACTTACCACCCAAATGAATTTTACCTCCTTTTCTTCTCACTAATAGAGCTTCATTTGGTGGTATTTCATTGCTGCTGACATTTTTACTTTTTTGTTATTAATCAAAATTTAACGATTGCAAAAAAATGACATTTTTCAATTTCAGTTGTAAAATTTTGCAAAAAAAACGACATCCATATATAAATTTTTCTCTAAATTTATTGTTCTACATGTCTTTGATAAAAAAAAATGTTTGGGTAAAAAAAAGTGGTTTGGGTAAAAGTTATAGCGTTTACAAACTATGGTACAAAAATGTGAATTTCCGCTTTTTGAAGCAGCTCTGACTTTCTGAGCACCTGTCATGTTTCCTGAGGTTCTACAATGGCCAGACAGTAGAAAACCCCCACAAATGACCCCATTTCGGAAAGTAGACACCCTAAGGTATTCGCTGATGGGCATAGTGAGTTCATAGAACTTTTTATTTTTTGTCACAAGTTAGCGGAAAATTATGATTTTATTATTTTTTTTTTCTTACAAAGTCTCATATTCCACAAACTTGTGACAAAAAATAAAAACTTCCATGAACTCACTATGCCCATCACGAAATACCTTGGGGTGTCTTCTTTCCAAAATGGGGTCACTTGTGGGGTAGTTTGTACTGCCCTGGCATTTTAGGGGCCCGAATGCGTGAGAAGTAGTTTGAAATCAAAATCTGTAAAAAATGGCCGGTGAAATTCGAAAGGTGCTCTTTGGAATGTGGGCCCCTTTGCCCACCTAGGCTGCAAAAAAGTGTCACACATCTGGTATTGCCGTACTCAGGAGAAGTTAGGCAATGTGTTTTAGGGTGTCATTTTACATATACCCATGCTGTGTGAGATAAATATCTCGGTCAAATGCCAACTTTGTATAAAAAAATGGGAAAAGTTGTCTTTTGCCAAGATATTTCTCTCACCCAGCATGGTATATGTAAAAAGACACCCCAAAACACATTGCCCAACTTCTCCTGAGTACGGGTGATACCAGATGTGTGACACTTTTTGCAGCCTAGGTGGGCAAAGGGGCCACATTCCAAAGAGCACCTTTCAGATTTCACCGGCCATTTTTTACAGATTTTGATTTCAAACCACTTCTCACGCATTCGGGCCCCTAAAATGCCAGGGCAGTATAACTACCCCACAAGTGACCCCATTTTGGAAAGAAGACACCCCAAGGTATTTCATGATGGGCATAGTGAGTTCATGGAAGTTTTTATTTTTTGTCACAAGTTAGTGGAATATGAGACTTCTTAAGAAAAAAAAAGAAAAATCATCATTTTCCGCTAACTTGTGACAAAAAATAAAAAATTCTAGGAACTCGCCATGCCCCTCACGGAATACCTTGGGGTGTCTTCTTTCCAAAATGGGGTCACTTGTGGGGTAGTTATACTGCCCTGGCATTCTAGGGGCCCTAATGTGTGGTAAGTAATTTGAAATCAAAATGTTCAAAAAATGACCTGTGAAATCCTAAAGGTGCTCTTTGGAATGTGGGCCCCTTTGCCCACCTAGGCTGCAAAAAAGTGTCACACGTGTGGTATCGCCGTACTCAGGAGAAGTTGGGAAATGTGTTTTGGGGTGTCTTTTTACATATACTCATGCTGGGTGAGAGAAATATCTCGGCAAAAGACAACTTTTCCCATTTTTTTTATACAAAGTTGGCATTTGACCAAGATATTTATCTCACCCAGCATGGGTATATGTAAAATGACACCCTAAAACACATTGCCCAACTCTCCTGAGTACGGCGATACCAGATGTGTGACACTTTTTTGCAGCCTAGATGCGCAAAGGGGGCCCACATTCCTTTTATGAGGGCATTTTTAGACATTTGGATCCCAGACTTCTTCTCACGCTTTAGGGCCCCTAAAATGCCAGGGCAGTATAAATACCCCACATGTGACCCCATTTTGGAAAGAAGACACCCCAAGGTATTCAATAAGGGGCATGGCGAGTTCATAGAATTTTTTTTTTTGGCATAAGTTAGCAGAAATTGATTTTTTTTTTCTTACAAAGTCTCCCTTTCCGCTAACTTGGGACAAAAATTTCAAGCTTTCATGGACTCAATATGCCCCTCACGGAATACCTTGGGGTGTCTTCTTTCCGAAATGGGGTCACATGTGGGGTATTTATACTGCCCTGGCATTCTAGGGGCCCTAAAGCGTGAGAAAAAGTCTGGAATATAAATGTCTAAAAAATTTTAAGCATTTGGATTCCGTGAGGGGTATGGTGAGTTCATGTGAGATTTTATTTTTTGACACAAGTTAGTGGAATATGAGACTTTGTAAGAAAAAAATATATAATTTCCGCTAACTTGGGCCAAAAAAATGTCTTAATGGAGCCTTACAGGGGGGTGATCAATGACAGGGGGGTGATCAGGGAGTCTATATGGGGTGATCACCCCCTGTCATTGATCACCCCCCTATAAGGCTCCATTTAGATGTCTGTATGTGTTTTGCGGATCCGATCCATGTATCCGTGGATCCGTAAAAAACATACGGACGTTTGAATGGAGCCTTACAGGGGGGTGATCAATGACAGGGGGGTGATCAATGACAGGGGGGTGATCAGGGAGTCTATATGGGGTGATCACCCTCATCATTGATCACCCCCCTGTAAGGCTCCATTCAGATGTCCGTATGTGTTTTGCGGATCCGATCCATGTATCAGTGGATCCGTTAAAATCATACGGACGTCTGAATGGAGCCTTATCAGGGGGGTGATCATGACAGGGGGTGATCAGGGGAGTCTATATGGGGTGATCACCCCCCTGTCATTGATCACCCCCCTATAAGGCTCCATCAGATGTCCGTATGTGTTTTGCGGATCGATCCATGTATCCGTGGATCCGTAAAAAACATACGGACGTTTGAATGGAGCATTACAGGGGGGTGATCAATGACAGGGGGGTGATCAATGACAGGGGGGTGATCAGGGAGTCTATATGGGGTGATCACCCCCCTGTCATTGATCACCCCCCTATAAGGCTCCATTCAGATGTCCGTATGTGTTTTGCGGATCCGATCCATGTATCCGTGGATCCGTAAAAAAACATACGGACGTTTGAATGGAGCCTTACAGGGGGGTGATCAATGACAGGGGGGTGATCAATGACAGGGGGGTGATCAGGGAGTCTATATGGGGTGATCACCCCCGTCATTGATCACCCCCCCTGTAAGGCTCCATTCAGATGTCCGTATGTGTTTTGCGGATCCGATCCATGTATCAGTGGATCCGTAAAAATCATACGGACGTCTGATGGAGCCTTACAGGGGGGTGATCAATGACAGGGGGGTGATCAGGGAGTCTATATGGGGTGATCACCCCCGTCATTGATCACCCCCCTGTAAGGCTCCATTCAGATGTCCGTATGTGTTTTGCGGATCCAATCCATGTATCCATGTATCCGTAAAAAACATACGGACGTTTGAATGGAGCCTGACAGGGGGGTGATCAATGACAGGGGGGTGATCAGGGAGTCTATATGGGGTGATCTCCCCCCTGTCATTGATCACCCCCCTATAAGGCTCCATTCAGATGTCCGTATGTGTTTTGCGGATCCGATCCATGTATCCGTGGATCCGTAAAAAACATACGGACGTTTTGAATGGAGCCTTACAGGGGGTGATCAATGACAGGGGGTGATCAATGACAGGGGGTGATCAGGGTGTCTATATGGGGGTGATCACCCCCGTCATTGATCACCCCCCTGTAAGGCTCCATTCAGATGTCCGTATGTGTTTTTGCGGATCCGATCCATGTATCAGTGGATCCGTAAAATCATACGGACGTCTGAATGGAGCCTTACAGGGGGGTGATCAATGACAGGGGGGTGATCAGGGGAGTCTATATGGGGTGATCACCCCCGTCTTTGATCACCCCCCTATTAAGCTACATTCAGATGTCCGTATGTGTTTTGCGGATCCGATCCATGTATCAGTGGATCCGTAAAAATCATACGGACGTCTGAATGGAGCCTTACAAGGGGGTGATCAATGACAGGGGGTGATCAATAACAGGGGGGTGATCAGGGAGTCTATATGGGGTGATCAGAGGTGAATAAGGGGGTTAATAAGTGACAGGGGGGGTGTAGTGTAGTGGTGTTTGGTGCTACATATTACTGAGCTGCCTGTGTCCTCTGGTCGTCCAAGCAAAAGGGACCACCAGAGGACCAGGTAGCAGGTATAGTTAGACGCTGTTATCAAAACAGCGTCTAATAAACCTGTTAGGGGTTTAAAAAAATCGCATCTCCACCTGCCAGCGAACGATCGCCGCTGGCAGGCTGGAGATCCACTCGCTTACCTTCCGATTCTGTGAACGCCGCGCAGCCTGTGGTGGCGCGCGTTCACAGGAAATTCTATATTTTATATTTAATTCTATATTTTATATTTAAAAATTCTATATTTTATATTTAAAACAGCCCTATGTGTCATGAAAAAATGCTGCATGAAAATGAATGCCCCTCCCCCCCAAAAAAGAACAAAAAAAATGGTTGGGGCTCCTAAACCACCGCATAAGTTAAATTGCTTATGGTGTCTAGTCATTTAGGTTTCAGATCCTGCACCACCGCTCTGGTTCTCCTCGCAGGGGTTCTGTTTAGCCCGGCTGCAGCAGTGACATCACATCAACAACATGTACCATTGCGGCCAATCAATGACCTCTTTGGTGCACTGCTGAGGCCAGTGATTGGCTTCAGTGGTCTCATGTTGTTGATGTGATGTCACCTCTGCAGCCAGGGTAAACAGAACCCTGTCGTGAGAATGGGAGTTGTCAGCTAAGTAACGATCTATTCTTTATTTGCAGTGGATCGCATGATTGTTCAGTTGTTTCCTGAAATCAGACAACCTCTTTAAAGAGAACCTGTCACCATGAAAATGCAGTGCAATCTGGCAGGCAGCAGGTTTTATAGAGCATGGAGGAGCTGAGAAGATTGATATATAAGTTTTGTTGATATTACTAATTCTAGGGACGAACTGGCCATAGACCCTACAGGGAAATTTCCCGGTGGGCCGATGCGCAAAGGGCCACCTAAACCCTTCTCTTGGCCAAAAGCCAGGTACAAAAAGATCTGATGCTCTCAGCATTTAGACAGTATTTTGGGCTGCACTGTGGTATCTGAGGCCACTTTTAGTTTTTTTCCAGGGCCACTTTAAGTTCCCAATCCGCCCCTGCTGTCAGTGACATCCTTCCCTGTAAAACTGCGTATACAAAGAAGACTGCAAATATCATAAGATAATGATAAAACCGCCCAATGGGTTCTTAAAGGGGTTGTCCAGATTCAGAACTGAACCCGGACATACCCTTATTTTCACCCAGGCAGCCTCCCTTAAGCTAGCATCGGAGCATCTCATGCTCCGATGCGCTCCCTTGCCCTACGCTAGATCGCGCAGGGCACGGGCTCTTTTGTTTTCAATAACACACTGCCGGGCGGAAACTTCCGCCTGGCAGTGTGTTCGGTGACGTCACCGGCTCTGATGGGCGGCCTTTAGCGCTGCCCTAGCTGTTTTACTGGCTAAATCCCGCCTATCAGTGCCGGTGACATCACCAGGGGTTCCTGGCAGCCCCATGGAGAGCCCCGGTACGTCACCGGATCTCCAAAAAATGCCTTTGCCCGGTGAAAATGAAGGGATGTCCGGGTTCTGAACCGGACAACCCCTTTAAGCCCAGAATATCCAGGAATGTAATTTTTACTGAAAAATTTCCTATAAAAACTATATATGCAGTCTGCTCAGCTCCTTCTGCTCTATAACATGCTGCCTGCAGATTGCTCTGCATTTTTCAGGTTCATTTTAAGAGCAATGCACAATTTACTTCAATACATTGGACATGCCCGAGCAGAAGGATATTAATAATTCACATAAGAAAATGTTTTTCTTGTAATGTGGATTCATACTTACTATGTAATATGTGGAAATCTGTCATCTGTACATCAGATATCTGGTAATATAAATTATATTTGTTTATGGGAGTAAAGTGCCATCTAGTGGTAGTAATGGAGGATGACAATTCTAAGTGGGATGAGCAAAATTATGTTTTACAAGTTCGAGTTCGGGTTTTATTACAATCCGATATGGATTACGTTACAATTAGCCATAATGGAATTCTATGACGGAACGTATAACAGAATGCCTGTTAGGGTCCATTCACATGTCCGTATGTGTTTTGCAGATCCGCAAAACACGGACACCGCAATGTGCGTTCCGCATTTTGCGGACCGCACATCGCCGGCACTCTCATAGAAAATGCTTTTTCTTGTCCGCAATTGCGGACAAGAATAGGACATGTTCAATATTTTTTGCGGAACCGGAAGTGCGGATCCGCAATGAGGACAGCACATTCCGGCCCCATTGAAAATGAATGGGTCCGCACCTGTTCCGCAAAATTGCGGAACAGATGTGGACCCATTTTGCGACGTGCGATTGGACCCTTAAAGGCTTCCGTTATGCATTCCGTCATAGCATTCCATTATGGCTAGTGGTAATGGAATCCATGTCGGAATTGTAATAAAACCCGAACACTGAACTCGAACTTGTAGAACACAAGTTCGCTCATCCCTATTCATAAGATGTATGCCGCAACGAAAGCATTTCTCTGTTGATGTAGCAGCCGTGATAACTACTGTGGTCTCCTTTAACTAAAGGGAGAAAGAGTGCAGCTCAGGGAATGTAAAGGGAGAAATTCTGACAATAAAAATATATCACAGAATTTGTCGTTATGGAACTACCTAATAAACTCTTTAGGTGGTGCCCCTGGACTGCAGCCAACTACACTCATAAGTATATTACACTGCCAATTCTGTTCTTAGACCCTTAGATACTTTCTGGAGAGCCATTTCTTCCTGAACGTTAACTGGTTTTCTTTCTGTTACATTTCTCCAGAGCAGTGGATCCTCTTTGGAAGTTCTTGAGTCATCTGATGCATAGGACCTGATTTGGAGAAGCAATGGACAATATTTATTTGTGTTTTTCTGCTGGGTGAATATGAAGAACACGGCCTATTCTTCATTACTCTTCCTTTGATATGACTTGTAAAGTGGACTTTCAGTAGAAGGCATGAGATTTATGGTGATGTACTATGTAATATCCTCACATGGTCACATCGCATCTTCAGATAAACTTTATACAATATAGACAAGGCGGCCAGTACGTAAGGGTGTGGGTCGCATTTGAAAAGTTTAATAATTTTTCAAGGAGTTAAAAGGGTTTTCCAGGATTTTTTCCTCTGGATAGATCATCAGTATCTAATTAGTTGGGGTCTGAGACTGGGGACTCCCGCCGATCAGCTGTTTTGAGAAGGCCTTCTCTTCTCACCAAGCACAGCGCCGTACATTGTATAGCAGCTGTGCTTGGTTTTGCTCCTAAGCCATGTGACACATGAACGTGTCATCACTCGGCCTAGGAAAATCAGAGAGAAGGCAGACCCCCACCGATCAGATACTGATATCCTATCTTGAGGAAAGGTCATCAGTATAAAAATCCTGGAAAACCCAATTTTCATATATATTCATGACCTATCCTCAACATACATCATCAGTATCTGATAGGTAGGGGTCTGACTCCTGCACCACTGCCGATCAACTGTTGGATAGGGTCATGTTGCTCAGTTGAGCCTTGTGGACCATTTTTGGTATATTTAGGAGAGGCCACAGTTCTAGTCCAAACACTGGGGCCCCTTCAAACAGCTGATCAATGGGGGGTGCTGGGATTGGTGACCAATCCTGAGGATAGGTCAGCAATTTTTAATTCCCAGAAAACCCCTTTATATTAGGGCTACTTTCTGACAATGGTTAACACCACCACTTCTCTAACCACAGGGAAGAGGACTTGCAACTTTTTGTCCCCGTCTTATTTCCATGATTCCACATCCTCGTTTGCTTGCATTGTAAAGATTGTGGAGATGAAATCCTTGCACAAGCTCTCACTATCCATTAAAGTAGTTGTCCACGCCGCAAAGGCGTTTGACAGGATGGAGTTGTCTTTTTTGTGGGCTACTATGTCCCAGTTTGGTCTGGGGAACATATTTATGGAAATGACTCAAATGCTATATGAACAGCCGATAGCATGTATTAATATCAATGGTATTAGTTCCGCTCCCGTTGTGATGCCGCGAGGGATGAGACAGGGATGCCCCCTTTCTCCCCTCCTTTTTGCCCTATTTGAACCGTTGGCCTGTAAGATCCGTTTAGATAATCGTATAGACGGCTTTGGGGTGGCGGGAGTGAGCGATAAAATGAGCCTCTATGCTGACGATGCGATTCTGTTCCTGGATCAGGGATGGAAAATCCTTATGTGATAGAAGCAATAGAGGATTTTGGTAGATTATCGGGTTATTTGATTAATTGGGCTAAGTCATCGCTCCTCCCGCTGAACCGTAAGGCCGTAGATGAGGGGAGTGGAGTCCGCGTTCTTGCTCCTAACGATACTTTGGACTATTTGGGGGTTAAGATTGGGGTTCCTATAAATAGGTTTTAGGAGCTTAATTTGGCCACATTTTTGAATAAAGTTAAATCTAAAATATGCGTTTAGCAGAAATTGATATTGGCACAGACGGATCGAATAGCATTGGTTAAAATGATTATCTTGTCTATTGTGATGTACCCGATGTGTGCTTCCCCTGTCTGGATCGATGATATCTTTTTTCCATAGATTGGAGACTCTTATTAACGATCTAATATGGGGCAGGAAGAGGGTGCGTATAAAGCAGAGATATCTATGGCTGTCGGAGTCAGAGGGTGGGTTATCATTTCCTTTTTTTCCAAGGATATTATTTATATGCACAGGTTCAGCGTTGCTGTAACTTTAAAGAGAGTTCACTTGCACGATATTTGATAAAGGTTATGGATAAACCAATAGAGAATATTTTTACAAGTTTGGAGTCTGGGTATATGGGATTGAGGTAGTCCTTACTGATCCCTTGGACCCTACAGAGGGTCTGGAATAAGCTTAAGGAGATTCTAAAAGTTTCCTTCCCTTTTGCTTTCACCCCTCTGTGGGAGAACAGGGGGCTGGTGGAATTCTTCAAAATCACAGATTTTGTTTATTGGTTACGAAAGGGGGTTGTCAATGTGAGCCACCTCTTTTCTTTGGGACATTTTAAATCGTTTTTGGAATTCAATCTCACTGATAGTTCATCATTAGATCTGTTCATGTATTTACGTTTAAAACACACATATGAGGCCTCTAGGAATAAAGGCTATATTCTTCCACGAGAGAATTTATTTTTTGATTATTGCTATGCCCAGAAAGATGAGAAGGTTAGGATATCTAGATGATACGGCAAACTCCGAATGGCATTGGCAACTGTAACACTCTTTAAAAGCCCAAGTAAGTGTAAGCAAGAATTGCATTGCTCTCCACTACAGTGGACCAGCATCTACAGAAATGTAAGAAAAGCTCCAATTTCCAATGCTCATAGATTAATTCAATTTAAGATCTTGCACCGATTGTACTATACGCCAAAAATGCAAGCGAAATTCCCCCAAAATAAAGGCCGAGATTACTGCTACCCTAAATGTGGATACGTGAATACGGATTACGGCCACCTACTCTGGAACTGTAGTAAACTAAAAAAGTACTGGGAACAGGTTTTTGTAACCCTACAAAAGGAGTCTTCTACGATATATAATCCCGGGATCATCACAGTGATATTGGGATACTTTGCTCCAGAAATGGAAACCTCGGTCCGGGTCAAACAGATCTGGATGAGGGGTGTGATGGCGGCAAAAGTTATTTTAATTAAACACTGGGGCTCTGTGTCCCCGCCCTCGATAAATTAATGGATCCTGTATCTTCAACAAATTAGAATGTTTGAGGATATGGAAAGGAAACGGAGAGCGGCACGTATGACTGTTTAACTATAATTAATATTGTAATTGTGGGTATATTTGATAGAGCTGATTTGACGACAGCCAATTGAGGGGGGGGGGGGGAGCTTATAGTTGTATTTCTCTGTATAATAATTTTGAATTTATAGTGTTATTTATAAGTTAGGCAGGGCCTGCCTTTCTTTATAGGGTAGTTGACTGTTGTTGACAATGTCTATCCTGTGCTGAATGTCTTACTTATAATAATGTACTGTATTTCACTGTGGTCCTTTTTAAAAAAAGAAAATAAATATTTAATAAAAAAAAAAGTGGTTGTCCAAACTATTCAAAAAGCTTTATCACATTTAAGAGCACTGGTGACCTTTTTTTTTAATAAGACAAACAACCCCTTTAACAAATGAGCTCTCTCTCTGCCTCCCTGTAATGTAGGTTCTTTAAGGCAGCTAAAGAATTGTACAGTATATTTCCTTTATAGAAAGAACTGATGCACCTTACATCACCCCTTGTTGGTCCGACGGCGCCTTTCTTTTTTTTTTTTTTTTTTTTACTCTTCAGTGACTTGAGCTAATAACACACAGCTTGTATTAGTCATAAATCACTGCCAGTTGCACTAATGGGGAAACCTCTTAATGGCCTCATTGCATAAGACAACAGCAATGGCGGAACTATAGGAGTCACAGTGGCAACTGGGCCCACAGGCCCACATTCCTACTGTCCACCCTGTTTGATCTCCTTTCTAATTTCCTTTGATGTAAGGCATCCAATGTATCTGATACACTGCAGTGGAGGAGACGGGACAAAAAGATTCATAATGCCGGACATCCCCTACAAAATATATAGTCATGGAAGGGAAGCTGTGCAGAAAAATGAAGATGGACGGCTGAAAGGGTTACAATGTTCTCATAGCACATGTCGGTATGGAAGACACTACTGAACTGTATACTGTAGGAGATTATCCTCCTACCCTGCCACTACTAAAAGCGGTAGTGGTGCGTAGGGCTATCCAGTAACTAACTGAGGTCTATATGAGGACCTACAGCCCAATTACATTAAAGTGAGATATTCATGCACTGGCTGACATCAGCCAGCAAGTGCATGCATAGAACAGCGAAAAATGCACAATGTGGTGTGAAAGTCCCCTCCCTCTGCCAAACTCCCTGGATGCCGTAGTTGCAGTCCTACTACTTGGGGTCCCTTAAAGTACATGTTTTGTCGTGACGCCAGTTGCAGTGAAGCAACAAGGGCACAAGGCCACTTTTAGTGATATTGTGGTAAATGGTACCCAGGTGTAGGCATTCCAGAGGGGTGTAGAGTGGCTTATAATGTCCCTTTAGGTGTTGTGCACGTGTCACGGTGCTCCTACCTGGATACGCCATGTGATGAAGCTGATAATAGCTTTACTTTGCGTAAACGTTCCTCCAAATGATTTACAGACTTTGTCTTAGTTCCCAGCAGGCTTTAGCATTAACTGTGGCAGACAAACTCCTCTCAGCTAAGTTTGTTGCTCTCTGGCTCTGCTATGCTAACAGGCTAACTGTATAACTTAGCTTCTTCTTTATGCTGTACTTCACTCACTGTAATCTGGTCTATCTCTAGCTTTGTTCAGGGAACACTTTACTCCTGGTTTCTGAGGCTTCCAGCTGTGACCTCCATGTCAAGCTGAGCTGAAGGTGCTCCAGCTGGTCTAGGCAGGGCTTGTCCAACAGGGATGTACGTTGGACCTTCCCTTGGCATGGGGTAAACTCGAACTCACTCCTAACTAGAACTCCACCCTCCCTGCAGCAAGTGGGACATGCCCATCACACCACAGAGGGGGGTTAGAATGGAATAGAAAGCTCCATTCACTGTACCTGTAGCTCTGCCATTTATGCTGCCACCTGCTGTTGCACCAGGCACATTTCACGTGAACAAATACATAGCAATATTATGAATACACATTGTGCAGGACCTGGAAATAAATACATAGAATGACATTAGGTTAACCATAGGAGATAGTGGAGTGGTGCAAAGGTGGTAATGCCACTCTGGGGCGTTACACAGTCACCATTTGGAAAGCACATAACTCCAATGAGAGAAGATGTAACTGTGCTGTTATCAGTGGCTGCAAGTGCTGCGTTGATGGGTCACTTAAGATACTGAGCAATGCTGCTAAAAAAAGGTATGGACAGGCTACAACAGGCAAGCGCGGGCAGAAGTTGTGCTGGCGGGCTCAAGCGGAACTTTTGCATCAGGTACGTGAGCCCTTAATGACTCCCCCGGTGACACATTCATACATCAATATTAAAACAATGGGGGCATTTCTTCAAGTTCATGTTGTCATGTGCCATGCACCAAGTGCTGTCCCATAATCAGGCTCAGTCTCTAGTATTTGTCCAGCAAGGTCAACCCACTTTCATTATGTAGTCGGCTGCTGTAACCCCTAACAGGTCATACAGACACAGGTTATCTTGTAGTTGACCTTTTAACTAGAGCAGTGAGTCACATCCAGCAAGGTTCTCGCTCTGGATGACTACTGGAAATTCAGGGTTTTGAAAACAGGGTCCTCCATGGACAGTAGCAGATAATAGAGGAACACACAATACTACGCTGTGTCTGCCATACATTGGATACCAGTGGTGCCTGACAGATCTATCTAGTGGTCCATCAGGGTTCTGTTGTGGTGTGAGGCTCTACACAATCATTTCTGAAGAATCAAAGACTGTTTTATATGAAATAAATTAATGTATGTACAGTAAGATTGGTTATTGTTTATCATATCGACCATCTATTGACCACTATTTGGCAGTTAATATGGGTCGCACCAACTTAGGTTCCCAGTTGTCCTAGCATGGTCAACTCTTTTTAAATATGCAGTCTTGCTGCTTTTAACTTCTCATAGGACATAGACCAAGGGTTGTCTTAAGTTGACAATCCCTTTAACTGGAACAGAGAGTCACATCTAGCATACTTCTCAGTTCACGTTGGTTGCAGGCATCCAAAAAATGTTTTTTTTTGGGGAAGAAATATATTTTTTTTTAACAAAATGGGCCACAAAAGATAAAACCATACTCCCCCCTACTTGATCCTCTGCCACTTTCCAGTGTCAGCGGTGGTTCTGTTCCCGCAGCTCTTCTCTTCCTGGTCGTTGGCTGAGGTGGGTCACCATTACGGCCAGTGATGGTCTAAGTGGACATTTCGGAAGAGCGGTGAAAAAAATGACCAGCAGCAGAATGGTAGAGGCGGGGGTTCGGGTTTGGTTTATTTTTCATATTTAGTATTAAAACCGAGGTTCCTCTATGGATTGTTTCGTCAATCCCTCCCGCAGGGCCAGGGAGGTCCAGGAATTTGGGCTTTGAGATTGATGGGTCTATCTTTTGGCTAGGTTTCATCAATGTTAGATTGGTGAGGGTCTGATCTATTTCACTGGCTAGGCTGAAATATTAGTTTTCAGAGCTTTTCCTACCAATGGTCCCTTGAACATCCACTGACATAACATGATGCCGTTTGTGTTGTGTCACTGGTTCTCATGGACCCATAGGACTTTAGGCTACATTCACACGTCCATGGTGTGGTTGCGGACCCGCAAATTGCGGGTCCGCAACACACCAGCCCCGTCACCCCCATAGAAATGCCTATTCTTGTCCGCAAGCTGCGGACAAGAATAGGACATGCTCTATCTTTTTGCGGAGCTGCGGACCCAAAATCGGGGGGCCGCACTCCGCAATTGCGGGCTGCAGACAGCACACTGGTGTGCTGTCCGCATCCATTCCGTCCCATAGAGATGAATGGGTCCACACCCGTTCCGCAAAATTGCGGAACGGATGCAGACACATTTTGCGGACGTGTGAATGGAGCCTTAAGGTGTGCGTTTGTCTGCATCATGAACCAAAGAAGTGCATGTCACCGTGGTTTTCCACTGACCCATGGTTATAGAACATGACTGATGTGTAAATCAACATAAAATCAATGGGTATGTGTGCTGTCCGCGAAGAGCGTGGACAGAACATGTCCGAAATTCACTGATGTGTGAAAGAGCCATTATAGAATCAGCTGGAATAAGATCTAGATGTATCTAGCTCTTACATTGCAGCAATGCTTAGGAGGATCATAACTATATTGTTTCTAATAAATGTACTTTCACCTCTTCCCTGTTCAATGCTACAGGACATGTTCTTAATAATTAACAGAAAAATGAATTAGAAATGTAGTACATTCATACTGCCAGAAGAATGTCCCTGTTGGTCCTCTCTGCCCCAAAGGGACACTATGACCAAAATATTATTTCTTACCACCATGATTTTTGCATTTTACATTAATTTTAATTTAATTACATTTGTTAATCAGGTATTTGGTAACTCTATGCCTATATTTGGCTGCCGATATGATTTATAACATTTACATCAACACAAACTGTCACTTCATGGGCTTTAGTAATTACTGTATATATTTTAGGTTATTGTTTAGTCATCCTGTTCTAGTGGTAACCCATAGCTGCTAGATTAAAGATGATCTGTAATCTATGAAATAACTATTCTAGAGCATCTTTTTCCACAACCATTATTGTGCCATTCTCTGTTATTCCTCCTAAATATATAAATAAATTGATGACTTACCATTCCCCTTGTCAACTGGGATGTGTCCCTGCTTTATAGGACAGTATCTAATCAGTGGATGACAGTGCAAGAAAGCCCCCGTGGGAGCTGGGGGGGAAGAGGATGGAGTGGTAGTGATCCTGATGTGATGTTGCAGTGTCACGGGTGTCATCCACTCCTGGAGTCCATTGCAGTGAAAGTTAAAGCACTGAAGAATAAAGCCAGAGTTAAAAGTATCAACGTCTTTTTACCTAAGTGCAACACTTAAAATGCATATATTAGTACAGCAGTCTTTAAAGGATTGTCTCCATCTCAGACAATAGGGGGCATATCGCTAGGTGTGGGTCCCACCGCTGAGACCCACACCTATACTGAGAACGGGCCCCCGCAAGTTAAAGAGGGCGCGCTGTGCGATGCGCAACCGCCCTCCAATTCATTTCTATGGGGCCGGGTGAAATGGGCTTGGCTATTTCCGTCGGCCCCATAGAAATGAATGGGAGCCTGGGCCGCGCATGCGCGGTACGCTCCAATTCACTTCTATGGCAGGCAGCGCTTGGTGGTGGACGGACCCTGCTCTCCCTGCCTCCGTTTCTCGTTATAGGTTCGGGTCCCAGCAGTGGGACCGGCACCTATCAGACAATGGGGGCATATCCTAGCGATATGCCCCCATTGTCTGAGATGGGAATACCCCTTTAAGTGCAATTCTCTTCTGGCACTCACTGAGAAGGTATGGTGGCAGGTTGGTTGGCTGCAATTCTGCACTTAGGTGATGCTGGCCTAGTAATTGTTGGGTAGGTGATGGTGTCTGAGCTGTTCTCCCTCACCTTGCAGCAGTGTCTGTAAAGCTGTATCTCGCAGATTACTCTGCTGTCTGAATGTCAAGGTTTTACTTGAGGGTTGTCTTTAGCTGTCATTCCGGCAGGAGACAGGTATCTGGTTCCTGAACTTCCCTCGCCGGGAGTGAGTGCTCTACAACTGCTTCCCAACTCACCCACTATCAGAACAGGACCTCTCTCTTCCCCCATCCTCCTAGCACTCCTCACTAGACTGGAACTCCCCCCTCCTGGCAGGAAGTCGGACCAGCCACTCCTACCAAGACGGGAGGAACAGGGTGGATTACCCCTGTTCCTGTCAACCATTGGCAACTATACCTTCACATGTAAATATATAACATTAAATCATTACATATGAAACACAGCAATTATGTATATATAATAGTAGTAACCCCCACGTCTGAGGTACTACAACAGTTTCATACTACAACACCCTATTGACAAGGGGAGTTTTAACACTCAGTTTTAATTTTACAATGCATTTGGAAAGTCTTTCAAACTCTTTCACTTTTTTTCACATTTTGTTATATTGGGGTCTTGTGCTAAAATAAAAAAGTTTTCTCCCCACATCATTCTGCACTCAATACCCCATAATGACAAAGTGAAAACAGAATTTGAGATCTTACATAGAAACATAGAAACATAGGAATGTGTCGGCAGGATAAGAACCATGTGGCCCATCTAGTCTGCCCCAATATACTGAATACTATGAATAGCCCGTGGCCTATCTTATATGAAGGATGGCCTTATGCCTATCCATGCATGCTTAAACCTCCTTCACTGTATTGCAGCTACCACTTCTGCAGGAAGGCTATTCCATGCATCCACTACTCTCTCAGTAAAGTAATACTTCCTGATATTACTTTTAAACCTTTTGCCCCTGCTAATTTAAACTATGTCCTCTTGTAGGAGTTTTTCTTCTTTTCTACATGTGCAGATCCATTGTAGATATCCAAGGGTCGGTCACATACCCTTATACGAGGTGCCTGCTTGGGTTGTTTCTGCCAAAGAGGACAACACCATGAATTACAGCCACAGAAGAAAATGGCAGATCTGTGATTATGTGCTCAATAAATTATTGCAAAGTCAGTTTGTTTGGCTTTTTCTGTTCAACCAATCACCTTTCTCTTCATATACCTGTTTTAGGTGGTCCTTTAGGGCCCCCTATGCACAAATTAGCCCCTGGCTTTTTAAGTGTTTTTTTTCCCCTACAGAACAGGTATATTTTTTATATTTATTCCCCTATGGAAGAGATGTTAAAACACTAGTGCTTCCAATTCAAGCATAAAAAAAAAATGGGCAGAGACCCCCAAAAAATTACTCCGCCCCAAAAAAAGTGTGTGTCTGGGTTTTATAGACTTTCAGTAAACATCTGGAGTTGGCATTTTTACTGCGAAAAGGCCCCCAAAAATGCAGCCACAAAAACTGCCACTAAAAAAACCTATGTGGCTTTTTGGTCCACATTTGTGCCGTGTGTTTAACACCGTTTTTAGTGCGTTTGTTTCACATTTTCTTCCCTGGGGAAACTACCTGAAACAAATGCCAAACACAAAAAAACCAAAACATGGATATAAACCAAAAAAAATGCAATGCAAGTGAAGAAAAACCATCAAATGTATGTTGTAGTGCATTTCCGTAATTTCCTTTTGGCTTACCAGCTAACATCTACCTGCTGCCTCTTTTGCCACAAAGAAAAAGCTCATAAAAAAAAGTGTGGAAACACCCTTTGGGCCCACTCACACATCATATTTTGACTCCTGAATTTTGGCAAGGATTACGTGCCAAAAAGCTGGTAATGGCCACGTGGAATCCACCTCCCATTGTTTTCAGTGAGAAGCTGTGCTGCAGTTTTTTGAGGTTGGTGGTTTAAAACTGCGATCGTGCCAATAAGGGGACATGTCGCTTTCTTAACACTGTGACTGGACCTCTACCGCAGGAAGCGCATGGTGAATGTCCATTTGCAGTTTATCTCCATTCAGCAGCAGAAAACGTGGCAATTTTGGATTTTCACAGTGTGAAACAGAGCTTTAAAGGGGTTGTCGGGGTTCAGAGCTAAACCTAGACATACCTCCATTGGTCGACCAGGCAGCCCCCCTGACTTGAGCATCGGAGCAGTTTATGCTCCGAAGCTCTCCTTTGCCCTGCGCTAAATCGCCCAGGGCAAAGGCATTTTTAGGAGTTCCGGTGACAAACCAGGCTCTCCATGGGGCTGCCAGAAGCCCGGTGACGTCACTGGCACTGATGGGCGGGCTTTAGCGCTGCCCTAGCAAACGGCTAGGGCCGCGCTAAAGCACGCCCATCAGAGCCGGTGACGTCACCAAACACACTGTTGGGTGGAAGGCTTCCGCCCGGCAGTGTGTTATTGTAGACAAAAGAGCCCTTGCCCTGCGCGATCTAGCGCAGGGTCAAGGAAGGTGCATCGGAGCATGAGATGCTCCGATGGCTAACATCAGGGGGGTTTCCTGATCCAGACAACCCTTTTAAGGGGAGAAGATTGCAAAGAGATTCAAACATACCTATCTGTATTTTGTGTCCTTTATTCCATGTCCAGGAAAACCACTTTTATTCTGAAAAACAGCTCCCAAGTGTCCAGCTGGGGCGGCTTTCCTTGCTCTCTTGAAAACAACAAACCCCACCCTGCTGGACACTTGGGAGGACATTTTTCAGCAGAATAAGGCTAGGTCTACACGACGACATTTGTCGCGCGACATTTTGTTGCACCAATGTCGCGCGACAATTTTTATAATGGCAGTCTATGGTGTCGCACTGCAACATGCAACATGCTGCGACTGCGACAGTCGCAGAAAAATCCATCTCGAATGGATTTTCTGCGACTGTTGCGTCGCAGTCGCAGCATGTCGCATGTTGCAGTGCGACACCATAGACTGCCATTATAAAAATTGTCGCGCGACATTGGTGCAACAAAATGTCACGCAACAAATGTTGCACCCTATCTGTCGCGCAACTATTGTCACGCGACAAATGTCGTCGTGTAGACCTAGCTTAGGCTACATGGCACACGACCGCATGCGTTTTTGCGATCCGCAAATTGCGGATCCACAAAAAAAAGGATGACGTTCCATGTGGCAGCTGTTCTTTTTGCGGATCCATTTTTTTTTGCGGGAATTATTATAATAATGCCTATCCTTGTCCGCAAACTAGAAAAAAATAGACATGCACTATTTTTTTGGCGGGGCAACGGAACGGACATACTGATGCGGACAGCACACGTTGTGCTGTCGTGTTTTTTGCGGACCCATTGATATGAATGGGTCCGCATCCTATCCACAAAAAAAAACAGAATGGACACGGAAACACACAACGTTCGTGTGCATGTAGCCTAAAAGTGCTTTTCTGGACATGGATTACAGTCACAAAGTACACCACACATAGAGTTGCATGCAAGTAGTTGGGCACCTGTGGTCAAATTACTTTCACACTGGTGTTTTGGCTTCCGTTTGTGAGATCCATCATGGGCTCTCATAAGCCGTCCAAACGGATCAGTTTTTGCCCTAATGCATTCTGAATGGAAAAGGATCCGCTCAGAATGTATCAGTTTGCCTCCGTTCAGTCTCCATTCCGCTCTGGAGGAGTCCGTCCTGGCACACAATATAAGTCAATGGGGACGGATCCGTTTTCTCTGACACAATCTGGGCACAATAGAAAACGGATCTGTCCCCCGTTGACTTGACTTTCAATGGTGTTCAAGACGGATCCGTCATGGCTATAGAGAGACATAATACAACCGTATCCGTTCATGACGGATGCATGCGGTTGTATTATTGTAACATAAGCGTTTTTGCTGAAGCAAAACTGTGGACACCCTGCATGGGTTCGTACCTAGTAGCACGCACTTTGGCAAGTATCACAGCTTGTAAACACTTTTGTAACCAGCCAAGAGTCTTTCAATTCTTGTTTAAGGTATTCCAGTTCTGCGAGATTCCTGGCTGTGCATGCACTGCTCTTTTGAGGTCCAGCCACAGATTTTCAATGATGTTCAGATCAGGGGACGTGAAGGTCATGTAAAACCTTCAGCTTGCTCCTTTTGAGGTAGTCTATTGTGGTTTTTGAGGTGTGTTTTAGGATCATTATCCATTGTAAAGCCATCCTCTTTTTCAACTTCAGCTTTTTACAGTTGGTTTTGTTTACTTCCAGAATTTGCTGGAACTTCAATGAATACATTCTCCCTTAACTCATGAAATGTTCCCCTTGCCATTGGCTGCAACACAACCCCAATGCATCAATGCATGAATGATCCACCCCTATGCTTAATGGTTGGAGAGATGTTCTTTTTATGAACTTTTGTGCCCTTTTTCCTCTAAACATACCTTTGATAATTGTAGCAAAAGAGTTCTATTTTAACCTTATCTGTCCACAGGACTTAATTCCAAAAAGCATCAGGCTCGTTTAGATGTGCTTTTGAAAATTTCTGACATTGCATTTTGCGCTGAGGACACAGGAGAGGTTTTCTTCTGATGACTCTTCCATGAAGGTTATATTTGTGCTGGTGTCACTGAGCAGTAGAACAATGTAGCACAACTCCAGTCTGCTAAATGTTCCTGAAGTTCTTTTGCAGTCAAGCGGGGGTTCTGATTTGTCTTTCTAGCAATCCTATGAGCGGATATCTCTGAAATTTTTCTAGACCTTCTCTTGACCTCTGTTCCTGTTAACTTCCATTTCTTAATTACATTTTGAACTGAGGAAATGGTAACCGCAAAAAACTTTGCTATCTTCTTATAGCCTTCTCCTGCTTTGTGGGACTCAACTATTTTCATTTTCAGATTGGTAGGCATCATCTGGCCTTTCATAATGATGATTGTGCACAAGCCTTAAAATGGTTTTCCAAGATTTATATACTGATGACCTATCCTCAGGATAGGTCATCAGTATCTGATCGGTGTGGTCCAACACCCGGGAACCCCACTGATCAGCTGTTTGAAAAGGCACTGGCACTCTAGTGAGCTCCGCGGCCATCTCCGTGCTTATCAAGCACAGCACAGTATGATGTATAGTGGCTGTGCTTAGTATCACGCTCAGCCCCATTCAAGTGAAGCCTAGGCAGCTGCCTTCTCAGCTGATATCGGGGTTCCAAGGGTCAGACCCCCAGCGACCAGATACTGATGACCTATCCTGTGGATAGGCTATCATTATTAAAGTCTCAGAAAACCCTTTTAACTCTATCAAGCTATTTAAGGTCTGAGACCTCATTCAAAAGGTATCTGAGCGCTCAAATCTCCTTGGGTTCCCATACTTTTGCAAGGTACCCCTTTACTTTTTTCACTCTAAAATTGGACAAAACCAAAAAAATACACTTTAACTTTATGCCTTTTGAAGATCATTTCATCTTCAACTTGCTTAACTGTTCACGGTAACAGTAATTTTGCCCAGGGGTGCCCAAACTTTTGAATGTCACTGCTTGTTTGGAATGTGTTTTCAATTTTCTGTGGGACAATGCTGTTAATTATACTGGTGAAAATACAGGTGATGTGACAGACTCCGCTCAAATATGTATATGTCCATATATATTTAAAATAATTAAATAAAAAAATGTTTACAAAATATTTGATTGGTTGCTATGGGCAACTATGCACCAGTTTAATAAATCTCCCTCTTTTGTCTTTTTTTTTTTTTTTTTACATGATTTCATATTCCTTGAGAACCTTTTAACCTTTATTTACTTATGGGGCCTGGAAAGGTGATGGGAGGGGTGTGTGGTTTGCTATGTTTATTCTTTTTTTTCTGTCTTTTATGATGTATGCCATTTTACTATTGTTTTTTTATTCTATAACTCCGTAAAAAAAAGGAACTACTTCCACAACAGTGTAGCAAATTAATCTGAAAAAATATTTTCCCAAAGAACATTAATAAAAAAAAAAACATTTTCTAGACAAAATAAAAAAAAACACAATAAAATGAATCTACATAATACTCATTATAAAGGAACATGAATACGAGTTGACCCTTGACACCCTCTTCTTCGCTGAGCTCAGCTTGATGTTATTACCCATAATTCTTAAGCCAGAAATATTCTGCCGGAGAAGAAAAGCTGAGAGATACCAGCGTGCAGGAAAACAATGGGCTTATAGCATTAATACAGCGTAGAGGAACGCTGATTTTAATTGCGGCATGCTGCCTTGGGAGGCTCGCTATTTAGGTGTATGTTTTGTCTTTGTCCTGTGTTTTGTTCATAATATGCCCCCAAGCAAATATTTGTGATTTGTACATATCCTGACACAAGCCTCTCCCGGGAGGACGTGCAAATGTGCTCAGATTCGCAATTAGTTGTCCAGAAGGATACACCTTATGTTGTTCCAGTCTCCCTCTGTATATCCTCATCTTAGCTCAATAAATAATTTGGTTATCATCAGAAAATTACCACATTAATGTTTGCACGTCCATATGGTTACTAGTATGGCAAATGTGCGCTAACAAAACATCGAAAATGAGACATAAATAACAAAAAATAATGGAGCTGCCCTCAGTGGGATACAGTCAACAAAAGATTTCTGCACATTGCCAGAATTATTCTCAAAGCCATTTGTGCTTTTTCGTGTAATTACCATATGTCTCTTATGAAGCAATATGCGTTAGGAAGATCAGATGCTTGGTGCACATTACAGAATTGATTTGTTTGATTAAGAAAAATTATCCCCCCCCCCCTTCATAAACTTGTGTATTGTGCTTTTTGTGAAATATATAGACGGCATAGATTTATTCTGTTTGCTAAAAACCAATGATTTTCCATTCCCATTATTAGGCGTAATGCACACGACCGTAGTTATGGTCTGCATCTGATCCACATTTTTTGCAGATCGGATGTGAAGCCATTCATTTCAATGGAGCAGCAAAAGATGCGGACAGGACACATGTGCTGCCCGCATCAGTATTTCCATTCCGTTGCCATGCAAACAAAATTAAACATGTCCTATTCTTGTAGCCATTTCTAACAGAGGGCAGGGTCCACCGATCCGCAAAATGCGGAACGCACACAGGTCGGTATCCGTGTTTTGCAGACCCTTGATATGCGTACCACACAAACAGATACGGTTGTATACAGAAGGCCTATATCAGTTTTGTCTCTGAGTGCATTTAGTTGTTTTTTTTCTGCCTGTGTGGCATCAGTAGACCGTCCATTAAAAAAGAATAGAAGCATTTTCTAATAAACATCAGTAAAATACTATACACATAGGGTGTCCGTTTACTGTCCATTTATTTTATTTTTTTATACTGACCCATTCATCTGAATGAGTAATCTTAGCACGAACATTGGACCAAAATACAGAATGCTGTGATTTGCAGACCAATAGGCCTTGAAGAAAATTGGACGTGTGAATTGACCCGTTGACTTTGATGTGTCAGTGTTCAGTCCGTTTTTCACTTGGACAGAAAACAGATAGGATAGTGAACTCCAATATTTTCTCTATACATTCCAGTTTTGATGGCCCACTGGTATTTAATGACTAGGAGCAATGACTACAGGGAGGAGGCTACAAAAAGATGAGTCTTGGACATTGGTGGGTTGGTGGTCCCTATAATTCCTGGGCACTGAGTGGGGGTAGGTAAATCATTCCACCAGTCAGGGTTGAAATAGCCCACCAGAGTAGCAGACAGTCTTTTGGTGGCCCATGCTGTGACACAATAATGGGCCCTGGCTCCTAAGGACAACTCCATTTGGAGCTCACTGTGGAGCCAGTTACTTTCCACTAGGATCGATTTGATGGGTTGATTCCCAATCTAATAGACCTTATTAATATGTTCTTTCTCTGTAAGCTTTACAATGTGAATAAAAGTGGACATGGACATGTTCTGTAGAACACTGGCACCACTAGGTTGCTCTCCTGAGAACAGACTTAGGTTAGCAAACTGACCTTGCACCTGGCACAAGATAGGTAGCCTTGCCTTTGCTGCAGCCCTGCGGGGTATAGCACTTTCAGCTGAAAGAAGTCCCTGTTCACTGCATTAACTAATGCTATGACCCTTCATTTTAAGGATTGTGGGCGCCGGAGCAGTCGAACCTTCATTGATCAGTAGCCGATAGGATATCCTACCGATATGGCTTAAATTTCCATAGTGGTACAACCCCTTCCATTTTTCACTTTATTTATTATTTATATATTCCATATACATATTTCCAAGCCCTCTATATCAAAGTTCTATGAACTGAATGCAGAGGGATTTAAATCCAGGGTCAGAGTGTTGAAAGGCAGCAGTGCAAAGCATACTTCCTGAAATATATATTTCCCTGCTTTTTTCATACAATGGAGATATTGGACCCTAAAGGGCTTGTCCTTTCTAGATATGGTATAGGTTGTGGTATATTGATAGAATATGTCCACCTCTGAGATCTGCTCCGTTGTCAAGAACGGGACTCCACATGAATAGAGAGCATAAAAACCATACATAGTGTCCTCTTCAGTGACTGCTATGTGACTTCCGAAAATAGCTGAGTGACCATGCTTGGTTCTCCCATGGCACTGAATGGAGAGCAAGCCAGAGGTCAGCTAATTTTGGAAGCCTCATAGTAGTGAATAGAGAAAGCCTGCATGCGTGGCTTGTTCTCTATTCATGACGCCCCAATTCTTGAGATAGATGGAGGTCCCATCGCACAGTTATGACATATCCTATCAGTATGCCTTAAATGTCCAGATGAGAATACCCTGGCGGCACACTGCAGAGCTACATGACAGCACACAAACAGAATTGATTTGTCTGATTAAGAAACAAATCAAACAAACTCTGTACTATGGAGCAGTAGGCACTCCGTGTGCATTTGCGTGCTCTTAGAGGGGAATATCTTTAGAATATAATATGGTATGTGATGAAGAATGCCTCTGTATTGGAAGAATATATGAAGGTACAGCAGTAACCTATAAACTTCTATGGATGCAATATTGCAATTCTGTACAACTCAGAAGTTGTTGAAATGATGTTGTTGAAAATGGCCATTTCCATAAGTCCTAAAAGATACAGCAGAAATATTACAAATACAGTTGCAAGAAAAAGTATGTAAACCCTTTGGAATGATATGGATTTCTGCACAAATTGGTCATAACATGTGATCTGATCTTCATCGAAGTCACAACAATTGACAATCACAGTCTGCTTAAAATAATAACACACAAAGAATTAAATGTTACCATGTTTTTATTGCACACACCATGTAAACATTCACAGTGCAGGTGGAAAAAGTATGTTAACCCCTAGACTTATCACATCTCCAAGAGCTAATTGGAGTGAGGTGTCAGCCAACTGGAGTCCAATCAATGAGAGGAGATTGGAGGTGTTGGTTACAGCTGCCCTGCCCTATAAAAAACACACACCAGTTCTGGGTTTGCTTTTCACAAGAAGCATTGTCTGATGTGAATGATGCCTTGCACAAAAGAGCTCTCAGAAGACCTACGATTAAGAATTGTTGACTTGCATAAAGCTGGAAAGGATTATAAAAGTATCTCCAAAAGCCTTGCTGTTCATCAGTCCACGGTAAGACAAATTGTCTATAAATGGAGAAAGTTCAGCACTGCTGCTGCTCTCCCTAGGAGTGGCCGTCCTGTAAAGACTGCAAGAGCATAGCTCAGACTGCTCAATGAGGTGAAGAAAAATCCTAGAGTGTCAGCTAAAGACTTACAAAAGTCTCTGGCATATGTTAACATCCCTGTTAGTGAATCTACGATACGTAAAACACTAAACAAGAATGGATTTAATGGGAGGATACCACAGAGGAAGCCACTGCTGTCCAAAAAAAACATTGCGCACGTTTACAGTTTGCACAAGAGCACCTGGGTGTTCCACAGCAGTACTGGCAAAATATTTCCATGGACAGATGAAACCAAAGTTGTGATTGTTTGGAAGAAACACACAATACCATGTGTGGAGAGAAAAGAGGTACAGCACACCAACATCAAAACCTTATCCCAACTGTGAAGTATGGTGGTGGGGGGCATCATGGTGTGGGGCTGCTTTGCTGCGTCAGGCCTGGAACGGATTGCTATCATCGAAGGAAAATGAATTCCCAAGTTTATCAAGACATTTTGCAGGAGAACTTAAGGCCCATCTGTCCACCAGCTGAAGCTCAACAGATGATGGTGTGTGCAACAGGACAACGACCCAAAGCATAGAAGTAAATCAACAAACAGAATGCTTAAAACAGTAGAAAATACGCCTTCTGGAGTGGCCCAGTCAGAGTCCTGACCTCAACCCGATTGAGATGCTGTGGCATGACCTCAAGAAAGCGATTCACACCAGACATCCCAAGAATATTGCTGAACTTAAAACAGTTTCTGTAAGAGAGAATGGTCAAGAATTACTCCTACCGTTGTGGCACGTCTGATCTGCAACTACAGGAAACGTTTGGTTGAAGTTATTGCTGCCAAAGGAGGTTCAACCAATTATTAAATCCAAGGGTTCACATACTTTTTCCACCTGCACTGTGTATGTTTACATGGTGTGTTCAATAAAAAACAGGGCAACATTTAATTCTTTGTGTGTTATTAGTTTAAGCAGACTGTGATTGTCTATTGTTGTGACTTAGATGAAGATTAGAGATGTCGTGAACATAAAATTTTCCGTTTGCGAATGGCGAACGCAAATTATTTCAAATGTTCGCGAACGGGCGAACCGGGCGAACCGCCATTGACTTTAATAGGCAGGTGAATTTCAAAACCCACAGGGACTCTTTCTAGCCACAGTAGTGATGGAAAAGTTGTTTCAAGGGGACTAACACCTGGACTGTGACATGCCGGAGAGGGATCCATGGCAAAACTCCCAAGGAAAATTACATAGTGTGACCAGAGTTTGGTTTTAATCCATAAAGGGCATAAATCACCTAACAATCCAAATTTTTTTGAACAACGTGGTTTAAAAACATCCAGTGTGTGTATACGATCAGGAATGATGTTGTATCGATCAGGTAAGTGTAAGGGTTACGCCCGCTACAGACATTGACAGACCATAACTCCCCTTTTAATGCACCGCAAACAACCGCAAACAGTCCATTTGCCCAACCGCAAACTCCCCATTTGCACAAGGTTGGATACCAAGCTAGCCATGTCCCGTTGATGTCATTGAAGGTTTCTTCCTCCACCCAGCCACGTACAACACCAAGGGTCCCTGAAAGGTGAATTGAATAGATTTTTCGAACGGGGACATGGTTAAAAAAACGCTGGCTCCCTCCCCTTTGTTTTAATCCACGGTCACTGCGTCTGCGCCGTGCAATTTACTGTCACACCCGATATGAGTGGTATTTTCTGTATACTATTCTCATCAGTTTAATCCTGGTTACGTCCCATATCATTGATTGCCTTTTGTGAAAAAATTTTTTAGGCTGAGTACCTTCGACTGCCTTCACAGTGACAGACCAAACTCTGATACACCAAACTGAATTGATTTTAGGAACCGGGAGATGGAAAAAGCAGCTTGGTCGGTCCTCTTACTCCCAAGTTGGGGCACTGCGAGTGCACAGAACAATCTGCTGTGACACCCTATATGAGTGGTGTCTTAACTAGTACTATTCCTATCAGTTTAATCCCTGTTACGTCCCCTATCCGGGGACGTGTGTCGAATTGACCATTGTCGAATTAACGAACCATTACGACTTCCTGAAATAATTTAGTTCTGAGCTCTGTACTTGCTTTGTATTGGAATTGATGGGGATTTTTTAAATTGTCTGCATTATTTCTAATAAACTATTAAAAGACTTTATTATGATTTTTTTATTTTATGTATTAAAAACCCATACAATATAAAAAAAAAAAATTATGTTTTTTCTATGAAAAATTGTCCAGCCGATCGCTTTTGGTCTGATCATAATGAAGCAACGGCCTTATCATCTGGGGTGTGGCAACATTGCCAACACACTCAGAGGTGATGATCGCTTCATTGTGATACGCAAGCCCCTTCACCACAACAAGGTAACGATCACGAAGGGGAATTGACACTTGTATGTGCCTTTTTTTGTTTTGTTTTTGCAGCCACAGTGCAGCACCAGAGGCCAGAAAAATTAGGCATGCACACATGCCTGAAAAATAATGGTATTGTTGCAGCCGCTGTTGTAGCAGCGGGCGGAAAAATTCATGTTTTCCAGGCAGAAAGGTGACTAAAACATTGCGGCTTGAACCCTAGTTGGTGGCGGAGAATTCACGAAAGTCATCCGGTATGCAAACATTAAATACAGCAGCGTGGGGACCATTTTGAGGCCAAGGCATGTCATCAGGCCTTTTGTTAGTCAAACGTATCCCCCACTGTCAGTCCCTTCGGGATCCATGCCTCATTCATCTTAATGAAGGTGAGGTAATCAACACTTTTTTGACCGAGGCAACTTTTTTTGTCAGTGACAATGCCTCCTGCTGCACTGAAGGTCCTTTCTGACAGGACACTTGAAGCGGGGCAGGCCAGAAGTTCTATCACAAACTGGGATAGCTCAGGCCACAGGTCAAGCCTGCACACCCAGTAGTCAAGGGGTTCATCGCTCCTCAGAGTGTCGATATCTGCAGTTAAGGCGAAGTAGTCTGCTACCTGTTGGTCGAGTCGTTCTCTAAGGCAGGATCCCGAAGGGCTGTGGCGATGTGTAGGACTGAAAAAGCTCTGCATGTCCTCCATCAACAACACATCTGTAAAGCGTCCTGTCCTTGCCGCCGTCGTGGTAGGAGGAGGATTACTTTCACCTCTTCCCCAGTTAGATTCCAGTTGTGCTGTGACATCCCCCTTATAAGCTGTGTAAAGCATATTTTTTAGTTTGGTTTTGAACTGCCCATCCTTTCTGTAATTTGGTAACATTTCCGCCACTTTCTGCTTATACCGGGGGTCTAGTAGCGTGGCCACCCAGTTCAGGTCGTTCTCCTTCATCCTTTTTATACAAGGGTCCCTCAACAGACATGACAGCATGAAAGACCCCATTTGCACAAGGTTGGATGCCGAGCTACTCATTTCCCGTTCCTCGTCCTCACTGATGTCATTGACAATCTGTTCTTCCCCCCAGCCACGTACAACACCACGGGTCCCAGATAGGTGACAACAACGAGCACCCTGGGATGCCTGCTGTGGTTGGTCTTCCTCCTCCTCAAAGTCACATTCCTCCTCTGACTCCTCTTCCTCATACTCCTCTTGCACGTTGCGCTGGTCCGGCAAGCGATGATGACAAGGCTGTTTCTGGTGGTGATGGTGACCACAAGTCTCCTTCCTCTTCACGCTCATCTACAGCCCTGATCCAGCACTCTTCACAGGGCCACGCTCCAGGAAGAAAACAAATGGATGAGGTCGCTGATGGTGCCTTCGGTGCAACTGACTAGTTTGTCACCTCCTCAAAAGGACGCATGAGCCTACAGGCATTGTGCATGAGCGTCCAGTAACGTGGCAAAAAATTCCCAGCTCCGCAGAGGCTGTCCTAGCACCCCGTTCATACAAATACTCGTTGATGGCTTTTCTTGTTGAGCAGGTGTCGAACAGTAGGAGTGTTTAATTCCAACGTGTCGGGCTGTCGCAAATCAAGCGCCTCACTGGCATGTTGTTTCGCCGCTGAATATCGGAAAAGTGCCCATGGCCGTGTAGGAACGCCTGAAATGGCCACACACCTCCTGGCCTGCTTGAGGACGTCCTGTAAGCCTGGTACTTAGACACATAGCGTTGTACGATGAGATTCAACACATAGTGCCATGCACGGCACATGTAATAACTTGCCCAAATTCAATGCCGCCAACAAATTGCTCCCATTGTCACACACCACTTTGCCGATCTCCAGTTGGTGCGGGGTCAGCCACTGATCCACCTGTGCGTTCAGGGCGGACAGGATTGCTGGTCCTGTGTGCTCTCTGTTTCAGGCAAGTCAACCCCAAGACAGCGTGACACTGTCGTATCCGGATGTGGAATACCCCTGGAAGCTGGGGGATTCAGTTGAATGTGCAGCCAGATCCGCAGCAGACGAGAACTCAGCCGAGGAGGTTATCGAAGAGGATGGAGTAGGAGGAGTAGAGGAGGTGGCAGTAGGCCTGCCTGCAAGTCATGGCGGTGTCACCAACTCCGCTGCAGAGCCACGCATTCCATGCTTGTCAGCTGTCAGCAGGTTGACCCAATGCGCAGTGCACGTGATATACTTGCCCTGACCGTGCTTTGCAGACCAGGTATCAGTGGTCAGATGGACCCTTGCCCCAACACTGTATGCCAGAGATGCCATGACTTCCTTTTCAATAACTGAGTAGAGGTTTGGGATTGCCTTTTTTGAAAAAAAAATTCGTCCGAGTGTCTTCCACTGTGGTGTCCCAATAGCGACAAATTTTTTGAAGGCCTCAGACTACCTCTGGCAGGCTAAGAGTTCCGTCAAGCCAGCTGTCAGACCCCGGGCAAGGGGGTGACTCTGTGACATTGGCTTCTTAGATGAGATGGAACTGCTGAAGGTAAGAGGCGGAGTGGCGGGTGGTTGAGAGGGGGCAAGGAGGACAGCAGTGGTTGACGTGGCTGAAGATGCTGGACCAGGAGGAGGATGGTGGCTTTGAGTTTGTGTGCTGCTTGTACTTATGTGTTGATCCCATTGGCATTTGTGATGTGAGATCATGTGCCTTCGCAAAGCAGTTGTACCGAGGTGGGTGTTGCACTTCCCACGACTCAGTTTCTTTTGGCACAGGTTGCAAATGGCATTGCTGTTATCAGAGGCAGACACACAAAAAAAATGCCACACTGCTGAGCTTTGCAATGACGGCATGCTGGTGGTGGCAACAGCATGCGTTGATTGGCGTGCTGTCTGGCTGACCCCGGGTGCCGATACATGCTGTCTGACTGTGCCACTAGCTCCTTGCGACGACCTCCCCCTGATTCCAACTCGTCTCCTCCTTCTCTCTGTCTCCCCTTCTGAACTTTCCCCCTCTTCGAGCAGGCAGCCCACGTGGCATCCACGGACACATTCGTCATCATCAACCACTTCACTTGTATCTGACACCTCAGCAAAGGAAGCAGCAGCAGGTACAACATCATCATCATCACACTGTACGTCATGTGTGTAATCCTGCTGACTGAGACATATCTGTTATCTACATCCTCTTGCAATAATGGTTGCACATCACTAATTTCATCCAACTGATGTGTAAATAATTCCTCTGACGGATCAAGTGAAGCGGCTGTGGTGGTAGTGGTGGTGGTGGCGGCGGGCGGGAGAGTGGTAACTTGAGAGCAGGTGACCGAAGCTGAGCTGGAGGAGGATGGTGCGTCAAGGTTCTTAGCGGAAGCTGTTGAAGATTGGTGTCCTGTGTAAGCCAGTCAACTATTTTCTCTGAATTTTTGGGTTCAGGGTACGTGGCCTCTGAACACTGGGCATTATTCCAGGGCCAGTGGAAATAACAGCTCCACGACCAGCACCCCTGCGGGGTGCCTGCCTCTGCCTGTCATTTTTTTTTAGATAAGTGGTACTATGCGTGCAAGGTACTGTGCCACCCTACATAAGTGGTGGGCAGTGGGCACAGTACAGTCCGTGTGGGCCTGACACACACTGGCTTGCAACTGCGATTATATTTATTACAGAGAAATAATAAATTGAGTTTAGTTTTATCTGCAAGGTATTGTGACACCCTGTAACGGTATGAGTGGTGGCCTGGCCAGTGGCCACAGTACAGTCTGTGAGCCAGCCTCTCACTGCTTGCAACTGCGATTATATCACAGAGAAAAAATAAATTGGCTTTTTTTTATCTGCAAGGTATTGTGACACCCTGTAACGGTATGAGTGGTGGCCTGGCCAGTGGACACAGTACAGTCTGCGAGCCTGCAGCCTCTCACTGTCTGGCAACTGCGATTATATAAAATAAAAAAATGTTGACTTTTTTTTATCTGCAAGGTACTGTCTGTGACACCCTGTATGAATGGTGTGCACACAGTACAGTCTGTGGGCCTGCAGCCTCTCACACATGGGCAGGCAACTGCAATATATTAAAAAAAAAAAAAAAAGCAGACTGATGTACCAGCCCTAAAAAGGGCTTTTTGGGGTGCTGTCAGGACGCTGTCTTTACAGCAGATGAGTCTGTGGACACAGAACACTGCCCTAGCTAACGCTTTCCCTATTAAATCAGCAGCAGCAGCAGCAGCAGCACTGTCCCTACTCTCACTAAGAATGCAGCTTCCGAATGAATCTAAAATGGATGCTGTCCAGGAGGTGGGAGGGTCTGGGAGGGAGGGTCTGCTGCTGATTGGCTGGAATGTGTCTGCTGACTGAGGTACAGGGTCAAGGTTTACACAATGATGACGTATAGGGGCGGACCGAACATCGCATTGTTCGCCCGCCGCAGCGAACGCGAACAAGCCATGTTCGCCGTGAACTGTTCGCCGGCGAATAGTTCAGGACATCACTAATGAAGATCAGATCACATTTTATGACCAATTTGTGCAGAAATCCATGTCATTCCAAAGGGTTCACATACTTTTTTTTGCAACTGTATATAGCATCTTTACAATATTTCCACCATGCCTGAATGTCTATACTAAGAATATATTCATGATCAGCACTGTTACCTGCCGTCCTCTATAGCATTCCCAGTTTTGTATCCGATTCCAACAGTTACACTAGCGACGCAGATGAACCTTTCATTTCCATACTATGACAATAAAAAATTGTACATCTAAAAACAAGACAGGATATTGACTTCCATCTCTATGCGCTGAGTAGTGTTGGTCGAGCACCAAAGTGCTCGGGTGCTCGGGCCGAACACATCAGGATGCTCGGATGTTCTATCGAGCACCCGAGCACAATGGAACTCAATGGGAGAACCCAAGCATTAAACCAGGCAGGCACCCCCTGCTCTGAAGAGGGGAGGGTGTCTGGTTCATAGGAAAAATTCAGAAATTGATGAAAACACCACCGAAATGGTTCGGAAACAGCATGGGGAGGATGTCTTGATGCATCTTGGACTCCCAGGTCGCTGCTGGGAACGATGTTGTCCGAGTAGTACGCCACTTTTACAGACTGACAATAATACGCACAAAACCAAAGATAAAATCGATTTTAGAGGAAAAATTGCTAAGAAACCTTCTTCCCTGAATATTTACTTGTTTATACGGATAACACCAATCAAAATTAACGCCCAAAGGCATGAAGAAGCGACAGCGAGACGCGCGTCGGGGGTCAGGATTTACTGGTCTGTATTTATTAAGATTTGGTATGTTTCACATTTGAACACGGCTGTGTTGTACATTTATAGGTGTTTATTTATTTGTTTATACTGATGTAGCAGGGTTAACACACATGCTTTTGTTTCAAGATAACATGATGAGTTAAAAAAATTGAGTTAAGAGTGTGTGTGTTACCCAAGTGCAAGTGCTGCCAAAAATTTTGTTGGTTTTCAGAACTGGGGCCATGATTAAGAGGGACGGCCGGGGGCATCCATATTGCGCCGCTAGAGGTGACATTCTTGGACCGACGCAAGACGAACCACAGTGAAAGCATTTGTCAAGAATGTTTTCATTAATCAAGAATGAAAGTCGGAGGTTCGAAGACGATCAGATACTGTCGTAGTTCCGACCAGGAACTATGCCGACTGGCGATCCGGCAGCGTTATTACCATAACCTGCCGAGCAGCTTCTGGGAAACCAAAGTCTTTGGGTTCCGGGGAAAATATGGTTGCAAAGCTGAAACTTAAAGGAATTGACAGACGGGCACCACCAGGAGAGGAGCATGCGGCTTAATTTGACTCAACACAAGAAACCTCACCCGTCCTGGACACGGAAAGGATTGACAGATTGATAGCTCTTTCTCGATTCTGTGGGTGGTGGCGCTTTGCCGTTCTTAGTTAATGGAGCGATTTGTCTGGTTAATTCCGATAACGGAAGGAGACTCCTACGTGCTAACTAGTTACTTGACCCCCGACGATGAGGATTGTGTTGACCAGACTCTTGGATAGTGAGACTGGACTTATAGGTGAGGACCTGCTGGTGAGCTGACCCTGTAAAAGATTGTAGGTGAGGTCCTGCTGGTGAGCTGACCCTCTAAAAAATTATATGCGAGGGTCTGCAGGTGATCTGACCCTGTAAAACATTATATTCGAGGGCCTGTAGGTAAGCTGACCCTGTAAAAGATTGTTGGTGAGGGCCTGCAGGGGAGCCGACCATTGAAAACATTTTAGGGGCGAGGCCCTGCTGCCGCTTTGTTAAAAAGTTCACTGTATGTCACAGATATTTTTGGGATGAGCACACTTTAAACAGGAGATGTGGCGCGGATAATTTAAGTGTCTGCAGCGGACACCATCTACGGAAACAGTGCACTGGATTTCACTGATATTTTAGGGATACGCACACTTTAAACAGGAGGATGTGGCGCGGATAGTTGTCCGCAGCGGCCTATTACACGGTATTTAGCGCAGGATGCACTAGAAATATATATTGCTGCTGTCACACACACAATAGTCCTTAAAAGGACTTTTGGGTCTCTGAATTTTTTTTAAAATAAAAATCTTCCTATTACACTCCCTACACTGTCTGTCACTTCCTATGCACAGCTCTCCCTAAGGCCTCATGCATACGACAGTGTTTTTTCACTGTCAGTGATTAGGCTTCAGTGGTCCGTGTCCGATTTTGCTCCAGTTGTGTTTCCTTGTGTCTTCCTTTTTTATTGTCTGGAAGGGGGAAAAAAAGGAAGGTTAATGAAAAGTGTAATTTTAGTGCACCAAGGTCTTGTAGAAAAAAACGGACACGGATGACATACCAGTTGTGCATCCGTTTTTTTTTGACGGACCCATTGACTTGAATGGGTCCGTCCTCCGTTTTCCACTGACAAGAATAGGGCAGGTATATTTTTTTGACGGACTGGAATCACGGATCAAGGACGCGGAGAAAAAACGGAGGACTATCATTTTTTTTTCACAGCTCCATAGAAATGAATGGGACCTCCGCTAAACTGTGAAAAATGACGGAACAGACGCGGATGCACACAACGGTCATGTGCATGAGGCCTAACACTGAGCAATTTAGCGCAGGTTGCGCTACAAACATATATTGCTGCTGTCACACACAATAGTCCTTACAAGGACTTTTGGGTCTCTGAAACATTTTTGTACCAAAAAAAAACATTCAATTACACTCCCTACACTCTCTTCCTATGCACAGCTCACTACGAATGAGCCGAACATACGTCATCGGGTGCTATATAGCACCCAATGATGCGTTCATGACAGCCAATCACTGTAATGCCAGTAGCCAACATGTGAGGGCAGTACTTACCTGCACCTTTATTGACTGCATAGCAGCCAAGAAACGTGCGGGGAGGAGACTCGAGCATGGCGCTCGAGCACATGCGGTACTCAGCCGAGTACCGCCATGTGCCGAGCATCGAGATGCTCGAGTCGAACAGGTGTTCGGCCAAGCATGCTCGATCATCACTAGCGCTGAGCTGTTTTATTCTACAATTTTCAAAAGAAAATGATTAGCTTTGTAGAAAAAAAAAAAAGACAAAAATGCTTTCTGCCATCCACGGGAACAGAACAGGATGGCTCTGCTGTAAAGCCACAGAGAAACCGTTAAGTTTAATTGCTTTTATTAATGACTGAATTCATTATAAGAAGGGGGGGGGGAATCCTTGCTCCGTGAAAAGCTGACACCAGACAAAGTCTTAGGCAACTCTGGAGCTTTAAGACACATCTGCTCCATTAAATCTAACATCCACATTCAAAGCTTTGACTGAGAGTACAGTAGTCACTTTTGCCAGTCTTCAAACAGCTGTTTTCTTTCCCTAGGCCATACATGCTCAGGAACGGCCCGTGAAGGCCCAACTTCTGGCGCAAATTTCTAAGGCTGCGCATGTTAAAAGCCACCCTGAGACCCCTGTCTTTGGCTATAATTAGAATGACGCTCTCACCTCTGTTTCCCCTGTTTACTGCTGATGTGTAAATTATTCAATCATTGCTGTTAATATTTTACATGATTTGTAAATAGCTGTGCTTTGTAATTGCTAATTATTCCCGCCATGTAATTGAAACTGACTGTTCCCATGCTATATATTTTTAGCTGTAATGAATCAGCTGATGTGGTCTCAAGGATGAAGCTAATGTATTCAGTTTACAGTGGAAGTCAAGGAAGGAGGTCCCTGTTTGCAACATCCCTACATTAGCCGTGCCATGTTACATGGCTGTCCATTTATTTGAGATAAGCAAATTTCTTAAAATTTTAAAAGCACATTGCACCATCAGATTTATTATGCTTTTTAAAATGATAAAATGCTCCAAAATTGTCCCTTATTGGGGGCAGATGGTATTTAAACACACACAGTATTATTGAAAGAAAATATTCCTTAACAGGGCAGATGCCTGCCTGTATTTATATACACAAATGGTAGTGTTGGAAGAAACCGTAGCTTGTTCTCAACAAGTGTCCAAAATTATGCCTTTTTTTGTGAGAAGTAGTAGTGTGGATGTGGAAGTGGTAAACTGAAACCTAACAAACAAAGCAGTAGATGAGCCGCTATGTAGGGGTAATGGTAGTGGCATTAGGGGGAGTAGAAGCTGTGGCGGTGGACTGGGCAGCAGCTATACAGTATGGAACATGATGGCAAGCGGTGGCAGTAGCATGATTTTGTCAGCAACAAATAGCCATCAATGTCATCAGCAATGGCAGATCTATGCAATGGCTTCAGTTGGAGGTGCGTGAAAATCCTCCTGGGCCTATGTCTCATTCATTTTCACAAATGTGATGTTCTGCACACACACTTCCAATTCGCTTGCCCAGAAGTCCATTGGTTCAGGGAACAGAGTATATGCCAGATAAAGGCCACAGTCCAGATTGGTGCGGCACATGATAAAATGCTCAATAATGTTTATTAAACTGAAATTGGCTACTGCTGCTGCTGCTGCTGCATCTTCTGCTACTTGTGGCAGCAGAGACAGTGGGAGGTTGGTGACACAGCTGACTCAGTGGAGGGTGAAGAGGGTGTCTGCTCACCAGCATGCCCAAGGACCCAGTTCTGTCTTGTTTTGCCCCCCACTTGATTGTTCATCATGGCCATTGTTGCTGTCAAGTTGGAACATTGAGGATCAAGAGATGCAACTACAGTACCCCAGTAAGAGTTACTGCAAAAGGTACTTGTTATAATGTTACATTGCTGAGTAAAATGTTGTGATATGCTTGCTATGTTTGTGGCAATGCTAATGGCATTGTATGGACAATTGAGGGTTCATTTTTTTGCTCATTGCATTAGGTTAGGTTACCAGGAAATAGATCTAGGCCTGCCCCTTGGTTAGTTAGAGTAAGAGGAGTGTGTCTTTAGCGGAGCTACAGTGAAGACCTACATGCACAGGCTTCTCATAGCTATCCCCAATCTCAGAGAATTCTCATGTCTGGGCCCTGGTCTTTGCTGCAGGGGAGCTACCAGGCCTCAATGAGTGGTCAGGCAATATTTATAGTCAGGAGAAAGGTGAAGGTCAGGGCTGGCAGAGTTTAAAGGTATATGAAAAACAAGTCTGAGTGTCAGGGCAGGTGGTAATAGAGCAATATGGAAACAGGCTGCAGAGAATCAGGTCAGGTCAGGGCAGGCTGCAGAGAATCAGAGCCGGTTGTTAGGCAGAAGTTCGGTATGCAGGAAGATAGACAGTATAACGCACCTTCACTGGTTACTAGAGACTAGGAACATAAAGCTCAGACATCCTTCCATTGGGCAAGGTGTCTTAAATACCCAGGGGTGGCCAGTTATAGGCTGTTGAGGGATTTGGATATGCATGTGATGACCCTTTATAAGGCTGGGAAAAAGTGCACTTCTGCCCGATAGGGCAGGCTGCAACCTGTAGAAGACATAAGAGACGCTGGGACCACTGCAGACTGGGGAGGAGGGCAAAGGGAATCAAACTATCTGCTAACAGAGAAAGCCAGCTGGGCGAGTAGCATGGCACCTGTACCCACAAGAAGGAATGGGGCAGCAGTGGACACGGGATGCCAGCTCAACACAAGAAAGCATTTTTAGCTCCTGAGAGAAGGAAGATAGGTGGTCTGGAACCTACAAGACAGTTCATTGAAGTTAGTCAGCAAGGGATTGTACACGTTTATGGAAGAGAGACCTTACTGCTGTGAGAGGGAACATTGCTAACACATGCTTTCACATTCGGAGATGGTTTGGCCAGCCATATCTTATTTCTTCACCCTCAGCCAGGAATTATAGAAGCTTACCAGGAATCTCATTATTGCTGTTGTCCATACGCTAACATTGGGGAAGAACTGCACTGTTAAATGCTTTAGAATTGTGCCTTGCTATTATTGGATGAACTACTACTTCAATATTGCACTTTAGTAAAAAAGAGAATTTATTTATTGCAACCAACTGTCCCAGTTCCCAACTCCATAATCACTCTTTTGTCTTACACCCAGACAAACACCTAACACCAAGGGCACCCCAACTAACATCAAGCAGAAGGCCTAACTGCAGGGTGTGACCCAAGGGAAGAAAGGGTGCACCATCCATGCACTGCACAGCCCAGGGAGAGCCAGGGTGAGGAGTGACCAAGCTTGATAAAGACCTGTGGGTCAAAACGTCACTATGTATGCTGTCTAATTACTAAATAAAATACCAGTAACTGAAATTAGACGAGTGTTGCAGATTTCTCTACATTGCTGTTTCTAGTGGGATCCCGAGCCAGGACCCCTCACCGCGTGCACCGCATTGCCCTGGATGCATAACAGGTGACTTGAACATTGAATATGGATTTATCCCACTAAGGGGCTTGGATTGCTGCTTATCTTTCTGTATGTTTTACAGCCACTCCCCCCATCCTCGCCTCCCGTGCGAGTCACTGCACAATGGCAGAATGTTCTGATGCTGCAAGTCCAGGAGGGCATTCTTAGCCACATAAAAACAGCTGAAATGCACAGACACTCTTGGACCTGGCCGACACCTTCTGCAATTTACAATACTTTTTAAAAAAGTGCGGCACTACTAAATTTATTATGTGCAGCTAGAATATGTTCTTTCCCCCAGATTCAGTGTAGCCAGTGTAGTTGGTGCGGAGACAGCCAGTGGGATATTTGCTGGTAGATGCACTTTTGCAACTGATCTGCTGTGTGGTTTCTCTTGCCCAGGCTTATCAGTTTTAGTGTCCCACTAGGAGGGGGTAGAAAAGTCATAGATGATGCAAGTGAATGGCTTCTCTTGGGCCGCAGGAGGAATATGCTGACCCCTGGTTCAAACGCATGCTGTCAGAGGTGAGATCAACATTATCCTACTTTGAGAGGATGAGTGAGCCATTTAGTCAAAAATATTATCATCTTTGTCCTCAATAATAATCTGTCACCTACCAGAAGTAAGGGGGAACTTTATACACCAATATTCCGCATGAACTGGCCATACAATCCTTAGCCTGGTTCTTAAAAACCTATGGTAACATTACTGCAGGTCTACAGGAATATTTGCTTTTGGTGGTGGACTTCCTCCTCAGACGCAACTTTTTTATGTTCAACAACAAGTTCTATCTGCAGATATTGGGGGTGTTGATGTGGGCCAAGTTCTCTCCCTCCATAGCCAATATATTCATGGCATGGTGGGAGAGGAGCTTTCTCTTCATTGACACCCTTCCTTTCTGGCATTGCATCAGGTGGTATGGCCGTTACATTGATGACCTGATCCTTGTTTGGAAGGGTGATGTGGCGGCCATACCAGCCTTTGGCTGTTACATTAACTCCTGTGTGGACACTATTTCTTTTAGTGTCCACCATGATATACAGGAGGTTTTATTCTTGGATTTGCGTCTGAGGGGGGATCCTTCCACCAGCAGAGTTTATACATGTACTTATAGAAAGCCCCTGGCAGGGAATACCACTTTACACGCTACATCCTGTCATCCCAGACATGTTATAGCAAATATACCAAGGGGCGAGATAATACGTGCAAGAAGAAACTGCACGGATGAAAAAAGCTTCATGACTGAGGCTGAAAATATCGCCCATAGATTATACAAAAGAGCTTATGACACTAGACAGGTTGAGGATGCAATACGGCAGGTGTTTGACATTGAAAGAGGGTCCCTGGTTTATCCAAAACAGGAAAATAAGTTGAAGGTCGATGAACCCCACAGTACAGTCAAACAAAAACAAAAAAACCTCTAAAAATAATAGTAACAGAAACAGTAATTTGTTTGTTACACAATATAGTACGGAGTTCAAACAAATTTGCTGCATTATAAAAAAACATTTTCCTGTTTTGGCATATGACAAGGAATGGACTGATATAGTTGCAGATGGGGTTAAATGTGCAGCTAGAAGAGCGCAAACTATGTCAGCCCGAGTCTATACCAGGAAAATAAAAAATCGCAGCCAGTCTGGTTTACGACTAAAGGGAGCTACAGGTGCAGGCATCACAGATGCATCTGTTGCACCCATATGTCGATTTCCAATACTTTTGTCTCAGCCTCAAATGGCAGGATTTTTCAAATTAAATCATACCTCAATTGTAACACAACTCATGCAGTTTATTTAATTACATGCAAAAAATGCAAACTGCAATATCTGGGGTGTACAATTAATGCCATTAAAGCCAGAATACGCAAACACATTTCCGATGTGCCCCACCATGGCAACCGCAATATATCTGCAGCTAGTCTGCACTTTGCTGTTTGCCATGGTGGGGACACATCGGATCTGGTGGTACAGGGCATAGAAAGGGTTTTATTGCCCAAAAGAGGAGGAGACCACAGAAGAAAATTACTAAATAGGGAATCCTTTTGGATTTTCGCATTAAATACGCGTCAACCGGATGGTCTGAGTAAACGCTTAGATTTAATTTTGCAACAATAATCCACACTTTCAGAGTCACGGCAGCTTCCAAATTTATGAAAAAACTTTTTCCTTTATTCGATTATCTCCTACAGCCACTATATATCTCATGTATTTTTGCATAGGTTCTTTTATTGCTTATTGTATGTTTTTTTTCCCCTTTTTCTCATGAGAAGTGTTGTTCAAAGGCGTGGCATTTGTTTGAGGGTTTTGCAGTCATGTGACCACAATTAGTGAAGACAGGTGCAGTCTCTCTTATAAATAGTGCCACTTTTAATGTCTTACTGTGTCATGAGTAAGGTCTGGAATTGTCTCTGGTAGCCCAAAACGCGTAGACAAGACTTTTGTATTTGTAACTGTAACTGGATGTGATTTTACCGCAAGCAAAATAAATATTCCTTTACCAACATGGAGCTGGATTCCTTGAACCTTTTTGCACTGTGTTACCTGGGCCTGACACGGGTCCTCCGTGCTCACAGGTGAAGGTGGGGCAGGTGAGAGCTGCTGAATTTTCCTCTTTACTAAGGGGGAACTTTGACCTGCTGCTAATACTACTACTACTACTATTGGCTAGACAGGTGGTGCCGACTGTGCTGCTACTGCTGTTTGCACTACTACAGCCACCCACATTCTCACTCATAGATGATGAGACATGGGTCTTTCCACTCACTTACCAGATATTTTATTATGAGGCCCTTCCTGACAATCGCTTTGTACATTGGACCATGTATCAAAACTTTTTTCATTATTGGACCCCAGTGCATCTTGTTAAGTGGTTTTGGACCACATCCAGGGTATTCCTGTACCATAGCTGGGTAGAAGTCAAGTCCAGAGACCAGAGACTGGGAAAGTAAGTGCCAAGCCCATAGTGGCCCTCTCTTTACTTTATAATATGAGTTGCTCTGTGAGGTCAACAGAGACTTTAAGAAACTGAGTGCTCATCTGAGACTGTAACCCCTAAGCTATGTGCTACTGTTAGTAGCCATTACAGTTTGCGTCTCAGCTAGATAAACGTTTTCTGTTCTTTTGAACTGTGCATTGTCCAGCTCTATTAATGTGTCACCCTCAAGTTTGGTACCTACAGTAGTAAAGGTCATGGGCCACATACTAACCACCCACAGTAATAATGAATGAGTAGTTTGCAATGGAGAGGGTGATTGTTTATAAAACAAAGGCATGTACATATGTGGGCTGACTTGTAGTCTGGACATCTGCTTACTGCCTAGATATTACACTCACCTAAAGAATTATTAGGAACACCTGTTCTATTTCTCATTAATGCAATTATCTAGTCAACCAATCACATGGCAGTTGCTTCAATGCATTTAGGGGTGTGGTCCGGGTCAAGACAATCTCCTGAACTCCAAACTGAATGTCAGAATGGGAAAGAAAGGTGATTTAAGCAATTTTGAGCGTGGCATGGTTGTTATGCCAGACGGGCCGGTCTGAGTATTTCACAATCTGCTCAGTTACTGGGATTTTCACGCACAACCATTTCTAGGGTTTACAAAGAATGGTGTGAAAAGGGAAAAACATCCAGTATGCGGCAGTCCTGTGGGCAAAAATGCCTTGTGGATGCTAGAGGTCAGAGGAGAATGGGCCGACTGATTCAAGCTGATAGAAGAGCAACGTTGACTGAAATAACCACTCGTTACAACCGAGGTATGCAGCAAAGCATTTGTGAAGCCACAACATGCACAACCTTGAGGCGGATGGGCTACAACAGCAGAAGACCCGACCGGGTACCACTCATCTCCACTACAAATAGGAAAAAGAGGCTACAATTTGCACGAGCTCCCCAAAATTGGACTGTTGAAGACTGGAAAAATGTTGCCTGGTCTGATGAGTCTCGATTTCTGTTGAGACATTCAAATGGTAGAGTCCGAATTTGGCGTAAACAGAATGAGAACATGTATCCATCCTCTGATGGCTACTTCCAGCAGGATAATGCACCATGTCACAAAGCTCGAATCATTTCAAATTGGTTTCTTGAACATGACAATGAGTTCACTGTACTAAAATGGCCCCCACAGTCACCAGATCTCAACCCAATAGAGCATCTTTGGGATGGGGTGGAACGGGAGCTTCGTGCCCTGGATGTACATCCCTCAAATCTCCATCAACTGCAAGATGCTATCCTATCAATAAGGGCCAACATTTCTAAAGAATGCTATCAGCACCTTGCTGAATAAATGCCACGTAGAATTAAGGCCGTTCTGAAGGCAAAAGGGGGTCTAACACCGTATTAGTATGGTGTTCCTAATAATTCTTTAGGTGAGTGTATGTGCCAAGTTATGCCTAAGTAACACCACCACACATTGCCAAATAATAGTGCCTGGAGTACCCTAAAAATACTAACAAACTATTTCTTCATAGTGTAGTGTACTGTCTATTTTACCATGCTACATAAATAATACCACTTTATAGTATCTAAATAATACCACAGATGATGCTTTAAATAAGTTGGCATTACGCCACTAGAAAGGTAGTTTTGACAGGGCCATAATTAATAAATGGGGTAGTAGATGCCTTAAAGGGGTTGTGCCACCATTAAATGTTATTTTAATATAACATGGAATAAAAAACCTAGCTACTTTTGTATTTTACTTTCTATTGTGACATGCTCTCTTAAGTATAATGGCCCCCTCTGCTGTTCAGTCTGTATAGTAATGTGCACGTCCACCTCCTGGGGTGTACGCCCATGCTCAGTTCTAGTGTTAGCAAATGTAACAGTTACAGTGAGATGCAGAAAGAACACGCACCCTGTACTGCCAGCCTGAAGAGAATCTAGCAGTACAACAGGAGCAATGAATGGGAAGATCTCTGGATCCATTTGAGCTACAGAACTGGTTCTAGCTTTTATAGAAAGAGATACATGTGGGAGGCGCTGCACTATGAAGTGCCTTTTGCGCTGTGGCATTAGAAGAATTTTGATATGTCTGACTTTTAGTCTAACCAGACTGTCTATTACTCTAATTCCTCTAGCGCCGGAAACAGTAGGTTTAAAGAGCACACCAAATGCTTGAAATAACTTCTTTATTAACTTAAACTTTTCTTCATATATAACACTGCTGCCTCCGCAGCAGATAGTCCATGTACAAAACACGTGTTGAAAAGATTTCACAAAAAGGCGCTATGCATAAGATGGTGGTTCAACTGTTCAATCTTGTCATTCAACATAAAATGGTGGATATATTTCTCTCTTGAGTATCTGTACTCTCACTTTAAGTTATTTAAGCACTTTATGATCTCTCTGAGAGGTATATCTAAGGTTAACCAATAGTTCACTTGCTGAATTTGGTCGCAATTTGCAGTATGCAGTTAGCAGTAACTATTTTCAGATTGGTTGAGTATGATCTGGTATGGTTGTATGCCATTTGGATTGCAATATGGAATTTTAATTTGGATTGTGAACTTTGTAGTTTGCAATTGGTGGAACTGTAAGTAAACACACATATAACTGGTTCAGTATACAGTTCTAATCACTATATTAACAGTAGGAACATTATATAACTGTTCAGCTTCTCTCCTCTGGTGTAAAGATTCTAGCAACTGCTAAGGGAATTTCCCACACAGGCTGTGTGTGAGGTTGGCTGTGATTGGTCAAACTCCTGCTGTGTGTGAGGCTGGCTGTGATTGGTCAAGACTTCTGCCCAGCAACAACAGTTTAACTCTATGCTTTCTGTTGTTTCTGATGTGTCATTGAGCTTACCTTACATTATATAATGTATCCTAAAGGAATATTATTTTTATATAATATAAATATTATCTTTTCTGCTTCTGTGAACACGATATATATATCAGTTATATGACATCCAAACATGAAATCATTGTAAATAACTTTGCTTTTGTCTTTAACACACAAACATAGGAACTGTATTAAGGTTATTGGCAGGTTTAGCTGTATAAAAATATAAGCTATATTAGCAACCTAGGACAGGTCTTAGCTGGCCAGCTACAATACATGACATGATTTCTTAATTTTCTTTTTATGTAAGTCATGGCATAACTCTTTTGATGGTGTTGCCCCTTATTTCTATATCATGGTCCATCCAGTTTAGCAGATTACAATTTGTATACATAGTAATGAAGATTAGAGGGGGGAACCAGTGGTTCAAGCAGATTATGAAGGGTTTGGGTGAGCAGGGAACAGTAGATATAGCGCTGGGGGTGCAGCTAGAGGGTGGGGGATGAAATGAGCAGGAACATGAAAACACCAAGCTGGATTTATTGATGACTCTTGATGCATAAAATAATTTTCTTCCTTCATTAAGGTTTGCTTCATCAATTTTAATGTTGTATTTGTTTAGTGAAGTGTGTTTATGTGAAAAGGTTATATTAATACACAAAGATTCTGTTTAGATGGTGATAAACAATGGCTTTCTAAGCACAATGTAAACACACAGAGCTGAATTAAACACCTTATAATTTTTCAGAAATAAATGCACCGCAGGATCTGGGTAACCGTACGTTAATTTCCCCCTGGGTAATTAGTAGGGCAAATACAATAGAACAAAAACAATTTTACTTGGTCTCTTACACAGAATAAATGCTTGTACAAAGTCAGATGTAATCACTCACCGGGTACGTGTTTTACTAGGATGTGGTTATTTCAGAGAGAATTCTTAGTAACAACCATCATTTCGTAATGTAATTAACACACTGAGTATCATTCTTCCCATATACTTAAAGATATAGCAGCAGTTCAGGCTAATTGTACCTGTTGTTAAGTGGTTTGCTGCTGCTCGGTGATGGCCTCTCCTATTCTAATATTCAATTTTTTCCCCCTTTCTTTTCTATGCTTCCAGCATGTTTTTTTTTTTTTAGATAAATAAATAATACCTAATGTTAGAACTGTTACGGATAAGCAATTCATGTGTCATTTATGGGTACCTATACCGGTCAGCCATAACATTTAAACTACCTGTGTAGGCCCAACCTTGCGCCACCAAAACCAAAGCATGGACTCTGCAAGACCTCTGAAGGTGTGCTTTGGTATCGGACACATCATTTGCAGCAGAACCCATAAAGAGTCGCTGTACTTTCACACAATTTCATTTTATTTAATAGAAAATGGTGTAACTCGCAAATCTCTAAATCACTTTATTTAAAAAATATGTCTGCCTCCGCCTAAAAAAAAAAACTATAAAGTGATGGCCACTAGGGGTCTCACTTCCACCTAATTTGCAGTCCACTGCCTATTGTCAGACAAGATCTATCCCTAGTGTAAGGGATCGCCTCTTATTCGGGGGTCATTCTCACAATGATCTTCATAATCACTGGGTTTCAGGTCCAAACAGTGCAATTTATTTTACACTCTTCATACACAACATGGCATAAAACAAAAGCCTGCCCGTCTGGGCTCTACCTAAACATAATAAACATCGTATCCCTAACTCGGCTATACGATAGCGTTCCCACATGGAACCAGGTGCGGCTTACCCCAGACATACAGTCCACCAGTCCTCAGGCTGTAACAAATGCAGTACCTTTGGAGGGGGTTGTGGTCTAGCAGTCCTCCTGACTCTGACCTTTCAATGCTTGTTCCCGGGTGTCGCTGAGTCCCCCAAAGTCCAGGCTATTGCATAGCCTCGTGGCCCCTCAGCCTTGCCCAGCTGAGACCACACTGACAGAGCCTCACCAGGCCTCTGTCTGCACACTCTCCAGAGTGAGACACCCAAGATCCAGTAGCAGGATTAAATAGGATCCCTGGACATGAGCATGTCTCAAGTCCCGGACTGGAACCTGGGGAAACAACACCTCAATGTTCACATTGCCACACTAGTAATAGAGACACTGAAGATGGCTTACAGAAAATGGGGACATGTCAGAACTAGCTGAGCTCCTGAGCCTGCATATACACAGCTTTTGAAGATTAAAGGAGCCTCCTGTGTGTCTGTAAGTGTGATTTCCCCCTCTTTATCTGTTCTGTGATCTCCGGAGCTGAAAACAAACATAGTGGGAGGTTACGGAAAGAATGTCACAGCAGTGATGAGCGGAAGGGGCAATATTCGAATTCGCGATATTTCGCGAATATTTGTGCGAATATTCATCATATATTTGCGAATTCGAGAATCCGTGATCTCGTCATTATTTTCTTGATTGTCAGCAATTGGAAAATTCACAATAAAAATTCTGTGATAAAAATTCACAATACGAAAATTCGCGACCATCACTACTCCTAAAGTCAAAGGTATTGCAGCCTTCTCATTGGACCACAAGCAAGAAGCAATGAGGGATCATGGATACTGATGAAAAAAAAATTGCGATTATGAAGATATAGCACTATATTCTAGATATTTGCGAATTCTCGAAGTGCCAATATTTGCGATAAAAATTTGCAATTAGAATATTCGCGATCAGCACTGTCACAGCAGTACAGTGCTAGGAGATTCCACAGAAGGGAGACTCCCTCTGCTTCTGACTGAAATGCATGTAGCTATGTAGCTGAAATAAGGAGCAATATTACTAAAAAAAACACTAGGGAAGCCCCAAAAGATCTGTTCTTTCACAGTTATGATTATACAAAGAAACACAGCCATTATGCAAAAAAAATTAAATTTTTTATTTTTTTTTGAAAGTCGTGTAAGTCACAAGACTGGGGCCTCCATGGATCAGAGCGATTGCCACAGATAAATTGGGATCTAGGGAATTTCAAAGTCACAAGTCAACACCCTAAACTCTTGATCATGTACCTTAACCCCTTCTAACCCAGCGCCGTACATGTATAGTGCAGGGCGGGTCTTTAAAGATGGCACCTGCTGGGCTAATGTATGGGATCGATGATAACGTCGATCGCATACATTTAACCCCTTGGATGCAGTGGTCGAACGTGAACACAGCATCTAAGAGTGCAAAAACTGGCCCCTCCTAGCGGGGATCAGGGGATCTGAATGGTGTCTGGCAGCCTCAGTCCTCCTGAATGATCCAAGGCTGCTGCACATACAGTGCTGCCCATAATTATTCATACCCCTGGCAAATTTTGACAAAGTTACTTTTATTCAATCTTTCATGTATTTGTAATAGGGATCTGCAGTTATTGGACCTCCTATTGTATAATCTCAGTGGTCTCAAAATAGATATATACGGGACTGAGAATGCCTTTGTGTATTTAAATTAATATTTAACTTTTATTTGTGTCTTCTAAAATATATGAGACAGTAGAGTGTAGTAGAATTCTGCACTATAAAAGGGAGGGAGCACACAGGGTCTATAGTTGCAGATTAGATCTAGTTAGTTACCTAGTATGTTGAGGGAATATTGGGGAGGAGCCTACTAATGAGGACAGTATCTCACCCTAAGTGCTCACCCTACTTGGCCTAGTCTACTGAGTGTAAATACCTCAGTGGCTGTAGTCGGGGCACTTCCTTAACAAGACAAAAAAAAAGATACAAAGTGAAATCTCGTCCTCAGAAGCGGAAGGGTCAGATACCGAACAGGGCAGACCAAGAGGTGGTAGAGGACAAAAATACAGGGGCAAAAGGAGGTAGAGGGCGACCCAGAGCAGGCAATAGGTACACCTGCGGCGAAGGAAATCAAACATGTACCACTCAGGGACCAACACCTACCCCTCATCATCAGCCTCATCCTCTACTTTTTTGGCCCAGGCCTCCACACAAATGCCTTATCAACTAAGAAACAAAGTGTAGGGGGAGACCTAGGACAAACTAATCTGACTTGCAAAATGCAAATTATCAACCTCTCTTCCTATAGCTTATCCTCTAGCGATATATCCCTTTTAAGTAAAGGACTGTCATTTGTCCCTACAGTCAGATATGACACCTTCGAGTGGAGCAAAGACGTAGCCTTATTCACACGTAAACTACTCTGGCATAAACACTTCCGCCTCCAAGATCTCAAGAACTATGGAGAACTCAACATGAACCCTAGGGAACTTGAGGCCACACGCACACTTGTTAATCTGATGGAGGAAGGCGAGAGAGATAGAGGGGAGGGTCCCTTCACTGAACTGAAATTAAAAAGTACCCAGATGCCGCCACCTCTACCAGATTCAAGTGTGTCTATTTTTCATAAATTAGTAACCAGGGACCTGGAACTAATTAGTACTACTAGGGGTACATCGAATATGAATAAGGAAGAGCATATAGCCCTTATGAACTTAGAAAAGGACCGCAATCTAATAATAAAACCCTCAGACAAGGGAGGGAACTTAGTTGTAATGGATCAGGACATATATAAAAATATGTGCCTAGACATCCTACAAGACAAGGAAACATACGAAGTCTTAGTGCAGGATCCTGGCCCTTATAGAATTGAGGCAGATCCTAACCAAAGGACTCAGGGATAAACTAATAGATTCGACAGAATTGGATTTTCTTCTCCCTAAGTTTCCGGTCACGGCTACTTTCTACTTCACACTCAAGATTCACAAGGGCACCACACCACTGAAAGGGCGCCCCATTGTTTCAGGGGTAGGGAGCCTGGGGCAGAACACAGGCATATACATTGATAAAATTATCAGACCCTTTGTGGAAACACTGCCGTCCTACATACGCGATACTTCAGATCTCCTACTGAGACTTAGTGGCGTATGTATGGATGACCAAACTATGTTTGTGACCATCGACGTTGAGGCCCTTTACAGTTCAATTAAACATCATTTGGGCCTCAAAGCAGTCGAAAACTACTTGTCAATGAGGGACAAAAGATGCTCCCTGCATAACCGTTTTTTACTCGATCTATTGAACTTTAGCCTTACTAGAAACTATTTCATCTTCGACGACCGATATTACCACCAGCTCAGGGGTACTGCGATGGGAAGTTTGTGTGCGCCGTCGTATGCAAATTTGCTCCTGGGCTGGTGGGAAGCCAACTATATCGGATCGGAGAAGATGGATAAGTGGCAAGAGATGATAGTTGTTTGGCTAAGGTTCATAGACAATATTTTTTTACTGTGGAGAGGATCAGAGGAGTCTTTTGCGGAATTTATGGAGATAATTAATAAGAATGACTTGGGCCTTAGGTTTACTTCTGAACACAATCATGACTCATTGCCATTTTTGGATGTATTGATAGAAAGAGGCTTAGGTAACAACATAGCTACCTCCATCTACCGTAAAAAGACGGCCACCAACAGTATGCTTCGCTGGGAAAGTGCCCACCCCTATGCCCTACGGAAGGGCATTCCCAAGGGTCAGTATCTCAGACTCCGGCGGAACTGCTCCACTATGAAAAAATTTAAAAGTGAAGCAAAGGATCTGAGATACAGATTCAGGGAAAGAGGGTACCCAGACGGAGTACTGCGAGTGGCCTATGAGGCAGCGTGCTCAGAAAATAGAGATACGCTCCTCATACCAAAGAAAGAGAGGATGGGGCCAATGAAGACCCAGAATACTGCTCGAATCATTGGCACTTTTGATGACGCACATCGGGAAGTCAGACAGGTGCTATCCAGACACTGGGATATACTCAAAACAGACCCAGACCTGGAAGACATAATAGGACCCTATCCCCTAATAACATATAGGAGGGGTAGAAGTATAATGGACAGACTGGTCAATAGTCATTATCAGCCCCCTCAGAACCCTGGAAACTGGTTGTCGGGGAGGCCCACTGGTACTTTTAAATGTGGGAGATGTACGGCCTGTAGTCAAGTATTGAAAACGAAGGGGTTTATAGGCTCTTATACACACAGAGAATACACCTTACGTGACTATGTAAACTGTCTCACTATGGGTGTAGTGTATCTGGCACAATGCTCCTGCCCCCTTGACTACATTGGCAAAACAAAAAGTGAGTTTAGGAGACTGATCAGAGACCACATTAATGACATCCAAAACAAAAAGGATACATCAGTGGCACGACACATGAATCAGTACCACAATGGAGATACCACTTGCCTTAAATTCATAGGTTTCCAGTATGTCCCCAAACGGAAGAGGGGTGGAGACTGGGATAAAATGATCTTAAAGGCAGAAACGAGATTGATTTACAAACTCAAATCAGTGACACGTAACGGTCTTAATGAGTACCTCTCATATAAGCCATTCCTGTAAAAAGTCATATATACAGGAGATAAGATCATACCCCTGCACATCCAAGAAATCCACTAACCCACCCCTCTCTACCTACTCATTAACCAAAACACTGTCTTTATGTGCATTAAGAGGGCACTGCAGACAGCAATTGATAATATATACATCCATATAACCATATGAATAAGCACTGACTATGTATTGGTATGCCTATTCACTGTGTATACAGGACACAGGGAATGTATAGAGTCCCTATGCTGTGACCAGTACCTCTAGTAAATGTAAAACTTACTCTATGTACATATATCCATATAATCATATGAATAAGCACCAACGATGTATTGATATGCCTATTCACTGTGTATACAGGACTCAGGGACTATATAGAGTCCCTATATTTTGACCAGCACTTCTAGTAAATGTAAAACTTACTCTATGTATACTGACACTACGGTAACAATGCCTATGGTTACTAACAATAGACTACAATGTCCTCTCTGGAGTCCGTAGTAACATCCAGGACAGAGAGAGTTAATGTAATCTGGATTCTTTAACTAGTACTGCTAAAGTCACTTTTCTTTCCTCTAACCCAAGCGGAGTTAATATTGCTATATAGCGATCACTAACTAAGCCTTGCTGTACGGAAGTCTAGCCGAGGACGCGGTGCTAGATCCCCATAGCAACTAATCACGCCCACATAACATGTCACTTCCGGGTAGTGACGGAGCGCAGCGAGCCCGTACACTTAATGAGGCGGTACCTCGTGAGGAGTGTCTCCGTATGAAGTGGGCATGTAATCGCGGGGTGAATATTGAACGCGCGAACGCACACACAGGCCCTATTGGTCAAATGAAATGTGGGAGGAGCGGCGCGTTTAAAAGGAGACGCAAGAGCATGGATAGATTGCCACTGCCACGAGAAGACAACAGATGCACAGCCACTGCTTCCGATGCCCTGTTAACCAATATCTCTGATGAGCCGAGTCCACACTTGGTGAAACGCGTTGGATGATGGTATAGAAGATATCTACTAGGGAGGTAAGAGCATATGGCTTCATAGCACAGGCCCGAGGTTCCTGAGGCTGGGGGTCGTCCTTCTAAGGACGAGTGCCCCGACTACAGCCACTGAGGTATTCACACTCAGTAGACTAGGCCAAGTAGGGTGAGCACTTAGGGTGAGATACTGTCCTCATTAGTAGGCTCCTCCCCAATATTCCCCCAACATACTAGGTAACTAACTAGATCTAATCTGCAACTATAGACCCTGTGTGCTCCCTCCCTTTTATAGTGCAGAATTCTACTACACTCTACTGTCTCATATATTTTAGAAGACACAAATAAAAGTTAAATATTAATTTAAATACACAAAGGCATTCTCAGTCCCGTATATATTTACTTTTATTCAACCAGCAAGTAATTTTTTGACAGGAAATGACATAGGTGTCTCCCAAAAGTTAATAAGACGATGTACAAGGATAAGGTACTGTAGCAGCCAAAGCACTTTGATGGCACTTCTACTGATTGGAGTGGCCTCACATATGCCTTCAAGACTGCAAAGATTGATGGTAATATCTAATTGGTTTGCCCCAGGTTTTACAGCTGTTGCAGATAAATTCTATTAAAGCTGTTTGATGCCTAAAGAACAGTCCTGGCCGGCTGCTGCCAACCTTAGCAGTACACTGCTGGGACTCTCCCAAGTAATCAGTGGTGTACCTTCAATGCAGGCAGACCACGCCATGTGGCCTGAGGAAGGGGACGCTCCTCTTTCTGATGTGAAAACACTTCACTAAGGAGGGCTCATTGCAAACTGAGTTTTTTGGCTCTGATTTTGGCACGTTTTCCGCATCAGAATCATTACCAAAAAGGAACTCCAAGCAATCTCATTTCAGTGGGAAGCAGCACTTACTTTTTTCCCTGTGCATTTCATATAGCACCGGAAAAAAAGCAGCAATCTCCCATTGAAATACATGGGAAGTGGCAAAAAACACAGCCCAGATAATAACATATCGGAACATATTTCTGGGTATGGGCTGTCACAGGTAATCAGCCAAAATCAGATAGATTAAGACTGTTATACATTTACTTCTTGCCTGATTCTTCAATCTACACTTTCACTGCACCAAACCCCAGGGAGTAATGGCTTGGGGGAGTACACTGTGACAACATCTCATCAGGGCCACTACCACTCCCATCCGGCACCTACCTGCTGGTAGCTACAGTCAAAAACAAACAGTAAAATAAGATAATATTATACAAATTGTAGTACCCCTAGGTCTGGGGGACTACACACACCTTTGGTAAAGGCCAGGCCATATCTGGCTGAGCTTGTGGTCCCTCCAGGTAGTTTTGCATCAGATGACCAAGGAAGCAGTTCTTGCTGACCCCCTCCCTCCCATTACTGTGAAGAGACGAGGTTAATGACATAAGTCAGTGATGGCGAACCTATGGCACGGGTGCCAGAGGCGGCACTCAGAGCCCTCTATGTGGGTACCCGCACCCAGGAAAAACTATGGCGTACCAATATGCTTTAGACTTTTCCTGCCATTCATCAGCACAGGACGCACTATGAACAGCACAGGCAGCGCACTGAATGTAGGCTATTAAGCTATTATAGCTATATGATAAAGTACATGAAAGATATACTATATTGGTATTCAGGTTAAATTGCCGTGTTGGCACTTTGCAATAAATAAGTGGGTATTTGGTTGCAGTTTGGGCACTTGGTCTCTAAAAGGTTCACCATCACTGACATAAGTGCTTATACATACGGTATATACATTGTCTCTGTTAGAAAATTCTAACTACTAGGGGGATTGCTAGCGCCCGAGGGGGCCCAATCCATAGAGGGGTGCTAGATACCCTGCACTAAATACATAATACATAGTCCTGGAGGTGGGCCATAACCTTGAAAACGTAGCAAGGAAAACATTCCTCACTTATGGCTCTATAGCAAACAGTTCCAAAAGCATAGGTGAGGGGCACAAGGATCTCAGGTACGTTTGAGTCTATTCCTTGGGTGATTGTCTTCTTAAAACATTGCACCTCTTCCTCTCGGGAAGATGGCTCCGCAAACCCGAAAAGGGAAGGGTACAACAGGTGCAAATTGGATAAGGGGGAGATCTATACGGCCACAGGAGGGTGGCATAAATATAGGGCCCAATGACACAAACAGGGGCAGTCTCGTGTATCTCACCCTCCTGAAGCTTGTTAAACTACGGTGTCTTCCATCTTTGCTAAAGAATTTCAGGCCTGGTTGTAATCCACAGCCTCTAGCTTGTCACCCTCTGGACAAGCTGGGGCATCCTGGACAGCTGTATCTTTAGCAGCTCTTCTTAAACAGTCCTTTGGTGACTTTGTGTGGTGGGAACTGGATTTGCAAAGTTGATATCTGCAACCAGCAAAACAGGATCCAGGACTTAACCCTCACAGGGAGAGGGGGGGGGGGTCTGGGATACTACACATGCTCAGCCATATTATTTACTTTATCCTGGACTATTACAATGACATTTTAACGCACTGCAATGGTGAACTCAGTTGTGTCTGCTGCAGTCGTTGATTGGCTGCAGCAGGTCACATGTCCAAAGGTCATCATTAGAGGGTAGAATACAAGACTGGCAGTGGGCTATTGCTATTGCTATAGTATTACTTAGGCTCAGGCACACGACTGTGTTTTATTTCCGTGTCCATTCCGTTTTTTTTCAGCCCGTATGCGGAACCATTCACCTATCCAATAGGTCTGCAAAAAATGAATATGCATCTGTGTGCATTCCGTTTATTAATGTCCGCGAGTCCTGTTCTCAAAAATAGCACATGTACTATTCTTGTCAGGTTTAGTGGACAAGGAGAGCATTGTTACAATGGATCCGCAAAAAACAAACCGATGCAACATTGACGTCCACACGGATGTCCATCTGTTTTTTTTTGAGGCTATAAGTGTTTTGCGACCGCCAAGAATACCATACAGTACAGACCAAAAGTTTGGACAACACCCTTCTCATTCAAAGAGTTTTCTTTATTTTCCATGACTATGAAGGCATCAAAACTATGAATTTAACACTTGTGGTATTATATACATAACAAACTAGTGTGAATCAACTGAAAATATGTCATATTCTAGGTTCTTCAAAGTAGCCACCTTTTGCTTTGATTACTGCTTTGCACACTCTTGGATTCTCTTGACGAGCTTCAGAGGTAGTCCCCCTGAAATGGTCTTACAACAGTCTTGAAGGAGTTCCCAGAGATGCTTAGCACTTGTTGGCCCTTTTGCCGTCACTCTGCGGTCCAGCTCACCCCAAACCATCTCGATTGGGTTCAGGTCGGTGACTGTGGAGGCCAGGTCATCTGGCGCAGCACCCCATCACTCTCCTTCATGGTCAAATTGCCCTTACTTTCAAGTTTTCCCAATTTTTCGGCTGACTGACTGACCTTCATTTCTTAAAGTAATGATGGCCACTCGTTTTTCTTTACTTAGCTGCTTTTTCTTGCCATAATACAAATTCTAACAGTCTATTCAGTTGGACTATCAGCTGTGTATCCACCTGACTTTCCTCAACGCAACTGATGGTCCCAAACCACCATTTATAAGGCAGAAATCCCACTTATTAAACCCTAAACAGGGCACACTGTGAAGTGAAAACCATTTCAGGGGACTACCTCTCTGAAGCTCATCAAGAGAATGCCAAAGAGTGTGCAAAGCAGTAATCAAAGCAAAAGGTGGCTACTTTGAAGAACCTAGAATATGACATATTTTCAGTTGTTTCACACTTGTTTGTTATGTATATAAATTCCACATGTGTTAATTCATAGTTTTGATGCCTTCAAGTGTAAATCTACAATTTTCATAGTCATGAAAATAAAGAAAACTCTTTGAATGAGAAGGTGTGTCCAAACTTTTGGTCTGTACTGTACGTTCGTGTGAAGGAGGCCTTAGTTTTTTTTTTTTTTACCATTCTGAGCTTTTGGCAAAATTTAAAGGGCTGAAGACCTCCTTTAAGGAATGCAAACACTGCTTGAAAACGGTAAATGACTTGCCGCGAATTCCCAAGATCAGCTTGATAACTGATAGATCCTAACTACTGAACACACTGATCCTTTTGTTGCACATTTTCTAAATCCATTACATTTACAATGAGGCAGTGAGTTCGGTGCAGACAAGCAGTGGTCGGTCAGGAAAAACTGATCAATCTAATAAAAGGTATATCTTGGGTTCCACAGGGCCTAGAGAAAGCCTTGAAACAAGTAGCCATTCTGTGGTTTTACATAGTTTATAAGGCCGGAAAAAAGACATTTGTCCATCCAGTTCGACCTGTTATCCTGCAAGTTGATCCAGAGGAAGGCAAAAAAAGCTGTGAGGTAGAAGCCAATTTTCCCCACTTAAGGGGAAAATAATTCCTTCCCGGCTCCAATCACACAATCAAGTAACTCCCTGGATCAACGGACCCCTCTCTAGTAGCTATAGCCTGTATATTATTCCACTCCAGAATTCATCCAGGCCCCTCTTAACCACTTTCAGGACACATGGCGTACAGGTACGCTTTTATGACCTGGTACTTAAGGACACAGGGCGTACATGTACGCCCTGTGTATTTCTGATCACTGCCGCCCGGCCGGTGGTGATCGGAAGCCGGTGCCTGCTCAAATCATTGAGCAGGCACCTCGGCTAAATGCCTGGGGGGGTCCCGTGACCCCCCCATGTCGACAATCGCAACAAACCGCAGGTCAATTCAGACCTGCGGTTTGCTGCGCTTTCTGCAGTTTCTGATCAGAAACTTTAGTATGCCTAAACTATATATGTTTCACCCCCCCCCTGCACCCCTGAATGATTTGATGGTGGCAGGAGGTGCAGGGGGGGGGGTTGTGGGCAGTGCAGGAGGCGGGCGGTGCGGCAGGCGGGATCGCGATCCCCCGCCCGCCTCCTCTTGAATAATCGTTGGTGTACAGTGGGTATACCAGGGTGTCAGCACATTGCTGACACCCCGGTATAAACGGCTGACATCTGTGATGCGATGTCAGCCGTTTAACCCTTTCCATACCGCGGTCCGTACAGACCGCTGTATGGAAAAGGTTAACAGCTCAGGGAGCTCCCTCCCTCTTCCATCGGGAGGCTGATGTGTCTTTGCAGCCCCCCGATGGAGAGGGAGAGTGCCCCCAGACAGCCCCCCTCCTTACCCTTCTCCGTCTGCGCAGTTGTAGCCACAACTGAGCAGACGGGGAAGGTTCCCATGGCAACAGGACGCCTTCTCAGGCATCCTGCTGTCCATGGTGCTAAACAGATCTGTGCTAAAGGCATAGATCTGTTCAGACAAAGTGTAAGTAAAATACAGTACAAAACACTATATAGAGTACTGTACTGTATTATACAGACATCAGACCCACTGGATCTTCAAGAATCAAGTGGGTCTGGGTAAAAAAAAGTAAAAAAAAAAGTGAAAAAAAAGTAAAAATCAAAAAACACATTTATCACTGATTAAAAATGAAAAACATAAAATTCCCTACACATGTTTGGTATCGCCGCGTCCGTAACGACCTGATCTATAAAACAGTCATGTTACTTTACCCGAACGGTGAACGCCATAAAAATTAAAAATAAAAAGCTATGATGAAATTGAAATTTTGCCCACCTTACTTCCCAAAAAAGGTAATAAAAGTGATCAAAAAAGTCGCATGTACACCAAAATAGTGCCAATCAAACCGTCATCTCATCCCGCAAAAATCATACCCTACTCAAGATAATCGCCCAAAAACTAAAAAAAATATGGCTCTTAGACTATGGAAACACTAAAACATGTTTTTTTTTGCTTCAAAAAGGAAATCATTGTGTAAAACTTAAATAAATTTAAAAAAAGTATACATATTAGGTATCACCGCGTCCGTATCGACTGGCTCTATAAAAATATCACATGACCTAACCCCTCAGGTGACCACCGTAAAAAAATAAAAATGGTGTAAAAAAAGCTATTTTTTGTCATCTTACGTCACAAAAAGTGTAATAGCAAGCGATCAAAAAGTCATATGCACCCCAAAATAGTGCCAATCAAACCGTCATCTCATCCCGCAAAAAATGAGACCCTACTTAAGATAATCGCCCAAAAACTGTAAAAACTATGGCTTTTAGACTATGGAGACACTAAAACATTTTTTTTTGTTTTAAAAATGAAATCATTGTGTAAAACTTACATAAATAAAAAAAATGTATACATATTAAGTATCGCCGCGTCCATGACAACCTGCTATATAAAATTACCACATGATCTAACCTGTCAGATGAATGTTGTAAATAACAAAAAAAAAAGGTGCCAAGAAAGCTATTTCTTGTTACCTTGACGCACAAAAAGTGTAATATAGAGCAACCAAAAATCATATGTACCCTAAACTAGTACCAACAAAACTGCCATCCTATCCCGTCGTTTCTAAAATGGGGTCACTTTTTTGGAGTTTCTACTCTAGGGGTGCATCAGGGGGGCTTCAAATGGGACATGGTGTAAAAAAAACAGTATGGCATTCCTTTCCTTCTGCGCCCTGCCGTGTGCCCGTACAGCAGTTTACGACCACATATGGGGTGTTTCTGTAAACTACAGAATCAGGGACATAAATATTGAGTTTGGTTTGGCTGTTAACCCTTACTTTGTAACTGGAAAAAAAATATTAAAATGGAAAATCTGCCAAAAAAGTGAAATTTTGAAATTGTATCTCTATTTTCCATTAAATCTTGTGCAACACCTAAAGGGTTAACAAAGTTTGTAAAATCAGTTTTGAATACCTTGAGGGGTGTAGTTTCTTAGATGGGGTCACTTTTATGGAATTTCTACTCTAGGGGTGCATCAGGGGGGCTTCAAATGGGACATGGTGTCAAAAAACCAGTCCAGCAAAATCCGCCCTCCAAAAACCAAACGGCGCACCTTTCACTCTACGCCCCGCTGTGTGGCCGTACAGCAGTTTACGACCAAATATGGGGTGTTTCTGTAAACTACAGAATCAGGGCCATAAATAATGAGTTTTGTTTGGCTGTTAACCCTTGCTTTGTAACTGGAAAAAAATATTAAAATGGAAAATCTGCCAAAAAAGTGAAATTTTGAAATTGTATCTCTATTTTCCATTAAATCTTGTGCAACACCTAAAGGGTTAACAAAGTTTGTAAAATCAGTTTTGAATACCTTGAGGGGTGTAGTTTCTTAGATGGGGTCATTTTTGGGCGGTTTCTATTATGTAAGCCTCGCAAAGTGACTTCAGACCTATAGTGGTCCCTAAAAATTGTTTTTTTGTAAATTTCTGAAAAATTTCAAGATTTGCTTCTAAACTTCTAAGTCTTGTAACATCCCCAAAAAATAAAATATCATTCCCAAAATAATTCAAACATGAAGTAGACATATGGGGAATGTAAAGTCATCACAATTTTTTGGAGTATTACTATGTATTACAGAAGTAGAGAAACTGAAACTTTGAAATTTGCAAATTTTTCCCAATTTTTGGTAAATTAGGTATTTTTCTATGCAAAAAAATAAATTTTTTGGACTTCATTTTACCAGTGTCATGAAGTACAATATGTGACGAAAAAACAGTCTCAGAATGGCCTGGATAAGTAAAAGCGTTTTAAAGTTATCAGCACTTAAAGTGACACTGATCAGATTTGCAAAAAATGCCCTGGTCCTTAAGGTGAAATAAGGCTGTGTCCCTAAGGGGTTAAACTCTTTTTGTGAACTCACCATCACCACCTCCTCAGGCAGACAGTTCCATAGTCTCACTGCTCTTACCGTAAAGAATCCTTTTCTATGTTTGTGTACAAACCTTCTTTCCTCCAGACGCAGAGGATTTCCCCTCGTCACAGTCACAGTCCTGGGGATAAATAGATGATGGGATTGATCTCTGTACTGACCCCTGATATATTTATACATAGTAATTAGATCTCCCCTCAGTCGTCTTTTCTCTAAAGTGAATAACCCTAATGTTGATAATCTTTCAGGGTACTGTAGTCTCCCCATTCCAGTTATTACTTTATTTGCCCTCCTCTGGACCCTCTCTAGCTCTGCTATGTCTGACTTGTTCACAGGAGCCCAGAACTGTACACAGTACTCCATGTGTGGTCTGACTAGTGATTTGTAAAGTTCCCCCCACCAGTTCCCCTTCTTTTGACCTGATTGACAACACAAACCTTTTCTGACTTCATTTATTTATATAACTGTAGAAATCTCGCACATGCTGCATTCATGTCCAGCTCACGTGCCGTACTCTTTGTGATTTTGGCAAAGACTTCCCACATACTGCATTTGCACTGGCAATGAAAGGAGCATATGTGAAATTTCTGCAGTACCTCAGACCTTGGGGTGTCTGTGAAGTTTGGTTTATTATATACTTTTTGTAATGTTACGTTGAGGTATGGTTGACATAAGGAATGGGACTAACCACTCCATTCGTTCCCTCTTGGTAGAAGTGGGCTGGCTCTGCTTCCTGCCAGGAAGGGGAGTTCTAGCTAGGTCAGTGAGGATTGAGGAAGCATGTCTTATTGCTCATACTCCAAAGGCCTTAGGGACCAGAAAATCAACTGATCTGTGAGACCAATACTCCAGGGAGACTTTAAAGACAGATATCCTGCAAAGCTATAGTGATACTGTCAAGAGAGGGACCAGCTGCCACAGCTATACTGACTATGCTGCAGGAGAGAGCCTACAATTCAGACACCCATCACCTAGATCACATCCAAGCCAGTATAACTGATAAATAGTGATAAGTGGCAGGGGCAATATTCGAATTTGTGATATTTCTCTAATATTTTGTAGAATATTCGTCATATATTCACGAATTCGAGATTATATTCTTGATTGCGAAAATCAGCAATGTAATATTCACGTAATGCATGAGAATTACAGGTGTGGGTCACTTATGCTACATTTTTCAAGCTGGTATAATTTTCCTGAGACTGGAGAAAATGGTTGGCACGGCAGAACATTAGAATAGCTTTATATGCAGATAAAGTACATAACAACAAGACATTGTGGCAATGGGAATAATCTAAATGATAAAAATCTATCTCAATCTAAAAAATAAAAAAATAAAAAATTAAAATGGAGAGGGAGGACAGGCAGAAAACACAGAAATGGAAAGGAGATATCCTACCCAGGACAAGAAGCTTTAAACTCAGTATCAGATATAGAAAGTGTGTTAAACTTGTCCTCCTTTCCTCTATTTCTGGAACACATTGATGTCCTGTCCAAAGGGTTACATTTTGTACCTCCAAAGCATTTGACATGTTTGCAACTTGCTAGATGTTAATAAATGAGAGAGATTACTGACATTGAAGAGACATTTCTATATGGGCCCTACAGAACGGACTTTAGATGTGAAAATTATGATTCCCAATATTGCTAATGAGTTTACTGATTTCAATTTCCAGGAACAGTTTGCCCTTACAAATCTTAAAAGCCTAGAATGAGACTCCACCTAAGAGTATATACGAGATATACATAGTGTCCATGTAGATAGAAAAAAATCCCTCTTTTTAACCCATCAAATCCAGGGTTGCAGCCCTGGATAATTTTCATCGGAAATTAAATGGAATGCAACTCGATAAAATTTTTCGCTTTATAATACTCTCTTTTTTCTCCCAGAAGTAGGGGGAAATGGCAGTGGGTCTTATAAAGCGAATACTAACAATTGCTTTTGTTATGGAAGTGCTCAATAGTATGCAGGAGGCCCTGGGAATGGTGAATGTACTGCTATCGCTGACTGTACTTACCGATCCCTGGTGTGTCTTCGGGGCGCTATGCTGCACTGTGACCTGACTGTGTACAGCGTCAGGATGTAGTGCGTCTAGGCGTCCACAATGACCAAACGCTGTGCGTCATCAGGTCGCAGTGCAGTGCTATAATATACAGTATACTGAAAACAATCCATTATCTGGTTGGAGATACTGGTATGGGAGCTACATCAATGATATACTGTTTTGCTGGTGACCTGTCTATGCTGCCCCTCTCGCTATGTGTCTGTCTGTAAACTGGAGATTAGTTCAGTGTATCTCACCTCTGGTTCAGCACTGCAAGGGTTACATCCTTTCTCTCCTTGCCCTTTGTGCTGCTTTCCACCTGATGACTAATGAACTCATCTACTTCCCTATATAAGTTGGCCCCATGTTCCACCAATTACCTGATCACCAGGTCCAATCTGGTTCTGCTAGATGTTGCTGAAAGAGGTATAACCTATTTCTTTCTGTGTACCGACTGCTGCTGGATTTCTAGACTTTGACCAGTGGCGTATCTTCAATAGAGGCAGACCATGCAGCTGCTTTGGGGTCCCTGGAGAAAAGGGGCCCACAGTGAACCAAAGGCCCACCCCCTAATTGCACTCATTACTGTCCAGCTTCACTACAGTATTCCTTTCATCAGTGGAGAAAGCTAAATGACCTCTGATGGTGTCTTCACAGGTCCTGTACATCTAGTAAAGAAATTGCACAGAGCATCATCACAGGTTCTTCAACTGCCAACAGCATGGAGAAGAACAGCAGGATGAGCTCTCCACTGAGACTAGAATGGAGTGGCAAGAGGAGGTCCTCCTTCTTTCTCTTAATTTTCACCCCATTCCCTATATTTACTCATATATATATACTGTAAAAGAAAAAAGGAAAGAAGCAGCACACAAAAAACTAAAAATCCTCCTAAGGGACCTGAGACCAAGGCCCCGAGTGTAGATAAAAGAACGAAAAGAAGGCAGCACTCCAGGTTGTGATAAAAAAGTGGACGGTTTATTCACCCAACCAGCAGCAACGTTTCAGCTCTCACAATGGAGCCTTTGTCTAGACAAAGGCTCCATTGTGAGAGCTGAAACGTTGCTGCTGGTTGGGTGAATAAACCGTCCACTTTTTTATCACAACCTGGAGTGCTGCTGCCTTTTCGTTCTTTTATATATATATATATATATATATATATATATATATATATATGTATACAACTGCAAACAGTTACAACCAATACAAAAAAGTAGCCCCCCGCCTCCAGCGATAATATGACAAGATGAACAAGCAAGTGGATATTTTTTTTTTTTAATTGCTCACAAGTCACAAAAGATGCTGATAGTGGCCCCCGATCACGTCTCTGCATCTTTTGGCACGCTGGATTATGTTGGCTGATACTGCTTGCAGATCTTCAGCAGTGTGCTGAGGATGGTGCTTGTGATGTTCTCCTGATTCATCCAGGGAGTGGATTGTTAGTGGACACTTTTCTGTTATAAATTTCCCCACAGATAAGAATTGCATGTGGAAAGTCTGGAGAACGTGGTGGCCATAACCCCTTGCTCACAGTTCTCTCCTCTGTAAACAGGTCATGAACCTGTCCAGTGATTTCCGTACATATATAGTATATACAGCAGTGTACTGATATGTGAGGTACGAGGTATAATACATACAATGTGTTAAGATATATAGTATATATAGCAGTGTACTGATATGTGAGGTACGAGCTATAATTTATACTTCATACCTCACAGATAAGTACACTACTGTATATACTTGGCCAGGAATGGGTAGTGGGGGACTTGGGGGGCCAATTTAGATTTCTGCTATGGGACCAGTGATTTCTATGTAACGCCCCCCAAACTTTGACTCTTGCTGCCTGCCCTGAACTCAGCCTATATCCTGACTAAGAGTATTGCCTGACCCCTTGTTGCCTTGCATTTGTGTCTCTGGTCCCTGTGGGCTAACAGCCGAACACTCCTGGTGGTTTGCATAGTGGACCTACAATCCACAGACCGTAACACATACACATTGGATGGCGTGGCGGAGGAGCATCCATGCCAGATTTTCTGACCTACATTTAAGCAGAATTTGTGTTATTTCACCGGCTAAGCCCATTAAAATCTCTGCAGGTTATTTGACAGTAAAGACAGATCATTAATCAGCTCTGGAATACCCACTTCTCCAACCCCAGCGCTCTCCTGCCCTACAGGTGGGAGCCCTTCTTCTGCCATCTGCTTTTCCTCCTTTTTCACATCATCTAATATCGATGAGAAAATGTCATCAGGAACATCCAGCTCTTCCTCTCTCTGCATCTTGCTGACTTTTCTTGGAGATGGAGACTTTGAAGGATGATTTGGAAGAGTAAAGCCAGCAAAAAGATGAGGATGGTCATCATTAAGACCTGGCCCTCCTAAGGGTTGCAAGACGGATGGTATTGGTTGGCACGCTGGGCACTGGAATAATAAAGGCTTCCATCTTATTGGTATTGAATTACATATCTTAGTTTACAGCAACACTGTCCGTAGCACATGAGCGCTTGCCACATCTCTCCCTATGCTCAGCTCACAGGATCTGCATATTGGCTGGCTGGGTGATCTGGCATTGCCAGTCTTGTCTCCTCTACACTTAGTTTCACTTTGTAACATGTGCAGCCGCCATTTTAGAAAAACCTAATTCGTTACCAGGAAGCATGAGAAAATATGGATTCGTTTAGATCTAACTTTTACTAACTTCGGTCAGAATAACGCTTCGAATGCCTATTTGTAGTCCAGGGCCGTTTCTACAGCCGGGTGAGGGCTGCGACCGCACGGGCGCGAGTGTCTCCAGCAAGAAGAGGAGGGTGCCGTCGGCATCTATTTACAGGCTGGCAGCGCAGGCTAAGTAAAGAAAAGTGCTACTGCGCTCCATTGCTCATCCCCTGGCTGCAGGGTCGGCTGCCTATAAGCTGTAAGGGGCAGGGCCTGGCAGCATTTCCGAACAACCCCAGACCAGTGCGCTGTGCGAGGTGACGTCACGGCAGCACTGCTGCGTGGGTCCATTACTTCAGGCGGGAGCAGAAGAGCGTAATGGGTGCCATTTTCTTAGTCTCTCTGCTCACTCACTGCACTGGCACAGAATCCAGGGTGTCAGTCTCTTCAGCCTCCGGTCCTCCACCAGCAGATTCAGTCAGGAAGTGGCAGGTTAGGTACAGCTAAAGAAGTATTAAGTTAAAAATACAGACAGTATGGCAGGCCTATACAGCTGCATAGTATATGTGAATATATATATAATTATGCTCAGTGCTGTTACTGTATATATAATTATACTCAGTCTCAGATAATACTATAGATAATATACTGAGTATAATCATCAGCCGCTGTGTATCATAATGTTCAAATTAAAATATCACCAGGTGGAGTAAAGTATAAGATCAAAAACATACCCATCAGACACATCAAATAGATTGCCAAACTTGGTGTGTAACAACTAACCAATACAAGGTTGCGTCCTGAATACATGATTTCATGCCGTAGCCGGAGTAGGCGTATTATAAGCCTCCTCCCCTTTCAGACGTAACAAAACAGGTCGCTGATTCCAACCTTCCAACGCGCATGCCCACATGGTAAAATGTCAGGAAGCGCCATATTGGATATTGGCAAACTGCCACAAGTTGTATAACTATTATAGTATTGGCAGGTAGGAAGCAAATAAAGGAAGGGAAACTCCTTGTCAAGGGGTACACCATCCTGATAGTGGGCATGCAATGAAAGCCCGACGGGCACTGCCGTGCTGATCGCGCAGCTAAGCACCGCCCCATACACGCCTCCTACCACAGCCAAAAACAAGGTTCTCCTGACAACTCTGGGATATAGTATAAAATAAATATATCAAGGCACAACCTGGACAATGGCATAAAAGACATAGAAACTGTTTTGTTTAATGATGGCATGGGATCATGATGCTGTTCCGTAGGGCATGTTCGTGTCTTCTCCATATTACTCAACATCATTCATCCAAGATTCTATGAGAAAGGAAAATAAAAAATCATAAGTATATTTTTATATGATCACTTATGTTCAAAAAGCAATCACCACTACAGGATAAAGGACAGAACATAAAAACAGGGACATTATAAGGCAAACTAATCCTTCAAGTATATAACCCCGGATTATAATCAATGTTTAGACCATTTGGTCTCAAAGTGTTCAATGTATGTATCCAGAACAACTCCTTCTTCTTTAATAACAAAATTCTGTTACCTCCTCGTCTAGGTAAAGGAATATGATCAATAATCCAACATTTTAGTGCTTTCTCTGAATGATTTAACTCTACAAAATGTTTGGGAACGGGCAAATCCTGACGTTTTTTCCTAATGGTAGATCAATGGTTATTGAGGCGAGTTTTCAAATCAGTTGAGGTCTCTCCCACGTACAATAATTTGCAAGGGCAGATTAAGACATATATCACATAGTTTGAGTTACTCGTGAGGTAGAAAGGTATCAGATACTTCACATCAGTGATGGGGTGTATGAAATATCTGCCCTTGCAAATGTATTTACAATTAACACAGCTGAGACATGGGAAACAGCCCTGACTGCGCTGGGTCAATGTGCTCTGTGACAGTTTAGGACCAGGACCAATATCAGCTCTCACTAACTGGTCGCACAAATTTCTTGATCTTCGATAGGAAAACAAAGGAGGAGACCTGAATTCTGGAATTGAGGCAGGCAACCCCAAAATGCCCCAATGCTTCCTGATGACACGGTTGATCTCACTGCTATGTTCAGTGTATCTGGAGATGAATAGAATCCTGGTATGGGACCTCTTAACATCCTTCCTCATCAATGTTTCATTTCTATCAATCGCATGTATCTTATCAATTTGAGACAGCAATAACTTGGGGGGATAACCCCTACGTGTAAACTTATTGACCATGATATCAAGAGTGTCCTCAAGTGCATCATTGTCAGAAACAATCCTTTTAGCTCTCAAAAATTGAGAGAAAGGGAGATGCTTGACCATATTGCGTGGATGACTACTGTCAAAATGCAAGAGGGTATTCTTATCTGTCGGTTTGGTAAATAAAAATGTATGTAGTTGTCCATCATGATATTTGACAGTAGTATTAAGGAATTGGATCTCAGTGTCTGAGTGTACCAGGGTAAATTGTAACTCCTTGTTGACACTGTTCAAATAACACTGAAAATCCATCAATTCAGAGCAGTGTCCAGTCCAAATGAGGAATATGTCGTCGATGTATCTCCACCACCGCAGTATGTTGCTGCGGTGGTGGGACACATAGACGACATCCTCCTCAAAACATCTCATGAATATATTAGCATAAGTGGGTGCTACGTTTGACCCCATAACCACACCCCTTATTTGTTTGTAAAATACATCCTAGAAAAGAAAATAGTTGTGCCTCAGAATAATATTAAGAAGGTCTATAATAAACTCACATGCTGATGTGGTAAGAGATGACATGTCTAGCATACGTCTAATCGCCATGATACCAAGATCATGGTCGATAGAGGTATATAAAGACGTCACATCAAATGACGCTAGCTGTACAGAATGAACATCAGTGAGGTCAATATCATCCAATTTACCCAAAAAATCTGTGGTATCCTGAATGTATGATTGTGCCCCAATAGCAAAATTACGCAGGATTTTATCCAAGAAGATAGAAATAGGACGACTCGGAGGGTCTATCAAAGACTTATGCACTATTGGGAGTACATAAATCTCAGGTGTGACCGGATGGTCCACTGTGCAAAATTCCAAAAGATCATTGTCAATGATGCCAGCCATAACTGCGTAGTTTAGACAATATTTGATCAACCTGGCAATGTCAAATTTGGGATCCGCCTGCAAGGCCAAATATACATCCGTATCATCTAGTTGCCGTCTAATCTCTGCAATATATTTGGAGGTATCTAGGACGACCACTGCACCCCCCTTATCTGCGGGTTTCACTACAAGGAAGGGGTAATTTCTCAATTGCTCAATGGCCTCCACCTCCAACCGTGTCAGATTGGGATTTTTAAATCCACCCTTATTACAAAATGTTTTATAATGTGATAATTCAGACCTGGCCGCAGTCATGTAGGCATCAATGGCAGGTTCATTGATCACAGGGGAAAAGTGGCTCTTGAGATACAGACTGAGACTGCCCAAGGAGAGTTCACTCACTTGGGCCGTCCCAGACTGCGTCCTATTATGAAACCGAGTCTTAAGTTTAATCCTGCGAAAAAAAGCTGACAAATCAACATCCAAGTCAAACCAATTAAGTGAGGAAGAGGGACAAAATGTCAACCCCTTGTTCAAGGCACTTACTTGAGCAGGAGTAAGTATCTTGGATGACAAAATGATGACAGTCATTTCCTCTTGGGAATCTGAGATATGCTGATCTGGGCACGGGTTTTGTTGTTCCGCAATTTTGTGGGTTCTTCGATGTCTGCGACCACCGTGTCTAGTGCGGCCTCGTCTTTGCGCTGGATGTTGGATCTGCTCCCTAAAAAAGAGTGTTTCATTCCTGGTGTCTGTACATTCCTTTTTCTCCTTCTGTCTTTCTGGTTGGAGGTACCATTATCAAATTGCCATGAATAAATTGAGCCCCTTTTGTAATCGTCTAGATCCCTGGTCCATTTGGAACGTTTTCCTTCTTCAAGCTCAGTCTTAAATTTGGACACACAAAGCAATATGTTATCTCTGAAATGGGTATATACCTCTGGAGGCAAAGAAGTCTGCAAAGCACATTCAATTTCCGCCATCTCCACCGCTGTGTAGGATAATTCCTCTTGTATATATTGCACATTGAGGAGAATAAAGTTCAGAGAATATCTGTTGGAAAGAGTTTCAAGTTTCTTACAATAAACAGAATTGTTAAAAACTAAATTGGGTCTGAGATGAGATCTCATACCCCGTGGTATCCTTTGGGCTTTATAATATTCACCCAAGGTAGTTATATGTAGAGATGTCCCGAACTATTCGCCGGCGAACAGTTCCCGGTGAACATCTCTTGTTTGCGTTCGCCGCGGCGGGCGAACATATGCGATGTTCGGTCCGCCCCCTATACGTCATCATTTAGCAAACTTTGACCCTGTACCTCACAGTCAGCAGACACATTCCAGCCAATCAGCATACCCTCCCTCCTACCTCCTATAAAAAAGCAAGGACGGCAGCCCTCTTCGATTCATTCTGAAGCTGCAGTGTTAGTTAGAGCAGGGAGAGTGCTGCTGCTGCTGAATTAATAGGGAAAGCGTTAGCTAGGCCAGTGTTCTGTGTCCAATCCAGTCCTCAAAGACTCATCTGTTGTAAGGACAGCGTCCTGACAGCACCCCAAAAAGCCCTTTTTAGGGCTGGTACATCAGTCTGCTTTTATTTATTTTTTCTATATATATATTGCAGTTGCCTGCCCGTGTGTGAGAGGCCACAGGCCCACAGACTGTACTGTACCTACTGCCCACCACTCATATAGGGTGGCACAGTACCTTGCAGATAAAAAAGTCATTTAATTTTTTCTCTGTAATATACACTGCTCAAAAAAATAAAGGGAACACAAAAATAACACATCCTAGATCTGAATTAATTAAATATTCTTCTGAAATACTTTGTTCTTTACATAGTTGAATGTGCTGACAACAAAATCACACAAAAATAAAAAAATGGAAAACAAATTTTTCAACCCATGGAGGTCTGGATTTGGAGTCACACTCAAAATTAAAGTGGAAAAACACACTACAGGCTGATCCAACTTTGATGTAATGTCCTTAAAACAAGTCAAAATGAGGCTCAGTAGTGTGTGTGGCCTCCATGTGCCTGTATGACCTCCCTACAACACCTGTGCATGCTCCTGATGAGGTGGCGGACGGTCTCCTGAGGGATCTCCTCCCAGACCTGGACTAAAGCATCTGCCAACTCCTGGACAGTCTGTGGTGCAACGTGACGTTGGTGGATAGAGCGACATATGATGTCCCAGATGTGCTCAATTGGATTCAGGTCTGGGGAACGGGCGGGCCAGTCCATAGCATCAATGCCTTCGTCTTGCAGGAACTGCTGACACACTCCAGCCACATGAGGTCTAGCATTGTCTTGCATTAGGAGGAACCCAGGGCCAAACCGCACCAGCATATGGTCTCACAAGGGGTCTGAGGATCTCATCTCGGTACCTAATGGCTACCTCTGGCGAGCACATGGAGGGCTGTACGGCCCTCCAAAGAAATGCCACCCAACACCATTACTGACCCAATGCCAAACCGGTCATGCTGGAGGATGTTGCAGGCAGCAGAACGTTCTCCACGGTGTCTCAAGACTTTGTCACGTATGTCACATGTGCTCAGTGTGAACCTGCTTTCATCTGTGAAGAGCACAGGGCGCCAGTGGCGAATTTGCCAATCTTGGTGTTCTCTGGCAAATGCCAAACGTCCTGCACGGTGTTGGGCTGTAAGCACAACCCCCACCTGTGGACGTTGGGCCCTCATATCACCCTCATGGAGTCTGTTTCTGACTGTTTGAGCAGACACATGCACATTTGTGGCCTGCTGGAGGTCATTTTGCAGGGCTCTGGCAGTGTTCCTCCTGTTCCTCCTTGCACAAAGGCGGAGGTAGGGGTCCTGCTGCTGGGTTGTTGCCCTCCTACAGCCTCCTCCATGTCTCCTGATGTACTGGCCTGTCTCCTGCTGACGGCTGCCAAGCATGGAATGCGTGGCTCTGCAGCGGAGTTGGTGACACCGCCACGATTTGCAGGCAGGCCTGCTGCCACCTCCTCTACTCCTCCTACTCCATCCTCTTCGCTAACCTCCTCGGCTGAGTCCTCTTCTGCTGCTGCGTCTTGCTCCACATCAACTGCACTTCCCCAGCTCCCCAGGGGCTATTCCACATCCCTGATACGACAGTGTCACGCCGTCTTGGGGTTGACTTGCCTGAAAGCAGAGAGTCACACGGGACCAGCACTCCTGTCCGCCCTGAACGCACAGGTGGATCAGTGGCTGACCCCGCACCAACTGGAGATCGGCAAAGTGGTGTGTGACAACGGAAGCAATATGTTGGCGTCATTGAATTTGGGCAAGTTGACACATGTGCCGTGCATGGCACATGTGTTGAATCTGATCGTACAATGCTTTGTGTATAAGTACCCAGGCTTACAGGACGTCCTCAAGCAGGCCAGGAAGGTGTGTGGCCATTTCAGGCGTTCCTACACGGCCATGGCGCACTTTTCCGATATTCAGCGGCGAAACAACATGCCAGTGAGGCGCTTGATTTGCGACAGCCCGACACGTTGGAATTCAACACTCCTAATGTTCGACCGCCTGCTCCAACAAGAAAAAGGGGGTGGACCCCGAAGGGCTGTGGTGATGCGTAGGACTTAAAAAGCTCAGCATGTCCTCCATCAACAACACGTCTGTAAAGCGTCCTGTCCTTGCCGGCGTGGTCGTGGTAGGAGGAGGATTACTTTCACCTTTCCCCTGTTAGATTCCTGCTGTGCTGTGACATCACCCTTATACGCTGTGTAAAGCATACTTTTTAACTTGTTTTGGAACTGCTGCATTCTTTCCGACTTCCGGTAATTCGGTAACATTTCAGCCACTTTCTGCTTATACTGGGGGTCTAGTAGCGTGGCCACCCAGTACAGGTCGTTCTCCTTCAGCCTTTTTATACGAGGGTCCCTCAACAGGCATGACAGCATGAAAGACCCTATTTGCACAAGGTTGGATGCCGAGCTACTCATGTCCCGTTCCTCGTCCTCACTGATCTCATTGAAGGTCTGTTCTTCCCCACCCAGCCACGTACAACACCACGGGTCCCAGATAAGTGACAATGAGCACTCTAGGATGCCTGCTGTGGTTGGTCTTCCTCCTCCTCAAAGCCACATTCCTCCTCTGACTCCTCTTCCTCAGACTCCTCTTCCAGCATTGCCGCAGGTCCAGCAAGCGATGATGATAAGGCTGTTTCTGATGGTGATGGTGACCACAACTCTTCCTCTTCCTCTTCACGCTCATCTACGGCCTGATCCAGCACTCTTCGCAGGGCACGCTCCAGGAAGAAAACAAATGGGATGAGGTCGCTGATGGTGCATTCGGTGCGACTGACTAGGTTTGTCACCTCCTCAAAAGGACACATGAGCCTACAGGCATTGCGCATGAGCGTCCAGTAACGTGGCAAAAAAATACCCAGCTCCGCAGAGGCTGTCCTAGCACCCCGGTCATACAAATACTCGTTGACGGCTTTTTCTTGTTGGAGCAGGCGGTCGAACATTAGGAGTGTTGAATTCCAACGTGTCGGGCTGTCGCAAATCAAGCGCCTCACTGGCATGTTGTTTCACCGCTGAATATCGGAAAAGTGCGCAATGGCTGTGTAGGAACGCCTGAAATGGCCACACACCTTCCTGGCCTGCTTGAGGACGTCCTGTAAGCCTGGGTACTTATACACAAAGCATTGTAAGATCAGATTCCACACATGTGCCATGCACGGCACATGTGTCAACTTGCCCAAATTCAATGACGCCAACATATTGCTTCCGTTGTCACACACCACTTTGCCGATCTCCAGTTGGTGCGGGGTCAGACACTGATCCACCTGTGCGTTCAGGGCGGACAGGAGTGCTGGTCCGGTGTGACTCTCTGCTTTCAGGCAGGTTCACACTGAGCACATGTGACAGACGTGACAGAGTCTTGAGACGCCGTGGAGAACGTTCTGCTGCCTGCAACATCCTCCAGCATGACCGGTTTGGCATTGGGTCAGTAATGGTGTTGGGTGGCATTTCTTTGGAGGGCCGTACAGCCCTCCATGTGCTCGCCAGAGGTAGCCATTAGGTACCGAGATGAGATCCTCAGACCCCTTGTGAGACCATATGCTGGTGCGGTTTGGCCCTGGGTTCCTCCTAATGCAAGACAATGCTAGACATCATGTGGCTGGAGTGTGTCAGCAGTTCCTGCAAGACGAAGGCATTGATGCTATGGACTGGCCCGCCCGTTCCCCCAGACCTGAATCCAATTAAGCACATCTGGGACATCATGTCTCGCTCTATCCACCAACGTCACGTTGCACCACAGACTGTCTAGGAGTTGGCAGATGCTTTAGTCCAGGTCTGGGAGGAGATCCCTCAGGAGACCGTCCGCCACCTCATCAGGAGCATGCACAGGCGTTGTAGGGAGGTCATACAGGCACGTGGAGGCCACACACACTACTGAGCCTCATTTTGACTTGTTTTAAGGACATTACATCAAAGTTGGATCAGCCTGTAGTGTGTTTTTCCACTTTAATTTTGAGTGTGACTCAAATCCAGACCTCCATGGGTTGAAAAATTTGTTTTCCATTTTTTTTTATTTTTGTGTGATTTTGTTGTCAGCACATTCAACTATGTAAAGAACAAAGTATTTCAGAAGAATATTTAATTAATTCAGATCTAGGATGTGTTATTTTTGTGTTCCCTTTATTTTTTTGAGCAGTGTATATACTGTATATATAGATGCTGCATAGCTGACGTATATTGTCACATAAATAAATATATATATCAGCTTATGCAGCATACATACATGTCACATTATACACTTACCTAAAGAATTATTAGGAACACCATACTAATACGGTGTTGGACCCCTTTTTGCCTTCAGAACTGCCTTAATTCTACGTGGCATTGATTCAACAAGGTGCTGATAGCATTCTTTAGAAATGTTGGCCCATATTGATAGGATAGCATCTTGCAGTTGATGGAGATTTGAGGGATGCACATCCAGGGCACGAAGCTCCCATTCCACCACATCCCAAAGATGCTCTATTGGGTTGAGATCTGGTGACTGTGGGGGCCATTTTAGTACAGTGAACTCATTGTCATGTTCAAGAAACCAATTTGAAATGATTCGAGCTTTGTGACATGGTGCATTATCCTGCTGGAAGTAGCCATCAGAGGATGGATACATGTTCTCATTCTGTTTACGCCAAATTCGGACTCTACCATTTGAATGTCTCAACAGAAATCGAGACTCATCAGACCAGGCAACATTTTTCCAGTCTTCAACAGTCCAATTTTGGTGAGCTTGTGCAAATTGTAGCCTCTTTTTCCTATTTGTAGTGGAGATGAGTGGTACCCGGTGGGGTCTTCTGCTGTTGTAGCCCATCTGCCTCAAGGTTGTGCGTGTTGTGGCTTCACAAATGCTTTGCTGCATACCTCGGTTGTAACGAGTGGTTATTTCAGTCAACGTTGCTCTTCTATCAGCTTGAATCAGTCGGCCCATTCTCCTCTGACCTCTAGCATCCACAAGGCATTTTTGCCCACAGGACTGCCGCATACTGGATGTTTTTCCCTTTTCACAAAATTCTTTGTAAACCCTAGAAATGGTTGTGTGTGAAAATCCCAGTAACTGAGCAGATTGTGAAATACTCAGACCGGCCCGTCTGGCACCAACAACCATGCCACGCTCAAAATTGCTTAAATCACCTTTCTTTCCCATTCTGACATTCAGTTTGGAGTTCAGGAGATTGTCTTGACCAAGACCACACCCCTAAATGCATTGAAGCAACTGCCATGTGATTGGTTGACTAGATAATTGCATTAATGAGAAATAGAACAGATGTTCCTAATAATTCTTTAGGTGAGTGTATATATATATATATATATATATATATATATACAGTTGCAAGAAAAAGTATGTGAACCCTTTGGAATGATATGGATTTCTGTACAAATTGGTCATAAAATGTTATCTGATCTTCATCTAAGTCACAACAATAGACAATCACAACCTGCTTAAACTAATATCACACAAAGAATTAAATGTTACCATGTTTTTATTGAACACACCATGTAAACATTTACAGTGGAGGAGGAAAAAGTATGTGAACCCCTAGACTCCAAGAGCTAATTGGAGTGAGGTGTCAGCCAACTGGAGTCCACTCAATGAGATAAGATTGGAGGTGTTGGGTACAGCTGCCCTGCCCTATAAAAAACACACACCAGTTCTGGGTTTGCTTTTTACAAGAAGCATTGCCTTATGTGAATGATGCCTCGCACAAAAGATCTTTTAGAAGACCTACGATTAAGAATTTTTGACTTGCATAAAGCTGGAAAGGGTTATAAAAGTATCTCCAAAAGCCTTGCTGTCCATCAGTCCATGGTAAGACAAATTGTCTATAAATGGAGAAAGTTCAGCACTGCTGCTACTCTCCCTAGGAGTGACCGTCCTGTAAAGATGACTGCAAGAGCACAGCACAGACTGCTCAATGAGGTGAAGAAAGATCCTAGAGCAGGGGTACTCAACTGGCGGACCGCGGTCCAAATACGGACCGCGGCTGCCAGTTGTCCGGACCCCGGCCATCCTTCAAAGCGCTCCTCCTCTCCTGCACACTGTACCGTGCAGGAGGAGGAGCTTACCGGCGCACTTCCTCCTGTCCCACTCCCAGAGCGCTGAGCGCAGTGAGACATGTAGCGCTCCTCCTCTCCTGCACACTCTGGTACGTGCAGGAGGAGGAGCTTACCGGCGCACTTCATCCTTCCCAGGGGCGCAGTGAGAGACGGCTCCCTCCACATGCAGGCACCAGTGCTTTCATCCGGCACCTGCACGTGGAGGGAGCTTTCTCCCTCAGTGCGCTCACAGGTCCCTCCTCCCTTGCAGCAGCGGCAGCACGTAAGGGAGCTTCAAGCTCCAAAGGACACTTACGTGCTGCTGGAGAGGGGAGGGACATCACCACTGCCACCAATGAAATAAATGTCACATTTGGGAAGGAAGGGGGGCGTGGAGAGGGCTACAGAGAGGCGGGAACACGTCACTGACTGCAGGAAAGGACTCCAGTCAGTGTCGTGCTTCCATTTCTCCTGGGCCATCTTCTTTAGGTAACCTGATTAAATAAAGTGATTAAGCCCCATCAAACCATGATAGTTTTGTTCCGCATCCAATTCCCATTATTGGGGCATTGGATGCGGACCCCTTAGTTTCAATGGAGCGGAAAAAGATGCAGACAGCACACAGTGTGCTGTCTGCATCTCTTGTGGCCCCATTGTAATTAAGGGGCCGCATCCAATCCCAAAATAATGGGAATTGGATGCGGAACAAAACTATCATATGTCTGTTCTGTGGCTTGGGTTGCCACCCGGCCAGTAGTTCACCAGCAAGGCTGGTATTTTAGTTCCCTTGCCGGTGCCAGAATTTTCCTGTAAGGACTGTTAGGGTACTTTCACACTTGCGGCAGGACGGATCCGACAGGCTGTTCACCCTGTCAGATCCGTCCTGCCGCTATTTCGCCGGACTGCCACTCCCCATTGACTATAGCGCGAGTGGAGCTACAGCGCAGCATGGCAGTGCACGGCGTGAGGCCGCCAGACGAAAAAGTCGGACATGTAGTACTTTTAGTCTGGTGACCTCTCACCGTGCTGCGCCGTAGCTCTGCCCCCATCCCCATTATAGTCGATGGGCACAGAGCAGCGGCACGGCGAGGTAGTGGCAAGATGGATCTGACGGGGTGAGCAGCCTGTCGGATCCGTCCTGCTGCAAGTGTGAAAGTACCCTTACTAATGAGCGCTTCCATCATGGAACCCCCATTAGTACAGCCTTTACCTCCACCGCTACTTGTGCTAGTAAAAAAATAAATAAAAATACGGTACCTCCACCTCCATTTGCTCACACTGTGGAGAACACTCCCTGCTGACTAGAAGCTCAGGACAGGACCTACAAGACGTCATCACGTTGGAGCACCGGTCCTGAGCTTGTAGTCAGCAGCGAATGTTCACCGCAGCCAGGTGAATGCTAATTATTATTTTTTTTTTTTTTACAAAAGCAGAGAAGGGGGGCACTAATGGGGGCATTACTCTTACTGGGGGCACTAATGGGGACATTATTCTTACTGGGGGCATTATTCTTACTGGCCACTAATGTGGCCATTACTAATTCTGGGACTTACCCGGGGCGCTCCACTATAACTTCAGAGCGCCCCACGCGCATGGATCACATGATCGCATGGCATCTTTACTGTTGGCGTTCATCTCGGACCTTCACCTGACTGCAGACCCAGGTATGTGGACCTTTAATAAAACTAGTTGAGTACCCCTGTCCTAGAGTGTCAGCTAAAGACTTACCAAAGTTTCTGGCATATGCTAACATCCCTGTTAGCGAATCTACGATACGTAAAACACTAAACAAGAATGGATTTCATGGGAGGATACCACAGAGGAAGCCACTGCTGTCCAAAAAAAAATATTGCTGCACGTTTACAGTTTGCACAAGAGCACCTGGATGTTCCACAGCAGTACTGGCAAAATATTCTGTGGACAGATGAAACCAAAGTTGAGTTGTTTGGAAGAAACACACAGCACTTTGTGTGGAGAAAAAGAGGCACAGCACACCAACCTCAAAACCTCATCCCAACTGTGAAGTATGGTGGTGGGGGCATCATGGTTTGGGGCTGCTTTGCTGCGTCAGGGCCTGGACGGATTGCTATCATCGAAGGAAAAATGAATTCCCAAGTTTATCAAGACATTTTGCAGGAGAACTTAAGGCCATCTGTCCACCAGCTGAAGCTCAACAGAAGGTGGGTGTTGCAACAGGACAACGACCCAAAGCATAGAAGTAAATCAACAACAGAATGGCTTAGGGCTCTTTCACACCTGCGTTCTTTTCTTCCGGCATAGAGTTCCGTCGTCGGGGCTCTATGCCGGAAGAATCCTGATCAGGATTATCCTAATGCATTCTGAATGGAGAGAAATCCGTTCAGGATGCATCAGGATGTCTTCAGTTCCGGTACGGAACGTTTTTTGGCCGGAGAAAATACCGCAGCATGCTGCGCTTTTTGCTCCGGCCAAAAAATCCTGAAGACTTGCCGCAAGGCCGGATCCGGATTAATGCCCATTGAAAGGCATTGATCCGGATCCGCCCTTAAGCTAAACGTCATTTCGGCGCATTGCCGGAGCCGACATTTAGCTTTTTCAGAGTGGTTACCATGGCTGCCGGGACGCTAAAGTCCTGGCAGCCATGGTAAAGTGTAGCGGGGAGCGGGGGAGCAGTGTACTTACCTTCGGTGCGGCTCCCCGGGCGCTCCAGAGTGACGTCAGGGCGCCCCAAGCGCATGGATCACGTGATCACATGGATCACGTCATCCATGCGCATGGGGCGCTCTGACGTCATTCTGGAGCGCCCCGGGAGCCGCACGGACTGTAAGTATACCGCTCCCCCGCTCCCCGCTCCTACTATGGCAACCAGGACTTTAATAGCGTCCTGGGTGCCATAGTAACACTGAAAGCATTTTGAAGACGGCTCCGTCTTCAAATGCTTTCAGTACACTTGCGTTGTTACGGATCCGGCAGGCACCTCCGGCAACGGAAGTGCATGCCGGATCCCAACAACGCAAGTGTGAAAGAGGCCTTAAACAGAAGAAAATACACCTTCTGGAGTGGCCCAGTCAGAGTCCTGACCTCAACCCGATTGAGATGCTGTGGCATGACCTCAAGAAAGCGATTCACACCAGACATCCCAAGAATATTGCTGAACTGAAACAGTTCAGTTTGGCCGGACTAGGGCGCAGCTAAGGGTAGGCCAGCATGATTAGGTTTGGTTGTAGGGTCTGGTGGGTTTAGGGGTTAAGTTATTTGAATTGAATGGGGGTGGGGGGGCGTTGCTATAGTGGGAGGGGTTGGGGGGGCTATTTATGGGGGTGTACTGAGGTGAGGGGTGCCATTTTGTGAAAAAAAAAACTGAAGATGTCACAGACACTTACCGTGGAAGACATGCTGTCCAGGCTGCGGGAGGCGGCGGCAGAACGGGGACACGAATGGCTGAGCGAGCAGATGGCTGGCATGTTGAGGGGGGAGGCGGTGAGTACTGTCAGCTCACCGCCGGAAGGCAGACGGACGCGGCGGGTACGGCCGCCGGCGCGCCTGAGTCCCACAGAGACCCCCCGGGTTCGGCGCCGCGTTAGGAGCCCCTCCGGGGACCCTTCACACCGGGAGTCATCAGGGCAGCCTGCTTCTGTGTCCTCCCGGCGTGGGAGGAATCCGATAACAAGGCGGAACCCAGCACAGGGCAGGAGGTCCCTCCCTCTGCCCTCTCCTGCAAGCGGCGGTGGAGCGGGAACAGGTGCGGCGGGATCCCTTACTGGTACGCTGGTTGGGAGGCCTGCTCAGCGTGGGAACGGCAGGAGCAATGAGGCACACGAGGCTGCGCAGCTGCAAGATGGTGGGGAGCGCAGGCCTCAGGAAGAAGATGTGCCGGGAAGATCAGTGTCGCTTCAGCGCCCTCTGGTGGCCTCTGAGAGAAGCGCACCCAGCATGGATTCTGCTGGGGTGCAGAGTTGCAGCAATGAAGTCCCAAGAAGGAGCGTGGTGGTCCAGAGGGAGGATGTTCGTCAGGATGCAGGATTTTCCGCTGCAGGGTTCACAGCCCCCTGGCAGCAAGGTGAGAACCCGTGGGGATCCCTTAATTCTATGTTGAGTGCCCAAGGGGGGAGCGGGCTGGGGGGTGGTCAAGGGGAGTTAGCCGGGGGTTTAGGCCAGTTGTTAAGTAGTCTGGCGGGATTGGTAGCGGGGTTGGGGAGTGCGGGCAGGGTTCCGGTGCAGGCTGGGGGAGTCCGGGCGGGGAACGTCGGGGGGAATGGTGAGGCGGTGACGCAGGATGGCGGGTCGGTTTCTGTGCAGACGCAGGCGGGGGGGGAAGCGGTAGGGGATAAGGTGGGTGATGCGGCTCAAGGGGAGGTATACGTTTGTTTTGAAGGACCGTTGGGGGCGCACTTGAGGCAGGAGGTGCGGGATAGGATTTGGAAAGGTGAATACGTGGAGATTTTTTCGCTTCTCCCGCTGGAGCGTTTTAATCTGGATAGGGAGAGGAAGGATGAGAAGAGGAAAGATGAGGATGAAAAACGGCGGTACAGATTGATACCGCGTACGTTCGGGAATTGGTTGCAGGCGTTTGCAATCTTGGCGAGTGTTATAGGGAGAAGAATCCGGAGTGTTGCTCGCCGTTATTCTGTTACATGGATGCGATAGGGGGAAGCTTACCGTGTGTACGGGGGTGTCGGTTGGTTAAGGTATGATGAACAGTTTAGGCAGAGAAAATCGGTCCGCCCTAATATGCGGTGGGACCATAAGGATATAGGTTTATGGATGAGGGTGACGGCGCCAGGGAGACAGGGGCAGCCCTTTCGGAGTGAGGCAGGGGAGCTGGGCAGTTACCTTGGCGTCCGCATCCGCAAAGGGACAGTGTTTTTTGTTTAATGAGGGGGGATGTAAGTTTGGCGCGAAGTGCAGATTCAAACATGAATGTGCCAGTTGCGGGGGGAATCACGGGGCGAACAGATGTTTTAAGGGGTCAAAGCACAGGGGGGGGTGCAGATGGGGCTGGAAAAGGGTCGGACGCCGGTGCGGGTGGAAAAGATGGGCCCGTTCCTAGATAGATATCCTTATAGGGAGGTGGCGGAATGGTTGAAGGAGGGTTTTACTGTTGGGTTTGTGATTCCGTCAGATCCTATGCCGGCGGTTTGGGGGGGTAGGAATTTGCGATCGGCATTGGAGTATAGTCGCGTGGTGGCGGAGAAATTGTCAGGTGAGGTTCGGTTGGGGAGGATGGATGGGCCGTTTGATACACCCCCGTTGGCGAATTTGAGAATTTCGCCCTTGGGGGTGGTGCCTAAAAAAGAGCCGAATAAATTTCGGTTGATACCCATCTTTCCTTTCCGAAAGGGGCGTCGGTCAATGATGGTATTGACCCCCCGATATTTGTTCGGTGGTATATACGTCATTTGATGCGGCTGTGGGTTGGGTGAGGAAGTTGGGGCCCGGGACGCTATTGGCAAAAACGGACATTGAGGCTGCGTTTCGCCTGATGCCGGTTAATCCAGATAGCTTGCATTTGTTGGGATGCTGTTGGGAAGGGAAGTTTTTCGTGGACCGGTGTTTACCTATGGGGTGTTCGGTTTCTTGCGCGTTTTTTGAGAGGTTTAGCTCATTTTTGGAATGGGTAGTGATGGACGTGGCGGGTTGTTCGTCCATCATTCACTATTTGGATGATTTTTTATGTTTGGGTCCGGCGAACTCACGGGTGTGTGCGTTGTTGTTAGGTTCGTTGCAGGCAGTTTTTGCATCGTTTGGGGTTCCGTTAGCGGAGGAGAAGACGGTTGGTCCGACGACCGAACTGAGTTTTTTGGGGATCATCATCGATACGGTTAGGATGGAGTGTAGACTCCCTGTGGAAAAAGTTCAGGATTTGCGAGAGACGGTGGCTAGGGCGGGGAGGGCTAGGAAGATAAGGTTTAGGGACCTTCAATCGCTGTTGGGGAAGTTGAATTTTGCCTGTCGCATTATGCCGATGGGCAGAATATTTTGTAGACGGTTGGCAGCGGCGACGGCGGGGGTGACGGCTCCGCATCATTTTATTAGGTTAGGGAGAGAGCTGAAGACGGATTTAGAGGTGTGGGATGGGTTTTTGCAGCATTTTAATGGGAGGACGCTAGTCATGCAGGAGGTGATTGATACGTTTGATTTTGAGCTTTTTTCGGATGCCGCTGGGGGGGTGGGTTTTGGGGTGTATTGTCAGGGGAGTTGGTGTGCGGGTAGGTGGCCTGAGTCATGGATAAGCAGGGGCTGGGTGCGGAATTTGGCGTTATTGGAGCTTTTCCCGATAGTGTTAGCAGTGGTGTTGTGGGGTGAGGTTTTCCGGGATAAGAAAATTCGTTTTCATTGTGACAATTTGGGGGTGGTGCAGGCGATCAATTCCCTGACCGCCTCATCCCCTCCTGTAGTGCGTTTGTTGCAGCACATGGTGTTACAATGTTTGTCTAGGAATGTTTGGGTGGTTGCGTGTCATGTCCCGGGGGTGTCTAATTCCATCGCTGATGCTCTTTCTCGTTTTCAGTGGGAGCGGTTTCGGCAGTTGGCACCGGAGGCGGATCGGGAAGGTTTGGTTTGTCCGGCGTCAATGTGGGAGATCTTGGAGGTACTGTAGCGGGACTGTTTAGGGCATCTCTTAGTGATGGAACATGGGCGGCTTATGGGAGGGCTTGGGCTGGTTGGGAGCGTTGGTGTGCAGGTTTGAGGTTGGGAGTCGACGGGGGTGAAGTTCCTTTGTTGTTATTTTTGGGGCAGATGAAGGAGGAAGGGTGGTCGGTTGCGCAGGTTAACAGGTGTATGGCAGGTTTGGCTTTTGGGTTCCAGTTCCGAGGTTTAGCGGATGTGACTAAGACTTTTTTGGTTAAGCGGGTTTTGAGGGGTTGGAGGCGGGGTAGGCGGTACCAGGACGGCAGGAAGCCAATATCGTTCGAGTTATTGCTGGGCATTGGGAGGCAGGTGGAGGTTGTTTGTTCTTCGGCATGGGAACGGCGGTTGTTTAAGTTGGCCTTCTCGTTCGCATTTTTTGGTGCGTTTAGGGTGGGCGAATTGGTAGGCAGGAGTGTGAGGTGTTCGGGGGGTTTGTCTGCGGAGGACGTAGAGTTGGGTGGTGACAGGGTCTGTATCAGGTTGCGGGGGTCCAAGACGGATTTGGAAGGCAGGGGTTGTAGGATTACTTTATTTACGGTTCTGGGTGCGGGTTGTGTCCGGTCTCCACCCTGGGGGATTTTAGAAGGTATGCAGACTTTGTGGTGGGACCGTTGCTCAGGCATGAGGATGGCTCGTTTTTGTCGAGGTACCAATTTGTGGCAGTGTTAAAAAAGTGTCTGTCAGCTTTGGGTTTGGAGTCTGCAAGGTATTCTGGTCATTCATTTAGGATTGGGGCTGCTACTGAGGCAGCTAGGCTGGGGTTGAGTGACGAGCAGATTATGAGATTGGGGAGATGGGAATCGGTTGGGTTCAGGTCGTATGTCAGGCTGGATAGTTTGATTTGAGTGGGGTTGGTGGGGTTTTTGATGCTTAATGTGTTTTTTGTTGTTTCAGGTTACTCGACGGCTCTCGTCTGGATCCTGGGCCACTCCTTTGTTTGGTGGGGAGCGCTTAGGGCGGACGTCAGGAAGCTGGGTCGGCAGTTGGGGTTGTCGGAGGAGGTTGCGGTAGTGAGGTGGTTGGGGTTTAGGGGCTTGTTATGGGGGGGGGGTGTTACGGGAGGTGCATAAATTTGTGCGTTTGGATCGTGTTCCAGATGTGTTGGTTGTGCATTGTGGGGGGAATGATTTGGGGGTTACGCCGGTGCGTAACTTGATTCGGGATGTGAAATTTGATTTGTTGAGGATGTGGTCGTTATTTCCAGGGATAGTGGTTGTATGGTCTGACATTGTGCCTCGTAAGAGATGGCGGGATGCACGGTCGGTCGAGAGGATAAATAAGGCGAGGATTAAAGTGAATAGAGCGATAGGGAAGTTTGTGGCGAAGCATGGTGCAGTGGCTGTGAGGCATAGGGAGTTGGAAGATGGTGTGGGGGAGTTCTGGAGAAGGGATGGAGTGCATTTGAATGCGGTGGGCATTGATTTGTGGTCACTAGGGTTGCAGGATGGCATTGAGAGAGCGTTGGGGGTGTGGCGGAACGCGCAAGCTTGAGGGGTGCGGGGGGTCAAGTTGCGCGTTGTTGGCGGTAGGAGGTACTGGAAGCTGGGACTACAGATCGGGATTTGAGGTTGAGAGGGCCCCTTATGGTGGGGGCTGGACTCTCATGGTGGGGCTTACCTGTTCGGTTTGGCGAGGCGTCCACCACCGGGTGTCTCCGAGCTTGTATACTGCGGCTGGAGGCAAGGTGGATTTGCCGTGTGGTTTGTAAGTGGACAATTTGGGGCTTCCAGGACCTCCTTCGTCTGTGGTTATGTTATATATATGTTATGTATTTATATTAATAATAAATGGCTGCTGTGGCCAATTAAATCCATTTGATGAGTGGTGTGGTTATTTCGGGATAATGGTGGGTAGACGGGTATAGGAATGGTGGGGCTAAGTGTTGGTGAAGACCCGGAGTATCAACCAATACCTTAATCAAGTTTGGCCGGACTAGGGCGCAGCTAAGGGTAGGCCAGCATGATTAGGTTTGGTTGTAGGGTCTGGTGGGTTTAGGGGTTAAGTTATTTGAATTGAATGGGGGTGGGGGGCGTTGCTATAGTGGGAGGAGTTTGGGGGGCTATTTATGGGGGTGTACTGAAGTGAGGGGTGCCATTTTGTGAAAAAAGAAAACTCCCACCCACCCTCCCATATATTTGGAAGTAGTGAGGAGGTGAGATAAGGAGGTGAGCGAGCCAGGTTCGTGGATGGAAAGAGGCGTGTTGGTTTGATAACGGGGATATTAATTGGAGTGGATATAAGGCAATAAGAGGCGTTTATGTGGGTTGTTTGTTGTGGTGGGGAAAAAAAGTATGTCATGGCAGTCGAGGCGGTAGGAGGTACTGGAAGCTGGGACTACAGATCGGGATTTGAGGTTGAGAGGGCCCCTTATGGTGGGGGCTGGACTCTCATGGTGGGGCTTACCTGTTCGGTTTGGCGAGGCGTCCACCACCGGGTGTCTCCGAGCTTGTATACTCCGGCTGGAGGCAAGGTGGATTTGCCGTGTGGTTTGTAAGTGGACAATTTGGGGCTTCCAGGACCTCCTTCGTCTGTGGTTATGTTATATATATGTTATGTATTTATATTAATAATAAATGGCTGCTGTGGCCAATTAAATCCATTTGATGAGTGGTGTGGTTATTTCGGGATAATGGTGGGTAGACGGGTATAGGAATGGTGGGGCTAAGTGTTGGTGAAGACCCGGAGTATCAACCAATACCTTAATCATGTAAAGAGGAATGGTCAAGAATTACTCCTGACCGTTGTGCACGTCTGATCTGCAACTACAGGAAACGTTTGGTTGAAGTTATTGCTGCCAAATGAGGTTCAACCAGTTATTAAATCCAAGGGTTCACATACTTTTTCCACGTGCACTGTGAACGTTTACATGGTGTGTTCAATAAAAACATGGTAACATTTAATTCTTTGTGTGTTATTAGTTTAAACAGACTGTGATTGTCTATTGTTGACTTAGATGAAGATCAGATCACATTTTATGACCAATTTGTGCAGAAATCCATATCATTCCAAAGGGTTCACATACTTTTTCTTGCAACTGTATATATATATATTGTGTATGGAAGGCTTATACTGTGTGTAATATATATATATATATATATTTTTTTTGTATAATGGCCAAGGCAACCTTCCAACTTTGTATGTATAATACAAAGACTGCCGTACACATTATATACACTCACCTAAAGAATTATTAGGAACACCATACTAATACGGTGTTGGACCCCCTTTTGCCTTCAGAACTGCCTTAATTCTACGTGGCATTGATTCAACAAGGTGCCGATAGCATTCTTTAGAAATGTTGGCCCATATTGATAGGATAGCATCTTGCAGTTGATGGAAATTTGAGGGATGCACATCCAGGGCACAAAGCTCCCGTTCCACCACATCCCAAAGATGCTCTATTGGGTTGAGATCTGGTGACTGTGGGGGCCATTTTAGTACACTGAACTCATTGTCATGTTCAAGAAACCAATTTGAAATGATTCGAGCTTTGTGACATGGTGCATTATCTGCTGGAAGTAGCCATCAGAGGATGGATACCATGTTCTCATTCTGTTTACGCCAAATTCGGACTCTACCATTTGAATGTCTCAACAGAAATCGAGACTCATCAGACCAGGCAACATTTTTCCAGTCTTCAACAGTCCAATTTTGGTGAGCTCGTGCAAATTGTAGCCTCTTTTTCCTATTTGTAGTGGAGATGAGTGGTACCCGGTGGGGTCTTCTGCTGTTGTAGCCCATCTGCCTCAAGGTTGTGCGTGTTGTGGCTTCACAAATGCTTTGCTGCATAACGAGTGGTTATTTCAGTCAACATTGCTCTTCTATCAGCTTGAATCAGTCAGCCCATTCTCCTCTAACCTCTAGCATCCACCAGGCATTTTTGCCCACAGGACTGCTGCATACTGGATGTTTTTCCCTTTTCACACCATTCTTTGTAAACCCTAGAAATGGTTGTGCGTGAAATCCCAGTAACTGAGCAGATTGTGAAATACTCAGACCGGCCCGTCTGGCACCAACAACCATGCCACGCTCAAAATTGCTTAAATCACCTTTCTTTCCCATTCTGACATTCAGTTTGGAGTTCATGAGATTGTCTTGACCCCCCTTAATGCATTGAAGCAACTGCCATGTGATTGGTTGACTAGATAATTGCATTAAAGAGAAATAGAACAGGTGTTCCTAATAATTCCTTAGGTGATTGTATATATATATATATATATATATATATATACACATCAGTTATGCAGCATGCATACTCATATTATATATGTATATTTATGCTGCATAGCTGATATAAATATTTATATACAGGGAGTGCAGAATTATTAGGCAAATGAGTATTTTGACCACATCATCCTCTTTATGCATGTTGTCTTACTCCAAGCTGTATAGGCTCGAAAGCCTACTACCAATTAAGCATATTAGGTGATGTGCATCTCTGTAATGAGAAGGGGTGTGGTCTAATGACATCAACACCCTATATCAGGTGTGCATAATTATTAGGCAACTTCCTTTCCTTTGGCAAAATGGGTCAAAAGAAGGACTTGACAGGCTCAGAAAAGTCAAAAAATAGTGAGATATCTTGCAGAGGGATGCAGCACTCTTAAAATTGCAAAGCTTCTGAAGCGTGATCATCGAACAATCAAGCGTTTCATTCAAAATAGTCAACAGGGTCGCAAGAAGCGTGTGGAAAAACCAAGGCGCAAAATAACTGCCCATGAACTGAGAAAAGTCAAGCGTGCAGCTGCCAAGATGCCACTTGCCACCAGTTTGGCCATATTTCAGAGCTGCAACATCACTGGAGTGCCCAAAAGCACAAGGTGTGCAATACTCAGAGACATGGCCAAGGTAAGAAAGGCTGAAAGACGACCACCACTGAACAAGACACACAAGCTGAAACGTCAAGACTGGGCCAAGAAATATCTCAAGACTGATTTTTCTAAGGTTTTATGGACTGATGAAATGAGAGTGAGTCTTGATGGGCTAGATGGATGGGCCCGTGGCTGGATTGGTAAAGGGCAGAGAGCTCCAGTCCGACTCAGACGCCAGCAAGGTGGAGGTGGAGTACTGGTTTGGGCTGGTATCATCAAAGATGAGCTTGTGGGGCCTTTTCGGGTTGAGGATGGAGTCAAGCTCAACTTCCAGTCCTACTGCCAGTTTCTGGAAGACACCTTCTTCAAGCAGTGGTACAGGAAGAAGTCTGCATCCTTCAAGAAAAACATGATTTTCATGCAGGACAATGCTCCATCACACGCGTCCAAGTACTCCACAGCGTGGCTGGCAAGAAAGGGTATAAAAGAAGAAAATCTAATGACATGGCCTCCTTGTTCACCTGATCTGAACCCCATTGAGAACCTGTGGTCCATCATCAAATGTGAGATTTACAAGGAGGGAAAACAGTACACCTCTCTGAACAGTGTCTGGGAGGCTGTGGTTGCTGCTGCACGCAATGTTGATGGTGAACAGATCAAAACACTGACAGAATCCATGGATGGCAGGCTTTTGAGTGTCCTTGCAAAGAAAGGTGGCTATATTGGTCACTGATTTGTTTTTGTTTTGTTTTTGAATGTCAGAAATGTATATTTGTGAATGTTGAGATGTTATATTGGTTTCACTGGTAAAAATAAATAATTGAAATGGGTATATATTTGTTTTTTGTTAAGTTGCCTAATAATTATGCACATTAATAGTCACCTGCACACAGAGATATCCCCCTAAAATAGCTAAAACTAAAAACAAACTAAAAACTACTTCCAAAAATATTCAGCTTTGATATTAATGAGTTTTTTGGGTTCATTGAGAACATGGTTGTTGTTCAATAATAAATTTAATCCTCAAAAATACAGCTTGCCTAATAATTCTGCACTCCCTGTAATGTGTATGGCAGCCTTTGTATAATATATACAGAGTTGGAAGGCTGCCATGGGCATTATAATATATATATATATATATATATATATATATATATATATATATATAAAAATATATATACTGTATATATATTACAGTGCCATGTAAATAACATCAGCCCCTCCAATGCAGCCCCATGTAAATCACATTACCCTTACCTCCCTTCAGCCCCTCCAACATACAGTCCCAGAAGCAAAGTGTACATGAATGAGATTTATCTAATCTCATACACGTTTTTTGTACTGTATATGGGCTCATGGATACTGCTGTTGACCAGTCGTTCCATTCATTCGGACCATAATTTGCGTGCTGTTTCCACTGACTGATCCATATACACCACAAAAAAATAGAACATGTGAGAAACCCCACAGAAGCACTCCATAGTGCTTATGTGGGGTTCCATGCCTCCGTTCTGCACCACACCTTTTATTCGTGATGCGGTGCACAAACGGCTGGGGCCCGTATACTGTGGACCCACTGTTTGCGGCCTGCACACGTTCATGTGCATGAGCCCTTAAAGGGGTTGTCTCACTTCAGTAAGTGGCATTTATCATGTAGAGGAAGTTAATACAAGCCACAAACTAATGTATTGTGATTTTCCATATTGCTTACTTTGCTGGCTGGATTCATTTTTCCATCACATTATACACTGCTCGCTTCCATGGTTACAGACCACCCTGCAATCTATCAGTGGTGGTCGTGCTTGCACAATATAGCAAAAAGCACCAGCCTATGTGCGCTCCCATGGTCCCGGCCACCATAGAGACTTTTTCCTATAGTCTGCAAGTAAGACCACCACTGATGGATTGCAGGGTGGTCTGTAACCATGTAAATGAGCTGGGTATAATGTGATGGAAAAATGAATCCAGCCAGCAAAGGAAGCAATATCGATAATAACATTACCGTATTTTTCACCCCATAAGACGCACTTTCCCCCCCCAAAAGTGTGTGTGTGTGTGTGTGTGTGTGTGTGTGGGGGCAATGGCAGTGTGTCTTATGGGGCGAATGCAGCCATTTTTACATCGCTAACACTGATACATCGCCGGCTGTGATGCTGAACAGTGCGGCAATGTATCGGGGGTAGGGAGGAGGGGTTGGAGGCCGGCAACTGCTAGAATCGCGGCGGGGCCCATTGCAGTCACTGTACTCTTACACCGGGCCCCTCCTCTCACAGCAGTATTCATATGTAAACTGTAATCCTTAACCTCTTCTTAACTTTAGTTAAAGTAGTTCTTTCCCATGTACTACTAATTACTATCAAGCTCCCGTAGCAGGCAGAGCGGCCGGGAGCTGTAACGTCACTCACTCACGTCACGTGCCTGCTCCGCCTGCTTCATTAATGATGTGAGTGAGTGACGTTACGCTGCCGGCCGCTCTGCCTGCTACGGTACGGGAGCTTAATAGTAAGTAGTAGTACATGGGATAACGCTACTTTAACTAAAGTTAAGAAGAGGTTTAAGGATTACAGTTTACATAGGAATACTGCTGTGAGAGGAGGGGCCCGGTGTATTGGGGGACACTGTTATGGGGGGGATCTGTGAATGACACATATATAGCATAAGATGCCATATATGTGTCATCCACAGATCCCACCCTTAACAGTGGCATCCACAGATCCCCCACCCATAACAGTATCATCCACAGATCCCCTCCACAACAGTGTCATCCACAGATCCCCCATAACAGTGTGTCATTCACAGATCCCCCATAACAGTGTCATCCACAGATCCCCCATAACAGTGTCATCCACAGATCCTCCATAAGTGTCATCCACAGATCCCCTACATAACAGTGTCATCCACAGATCCCCCATAAAAGTGTCATCCACAGATCCCCCATAATAGTGTCATCCACAGATCCCAATATAACAAAATAATAGCAAAGACAGGTGCACTTTGCGGTCTTACTAAACCCTCAAACTGATTTTAAAATTGAGAGATTAGCCAACATATCCTACGGTGTAGGACATGTCTGAGCCCGAGCACCGCACCAAGATTTCTCAAATAGCTCGGGGACCTAACACTCACCTACCTGTGAGCAATACCAGGAGCCAGTGGGCAAATTACAGGAGCATGAGGCCGACTCACAAACAACTCACCAGTTACCTCCAGCATGTAACCATGCTAGCAATGGGAGGAGGGAGGAGTCTGCGAGTCCCACTCAAGACTGGCTGATAAGGCCCAGGCCTCACAGGTGCACCTAAATGTAGCCTGTAGATGGAAAGCAGGCATATTTAAATTGGAGTTTATACACCTCCAGGCATCTCTATAAATACTAACTGAAAAGAATGGCGTGGCATTAAACAAGCGGGAAGTCCTCAAACCCACATGCAGCTGTGCATATATATAGGGGAGCAAATCCTGCACTTGTGGACCGTTGCTAATGACGATCCCCAGCAAAAATGCATACAGTGGAGGATGCCCGCAGCGAACCACAAGTACCACAATAGACATCCTACACAAGATAGAAATTATGTGGATGTGATAATCAATATAGCAATATAACAAAATAATAGCAAAGACAGGTGCACTCTGCGATCTTACTAAACCCTCAAACTGATTTTAAAATTGAGAGATTAGCCAACATATCCTACGGTGTAGGACATGTCTGAGCCCGAGCACCGCGCCAAGGTTTCTCAAGTAGCTCGGGGATCTAACACTCACCTACCTGTGCCGTATGGGCAATACCAGGAGCCAGTGGGCAAATTACAGGAGCATGCTATTATTTTGTTATATTGCTATATTGATTATCACATCCACATAATTGCTATCTTGTGTACGATGTCTATTGTGGTACTTGTGGTTCGCTGCGGACATCCTCCACTGTATGCATTTTTTCTGGGGATCAGCATTAGCAACGGGTCACAAGTGCAATATTTGCTCCCCTATATACAGTACAGACCAAAAGTTTGGACACACCTTCTCATTCAAAGAGTTTTCTTTATTTTCATGACTATGAAGGCATCAAAACTATGAATTAACACATGTGGAATTATATACATAACAAACAAGTGTGAAACAACTGAAAATATGTCATATTCTAGGTTCTTCAAAGTAGCCACCTTTTGCTTTGATTACTGCTTTGCACACTCTTGGCATTCTCTTGATGAGCTTCAAGAGGTAGTCCCCTGAAATGGTCTTCCAACAGTCTTGAAGGAGTTCCCAGAGATGCTTAGCACTTGTTGGCCCTTTTGCCTTCACTCTGCGGTCCAGCTCACCCCAAACCATCTCGATTGGGTTCAGGTCCGGTGACTGTGGAGGCCAGGTCATCTGGCGCAGCACCCCATCACTCTCCTTCATGGTCAAATAGCCCTTACTTTCAAAGTTTTCCCAATTTTTCGGCTGACTGACTGACCTTCATTTCTTAAAGTAATGATGGACACTCGTTTTTCTTTACTTAGCTGCTTTTTTCTTGCCATAATACAAATTCTAACAGTCTATTCAGTAGGACTATCAGCTGTGTATCCACCTGACTTCTCCTCAACGCAACTGATGGTCCCAACCCCATTTATAAGGCAAGAGATCCCACTTATTAAACCTGACAGGGCACACCTGTGAAGTGAAAACCATTTCAGGGGACTACCTCTTGAAGCTGATCAAGAGAATGCCAAGAGTGTGCAAAGCAGTAATCAAAGCAAAAGGTGGCTACTTTGAAGAACCTAGAATATGACACATTTTCAGTTGTTTCACACTTGTTTGTTATGTACATAATTCCACATGTGTTAATTCATAGTTTTGATGCCTTTAGTGTGAATCTACAATATTCATAGTCATGAAAATAAAGAAAACTCTTTGAATGAGAAGGTGTGTCCAAACTTTTGGTCTGTACTGTATATGCACAACTGCATGTGGGTTTGAGGACATCCCGCTTGTTTAATGCCACGCCATTCTTTTCATCCACAGATCCCCCATAATAGTGTCATCCACAGACCACCATTAGTTCAAAACCCACCAAAAGCACACCTTTTGGTTCAAAATATATTTTTTCTTCTTTTCCTCCTCCAAAACCTAGGTGCGTCTTATGGGCAGGTGCATCTTATAGGGCACAAAATATGGTATATTAGTAAGTGGCTTGTATTAACTTTCTCTACATGATAAATGCAACTTACTGACGTGAGACAACCCCTTTAAGGAGGGGGGGGGGGGGGGGGGTTGGGAGCTTTTTTAATGTTTGCCCTGTTCGTAAAATTCCCTAGAAACGGCCCTGATGTAGTCATCCACCAAATGTTATTAAGTCTGTCCCTGGATGAACTAATTACACTGAAATGAGCCTATACCAATCTGGAGGAATACAAATCCCAAGATAATGAGACATGCACTAGATTAAAACAACAAAGATACCCACAATGGACATTGGCTCAGGTCACACATATATCCACCTATAATACCTGGGATTCTCTACTAAGGGACAGTACAATTATACAGTAGTGATGAGTGGCAGGGGTCATATTCAAATTCGCGATATTTCGACTCCAGGGTGGAAATTGGTGTAGGAACTTATTACAACACATTCTGGATTTTCCAGTTAGGTACGAGATCAACTGGTGGCCTGAACCTTAAAACAGACCTCATGTTTCATTACTGATATGTGTAGCTTATAACAGGACATTTATTAATGTGCTGCTTTGACTTGACATGGTCTCATCATTTCACATGATACTTCATGTGGAGCACAAGGGATATGCTATAGGACATAATTAACATTATGCATCTCGGAGTAGAGATTGGGAGGCTTTGACAAATATAGTATCAAAATTATTTGCAATGAGTCCAAGTATTGCTATACATGATATCTAAACTATAGTAATAGGCGAGCACACTGCATTTGGCATGTGTATAAAATTTAATTAAATCACACAATAGTAATACACGTGTATATCCTGGGAAAATAAAACAATGATAAAATATTTAAAATATAATAAAATCTAATAGAAGACCATGTATAGGGTATATACTTCAAAAGCTATAAAGTCCAGCAAAGTCCACAAGATATTGCAATTGCTGTTAAAATAGTTCCCAATACGCACAGTATTGAACTCCAATTGTTGGTAGTATTAGTTGCGATCCCTTGGGGATACGTCCATATGTATATGTATATGGGTATATGTCCCAAATAGTTACTGTGCAGATATTTAGGGACTCAAATATTCCTGAAGTAGTTTGGGAAATCCGTTTTTTAGTTTGAATGCTCCATTAGACATTAATGAATCAAGGCGTCATGTATCTGTGGCTTGTAATTTTACCTTCCTCAACGTATCTAGCAAGGATCCGGCGACGCAGGTGTTTGCTGGCGTCTCACTCCTTGCCTCTCTAGCCGGCTTACCCGAAATATCACGGGAGTTCGGACGAGACTTGCAGCTTGGTCCGTGCTTGTAACTCTTCCGGCTTGATACAGAGGGAGGAATCTTTATGGTCCTTGACTCTTTAGTGCCGATATTAGTTCGACTGTCCTTGCGATTCAATTTTCATAGCGTGGCCACGCTTATGACTGCAGAGGTACTGTTCACAGGTATCTGATCCGGCCCAGACGCGTTTCGGGAATTAGCTTTCCCTTCATCAGTGGTATCCACGGATACCAGGATATACACGTGTATTAATATTGTGTGATTTAATTAAATTTTATACACATTGTTAAGGGGGGATATTACTCACCAATATTTATGCAAATATCGATAATTAATATTCATAAATGGGAGGAGCCGTCTATTGATGACTCCGCCCATTTATACCTAAATAAACATAAAACACTACTGATTACCTCTGATTGCCTATACATTACACTGAACTACACTACGTACGACTTACTATCACTATACTACGGCGGCGACTAGTAAAAACACCATACACTGTATTATGAACAATAAGGAATATTTATTACACAATACAATTATACAAGTCTAACAATATGCTATATCTATATATATTCATAGATCAATGGATATGAATATATATACATACAGAAGTACACACCGCAGTATAGAAATGGTACTACAATAAACACAATACAAGCCTAACTACTCTACACAGCACAATCCCAAATTCCACCCCACACACTATCTATATAATACCATAATACATTTATACACACAAATATTAATAACCTACCCGCCTGACTAATCACTGTCCCTATGGGGTACAAGGAGTTAAACACAATGGTGGCTCTGCAGGGGATTAATACCTGCAGGCCAAGGGACACAGGGTTATGAGTTATCAGGGCAGTGGTAGCAGGGATCAGGCATTGAAGGGGTTAATGGTCAGGACTCTGCAGGGACTGGGCAATGCAGAGGTTAATGCTCTGCAGGGATTTATTCACACACTATATGTCACAGTCTAATATTTGCTTATAATTATATATATCTATATCAATGGAATAGATATATATATTTATAGCAGCACACAACAATATAAGTAACAATACACTATTACGGTACTAACTACACTAACACATTCCCCAGTCCTCCCCAACATCTAACTACAATTGTACTAATCCCTACGGGGAATAACCAGGGGTTATTACGGAACAGGGGATATGAGGGAACTACAATCCTGGGGGAACACAGGGGATATATGATTATAGGGGGACTCAGGGCAGGAGAGGTTAAGGGTAACCAAGGGTTATACAGGGGGTGACTGGGCTGCTTCCAGGGTACAGGCTCATCAAGGATTAATGCTGAGACATGAAGTCAGCAGCCAGGGGTTAGGGGATGGTTGGTACTCAGCCATTTTTCAGTGCCATGTGGCCTCTCTTCAGGGTGCAGCTCCCATGTTTGTCATTGCAGTCCAGGAATCCAAGAGCCAGCATGTCTGCCATGCTGGGGGTTTTATAGCACCAAAAGCAGCCCCCCCTCCTCCTTCTTCAACAGGAGGGTGATGACATCATCGTGGGGTCGTGTGACGGAATGCTAGAGCTGAAACAAAGGACTTCCTGCACAAGCTGTAAGCCCCCAGCTGCTGCCACATAACATTACACACTCCCACGTCATAAAGGAACCAGGCTGATCAATATATATATATGTACACATATACACACTACACAACCTGGGGATACTTAGGTATATACATCCATATAGATGTTTGGGGCACATCTACCTGCATGTACATATATCACAATATCATAAATGGGCAGTAATAAGCCCACCTGCATATGGATATATTATACATAGAGATGCATGCTGACAAGGGGGCATACATACATCTCCATGTATACACCCATACCACCTGGACCGGCCCATGCAAAAGGGCCAATATACATGCATATATGTAAGGGCATATATACATATATATTTAAATCCAAACTTCCCTCAACAATCCCCCTGTTGTCGCAATTCGACAATAAACTTTGGGGAAGTGTTGGGATATATTTGCCCCCTCAACCCCCCTCTTGGTAACAGTTCAGGAAGGACTGAAGTAATATGGCCCTTAGGTACCTAGTCATCACCCATCGTGCACTAACACCTCCGACCTGCCCTTCAACGTAACCAGGCGTCTCCATCCATAGAATACACCGTCTTCTTCTCTGGAATTTACTTGCATCTTACATTATGATCCTCAGGTGTCAGCCACTCCCTATGTAGTCTATTTCTGACTCGGGAATGGCTTCACCTTCGCTGTTTTTATCACTCCACTCAGCGACCGTGTTCTTTCTCTTTGCCAGTGTTGTTCTTCTGGCGTCCGTCACCCCCAATGTCAGTGCCAGTCTATCGGTGTCAGTCACTCCCAATGATTCCAGAATGACTTTACCCTTAATCCATGTAGCACCTCCTTATGGGGTACGGACTGCCATAGGCTGACCTTTTAACACAAGTACAACTTTAGACTCAGTTGTTGGAGAGGTTCTCCCATGGACAGATACGTAGGTCTTTACAAGGCAGGTCAGAATTTCTGGTAAGAGGTGATGTCAAAGTACCTAAATACTAACTGCGGGAAAGAACACCGCACTCACTGACATTCAGTCCAACCCTTACAAACGTCACCGTTCTTGGGGTTAAAGTGGCAAATGAACTTGGTAAAGGAGGGGGGGGGGGCCTGTCCCTAGGGAATCTACTCTTCCCCATTCACACAAAAACAGGTCACATCCCTCCCAACACCACCAGATTCCATTAAATGTGTGTACCCATAGAGACTCATGCAACCTGGCATATCTCTACACCTCCAAAGACACAGGTAGGTCGCAGACCCCTGTGTCAATGGGAAACGACTATAGGATGCAAATGTGTACAGCCAAATAATAACTCACCACAGTGTGTTGGGAGAGTTTCCTTGGGTGTGGGCTGTCACACATTTGTACCTAGAGTGTCTATGGGTACACCATCGAACAACAAACACAATCAATAAATGTACAATACAATGTGCTATGGGGTTTCAGGGTAGTACAAGTTATACGTCCCGAACCCTCATAGGAAACAAAGTGTGTCCATACAATATTTGGCTACAGGAACAATGTTTGAGTTATGTCCTGAGCCTCCCCCTGGATAGTTCTGTAAAGTTCTGTCTGGTTCTGGTGTATTTGGTCAATAAGTCCCTTGACCCTCCGATGACGATGACCAGAACCAGAAGAAGTTTCACTGGGTGAAACAAGTGATAGTAGGTTCTTCCACCCGAACGTCTCCCAAGTCTTCCTCCAGAGCCTTAAATAATGCTCCCGCTGGATTGTGGCAGTCTTCCATCTCTAGAACACCTCTAGGCAGAGGTCGCTTAGTTGCCAAAATCCAGTGGGATCCTCTGGAGCTTCACAACAGTGTCAGGGGAATAGCTGGTCTCTGTGGCGTCATCTGGGTATTTCCTCTGCTCCATATAAACACACCTATGGCAGAAGAAAATACCAGGCGCTCCTGGGGATTTCTCCCCTCACGGTGCAATTAAATGTCAAAAATCCCAGCACCAATACCTTTGACCCATGAGTAGAGAAAGGCATTGGGCTGCCCATTATCTCACAGGACCCCTCGTTATCCTAACACTGGTGTCTGAACACCCTACCTTCAGAGGATTGCGTCCTCTGCTACACATCCCTCTGCACCAACAGATAAGGATGGCCACCCTACTAGGTTAGGATAACTAAAGTGCTGTGGACAAAGCACCATCTTGTTATTGATGGCACCGCATCCCCGTCCACCCATGTGTACCCAGGCTGATTTCCCCCTGTGATCCCGTCTTGTGGGGGCACACAGAACCAATGGCATAATCATGCCCTGGCTCCCCAGGACCCCACAACACAAGAAGACAGTCCACACTCTGCTGCCAAACACTCTGCGTCCAATCCCTATCAGAGCTGTGCTACCTGACCGGACTAGAATCAAGTGCGCAGCACAACATTACACCAATGTTGTCTGTCCGCCCCAGTCCCCAGCGCAACACAGCCCTACCGAAAACCTTGAGCACAACAGCGCTATCTGTATCGATCCGAGACGCTGGCTGCCCAGAATAATATCACATCATCCTTTGTGTAGGATTTCCCGTGTGAAATTATCTGCTCGCGAGCCTATACGTTCTCGATCCACAGTATAACACTGTTCCACTGCAAGGGGACACAGAATGAAACAAACACAGCAGCGACTGGACTTACAGCAAGGAATGTAAACTACAAAAATCAGCATGGTGGAACACATCCGTAGACAAGGCCCACCACCACCAACATCAAGAAAAACTTACAAACAGATAACAAAAACACACAACATGGACATACACAGGGAACAAACGGTGTAACAAATCGTACAGGGGTGTCAAATGTTGCCTAGCCTAGCTTGGCCACTCTGACCCCTCAGCAGCTGGTGATGATGCCGAGAGGTAACCCCGTTATGGCCAGGCTGACTAGACCCCACTGCACAATTTGTTACCTGGCTGATACTGTTGGACACATTGCAATTACTTGCACAAGGGCAATTCCTTGCAATGTGTCCTTTGTTCCCACACCTGAAACACGTGACTTGGTTTCCTGTCCTGTGTGTTATGTTCCTATCTGTTTTGCAGTGTCTCGCTATGTGACCTAGGCCACCACAAGCAAAACATCTGATGTTTGCTCTGCATGGCCCAGGTCCATCTACACTGCAGCCGTACTCCCTTCTCCTGAATTGTTCCATCCTCAGGGACGCACTCTTCACCATAGTTCTTTTTCTCAAAGTCAGGGAAAAATCTCTGTTAGACTGGACCGGCTTGACCTGATGATTAGACCGGTCACAGACTACTCTCCCCCCTTGTGGCCCTGCACAGGGCAACATTTTGGGAGATTCCGACCCTGGCTTTATGGAAAAAGAAAGGGCCGGCACCAACTTGGTGATAACCTGTTGCATGCCAGACAATAGCTGGGACCTTACAGCAACCTGAGCCTTCAATTTGGCTACCGTCACGTCAGTAGAGGCAGTCCGCTCCTTGAAGGCCTTGACCTCAGTATAAGACTGAGTCAACTTATCCTCAATTTCCTCCTTCTGCCTCTGCAGCTCTACTAACTGTGACTCTATCCTAGCCACCTGCGCATCTCGGTCAATAGCAGACTGCACATTCTCTGCCAGCTGTGCCCGCAATGCCGAAACCTGGTCCGAATTACTGGTACAGCACTGGCAGTGAATGGCCGGAGGAATTGTCTCCGTTGACTGAGACACCAGCGCCACTTCCTTTGGCTTACAGATGCTAGCCTCAAACGTATGAACGAGTTTGGCCAGCATCCGAAGCCGTTTGGTGGCCTTGTTCAAAACCGTCCGTTTGTTAACACATAGCTTGTCGTAACTACAAGCCTGTGTTAACAAATCGGACCACAGCATTTCTGCTGACTTGTGAGTGGTGGGGAGGATGGGGTTAAATGTGCTGTGTTTAGCTAGCTGGTGTAGTGTGGAGAAGTCCATACTCCCGTTTTGATGAGAGGTCATCTTCCTTGGTGTTGTCCTTTGTTGTCCCTTGTATGCTGCGTGGAGAAGGTCCTGTAGTATCTGGAACGCCTTCTCCCGCTCAGCTGGACTTCTCTGTTCAGCTCCAACGGCGATGGTCCTCTCTTCAGTGACGTATGCGACGACTTCTCTCCAGTGTTCAGTGGGCGTGCAAGGCAATCAGAAAATCGTTAATACACAAATCAGAAAGATTTAAATTCTCTGCTGTAGAGATTGCTCCGTGTTTGGTTCTGATTGAACAAAACGCTTTACCTGTACGAACTATCAGGCAATGGACGCTCAGAATCCACTGAACGCGTCCCTCCCGCCTGACTAGTTCACAGCGTAAACGATTTTTTTTTTTTCAAAAACAAACACAGAAAACAAATTCCTAGCAGTGGGCCTGGCTCGCCAATGTTAAGGGGGGATATTACTCACCAATATTTATGCAAATATCGATAATTAATATTCATAAATGGGAGGAGCCGTCTATTGATGACTCCGCCCATTTATACCTAAATAAACATAAAACACTACTGATTACCTCTGATTGCCTATACATTACACTGAACTACACTACGTACGACTTACTATCACTATACTACGGCGGCGACTAGTAAAAACACCATACACTGTATTATGAACAATAAGGAATATTTATTACACAATACAATTATACAAGTCTAACAATATGCTATATCTATATATATTCATAGATCAATGGATATGAATATATATACATACAGAAGTACACACCGCAGTATAGAAATGGTACTACAATAAACACAATACAAGCCTAACTACTCTACACAGCACAATCCCAAATTCCACCCCACACACTATCTATATAATACCATAATACATTTATACACACAAATATTAATAACCTACCCGCCTGACTAATCACTGTCCCTATGGGGTACAAGGAGTTAAACACAATGGTGGCTCTGCAGGGGATTAATACCTGCAGGCCAAGGGACACAGGGTTATGAGTTATCAGGGCAGTGGTAGCAGGGATCAGGCATTGAAGGGGTTAATGGTCAGGACTCTGCAGGGACTGGGCAATGCAGAGGTTAATGCTCTGCAGGGATTTATTCACACACTATATGTCACAGTCTAATATTTGCTTATAATTATATATATCTATATCAATGGAATAGATATATATATTTATAGCAGCACACAACAATATAAGTAACAATACACTATTACGGTACTAACTACACTAACACATTCCCCAGTCCTCCCCAACATCTAACTACAATTGTACTAATCCCTACGGGGAATAACCAGGGGTTATTACGGAACAGGGGATATGAGGGAACTACAATCCTGGGGGAACACAGGGGATATATGATTATAGGGGGACTCAGGGCAGGAGAGGTTAAGGGTAACCAAGGGTTATACAGGGGGTGACTGGGCTGCTTCCAGGGTACAGGCTCATCAAGGATTAATGCTGAGACATGAAGTCAGCAGCCAGGGGTTAGGGGATGGTTGGTACTCAGCCATTTTTCAGTGCCATGTGGCCTCTCTTCAGGGTGCAGCTCCCATGTTTGTCATTGCAGTCCAGGAATCCAAGAGCCAGCATGTCTGCCATGCTGGGGGTTTTATAGCACCAAAAGCAGCCCCCCCTCCTCCTTCTTCAACAGGAGGGTGATGACATCATCGTGGGGTCGTGTGACGGAATGCTAGAGCTGAAACAAAGGACTTCCTGCACAAGCTGTAAGCCCCCAGCTGCTGCCACATAACATTACACACTCCCACGTCATAAAGGAACCAGGCTGATCAATATATATATATGTACACATATACACACTACACAACCTGGGGATACTTAGGTATATACATCCATATAGATGTTTGGGGCACATCTACCTGCATGTACATATATCACAATATCATAAATGGGCAGTAATAAGCCCACCTGCATATGGATATATTATACATAGAGATGCATGCTGACAAGGGGGCATACATACATCTCCATGTATACACCCATACCACCTGGACCGGCCCATGCAAAAGGGCCAATATACATGCATATATGTAAGGGCATATATACATATATATTTAAATCCAAACTTCCCTCAACAATCCCCCTGTTGTCGCAATTCGACAATAAACTTTGGGGAAGTGTTGGGATATATTTGCCCCCTCAACCCCCCTCTTGGTAACAGTTCAGGAAGGACTGAAGTAATATGGCCCTTAGGTACCTAGTCATCACCCATCGTGCACTAACACCTCCGACCTGCCCTTCAACGTAACCAGGCGTCTCCATCCATAGAATACACCGTCTTCTTCTCTGGAATTTACTTGCATCTTACATTATGATCCTCAGGTGTCAGCCACTCCCTATGTAGTCTATTTCTGACTCGGGAATGGCTTCACCTTCGCTGTTTTTATCACTCCACTCAGCGACCATGTTCTTTCTCTTTGCCAGTGTTGTTCTTCTGGCGTCCGTCACCCCCAATGTCAGTGCCAGTCTATCGGTGTCAGTCACTCCCAATGATTCCAGAATGACTTTACCCTTAATCCATGTAGCACCTCCTTATGGGGTACGGACTGCCATAGGCTGACCTTTTAACACAAGTACAACTTTAGACTCAGTTGTTGGAGAGGTTCTCCCATGGACAGATACGTAGGTCTTTACAAGGCAGGTCAGAATTTCTGGTAAGAGGTGATGTCAAAGTACCTAAATACTAACTGCGGGAAAGAACACCGCACTCACTGACATTCAGTCCAACCCTTACAAACGTCACCGTTCTTGGGGTTAAAGTGGCAAATGAACTTGGTAAAGGAGGGGGGGGGGGCCTGTCCCTAGGGAATCTACTCTTCCCCATTCACACAAAAACAGGTCACATCCCTCCCAACACCACCAGATTCCATTAAATGTGTGTACCCATAGAGACTCATGCAACCTGGCATATCTCTACACCTCCAAAGACACAGGTAGGTCGCAGACCCCTGTGTCAATGGGAAACGACTATAGGATGCAAATGTGTACAGCCAAATAATAACTCACCACAGTGTGTTGGGAGAGTTTCCTTGGGTGTGGGCTGTCACACATTTGTACCTAGAGTGTCTATGGGTACACCATCGAACAACAAACACAATCAATAAATGTACAATACAATGTGCTATGGGGTTTCAGGGTAGTACAAGTTATACGTCCCGAACCCTCATAGGAAACAAAGTGTGTCCATACAATATTTGGCTACAGGAACAATGTTTGAGTTATGTCCTGAGCCTCCCCCTGGATAGTTCTGTAAAGTTCTGTCTGGTTCTGGTGTATTTGGTCAATAAGTCCCTTGACCCTCCGATGACGATGACCAGAACCAGAAGAAGTTTCACTGGGTGAAACAAGTGATAGTAGGTTCTTCCACCCGAACGTCTCCCAAGTCTTCCTCCAGAGCCTTAAATAATGCTCCCGCTGGATTGTGGCAGTCTTCCATCTCTAGAACACCTCTAGGCAGAGGTCGCTTAGTTGCCAAAATCCAGTGGGATCCTCTGGAGCTTCACAACAGTGTCAGGGGGAATAGCTGGTCTCTGTGGCGTCATCTGGGTATTTCCTCTGCTCCATATAAACACACCTATGGCAGAAGAAAATACCAGGCGCTCCTGGGGGATTTCTCCCCTCACGGTGCAATTAAATGTCAAAAATCCCAGCACCAATACCTTTGACCCATGAGTAGAGAAAGGCATTGGGCTGCCCATTATCTCACAGGACCCCTCGTTATCCTAACACTGGTGTCTGAACACCCTACCTTCAGAGGATTGCGTCCTCTGCTACACATCCCTCTGCACCAACAGATAAGGATGGCCACCCTACTAGGTTAGGATAACTAAAGTGCTGTGGACAAAGCACCATCTTGTTATTGATGGCACCGCATCCCCGTCCACCCATGTGTACCCAGGCTGATTTCCCCCTGTGATCCCGTCTTGTGGGGGCACACAGAACCAATGGCATAATCATGCCCTGGCTCCCCAGGACCCCACAACACAAGAAGACAGTCCACACTCTGCTGCCAAACACTCTGCGTCCAATCCCTATCAGAGCTGTGCTACCTGACCGGACTAGAATCAAGTGCGCAGCACAACATTACACCAATGTTGTCTGTCCGCCCCAGTCCCCAGCGCAACACAGCCCTACCGAAAACCTTGAGCACAACAGCGCTATCTGTATCGATCCGAGACGCTGGCTGCCCAGAATAATATCACATCATCCTTTGTGTAGGATTTCCCGTGTGAAATTATCTGCTCGCGAGCCTATACGTTCTCGATCCACAGTATAACACTGTTCCACTGCAAGGGGACACAGAATGAAACAAACACAGCAGCGACTGGACTTACAGCAAGGAATGTAAACTACAAAAATCAGCATGGTGGAACACATCCGTAGACAAGGCCCACCACCACCAACATCAAGAAAAACTTACAAACAGATAACAAAAACACACAACATGGACATACACAGGGAACAAACGGTGTAACAAATCGTACAGGGGTGTCAAATGTTGCCTAGCCTAGCTTGGCCACTCTGACCCCTCAGCAGCTGGTGATGATGCCGAGAGGTAACCCCGTTATGGCCAGGCTGACTAGACCCCACTGCACAATTTGTTACCTGGCTGATACTGTTGGACACATTGCAATTACTTGCACAAGGGCAATTCCTTGCAATGTGTCCTTTGTTCCCACACCTGAAACACGTGACTTGGTTTCCTGTCCTGTGTGTTATGTTCCTATCTGTTTTGCAGTGTCTCGCTATGTGACCTAGGCCACCACAAGCAAAACATCTGATGTTTGCTCTGCATGGCCCAGGTCCATCTACACTGCAGCCGTACTCCCTTCTCCTGAATTGTTCCATCCTCAGGGACGCACTCTTCACCATAGTTCTTTTTCTCAAAGTCAGGGAAAAATCTCTGTTAGACTGGACCGGCTTGACCTGATGATTAGACCGGTCACAGACTACTCTCCCCCCTTGTGGCCCTGCACAGGGCAACATTTTGGGAGATTCCGACCCTGGCTTTATGGAAAAAGAAAGGGCCGGCACCAACTTGGTGATAACCTGTTGCATGCCAGACAATAGCTGGGACCTTACAGCAACCTGAGCCTTCAATTTGGCTACCGTCACGTCAGTAGAGGCAGTCCGCTCCTTGAAGGCCTTGACCTCAGTATAAGACTGAGTCAACTTATCCTCAATTTCCTCCTTCTGCCTCTGCAGCTCTACTAACTGTGACTCTATCCTAGCCACCTGCGCATCTCGGTCAATAGTAGACTGCACATTCTCTGCCAGCTGTGCCCGCAATGCCGAAACCTGGTCCGAATTACTGGTACAGCAGTGGCAGTGAATGGCCGGAGGAATTGTCTCCGTTGACTGAGACACCAGCGCCACTTCCTTTGGCTTACAGATGCTAGCCTCAAACGTATGAACGAGTTTGGCCAGCATCCGAAGCCGTTTGGTGGCCTTGTTCAAAACCGTCCGTTTGTTAACACATAGCTTGTCGTAACTACAAGCCTGTGTTAACAAATCGGACCACAGCATTTCTGCTGACTTGTGAGTGGTGGGGAGGATGGGGTTAAATGTGCTGTGTTTAGCTAGCTGGTGTAGTGTGGAGAAGTCCATACTCCCGTTTTGATGAGAGGTCATCTTCCTTGGTGTTGTCCTTTGTTGTCCCTTGTATGCTGCGTGGAGAAGGTCCTGTAGTATCTGGAACGCCTTCTCCCGCTCAGCTGGACTTCTCTGTTCAGCTCCAACGGCGATGGTCCTCTCTTCAGTGACGTATGCGACGACTTCTCTCCAGTGTTCAGTGGGCGTGCAAGGCAATCAGAAAATCGTTAATACACAAATCAGAAAGATTTAAATTCTCTGCTGTAGAGATTGCTCCGTGTTTGGTTCTGATTGAACAAAACGCTTTACCTGTACGAACTATCAGGCAATGGACGCTCAGAATCCACTGAACGCGTCCCTCCCGCCTGACTAGTTCACAGCGTAAACGATTTTTTTTTTTTCAAAAACAAACACAGAAAACAAATTCCTAGCAGTGGGCCTGGCTCGCCAATGTTAAGGGGGGATATTACTCACCAATATTTATGCAAATATCGATAATTAATATTCATAAATGGGAGGAGCCGTCTATTGATGACTCCGCCCATTTATACCTAAATAAACATAAAACACTACTGATTACCTCTGATTGCCTATACATTACACTGAACTACACTACGTACGACTTACTATCACTATACTACGGCGGCGACTAGTAAAAACACCATACACTGTATTATGAACAATAAGGAATATTTATTACACAATACAATTATACAAGTCTAACAATATGCTATATCTATATATATTCATAGATCAATGGATATGAATATATATACATACAGAAGTACACACCGCAGTATAGAAATGGTACTACAATAAACACAATACAAGCCTAACTACTCTACACAGCACAATCCCAAATTCCACCCCACACACTATCTATATAATACCATAATACATTTATACACACAAATATTAATAACCTACCCGCCTGACTAATCACTGTCCCTATGGGGTACAAGGAGTTAAACACAATGGTGGCTCTGCAGGGGATTAATACCTGCAGGCCAAGGGACACAGGGTTATGAGTTATCAGGGCAGTGGTAGCAGGGATCAGGCATTGAAGGGGTTAATGGTCAGGACTCTGCAGGGACTGGGCAATGCAGAGGTTAATGCTCTGCAGGGATTTATTCACACACTATATGTCACAGTCTAATATTTGCTTATAATTATATATATCTATATCAATGGAATAGATATATATATTTATAGCAGCACACAACAATATAAGTAACAATACACTATTACGGTACTAACTACACTAACACATTCCCCAGTCCTCCCCAACATCTAACTACAATTGTACTAATCCCTACGGGGAATAACCAGGGGTTATTACGGAACAGGGGATATGAGGGAACTACAATCCTGGGGGAACACAGGGGATATATGATTATAGGGGGACTCAGGGCAGGAGAGGTTAAGGGTAACCAAGGGTTATACAGGGGGTGACTGGGCTGCTTCCAGGGTACAGGCTCATCAAGGATTAATGCTGAGACATGAAGTCAGCAGCCAGGGGTTAGGGGATGGTTGGTACTCAGCCATTTTTCAGTGCCATGTGGCCTCTCTTCAGGGTGCAGCTCCCATGTTTGTCATTGCAGTCCAGGAATCCAAGAGCCAGCATGTCTGCCATGCTGGGGGTTTTATAGCACCAAAAGCAGCCCCCCCTCCTCCTTCTTCAACAGGAGGGTGATGACATCATCGTGGGGTCGTGTGACGGAATGCTAGAGCTGAAACAAAGGACTTCCTGCACAAGCTGTAAGCCCCCAGCTGCTGCCACATAACATTACACACTCCCACGTCATAAAGGAACCAGGCTGATCAATATATATATATGTACACATATACACACTACACAACCTGGGGATACTTAGGTATATACATCCATATAGATGTTTGGGGCACATCTACCTGCATGTACATATATCACAATATCATAAATGGGCAGTAATAAGCCCACCTGCATATGGATATATTATACATAGAGATGTATGCTGACAAGGGGGCATACATACATCTCCATGTATACACCCATACCACCTGGACCGGCCCATGCAAAAGGGCCAATATACATGCATATATGTAAGGGCATATATACATATATATTTAAATCCAAACTTCCCTCAACAATCCCCCTGTTGTCGCAATTCGACAATAAACTTTGGGGAAGTGTTGGGATATATTTGCCCCCTCAACCCCCCTCTTGGTAACAGTTCAGGAAGGACTGAAGTAATATGGCCCTTAGGTACCTAGTCATCACCCATCGTGCACTAACACCTCCGACCTGCCCTTCAACGTAACCAGGCGTCTCCATCCATAGAATACACCGTCTTCTTCTCTGGAATTTACTTGCATCTTACATTATGATCCTCAGGTGTCAGCCACTCCCTATGTAGTCTATTTCTGACTCGGGAATGGCTTCACCTTCGCTGTTTTTATCACTCCACTCAGCGACCGTGTTCTTTCTCTTTGCCAGTGTTGTTCTTCTGGCGTCCGTCACCCCCAATGTCAGTGCCAGTCTATCGGTGTCAGTCACTCCCAATGATTCCAGAATGACTTTACCCTTAATCCATGTAGCACCTCCTTATGGGGTACGGACTGCCATAGGCTGACCTTTTAACACAAGTACAACTTTAGACTCAGTTGTTGGAGAGGTTCTCCCATGGACAGATACGTAGGTCTTTACAAGGCAGGTCAGAATTTCTGGTAAGAGGTGATGTCAAAGTACCTAAATACTAACTGCGGGAAAGAACACCGCACTCACTGACATTCAGTCCAACCCTTACAAACGTCACCGTTCTTGGGGTTAAAGTGGCAAATGAACTTGGTAAAGGAGGGGGGGGGGCCTGTCCCTAGGGAATCTACTCTTCCCCATTCACACAAAAACAGGTCACATCCCTCCCAACACCACCAGATTCCATTAAATGTGTGTACCCATAGAGACTCATGCAACCTGGCATATCTCTACACCTCCAAAGACACAGGTAGGTCGCAGACCCCTGTGTCAATGGGAAACGACTATAGGATGCAAATGTGTACAGCCAAATAATAACTCACCACAGTGTGTTGGGAGAGTTTCCTTGGGTGTGGGCTGTCACACATTTGTACCTAGAGTGTCTATGGGTACACCATCGAACAACAAACACAATCAATAAATGTACAATACAATGTGCTATGGGGTTTCAGGGTAGTACAAGTTATACGTCCCGAACCCTCATAGGAAACAAAGTGTGTCCATACAATATTTGGCTACAGGAACAATGTTTGAGTTATGTCCTGAGCCTCCCCCTGGATAGTTCTGTAAAGTTCTGTCTGGTTCTGGTGTATTTGGTCAATAAGTCCCTTGACCCTCCGATGACGATGACCAGAACCAGAAGAAGTTTCACTGGGTGAAACAAGTGATAGTAGGTTCTTCCACCCGAACGTCTCCCAAGTCTTCCTCCAGAGCCTTAAATAATGCTCCCGCTGGATTGTGGCAGTCTTCCATCTCTAGAACACCTCTAGGCAGAGGTCGCTTAGTTGCCAAAATCCAGTGGGATCCTCTGGAGCTTCACAACAGTGTCAGGGGGAATAGCTGGTCTCTGTGGCGTCATCTGGGTATTTCCTCTGCTCCATATAAACACACCTATGGCAGAAGAAAATACCAGGCGCTCCTGGGGGATTTCTCCCCTCACGGTGCAATTAAATGTCAAAAATCCCAGCACCAATACCTTTGACCCATGAGTAGAGAAAGGCATTGGGCTGCCCATTATCTCACAGGACCCCTCGTTATCCTAACACTGGTGTCTGAACACCCTACCTTCAGAGGATTGCGTCCTCTGCTACACATCCCTCTGCACCAACAGATAAGGATGGCCACCCTACTAGGTTAGGATAACTAAAGTGCTGTGGACAAAGCACCATCTTGTTATTGATGGCACCGCATCCCCGTCCACCCATGTGTACCCAGGCTGATTTCCCCCTGTGATCCCGTCTTGTGGGGGCACACAGAACCAATGGCATAATCATGCCCTGGCTCCCCAGGACCCCACAACACAAGAAGACAGTCCACACTCTGCTGCCAAACACTCTGCGTCCAATCCCTATCAGAGCTGTGCTACCTGACCGGACTAGAATCAAGTGCGCAGCACAACATTACACCAATGTTGTCTGTCCGCCCCAGTCCCCAGCGCAACACAGCCCTACCGAAAACCTTGAGCACAACAGCGCTATCTGTATCGATCCGAGACGCTGGCTGCCCAGAATAATATCACATCATCCTTTGTGTAGGATTTCCCGTGTGAAATTATCTGCTCGCGAGCCTATACGTTCTCGATCCACAGTATAACACTGTTCCACTGCAAGGGGACACAGAATGAAACAAACACAGCAGCGACTGGACTTACAGCAAGGAATGTAAACTACAAAAATCAGCATGGTGGAACACATCCGTAGACAAGGCCCACCACCACCAACATCAAGAAAAACTTACAAACAGATAACAAAAACACACAACATGGACATACACAGGGAACAAACGGTGTAACAAATCGTACAGGGGTGTCAAATGTTGCCTAGCCTAGCTTGGCCACTCTGACCCCTCAGCAGCTGGTGATGATGCCGAGAGGTAACCCCGTTATGGCCAGGCTGACTAGACCCCACTGCACAATTTGTTACCTGGCTGATACTGTTGGACACATTGCAATTACTTGCACAAGGGCAATTCCTTGCAATGTGTCCTTTGTTCCCACACCTGAAACACGTGACTTGGTTTCCTGTCCTGTGTGTTATGTTCCTATCTGTTTTGCAGTGTCTCGCTATGTGACCTAGGCCACCACAAGCAAAACATCTGATGTTTGCTCTGCATGGCCCAGGTCCATCTACACTGCAGCCGTACTCCCTTCTCCTGAATTGTTCCATCCTCAGGGACGCACTCTTCACCATAGTTCTTTTTCTCAAAGTCAGGGAAAAATCTCTGTTAGACTGGACCGGCTTGACCTGATGATTAGACCGGTCACAGACTACTCTCCCCCCTTGTGGCCCTGCACAGGGCAACATTTTGGGAGATTCCGACCCTGGCTTTATGGAAAAAGAAAGGGCCGGCACCAACTTGGTGATAACCTGTTGCATGCCAGACAATAGCTGGGACCTTACAGCAACCTGAGCCTTCAATTTGGCTACCGTCACGTCAGTAGAGGCAGTCCGCTCCTTGAAGGCCTTGACCTCAGTATAAGACTGAGTCAACTTATCCTCAATTTCCTCCTTCTGCCTCTGCAGCTCTACTAACTGTGACTCTATCCTAGCCACCTGCGCATCTCGGTCAATAGTAGACTGCACATTCTCTGCCAGCTGTGCCCGCAATGCCGAAACCTGGTCCGAATTACTGGTACAGCAGTGGCAGTGAATGGCCGGAGGAATTGTCTCCGTTGACTGAGACACCAGCGCCACTTCCTTTGGCTTACAGATGCTAGCCTCAAACGTATGAACGAGTTTGGCCAGCATCCGAAGCCGTTTGGTGGCCTTGTTCAAAACCGTCCGTTTGTTAACACATAGCTTGTCGTAACTACAAGCCTGTGTTAACAAATCGGACCACAGCATTTCTGCTGACTTGTGAGTGGTGGGGAGGATGGGGTTAAATGTGCTGTGTTTAGCTAGCTGGTGTAGTGTGGAGAAGTCCATACTCCCGTTTTGATGAGAGGTCATCTTCCTTGGTGTTGTCCTTTGTTGTCCCTTGTATGCTGCGTGGAGAAGGTCCTGTAGTATCTGGAACGCCTTCTCCCGCTCAGCTGGACTTCTCTGTTCAGCTCCAACGGCGATGGTCCTCTCTTCAGTGACGTATGCGACGACTTCTCTCCAGTGTTCAGTGGGCGTGCAAGGCAATCAGAAAATCGTTAATACACAAATCAGAAAGATTTAAATTCTCTGCTGTAGAGATTGCTCCGTGTTTGGTTCTGATTGAACAAAACGCTTTACCTGTACGAACTATCAGGCAATGGACGCTCAGAATCCACTGAACGCGTCCCTCCCGCCTGACTAGTTCACAGCGTAAACGATTTTTTTTTTTTAAAAAACAAACACAGAAAACAAATTCCTAGCAGTGGGCCTGGCTCGCCAATGTTAAGGGGGGATATTACTCACCAATATTTATGCAAATATCGATAATTAATATTCATAAATGGGAGGAGCCGTCTATTGATGACTCCGCCCATTTATACCTAAATAAACATAAAACACTACTGATTACCTCTGATTGCCTATACATTACACTGAACTACACTACGTACGACTTACTATCACTATACTACGGCGGCGACTAGTAAAAACACCATACACTGTATTATGAACAATAAGGAATATTTATTACACAATACAATTATACAAGTCTAACAATATGCTATATCTATATATATTCATAGATCAATGGATATGAATATATATACATACAGAAGTACACACCGCAGTATAGAAATGGTACTACAATAAACACAATACAAGCCTAACTACTCTACACAGCACAATCCCAAATTCCACCCCACACACTATCTATATAATACCATAATACATTTATACACACAAATATTAATAACCTACCCGCCTGACTAATCACTGTCCCTATGGGGTACAAGGAGTTAAACACAATGGTGGCTCTGCAGGGGATTAATACCTGCAGGCCAAGGGACACAGGGTTATGAGTTATCAGGGCAGTGGTAGCAGGGATCAGGCATTGAAGGGGTTAATGGTCAGGACTCTGCAGGGACTGGGCAATGCAGAGGTTAATGCTCTGCAGGGATTTATTCACACACTATATGTCACAGTCTAATATTTGCTTATAATTATATATATCTATATCAATGGAATAGATATATATATTTATAGCAGCACACAACAATATAAGTAACAATACACTATTACGGTACTAACTACACTAACACATTCCCCAGTCCTCCCCAACATCTAACTACAATTGTACTAATCCCTACGGGGAATAACCAGGGGTTATTACGGAACAGGGGATATGAGGGAACTACAATCCTGGGGGAACACAGGGGATATATGATTATAGGGGGACTCAGGGCAGGAGAGGTTAAGGGTAACCAAGGGTTATACAGGGGGTGACTGGGCTGCTTCCAGGGTACAGGCTCATCAAGGATTAATGCTGAGACATGAAGTCAGCAGCCAGGGGTTAGGGGATGGTTGGTACTCAGCCATTTTTCAGTGCCATGTGGCCTCTCTTCAGGGTGCAGCTCCCATGTTTGTCATTGCAGTCCAGGAATCCAAGAGCCAGCATGTCTGCCATGCTGGGGGTTTTATAGCACCAAAAGCAGCCCCCCCTCCTCCTTCTTCAACAGGAGGGTGATGACATCATCGTGGGGTCGTGTGACGGAATGCTAGAGCTGAAACAAAGGACTTCCTGCACAAGCTGTAAGCCCCCAGCTGCTGCCACATAACATTACACACTCCCACGTCATAAACGAACCAGGCTGATCAATATATATATATGTACACATATACACACTACACAACCTGGGGATACTTAGGTATATACATCCATATAGATGTTTGGGGCACATCTACCTGCATGTACATATATCACAATATCATAAATGGGCAGTAATAAGCCCACCTGCATATGGATATATTATACATAGAGATGTATGCTGACAAGGGGGCATACATACATCTCCATGTATACACCCATACCACCTGGACCGGACCATGCAAAAGGGCCAATATACATGCATATATGTAAGGGCATATATACATATATATTTAAATCCAAACTTCCCTCAACACACATGTCAAATGCAGTGTGCTCACCTATTACTATAGTTTGCATTTCTTTGTTTTTAGAGGGTGGGTGTCCCTCTAATTAGGCTAGCAGCACCTGTTCCTATATTTCGTTTGGAGTGAGCCACCATCTTTGATTTATACATGATATCTGTTGGTATTTAGCTCAAATATGGAATTTTGTATCGTGTGATTTTTAGTGTTTGCAACTAAATACTATGAACTATGTACTACATACTAGTGTTGGTCGAGCACCTAAGTGCTGGGGTGCTCGAGTAGAACACCTCAGGATGCTCGGGTGCTCTACCGAGCACCGAGCACAATGGAAGTGAATGGGAGAACCCAAGCATTAAACCAGGCACCCCCTGCTCTGTAGAGGGGAGGGTGTCTGGTTCAAATGAAAACGTCAGAAATTGATGAAAACACCACTGAAATGGTTCGGGAACAGCATGGGGAGGATGTCTGGATGCATCTTGGACTCCCAGGTCACTGCTGGGAACGATGTTGTCCAAGTAGTACGGACTGGCAATAATATGCACAAAACCAAAGATAAAATCGATTTTAGAGGAAAAATTGTTAGAAAACATTCATTCCTGTATATTTACAGGTGTTAAATTTGTTGTTTGGGTAGGAGCTTTTGTGGGAGTTTGTGTATATATAGCAACATAGTATTAGCTTGCCTAATTATAGCTTGCATCATTCTCAAAGTGTAGCATTTCTAAGTGCACTAGAGATATTCAGGAGATACTCAGGAGGTAATGTGGAGGTGGATACAATCTAAAAAAGTAAGATTTGTTTGTTTAAAATCTTTCCCCTCTTTAAAATGGCAGACCTGGTTCTGTGCAGGAATTGTTGTGCTTTAATTTAGGTTTCACTCTTCGGAGGTTTGGATGCTGGTTGATCTGTAGACAGCTCTCCGTAATGCAGCAGGAAATCACATTTTTGAAATCTGAGATTTGTAAATTAACTGTTAAACAAACTCAAGCTGGGAATGTTGCAATGCCACTGCCACTGCCACAGAGGCCCCCTAGAAATGGAAGATGGGTTACAGCAGGTTTTTGGTAGACTGAGAGTTGTTGATAGAAGACATGTCCCACAGTCTGTGGCTCTCCATAATTCATTTGCAGCACTTTCAGAGTGCAAGAGCAACATGGAGGATGGCTCAGGCACAGTGGGTGAGGAACAATCATTTCCTATGCCTAAGGTATGCAAGACTGCAACCAAAGACAAAAAGGATAAGGTGAGGACTGATAGTAAGCAGCTGTTGGTGGGTGATTCTATCATATAACTAGCTGACTGCCTCAATGAATACTTCTGTTCAGTTTTTACAAAGGAAAATAAAGGAAAAGGACCTCAGTCAGTGAGGAAGACTAATGAATCTTTTGATGCATGTGTCTTTACAGAGGAAGAGGTTCTAAGTCAGCTGTCTAAAATTAATACATATAAGTCACAGGGGCCTGATGGGATACACCCAAAGCTATTAAAAGAGCTTAGCGGTGTACTAGCAAAACCATTAAAAGTTTTATTTAACAAATCACTGGTAACAGGAGTCGTCCCAGTAGATTGGAAATTAGCAAATGTTGTGCCCATTCACGAAAGGTAGTAGGGCAACTATAGGCCAGTAAGCCTGACATCAATAGTGGAGAAATTAATGGAAACCATACTTAAGGAAAGGATTGTGGAACATCTAAAATCCCATAGATTGAAAGATGAAAAACAGCATGAGTTTACTTCAGGGAGATCATGTCAAACTAATCTTATTGATTTTTTTGATTGGGTGACTAAAATAATAGATGGCGGAGGTGCAGTAGACATCGCTTATCTAGACTTTAGTAAGGCTTTTGATACTGTCCCACATAGAAGGATTATCAATAAACTGCAGTCTTTGAACTTGGACTCCCATATTGTTGAATGGATTAGGCAGTGGCTCAGGGACAGACAACAGAGGGTTGTAATCAGTGGAGTATATTCAGACCATGGTCTTGTTACCAGTGGGGTACCTCAGGGATCTGTTCTGGGACCCATATTGTTTAATATTTTTATCAGCGAAATTGCAGAATGCCTCGATGGTAAGGTGTGTCTTTTTGCTGATGACACAAAGATTTGTAACAGGGTTGATGTTCCTGGAGGGACACACCAAATGGAAAAGGATTTAGGAAAACTTGAGGAATGGTCAAAAATCTGGCAACTAAAATGTAATGTTGATAAGTGCAAGATAATGCACCTGGGGCGTAAAAACCTAAGAGCAGAATATAAAATCAGTGATACAGTCCTAACCTCAGTATCTGAGGAAAGGGATTTAGGGGTCATTATTAGGTAGGCAGACAATGTCATAGAGCAGCAGGAAATGCTGGCAGAATGCTTGGGTGTATAGGGAGAGGAATTACCAGTAGAAAGAGGGAGGTGCTCATGCCACTCTACAGAGCACTAGTGAGACCTCATTTGGAGTATTGTGCGCAGTACTGGAGACCATATCTCCAGAAGGATATTGATACTTTGGAGAGAGTTCAGAGAAGAGCTACTAAACTAGTACATGGATTGCAGGATAAAACTTACCAGGAAAGGTAAAGGACCTTAGCATAGCTTGGAAGAAAGACGAGAAAGAGGGGGTATGATAGAAACTTTTAAATACAAAAAGGGAATCAACATAGTAAAAGAGGAGAGAATATTTAAAAGAACAACAACTGCTACAAGAGGACATCGTTTTAAATTAGAGGGGCAAAGGTTTAAAAGTAATATCAGGGAGTATTACTTTACTGAGAGAGTAGTGAATGCATGGAATAGCCTTCCTGCAGAAGTGGTAGCTGCAAATACAGTGAAGGAGTTTAAGCATGCATGGGATAGGCATAAGGCCATCCTTCATATAAGATAGGGCCAGGGGCTATTCATAGTATTCAGTATATTGGGCCGACTAGATAAGTTAAATAGTTCTTATCTGCCGACACATTCTATGTTTCTATGTTTCTATATAAAGTGCAAGTGCTGCCAAAAATTACAAGGAAGAGGCGCTCCGATACAACCTGTATATCACATAAAGGAGGGCCTCATTTACATTGTGGTACAATTGTTCAGGTAGTGGGACTCCTACACTCAAAGCCTACGCAATAAGTGAAAGGGCTGCCAAAAATTACAAGGAACAAACACTACAATACACCCTTTATTACACATAAAGGAGGGCATCATACACACCCTTGAAAAATTATTATTGATGGCCTGCTGGTTACCCTCAAAAACTATTGAAGCAAGGGCCTGCTGATCTGACCATCTAAAACATTAGGGGCGAGTGCCTGCTGCTGATCTGACCATCTAAAACATTAGGGGCGACGACCTGCTGCGGATCTGACTATCTAAAATATTAGGGACGAGGGCCTGCTGTTGATGTGACCATCTAAAACATTAGGGGTGAGGGGCTGCTGCTGAGCTGACCACCTAAAACATTAGGGGTGAGGGTCTGCTGCTGATCTGACCATATAAAACATTAGGGGCGAGTGCCTGCTGCTGATCTGACCATCTAAAATATTAGGGACGAGGGCCTGCTGTTGAGCTGACCCTCAAAAACATTATGGGCGAGGGCCTGCTGGTGACCCTCAAAAACATTATGGGCGAGGGCCTGCTGGTGACCCTCTAAAACATTATGGGTGAGGGCCTGCTGGTGACTCTCAAAAACATTATGGTTGAGGGCCTGCTGGTGACCCTCAAAAACATTATGGGCGAGGGCCTGCTGGTGACTCTCAAAAACATTATGGGTGAGGGCCTGCTGCTGAGCTGACCTTCTAAAACATTAGGGGCGAGGGCCTGCTGCTGAGCTGACCATCTAAAACATTATGGGTGAGTGCCTGCTGCTGATCTGACCTTCTAAAACAATAGGCGCGAGGGTCTGCTGCTGAGCTGACCCTCAAAAACATTATGGGCGAGGGCCTGCTGGTGACCCTCAAAAACATTATGGGCGAGGGCCTGCTGGTGACCCTCTAAAACATTATGGGTGAGGGCCTGCTGGTGACTCTCAAAAACATTATGGTTGAGGGCCTGCTGGTGACCCTCAAAAACATTATGGGCGAGGGCCTGCTGGTGACTCTCAAAAACATTATGGGTGAGGGCCTGCTGCTGAGCTGACCCTCTAAAACATTAGGGTTGAGTGCCTGCTGCTGATCTGACCATCTAAAACATTAGGGGCAAGGGCCTGCTGCTGATCTGACCATCTAAAACATTAGGGGCGAGTGCCTGCTGCTGATCTGACCATATAAAACATTAGGGGCGAGAGCATGCGGGTGACCCTCTAAAACATTAAGAACAAGGGCCTGCTGGTGACCCTCTAAAACATTATGGGTGAGGTCCTGCTGGTGACTCTCAAAAACATTATGGTTGAGGGCCTGCTGGTGACCATCAAAAACATTATGGGTGAGGGCCTGCTGCTGAGCTGACCCTCTAAAACATTAGGAGCGAGGGCAGCCTAATAAGTATATTGATATGATGGAGGAAGAGGACAAGAAAAGGGAGATTGAACCATACACCCTTTTTAGTGGTGGAAGGGGTGCATGGGAATACAGTGTATTTACATTTAGAGTGCCTTTATGTTCAGCTGCTTTCCTCTGGTGGAGTAGAGAAGTCAGGGGCAATCCAGGCCTTGTTCATTTTTATGAGTCAACCGGTCAGCATTTTCAGTTGACAGTCGGATGTGCTTATCAGTTATTATGCTCCCAGCAGCACTAAATACCCACTCTGACAAAACGCTGGCAGCAGGGTAGGCCAACACCCCCAAGGCATAGAGTGGCATTTCGTGCCACGTGTCCAGCTTGGACACCCAATAGTTGTAAGGCACAGAGGGATTATTGAGGACGCTGACACGGTCTGCTTCATACTCCTTCACTATCTTCCAAAATTTTTCCCTCCTTGTGACACCAGGCCATGCATCAGGTTGAGGGTGCTGGCGGGGTGTCATAAAACTGTCCTGTGCCTTGGAGAATGTTGCCCTTCCTCTGTTGGAACTGCTGTGTGTGTTCCCCTCGTATCCACTCTTCAGTTTGCCAAGGAACTACGTACTCTGCAGCAATTTTTCCACAAGGGTCTTCTGGTATTGCACCATTTTGCTCGTCCTCTCCACCACAGGAATGACAGATGAGAAGTTCTCTTTGTAGTGGGGGTCGAGAAGGGGGAACAACCAGTAATCGGTGTTGGCCAAAATGCATACAACACGAGGGTCACAGGAAAGGCAGCCTAACATAAAGTCAGCCATGTGTGCCAGAGTCCCAACAGGCAATACTTCGCTGTCCTCATCAGGAGTATGACTCTCAATCTCCTCATTCTCTTCCTCCTCTTCTACCCATCCAGGCTGAACAGATGGAATAAACCTGCTATGGGTACTACCCTCTGTAGCAGAGGCAACCGTCTCCTGCTCCTCCTCCTACTCATTATCATCCAATTTGCGCTGAGAAGACAAACTGAGGGTGGTCTGGCTATCATCCTGTGTACTGTTTTCCCCCATTTCCACCTCTTCCACATGCAAAGCGTCCACTTTAATTGTAAGCAGCGAGTGTTTGAGTAGACACAGTGGGATGGTTACGCTGATAATAGCGTTATCGCTGCTCACCATCTGTGTTGATTCCTCAAAGTTGCATAAAACTTCACAGAGGTCAGACATCAATGCCCACTCGTCGCTTGTGAATAGCGGAAGCTGACTGGAAAGGCGACTACCATGTTGCAGCTGGTATTCCACTACTGCCCTCTGCTGCTCACAAAGCCTGGCCAACATTTGGAATGTGGAGTTCCAGCGTGTGCTCACGTCGTACAATAGTTGGTGAGCTGGCAATTGCAAGCACTGCTGCAGCGTTGCCAGACCGGCGGAAGCTGTCAATTACTTGCGGAAATGGGCACACGCGCGGCACACCCTCACAAGTAGCTCAGGCAAATTGGGGTAGGTTTATAAAAACCGCTGAACCACTAGGTTGAACACGTGGGCTAGGCATGGTATGTGTGTGAACTTGCCGAGCTCCAAAGCCGCCACCAAGTTACGGCCATTATCAGACACAACCATGCCTGGTTGTAGGTTGAGTGGCGAGAGTCCCTTATCCCCTGCCACAGATCTGCGGCGGTGTGCTGTTTGTCACCTAAGCAGATCAGTTTAAGCGCGGCCCGTTACCGCTTCCCCACTGCAGTGCTACACTGCTTCCAGCTACTGACTGATGTCTGACTGGTGCTGCAAGAGGATAATTCAGAGGTGGAAGTGGAGGAGGAGGAGAAGGGGGAGTTGCAGCCACTAACGTAGGTGGTGGCGGAAACCCTGATGGACGTAGGGCCCACAATCCTTGGCGTCGGTAGCACCTGTGCCATCCCAGGGTACGACTTGCTCCCAGCCTCCACAACGTTCACCCAGTTCACCCAATGTAGCGCCCCTGGCCAAAAGCACTTGTCCATGTGTCAGTCGTTAAGTGGACATTCCCAATAACTGCGTTGGTCAGGGCACGGGTGATATTATGGGACATATACTGGTGTAAGGCTTGGACTGCACACCGTGAAAAATATTGGCGGCTGGGGACAGAGTAACTTGGGAAGGCCACCACCATTAGGCTGAGGAAAGCCTCAGTGTCCACAAGCCTAAATGGCAACATTTCCAGGGCCAGCAATTTGGAAAGGTGCGCGTTTAGTGCTTTGGCCTGTGGGTGGGTGGCTGGGTATTTGCGCTTTCGATCAAAGGCCTGGGGTATAGACATCTGTACGCTGCGCTGGGACACAGAAGTTGATGTGCTAACTGATGGTGCTTGTGAAGGTCCAGGTGCATGGCGGGAGGCATCTGGGCCTGCGTCTTGGACAGGGGATTGGCCAGCATGTAACACAGGGGAAGAGGAGGCAGTGGTGCGACCCTCAGACACTGATCGTGGACCCAGGCTTTCGGCCCACCTATTAGGGTGCTTTGATGCCATGTTGCGGATCATGCTGGTGGTGGTGAGGTTGCTAGTGTTCACGCGCCTGCTCATTTTGGTACGGCACAGGTTGCAAATGACAATTCTTTTATCGTCCGCACTTTCCTCAAACACCTCAAGCATCAGACTGCGGAACACCTACCCCTTGGTAAACGAGATTGCCGCAAAGGGGTGCTCTGGGGAACAGTTGCGCCTTCTCACTTTTGCCACCCCACTGCCTCTTCCAGCCTGTTGCAGTGCTGCGGCTCCCTCCCCCTCTGTACTGCTGTCTTTGCTCGGCTTGCCACCTTTCCAGGTTGGGTCAGTGACTTCATCGTCCACCACCTCCTCTTCCACTTCCTCACTCTGGTTATCCTTCTTACTTGTTGACCTAACAACAACCTCAGTTATTGACAACTGTGTCTCATCATCGTCTTGAGACAAAAATTGCGGTTGACTTATTGGCAGCTGTGTCTCATCATCATCATCATCCACCTTGTGAAACACTAATTGCCGTTCCTCACCGCCATCTTCTTCTGACTGTGGATGCTCAAGAGTTTGGGAATCAGGGCACAAGATCTCCTCATGTCCCTCTTCAAATGGCCTTGGCGAGAGGGCAAAATCAAGGAATGGTGCTGAAAAGAACTCCTCAGAATATCCGAGTGTGGGATCACTTGTTTGCCAAGACTCTCCATGGTGGGAGGAAGGAGGATCAGTGTAAGGATTCTGTTGAACAGACTCTTGGCTACTGAGACTGGACTTTGTGGAAGACAGGGTGGTGCTTAACCGACTGGAAGCATTATCTGCTGCAATACAACCGACCACCTCGTCGCACTGGTGTGACTTCGAGAGTGGTGTCCTGCGTCGCCCGGCAAATTGGGACAGGAAGCTAAGTATCATGGATCAGTGTGTTTCTTGTGCTCCTGCAGCAGGCATAGTTTCACCGCGCCCAAGGCCACGGCCTCTGCGTGCACCATCAGCAGCACGGCCACTTCCCTTACTGCTCGCCTTGCACATTAAATGGTATATATGCTTGCAAGTATGTCACACGTATTGTAGCGCAGGTTTTGTAAGTGTATGTGCAAATAAAGTACACAGATTGTCACAGATATTTTTAGGATGTGCACACGTTAAACAGGAGATGTAGCACAGATAATGTCGTTGTCTGCAGCGTCTATGAAAAAAGTACACTGAATGTCACAGATGATTTTAGGATAAGCTAACGTTATGCAGGAGGTATAGTGCAAGTAATGTCGCTGTCACCACCGGGTAATAAAAAATTACACTGAATGAATATCACTGATATTTAGGTTGCACAAACTTTATATAGGAGGTATAGCGCAAGTGATGTCGCTGTCACCACCGCCTATAAAAAAAAATTACACTGAATTAATGTCACTGATATTTAGGTTGCTCAAACGTTATACAGGAGGTATAGCGCAAGTAATGTCACTGTCACCACCGGCTAATAAAAAATTACACTGAATTAATATCACTCATATTTAGGACGTGCAAACGTTATACAGGAGGTATAGCGCAAGTAATGTCACTGTCACTAGCGGCTAATAAATATTTACACTGAATTAATATCACTGATAGTTAGGATGGGCAAACGTTATACAGGTAATGTAGCGCAGGTAATGTCGCTGCCACCAGCAGCAAAAAAAATTTGACTGAATGTCACTGATATTTCGGATACGCAAGTGTTATACAGTAGATGTAGCGAAGGTAATGTAATGTCACAGATATTTTTAGGCTGCGCACACGTTACTCAGGAGATGTAGCGCAGATAATGTCGCTGTCACCAGCGGCAAAATAAACTACACTGAATGTCACTGATATTTCGGATGCGCTAACGTTATACTGGAGATGTAGTGCAGATAATGTCGCTGTCTGCAGCAGCCAAACAATTGCAAGTTATTTAGCGCAGGTTGCGCTAAAAATATATATTTCTGCCAGATACAACTATAGTCCTTAAAAGGACTTTTGGGTCTCTAACAATTTCACGCAATTTAACGCAGGTTGTGTTAATAATTACATTGCTGTCAGATACAACAATAGTCCTTAAAAGTACTTTTGGGTCTCTCTAACAATTCCACGCAATTTAGCGCAGGTTGCGCTAATAATTATATTGCTCCCAGATACAACAATAGTCCTTAAAAGGACTTTGGGGTCTCTAACAAGTTTTTTCAATAAATTTTTTTGTATTTCACTCCCTACACTATCTGTCCCTTTTTCAGCACAGCTCTCCCTGACTAAGACGAACACTTGTCATGATGACGCTATCGGCCAGCAAATCACTGTAATGCCAGTAACCAACATGGCTACGGCATTACAGTGAATGGCAGTACTTACCTGCATGTTTATTGGCTGCGTAGCATCTCGCCCAACACTACTACATACTTTGTTACTATACTGTAACATCCTCCTCTGTAGCCTTCCATCTAGCACCCTCGTGTAGTGCCTGGAGCAGGGATACTTTGAAGTATGGACATTTGTGGACATTTGACCCTATTTCCTGTAAGCAAAGTCATCAACTCTTTACTATTTCACTGTAAAGAGTTAACTTGCATTGACTTATACTATTTAATACTGTGTAACTGCATTTATATCCTGTTCATTTGCACTGTATTTGCATGGCACTGTGTAAAGGGTTAATGAATACTGAGAGACTTTGGGGACTTTCTATCTAATAATGAGAAGCTAGTAATTTTCTATAGTTACCATAAGAGTTAAAAAAGATTATGGGACACATTAATTAAGACTGGCATTTTAGACGTCGGTCTTAATAAAAGCCCATAGCTGGCAGTGGATCCACTGAAGTTATGAAGAGATGCAGGCCTCTCCATAATTTTGGCGCATCCAGCTCCAGTTCTAAATGTAAGACAGCTAATACAAGTCTATGAGAGAAAGGAAGTTGTAACATTGCATTTTTTTGGGCTGAGTTTCTCAGCTTCACCCCTCCCACTAGAAGGTTCTAGTTTAGCCAGAAACTGTATATAAGGAGAGCAGTCAGTGATTCTAGTTTTCTGCAGTTAGGGATCAGTGATTAGAAAAAGACACTGTGCCAGACTATTGAGTGATCAGAAGAAGACAATGATACAGAGATACTGTGCCAAAGACCATGGATCACCAGCCTTTGTCCAGGGTACCAGCCTTCTGAGAGAGAGAGGGACAGCTAGCTCAGGCCTTTCCTCATCATCAAATTCTTCTGCCTGAGTGGAGACTGTAGACACCAGCCATAGGCCTCGTCTGTATTGTTTTGCACTTGAGTTCCTCCAGTAAAGAAGCCCATTAGTTTGCTGCAGACCCTGACTCTGGACTTATTTCCCATTGGGGTGCACCACGCCTTACCATCGCTTCCGTAAAGCATCAACACGTGGCAACACCTCAACGGTGTCTGGGGGACCCAGCGTATCATTGGGGCCACCCCAAATCTTGTTACTGCACTCACACCCCTTCAATCTATCCTCAACTATGCTGCCCGACTAATCCACCTCTCCCATAGTTTCTCCTCTGCCACTCTCCTCTGCCAGTCCCTTCACTAGCTCCCCATTGCCAATGAATACTGTTTAAAAGACTAACAAATACATATAAGGCCGTCCACAATCTGTCCCCTCCGTACCTCTCTGAACTGTTTTCCTGATACATCACCACATGTAATCTCAGATCCTCAAAGGACCTCCTTCTCTACTCTCCTGTTATCACCTCTTCCCACAGTCTTCAAAAGAAAACTTAAATAGAAACCCAAAAAAACACATCTTCAGACAAACCTACAAGCTACAGTAGCCCTGCTGCCACTATAAAGCAGTATGACCATCTTTACCCTCACCCACTATAGTTAATGCAATTTGTAATACTTGTGATTCCTGGCATTTTATGTTTTAAGAGATATGTAGACATTGTGCAAGCAAGCTATAAGTAAGGGTGGTCTTGACCTGAAATATTTACAGTAAGTAGCCAGTGCCATTTCAGATAAAGTTTTATTCCCGATGCTAGATTTTTTAATCCCAAGCAGCTAGAAAGTGAGAATCACCAATCTTGATGTGTGCTTTAAGGGACTTTGCAACCATTAAGGGCCCATTTACAAGACCATATTTTTTCTGTCTACATCCGTTCTGCAATTTTATTATTCGCACCATACACTATAAGGCGTTGGCATATTGATGGGCTGTGCCATCACTTTAACATTGGTAAGGTTTTGACTTCTGGGATCCCCACAGATTCTGAGAATGAAGGGGATGAAGGGGAGGTGCAGTACCCCAGAGCTGTGGGTACTTGCAAATTGTCTGTTGTTTAGTGTTGGTTATGTTATGTAATGCTATGTATACCCAGCATCGTTTTTGTATGGATGTGATGGAGTTAACCAACTCTGACACAGCCCCTACAGAAAGCTTGGGTGTGGATTCTGGATCTGCCCCTAGCTCAGTCTAGTTAGTTCAGAGTTTTAGAGGAAGGCAGAGCTGTGCTTTATGCTCCGTTCTCAAAGGACCAATATTATAGAGATTCACCTTCTATGAGGATTATCTGCTCAAAGAAAGACCTCACCATTTATACAATACCTGAAAGAGAGAGAGAGAATGAGAGAAAGAGAAAGAGAGGAAGTTCCAGAATCTGTAACAGCAAATGGTGTCAGTAAGGTACACTGTTATCAAAAGCTATAGATATAACTGCTGTGAGTGGAAAATTACTAAGACACCATCCACTCTTAGATATGACCTGCTCAGTTGTATCTGCAATGAGCTCTTGAGCACTGTCACTCCCTGGTGTCAGTGCAGTGAAGGGGGGCACCCTTTGTTCCCTCAGGGAACTCCTTGTAGCTAGGGCTCCTGCCTGATGGTGATGACTTTGATGTTAAATGTCAGTGTGGGTGCAAGGCAGGGCTTTTAATGGACATACAATGGCAAGAGTGTGATGTGAGGAAAGTCAGTAACCAGGCTAGATTAAACTTAAGAAAAGTTTTGTATTTACTGTGCACTGTACACAGTGCAAATTCTCTCCAGATGTCCAAGAATGACCTAAGAAAGTAGTTGGAAACGATGGCTCTCAGATTACTCTTTCTCTTGCTATAGTCTCTAGTACTGGGATTTCTGGCTAGCAACCATAATCTGTCACAATGTCTGCAATTCGCACAGAGCCATGTGGTTCCAATAATATGACTGGCCAAATCGTACCTGAAGTGTGCAGGGTGTCTTATCTCATTATTCCTCCACTGGAGCAGGGCCTGAGACTGCTGTCCACTGATCACCACTAAAATGCTGTAGCCCTTGAATCCACTAATCTGGGGTCCATTGGATGTCTTAACTTGTTTCCTCTAGGCAGCCTTGCTAAATCTCACACTGTAGCCATGAAAATTCTCCAATTGTTCTTTCTCTCTGATGATATTGGCAGACACCCAGGGATCTGTTAGTCTTCAGAAGCATTTCAAGATGAATGCATGAGAAGAGGAGCACATACTGTTTGCTCTCTGCCTCCTCCAGGTCCATCCTGACACTGCCTACTCCTAGTATACCAAGAAACTTCTGGAGCTAGGGGGAAGGGCCAGCCAACATCCTAAACTCCAGAGAGGGCTGGGCCAGCATAGGTAACTATGCTTAGGCATACTGGTTGTGTCACATTACATAGCAGTGTATAACATTACATTACATGATCAATTAGAAAAGGTAGCAGCTCTCACCTGTTGCACCTGTTGTGAGCACGGACACCAGCCTGGACATGGCTGTTGCTGCGAATTAGTGAAAAATATGATGAGAAAATCCAGCTTTTTAACAACAGGAGACACTTTATTGATGCGGTAAAAACTTTCCAATCCTCATGAGCAAGAATACAGTCTACGCGTTTCGGACCTTCATATTTCAGTCCTTAATCATGACATGAGTAACACATACTAAGCAGTTACTAATATACTCCTCCCACACCAATCCGTGGAGGTTTGGATATCACATGGCTGTTAACTCCTTAGTAGGATCGGAACATACAATATTCTTAAAAAAGCTTATTCACAAACTAATAAAATTAGAAACAAAGAACTCTTTTTTCAATGCATTGTAATAAACAGGTATATGCTTAATTATATTGTAGGATTAAATCCTGTCTTTTATTTAAACCTGTTGGAGTGCAAGTGCTGAGTTGGAACATCCAGAAAGCCTCTCTGTTAATAAGCTTCCTTCGATGATCACCTCCTCGCAAGGGAGCTGTAACCCTTTCTATGCCTAGTGCACTCAAGGCTGAAAAATCGCCTCCATGCACTAGGGCAAAGTGCAGACTGGCAGCAGAGACGTTTCTTGTTTTAAAATGCGGTATGTCAGAAATATGCTTTCTTATCCTGGTTTTTATAGCATTTGTTGTACAGCCTACATACTGAAATGAGCAGACTTCACACGTAATTAAATATACAGCAAATTTAGTGTTGCAATTCAGGTAAGCCTTGATTGCAAATTGCCTGCAAATTACTGATTGGTGCACTAAGTGTTGTTGTGACATCACAGCACTATGTCTGTAGCATGTACAGTACAGACCAAAAGTTTGGACACACCTTCTCATTCAAAGAGTTTTCTTTATTTTCATGACTATGAAGGCATCAAAACTATGAATTAACACAAGAGTGTGCAAAGCAGTAATCAAAGCAAAAGGTGGCTACTTTGAAGAACCTAGAATATGACATATTTTCAGTTGTTTCACACTTGTTTGTTATGTATATAATTCCACATGTGTTAATTCATAGTTTTGATGCCTTCATAGTCATGAAAATAAAGAAAACTCTTTGAATGAGAAGGTGTGTCCAAACTTTTGGTCTGTACTGTATGTATGTATGGACAGCAGAGAAACAGTAATTCCTATCACGCTACCTAACACCCTGCACTGGAACCTATCAGCTACACTATATCATTATCTAACCTACACTGACTATCTCCCACTAACTATCTGTATTATATATACTGTATGAGCTAACTAACTATCTAATGTAATTGGATAAGGAAATTATAAGGATCCAGATGAAAGCAGAGAGAACAGCAATGTCATTGCTCTCTCTCTCAGAAATGCAAAAAAACTGCAGAAAATGGCTGCTGGGAAGGTTCTTATATAGTGAAGGGGTAGGCAACTTTCCTATTGGTTGCTAGGGATGTTGCTAAGCTCTGACAAAGATATTGCAGCCTTCTCATTGGCCCATAAGCAAGTAGGGAGGTTATTGATGAAAAAAAAAATCTAGAATATTCGCGATTACGAATATATAGCATTTTATTCTACATCTTCGCGAATTCTCGAAGTGCCGATATTCGCAATAAAAATACGCGATTAGAATATTCATGATCAACACTATTACCAAACAATTGCACATACCCCTTTCAACTGGGGTACTGCATATCTTAAACCCTGAGTATAGATGGGTCTGACAGGCACACTCTCATACGTTACTGCACGGAACAAATACAGAGACAATGATGGGGTTTAAAATTGTGTGTTTATTTGTATCTAAATATTAAAAGTTGTTTTATATAAAAACAGTTTTTATAAAAGCAATTTTTGGAAGATTTGTGGAACGGATGTGGAAATTATATAAAAAAAAAGGTGGAAATAGGAATAAATGTATATGACCCTCGAGTTCCTTTACCAAACGCGTTTCGGAGCTTTTTAATCTGCTCCTTCCTCAGTGGCTTGTAGAAGGAGCAGATTAAAAAGCTCCGAAACACATCTGGTAAAGGAACTCGAGGGTCATATACATTTATTCCTATTTCCAACTTTTTTTCTTATATAATTTCCACATCCGTTTTTTGGGGAAATCGTTCGAATTATCTTTCGAAAACCTTAAAACCAATCAGAAAGAACCAGAAAGCGGATAACCAATTGCGATTCTACACTCCAAAAGCTAAATCCCGCCAGAAACTTAGGGACCAATCGCAACCACCGCCAGGAGTGACGTGTTACCCCGCCCTGTCACGTGAGACGCCACAACACACCCGCAACGGACCACGTGGGATGCCTCGTAGGTCCTTGCAGGGCAAAGAAAGCGATCGGACGAGCGGAACAAAACACAGCAAATTGGTAAAGTACGATCTACTTAACATTTTTTAACCGACTCAAAGTGAAAGTATACATCACTCCCAATTCTATTTTTATATTTTTATTATATTTTTATTTTCACTTTTCACATTGCAAGTTTTTTCCAACACATGGAACCACTTTTATGACTTTCTATGATTATCACAAGACTGCCATACAAATTCCTCTACGAATTCCTCTACCAGGACAAATATCCTGAGGAAACATTGGAAGCCTAACCCAACTTTTTTTTTGTGTATATAAATTATATGCACATATCCTCACTGAAGTTCACACACCGCACCGAAGTTATACCACACCTAATACCTAACCAAGGACCATCCGGCACAAGTACCCACACACCTTACACCCCAGCCAACCTTTACAACAAATAAACACAATTAGACACAACATCTTTACACATCCCAACTGAACAGCCACTCAAGAAAGAAGACTCCCCATCCCCAAAAACAAATCTGCCAAAAATTGCTTTTATAAAAACTGTTTTTATATAAAACAACTTTTAATATTTAGATACAAATAAATACACAATTTTAAACCCCATCATTGTCTCTGTATTTATTCCATGCAGTAACGTATGAGAGTGTGCCTGTCAGACCCATCTATACTCATTCTCTTTCAACTCACGGCCTCTGGGTGTGCCAATGACAGAGCGCCTCACTCCATATTGCTAAATTGGTGAGCCACTGTACAACATACCTATTTTTGATATATTAAACCCTAGGAGTACAGTAGGAGTACATTGAACCTATTGTAAACCTGGCCAATACCATACAAAACCTTCTGGGGAGGGAGCTTTGCATTGTATATTGTTGGAACTGTCTTCTGAGACTGTTGGAAGTACTAAAACCTCATTTTGCACTTCAGTAAGAGACATTTCTTCTGTTACATCTGGTCTGGTTACTGACTCCAACCCCATTTGCTGGCCACAGCACCAACATCTCTTGCCTTGCACCCACAGCTATCATCAGATGGGAGCCCCAACATCAGGGTGTGCCCTAAGAGGAAGAAAGGGTGTACCTCCCCTTCACTGCCCTGGTCCTAGGGAGTGATGGTGTGAGGAGAGCCACTATGATAGACCTTTGCAGCCAGAGCCACTATCACTCCCAGACTCCTCAGGGGCGTGCGGCAGAGGCAGTGCTAGTTTTATGCCAACAACTTATTCCCTATCCATAGTATAGGGGATAAGTGTCTGATCATCGGGGTCCGACCTATGGGGACTCTGCCAATCATTAGAATGTAGGCTTGTGTTCCCTGTTTAAATGGTGCGACAGACATATATAGCTTTTAGTACAAGTGATCAGCTATCTCTGGCAGTCCTACAGAAATGAATAGAGCTGCAGATACGCATGCATGTCTCCCACTATATTGGGGAACACGGGCACCTGTTCTAGTGACCTGCAGAGGCCCCAGCAGTCACACCCCCACCCATCAGACTCCTATCCCATATCCTGTGGATAGAGGATAAGTTGTCATGGGACAACTCCTTTAAGTGCCACTTTTACTTTTATGCTTTTCTTGAACTGCTAGCCACTGTGCAAACAACTGCAGCTTGCTACATTCACTTGAATTAAAGGGGTATTCTCATCTGAGACATATTGCTAACATATACCCCCATTGTCTGATATAGGTGCTGGGACCCGCGCCTATATGAAGAACGGAATGGGCAAAGTGGTGGCTGGAGGACTCTGGTCCGGCCACCAAGTGCTCTCCCCATAGAAGTGAATGGAAGCGCACTGCGCATGCATGGACACCGCTCCCACTCACTTCTATGGGCCGACGGAAATAGCCGAGACAGCACTCAGCTATTTTTGGTGGCCCCATAGAAATGAATGGAGGTTGGAACCCACACCTATCAAACAATGGGGGCATATTCTAGCGATATGCCTCCATTGCCTCCGATTAGAAAACCCCTTTAAGATTGGTAGGACTCCCAAAATTTAGACCCCTTACAAATCATAAAGAGATGGCATATCGTCGTAGTATGGCATCTCTATATAACATAGGTAAACCCCTTTAAGTAATGCAGTTCTGTCACAGTTTTTGCCTGCACACCCCTTCCATCCACTCTGCAGGGAAATTCAAAACAGAACCATTTATAGGGCAAGCAGAGGTCTCAGAGGTCTCAGAAAGTGATGGCATAGCCTAGCCATATGCCATTTGATAAGACAGGAATGACGCTTTAAATTAGCAAAATACTGGGCTTATCTCTAATGGATTCTCGATTAAACTCAGACTTTGTAGAGTCAGAAGAACGTTAGGACATGCAAAGTGTCCACTAGATGTCACTATTTCCCTTCTGGTAAGAACATGATCAATGGTGTGTCAGGAGAAGAACTTAAACACTTGCTGGTAAGTGGCAATTAGAGGGCACATTGTGCCGCCTGCCTCACTGCAAAGGCAAGAGCATTGTGCGCTCACTTGCCAGTTATCACTGTGAGCTAAGGGTTTGTTTTTAAGTAACAGAAACTTTATACATGACAAACACAAGTCGCAACAACTATATCCAGCGTTTCTACATTTAAATTTTTGTATAATATGGTTCTATCAATGCCATGATGAACTGATCCGTTGCTGTTGGTTCCGTTTAAAAGTTCGGTGCTACCAATTTCATCTTATTGTCATTAATCGTAGTACTACCTTCAAGGAGTTGTCTCAAAAGAAGCCTCTTTCCGTATGCTCTATTAATATAATTAATATCATGACATATAGGGGGATCCTATACTGGGGATTCCTTTTGAGAACTCCTTTGGCTCTGGAGGACCCTTTATATCTGTATTACATAGTTATTGGTAACACAATCCAGTAAATAAGATCATTCTTACAAAAGCCTGTACTATTTCTTGTACTGTTTTAAAAGCGACCCACTGGTTCATGAAAAAAAAAAATCACATTAACTGTGGAATGAGAAGAATATGTCCTTAGTGACCTCCTTTTCATAATTTCAGGAGCAGATCAGCCAATTCCCAGACTACTCCTGTCATCCAAGAAGGCTGCACCGCTTCTCAGACTACCTGATGTACACTGTGCATTAGTAGTCCAAGACAATTCCTGCTTGGATTGGCCAGCCCTGCTCATATGATGTTAAGTTGTTAGCCAGTGTCTGTCGCTGCCCCAAAATTACTATTGGGAACATTATTCATTTAGCTACAACTACTACTCTAAGTTTTGCCATCACCAACACTCCTACCCTCTCTTTGCCCTGTGTGCAGTTTCACGAGTGCTTGTAATTGTTAATCAGCTTATGCTATCAATTCTGCGCTCTCACTCCTTTCCTAATCTCAGGTTCCTAGTTTAACCAGTGCTAACATGTGCTACTCTAATTGTCTGCCCGTGTACTGGATTTATGCCTATTAACTGACTCTGATACTCTGCTGCCTACCTTGACCTTAGCCTGTCTACTGTACTGCCCTTTGCTGCCTGCCCTGACCTTGGATTCATTTCATGGAATTGCATAAGCTCTGCCTTCCCTGACCTCTGCCTGTTTACTGACTACGAGTATTGCCTGACCCCTTGTTACTTTGCACCTGTGTCTCTGACCCCTGTGAGTCAGCTCTCAACTACACCGGGATTATTTCAAGAGGTAGAAGCCTGATGAGTCTCCTGCAGTAAAGACCAGATTCCTCTACAGGGGTTAAAGGGTGAAGACCATGGGATCACCAGGATACTGCCCTTAGAACCAACCCAAAGTCAACCTGGTTAGTTTGTACAGGGGCTCTATATCCAAGGCCTGTTACACATAGGCAGTGCTGGCCAATTCAAGGGCAGCAGGATGTGCCTTGGACTACCAACAGAAGTCACCATTTTTTGTTCTTCTAAAGAAGAGGCAGGGTTTTTTCTTCTCAAGGGGTTCTTTCAACCTTCAGACTCCATAGCATCAGCTGTAGCTGCTACCGTTTACGTAGCCTTTGTAATATACAGTAAAAAGAATAGGAAATGCATGTCAAATCCTCTACATGTACCAAAAAGAAACACTACAGAATGGTTTTGTGCCCCATAGCCATTATTGTGCAGAGGTTACAGTTGTATTGAGACTCTGGTATCTGAGCAGGCCCTAAAGAACAGGTTGCCAGTAACATAAATCACATAATATGGTTGAGGTCCAGATGTTGCTAGAGGACCCATGTATCTATGTCATATGTGAATAATCTATCAGCAAAATAAATATGTTTCTTCTCTATAATTATTTTGAACTAATCAATACTTTAAAACCAAGCAAAAGTATAGTCAGAGATGGCTTACAGTGTGGTAGGTCAATAAAAGGTGCAATGTACAAGGAAACAAAATTATTAATGGCCCATTAGGCAACTAACAGCACCTACGTTCAATAAATTATACAAGATCTTGATGGCTCATGAATGGCCTTGTCCAACTGAAATCCTGTCTTGGAATCCTGCACTTGTGGGCTCAACTCACTCTTTACATATATGAGTACTCTAATGTAACCATCTGCCCTGCTCAGAAGCCACTAAAATAGCAAATAGACATGAAAAGCTAAATTATAATATTGCACACAATGTGCAAAACACCTACCAAGGTAATTGAGGTAATTGACTTTGTGTCAATGCCTGGAATTTCTTATCAATGGTTGTCCTGAAAATAAATAAATCTAACTTTTCTTAAAGGGATTATTCAATATTACAAATACCCCCACAATGCCACAATTTCTGGTCACCGTCACGGCCTGATGTTTTGATCCGTGTGATGGGGAGATGCAGCAGTGGCTGTGCAGGGATCCAGAGTGATGCAAGTGCCGGGGACCAGGTAAGTATTGTCTATTGGAGGGGCTCGGGCATTGTGGGGGCTGTGTGTACTATTGGATAACCCCTTTAATGCAAATTACCAAAGAACAATGTCTGATCCTATGCGAATTCAAAGAATTCCTGTAGGGTAAAAATTCAATAAAATGCATTAGTTTGTACTTGTTCCTGTAGACCAGTGGTCCATAACTCATGGCCTTTCAGTTGCTATAGAATCACTACTCTCAGCATGCTCCCATACTGGCATTGTTTCTATTTTTTCGTTCAATTGTTAAAATGTCTTCCAGAGGTTAACTTCATTAGATGTCCCCTTTAATAGAACCATTTTATTTCCATGGAATGTCATTTATAGTGTTTCAGGAACACTTATTCTGAACTACATCCCATAGAAATAAACAGGTTCCCTTACAGGAGATGTGCCAACATTGAATGGTACTGTATTTTAATATAATTCAACATGAAAAACAAGTTTTGTAATTTACTTTCTGTTAAAAACATGATCGAATTACGAGATATTCTATTTACATGGAGCTTCCTGTTCTCTGTAGTAATATGCATGTCCACTTACTGAGGTGGTCGCACATGCTCAGTTTCATCATTAATCTGCCACCAGCCGTATCTACTGCTAAAAGCTGTGATAGTTACAGGGAGAGATGACCCCCCTGGAGAAATGAATGCAACTGGAGAAATGAATGGCTAAGCTCTGGAACCATGTGTGGTCTAGCTTTGTTACAAAGAGATTGCCATGTCTGATGTCTGATTTTCATTTTTTACATCAGTCATGATATAAACCTTTTAAGGGTGAAAACTCATGAAGACAATTTCTTTCCATATGATGACTAAAACATATGGATGACATAAAACGCTATTACCCCTGAGTCACAGGTTTATGGGCCAAAGAGGAGAGCCACTTTATGGCCTACCAATATTATACATGATTAGCCATTCATTCAAAAGAGAAACATATGACTGGCTGTAGCAGCTGATTGCCGGGGATTTATGAATCTGGACCCTGATTGCCAGGATGCATACATAATTAATATAGAAAACAAATTTCACATAAAAGTAACAGCAAACTCAAGCGTGAACTGAACTAAAAACCTGAAAGATAAAGCAACAAACTGATGAAAAATGAGATATGCTAATGTTACATTGTCAATAGTTTTCTACATTTTTTAGTAGATCCTCCTTGAAGATTTTTAGCAGAACTCGTCTCATGTCACAAGGTGCTGCACAGTATGTTGAATAATAAAATTAAGGAATAATGGAAAAGCAAAAATTATGCTATAAAAATCAGCAACAACCTATGAAATAAAGCCCACCTGTAAGGCTAAAATCCTCATTTTTCATTATTTTTTCCAACTGCTGCACAAACTATTTCAGAATTTTTTCTTTTTTTTTGGACAATATGAGAATTTACCTTGTGTTTACTGATGTTTCTCTCCAATTCCTCTGTGGCAGGCAATCATTTCCTGAACTGCTGACTATACTATTGTCTGATTGATTTGTACAGGCTATTGACCTGCACTTGAGATATATGACATGTGAACCTGACGAGAAAGTGCATGTCACTCAATGTATTGGCCATGTTAAGGATAGTGCAATTATCTATAGTTAATGGTGTACTTACTATTTGCCTCTACATGTACAAATTTATAATAGATTGTACACGACAACAACATAATATCAACGTAAATGCACACGGTAAAAGTATGATTTAAAGGGGTACTATACATACTCATACACATATATACACTATATGCTCTATGATACAAGAAAGACAGTTCTGTATTGGTAATAAGAACAATACAAAAAAAAAGACAGAGATACATATACTGGGAGAGACAATGCAGCTGTACTTTCTGTACCCTCATTTACTAGGTTAATCATGGAAGCAGTGCTGTCTATGACTACAGTACATCATTGACAGGGAGAGATATTAAGGTAGTACTGCTTGAGAATACATCCTTTACAGGGAGATACATGTAGGTGTCATGAACCACCAGGTATGAACCCATTGTGCCATGTGTCCTACCTCCTCTAAGGGTGTTGTCTAAGTGAACCCCTTGATCTTCACACTACCCCTGATGGTGGGGGTAGACTTTTCTGAGGGGAACACCAGGTCACTCCCTCTTGAGTAGCATAGACACACGAAGCAGCTGGTCTAGGCGGACCAGGAGGTATCTGAGAAAGGTACCAGAGGTACAGGCATTGTCAGTCGTAACCAGGAGCAACAGTACAGGACCGAAAGATGAGGTAGAGGCGAAGTCAGACAGGCAATAGGTCAGGGCAGGCGGCACAGGTACAGGTCAGGCAATCCGGATCGGCAACAGGAGAGTCAAGGCAAGCAGGCAGGGATCAAACAGGTAGCAGAGTCCAGGAATACAAGTACGAGTCAGGAACACAGGAGCACAAGCGGATATCAGGAACCTTAGCAGGACACAAGGACCTTGACACTGAGGCATCTGGGAAGGGGGCTGAGTCACTAATATATCTGCGGGAGGGCTAGGATTGGTCAGCAAGGTCACATGATCTAACCCATAAAGCACAGGGATTGACGCGCGCCAGCCTTTAAGAAAGTGCTGCAGGAAACCAGCAGCAAGCTTGCTGTGGCCAGGGCTGAGAGGAAACTGTGTAGCGGATCTCAGAACAACAGTACCTACACAGACAGAGCCCAGAGCTGCAGCGGTGAATGGGAAGCATTGGCAGCAGATCACTGCTGAACACAGCGCCCGGGACCGCGGCGGTAAGCAGGGGAACAGTGGCGCACAGCAGCCGCTGTTACAGTAGGCAGTTGTTAGTGAGTAGAGATGTCGTGAACATAAAATTTTCCGTTCACGCAAATGTTCGCGAATTGGCGAACCGCCATAGACTTCAATAGACAGGCTAATTTTAAAACCCACAGGGACTCTTTCTGGCCACAATAGTGATGGAAAAGTTGTTTCAAGGGGACTAACACCTGGACTGTGGCATGCCGGAGGGGGATCCATGGCAAAACTTCCATGGAAAATTACGTCGTTGACGCAGAGTGTGGTAAGTTGAATTCGCAATGCGATTAATATAACCTGCATTAATCGCATTGCGATTACAACTTAGATCTGAGTTCCTAATGGTTGTATTGCTAGAATTGACGAATATAACGAATATAGCACTATATTCTCAATCTTCGTTATATCCTAGCAATACAACCATTAGGAACCCAACTCTAAGTTGAATTCACAATGCGATTAATATAACCTGTATTAATCACATTGCAATTACAACTTAGTCAAATTTGTGACACTGCAGCTTCAGAATGAATCTAAGATGGATGCTGTCCTTGCTTTTTGATAGGAGGTGGGAGGGTCTGGGAGGGAGGGGATGCTGATTGGCTGGAATGTGTCTGCTGACTGTGAGGTACAGGGTCAAAGTTTGCTCAATGATGATGTTTAGGGGGCGGACCGAACATCGCATATGTTCACCCGCCGCGGCGAACGCGAACAAGCTATGTTTGCCGGGAACTGTTCGCCGGCGAATTGTTCGGGACATCTCTATTAGTGAGTACTAACATCACTGTCCAGACCACAGTGTCACGGATGAGGTATAGGAGGAAACACCAAACTAACAACCAGGAGGGAAAGGGAAAGGAAAAGGTCACCTCCTAGTAACCCTACTCCTGGCCCTGACTCCTAACCATATGGGCACTCCTTGAAGGTAGAAATGCCCATACCCTGGAACCTGGGACCCTGGAGACCCTAAGAATATTGTCAGGGCTGAGGCAACCCATTCCTTCCCCGATGAAGGAACAGGCGTCTTCCTGAGGCCTAGTAACAAAAGGCAAGGAAGGGAAAACAAAACACAAACAAACGCGACACTTAACTTCTGTAGTGATGGAAGAGTAGGAACACCAGAGACGACCTCACACCAGCTCTGCCAAACCAAAATGAAGCTATCTACTAGATAGACCAGAAGGGTGGGGAAACACTAAATAGGGTAGAGTAATGAGTACTAAACTACACCTGAAACAGGGGATGTGGTCACAAACAAACACTGAATAAAGATTAATCAAAGAGACTGTTAGATTTCTCCAAGCTCTGCCAGTCTCCTTGATCTCCTGACATCTGTCACAGAAGGGACCGTGACTAGCAGCCAGTGAACCCCAAAAACTGCTACCAGCCTTCCAAGACCATTCTGGGTGGTAGGAAGGTAAGGGTACCTCTAGATTATTCACCAGAGCCTGCTACCAGTTTGGATGGACTTTGCTGCTAGGGACTCAGGTTACATCTGCAGAGCAGATAACAGAAAACTGGTGCAGGGCACACCAGTAGCAGACCTGCTAAAATAAAATGGGAGGTACAAAATTCAGAAGAGGCAAACATGGACAATGGTGTAAATGAGAGGTAAATCCAGAAGTCAGTACTAGAAAAGTCATTAGGAAGTTGTACAGTATAAAGTCTAATACAAACTAAAATTCACAGGCAAGTCAATAAAAAAAAAACTGACTAGGTCTGGGATTGGACACAGAGTCAGAAACCTGATTGGCTTGGCTTCCAGTCACACTGGCAGATTGACTAGCTGGGATATGACAACCCTCCTAGCGCCACCCTGCATAGTGATTTGGCTGTGAGAGCACATGACAGCACTACGGTCTCTGAATACATCATTTACAGAGATAGACATTAAGACAATAATGTTGGTGAATACATCATTTACAGGGAGATACATGGAGGCAGTACTGTCTCTGAATACTGTACTTAGTCGGAGAGGCAAAGAGGCAGTACTATCTATGAATACATAATTTACAGGGTGAGACATAGAGGCAGTACTATTTGCATCTACATTATTTACAAGGAGATACATGGAGGCAGTACTGTCTGCTAATACATAATTTGAAGAACAAGAAACAGAAACAGTATTATTGTGCCTACATAATTTATAGAAAAAGATTGGGCAACAGTTTTCTCTGTGCCTACATCATTTGCAGGGAGAGACATTGAGTCATTACTTACTGTCAATACATAATTTACAGGGAGAGGAACGGAGGCAGTACTATCTGCATCTACATAAGTCACAGGGAAAGACATAGAGGCAGTATCATCTGCATGCGCATAATTGGGAAACTTCCTGTTAGGCCGATCCCCAGGGGGCTGCCCAAGCCCTCCTCACAGGCACCTCCCAGGTACATAATGGCCTGGCTCTCCAAGTGTTATTTAACCTGCCCAGTCGCTGACCCCCGTACGTGACATGGCATTATGCCTGAAGCCAATGAGATCTGCAAAGGCCATTGCAAATGGAGGGAGAAACATGGAGGCAGTAATATCTTCATCTACAGTATGTAGTTTACAGAGAGATACATGGATGCAGTACTGTCTGTGAAAACACCATTTACCAGGTGAGACATTGCAGCAGTATTATCTGTACCAACATCATCTACAGGGAGAGACATGGAGGCAGTAATATTCGCATCTACAGTATGTAATTTACAGGGAGATACATGGAGGCAGTACTGTCTGTGACTATAAAATTTGAATAAAGAGAAATTGAAACAGTCTTAGGCCTCATGCACACGACCGTATGGCTTTTTCAGTCATAATACTAATATAACATCTATAATCTTTAACCCTATCACATATTTATTCTAATAACCACAGCCCATTTGGAGTTTCCAAGATAACAACACCGTCCGTTTTATCTAGTGGATACGTTACATTATATATTCATATATATTTTTGTTACAGCCCCTTATGCTCATATCTCATAGTGCCTCTCTCTAACCCATGTAATTCGACTTTTTCTTCTTTTATTATCATTATAATCAACTAGACCTTATATATAGAGCTATATCTATATATGGCCTTTTCGTCCTAGTGGCATCAACATATAACACATTGCATATATGTTCACTTCTCTTTCATTTTTATATTACCTGACTGCTGTGTTTTTTATTTATTATTTATTATTATTTTTTATATATATATATATATATATATATATATATACACATTATTTCATACATAGGTATACATTTACTATCTTATTAATGTACGTTTTTAGATATGTATATATTTATATATATTTTTTTTATATACCTATCATTCATTATTTATTTGCTATATATATTGTTACAGATGAGCACAGATTTTTTGTGTTTTTCCTATACATGTTTCTTTTTTATCAACCTTTATTTTAGACTTGATAAAGAGGACTTTAGCACCCCGAAACTCGTTGTCTTAAGAATAAATTGAACACTGCCGTAACCAAAAACTTTGCCAATGACCGGTTGTTTTTGTGCGCCCTTTGTGGTCCATGCGCTCTACGTAATGTTCAGCGTTTCTTGCTTTCATACAGTTACCCGAGTGGCAGGGTGGCCCCTGCCCAAGGCGATCGGACGAATCTAGGCTGCACCAACCGTTACTCATCCATATTTGACCTTCATTGCGGTTGCGTCCAATTGATGCAACCCCAACAGGTGAGCAAACAATTTTCTTTCAGTAGAAATTTGATTTGCTGAACTTACCCTATGAGCGCCTTTCTCCATCCTATTGGCCACTATTTGCTACATAATTTAAAGGGAGGGACATCCCTTCATTTGCACGAAGAGATGGTGAGTCAGTAATATTTGTGTCTACATAAATTACATGGAATAAGAGGACAACATTATTAACTTTTCCTGGATAATGGGAGAGGCATGGATGCTATCTGTGTCTTCATAATTTACAATGAGTGACAAGGAGGCAGTACTATCTGTTCCAACATCATTACAGTGAGAGACAGGGAGGAAGTACTATCTCTGACTGCCTCATTACAGTGAGCGATGAGGAGGCAGTAACTATCTGTTCCTACATCATTACAATGAGAGACAGGGATGACGTACTATCTGTTCCTACATCATTATAGCGTGAGACAAGGAGGCAGTACTATCTGTTCCTACATCATTACAGCAAAAGACAAGGAGGCAGTACTATCTGTTCCTACATCATTACAGTGTGAGACAATGAGGTAGTAGTATCTGTTCCTACATCATTACAGTGTGAGACAAGGAGGTAGTACTATCTGTTCCTACATCATTACAGTGAGAGACAAGGAGGCAGTACTATCTGTTCCTACATCATTACAGTGAGAGACAGTACTATCTGTTCCTACATCATTACAGTAAGGGGAAAAGGAGGCAGTACTATCTGTTCCTACATCATTACAGTGAGAGACAGTACTATCTGTTCCTACATAATTACAGTGTGAGACAAGGAGGTAGTACTATCTGTTCCTACATCATTACAGTGAGAGACAAGGAGGCAGTACTATCTGTTCCTACATCATTACAGTGAGAGACAGTACTATCTGTTCCTACATCATTACAGTGTGAGACAAGGAGGTAGTACTATCTGTTCCTACATCATTACAGTGAGAGAAAAGAAGGCAGTACTATATGTTCTTAGATCATTACAAAATCACAGAATGAACATAACCCCGTTCACTGGAATATAGTAGAATATGGTCAGTTATAAAGAAACTTCACAGAATTACCATTATTCTAAGACATAACTTTTAATAATTCATTGTTAAAAAACCATTGGACCCTTCTGATACAAAAATTAATAAATGTCAAAATAAATAAAAAAACCTAAGTGTGGAAAAAAATAAAAAATAAAAATATATTCCACTACCCTATGTTTGCAGGGTAGGCAGCCAGGTGTTGTAAAATAGGTTATTGGGGCAGTATCCCTAATGCTAGCCCTATTTTAGTTGCCCTGCCTGCAAACGGAATAGCCGCCCCGATAGGGGCGATCCCGTGTCTCGTACCTCCTATTGGTACCTATAGGGCCCTAATGCGGGTGATGGATACAGCAAGGTGGTGCTGTCCCTAATTTGAGACCAAGGCTAATATAGATAACAAAAAACAACAAACAACATGCATCAATAGCCCCCCAGTGAGGTGGCAAAGAACCACCTCACTGGGGGGGCTATTGATGCATGTTGTTTGTTGTTTTTTTGTTGTTTTTTGTTATCTATATTAGCCTTGGTCTCAAATTAGGGACAGCACCACCTTGCTGTATCCATCACCCGCATTAGGGCCCTATAGGGACCAATAGGAGGTACGAGACACGGGATCGCCCCTATCGGGGCGGCTATTCCGTTTGCAGGCAGGGCAACTAAAATAGGGCTAGCATTAGGGATACTGCCCCAATAGCCTATTTTACAACACCTGGCTGCCTACCCTGCAAACATAGGCTAGTGGAATATATATTTTTTTTCACACTTAGGTTTTTTGATTTATTTTGACATTTATTAATTTTTGTATCAGAAGGGTCCAATGGTTTTTTAACAATGAATTATTAAAAGTTATGTCTTTTCTTAGATCATTACAGTAAGAGACAGGGAGTAAGTACTATCTGCTTCCAACTACAGTGAGATATAGTTAAGCAATATAACCTGTACCCACATCATTATGTAGGTAGAAAGATATAATACTCCTCACTGACACAGTGCCAACCAATGGCAGTGCTCATGCCGTCACATCAACTGTTCATATGCAATGCCCCTGCCATTGTAAGAGTATATTTTAAGAAATAGAATTATAGTGCAAAGAAGACAACAGTTTTCAAGTGTGGATTATAATATACAGAAAAGGGAACCAAAAACTCAGAATTTTTCTTTAACATAGTTTGAGAAAGTATCATAATACAGAAATGATTAGGAAGACAAGAACTGGTAGAGTCATCCTCATTAAAAACTGGAATTTGTGCAACTTTTTAAACATGTCTGAGATGAGCAGTCATATAATGTAATTCTATTTCTGGAGCCAATACAATTTGGATATATTCTATAAATCAAGCTTCTTTGCAGGCGCAGATGATATTAAACCAGTTTTTATAACAAGGATATTTTCATTACTTACCCAAATAAATGTACTTGAAAGAGTCATAGAAATGATGAGATAATGGAATTTGTCCTTGTAAGAAATCTTAGGCTCAGTGGACCGGATTAAGGAAATGTAGGTTTGCTTTTAAATTAATACAAGATGACTCGTGAATGCATACATTGATATCCTGAGCACACATAGGCATGAGAACGCATAAACCACAGTTTGAGAGATAGAATACATGGTCATTAATAATTCATCGACTTTGAGCCATTTTGTTATTTTTAGGTTTTATAAATAGAAAAATAGAAAAAACTGAATCCTGGGACAAATAATGGTAAATGACATTACTGTTAGAAACTTATTAAAGGGGTTGTCCAAGATTGGAAATGGTTCTGTATTTTTTCAGAAAAGGCGCAACTCTTGTCCAAAGGTTGGGTTTGTTATTGCAACTCAGCCCTATTCAATTAAATGGGAATTAGTTGCAGTACCATGCACAGCTAATAGACAAATATGGTGTTTCTCGGAAAAAAAAGTACCTTGAGCATGGTGGACAGTAATTAAGCAAGTTTGCCCTAAAAATGAATTTATATGCTCAACTAACTCATTCCACTGACCACCAGGACACATAAGCAGCACTGAAGCCATATTACACTGTATTCCTTTGACTTTGGAATACAGTATATAAAAGGGATTGTCCAGGATTCAATAAATATTGGTGGTTTCTTCAAGTTGCAATAATAGACTCACCCCATGGACAGATGTATTGCAGTCTCTAGAAGAAGGCAGTCATGATTTTTAAATACCCATTTAAAGGGGTTTTCCCATCTCAGACAATGGGGGCATGTCAGTAGAATATGACCCCATTGTCTGATAGGTGCGGGTCCCACCTCTGGGATGCAGCTGGCAAAGTTAAGGAGGGCACACCACACATGCACGGCTGCCCTCCATTAATTTCTATGGGGACGCCAAAAATAGCTGAGCACTGGCTTGGCTATTTCCATTGGCCCCTATAGAAGTGAATGCAAGCTTGGGCCGTGCAAGCGCTGTGCGCTCCAGTTAATTTTTTATGGGGATTCTGAAAATAGCCTAGTGCACTGCTCCGCTATTTTCGGCGGGCCAAAAGGAACGCTTGGTGGTGGCCGGAGCTGGCACTGTCGGCCACCAGTTTGCCAGCTTTGTTTTCCGCTGCGTTTATGAGATAGGTGTGGCCCCCAGAGGTGGAACCCGCACCTATCAGACAATGGGGGCATATCCTAGCAATATGCTCCCATTGTGTGCAATGAAAATACCCCTTTAAGTACAGCCATCTGCACTTAACATGTGATTCCTTAAGGACTAAAGCTTTACAGAATCATCAAAGTGGATGAAATTTTAAGAAATCTCAGCCACACACTGCTAAAAAAAATACTAAGTATTCGACATGAACAAATTTCCTGAAATTTGTTTTGGTTCCCATTCTATTGGTTCCGCTGTCAGATATTCGGTCCGAATAAATTCAACCTAAATCAAAAGTGTCCCAATTGCATTGAAAAGTCATGTATGACACTCTGGGGTCTCCTAGGACTGTATCCAACCCTAAGACAGTATTAGTAATGTCACAGTGATATTTGGCTATGGGAAAATTGATGGCAGCCGGTTGTAACAGAACATCTTAAAGAACACATTGCAAGGTCAGATTTGTTATGCTTTAAAAAAACTGTCTAAAAATTTTCTCTTTTTGGTGGCAGATGCCTGCCCACGTTTATATGTAGTATCGGAAAAAGCAATGGCTTGTTTTGAACTTTGAAATATATATTTTTTGTTTTAGAAAAAATGGTCAATCAGGCAAAGTCCACTATCACACCTTAAAAACATATAGTCACAGTGGGCTTTGTCCAATTGGCTATTTTTCTAAAAAAAAAAAACAACCAAACAAAAAAACACAACACTATTTCAAAGTTCAAAACAAGCCATCTTTTTCAGATACATCAGGCTGCAGGCACACTGTGATGAAATGATTTTTTTTACAGAGTCCACCGTAATTGTGATACACATACCTATGCCACAGCACCCAGGAAAATGGCTGACAGCCTCCCCGAGGAAGCCTGATTGTGAATTATGTCATAAAGATTGGAGTGTTGGGGTGACTCATAAAAATAATAAATCCAGCCAGAGAAGCAGATATTGGGGCAAATTTTATAATCCAGTCCAGTAGCATAATAAATTTGGTGCGTCTTTAGACACTTTCGACTAACATGATAACAGCTATTGGTTGGCTTTTTTTGCAGCAAAATTTTGTGCCAGATTTGTGGTATAATTTTATTGTATGTTGATTAATTATAAGGCATCCACTAAACCACAGTGCTATTAAAGGGGTTGTCATCAATTTGTTAATTAAGCTATTAATTACTGTATTTTCCGGCATATAAGACGACCCCCAACTTTTTCAGTTAAAATATAAGGTTTGGGCTATACTCGCCATATAAGACTACCCCTCCAATGCTATTTACTTTGGCATCAAGATCTGCAGGTAATTGTTGTGCAATTTTCGTCTTTTGCCTCAGTACCATATTATGCCTTTCCAAGAATCTAGCACAGCAGAATACAGTGGCCTTAGATCTGTTGCTGTGATCTGGGTTAGATTTGGCCCACTGAAGTGCAAACAAACGTGTTTTATTTTGTCACTACATAACCGTTTTGGCGATGCTCATTCACCATGTCTGCTACATGTTTTTCGAGTTCTGGCCTATGTGGGGTGCCTCTTAATGAACACTTACCCCTTGGCATACTTTTTAATGCTTTTTCATTTGCTTTCCAGTCCCGAACCATCTTTTCTGTTACTCCATATTGTCTTGCAGCAGCGCAGTTATTATGTTCCATGGCAAAGTTTACAACTTTAAGTTTGAAACTGGCTTCATATTTCTTTCTTCCTGCTGGTAGGCCTTTCCTCAGCATGAAACCTCCTTCTGCCAGAGAGAAGACTGGAGAAGCCAGCCCAGTGCCTCGCCAGTATTATTTGGCACTTCAGTTCCTCCAATAAAGCGCACTGGTTACTGCAAACCCTGACTCTCGGGTCTTATTTCCTATTGGGGTGCACCATAACTTACAAAAAAATAAATAAACGCAATCAGCTCACCGCCTTTGCCAGTCCTCGGTGCACTGGTCCTCAGGAGAAGCAAATCCACTGTAGAAACATAGCAGTGGGTCCAGCACTCAGGTCTTGAATAAAACCATACATTTTTTTTATTTCAAATGTTTATTCCAAAAAAGGCACACATAAGGACATCTTCTCACACCAGTCAACGCATTTCTGACTGTACTCAGTCCTTATTCATGACCAAATCAGTGAGTGGCATTATCCGAATATGCCAGATACGGTAAACTAGGCAGGCTATTACCCAGCTGGAACAGTCTGTTGGAGTTCAATAATGGAGATGTGAGCATAGCCTTATCTGTGGTGTTACATAGGACTGCAGGTAACATCTGCTATCTGTACTCAGAGAGATCACTGTATTATCTGTGGTGTTCCATGGGACTGCAGATAACATCTACTACATTATTTGTACTTGAAGAGTTGTCATCGTGTTATCTGTGGTGTTATACACTGCGTGCAGAATTATTACGCAAATGAGTATTTTGACCACATCATCCTCTTTATGCATGTTGTCTTACTCCAAGCTGTATAGGCTCGAAAGCCTACTACCAATTAAGCATATTTGGTGATGTGCATCTCTGTAATGAGAAGGGGTGTGGTCTAATGACATCAACACCCTATATTAGGTGTGCATAATTATTAGGCAACTTCCTTTCCTTTGGCAAAATGGGTCAAAAGAAGGACTTGACAGGCTCAGAAAAGTCAAAAATAGTGAGATATCTTGCAGAGGGATGCAGCACTCTTAAAATTGCAAAGCTTCTGAAGCGTGATCATCGAACAATCAAGCGTTTCATTCAAAATAGTCAACAGGGTCGCAAGAAGCGTGTGGAAAAACCAAGGCGCAAAATAACTGCCCATGAACTGAGAAAAGTCAAGCGTGCAGCTGCCAAGATGCCACTTGCCACCAGTTTGGCCATATTTCAGAGCTGCAACATCACTGGAGTGCCCAAAAGCACAAGGTGTGCAATACTCAGAGACATGGCCAAGGTAAGAAAGGCTGAAAGACGACCACCACTGAACAAGACACACAAGCTGAAACGTCAAGACTGGGCCAAGAAATATCTCAAGACTGATTTTTCTAAGGTTTTATGGACTGATGAAATGAGAGTGAGTCTTGATGGGCCAGATGGATGGGCCCGTGGCTGGATTGGTAAAGGGCAGAGAGCTCCAGTCCGACTCAGACGCCAGCAAGGTGGAGGTGGAGTACTGGTTTGGGCTGGTATCATCAAAGATGAGCTTGTGGGGCCTTTTCGGGTTGAGGATGGAGTCAAGCTCAACTCCCAGTCCTACTGCCAGTTTCTGGAAGACACCTTCTTCAAGCAGTGGTACAGGAAGAAGTCTGCATCCTTCAAGAAAAACATGATTTTCATGCAGGACAATGCTCCATCACACGCGTCCAAGTACTCCACAGCGGCTGGCAAGAAAGGGTATAAAAGAAGAAAATCTAATGACATGGCCTCCTTGTTCACCTGATCTGAACCCCATTGAGAACCTGTGGTCCATCATCAAATGTGAGATTTACAAGGAGGGAAAACAGTACACCTCTCTGAACAGTGTCTGGGAGGCTGTGGTTGCTGCTGCACGCAATGTTGATGGTGAATAGATCAAAACACTGACAGAATCCATGGATGGCAGGCTTTTGAGTGTCCTTGCAAAGAAAGGTGGCTATATTGGTCACTGATTTGTTTTTGTTTTGTTTTTGAATGTCAGAAATGTATATTTGTGAATGTTGAGATGTTATATTGGTTTCACTGGTAAAAATAAATAATTGAAATGGGTATATATTTGTTTTTTGTTAAGTTGCCTAATAATTATGCACAGTAATAGTCACCTGCACACACAGAAATCCCCCTAAAATAGCTAAAACTAAAAACAAACTAAAAACTACTTCCAAAAATATTCAGCTTTGATATTAATGAGTTTTTTGGGTTCATTGAGAACATGGTTGTTGTTCAATAATAAAATTAATCCTCAAAAATACAACTTGCCTAATAATTCTGCACTCCCTGTATATACAGTGTCCCACATATGTAAATGGGACACTTTAAACATCTGAATATACAGTATATATGTATTGAATTGCAATGTATGGTATTCTCTATTATCTGGCTGGCAAGTTCATTTACATCCATTCGCCCCTAGCACCACATAGTATATATATAGTGTGTGTGGGGGGGGGGTCTAGCTTAGAGTAGAGCTGAATGTAGTTAGTAGGAGAAGCAAGTTCATGGAGGAGAGAAACAGGCTAAAGTCACCATGTAGCTGTGTTCCTTTCCTCTGGGCCATGATCAAGCCTGAAGAAGACTACCACAGAAACCAAGCACCAGACAGTGAGTCTATACACCAAGATGCAGAGAGACTAGTCAGGGTAACAGCTAACTATAGCTTATGCACTTCATCAGCACAAGTGACCAGGAGTAGCTTTCCGAGTACCTGGACACAAATAGATAGTTGATGCACAGAGTTGTCTTTATCACTAACTAAACCTTCTGGGTAGTAGTGAAAACTAAAAACCTTTCCAGAAGAGTTTCCTGCCAAAGAATGAAGCAGATGTGTTTGCCTGCCGTGAGGGGAAGGCTCTTAACCCCTTAGTGACCACCCATACGTGTTTTTATGGCGGTCACTAAGGGGCCTTAGGCTGGGCCGCCGCATTTTTACGGCGGCCCAGTTTAAGCGCTGCACGGCTCCCCCGTGCAGCGGGGAGCGCGGACCTAGCTCTCACATGAGAGCCGGGTCCCTGTTCTAACAGCCCGGACCGGCAGGAGTGCCGATCCGGGCTGTTTAACCCTTTACATGCCGGGGGCGCAATGGCGCCCGCTGCATGTAAAGTGGTGACAGAGGGAGCGGACACCCTCTGTCCCCGATCAGCACCACGAAAATGCGATCGCGGGGTGCTGATGTGTTGGGAAGCTTACCTTGCTTCCGATCAGGGCCCCGAGCCTGTCTTCAGTTATCTCCAGCAGGCTGTGCCTCTCTGGCGCAGCCTGCTGGTCAATGTTTGAATAGCATTGCTATTGAAATGCAATGCATTATAGAGATAATGCATTACATTTTAAAAGCAATCAAAATACTGTATATTATAGTCCCCTTGTGGGACTATTAAGTAGTAAAAAAAAATAGAAAAAAAATACACATTTATTAAATAAAAAAAATTCCATAAAATAAAAAAATATGCTTTTTTTTCCATTGAAAATACGCTTTTCAATGAAAAAAATTGCAAAAATAAAATATCCCCCATATGTTTGGTATTGCCGCGTCCGTAACGACCGGGACTACATAAATATTACATAAATTATCCCCTATGGTGAACGCCGTAAAAAATAAAAAATAAAAAAAGGCAGAATTTCGATCTTATTCTCAGTTTCCACCGAAAAAAAACGTAATAACAAGCGATCAAAAGCGGCATTTACTCCAAAATCATACCAATGAAAAATACAAGTCGTCTTTCAAAAATCAAGCCCTCACACAATTCCATATATATATATATATAAAAAAAAAAAAAAAGTTATGGGTCTTGTGAAGTGACAATGCAAAATCTTTTTTTGGTAATAAAAGGGGTTTTATTGAAAAAAAAGTAGTAAAACGTAAACAAAATTATAAGTATTTAGTATCACTGTAATCGTACTGACCCCGAGAATAAAAATATTATGCTATTTGTACCGAAAAATGAACGCCAAAAAATGTATAATGTAAAAACGCAGTGGCAGTATTGCTATTTTTCCCCATCTCCCTCCCAGAAAGAGTTGGTAAAAGTTAATCAGAAAGTTATGTGTACCCCAAAATGGCGCCATTAAAAACTACAACTTGTCCGGTAAAAAACAAGCCCTCATAAAGCTATATAGATGAAAAAATAAAAAAGTTATAGCTCTTGGAACGAGACCATAAAAAAAGGAAGAAAAACGCTTGGTCATAAAGGCCCAAACAGGCTTGGTCACTAAGGGGTTAAAGGATAACTCCTAGATAAATAGCTAATAGAATCTTTAGTGCCAGAGTGCTGTAAAGAGTGAATTTAGGATTACCACCAGGATCCTTGTGTCACGACCCTTGGATAGGTCGTGACTCTGTGTCTGCACGTGCGGTTGCCTTTGGCAACGTGGTTTGCATGTGAGGCACTTTTCCTTGGATGTGGTGTTTCCCCATTTTGGTATGCACGGGGTTAAGGTGTGTCTGCTAGGTGTGGTGGGTGTGACCTCAGGCCTCCTTATATGTTGGTGTGGTGGAGCCTGAGGTCAGTTTGATTTTGTTGTAAGTCTGTGTAGGAGTTCTGCTCCCTGGCTGAATGTTTTGTCTGTGTGAGCCACCCTTATTTATTATATTGTTTCCCTTGCTTTGTCTGTGTGTCCCCTCCGGTGTGTTTCCGTTTTCCCTCCCCCACCTGGTGTACGTTGTTATGGTGCGGGCCTTGTTTGGAGGTTTGTGTTGTGGTGTGTTTGCTCCGGAAGGGGCTTGCTTTCCCAGAGGGATTTAAGCGAAGACAAGACTGTGGGTTTCCCAGCCTGGAGCCTCCTTCCATCACTGCTGCGGCAGGTAAGTGTGGATAGCATTGCTATGTTGCTGTGTAACTTACCTGTCATACTGTTTTTCCCATGGTTTTGCATCCTGTCTGCTACTGGGCCTCTGGAGACACCATTCATCCATGGTGAAGGATGAATGGGTGGTCTCTGCCCTGTCATCAGGCCTAGGGCATAGCAGGGATAGCAGGGTCCTAGGTTGGTGAGCATGAGCCCCCTTACTTTCTGAGGTGGCTCATGCGCTAGGAGTCTAGGGAGAGCTCAGGGTTACATTAAGAGGTGACCTGCTCCCTGTTCCCTGCTATCTGGCGTTGCAGCCACTGACATTGCACGGTGGGGGGTTATCCCCATTCCCCGCCATGACACCTTGCCTGTAAAGTGTCAGCATTAGAAGAATCCCTCCATTGACAACTGCCACTGCCTGATAATAGGATTACAAGTCAACTTATTATTACTTATGCTATGCAAAACACTTTCCATTGATGAACTGTACCAACTGTCCAGAGACTATTGATTCTTTAGTAAATGTTCAACTGGTTTACAACAATCGACTCCTCATTCTTACTACTACTCTCAACATTTGCACCTTACGGTGCTGGCGTCACGGACACAGGGGCCCATCCACCAAAGCACCTAATACCAATTGACATCAAGTGCACCTCAACCAACATCTTGCTGGTGTTCCCTTAAACTGAGAGTGCCCCGGAGGATTTCATGCTGTCTTCCCATCCACTGTACGCCAGCCCAGGGAGGCATCTGCTAACCGTGAGTACATGAACTATTGCACCCATCAGCCCACCGTGAGCCTCACCTGTTTTCCCCTGTGGTTTGGTATGCTACATATAGCACTGCAAGTGATTTTACATTATCTGTACTGAGTATATAGGTCTGCAGGTAAGCCTCCCTCTCCCCTGCTTCCTCTACATTGCAGGGTCCCTCAATTTATCATCTTGCTTCATGTACAACATATCAATTTCTGTTGGAATTTAGGCCTTGTTTGATTGGGTGTCCAGTGCCCCACCAATTATCACACTAAAGGGAACATGGTGATCCTATGAGTTTTCCATCCCTTCCTCCATCTATATATTGTGGACTTAAAAAGGACAAGGTGCAGCCATCTTATGGAGGAGCCATTGTGTCTGTGTAAACAAAAAATGGTGCATGACCTGCAAGAAAGTGGAGCTCCTTTCACTGTGATGATTGGTTGGAGACTTTGACTTCAGACCCCCATGATCAGTATTGATGGCCTACAACAGGGATCAGCAACCTTCGGCACTACAGTTGTTCGGCAACTACTGTACAACTCCCAGAATCCTGGGACAGCCGATGAAGTGCAAATAAAGTTGCAGTTTTAAAGCTGCTGGAGTGCTGAAGGTTGCTGCTCCCTAGACTACAATATTAATATATGGCAGTGCACAGCACAGTTCTGTTTAGTGCAATGTTTATGGGTCTTAGGCCGGGGTCTACATGGTGATCTTTGGCATGACAGTTGCTGCGTGACCAAAAATTGCAGTGTAGCAGTGCAGCCATAGAAATGAATGGGGTTGCAGCATGATTCCCAGTTTGCCACGACCCCAAAATTGCAAAAATCCAACCCTGCTGGTTATTTTATTTTTATATTTGTTACATGACCTGATGTTGACTAACCACAGCAATGAGGGTTGCACAGGAGGAGGGGGTTGAAGGGATATACAGTAGGTGAACCCGATTTTGTGTCAATCTCGCTCTCTTTCTCGGCGAGATTGAGCACCTACGAGCCCCATCGCGGGAGCCAGCGCCGAGCTGGCTTGCCGCGATGGAGACAGAGCCGTCATAGAAGCGACGGGAGATCCGACTTGGATTCCCGCCAATTCTACACGTGTGCGGCGTTTGTTATGAATCCTGAGGGGGAAGTCCCCGCCGGATTTTAAATAAAAATCCGGCCTGGGTCCCCCCCTCAGGAGCATACCGGGCCCTTAGGTCTGTTATGGGTTGTAAGGAGAGCCCCCCCTACGCCGAAAAAAACGGCGTAGGGGGTCCCCCTACAATCCATACCAGACCCGTATCCAAAGCACGCTACCCGGCCAGCCAGGAAGGGAGTGGGGACGAGCGAGCGCCCCCCCCCCCCTCCTGAGCCGTACCAGGCTGCATGCCCTCAACATGGGGGGGTTGGGTGCTCTGGGGCAGGGGGCGCACTGCGGCCCCCCCACCTCAGAGCACCCTGTCCCCATGTTGATGAGGACAGGGCCCCTTCCCGACAACCCTGGCCGTTGGTTGTCGGGGTATGCGGGCGGGAGGCTTATCGGAATCTGGGAGCCCCCTTTAATAAGGGGGCCCCCAGATACCGGCCCCCCACCCTAAGTGAATGAGTATGGGGTACATCGTACCCCTACCCATTCACCTGCAAGAAAAGTGGTAAAAACACAAATAAACCACACAGTGTATTAAAATATTTTATTTTTCTGCTCCGGAGGCCGTCCCCTGTCTTCTTTATTAGCTCTTTTACCAGGGGGGGGCTCTTCTTCTTCCGCTATCCCGACGGGTCTTCTCCGCTATCCGGGGGGTCTTCTCAACTCTCCGGGGTTCTCCTTCTGTCTTCTCCGCTATCCGGGGGGGTCTTCTCAACTCTCCGGGGTTCTCCTTCTGTCTTCTCCGCTATCCGGGGGGGTCTTCTCAACTCTCTGGGGTTCTCCTTCTGTCTTCTCCTTCTGTCTTGTTGACTCGGCGCACCCCGGTTCTTCGTCTCGCGAGACTCGGCGCACCCCGGTTCTTCGTCTCGCGAGACTCGGCGCACCCCGGTTCTTCGTCTCGCGAGACGTCTCGCGAGACGAAGAACCGGGGTGCGCCGAGTCAACAAGACAGAAGGAGAAGACAGAAGGAGAACCCCGGAGAGTTGAGAAGACCCCCCCGGATAGCGGAGAAGACAGAAGGAGAACCCCGGAGAGTTGAGAAGACCCCCCCGGATAGCGGAGAAGACAGAAGGAGAACCCCGGGGAGTTGAGAAGACCCCCCGGATAGCGGAGAAGACCCGTCGGGATAGCGGAAGAAGAAGAGCCCCCCCTGGTAAAAGAGCTAATAAAGAAGACAGGGGGCGGCCTCCGGAGCAGAAAAATAAAATATTTTAATACACTGTGTGGTTTATTTGTGTTTTTACCACTTTTCTTGCAGGTGAATGGGTAGGGGTACGATGTACCCCATACTCATTCACTTAGGGTGGGGGGCCGGTATCTGGGGGCCCCCTTATTAAAGGGGGCTCCCAGATTCCGATAAGCCTCCCGCCCGCATACCCCGACAACCAACGGCCAGGGTTGTCGGGAAGGGGCCCTGTCCTTATCAACATGGGGACAGGGTGCTCTGAGGTGGGGGGGCCGCAGTGCGCCCCCTGCCCCAGAGCACCCAACCCCCCCCATGTTGAGGGCATGCAGCCTGGTACGGCTCAGGAGGAGGGGGGGGGCGCTCGCTCGTCCCCACTCCCTTCCTGGCTGGCCGGGTAGCGTGCTTTGGATACGGGTCTGGTATGGATTGTAGGGGGACCCCCGACGCCGTTTTTTTCGGCGTAGGGGGGGCTCTCCTTACAACCCATAACAGACCTAAGGGCCCGGTATGCTCCTGAGGGGGGGACCCAGGCCGGATTTTTATTTAAAATCCGGCGGGGACTTCCCCCTCAGGATTCATAACAAACGCCGCACACGTGTAGAATTGGCGGGAATCCAAGTCGGATCTCCCGTCGCTTCTATGACGCGCTTGCTGGGATGTGCTGTCACTATTCCAGTGAGTGCGAGATCTCGGCACCATGTTGCCGAGTATCAGCGCGACGCTGTCGTGCTAAAAGCACAATCTCACAAACACCTACTGTAGCTGGGAAAGGAAGGGGGGCAGTCATTTCTAGTTACACCCCTTCAGCCTAACAATACATAGCAGGGGGCGTGAGGGAAATAGCTTTTCTCCTGTTTTTTGTCTCACCTTCAATGCCGGACCTGGAGAGAAGTCCAGGATTTCCAGGTCTGAGACTTTTTTTGCCTCATCCTGGGATTACCAGCAATTCTAGACAATCATGATCTTTTTCATGTATTTGATTATATCAGTTTTGATTTTCAGCTTTTTAGATTTAGATGAATTTTATATACGGGTATTTCATATTCATACCAATCTTTTACTTATTTTAATTGAGTCCTACTCAAGTCGAGCATACAGATCTCCTGGACACTTTCATGCTATTTCATGCAGAATTTTATTTTTGTACCATTAAATCCCCGAAAATGAAACATAGTACAATTGCTGAAACACACAACACACCCCTTTTTTTTTGGCAAATGCTGCAATAACAGACCCCTGGGCGATATTATTTATACTCTCAGCTGATCTTATTTATTGTCAATAAGGGACATATATTTTATCTGCTGCCAACTGGACAACTGCCATTTCTTGCAAGGGAATTTCAGCTCACACCCTGGACATTTAGATTTAGCTGGATGTAATTGCCAAATTTGGCTCTGCTGTGTGGAATGGGACCTTTGCTCAAAGAGCAAGAACCTACACTTGGCTATAGGTGAGGATGGGGGTTGTTCTCATTATACATCACTCCAAATGATTGAATAATTTCTTAGGAATGATTTTGATCGAGTTCTCGCCTCTTTCCAGGGAAAGTCTCGCAGATCAATGTCCACTAGCATCTTCTTTGTCCTTAAAGGGGTATTCTGGTTATAGTATGACTATTAGATACGTGGGGGTCCTATTGCTGGGATCCCTTCTGATCAGGAGAATGGGAGCCTCCATACCCCATGGAGCCCCTTTGTCTGATTCAAATCAATGTCCTATTGTCACATTGCTTTGAATCTGAAAAAGGGTCCGGTTGGGCCCCAAAATGCTTTTGACATATATCAATAAAGTACTTTTAACACAGATCTCCCCCTGAACTCTTCTTCTACCTGTTTTTCAACATTAGCCCTTCCTATGTTTGACCCACTCCTGGTGACTGAAGACCAGTGGCATGCCTGGGAGGGGGGGCGGGATTGTGGGGGAAGCGGTCTGCCCTGGGTGTCGGCTCTCAGGGGGGTGCCAGAAGCAATGAGCGCTTCCATCAATACAGATAGAAGCGCTCATTGCTGGAGCGCTAATGCCCACATACTGCGGTGGGGCACGGGAGTGCATAGTTCCCTGGCCTGCCGCCGATCACCGCCATAGGCTTCAGTCCTAGTAGGCCTGAAGCCTATGCAGAGGTGAAATCCTGATGCAGATGATGTCATCGCGCGCGCCTGTGCCGGGACACAGCAACACAATGAAGTGTGCACGCCTTCCTCTCCTCTGCAAGCGCAGGTGAGTATTTTATTTTTTTAATTATTTTTGTCTTTTTTCTTTTATGTGCCAACTTTGGGGGATGACATGGGGGGGGCACACAGGAGGACATGTGGGGGAAAAATATTATGGTGGGATACTGTGTGGGGGCAAATAATTATGGGAGGGATTACTATGTGTGGGGCAAATTACTATATGGGGCAGTGTGGGGGAAATTACTGTGTGGGGGCAGTGTGGGGGAAATTGCTGTGTGAGGGCAGTGTGGGGGGAATTACTGGGTGGGGGAAATTACGGTGGGGGCAGTGTGGGGGAAACTACTGTGTGGTGAAATTACTTTGTGGGGGAAATTACTGTGCGGAGCAAATTACTATATGGGGCAGTGTGGGGAAATTAATATGTGGGGGGCAGTTTGGGGAAATTACTGTATGGGGGCAGTGTGGGGGAAATTACTGTGTGGGGGAAAATTACTATGGGGGGCAGTGTGGGGGAAATTACTATATGGGGCTGCATGGGGGGCATTGTTATTGGGGAGGCACTGTAGGGGCCATTCTATTTTTTCTGTACTGTAGTTTACAAAAGTTTACAAAGTTTACAAACTATAAACTATTCCACTACAAACAAACCCTGCGTAGTCTGATGCTGCAGTCATGCTCTCTTCAATCTGTTCCTTACTTCATGGTAATCTAGCAATTGTTAGAAAGAAATTGGGAACAGTTGGAAGGGAGTAGGACTGCAGGCTCAGACTACGCAGGGTTTGTTTGTAGTCTGTTGCCAAGGAAACACATATGTCTGCACAGTAGCTGTAGACGTGGAATAGTAGAAGATTTTTAATGAATATTGTTTCCTTAATTGTTTAATTTTTCATTCTAGATTCATAGGACCAATAAAAAACTTGGTTGCACTTCAAGCCTTTTCATTTTTCCACCCATGCATCACTTAAAGACGATGCAATAAATGTAATAACCTCTATTGTTCTAACATTTCGTCTGTTCATGTAATGTGCCAAGGATAATTGGCATGAAGGGTGACTGACTACACAAGATAGGACCGTGGTCATTTTAGTCCTGCTGTCAGCAGCATCACTTTTTTTTCTACCTGACTCTTCATCTTGGTGATACATAACTTGCCAAGTTGTAACGACTTCATGAGCAAATTGCCAATATTTAAACAGTTGTCAGATATTATTGGAATAGATTGGCACAAAAGGATTTAAAGCTCCTTTGACTGAGGTACAATAGTATCAAACCTGAATGCTTTGTGAATGGCTCTGTGCAAACTATAAGATCTTAGTGAAGGAGAATGATTATTGGGTGGTTTCAGCATGCTGAGACACTATGAGTAATGTTAATAATTTATATTTTTTATTTTAATTGCAATCAGTAGGACTGCAACATGACACAATACGTAACAAGTAATTTCAGATGGTAAATTATACATCATGTAATGATCTTTAATATACTATCACATTTTAATAAGATCTAGACTACATTTTTTCGTATTACTGAAGTGATACAAATGTGCTGCAGCTTGAATGCAGCAGTGGCGCACACTGGTTTATTGTTATTGATTTTTATTGTACAGTAATGCATGATTATACAGCCCTGCTGTACAGAATTCATCCCACTACAACTAAGACAATTGTCTATTGTTCTCTATCGATTTGGCACAATGGTTGTCAGTAACTAGCACTAAACTAGTGCAATGTAAGGATAGTTTTAAACTAGCGTTAAAGCAATCTGGCAGGCTGTTCTCCGGATCTGGGATAGACGGATAGTGCTGCTTGCCCCATTGACTATAATGGAATTTGGCCACTCCCTGGCATTTATGACGGGATTTGTCTGGACAAATATCGCAGCACGCAACAGTGTTTGCCCTGCCGAATTCCGGGAATAGGCAGATACCCACCAGTTATTATTATCCTTAATGGGCCCCAGCGGTAAACAGTAGTATCTAGTTAGGGCAGATCCACAGAACTCTAGAATGTTCCTCTGCCGGAACAACCAAAAAGGCTTTGTTTCACTTGTGGTAAAGATATAGTTCACTTGCCTAGCCCTGTATTTAAATACCCTGGCCAGGTAGAAATGCTTAGCGCCTTCACTCCCTCCCATGGCTCAACTTGGAACCCATGCCCATAAGGTAAATGTGCCATATCATTTCATTAGAACATTTAGAGTGAATTAACTTCAGCTTCCTGTTAAACGTGGATCACAGTAATACAAACTATCCTACACCACTGTAGTTTCACAATATTTCTTAATGCCTGCCAAAAGGCCTCAAGGAATTGCCTCTTTAATAGTCATAGTCATAGTGATTCACCAAAGGGTATGATTGAGGGTCCAAACTCCAACTATACAGAATATGTAAATGCAACAAACCAGGAGGAGTGTGGAGAGATTGGGGATGAGAGTTGTAGTAGACAAGGTGTAGGTGATAGTCCTCGGTATGGGTCTGATCTGGTTATGATGATCACAGTGGCTGGACTTCTCTTCACCAAACCTCCCTCACTCCTAGCATTGATGCTGTGATGAGGAATTTGCACTTGAGATGAAGGGGTAAGTAGTATTCAGGGTAAGGGTCTTCTGGATGGTGGAAGGTGGGGTGCCCTTGGCGTTAAAATGCAAAATGAAAGGCAGGAAGCCAAGATGAAGTTGAACAAGTAACTTACGTTGTGCAGAACATATCTAAACAAGACACAGATACGGTCTTACAAGCAGTTTCCCAACAATGGTACGGCTGGACTGAAGCAAGGCTTCCCAAATCCCAATGCCCTCTATATATGGCAATCTGATTGTCTTAATGCAATTCTTCAAATAGCAATTTTACTGCTAAGCAGTTCCCAGCAGAGTTGTGCATTAGTGCTGATCACGAATATTCGAATTTTTATCGCGAATATAGGTAATTCGAAAATTCGCTAATATTTAGAATATAGTGATACATATTCGTAATTTCGAATATTCAAGATTTTTTTATTGCAAATTTTTGTAATGCGAATTTTTATATCAAATTTTTCAATTGCCGAGTAAAAACATGATTCCTCCCTGCTTCTTGCTTGTGGGCCAATGACTCATTGGCCCACAAACAAGAAGCAGGGAGGAATCATGACTTTAAATTCGAAAAATGATGAATATTCTAAAAACCTAATATATAGAACTATATCAAATATATTCGTTTCTTCGACTATTTCAACTATTGAAAAAAAGATTATAGCACTATATTAGCTAAATTGCTCTATATTCTTTTTTTTTAAATATTCGCTATATTGCTATATTGCTTGTTTTAGAATATTACGAATATTCGAAAAAATGAATATATTCAATATAGTGCTATGACTCATTGGCCCACAAGCAAGAAGCAGGGAGGAATCATGTTTTTGCTCCGCAATTTAAAAATTTGCGATAAAAATTTAGCATTATGAAAATTCACATATTACGCGATCATTACCTTGTTGATTTTTCGAGTAAAGAAATCGTAGAATGTAACGAATATTCGAATTTGCGAATATTCACTGAATATTCTACAAAATATTCGCGAAATATCGCGAATTCGAATATGACTACTGCCACTCAGCACTATTGTGCATAAATATCTTTATAATTTTCTTCATCTAGGCCTAGTAGAAGCTGTGAGGCCCATAACCCTTGTCTTCTCCTCATAGGCCCTGCACTCTTCTGAGCTGCACACAAACATGGCTGAGCTCAATTCATTTCTGCCCCTTCTAGAAGCATCTAACTAGAAAAGATGGGGACTTGCACCAGCCAGAGCAGTACATGCAGAATTCTATTTACAAACATATTACAGCAAGTAAATATAGATAAGACATTTAAACAGTATAAAATATTAACCATTTATCTGCTAGTAGCGTCCTAGTGGGACACTACATAACCATCCGCTATTATAATTGCATTAGAACTGTGTTGTTCTTGTACAGAGAAGGCACATCATCCATAATATCTAGGTTAAGGGGGAATCAACTCATAATGGATAGACCCCAGTGACAAATGATTGGTTTCAAAGTCAGCAGTATTAATTGGACTGTCTTCTATTAGAGCTTTGTGACCAATTTTTTTTTCAGAGCCTAGGCCAGCCAAATGACTCTCCGGTTCACTGTTAGGCCAGTCCATTGCTGAATGTGGCCCGAAATCACAAGTTAATGTCCATGCTGCAATTAGTAAGAAATATAATCATTTAGAATGTGGAAATGCATGTAGGTTTTTATTTTTGTTCACATCAAGTTCACATATAACATGGTTGCCTGATTTGATTGCTGGAATGCTTTTTCAGGGACGAACAAAGGGTGGGGCTACAGGTGGGTCTGAATTAGAGATGAGCGAATTTTACAAAAAATCGATTCTCCAGTTCGTCGAATCTTTTTGGAAAAAGAATCTAAATAAATTTGCGGTGAATTGCGTTAAAAAATGCTATTTCCTTGCTGCAGAGAGCCTTTATAGTGGTGTATAACACTGTGCCTTGCTGTAACATGCATAGGGAGTCTGCTTTGGTAGTGAAATAATACAGTGAGTCCGTATGATATGCAAATGACAGGCGTCGCTCTTAGAATCACTGCACACTTCACTTATTTGGGAAGTCATGGGGCCAAAACGGACCAAATAACTCACGTATGAACTCAGCCTTATAGGTCAATGTTAGCGCCAATAAGAAAGGCACTCCCTTTACACCGTCATCAGCTGATTCCACCTAGATGTCTACAGAACCTGTTCTATTAAATGCTTATACTAGTGTTGACGTCACAGATTATTTTGCCCTTCCTCTGATCCGTCAGAACAAAAACCCACAAAAAACGGATCCTGTCTGTGGAGCATCCGCCTTTACTCGGTCAGCATTTGGTCAGTAATCCATCGGTATTGCTAATGCCCAAAAAAAACAGGAGTGGATCCAAAACAGAGATGACACGTGAACGGAATATTTTGATGTCTTCTGTGTTTTGTACCCACTCCTGCTTTTGGCTAGCAAATCATAAGCCATCATAAGCTGCTACACAGACAGGATCCGTTCTGCATCTCATTTTTCCTTCCTTATGATAGATCAGAAGACGGGTTAAATAAATGATTATGTCAGCCAAGCTAAAAAAGCTAAATAGTGGCCCAGTCATGAAGTGTGGAGGATGGGAACATAGTGGTGAGGTGGAAGCAGCATGAGGAAACCACAGAGTAGCCCAATGACAGAGTCTGAAGGTGGTGGCAGCATCAGGAGGCCACAGAGTGGCACAATGGCAGAGTGTGGAGGTGACGGCAGCATCAGGAGGCCACAGAGTGACACAATGAAAGAGTGTGGAGGTGGCAGCAGCATGAGGAGGCCACAAAGTGGCACAATGAAAGAGTGTGGAGGCGGCGGCAGAGAGTGGCCCAATGACAGAGTGTGGGGGTGGCAGAAGCATGAGGAGGCCACAGAGTTGCACAATGAAAGAGTGTGGAGGTGGCAGCAGCATGAGGAGGCCACAGAGTGGCACAATGACAGAGTGTGGAGGTGGCGGCAACATCATCAGACCAGAGTGGCCCAATGACAGAGTCTGGAGGTGGCAGCAGCATGAGGAGGCCAAATAATGGCACAATGACAGAGTGTGGAGGTGGTGGCAGAATCAGGAGACCACAGGCCAGACCTACGAGAGGATGGACAATGGTGCAGATAGGCAGCGGCCAACTGACTACTTAGGATGTCTCTATAGTAGTTCAGTTAGTCCTCCCTCTCAGCGGATGTAAAAAAGACCCCCATTTTGGATGGGTAGCGAGGGTCCAACAAGGTGGAGAGCCAGAAGTCATCCCTCTGCCAAATGGTGACAATTCGGCTGTCACTACCCAAGCAAGTGAGCATGCAGCGGGACATTTTGCGCAAGTGACTTAGAGGGACTCACTGCCTCTACCTCCACTGCATACTGCCACGGTGTAACTGGGTCATCTGCCTCATCTTCCTCATCTGCCTCATGCTCTTCTGGCTGCTCCTGCTCCTCCTCTCCTGTCACCTGTGTAGAAAAACCACCCATTTCGCTAGACATTGCTTGTGCTCCAATGTTCTCCAACTCCTCCTTCAGTTCAGCCCCCACAGGGCTCATGTGGCCATGAGATCTAGGCGCCACGTCTCCAGTCCCCTGACCAGCCAGATTTAGCAGCATCTGTTCCAGGACATGAAGCAGTGGAATGACATTGTTCATCCCGTAGTCCTGGCGACTGAAAAATAACTTGGCATCCTCAAAAGGCCTGAGCAAACGGCAGGTGTCACACATGAGCTGCCACTGACTGACATCGAAGTTACACAGGGGAGTACTCCTGTCCGCTTGGATCATCAGGAAATCGGTGATTCTCTGTTCGTACAGTCGGTCTAAAATATGGATGGTGGAATTCCAACAGGTGGAAACGTCGTATATCAGCCTATGTTGGGGCATGCCGTTCCAGCTCAAAGAGGGTGTGCTTTGTGGTGTACGAGTGGCTGAAATGCATGCAAATTTCCTGGCCATTTTTATGATGTCTTGCAGATGGGTGGAAGATTTCAGGAACTGCTTGACAACCAGATTGAACACGCGTGCCATGCAGGGCGCATGGCTCAGCCATCCTTGACACAGAGCCGACACAATATTCTTCCCATTGTTGGTCACCATGGTTCTGATTTTCAGTTGTCGTGGAGAAAGCCAGGATTCAATTTCTTGCTGAAGGACAAGGAGCAATTCCTTCCCTGTGTGACTCAGTTCGGCCAGGCAAACGAGGTCCAGAACAGCGTGGCACCGCCGTGTCCTGCACATGTGGTATGCTGTAGGGGCACTGTGAATTGTCGCTGCAGTGGAGGCTGAGGACATGTCGGAGGATGAGGAGGTAGAGGCGGACATCGTAGCTGGACCAAAGGCGTGGCAACGTGGAGACGGAAGCGGCATCACCTAGCCAAGTTGCTGGTGTGGCTTTGCAGGAACCTCTTTCACCCAGTGGGCCGTAAAGGACATATACTGTGCTTGACCGTAGTTACAGCTCCACACATCAGCGCTGCCGTGCATTTTGGCAGATGCCAACAGACTCAAGGACTGGCCCACTTTTTGTTCTACATGTGTGTGCAGAGCTGGTACTGCATTTTTGGGAAAGAAATGATTGCTTGGGACTCTCCACCTTAGCTTGGCACAAGCCATTAGTTCTCTGAAAGATGCAGAGTCCACCACCTGGAAAGGGAGGGACCGCAGCACCAGCAACTTGGACAGGAGCATATTAAGCTTTGGCGCCGTTGGATGCGTGCACGCATACTGTTGTCTCTTGGCAATCGCTTTGGTGATCGATTGCTGATGGAATAAGTGATGAGGAGTAGGGGGAAGAGGAGCAGGAGCATCGGGACCAGCAGATAATGGGAATTACAGACAGCTCCCATCGGCTGAGGTGGTGGAGCCTTAACTGCCTGAAACTGGGTGCGTGCCATGAGGTGATGCAGCGGTTACTGTGGCAGGCTGGTCCACCACATCGGAGCCACGGTTCTCCCAGGGAACTTTATGGCGACGCTGCATATGTTGATGCAGGGCCATAGTGCCAACATTGGCACTCTGGCCACGCTTCACCTTCTGCCCACAGATTCTACATAGATATGGCCATGTTCACCTCCTTCGGCGGCTTAAGAAATAACTGCCACACCGCCGAGTAGGTGATTTTACCCCCAACACTACGCACTGACTGACTGCTACCACCGCTGCCTCCGTGAACCCGTGCACCGCTACTTCCCGGGCAGGTAGGCTCCCGCAAAGCGGGTGGTCTACCCTGGGCAAGTTTGGCTCCCGACCTTCCACTGCTTACAGCCTGCTGACTCCCGGCCACGCTAGCGATTTGCTGGCTCCGACGCTGGCTCACGGGCAAGCTGCCACTCTCTTCTCCTGGTGCTGATGAAGCCCCTTCGTCACCCGACTACCAAGTGCGATCAGCTACATCATTATCATCATCGAGTACTGTCTGCATGTCATTAATGTCCTCCTCAACTGTCTCTGGGTCAGAAGCCTGACCACTCTCAATACCAGCTCCCACGTCACTCTCCTTATCACTACTTGCCCGCCTAGCGGAGGAAGCGGCGGATGTCTCCTCCACATCTTGGCTGGGCAGTAGCTGCTGACTCTCCTCTAGTAGCTCTTCCTCACTGAAAAGTGGAGCAGAGCCTACAGCATATAATACTTCTCGTGGTGATGGAACAGAAAAGGACAGAGGCAGGTTGAGGACAGGTGAGGGCACAGGGCCTGCTCCCGGGCCATGCCAACTAAGGGTTGTGTCTGACGAACCCACTGACTCTTGGCTGGGGGTGTCTTATGTCACTTGCGATGAAGTCGAAGATTCGGTCAACCACTCAAGAACCGATGGGACTGCTAGCTGAGACTGGGAGCTCAGGCCTCTGGAAGTGACCCCTGCTGCCACGGCCCCTTAATCTGCTGCGACCTGTGCCTGCGCCAGAAACATTTAAGCCTCTGCCACTCCCCTGGCAACTGCACCGCTGAGCGGCAAATATATTATTTCTTTTTCCCCTAAAACACCCCACAAAAGGCTTAACAAGAAATAACTGCACCGCAGAGCGGAAAATTTATTTTTCTTTTTGTGCTAATACATGTCACGAAAGGCTTAACAAGAAATAACTGCACCGGAGAGCGGCAAATGTATTTTTTATTTTTACGCTAACACATGTCACAAAAGGCTTTAAAATAAGTAACTGCACCGCAGAAAGGCAAATATATTTTTAGTTTTTCTGCTAAAACACCCCAGAAAAGCCTTTACTACAGATTACTGCACCGCAGAGTGGCAAATATATTTTTTCTTTTTGTGCTAATACACGTCACAAAAGGCTTATCAATAAATAACTGCACAGCTAAGCGGCAAATATATTTTTTCTTTTTCAGCTAAAACACGTCACAAAAGGCTGTACAAGAATTAACTGCACCGCTGAGTGGCAAATATATATATATTTTTTTCAGCTAAAACATGTCACAAAAAGCTTAACAAGAAATAACTGCACCGGAGAGCGGCAAATGTATTTTTTCTTTTTGTGCTAATACATGTCACAAAAGGCCTAACAAGAAATAACTGCACCGCAGAGCGGCAAATGTATTTTTTATTTTTGTGTTAATACACGTCATAAAAGGCTTTAAAAGAAATAACTGCACAGCAGAACGGCAAAAATATTTTTTCTTTTTCCGCTAAAACATCCCACCAAAGCCTTTACTATAGATTACTGCACCGCTGAGCGGCAAATGTATTTTGTCTTTTTATGCTAACATACATCACAAAAGGCTTTAAAAGAAATAACTGCACCGCACGGCAGCAAATGTATTTTTTCTTTTTGTGCTAATACACTTCACAAAAGGCTTAACAAGAAATAACTGCACTGCAGAGCGGCAAATATATTTTTTCTTTTTCTGCTAAAACACCATACAAACTACAGATTGGTGTGGTATTAAATAGCAGGAAGTGCTTAACCCCATATGCAGTGGTGCATCTATACAGGGGGGGGCAGATCCTGCACTTGTGGCCCGCTGCTAATGGCAATCCCCCGCAAAAATGCATACAATGGAGGATGCCTGCAGCGGACCACAAGTACCACAATGTACTGTACATCCTACACAGGATAGCAAATGTGTGAATGTGATGAACAGTAAATATAATATAACAAAAACAAAGACAGGTGCACTCTGCGGTCTTACTAACCTTTATACTGGTGTAAAATTGAAAGATTAGCCAACATATCCTGCTTGGAGAACATGTCTGAGCCCGAGCACCGCGCCAAGGTTTCTCAAGTAGCTCGGGACCTAACGCTAAACCTACCTGGGCCGTATGGGCAATACTAGGAGCCAGTGGGCGAATTACAGGACTACAAGGCCCGACTCACAGCAATCTCCCAGTAACCTCCAGCATGTGACCATGCATACAATGGGAGGAGGGAGACAGTACTGAGCCCCACCCAAGACTGACTGATATAGCCCGGGCCTCACATGTGCACCAGAATGCTGCCTGTGGATGGAAATAAAAGCACATTCAGACTAGGAGTTTCTACACCTTGGCGCGGTGCTCGGGCTCAGACATGTCCTCCAAGCAGGATATGTTGGCTAATCTCTCAATTTTACACCAGTATGTGGGTTAGTAAGTATTTTTCAGCTAAAACACCCAACAAAAGCCTTTACTACAGATTACTGCACAGCAGAGTGGCAAATGTATTTTTCTTTTTACTCTAATACACGTCACAGAAGACTGCAAAAGAAATAACTGCACCACAGAGCGGCAAATATATGTTTTCTTTTTCTGCTAAAACACCCCACAAAAGCCTTTACTACAGATTACTGCAATGCACAAGGACAAATAAGACGTATACATATTGCCTTGTAATAAACCCTGCTAATGCCTGTATCAAACAGCACTTGCACCCTAATAAGAACGGTTTGCTGGAATTACAGAGCTGTATAATGGCAATTTGGATACCCAGTCAGTGCTGCAAGGTCTAATAGGAATGTTCTTATTACCCAGGCTATCACCTCCCCGAATGAACCCTGTACAACAGAATTGCAGTGGAATGATTCTTATCCTTTCCTTACACCTTGAATAATCTTTCCCTGCACTTGTAAATCTTTTTTTTTAGCACAATGAAGTTTTTTTCTATTACTGTTCCTAGCGCCTGCAGACACGTCTCTCCCTGCACTAAGTGAGCTGGTGAATAGCAGAATCTAAGATGGCTGCCGTATTTATAGGGCTTCGACATCACAGGGCTGGCTGGCTGCTGATTGGCTGCATGAATGTCAGTATGGGTGATCCCGCCTTCCCAGAGTTCCTTTCTCCATGTTCTCATATGTCCAGTCGCCATTTTAGGAAAAAATGTTATTCATTACCACGAAGCGCGAGGAAATTCGCATTCGGTGCGAATCAAATTTTTCCTGAAATTCGGAACAAATTCCACTTCGTCAGCTTTGATTCGCTCATCTCTAGTCTGAATCATCAAGAAAAGACACATTAGAACTCAAGTACTGTGAGCAGCACAGTGGCTCAGTGGTTAGCATTGGTGCCTTGCAGTGCTGGAGTCCTAGGTTGGAATCCAACCAAGGACAACATCTGCATGGAGTTTGTACAGTCGTGGCCAAAAGTTTTGAGTATGACACAAATATTAGTTTTCACAAAGTTTGCTGCTAAACTGCTTTTAGATCTTTGTTTCAGTTGTTTCTGTGATGTAGTGAAATATAATTACACGCACTTCATACGTTTCAAAGGCTTTTATCGACAATTACATGACATTTATGCAAAGAGTCAGTATTTGCAGTGTTGGCCCTTCTTTTTCAGGACCTCTGCAATCCGACTGGGCATGCTCTCAATCAACTTCTGGGCCAATTCTTGGAGTTGGTCAGAATTAGTGGGTTTTTGTTTGTCCACCCGCCTCTTGAGGATTGACCACAAGTTCTCAATGGGATTAAGATCTGGGGAGTTTCCAGGCCAGGGAATGTCAATGTTTTGGTCCCCGAGCCACTTAGTTATCACTTTTGCCTTATGGCACGGTGCTCCATCGTGCTGGAAAATGCATTGCTCTTCACCAAACTGTTGTTGGATTGTTGGAAGAAGTTGCTGTTGGAGGATGTTTTGGTCCCATTCTTTATTCATGGCTGTGTTTTTGGGCAAAATTGTGAGTGAGCCCACTCCCTTGGATGAGAAGCAACCCCACACATGAATGGTCTCAGGATGCTTTATTGTTGGCATGACACAGGACTGATGGTAGCGCTCACCTTTTCTTCTCCGGACAAGCCTTTTTCCAGATGCCCCAAACAATCGGAAAGAGGCTTCATCGGAGAATATGACTTTGCCCCAGTCCTCAGCAGTCCATTCACCATACTTTATGCAGGAGATCAATCTGTCCCTGATGTTTTTTTTTGGAGAGAAGTGGCTTCTTTGCTGCCCTTCTTGACACCAGGCCATCTTCCAAAAGTCTTGGCCTCACTGTGCGTGCAGATGCGCTCACACCTGCCTGCTGCCATTCCTGAGCAAGCTCTGCACTGGTGGCACTCCGATCCCGCAGCTGAATCCTCTTTAGGAGACGATCCTGGAGCTTGCTGGACTTTCTTGGATGCCCTGAAGCCTTCTTAACAAGAATTGAACCTCTTTCCTTGAAGTTCTTGATGATCCTATAAATTGTTGATTGAGGTGCAATCTTAGTAGCCACAATATCCTTGCCCGTGAAGCCATTTTTATGCAACGCAATGATGGCCGCACGCGTTTCTTTGCAGGTCACCATGGTTAACATTGGAAGAACAATGATTTCAAGCATCACCCTCCTTTTAACATGTCAAGTCTGCCATTTTAACCCAATCAGCCTGACATAATGATCTCCAGCCTTGTGCTCGTCAACATTCTCACCTGAGTTAACAAGATGATTACTGAAATGACCTCAGCAGGTCCTTTAATGACAGCAATGAAATGCACTGGAAAGTTTTTGTTGGGATTAAGTTAATTTTCATGGCAAAGAAGGACTATGCAATTCACCTGATCACTCTTCATAACATTCTGGAGTATATGCAAATTGCTATTATAAAAACTTAAGCAGCAACTTTTCCAATTTCCAATATTTATCTAATTCTCAAAACTTTTGGCCACGACTGTATGTTCTCCCCGTGTTTGCTTGGGTTTTCATCCAGGTACTCTGGTTTGCTCCCACACATACTGATAAGGGACTTAGATTGTGAAACCTATTGGGGACAGCTTGATGCTAATGTCTGTATAGTGCTGAGAAATATATCAGCGTTATATAAGTGCCTAAAATAAATAATAATAGAATTACAGTAGATAAATGGGTCACTCTTGTCTATGGGTTGTTTTTGGTATTGACCCCATTTAAGTGAATGGGCTACAAAACATGACAGCCAATGGACAATGGTGGTGCTTTTTCTGGAGGAAAAAGGCCTGGAGATCCCCTTTAAAACATATTTTACTTTGGAGAAAACTCCAAATGATTTTTGGAGTTCCAATTGATTTCTAATTTCATACAGGTCTTCGATATGCACAAAAGTTGTCCGCAAACCTTAATCTTTCTCACTTCTATGTCATTGATTTAAGAGATGATTTTGCCAGTTGTACAGCATTTATATACAGTGGTTTAGATGAGGCATCTTACAGTATAACGTTAAAGTTGCAGGAGGTCGCTAGTTCAGCACACAATGTTTCTGCTGTGCTGTATTACAAAATATTTTTCTTTCAGAAATTAGAGATATTTTTCTAACACTAGAAATAACTTAACTTGGAAGTTGGAACATCTGCCAGTTTCATCGTCTTTTGTCCGTGAGACCACACCTAAGACTTTGTTCCATTTCTGAAAATGTAATGCATACGTTACACATACTGTATTTAGTCATGATTACAGGGAAGGCATCATCAGAAAATGACCTATTGTTTTATTCAAGTTTTCATTTTTAACATACGGTAAATTTTTAGAATTTTTTTTATTTTCATTTCCATGACACTGCATTTAAAAAATAATCCTAAAATCATGTAGTGTTCACTCTGGCCATTGAGCCTAAAATATGTCAAAACATTCAGTTCTTTGACATAATAGACACAATGGACTGGAGGAAACCTCATTGACTATCAGAGATTTTACTAGACATGATCTGTGCAGAGGTCAGGAGTGAGTAGATAAGCTGTGATATCACCTATTTTGATTGGTGGATCCTGTGTTAGACTATATCTGTCATTGTAGTCCTGCCAGTGTAGATAATGAGATGGCTACTGAAAAGGTACCTGAACAAAACAGAAAGTCTCAACATATTTTTAGGCCTAGTGAACAGTGTGAAAACTGCATAAGATGTTTTTTTTTTAATATGTTTAAAATAAAAATGTGATATAAACAATAGATCATCTTCTGGTGACACATTGCCTTTAAACCACTAAAGCAACATAGCTTTTAGGTATTATATAAATGGAAAATGTTGGAGACTACCTGTACATTGCACCAACTACTCATACACATCTGGCCAGACAGACAGTATCAAAGTAGCAATGGTTTTTATGGCAAAATTCCCGAATGACGAGAAAAGGGGACATGTTGTGGATGGGGAAGAGGACAGCTGGCAGGACCATCTAATTTATCATTTCCCACGGGTCACTCTTGTCTATGGGTTGTCTATCATTTTCCACAGCAGTTTTTGGTGTGGAAAATAACTTTAATCTACCCGAGCAACTTTGACCAAAACGGAAACGGAGGACACTGTTGTCACATCTGTGACAGGTCCCAGAAGGTCTGAAAGATTATCTATGCATTAATGATCTGACAGTCTCTTTTGGTTTCACTTGGTCTGTGTGTTGCTGGTATGTCGACACCTCCTGTTCAGGTGTGGATCATGTGACCTCTACCTCGCTGTCACGGAAGGTGTTACAGAAAACTAGAAGACACAAATGAAGATCCGACTGACTTGATCCAAAACTAAGGAACAAAAGGGTAAGCCCTGTAACAGCCCTAGCTCTCTCCCTTACTGCTCAGCCTATGCAAAAATCTCAATGGTAGAAAATTGCATACCCTCGTTCCTCGACTGTATGACACCTGAACACCCTATAATAGTGAGGGGACATGACCATCGGCTCCCTACACTTAATATGGAGGGAGTCAGGGTCACCTAGTATCAAGCCCACAGGAAAACAGAAATAAAGAAACAGACTTATCTTGTGGATGCAGCAGTAACAGCTTCTAGCATCAGCACACTCCATGAAGTTGTAAAAACCGCAAGGCAAGGCAGTATGGCGAGGAGATATATAGGGAGGCAATCACTGCTAATAGATGACAGCTGGGAGAGGGAGGAGAGATGTCAAAACAAAAGCAAAACAAAAGAAGATCATGCAGAAGGTACTGAAGAACGTCTAACAGAACTTCTCAAAGATCTGGTGGTGACACTCGCCCTATTTAGTCTGACTTTTCCCATCACTCCTTGCTTGGGATAGCTTCATTTGGTCTTGGAAGAGCTGGAGTGTGGTTCGTGTTGAAGTCCTGTTCATCCTTCATCCTCTGAAGTTAAGTGTTCCGCTTGTTGTGTTTTGTATCCCCCCCGGTTGTTTACTAGGCCTCAGTGAGACGCTAGTTCCTTCACCAGTGAAGGAACAGGTGGTCTCTGCCCTGTCATTATCTTTAGGACATCTGAGCGTCACCAGGGTTTTCTAGGTTCCTGTGTATGGGTATCTCTACCATCGAGAGGTGCCCATACGGATAGGAGTTAGGGCCAGGAGCAGGGTTTTATAGGTGGTGACCCTTTTCCTTCCCTAGCGGTGAGGCCTAGTGTCTTTCCCCTTCCTTCTTGAGTGTCTTTTGGTGTTCTCCCCTGCTACATCCGTGACACCTGTAGTGTGTTAGGGATGTACTGTATTATATTACATACAACAGAAGGCTTATGGCCAGGATATCCCCTTAAATCACAGTTCATTAAAATGTAACTTTAATTAGTATTGTTTAAAAAAGCATATATTCCCCAAAAAGGTACCCAAAAAAAGAAATGGATTAAAATTTGCTGACACGGAGTCTTTTGGTGGCATATTAACCCCGCTACCTGTGACAAAGCTGCATATTTTACACTCTGAGGTTTTAACTAGCAAGAGAACATGCGGTTCTAGTTATCACCTACAGTGATGGCTAACCTTTGGCACTCCAGCTGTGGTAAAACTACAACTCTTAAGTTGCACACTTGCTTGGCTGTTCTCAGAACTCCATAGAAATGAATGGAGCATGCTGGGAGTCGTAGTTTCACCACAGCTGGAGTGCCGGAGGTTAGCCATCACTGACCTACAGTAGGATAATAGTGAAGAATACCGTAACGTGTGCGTGGATGTGACGAGTCAATGAATGAAGGATGCACAATTAAAACCAAGCACTATGTACTGAGGCCATGCTGACCGCCTCTCCCACAAATAGTGAGTGAGCCCGAGGCAGGAATATAAGATACGCTGCACCTGCGGCTACCTAAGCATATTAGCAGTACAGCAGTTGCTAAAAATTAGCCACAGAATACTAACTTTTAGTAGAATAAATAAATAAGTGAAGCTACTATAGTAGCTATAATAAAATCTAGCCTGACAAATACCACCATACATTCTGCTGTACCCATAATAGCCAAGGGGCCTTGTACTGCAACCCAGATAAACAGATAAATACAAGACATTGTATATAAAACTTAGCGCACTGTTGTAGAAATAACAGCAGCTACTTGTTAGCAAACTCCTCTGAAACATCTAACAAATGTCAAGGTTCTTGCTTCAATCTTGAAGTGCACGTGCACACCCTACACACTGCGAAATACAGGAGCATAATGTACTCCGCAAATTCTATATAAGAATATCAGTACACATAAAAACTAATGTGCCAGCAAATTGTAAACCTTTTTGGGGAATACATACTTTTTTAAACAATACTAATAAAATGTACATTTTAATGTACTGTGATTTAAGTGAATATCTTGTCCATTTGTTGTACGCTCCACATAACTTTGGCGCATCCACCGGCACTGCAGAGGTACTAAGACCAGCAACTAAATCGCTGGTTTTGATAAAACTTCTTTTGAGACCCGTAACCATCTTTAACATTGCTCCTGGTCCCCTTATCCTATTTTCCTAACCTGAGTACATTTTCTGCTTTTTGGTAAGTTTTTTTTTTTTTTTTTTTTTACATGCTTCTCACCATCCATTTTTCGGGGGGTACTATCTCTTCTTGGGGAGAGAGCGCCTTAACTGGCGTGAGGAGACTTATACGCCAGGCAATTCTGGGAAAAAAGCGGTGCAAATGAGCTCTTAAGCTCTGCCTCTAATGCCACCAGATGTAATGCAGCTATCACCATCCATTAAATCTGTCCAAGGTTTCCATACCAGAGATCAACAACCTTTAGCACTCCAGCTGTTGTGAAACTACAACACCCAATATGCTACTTTCACTTCTGTGGGAGTTCAGAGAACAACAAGCAAGTGTGCTTGATGGGAGATGCAGTATGCTGTTACACAGTTAATATTTACAGTAATGCAGATGGGAATTTATGTAGTTTATTCTTTAAACCATTTCCTATGGATATTTCTATGGTTAGTTATATGCTGCCATATAGTGGCCTTTTTTTTTTGGTAATGCACTTGTTTTTCCATATTCCCTTCCTTGAGATCTATTGCACATTTCCTTTGTTGCAATGCTCTACCCTTCTTCTGGAGTATAGCACTTCCTGTACCATGGATGCAGCTAACAGGCCACATGTAACAGGAACACATGTATTCTTCATGGCACGCTAAAGAAAGTATCATCTTTTGACCGCATAATACTGAGATCGATTCATTCTGCTGTATCCTGTTGTCTGATGTGCAGAATAAAGCAACTTTGTTGATGAACAAGGTATTGGTGAGTTATGCTATCTGATAAAGGATTGTCCGCAGTGATTATTAGTGATGGACGAACATTGGGCAGGACGTTTCACGAACGCGCATTCGCGATCAAATGTTCGCGAACCGCGCATTCGCGGTGGGCCCCATTCACTTTAATGGCAGGTGCACCTAAAAACCTTCAGTTCATATTTGCAGTCAGCAAATACTTACTAGAAGTGCACAAATAGTCCAACAACATGAACAGTGATATACCAGAGGGGGATCAATGGCAAAAATTCCCACAAAAAATATGTATTTTAATCAGGGACCATTTTTATGTGTCTTAAAGGGAAACTCTCAAAAATGTGCCCTGCTGGAGCCTAGAGATATTTTATTTTAGGCCACGGGAGTACAGGCCCCAAAAATTAGGCATTCACCAGAACAAGTGATTATGTGGCTGGAGGTATATTAGACTGTCACTGGATAACTATTTTACTGTAGGCTAGTGTTTAGCGAGCATGCTCGGCCGAACTGCTGTTCGGCTCGAGCATCGCTATGCTCGGCACATCCAAGAGTTTGGCTGAATATTGCTGGTACTCAAGTAAAATTTAGTAAATGGAAAGTCAATGAGAGACCCGAGCATCAAACTAGACACCCCCTGCTCTGAAGAAGAGAGGTTGTCTAGTTCACAAAAAAAGGTTAGAAATTGATGGGAACCCCATCAAATTGGTTTGGAAACAGAATTGAGAGGATGGCTGGATGCAACTTGGACTCCTATTATCTACGACATACAATAAACAAATACACAAAGGCTATATGCCAAAAGCCAGGTATATGCAAGCCATCAATGTATCCATGAGAGAGATGGCAGCCTTGTGCACTATAAGACATTCCAAACCAGCTTTCATCTGACTGAGAGCCAGTAAGTCTCAAAGTTACTTCAGATCTGTTGGATGGCTTGGGTGGACCTGCGCACCTAGATCAATCTCATAAGGGAGACAAAAAGTTTTCTGATTATCCTAACATAATATTCAATAACCTTTCTATACAGTTTTGTCATGTTAAATTCCATTTGCATAAAGATGGGCATATGGGGGGAACATTGGCGTAGCGGCATGACGTAGCGATGTTGCTGTGTGGACGTGCCGCGCGGCCGCATGGGTGCCGCCCCCTCTGTCCGTCCGCCTCCCCACGCACCGCTAGCGTCCCTCCGGCCGAAGAGCTGACGGCCTGACAACGACCGGCTCCTGGAGTACGACATGAGAGATACACATCGCGCCATGCAGCGGGACCAGGAGTGATCGGGGCCGTCCGCGACCTGGGTTGCCTGTGCCCGGGCTAATAAACGGGGTGCGGTGGTCCCTCTACAGAGCCGCACAACGGACTTATGACTGCACAAGCTGCACTAGCGCAACCTTGACCCTACAGCCGGATGCCCCCTCCTGTATTTGCACATCGGGCGAAGTTGCTGCACGCTGGGACCATGCCACATACAGGTCAATGTTCCTCCTGGCCGGCTGGCTGAAGACCAGTGAGAGTGTTCGTTACTGGCTGCTACTAACAGTGTAATCTATTAACTGTCGCTCATAACCGGATCCTGTAGCCTGGTGCAACGGAACCAACCATAAGGCATTAACAAGTATTAACAAGTAACCCACTAATTCTCTGTTGCGTGTCCTCATTTAGTGGGTCGGCAGTGGGATGGACCAGAGGGATGGTCGCCCCCTATTTTCAGCATGATTGTCAACCTCGCTGGCGGGCTAAATGGCCGTAGCCCGCATGTCTGGGTCCGTCTCCCTGGATTGATCGGGTGTGAGGTGATGTGAGCTGTAGCGGCTCTACGCACTATCGACAGTTACTATCAACGCTTGTGGGTCCCACTGTTTGCGAGGAGCCGAGTGCTACCCCCACCTTACCGCGTGCCAAGTATATGGATATTGTCCTCATGGATTGAGCACCGGCATTGCCGAGGGGTATAGTGGTTGCTGCACCGGCTGAGTGAGTCTCGGGCTCAGCTGTGGGTGAGACACTGTACGTTGCGGGAGCCTCCTGTACCCCTCTATTCCATACCCCGTCGTGTGTACCCATACTAACCCCAGGGACAGAGTGCTATTATTACTGGATGGTCTGGTGGTGGTTGCATTATCGGCCAGTTTTCCCTGTCTAAGTATAAGTGATTGGGTACTTGTACTTGTATTTTGCAACTATACTGATTCCCGGAGTAAGGGAAGAAATTAACTCAATACTATAAAAGTCAAACTGCAATGGAGATGTGACTATCCGGGGGGATCATACGCCATGGGTCCTATATTGCGGACATATTAACATTCTAATGAATATACCAACCCATGTAATCTGTTGCAACATATATTATTTCTATTATCGCTCCTCACTGTATTGAATCATACATTATTTTTTATATTGCTTCTGACTGTACCGAACGCACAAGTGAAATCCGCCCCTATACATCAAGGAAAGTCAGATACACTACCACCTGCCCACTGTTATCTCTATATTCTGAATACATATCTGGTAGGAGTGGATGCAGGAGTGAGGGTGGTGGGAAGGGGGCTTGTTTCGTGGCTTCTGTCTTGTGTGTCCACATGTCCCTTTGTCGCATATAAACACTAATTGACAGGCAACAGATCCTGGGGACATCTCGTGGCCCCTATCTTTCTGGGACGCTGAGATATCACCCGGGTATTGGGACAAGTGAGCATTTAATAAAATGCCGCCGAAATATAGCAGGAAGTCCGGGGGTGCCGGATCACCCAAAGCTGGGGCGGGAAGCAGCCTGCAGGAGAATGGATAAATATTTGAGATCACCAACATTAAAGTCCAGAGGACGGAAAAAAAACACAGAGTCAGTGGAGGGTTTGGGCGATCCGCCGTACCCGCCGTATCGGCCAACCCCTAAACTGAGGGAACCCGGCACAGATAGATTAGACACTATAGATAATAAATTGGTGAATATATTGGAAGTGGTCCAGACCACGAATGGATCAGTGACAGATATCTCCACTATAGTCAAGACCCTACAGACGGACATCACCCTAATTAGAGATGATATGGATAAAATCAGGTCGAGCATTAAACACGTAGAAACTGGATTGGCGGAGGTAAAAACAGAACAGACACATATGGCTAAGACAGTAGACGACTTAGAAAGGGAGAATAAGCACCTCAATATGAAGCTGACAGATTTGAAGGATAGAGCTCGCAGGAATAACTTGAGGATTGTAGGTTTCCCTGAGGGAGTAGAGAGGGTTGGGAACGGGCACAGCCACGGTTATCATGAGGGGGCGGTGGACGACTCTGGATAGCTCTAAAACGTAATGAACGATAAAGTCTTAACATGGAATGTACGCGGTTTAGGGGATAGAACAAAACGGGTCATAGTCTTTGATCTGATTTCTCGACACCTCCCCGCACTATTGGAGACACACGCACCACCAGAAACCCCTGATTACTTAATAAAGAAATGGGCGGGTCATCAGTTCCACTCCAGATTCTCGTCATACTCCCGCAGGATTAGCGTATACGTCCATCGGAATGTTGACTATGTCCCGTTAGAACCGGTGATTGACACAGACGGGAGATTTATCTTCCTCTACGCCCGATGGAATGGAAAGAAGTGCATCTTAGCCTTCATATACATTCCTCCCCCATTCGCTATGGCAGTCCTGAATCAGTTGGCTACGTTCATGTATAGTAGAGAGCGGTGCCCGGTGTTAGTAGCCGGGGACTTTAATTGTGTCCTAGACCCCGAACTAGATAGAATATCCACTGCCGGAAAATATAATCAGGGAAAACACTCATTACTCCGAGGATTCTGTGAGGAAACAGGGCTAAATGACGTCTGGCGATGGCTGTATGGTAATAAGCAGGTGTTTTCATGCTTTAGTAAAACATATAACGCCATGTCCAGAATTGATATTGCCCTGGCCAATAGCGAGATGATCGCCCTAACCGTGAAAATGAAATATGAGATTCACGGAATCTCGGATCATTCACCGATCCTACTAGCCATCAAGATAGGGGGATACCCTGTCACTATAAGACCTTTCAGACTGATTGCCCATTGGTTAACTATTATAAAAGACTCAGAGAGGATAAATAAGGATCTTGCCTATTTTTGGCGAGAAAACATCGGGACAATGCACACCCACTTCGTGTGGGATGCAATGAAGGAATATCTTCACGGGCTGTACTATGGTATAATCAAAAAAAAAAGAACAGAGTTTTTTTAAAGAGGAAAAAAGCTTAGAAGCAAATGTTAAATACCTGGAAGGTATGATTAGAACAAACAACGATGAGAATATAGAAATTAGAGAGGGCTCACCTACTAGTCAAGGATGGTATGGGTGCTCCTACAAAAATGATTCACCCAATCCTCTAAAATTATTAAGCAAAAATATGGAATGGTAGGGCACACCACCACTTAGATTTCACAAGGAGAGTTTGATATAACGATATATTTATTGTGACATATAATATTTATTATGACATATAATACCATCTATTCCAACATATTAAAATACATGGCTATTAAACTGTTACTTTAAAAATACTGTTACTTTAAAAATACATAAAACTTCAATTTCAGTATAATTTAAAAATAAATAAATAAACCTCTGTAGTGACCAGAGTTTCAGAGTCTTTTGTGTTGATATATCGTCTCTCCAAAGGATTTCCCAACGAGTAAAGTTCAGATAATAAAAGTTATTCAATGATCAAATATACTTTTTCAAATGTTTCTGTTCAAATGATCATTTGTATCTTATATAGCTACTTCACATACTCGGTACAATGTTGTTATAATGTTATTTATAAAATCGCTACCTATTTGCAAAGATAAACCGCAGTTGTTTTACTCACTGTTTTTGGCTGGAGTACTGCCGGTTTGTTACATCCCACGTGTGATGAGGTTTTTGCAGGCTGCGGTGTAGTGTAATTATGATTTCCACCAAGCTTGTGTGGATATTTGATGTCGAATCCGGGATCCTCGGTGGCCGTATAAAGCTGTGCTGCCCTAGAGATAACTTGGTAATGTCCTTTTGCTGCGCTGTTAGTTTGTATCACGCAGAATGGGTTCTCACCAGAGGGAAATCTCATAAATGGCCGACAGGTATCCAGCTTTCCTTTGAAAAAACGAATTGTCACCAATCCCTCTTCTTTCCTTTTCTTTTTCTTTAAGCGCTTTAAGTCTTCTAATCCTGTACTTTATTTCATGGGATTAATTACCATACGCGTTTCGGAGTGGGCTGCGACTCCTTCTTCAGTGGAGTCGCAGCCCACTCTGAAACGCGTATGGTAATTAATCCCATGAAATAAAGTACAGGAGTCGCAGCCCACTCCGAAACGCGTATGGTAATTAATCCCATGAAATAAAGTACAGGATTAGAAGACTTAAAGCGCTTAAAGAAAAAGAAAAGGAAAAGAAGAGGGATTGGTGACAATTCGTTTTTCAAAGGAAAGCTGGATACCTGTCGGCCATTTATGAGATTTCCCTCTGGTGAGAACCCATTCTGCGTGATACAAACTAACAGCGCAGCAAAAGGACATTACCAAGTTATCTCTAGGGCAGCACAGCTTTATACGGCCACCGAGGATCCCGGATTCGACATCAAATATCCACACAAGCTTGGTGGAAATCATAATTACACTACACCGCAGCCTGCAAAAAACCTCATCACACGTGGGATGTAACAAAACCGGCAGTACTCCAGCCAAAAACAGTGAGTAAAACAACTGCGGTTTATCTTTGCAAATAGGTAGCGATTTTATAAATAACATTATAACAACATTGTACCAAGTATGTGAAGTAGCTATATAAGATACAAATGATCATTTGAACAGAAACATTTGGAAAAGTATATTTGATCATTGAATAACTTTTATTATCTGAACTTTACTCGTTGGGAAATCCTTTGGAGAGACGATATATCAACACAAAAGACTCTGAAACTCTGGTCACTACAGAGGTTTATTTATTTATTTTTAAATTATACTGAAATTGAAGTTATATGTATTTTTAAAGTAACAGTTTATTAGCCATGTATTTTAATATGTTGGAATAGATGGTATTATATGTCATAATAAATATTATATGTCACAATAAATATATCGTTATATCAAACTCTCCTTGTGAAATCTAAGTGGTGGTGTGCCCTACCATTCCATATTTTTGCTTAACGATGAGAATATGCGAGCCAAATTAAAAACAGCTAACGATCACTATATAAATTACATGACGAAAAAGGCACAGAACAAACTGTTCTTCCAAGGATATGAGCATTTTAGTGAGGGGGGAACCCCAGGTAAACTGCTAGTCTCCATAATATCTAACCAAAAGGCTTCCCAAAAGATCAGACAAATCCAAACATGTGATGGCTGTAAATTGGAAAAAGCAGCGGAAATTGAGGGAGAATTTGTAAAATACTTCAACAACCTTTATCGTTCTGAACTAGACGACACAGGGACTAACATAGGAGACTTCTTGCATCAAATTAGGATTCCTGCACTGTCCGAACCGGACTCGGCGCTCCTGAACTCCCCCATCTTATTAGGGGAGTTGCAGGAGGTCATAAAGGGAATTCAGGGCTCTTCGGTCCCCGAACCGGATGGGCTCCCGTTTGGCATATATAAGAGCCATGCAGAGATCCTCCTACCTGGGCTGCTGCAGGTATTGAATGAATCCTGTATCATTGGGAAATTGCCCCCGTCTTTAATGGAGGCAACCATCACACTGATTCTGAAGAAAGGGAAGGATGGAAGTAAAGTTGAGGCCTATCGTCCTATATCACTGCTTAACGCAGATTATAAGATAATCGCCAAAGTCCTTGCAAATAGGCTAAAAAAGGTAATAACGGGTTTAGTTCATACAGATCAGACGGGGTTTATCCCCAGGTGACAAATCCAGACAAATATACGGAGGACCTTCCTGAACGTGCAGATAGGAGGGGGAGAGGACCGCTCCATCCTGTCTTTGGATGCCGCCAAGGCCTTTGACAGGGTGGAGTGGTCCTTTCTCTGGCAGACCATGTACAGGATGAACTTGGGCCCAAAGTTTATTGGATGGGTGAAAATGCTATATAACGGCCCAGTGGCTAAAATTAATATCAACGGGGTGATTTCCCCTGCTATTTGCTTGCAGCGCGGTACCCGTCAGGGCTGCCCCCTTTCCCCACTCCTCTTTGAAATCTTCTTGGAACCCCTGGCGTGCAGGATTAGAGATGATGAGGGTATTGTGGGATTCGGCGGAAGGGGGGCGGGGGATAAGATCAGTTTATACGCGGACGATGTATTGCTGTATTTAAATGACGGGTGGAGAAATGTTCCACGTATTATGCAAACAATAGATGAGTTTGGCAGGGTGGCCGGGTACGAAATAAACTGGTCGAAATCCGTCCTCTTTCCTCTGAATCGTGCACCCCCACAATTGGTAGTTCAATTTGGGATTATAAGAAGTTAAATATCATTCCCTTAGTAAACAAAATAAAGGAGAAGGTTAGGGTTTGGCAGAAACTCCCGCTCTCACAGTCATCAATAGAATCGGACTGATCAAAATGATTTTGTTGCCCTGGATACTGTACATGGTCGGCCCCTGCCCCGTTTGGATCGAGGATGATGTCTTCAATTGGATTGATAGACTGATCAACGACCTGATATGGGGCAGAAAAAGGGTCCGTATCAAGTTACAGTATCTTTGCTTGGCCGAAATAGACGGCGGCCTTGGTCTCCCATATTTTCAAGGCTACTACTTATGTTCACAATTGCAATGGTGCATTAACACTGGAGATGGTCTATTGATACCTTATCTCACTAGACAACAGAAGCGCCTGATACAGAATATATTTTGTATACTGGAGATCGGACTCTTGGGTCGCTACGAATATATTTGCCCTATAGGTTTAATGCTACAGAAAGTATGGAACAAAATAAAAGCTATTCTGCAGGTCACATACGCCCAGGAGTTTACCCCGTTATGGGACAACCCCTTTCTAACCGAGTTTTCTGCGCTAAATGACAATAATTACTGGACCCAGAGAGGGATCACGATGCTCTCACATATATGCATTGTGGGTAAATTGAAACCTATAGGGGAAATATTTCACGAGACACCAATTACTGTACTAAAACACTATAGATATGCTCAACTTAAGCATGCATTTGTATATACACGAAACAAAATCTCGCAAACACCAGTCACGCATACACTGTTAGACTTCTGCTACACCTCTCTTGGGAAAAAAGTAAGGGTTTCACAAATCTATAGTAGATTGATAAAGGATTTAAACACTGTTATTAAATTTAAAAGTGTTGGTAAATGGGAAGCGGACATAGGGGAATGTAACCCACTTCAATGGCGGGAGATATATCAAAACATTAAGAATGCCTCTCTCTCATGCCAACACCGATTGACACAATTTAAAATAGTACACCGGTTATACCTCACCTCCGGGTCTATTATACAAAATGTACGGAAAGAAATGAAAATAATTTTTTTGTCTGAAATGTTCTTTCCCCAATGCTGGATACGTTTATATGCTGTGGAGCTGCCCGGTTATTAAGACTTTCTGGCATAACATATTTCAGGGCATTGGGGCAATAACTGAAAATAGGCCCCCTTTCACTATTGAACTAGCCATACTTGGGCACCTCCCCCGTGAGTTCAAACACAAAGCACCAAAAAGTGAACAGATCTTCTGGTTGAAGGGACTACTATTGGCCAAGGTACTAATCCTCAGGAATTGGGTGATGGACAGGGCCCCTACTTTACAAGAGTGGGAAAGATTAACGCATAGAGTTAAAGAGTTTGAGTATATTAAATGTAAAGGAGAGAAACATCGGCTATAGTTGGAAATTATACGGCTGGAGTGGAACGGAAAATTGCAGAGTGAATATTCACAATTACATTGATAACCGTTAGGAGATGCCCATGGGGGGGGGGGGGGGGGGGGGGGTGGCGAATAGGTTTGTTTGATATGGGAGAAGGGAGACTAGCACCCATCTGGGGGCATTTATTACTTTTTATTTGCTGACCGGCCTATCAGGCCATTGTGCCATGCTAGAATCTTGTTAGTATGTATATAACTGGGATCACACATTTGGATATGTAAAATGTATATGTACTATGCTCCTCCCTTTTTATATATGTGTATAAAAGTTTTTGTTTAGAGAAAATCAATAAAGATATTAAAAAAAAAATATGTATTGTCATAAAACTATGAAACCAATAGATGGTGCTGAGTCATGAACAGCGCCATCTATTGGTTTCATATTCTTATGACTAGTATTGAGCTCAAATATTCGAATAGCGAATTTTTATCTTGAATATCGCAACTTCGAGAATTCACGAATATTTCGATTACAGTGCTATATATTCGTTACAGCGAATATTCGTCATTTATTCTCATCTGAACACATGACTTTAGATGGAAAAAATGACGAATATTGTAAAAAACAAATTTATAGCACTATATCGAATGTATTCGTTTTTTAGAATATTCATCTTTTTTTTTCAATCTGTACAGTTGTTCCACTTCTGCATACTCCTCCCCGACAAGCTTCCCCGACACCATAGGAACGCCTGGGGGTTAGAATATACCATCGGATCTGAGTTTTCACGATCTCACTTATGACTCATAAGACTATGAAACCAATGGCGCCATCTATTGGTTTCATAGTCTTATGACAATACTATTACTCTTGTAGATAAAAAAGCTCCAGTGACATTGTACTTGATTACTGAATTTTAATCGTTATGCGACTTAGACGTAAAAATGTCTAAGCCGCATAACGATTAAAATTCACTAATCAAGTACAATGTCACTGGAGTTTTTTTATCTACAAACCGGATTCCAAAAAAGTTGGGACACTATACAAATCGTGAATAAAAACTGAATGCAATGATGTGGAGGTGCCAACTTCTAATATTTTATTCAGAATAGAACATAAATCACGGAACAAAAGTTTAAACTGAGAAAATGTACCATTTTAAGGGAAAAATATGTTGAATCAGAATTTCATGGTGTCAACAAATCCCCAAAAAGTTGGGACAAGGCCATTTTCACCACTGTGTGGCATCTCCCCTTCTTCTTACAACACTCAACAGACGTCTGGGGACCGAGGAGACCAGTTTCTCAAATTTAGAAGTAGGAATGCTCTCCCATTCTTGTCTAATACAGGCCTCTAACTGTTCAATCGTCTTGGGCCTTCTTTGTTGCACCTTCCTCTTTATGATGTGCCAAATGTTCTCTATAGGTGTAAGATCTGGACTGCAGACTGGCCATTTCAGTACCCGGATCCTTCTCCTACGCAGCCATGATGTTGTGATTGATGCAGAATGTGGTCTGGCATTATCTTGTTGAAAAATGCAGGGTCTTCCCTGAAAGAGATGACGTCTGGATGGGAGCATATGTTGTTCTAGAACCTGAATATATTTTTCTGCATTGATGGTGCCTTTCCAGACATGCAAGCTGCCCATGCCACACGCACTCATGCAACCCCATACCATCAGAGATGCAGGCTTCTGAACTGAGCGTTGATAACAACTTGGGTTGTCCTTGTCCTCTTTGGTCTGGATGACATGGCGTCCCAGATTTCCAAAAAGAACTTCGAATCGTGACTTGATTGACCACAGAACAGTCTTCCATTTTGCCACACTCCATTTTAAATGATCCCTGGCCCAGTGAAAACGCCTGAGCTTTGAGCTTTGCACTGTAGAGTTTCAGCTGGCAACGGCGGATGGCACGGTGGATTGTGTTCACTGACAATGGTTTCTGGAAGTATTCCTGAGCCCATTCTGTGATTTCCTTTACAGTAGCATTCCTGTTTGTGGTGCAGTGTAGTTTAAGGGCCCGGAGATCACGGGCATCCAGTATGGTTTTACGGCCTTGACCCTTACACACAGAGATTGTTCCAGATTCTCTGAATCTTCGGATGATGTTATGCACAGTTGATGATGATAGATGCAAAGTCTTTTAAATTTTTCGCTGGGTAACACCTTTCTGATATTGCTCCACTATCTTTCTGCGCAACATTGTGGGAATTGGTGATCCTCTACCCATCTTGGCTTCTGAGAGCCACTGCCACTCTGAGAAGCTCTTTTTATACCCAATCATGTTGCCAATTGACCTAATTAGTGTTAATTGGTCTTCCAGCTCTTCGTTATGCTCAAATTTACTTTTTCCAGCCTCTTATTGCTACTTGTCCCAACTTTTTTGGGATTTGTTGACACCGTGAAATTTTGAATCAACGTATTTTTCCTTTAAAATGATACATTTACTCTGATTAAACGTTTGATCTGTCATCTACGTTCTATTACAAATAAAATATTGACATTTGCAATCTCCACATCATTGCATTCAGTTTTTATTCACAATTTGTTTAGTGTCCCAACTTTTTGGGAATCCGGTTTGTACATTTGACGGGGTAGGAACCCTTCTTCCAGCGACGAATCTCAGCAACTTCTGCCTGCATCCAAGCCATTGTTTACAATACTATTACTCTTGTCAGAAGACTATTAAACCAATAGATGGCGCTGTTCATGAATAATGTAGATCGCAAATTTTTCTTGCAAATGGTTTTTCAGCTGAAAAACAATGCAGATTCTGCTCATTTGCTTGTCTTTCCCATATTCCCATCTTTATGCAAATTTGTTTTTACATGACAAAACTGTATAGAAAGGTTATTGAATATTATGTTAGGACAATCAGAAAACTTTTTGTCTCCCTAATGATATTGATCTAGGTGCGCAGGTCCACCCAAGCCATGCAACATATCTGAAGTAACTTTGAGGCTTACTGGCTCTCAGTCAGATAAGAGCTGGTTTGGAATGTCTCATAGTGCACAAGGCTGCCATTGTAAGGTGTTGAGGAAGGGTGGCAGGTATACATAAATATATATGCATGCCTACTGGGCATACATATATATATGTATATGTTAGCGGTGCATAATGTTCCCCTCAGAGGGCGATGTGCGCAGACGTGCCCAGCACCTGCGCCCATCCGCCTCTGATATTCCCCAGGGGCTCATTCATGCCCTGTGGGAATTCATATATGTATGTGCCCCCTTTAATAGATATATATCTATAATGCCCCCTGTATCCTATAATGCCCCCTGTATATCATATATATATCCCCATACCATATAAATCCCCCCCCCTACATGGACACAGATGCATCAATGTAAATGTGCCCCAAGCATTTACATTGATGTAATCTGGGTGAAGGCGCCAGAATGACCGGACAAGGTCCGGTCATTCTGGTGAACTCAAAAGGATTCAAATTCAATAGAATTTGAATCCTTTTGTTCTAATTATCTGCGGCCCTGCTGGAGATAATTAGGCATAATAGAGAGAGGAGATACCTCCGCTCACTCTATTATGCGCATTCTGGCATCGCAATTACTATTGCGATGTCCAGACTGCTGAGAGCTACAGGCGGGAGATCAAAGGATCTCCCGCCTGTCAGCAAGTGCACGCGGCCCTGCGGTGCAGGGACGCGCGGGCAGGCGCGGTGACGTCATCTCACCGCGCCGGCCACGTGTCCTGCACTGTGGTGCGCGCTCGCACTAGGGAGAAGAGAGGCGGCCGCCCACCCACCCTGAAGGAAGGAGACCCCCTTGGACTAACGAGCACCCCTAGACGAACGAGCGACCCCTGGACAACGAGCATTAACCCTAAGTATCACTATATACCCCACTATATACTACCCCTCTGATATATACCCCATTATATACCTCCCTACTATATACCACCCCACTATATACCCCCCTACTATACCCCACTACTATATACCCCACTCTGATATTTACCCCACTATATACCCCCTTGCTATCCCTACAATATACCCCCCTGATACCCCCCTACTATATATACCCTCCTGCTATCCCCTGGTAACCCTACCCTATATACCCCTGGTAACCCTACCCTATATACCCCTGGTAACTCTACCCTATATACCCCTGGTAACCCTACCCTATATACCACTGGTAACCCTACCCTATATACCCCTGGTAACCCTACCCTATATACCCCTGGTAACCCTACCCTATATACCCCTGGTAACCCTACCCTATATACCCCTGGTAACCCTACCCTATATACCCCTGATTTACCCTAATCACCTCCCGCGGTATATTTATGCGTTGTGGTTGGCTTACACCCTTGTAAGACCACCGTCAATCTTCGTCTACCCCATAGGGATAGTATATAGTACTAGGTGGGTGGGCTGTTAATATTGAATGTGTGTATCGTATAGTTAGTTTATGGGTGGAATTGGGAACGTGTAGTGTAGTTGAGTACTGTATATGTAGTGCTGTGTATTTACTGTATTGTGTGCTTAGTGTTTAGTATTAATAAATACTGGGTTTGGTTTATAACTATCTGTGTGGCGTGTAGTTATTGGCGATAGTTAGTTAGTAAGGCGCATGCAGCTAGCTTAGTGATCAGTGTAAAGTATAGCGAAGGTATTGTTATTATTATATAAAGGCATAAATAGGCGGAGTCATCAATAGACGGCTCCTCCTGTTTATGAATATTAATTATCGATATTTGCATAAATATTGGTAATTAATATTCCCCCTTTACATAAGGTATGCTGACTAAGCCTGTCATCTGCCTCATGGATAGATTCATGGCTTGCATATACCTGACCTTTGGCATAGAGTCCAAGACGCATCCAGCCATCCTCTTAATGCTGTTCCCAAACCATTTTGATGGAGTTTCCATCAATTTCTTTTTGTGTGAACCAGACACTCTCTTCTCTTCCTAGCAGGGGGTGCCTGGGGTTCTCCCATTGACTTCCATAGTGCTCGGTAGAACATACGAGCATACCGATGTGTTTGGCCCGAGCACACGAGCACTTTGGTGCTCGATCAACACTACTGTAGGTCAGTACAGGCCCCACAAATTAGGCATTCACCTGACAGAAAAGAACAAGTGATTATGTGGCTGGAGGTACATTAGGCGGTCACTGGATAACAATTTTACTGTAGGCCACTGGAGTAGAGGCCCCAAAAATGAGGCATTCACCTGACAGAAAAGCCCTTTTATGCCGCTGTATATACATAAGACAAGGACCATTCCTTGCTCTGGGTGGTGGCAGATATGTGTGGGCTGGCATGAGGAAATTCAATTACACGTGGTCATCACAGGTGTTGAATTCCTTAAAGATCCATGCCTCATTCATTTAATGAGGCAATGATCTCAGAGGAATTCAACAATTGTGATGACCACATGTAATTTATTTTTCTCATGCAAGCCCACACATATCCGCCAATACCCAGAAAAGAGAATGGTCCTTGCCTTATGTATATACAGCGGTATAAAAGGCCTTTTATTTCAGATGAAATCCCTAAATTTTGGGGCCTGTACTGGCTGACAGTAACGTATTTATCCTGTGACCGGCTAATGTAGCTCCAGCCACTGAATCCAAAGTTCTTTGCTGTCAGGGGAATGCTTATTGCCTAATTTTTGGGGCCTACCCTGGCCGACAGTTACATATTTATCCTGTGACCGCCTAATGTACCTCCAGCCACAGAATCCAAAGTTCTTTGCTGTCAGGTGAATGCCTATTGCCTAATTTTTTATGCCTGTACTGGCCGACAGCTACATTTTTTATCTCTAGCCACATAATCACACCCTTGTCTCACTCCTCTGCCTCTCATTATGGTGGCGTATGAACCACATTCACCATAAGGACCTTCTAATGTCACAGGGTCATGTGACTGTGCCCCCTACCCTGTATTGTGCCCCTCACCCCGTACTGTGCCCCCTTATACCCTGCATTGTGCCCTCTTACCACACCCTGTACAGTGCCCCTAGTCATTCCCTGTACTGTGCCCTCTTACACCCTTTTATCCGGTCACTATATGGCGATATTATCCGGTCACTGTACACAGGGCCGGGCCGATAGAGAGGCTGGGAAGGCTCCAGCCTCAGGGCGTTGACCAGCTCCCCAGCCTCTGGGCGGCAGGCAGGCCACTGACCACGTCGCTGCTGCTGCCGCTCCTGCCGGCCACGCTGGAGGACGGAGGGAGTAGTAAGCACTTGGCACTGACTTACATGCTCCCTCCCCGCTCCGCCTACTGGCTCGGCCACTCCGCTGCTCTGGTCTCTGCTCAGTCGCTTGCCTGACTGGCTGTGCACAGCGCGCACTTTGACCTGACGCGCTGTACGAAGTCAGGTCACATGTGCGCCCTCTGGAGACCAGGAGCAGCGCAGGCAGCAGCAGGCAGTAGCACAGCACTGTGTCACGACCCAGCCCAGGCCCCAGCAGGGATAGAGCGTGAGAGTCTGCCCTGAAGTAAAGTAAGATAGTTTTTAAGTAAAGATAATATTCTTTTCCATCTGATCTGAGGTCTGATGGGGTTCTGGATGGGGTAAAATTACAAGGAACACCCCGGGGGAGGGGGGGGGGGGTTTGGGTGGGTTGGGGTGGTTAATGATTAATAACCAACATACATAGCTAAATGGCGGGGGGGACTTGACTTGAGTCATCTACTGATCAGTGATCATCAGAGCATTAGAGCTGCAGGAATAAATAACATCTAAATGTCTAGTGGAGTAGATGGGGGGGGTCGAGGGCTGATGGGGGAGGGGGGGGTTTGATGATCTAACCCAGCCCCCCTTCCCGATCAGCCCTTGTCCTACCACCCCATCTACCTGTACCCCTGCAAAACTTGCTAGTTTTTATTCTGTCTGGTTGACAGGATTATGTTTATTTATATTAAGATTATGTGATTATTGTCTTATATGACTTGTTTTTGCACTTTATTTCTATCTTTATATGGATCTAAAGAGGTTGTGCATTTGTTTACAGCTACAGTTAATTGGTACATTAAACTGTGCATATTTATGTGTGATTACAACAGTAAGTATTTAGTAAAGACTCCACAAGTTGGGGGGGGGGGGGGGCGCACTTGGGCAGCTCAGCCTCTGTTGGTGGTGGACCTTGTTCCAGCCCTGACTGTGCAGAGGTGTTATCCGGTCAATATATGGCGGTGGTATCCAATAACTGAATGGCCATACCTGTATCCCTCTCCCTGACTACGCCATCCTTTTTTAGACCTGGCATGAGTGGTAAAAATATGCAGATTGCGGTGCTAAGGACCTTTGCGCCACAATCTGTGTCAGAAATACGCCTAACATAGAAGTATTTCTATATATTAAATGATAACCTAATTGTATAATCATTCGGGGGTAGGGCTAATATCTTTATATTATATAGATTCTAGTGTATTATACTGTGCCCTGTATTTCCCGGTAGAAAATGATCCTTGGGAAACACAGTCCTCATCCCTGACCACCAGGATCAGGTAGCGCTCTGTCAGTACATGGCGGCCTCCCCTCTCCGCCACGCTGATCCGATGTGTTCCGGTGCTTATTCTGACACTAGGGCTGGGTTCACATCCTATTTTTGCCATCCATTTAATGTATACCAAAAATGTATTCGTTAACAGATGCCTCAGACTGATGGCGTACAGTGGCGTCCGTTCACCATACAGTTCCATGGTAGAATTTTTTTTTTTACGTTAACGTATGCTTTTTAATGGACTCTGCAGGATACAAAAATGTGGAGTGCTGCACATCTGTATACAGCAAATAAAATTTTTCTAGGCTCCAGCAGGGCACATTTTTGAGAGTTTCCCTTTAAGACTCATAAAAATGGCCCCTGATTAAAATACATATTTTTTGTGGGAATTTTTGCCAATGATCCCCCTCTGGTATATCACTGTCCATGTAGTGGGACTATTTGTGTACTCCTAGTAAGTGTTTGCTGGCTGCAAATATGAGCTGAAGGTTTTTCAGGTTTACCTGCCATTACAGTGAATGGGGCCCGTCGCAAAAGCGCGGTTTGCGAACATTTTATCGCCAACACGCGTTCGCAAATCATCCTGGCCAATGTTCATCCATCACTAACAGGGACACATGTATTCTTCATGGTACGCTAAAGAAAGTATTATCTTTTGACCGCATAATACTGAGATCCATTCATTCTGCTGTATCCTGCTGTTTGATGTACTGAATAAAGCAACTTATGGATGAACATGGTATTGGTGAGTTCAGCTATCTGATGAGGATTGTCCACAGTGATTATATCTGCTTATACAGGCCAGGGATAGAGGTCTTACATGGGATAGATCGCTATCACAACTATCAGAGTCAGAATATGTAGTTTCACAACACCTGGAGTGCCGGAGGTTGCTGATCCCTGGCCTATACCATAGCATGTAACCATTGTTCCTCAGCTTTGCTCTCTGTTAGCTCTATTTTGTGAAGAAGAATCCAAACATTTGGGAAATTAATTAATAAATTATAGTTAGGAAGCTATTTTTGCAACATTACAATGTTGTGCAAAATATAAATGTGTCCATGCCTTCTTTAGAATGGCAGAATAGCACAGTACCCAATCCTCTTCTCTTTATTTGTGCCATCGTTTCTAACTAGGTTTCCTAGCCCTTTAAAAATGTATTCACGCCTTTTGTATAGAAATCATTATCTCCTCTCCAATGTTTATGTCGAGTATAGAATATTCCCTGTATGGAACTGTCATAGAGGGTTAGTGAAGGGCAATTATAAAAGTTCTCTATACGCTCAGAAAGAAATGGAAAGTTTTCTGCTGCAGAAACTTTTTAATGAGGTCGTATAAAAGCAAACTTTTTTTCTGAAGGAAGAAACAAGAAAAAAACTAATGAAAACATATTCGATGCATTCCTTTAGAAAATGCTGTAAAAAACTAACAAAAACAACAAACCTCTCTCAATTGACTATATAATGTTACTTTTCCATTCCTCTACTTTTTAAAATACTTGCAAATGTGTCCAAATTTCAACATATCATTTCATCCAAATTTATAACTAATTACAATCTGTTGGAAGCAGAAATGATTGGTTTAAAGAGTTGTAACCCCCCTGGCTACACTGTCAAAATAGAATAGATAGTCCTCATGGACAAAAATCCAGGAGCAGATTGCCAGATTATCATAATGCTCTGAAATCTGGAGACAATGTATTTGGCTAATTCACCATTTTATTTCTAAAGTGACAAACTCATTAAAATCACTGTAAACACAAAAAAGTCCTTCCTCTAACAAAATACTATGCTCTTAGCACCAAGCAAAATCATCAGGCTTAGAGGGGGTTCTTTCATCTGAGATATCACTAAGATATGCCACCAATGTCAGAGAGGTACGGTGCCACCTCTGGACCCTCACCTATCTGCAGAATGGGCCCCCGAAAATAAAGGATAGTGCACAGCGCATCCGCAGCGTGTTCTCCATTAATTTCTATAGGATTTCCAAAAATACTGTAACCAAGCGAGCACAGAAGTGAATGGAGAGTACACCATGCAGACGTGGCCACCGCTTCATTCACTTCTAAGGGACTGCTGGAGATAACCGGTCAAGTGCTGAAGTTATTTTTTAGCAGTCCCATAGAAATGAATGGAGGACTGTGCAGCTGCCCTATGTTCACTTTGCTAGTCCTATTCTAGAGACAGGTGCAGGTCCCACAGGTGGGAACTGCACCTATCTGATAGAGATGGCCCGAACTATCCGACGGCGAACAGTTCCCGGCGAACATAGCTTGTTCGCGTTCGCCTCTGCCGGGCGAACACATGCGATGTTCGGTCCGCCCCCTATACATCATCATTGAGCAAACTTTGACCCTGTACCTCACAGTCAGCAGACACATTCCAGCCAATCAGCAGCATACCCTCCCTCCCAGACCCTCCCACCTCCTGCACAGCATCCATTTTAGATTCATTCTGAAGCTGCAGTCTTAGTGAGAGGAGGGAGACTGTAACTGCTGCTGATTTAATTGGGAAATCGATAGCTAGGCTAGTGAATTCAGTGTCCACTCCAGTCCTGAAAGACTCATCTGATCTCTGCTGTAAGGACAGCGTCCTGACAGCACCCCAAAAAGCCCTTTTTAGGGCTGCAACATTAGTCTGCTTTTTTTTTTTCCTTTATATACATATTGCAGTTGCCTGGCCTGCCTGTGTGTGAGGAGCTGCAGGCCCACAGACTGTAGTGTGCCCACTGCCAGTGCTCACCCCTGTCATTCCGTGTGGCACAGGACTTTGCTTAAAAAAAGGCACTTAATTTTTACACTTTAATCTAAGGTTAGTTGCCTGCCAGTGTGTGTCAGGCTGACTTCCACTGACTGTAGTGTGCCCACTGCCAGTGCCCACCACTCATACCGGCTGGCACAGGACTTTGCATAAAAAAGGCATTTAATTTTTACACTTTAGTGTAATTTCAGCTGCTTGCCTGCTGCTAGTGTGTGTCAGGCCGACTTCAACTGACTGTAGTGTGCCCACTGCCAGTGCCCACCCCTGTCATCCCGTGTGGCACAGGACTTTGCTTAAAAAAAAGGCACTTAATTTTTACACTTTAATCTAAGGTTAGTTGCCTGCCAGTGTGTGTCAGGCTGACCTCCACTGACTGTAGTGTGCCCACTGCCAGTGCCCACCACTCATACCGGCTGGCACAGGACTTTGCATAAAAAAGGCATTTAATTTTTACACTTTAGTGTAATTTCAGCTGCTTGCCTGCTGCTAGTGTGTGTCAGGCCGACTTCAACTGACTGTAGTGTGCCCACTGCCAGTGCCCACCCCTGTCATCCCGTGTGGCACAGGACTTTGCTTAAAAAAAAGGCACTTCATTTTTACACTTTAATCTAAGGTTAGTTGCCTGCCAGTGTGTGTCAGGCCGACTTCAACTGACTGTAGTGTGCCCACTGCCAGTGCCCACCCCTGTCATCCCGAGTGGCACAGGACTTTGCTTAAAAAATAGGCACTTAATTTTTACACTTTAATCTAAGGTTAGTTGCCTGCCAGTGTGTGTCAGGCTGACTTCCACTGACTGTAGTGTGCCCACTGCCAGTGCCCACCAGTCATACCGGCTGGCACAGGACTTTGCATAAAAAAGGCATTTAATTTTTACACTTTAGTGTAATTTCAGCTGCTTGCCTGCTGCTAGTGTGTGTCAGGCCGACTTCAACTGACTGTAGTGTGCCCACTGCCAGTGCCCACCCCTGTCATACCGAGTGGCACAGGACTTTGCTTAAAAAATAGGCACTTAATTTTTACACTTTAATCTAAGGTTAGTTGCCTGCCAGTGTGTGTCAGGCTGACTTCCACTGACTGTAGTGTGCCCACTGCCAGTGCCCACCACTCATACCGGCTGGCACAGGACTTTGCATAAAAAAGGCATTTAATTTTTACACTTTAGTGTAATTTCAGCTGCTTGCCTGCTGCTAGTGTGTGTCAGGCCGACTTCAACTGACTGTAGTGTGCCCACTGCCAGTGCCAACCACTGATACCGGGTGGCACAGTAGCTTGCCGATAAATAAGGCATTTAATTTTTAGACAGTAGTCTAAATTCAGTTGCTTGCCTGCTGCCAGTGTGTGTCAGGCCCGCTTCCACTGACTGTAGTGTGCCCACTGCCAGTGCCAACCACTGATACCGGGTGGCACAGTAGCTTGCCGATAAATAAGGCATTTAATTTTTAGACAGTAGTCTAAATTCAGTTGCTTGCCTGCTGCCAGTGTGTGTCAGGCCCTCTTCCACTGACTGTAGTGTGCCCACTGCCAGTGCCAACCACTCATACCGGGTGGCACAGTAGCTTGCCGATAAATAAGGCATTTAATTTTTACACTTTAGTGTAATTTCAGTTGCTTGCCTGCTGCCAGTGTGTGTCAGGCCCGCTTCTACTGACTGTAGTGTGCCCACTGCCAGTGCCAACCACTGATACCATCTCCCCGTTCGAAAAATCTATTCAATAAATGGCACCCAGATTGGGGACGTTAGAGGGATTAAACTGATGAGAATAGTACTACAGAAAATACCACTCATATCGGGTGTGACAGTAAATTGCACGGCGCAGACGCAGTCACCGTGGATAAAAACAAAGGGGAGGGAGCCAGCGTTTTTTTAACCATCTCCCCGTTCGAAAAATCAATTCAATTGACCTTTCGGGGACCCTTGGTGTTGTACGTGGCTGGGTGGAGGAAGAAACCTTCAATGACATCACCGGGACGTGGCTAGCTTGGTATCCAACCTTGTGCAAATGGGGAGTTTGCGGTTGTGCAAATGAACTGTTTGCGGTGCATTAAAAGGGGAGTTTGGTCTGTCAATGTCTGTGATGCGGGCGTAACCCTTACACTACCTGATCGATACAACATCATACCTGATCGTATACACACACTGGATGTTTTAAAGCACGTTATTCCAAACAATTTAGGAATGTTAGTTGATTTATGCCCTTTATGGATTAAAACCCGACTCTGCGTCCACTACGTAATTTTCCATGGGAGTTTTGCCATAGATCCCCCTCCGGCATGCCACAGTCCAGGTGTTAGACCCCTTGAAACAACTTTCTCATCACTATTGTGGCCAGAAAGAGTCCCTGTGGGTTTTAAAATTCGCCTGTCTATTGAAGTCTATGGCGGTTCGCCCGGTTCGCCAGTTCGCGAACATTTGCGGAAGTTCTCGTTCGCTGTTCGCGAACTGAAAATTTTATGTTCGCGACATCACTACTATCTGATATTGGTGGCATATTGGTGGCATATCTTAGCAATATGCCACCAATGTCTCAGATGAGGCAAACCCTCTAACGTTTCCAGTCATCTTTATTTCACATTGTCAGCTTTAAGGAAGAGACACTGAATCAAGCAGTTCTTTCTGCCTCTACCACAGCAAAAAGTCCTAGCACACTATTACTGATTAATCATCTATTTATTTACATAAATGATCCTGTAGAACAGCCGTTTTTCTGTATGTGTGCAGCTGGGAAAAGACCCTCAGGTTCCGTGTCACTCCACATACTATACTATCATAGATGTTCTCTTGACTGACACCCACTTGTGATGTCACAATAGCTTATCTGACAGAAACAGTTGTGGTGTCACAGCAGTCACTTGAGTGAAACACACTGTGATGTCACAGCAACGTGTCGAATATCTACTTGTGAAGTAAAAAAAAAAAAGAAAAGCTTACCTGACTGAAGGCACTAGTGATGCCACAGAATGACACTTACTTGTGATGTCACAATGAATTACAGTACCTGGCTGAAACCCATTTGTGGTGTCACAATAGTTTGTTTGATCTTACTGACACTCACTAGTGATGTCACAGTAGCTTACTTGACTAAAAACCCACTAGTGATGTCACAGTAGCAAACCTGACTGGAATAAATATTATGTAACAGCAGCTTACCAGAATGAAGCCACTTGTGATATCCTAATAGTTTTTCTAATTTTACTAAAAGACACTAGTGCTGCCACAGTAACTTACCTCGATGACACCTACTTGTGATATCACAATAGATTAACTGTCTGAAACCTACAGTATTTGTAGTGTCACAACTTTATTTGATCTTACTCAAACCCACTTGTGATGTCACAGTAGCTTACCTGACTGAAACTCACATGTGACAGTGTAGCGCCTTACATGAGATCTGATAGACAGAAGGAACCACTATAATTTTAGTGGCAGTGGGCCCATTAGGACTTCTTTGCAGCTGAACAGGTTGCACATACAGCACGTCTAGACCTGCCCCATGTTGTGCACCCCAATAACTTCATCTTCCGGTTCTGGATTTACATCTCTTCCAAGTCATCCATTCTCCCATGTGTCTTTTTTTACTCAACAGAAAAATTAGACATTATAGAAGGAAATATATGTGAATGATTCCCCTCTACCTCGTGCCAGGATCTAATCCTCCTTTTCTTCTACAACTGGATTTTCTGTAAAGCCAAACCATCAACCTCTCTACGAAAAGATGAATCATCCCTTTAAAAAGTAAGACAAAGGCTGTAGTTTATAAATCTCAGTCTGGACCATCTCTATACATTAAATCCTTTACATTTTTCAAGGCTGAGAATCGCCAAATCTGCCTTTCCATGGGTCACGTCTGATCATTTGTAATCCGTTCACTTGCCTCCAGAGAAACAGTCAGAGACAATGCAGGCACATGCATTAATTAATTAAGGCACTATCTGCTATCTGGTTGTGTTAAATGAAAATCAGATGTTGCTCTATGCTTGTTGCATACTCAGATTGTTAAATGTCCTAAAACAATCTGTTGAATTCTAATAAGTTCATGTTTCCCTATGCTTTATGCACATTAATTCACAGGAACAAAACCATCTGTTACAGAAATGTCTGAAATGAAGGAACAGAGGCACAACGCTACAAAACAACCAGGATGCAAAACCTAATGTCTGAGAGTATGTTTACATACAATATATATATATATATATATATATATATATATATATATATATAAAAAGCACATTCCAAAATGTAAAAATATATCAAAAGATCTTTTATTCACCCACCGATCACATATATTTTGATATATTTTGGAGTATGCAGCTTTTTTGCATTTTTGCTTATTGGGATATAGTCAAGTCCACGTTGGCATGCACCCCTTTTATTTTTCATTTTCTTCAGTGCATACCATCTGGCTGCTATGGGACCTTTTTTTAGAAAGAAGTGGCCCAGTGCTGTCTGGTCACATCTTTTTAGTTATTGGGTGACAAACACTAATGCAGAATTCCCTTCTATTTATGCCAAAAAGAATGACTGTGTGTGGACCATTCTGTCCTGATATAAGTAGGCATGATTGAGGGGATGTCACGGATGTACCAAGGCATACGGACGTCCCCTCGACAGTGAGTGGCAGGAGATCTTTGAGACTGGCAACAAGTGGTTTGATTTGACATGTTTACCTTGTGGATCAATAGGTGTCTGTGTTGTTTCTGGTACTGGCCACACCCTAAACCCCTTCCCGACATGTGACGTACTATTACGCCATGGAAGTCAGAGACTTCCCGCATTTTGACGTAATAGTACGTCATGGTAATTGGGCGGGCACCGGAGCGGTGCGCGCCCGATCACTGCAGGGGTATGTCAGTCCCTGATAGCTGGGCCCCTGCTGTATTCACTGTTTACAGCGATGCCAGTGTATTAACCCCTTCTATGCCGCGGTCAGCGCTGACCGCAACATTGAAGGGGTTTGCTGCGGGTGAGGTGCGGATGCGGTGCGATTTTCACGCATGGATGCTAGGAGATGATAGGGATGAGCAACCCCAGACCCCATTAAAGTAAATTCACTGTATTATTTTCCCTTATAACATGGTTATAAGGGAAAATAATAGCATTCTTAATACAGAATGCTTACTAAAATGTCGATTGAGGGGTTAAAAAAAAAAATATTAACTCACTTATCCACTTGATCGCGCAGCCGGCATCATCTTCTTTCTTCTTCTTTTAGGACCTGCAAAAGGGCTATTGATGACGTAATCGCGCTCACCACATGGTGAGCATGGTGACGTCAGCCCAGGTCCTGCTGAATGAAGATAGAAGGATTTTCCATCTTCATTCAGCAGGACCTGGGCTGACGTCACCATGCTCAACACGTGGTGAGCGTGATTACGTCATCAACGGTCCTTTTGCAGGTCCTAAATGAAGAAGAAAGAAGATGATGCCGGCTACGCGATCAAGTGAATAAGTGAGTAATTATTTTTTTTAACCCCTCAATTGACATTTTAGTAAGCATTCTGTATTAAGAATGCTATTTTTTTCATTTTTTCCCCTTATAACCATGTTATAAGGGAAAATAATAAAATCTACAGAACACCTAACCCAAACCCAAACTTCAGTGAAGAAGTCCGTGTTCGGGTCTGGGTACCACATTCTGTTTTTTATCACGCGCGTGCAAAACGCTTTGCACACGCGCAATAAAAACTGAACAACGCAATCGCAGTCAAAACTGACTGAAATTGTGTGCGCACTCGCGCGGGTTTCCCACAATGCACACACAACGTATCCGGAGCAAATCTGGGACGCCCATGTGAAAGAGGCCTTAGGCCTCTTTCACACGAGCGTGTCCGGATTAGGTCTGGATGCGTCCCGGTGCATTGCGGCAAGCCCACGCGAGTAGGTACCCAATTGCAGTCAGTTTTTACTGCGATTGCGTTCCGTTGTTCAGTTTTTATCGCGCGGGTGCAATGTATTTTGCACGCGTGTGATAAAAAACTGAATGTGGTACCCAGACCCGGACTTCTTCACAGAAGTTCAGGTTTGGGTTCAAGGTTGTGTAGATTGTATTATTTTCCCTTATAACATGGTTATGTGATGAGCGTAGTGACGTCATTAAAGGTCCTTTTCCTCACAGATGAAGACAGAAGAGATGACGGCTGCGCGAACAAGTGGATTAAGGTGAGTTAAATTTTATTTTTATTTTTTTAACCCCTCCAGCCCTATTTTACTATGCATTCTGTATTCAGAATGCTATTATTTTCCCTTATAACCATGTTAAAAGGGAAAATAATAATGATCGGGTCCCCATCCCGATCATCTCCTAGCAACAGTGCGTGAAAATCGCACCGCATCCGTACTTGCTTGCGGATGCTTGCGATTTTCACGCAACCCCATTCATTTCTATGGGGCCTGCGTTACGTGAAAAACGCACAAAGAGGAGCATGCTGCGATTTTCACGCAATGCACAAGTGATGCGTGAAAATCACTGCTCATGTGCACAGCCCCATAGAAATAAATGGGTCCGGATTCAGTGCGGGTGCAATGCGTTCACCTCACGCATTTCACCCACGCGGAAGTCTCGCCGGTGTGAAAGGGGCCTTAGTGTATTACTCTGTGTAATATGCTAACAGGCAATGCATATTAGAATACAGATGTATTGTAATGCATTGCAGAGGGGATCAGACCCCCAAAAGTTGAAGTCCTAGAGTGGGACAGAAATAAAGTTTAAAAAAAAGTTTAAAAAAAGAAGTGTTTTTAATAAAAAAATATTAAGTTTCACGTAAAAAAAAAAAAAACGCCCCTTTCCCCAGATTTCATAATAAAAAATAGAAAAAAAGGAAAAACACACATATTAGGTATCGCTGCATCCGTAACAACCGGCTCTATAAATATATCACATGATCCACCCTGTCTGATAAACACCATAAAAAAATAAAAACGGTGTCAAAAAAAGCTATTTTTGTTACCTTACAACACAAAAAGTGCAACAGCAAGCGATCATAAAGGCGTATGTTGAACAAAATGGTACCAATAAAACTATCAACTCATCCCGCAAAAAATTATACCCTACATAAGAAAATCGTTAAAAAAATTTAAAAAAATATAGCTCTCAGAACATGCAGACACTAAAACATCATTTTTTTCTTTCAAATATGCGTTAAAGTGAAATAAAAAAATAAAAAAGTATACATATTAGGTATCTCCGCGTCTGTAACAACCAGCTCTATAAAAATATCACATGACCTAACCCTTCAGGTGAACACCGTAAAAAAATAAATAAAAAAATGTGTTTAAAAAAAGCTATTTTTGTCACCTTACATCACAAAAATTGCAACACTAAGCGATCAAAAAGGCGTATGTCCCACAAAATGGTACCAATAAAACCGTCACCTCATCCCGCAAAAATTAGACCCTACCTAAGACAATCGGTCAAAAAATATAAAGCTATGGCTCTCAGATTTTGGAGACACTAAAACATAAGTTTTTGGTTTTAAAAATGCTATTCTTGTGTAAAACTTAAATAAATAAGAAAAAGTATACATATTAGGTATTGCCACCTTGCCCCATAAAGTGTAATAATAAATGATCAAAAAATCATATGTTCCCAAAATTGGTACCAATAAAACTCGCACCTTATCCCCTAGTTTCCAAAATGGGGTCACTTTTTGGGAGTTTCTACTGTAAGGGTGCATCAGGGGGGCTTCAAATGGGACATGACATCTAAAATCTAGTCCAGCAAAATCTGCCTTCCAAAAACCATATGGTGTTCCTTTACTTCTGTTCCCTGCCGTTTGCCCTTACATCAGTTTACGACCACATATGGAGTGTTTCTGTAAACCAGAGAATCAGGGTAATAAATATTGAGTTTTATTTGCCTGTTAACCCTTGATGTGTTAAAGAAAGAATGGATTAAAATGGAAAATCTGCTAAAAAAGTGAAATTTAGAAATTTAATCTCCATTTCCCTTTAATTCTTGTGGAACACCAAAAGGGTTAATAAAGTTTGTAAAATCAGTTTTGAACTTGAGGGGTGTAGTTTCTACATTGGGGTCATTTATGAGGGGTTTCTACTATGTAAGCCTCACAAAGGGACGTCAGACCTGAAATGGTCCTTAAAAAGTGGGTTTTGGAAATTTTCTTAAAAATTGTAAGAATTGCTTCTAAACATCTAAGCCTTCTAACGTCCTAAAAAAAAAAAAATTTTTACAAAATAATGCAAACATAAAGTAGACATATGGGGAATGTTAAGTAAGAAATATTTTATGAGGTATCACTTTGTATTTTAACCTCTTAAGGACATAGGGCGTACAGGTACGCCCTTGTGCCCTGGTACTTAAGGACACAGGGCGTACATGTACGCCCTGTGTATTTTCGATCACCGCCGGGCGGCGGGCGGTGATCGGAACCCCGTGCCTGCTCAAATCATTGAGCAGGCACTTGGGGCAAATGCGCCGGGGGGTCCGGTGACCCCCCCCCATGTATGCGATCGCAGAAAACCGCAGGTCAATTCAGACCTGCGGTTTTCTGCGTTTCCGGGTTGTTCGGGTCTCTGAAGACCCGATAACCCGGAACAGGATGGTGATGGTGGTGTGATTTCACCCCACCAATCACCATCCAGCGATCCTGAGTGATGATGGTGACATCACCACTTAGGATCGCTTTCCGATTGGTCTGTGGGCGGTCCGGCGCCAAATTCAAAAGAGGCAGGCGCTCCTCTCCTCCTCCTTTTGTGTTCCGGAGCCGGAGGAGAGAGGAGCTGCCTGCACGTGTGCCCACCATCGTTGCCAGCACCCCCAGGACCCGATCTGTGCCCCCAGGACCCGATCTGTGCCCCAGCACCCCCCATCAGGTACATAGGGACAGCATAGGGAAAGTTTGTTTTAGGCAGGGAAAAAAAAAGGGAAAGTTAGTTTCTGAACTTTTCTTACTTTGATTGCATCACCCTAAGTTAGGGTGTCTGGGGTCCACAGCACAGCTGTGTGACCCTAGACCCCCCCAGGGGTGCTGCCACTTGCGCCCTCCCCCCCCCCACCTTTTTTGGGGTGCATTTTTTATTTTTTTTTTTGTACGCTGATTGTGGCCGGCACTTAGTGTCCGGCCACTGTTAGCGCATCGCACACCCCACCGCTGATCAACTTCGGACAGTTGATCAGCGGTTTTGATTTTTTTCCCTCACATTTTTTGCCCTTTTTTTAGTTAGTTTATTTTATTTTTTTTCTGTTAGTTTTAGGGTGAGTTCGTGAACACCCGTGCCCCCACACACACGCACACAAAATAAAGAGTTACACACACGCACATATACACGCAGACACACACTCCCCTATGGCCCGCCGGACGTTCTCGGCCGAGGAGGCATACGCCCAGCTTGCCTCCGACTCCGAGAGTCCCAGTGAGGATGAGGATGACCCCACATTCCTGTTGTCATCCGCATCCTCCTCATCATCTAGCGATGATGATGAGCCCCCAAGGCGGCGGAGACGCCGCCAGGCGGAGCAAGGGGACCGCCATGTTAGGGACCCTGTGGCCCACACTAGTACGAGCAGCTCTGGGGCTCGTACTGGTTTCCCGGCCCACCAGTTAAATCCACCGGAGCCCCCTTCCGGTGAACTTGTCTGGTGTAGCCCAGAGCGATACGAGCCCGTGATTCCTGATTTTGTAGGCCAATCAGGAATCCAGATTTCCACAGTGGGCTACACTGAATATGACTTTTTTTGTCATTTTTTCAGTGACCCACTGGTAAATCTGATGGTGGAGCAGACGAATCTGTACGCCCAACAGTTCGTCGCTCAACACCCAGGCTCCTTTTTGGCCAGGCCCGGTGGCTGGACGCCGGTCAGTGCAGCCGAAATGAGGATATTTTGGGGCCTCGTGCTGCATATGGGCCTGGTCAAAAAACCCAGTGTCAGGCTGTACTGGAGTGGGGACGTCCTATACCAGGCCCCACTTTACAGTACAGCCATGACACGCTCCCGGTTTGAGGCCATCCGGAAATGTCTGCATTATTCCGATAATGCAGCATGTCCCCCCCGAGGTGATCCTGCCCATGACCGTCTGTATAAGATACGGCCGGTCATCGATCACTTTGGGGCCAAATTCATGGAGGCCTATGTACCTGGAAGGGAGGTCGCGGTTGATGAGTCTCTCATTGCGTTCAAGGGGAGACTCATTTTCCGCCAGTATGTGCCCTCCAAGCGGGCGAGGTATGGCGTGAAGCTATACAAAATTTGTGAGAGTACCTCAGGGTACACTTACAAATTTCGTGTGTACGAGGGGCGAGATTCCCGGATTCAACCCCCAGAATGTCCCCCCACTCTGGGTGTTACCGGGAAACTTGTGTGGGACCTTATGTACCCACTGCTGGATAAGGGTTACCACCTTTACGTGGATAACTTTTATACCAGTATCCCCTTGTTCCAGTCCCTTGCCGCCAGATCCACGTCCGCTTGTGGGACCGTGCGGAAAAATCAACGCGGCCTCCCTGCCCACCCCCTCCAGGTACCTATCCCCAGGGGTGAGACCCGTGCCCTTACCACTGGAAACCTGTTGCTGGTCAGGTATAAGGACAAGAGGGATGTCCTTATGCTGTCCACAATTCATGGTAACGGCATCACCCCTGTCCCTGTGCGAGGTACCGCGGCAACGGTCCTCAAGCCCGATTGTATCGTCGCCTACAATCGGTATATGGGAGGAGTTGATCTCTCGGATCAAGTCCTCAAGCCATATAATGCCATGCGCAAAACCCGGGCATGGTACAAAAAAGTTGCGGTCTACTTGGTGCAGGTTGCCATGTACAACTCTTTTGTACTATCCCGAAGCGCTGGCAGCACAGGGACATTCCTCCAGTTCTATGAGGCAGTCCTCAAGGCCCTGATCTTTTCGGACCGGGAAAGAGCAGGCCGGAGTACCTCGGGAACTGTAGGTGCCCGGATCGTCCCTGGCCAACACTTTCCAGGTGTGGTCCCCCATACTGGAAAGAAGGGACGAACCCAAAAAAAGTGCAGAGTGTGTCGCAGGAGGGGGATACGGAAGGACACGACTACTCAGTGCGACACGTGCCCCGATCATCCGGGCCTCTGCATTGACGGTTGCTTCAGGGAGTATCACACTTCCATGGAGTACTAAATTTATATCCCAATTTAGCACTGACATCGGATAAAAAAAAATGGTTCTCAGACCTGAGACACCCAAAAAAACTAAAATAATTTATTAAAAGTAGACATATTAGGTATCGCCGCGTCGGTAATAATCTCCTCTATAAAACTACCCCATGACCAACCCCCCCAGATTAACACGGTCAAGAAAAAAAAAAAAAAAAAGGTGCAAAAAAAGTTTTTTTTTGTCACCTTACATAATAAAAAGTTTAATAGCAAGCGATCAAAAAGTCATATAGCCCCCAAAATAGTGCCAATAAAACCATCCGCTCCTCCCGCAAAAAATGAGCCCCCACATGAGATAATTGGATAAAAAAAATAAAAATAAAATGACCCTTAGACTTTAGAGATACCCAAAAAAAAGATTTGTATCAAAAAAGATAATATAGTCAAAAACCTAAATAATTGTAAAAAAAGTAGACTTATTAGGTATTGCCGCGTCCGTAAGAATCTCCTCTATAAAAATATCCCATGACCTAACCCCCCAGATTAACACGGTTAAAAAAAAAAAAAAAACGGTGCCAAAACCGCTATTTTTGGCACTTTTCCATTTCAATCCGTTTTTTCCGGTAACAAAACAAGGGTTAACAACCAAACAAAACTTAATATTTATTACCCTGATACTGCAGTTTACAGAAACACCACATTTGTGGTCGTAAACTGCTGTATCAGTAAAAGGGAGGCCGCAAAAGGAAAGGACCGACATGGTTTCTGGAAGGCCGATTTTGATGGCCTTTTTTATTGACACCATGTCCCTTTTGAAGCCCCCCTGATGCACTCTAGAGTAAAAACTCCCCAAAACTGACCCCATCTAAGAAACTACACCCCTCAAGGTATTCAAAACTGATTATACAAACTTTATTAACCCTTTAGGTGTTCCTCAACAGTTAATGGCAAATGGAGATGAAATTTCAGAATTAAAATTTTTGGTAACCTTGCCTCACAAAAATGTAATATAGAGCAACCAAAAATCATATTTACCCTAAAAATAGTCCCCAAAAAAATGCCACCTTATCCCGTAGTTTCCAAAATGGGGTCACTTTTAGGGAGTTTCTACTCCAGGGGTGCATCAGAGGGGTTGAAACAGGACACAGTGTAAATAAACCGGTCCATAAAAATCAGCCCTCCAAAAACCAAACGGCGCACCTTTCACTCTACGCCCCGCTGTGTGGCCGTACATTAGTTTACGGCCACATATTGGGTGTTTCTGTAAACGGCAGAGTCAGGGCAATAAAGATACAGTCTTGTTTGGCTGTTAACCCTTGCTTTGTTAGTGGAAAAAATGGGTTAAAATGGAAAATAAGGCAAAAAAATGAAATTTTCAAATTTCATCCCCATTTGCCAATAACTCTTGTGCAACACCTAAAGGGTTAACGACGTATGTAAAATCAGTTTTGAATACCTTGAGGGGTGTAGTTTCTTAGATGGGGTCACTTTTAGGGAGTTTCTACTCTAGGGGTGCATCAGGGGGGCTTCAAATGGGACATGGTGTAAATAAACCAGTCCATAAAAATCAGCCCTCCAAAAACCAAACGGCGCACCTTTCACTCTACGCCCCGCTGTGTGGCCGTACAGTAGTTTACGGCCACATATTTGGTGTTTCTGTAAACGGCAGAGTCAGGGCAATAAAGATACAGTCTTGTTTGGCTGTTAACCCTTGCTTTGTTAGTGGAAAAAATGGGTTAAAATGGAAAATAAGGCAAAAAAATGAAATTTTCAAATTTCATCCCCATTTGCCAATAACTCTTGTGCAACACCTAAAGGGTTAACGACGTATGTAAAATCAGTTTTGAATACCTTGAGGGGTGTAGTTTCTTAGATGGGGTCACTTTTAGGGAGTTTCTACTCTAGGGGTGCATCAGGGGGGCTTCAAATGGGACATGGTGTAAATAAACCAGTCCATAAAAATCAGCCCTCCAAAAACCAAACGGCGCACCTTTCACTCTACGCCCCGCTGTGTGGCCGTACAGTAGTTTACGGCCACATATTTGGTGTTTCTGTAAACGGCAGAGTCAGGGCAATAAAGATACAGTCTTGTTTGGCTGTTAACCCTTGCTTTGTTAGTGGAAAAAATGGGTTAAAATGGAAAATTAGACAAAAAAATGAAATTCTCAAATTTCATCCCCATTTGCCAATAACTCTTGTGCAACACCTAAAGGGTTAACGACGTATGTAAAATCAGTTTTGAATACCTTGAGGGGTGTAGTTTCTTAGATGGGGTCACTTTTAGGGAGTTTCTACTCTAGGGGTGCATCAGGGGGCTTCAAATGGGACATGGTGTAAATAAACCAGTCCATAAAAATCAGCCCTCCAAAAACCAAACGGCGCACCTTTCCCTCTACGCCCCGCTGTGTGGCCGTACAGTAGTTTACGGCCACATATTGGGTGTTTCTGTAAACGGCAGAGTCAGGGCAATAAAGATACAGTCTTGTTTGGCTGTTAACCCTTGCTTTGTTAGTGGAAAAAATGGGTTAAAATGGAAAATTAGACAAAAAAATGAAATTCTCAAATTTCATCCCCATTTGCCAATAACTCTTGTGCAACACCTAAAGGGTTAACGACGTATGTAAAATCAGTTTTGAATACCTTGAGGGGTGTAGTTTCTTAGATGGGGTCACTTTTAGGGAGTTTCTACTCTAGGGGTGCATCAGGGGGCTTCAAATGGGACATGGTGTAAATAAACCAGTCCATAAAAATCAGCCCTCCAAAAACCAAACGGCGCACCTTTCCCTCTACGCCCCGCTGTGTGGCCGTACAGTAGTTTACGGCCACATATTGGGTGTTTCTGTAAACGGCAGAGTCAGGGCAATAAAGATACAGTCTTGTTTGGCTGTTAACCCTTGCTTTGTTAGTGGAAAAAATGGGTTAAAATGGAAAATTAGACAAAAAAATGAAATTCTCAAATTTCATCCCCATTTGCCAATAACTCTTGTGCAACACCTAAAGGGTTAACGACGTATGTAAAATCAGTTTTGAATACCTTGAGGGGTGTAGTTTCTTAGATGGGGTGATTTTTGGGTGGTTTCTATTATGTAAGCCTCGCAAAGTGACTTCAGACCTGAACTGGTCCCTAAAAATGTAGTTTTTGTAAATTTCTGAAAAATGTCAAGATTTGCTTCTAAACTTCTAAGCCTTATAACATCCCCAAAAAATAAAATATCATTCCCAAAACAATTCTAACATGAAGTAGACATATGGGGAATGTAAAGTCATCAGAATTTTTGGGGGTATTACTATGTATTACAGAAGTAGAGAAACTGAAACTTTGAAATTTGCTAAATTTTTCCAAATTTTTGTTAAATTAGGTATTTTTTGGTGCAAAAAAAAATAATTTTTTGACTTCATTTTACCACTGTCATGAAGTACAATATGTGACGAAAAAACAATCTCAGAACGGCCTGGATAAGTCAAAGTGTTTTAAAGTTATCAGCACTTAAAGGGACTCTGGTCAGATTTGCAAAAAATGGCCTGGTCCTAAGGTGTAAAAAGGCTGTGTCCTTAAGGGGTTAAAAGCAGAGGAACTGAAATTTTGAAAATTGCTAATTTTTCAAAATGTTTGGTAAATTTTGGATTTTTTCATAAATAAAGGTGAAATATATTGACTCAAATTTATGACTGTCATGAAGTACAATGTGTCGCGAGCAAACAATCTCAGAATTGCTTGGATAATTAAAAGTGTTCCACAGCTATTACCAAAAGTGACACATGTCATATTTGCAAAAAATGATCTGGGCAGAAGGGTGAAAACTGTCCCGGGGTAGAAGGGGTTAACCTCCAGGTGTTGCTTTTGTGGTCATTTAACTTTCCCTATTTATAGTTGTCTCTCCCACAATGTTGTGCGGTTTATAGCTTCAGTTGGACCTATGGATAGCTGGTGTTTGGTTCTCGGGCTGAGTTCCTGGTACTGCCATAGCTTCTTGGAAGTTAAGTGTTACCTTTCCCCTTGTATTTTGGCTTTTCTGTGTGTTGCATTTCTTTGTTGTTTTGTATTAGGCCTCAGGGAGACTCCCGTTCATCCTTCCTTTTGGAGGAACAGGATGTCCTATTCCTTTCATTAGTACCAGGGTCCTTTAGGGTTAGATAGGACCTTAGTTATTCTGGTGTATGAACTCGCCTACCTCTGGGGTCTGCTCAAACTGGTAGTCAGTCAGGGCTTTGATTAGGGTTTCCACTAGGAGGTGCCCATCTTCCTTCCCTAGTTTTCAGGCCTTATCTCCTTTTCCCTTTCCATCCTATGTTCAGTGTGGGGGTTTCCCTCCCACACTAGAGCATGATAGTGGAGTGGACCTTAATTATTCTGGTGTATGAACTCACCTACCTCTGGGGTCTGCTCAAACTGGTAGTCAGTCAGGGCTTTGATTAGGGTTTCCACTAGGAGGTGCCCATCTTCCTTCCCTAGTTTTCAGGCCTTATCTCCTTTTCCCTTTCCATCCTATGTTCAGTGTGGGGGTTTCCCTCCCACACTAGAGCATGATAGTGGAGTGGACCCTAATTATTCTGGTGTATGAACTCACCTACCTCTGGGGTCTGCTCAAACTGGTAGTCAGTCAGGGCTTTGATTAGGGTTTCCACTAGGAGGTGCCCATCTTCCTTCCCTAGTTTTCAGGCCTTATCTCCTTTTCCCTTTCCATCCTATGTTCAGTGTGGGGGTTTCCCTCCCACACTAGAGCGTGATAGTGGAGTTGTCTGCACCAAATTTATTATTGCTGTGTACCAGTTTTTTGGCACAAAATAATGGTCTAAAATAAGCCAAATGAGGTCGCTTTCCTACAGTCAAGACTCATTTAGACGAGTAGATGTGACTGACGATACGAGAGACCTACCGACATAACGCCAATGATAATGACAAGCATTCACGTGGGTATTGTTTACAAATTCTTCATATTTGATTGCATACTCACTTAAACAATGATTGTTGACTGTGTTCAGACAGGTCTAGTCATGGTGCCTACCGGCAAAAGGTCACACTATGCGCAGTCACATTACCGCAATTCATGAACAACAAATGATGATTTACTTTGTCATAAGCGTTGAATTAGCTTTTTTCAGTAAAATCGTTCAGTCGCTACATACATTCACTTTACACAATTACACGCTGGCGTTCAAATTGTAATGATTATGTCTACTTATCTAAATAAGCCTTCAGTGTTTAGTCAGTGTTTGATCGGTGATCTTTATCAATGATTGTCATCCAAAACCAGGAGTGGAGTCTACTCAGAGATAAGGTATAATGGAAAGATTTGCACCTGTTCTGTGATTTTGACCTGCATCTGGTTTTGGCTCACAATAAGGCTATATGCACACGACTGTATGTATTTTACGGTCCGCAAAAAATGGATCAGCAAAAAATACGGATGACGTTTGTGTGCATTCTGTATTTTGTGGAATGGAACAGCAGTCCCCTAATAGAACTGTACTATGTTTGCCCATAATGCGGACAATAATAGGACATGTTCTATTTTTTTGAGGAACGGAAATAAGGACATATGGAAACGGAATACACACGGAGTAACTTCCGTTTTTTATGCGGACTCATTGAAATGATTGGTTCCGTATACGATCCGCCAAAAAACCTGGAACGGACACGGAAAGAAAATACGTTCATGTGCATGAGGCCTAAGTGACGGAAATCACTGATCAAACACTGACCAAATACTGTGTGAAAGCTGCCAATGAGTTGGCTTAACGACTTCCTGACTGGACAATTTTTGGTTTTTGCATTTTTACTCCTGCCCTTCCCAGTGCCATAACTTTTTTTATTTTTCCATTCACATAGCCATTTCACATTTCACAAGTTGTACTTTCTAATATTATCACTTTATATGACATACGATGCAATAGGAAGCTGGAAAAAAATTCTAAATAGGATTGAATTGGGAAAAAAAAACACAATTCCACCAAAGTTTTATGTGTTTTGTTTTTATAGGATTCTCTTTGTGGTAAAACTGACCTACTGTATCAGCTTCATTCTACGGGTCAGCATGATTACAGCGATACCTTTATTTATATAGTTTTTCTTGTGTTTTAATACAAAAAAAATGCAAAACTTTGGAAAAATATATATTTTAGTTTTTATTGATATTATTTGGCTGCCCGCCTGAGGTGCCTCTGATATCTACTTGTATAGCATAGAGCCATATGCTGTGCTTACCTGTGGCTATAGGGTCCCCTGAGGAGGTTGAACATCACAGTTCAGCTAAAATGCATCGGAACATTTACTTGGGACAATGACTTACCTGATCGAGGTATTCTGATGGACTAATAAATATATGAGATTACCAAGTACCTCTAGGACCAGATTTAGGGCTCTTCCTTAGTTAGCTGGCAGGTACACTCAACGGCTACACCACCCACCTGGACAAGTAGAATAGGTCAAGGTATTTAGGGATCCCCCCTGATTTCTGAATGATGTGATGAATACTGCCTCTACAACCCCCTGGATCATTCTCTTTTTTACCCTTGTGCACTGGTTGAACACACACCACTTTGGTTAGATCTTATTAGGTTGTGTATTTATCTTTTAACTATGTACTATCAAAGGTTACTTGAATATTGTTCTCCAGTAGTGGCATGCTTCTGGTTATGTGTTTTGCTTGTTTTTTTAGGACAGAACTGTGAAATAGTGATAATCAAGCCATTGACTTCAACTTTATATAATTGAGCTGAAATGTTTGTACTGTTTTGGGGTGTGTATTGCTTTTTGATCACTTTTTATTTTTTTGCTAGGTGAAGCGACAAAAAAAAGATGAAATTTCCATTTTTGAAATTCTTTTTGGAAAACACGACTGCCATGTCCTAAAGACTCAAGAGGAGAGGAACCATCCAGCTTGTTGAAAAGCCTGAATCTCTGATGGTATGGGATTGCATTAGTGCCTACGGCATGGGCAGCTAAGTCATTTGCATTTTTAAATCCAGTAGGTATCAAGCTTTTTTTTTACAACTTCTGTTAAGGGTTCTTAAGGGACATGAATATTTTTTGTTTTCAGTTTTATACAATAAAAGCATTTTAGAAGAAAAATTATGTTTTTGTGTTGCTATTTTCTGAGAGCCATTTTTTTATAAAATTTTTATGGCAATGGTCTTGTATAAGGACTCGTTTTTTGTAGTATGAGGTGACATTTTCATTGGTACAATTTTTTTTTTTTACGTCATTCATCTAATATATAAAGCTGAGTGTGAGTGTGTGTGTGTGTGTGTGTGTATGTCCGCTAAAGAAATCCGCACCGTCGCATTTACAATCACGAAATTTGGCACACAGGTATATCAGGTGTCCAGGAAGGTTTTAGACCAGGTCTCAGCTCTCTAGGACGTACCGTTCCTGAGATATTCCCCAAAAATGCATTAGCCAATAGATGGTCACATGACCCTTATCAGCCAATAGAAGCTCGCAGGTCCTCCAGCCTCAACATACGCAGTTTTACTCCAGGTTTCCATAACAATCCAGCCATTTATCTTCACTGCTGTAGGAGAGGTTTAAAGGAAACCTGTTACAAGGATAATTGCTATTGAAGTAAAGCCATGGCCTAATAGCACTTAGTACATTATTTCAAGATGTGCCTTTGTTCCAGCAATAGATGTTTTTATCCTCTGAAAATGGTATGCAAATGAGCCAGTAAGGTGCCCAGAGGGGCGGAAGGAGCCTAGAAACGCCCCCTGCCACAATATGCCCACCCTCAAAAGACTTAAAACCCCGCCCCTAGGTCCCACTAAGCCACGCCCGTATCTGGTTAGGCCACGCCCCTCCCACTTCTGAGCTGACGGGGATTGAAAAAAATGAAGGTAAAAATCAACTTCTGTCATCTGCAGAGGTGGGGGGGGGGGATGGTAAATTTCTCCATGCAGCTTACACTAAGACAGCACAGTGAGCTGTTTAAAAAGTTAAGGGAGCGGGCCCCTGTGGAGGTCACTGTCAAGGGGGTGGTGTGCTGTGAAAATCACTGTTAAGGGAAAGGCTGCTGTAAAGGTCAAAGTTAAGGGGGTGGGCTGCTGTGGAGGTCCAATTTTAAGGGACGGGGCACTGTGGGGGTGTCAGTGTTAAGGGGTGAGAGTCTGTGGAGGTCACTGTTTTGGGGGCGAGGTGCTGTAGATGTCACTGTTATAGTGGATAGTGTTGATATCTTTTAATGACCCACACAAACATTAAATTAAATAGATTAAATATACCAGAGCGAAGCCGGGTCCTTCAGCTAGTAGTTTTATAAATATGACACGTTAATTCTGTAGGTTAGTATGATTATGACAATGCCAAATTAATTTATATAATTTATATAATTTTAATTTTTTAATTGCTTTGTGTTGTCATATTCTGACAATTATACGTTTTTTTTATATTTTTTTTACTGTTTGGGGGTTTGTTTTTTCTGAGGAGAGCTGTAGCTTTTATTAATACCATTTTGGTGTACATTTGACTTTTTGATAATTTTTCATTAAATTTTTTGGAGGGGCTAGGTGACTAAAAAAAATTGTAGTTGTTTACAGGGAGTAATATTTCAATATTTTTATGTGGGTGCAGTACATGTTACTGTAAAAGGATTAACTGATGGCCAGCAACTTCTTATTGTCCTCAATAAGCTTGTCACTGAAAAGCGGAGCAGAGCTGGCGGCATACACTTTTTGCCTGGCAGAAGTAGCAGTAAAGGAAAGAGGCAGGTTCAGGACAGCTGAGGGCACAGAGCTTGTTACTGAGCCATGCCAACTAAGTGTGTTGTCAGAGAAACCCACCGACTCCTGGCTGTGGGTGTCTGATGTCAGTTGAGATGATGTTGAAGACTGAGTTAACCATTCAGGGACAGCGGGATTGGTCATCAAAACATGACCGCTGGATGTTGCTGTGGCTGCTGCTACCACCCCCTTATTCCGCTGCTACTTCTGCTGGCTACAGCAACATTTTTCCCATTGCCTGTTCCTTTGGAGGGCCTTAAAAACTGTCTGATGGACATACTGTACAGTAAGACTAAGTGTATATGTAAAATAAGTTATTCAGTGGAAATGTGGATACCCCAATAACAGTAGAACAAGACAGGTTATTCACCACAATTTGAGAATCAAGGCCTAATAGAATTGTTTATCTATTAAACAAGGTGGATACGCCAATAACAGTTGAAGGAGACAGATTAGTCACCTCAATTTAAGAATCAAGGCGTAAAAGAATTGTTTATCTATTAAACAAGGTGGACACCCCAATAAGAGTAGATTTATACAGCTTATTAAACAAGGTGGACTGGACACTCCATTAACAGTAGAAGAAGACAGGCCTAATGGAATGGCTTATCTATTAAACAAGGTGGACCCCGTTCAATTAGAAATCTCTGTGCCCTACACAGGGATTGATGTAAACTGCACTGTCTTCTATGGATCCCTTCAGCTTCAGATTACAGTACCCGCACTGTCCCTGCAGTTTCCCTATGCTCTCCCTACAGTGTCTGAAAACTCTCCCTACGATCTCCCTATCCAATCTACAATTAAAGGCTTTCTTAAACACTGTCCCTAGTGCTTGTCACATCTCTCCCTATATTTAGCTCACATTGAAATTGCGGATACTGCTCAGATTAGTGTTGATCATGAATATTCGAATTTTGAATTGTTAGCGCGAATATAGGTAATTCGAAAATTCGCGAATATTTAGAATATAGTGATATATATTCGTAATTTCGTAAAAGATTTTTTTTATTGCGAATTTTCGTAATGCAAATTTTTAATGGCCGAGTAAAAACATGATTCCTCCCTGCTTCTTGCTTGTGGGCCAATGACTCATTGGCCCACAAGCAAGAAGCAGGGAGGAATCATGACTTTAAATGGGAAAAATTATGAATATTCTAAAAAACTAATATATAGCACTATATCGAATATATTTGTTTTTTTCGAATATTCGTAATATTCTAAAACAAGAATATATAGCGAATATTCGAAAAAAAACAAATGTAGAGCAATTTAGCTAATATAGTGCTATAATCTTCTTTGTCTACTAGTTGTAATTTTTTTCTCATCTGAAGTTCAGATTGGAAAAAAATTGCAACTATTAAAAAAAAAGATTATAGCACTATATTAGCTAAATTGCTCTACATTCGTTTTTTTTCTAATATTGGCTGTATTGCTATATATTCTTGTTTTAGAATATTACGAATATTCGAAAAAAAAATATATATTCGATATAGTGCTATGGCTCATTGGCCCACAAGCAAGAAGTAAGGAGGAATCATGTTTTTGCTCGGCAATTGAAAAATTCGCATATTACGCAATCATTACCTTGTCGATTTTTCGAGTAAGAAAATCGTAGAATATAACGAATATTCTGCAAAATATTCGCAAAATATCGCGAATTCGAATATGACTACTGCCGCTCATCACTACTCAGGATGACGCTTTTAAAGGGCTATGACATCACAGCGGCTGGCTAGCTGTGGATTGGCTGTCTGCAAGGCATTATGGGTCATCTCGCGTTCCCAGGCTTCTTAGTTTCAGTTTGTTACACGTGTATTTTAGGGAAAAAAACAATTCATTACCATGAAGCGCATAGAAATTTGGATTAGTTGCAAATCAAATTTTTCCTAAACTTCGGGGAATGCAAGTATTTACTAAAACAGACATGTCAGGAGAGGTGACAGGTGCTCTTTAAGGACTGCATTAGTAAATGTTGGCCATTATGTTACTTTAGGAATAACTTTTATAGATGTCATATTAAATAGTAAATGGAGAGACTTTCTGCATCTTCAGGTCAGACTCATCTTAATATGAAAGATAAAATGAGAACTAGTCCCACGTTAGGTGATAAGCAGGAACATTGATCTTCACTTACTATGTTGTTACCCACAACTGAAAAGAGTAAATTATGTTTCACCCATCTGGATTTATGATATTTTCCAGTTTATTACACCTACAGCAGGTCTAGCCCTACTTATGGGACATTGTTAATGGCATAAAATGTTATGGCTTGGTCAGAATCACATGCGATCATATAAAATATTAGGCAGAAGACTTTTATGGGAAACGTTGAAGCAAAGCAAAAACCTATAAATTCTAGAAGCAGAGAATGATTCGGAAGCTGTTAAACGCAGGTAGCACTATTTCAAGGACAGGATATTATTTTCCTGTTGTGATATTTTTATTAGACCACTGCATCAATATATCAACTATATATAACAGTTATATTTTTATGAACTCAGTGCTCATGTAACCGTGAGCGAAATAAACTACTTTTCATCTTTTGATTGAAATAAATGCAAACATAAATGTTATAAGTAGCATGTGGGTCTTCTGTTTTCTTGCACTAGTAATTATAGTAGCCCCATTGTTCTCCATCAGTTACAGCAACTTACATTAAAGGGATTCTGTCAGGTTGAACTTGGTGTCTGAGCTGCAGGCAGCCTGTGATACATCAGGAGGAGCTGAGCAGATTGATATATAGTTTTATAGGAAAAGATTCAGGAAAACTTGTACTTCATTCATTTTTATTCCTGCTTATTCTGGGCTTTGAAGTCAAGGAGGCGGTCCTATCAGTGATTGACAGCCTTTCCTCCATGTCTATATATAGAGATAGCTAGTCAATCACTGATCGGGCCTACTCCTTGACTCCAAAGCCCCCTTGCATTTCCATGGTGACAGGTTCCCTTTAAACACATTCTACAAATTATAATAGAAGTCTAGTAAGACAGGAAAAACGTAACTTACTCTGCTTTGGTTTTCTGTTAGGAAACTAAAAGAAGGTTGGCTCAATTACAGTAAACGTTAGAATCCGAAGTTGATTCGCATAAAACTTCGTTCTAATACTGTACGGATCAGGAGCTCCATACAGTATTAAAATTAGAGATGAGCGAATCGAAGCTGACGAAGTGGAATTCGATTCGAATTTCAGTAAAACTTAGATTCGCATCGAATGCGAATTTCCTCGCGCTTCATGGTAACGAATCACAATTTTCCTAAAATGGCGGCTAAACGTGTGAGGACTGAGGACATGGGGCAAAGAACTCTGGAAAGGCGGGATCACCCAGATTGATATGCCTGCATGCAGCCAATCGGCAGCCAGCCAGCCCTGTGATGTCACAACCCTATAAATACGGCAGCCATTTTAGATTCTGCCATTTTGCAGCGTTCAGAGTGCAGGGACAGATGTGTGAAGGCGCTAGGGACAGCTATTGGAAAAACCTCTATGTTTTAAAAAAAAACTGAAAAAAGGATTTATAAGTGCAGGGAAAGGATAGGAATCATTTCACAGCATCTTAGTGCAGGGAGAGTCATCAGAAGGCTCTAGGGACAGTGATAGGAAAGTGATTTACAAGTGTAGGGAAAGATTATTTGGGGATCCAAACAGCCATTAGACAGCTCAGTCGTTCCAACTTTTTGTTGTTGGGCTGCAAGTGTTATGTCGGAAAGCCTTTAGGCCTCTTTCACACGGGCATTGCGGGAAAATGTGCGGGTGCGTTGCGGGAACACCCGTGATTTTTCCGCGCGAGTGCAAAACATTGTAATGCGTTTTGCACTCGCGTGAGAAAAATCACGCATGTTTGGTACCCAAACCCGAACTTCTTCACAGAAGTTCGGGTTTGGGTTCGGTGTTGTGTAGATGTTATTATTCTCCCCTATAACATGGTTATAAGGGAAAATAATAGCATTCTGAATACAGAATGCTTAGTAGGTGATCAATTGAGGGTTAAAAAAAAATAAAAAAATTAACTCACCTTCTCCTCTTGTTCACGTAGTTCCCGTTCTCTTCTTTACTTCTTTAATGATGAGCTGTGGGTTAAAGGACCTTTGGTGACGTCAGCTCACATGCTCCAATCACATGGTACATCACCGTGGTGATGGACCATGTGATTGGAGCATGTGATTGGAGCATGTGATCTGACGTCACCACAGGTCCTATCCGATAGTTCATCTTTTAAGAAGTAAAGAAGAGACCGGGAACTACGCGAACAAGAGGAGAAGGTGAGTTAATTTTTTTTATTTTTTTTTAACCCTCAATTGATCACCTACTAAGCATTCTGTATTCAGAATGCTATTATTTTCCTTTATAACCATGTTATAAGGGAAAATAATACAGTGAATAGACTTTCATCCTAGCAACCATGCGTGAAAATCGCACCGCATCCGTACTTGCTTGCGGATGCTTGCGATTTTCACGCAACCCCATTCACTTCTATGGGGCCTGCGTTGCATGAAAAACAGAATATAGAGCATGCTGCGATTTTCACACAATGCATAAGTGATGCGTGAAAATCACCGCTCATCTAAACAGCCCCATAGAAATGAATGGGTCGGTATTCAGTGCGGGTGCAATGCGTTCACCTCACGCATCGCATCCGCGCGGAATACTCGCCCGTGTGAAAGGGGCCTTAGTGGCTTATGTCTTAGTATCTTCTTCAGTACGACAAGAAAAATATATACGCATTTCACTTCTGCAGTTATTTCTGTTGAAAGTGTATAGGGTCGTATTACAGTACAACAAGAAAAATATATACACACTGCACTGTTGCAGTTATTTATGGTCAAAGCATATAGGGGCGTATTACAGTAAAAAAAGAAAAATATATTCTCAGTGCATTTCTGCAGTTAATTCTGGCGAAAGCGTATAGTGGCCTATTTCAGTCCAACAAGAAAAATATATGCTTAGTTCACTTCTGCAGTTATTTCTGTTGAAAACGTATAAGGGCGTATTACAGCAAAAAAAGAAAAATATATACGCATTTCACTGGTGCACTTATTTGTGGCAAAAGTGTTCAGTGGCCTATTTCAGTACAAAAAGAAAAATATATTCCCAGTTCACTTCGGCGGTTATATGTGTTGAAAGCATGGCTGGGAGTCAGCAGGGTGGCAGCAGTGGGAGGCCGGGAGCCAAACTTGCCTGGGGTAGAGCACCTGCTTCGCAGCAGCCTACCTGCTCGGGAAGTAGTGGTGCAGGGGTTCACGGAAGTAGCGGCGATAGCAGTCAGTCAGTGCGGCGGTTATATGTGTTATTTTGTATTTCAGTACAAAAAGAAAAATACATTCTCAGTTCACGTTGGCGGTTAAATGTGTTGAAAGCATGGCTGGGATTCAGCAGGGTGGCAGCAGTGGGGGTCAGAAGCCAAAACGTGCCCGGGGGGGAAAGCATCTGCTTCGCAGCAGCCTACCTACCCGGGAAGTAGCAGGGGTTCATGGAAGTAGCGGCGGTAGCAGTCAGTCAGTGCGGCAGTTATACGTGGTAAAATCTTTATTGAAGTATTTCGGTTGAAAAACAAAATGTATTCAGCGGTCAGCGCTGCGGTTATATACGGTTAAATCTTCATGATGTCTCCATGATAAATCTGCAGCGTGGGGGCCCCGTGTGGCTTCTTCAGACTTTAAAAGTAATCCTTTAGCGGAGAGAATAGATACCAGATGACTGGGACGCTCTATGACCTTTCCAGGAGCTGCTGTCAGGAGCAGCGGTTTATTTCTGAGACGTCCGTATAGTGCGGGGGGAATCCGAAGACCCTCTCCATCTCCGTGCTCCGTTATATCTGGTAAAATCTTTATTGAAGTATTTTGGTGGAAAAAGAAATTTTATTCAAAGTTCAGCACTGCACTTATATGCGTTAAAATCTTCTGTGAATTTTTTGGGTGGAAAAACAAATTTCATTCAGCATTCAGCGCTGCAGTTATATGTGGAAAAATCTTTTGTGACTTATTTCTGTGGAAAAAAAAATTGTATTCAGCTTTCAGCGCTGCAGTTATATGTGGTAAAATCTCCATGATGTCTCTATGATAAATCTGCAGCGTGGGGGCCCCTGTGTGTGTTCTACACACTTTCAAAATAATCCTTCAGCGGAGCGAATAGATGCCGGATAACCGGGATGCGCTCCATGACCTTCCCAGGAGCTTGTATTCAGCGATGCTGTTATATGTGGTAAAATCTTGTGTGATTTATTTTGGTGGGAAAAAAAATTGTATTCACCGTTTAGCGCTGCAGTTATATGCGTTAAAAACTTTTTGGAATTATTTCGGTGGAAATACAAATTTCCACCTCCTCCATTAACTTCCTCATCTCTTCATTAGCATCTGACACACTAACTTTACACCCCCTCCAACTATATATATAAGTGGTACAAGCACCACCTAGGGGCGAATAAAGGTAAATGCCACTGCCAGCCTGTTAAAGGGAATTACAGCATGATGCCACAATACATTTGAGATAACATTTAGCAAGAGTCCCCACATATAGCACATAGTGGGACACTGCATCAAGGTGAATCAGGCGTGGATCAGCCAGGATTTCCACACACCAATGCCTGATGCATCAGACTAGATCATCCATGGTGCCACACCTACTATTCTGATGCTGTTACCCGCCTGATGCCACACCTCTGATGCCAAGTGCTCCTTCTTTCACCCACTATCTTCAGCGGTTACTGTTATTGCCACCCACCTCCACAGTATGTCACCTTGCCACTCTGTGGCCTCCTGATGCTGCTGCCACCTCCAGATTCTGTCATTGTGCCGCTCTGTGGCCTCCTCCTGATGCTGCTGCGGCTGCCACCACCTCCAGACTCTGTCATTGTGCCGCTCTGTGGTCTGCTCAGGCTGCTGCCACTTCCAGACTCTCTCATTGTGCCACTCTGTGGTCTCCTTATGCTGATGCCACCTCCAGACCCTGTCATTGGGCCACTCTGTGGTCTCCTCATGCTGCTTTCACCTCACCACTATGTTATAGGTCCACTCTGTGAATTTCTCATGCTGTTCCCACCCTCCCCACTTCATGATTGGTCCACTATTTTGGCTTTCAGCTTGGATGACATCATCATTTATTTTACACTTCTTATGTCAAAAGGAAGGAAAAAGGAGACGCACAACGGATCCTGTCTGTGCAGCAGCTTTAGGGGCTGTATCGTCCTATCAGAATTGGCTTATGATTTGGTAGCCAAAAGCAGAAGTGGGTAGAAAACACAGAAGACATGCAAATATTCCATTCACGTGTCATCTCTGTTTTAGATCCACTGCGTTTTTTTTTGGGCCTTTAGCAATACTGATTGATTATTGATCAAATGCTGACCGAGTAAAGGCAGATGCTCCACAGACAGGATCCATTTTTCTGTGTAATTGTTCTGATGGATCAGAGAATGGGGAAAATAAATCAGTGACATTAACACAAACTTACTGCTGACACCTTCACCACTCTGTCGGGGGGCTCTACTTACCGGTATATAAGCGTTTAATAGAACAGGTTCAGTAGACATCTATGTGGAATCAGCTGACGAGGGTGTAAAAGGAGTGCACTTCTTCTTGACGATAACATCTAACTGTAAGGCTGAGTTGATACTTGAGTTATTTGAGTCTTGGCCCCGTGACCGCCCAAATAAGTGAAGTATGCTGTAATGCTAAGAGTGACGCCTGTCATCTGCATGTCATATGGAATCACAGTATTATTTCACTAGCAAAGCAGACTCCCTATGTGTGTTACGACAAGGAATTTATTCGGATCGATCCAAATTTTTCCTGAAAAATTTGATTCACCGGTTCGTCGAATTTGTTAGGAAATTCGCTCATCTCTAATTAGAAAGTATTTGCTCCGATGAGCCAAAGTTATTGCTTTGCAAAGTCTCGTGGTACCTTGGAACCGAATCCGAGTTCAGGAAATGTTTTTTTACAGTACAAATTAATTAATGAAGTTATTGCGCTAAGTCTCGCGAGACTTCGAGCAATAACTTCATTAATTAATTTGTACTGTAAAAAACTATTTGCCGAACTCGGGTTCGGTTCCAAGGTACCATGAGACTTCGCGAAGCAATAACTTCGGCTCATCGGAGCCAATACATTCTAATACTGTACGGAGCTCCTGCTCCGTACAGTATTAGAATTAAGTTTTATGCAAATCAACTTTGGATGTTTCATCCGAAGTCAATTTGCTCATTTCTAGTCAGAATGTAAGGGGTAATGGAGATGAAAGCTACTATATCTGTAGGAGACAGGTAAAGGGCTGGAAACAAGTCTCAAACAACAGTTTTAAAATTGGGCTAATCCTAATGGCGTTATTGTGGCAGTCTACTAGTATTTAACCTTTAAAGGAGATTTACCATCAAATACAATGGGGGCATATCCCTAGGATATGCCCCCATTGTCTGATAGTTGCACATGCGCAGACACCCTCCCTTAATTTTAATGGGGACGCCGAAAATAGCTGAGCGCTGGCTTGTATGAAAGCAGCTCTCCCCGCTCCGTTCTCGTTGTAGGTGCGGGTCCCACAGGTGGGACCTGCACCTATCAGACAATGGGGGCATATTCTAGCAATATGCCCCCATTGTATTTTATGGGAATACCCCTTTAACCCCTATACAGGGGTCTGAACTTCACTGCAGGGGAACTACAAGGGGGCTACCTCTTGGAACAGTCCTAGTGTAGCTGACAGTGGAGCACCGAGGGATCAGGCAAGACTCAAAGTAAGTAACAGGCTGGGGTCAGGGCGGTGAAAGTGAGAATCCGTTAAACAGTCTGAAGGTCAGGGTAGGTAGCAAAGGGTCAATGCGGTAATCAGACTGAGGTCAGGCAGTAGATAATCAGATTCAGGAATAAGGCAGAGGTCAGTACATGTGCAGACAAACGGAACAGTCTTGATTGTCAGGGCCAGGCAGCGTTCGCATCCTCCTGCCGGCCCTGAGTGCATGGTAAATCTCGCGCCTTCCCTGTGCCATTCAGTATTCGGTGCAGGCAGCCATTGAGCGTCCTTCCTTTACTATGTCTGCACCGAATACTGAACGGCGCAGGCGCAAGACTTAACATGCACTTAGGGCTGGCAGGAGGATGCGAACGCTGCCTGGCCCTGTCAATCAAGACTTGAAGGGAGGTGACAGAGGTGGGAGAAAGGAGCCTCTAGGAGCAGGAGCAACGCCCCCCCTGCTCCTAGAGGCTAATTTGCATATCATAAAAGTTATATTTATGGAGTAACAGGGGCATGGATAAAACTAGGAATAGGCTAGTTAGGCCTCTTTCACACAAACATATTGGCTCCGCTCCGTGCATTGGGGACCGCAATTTCCGGTCTCCAATGCACGGGCAACTTCCGTGTGGCGGCCGGGATGGATCCAGACCCATTCAACTTGATTAGGTCCATGATCCGCCCGTTCCGCAAAAAGATAGAGCCGAATGGAAGCACGGATCGGAACCCCATGGAAGCACTCCATAGAGCTTCCGTGGGGTTCCTTTCCGTGCTTCTGTTCCGCACCGCATCTCCGGATTTGTGGACCCATTCAAGTGAATTGGTCCGCATCCGTGATGCAGAATGCACACGGCCGGTGCCCCGTGTATTACGGAACCGCCGTATGCGGCCCGCAATAAGGCCACGGCAGCACTACGGCAGTGTGAAAGAGGCCTAAGGTTTCATCGGACATTAGCACATTGCTAATGTCAGACAGTTTAGTTTACGTAGGTATTTCTGGTGACAGAAACCCTTTAAGCCAAGTATAAAGATGCATTGATAAGGAGTAATATTGAGTAATACGAGTAATATCTGGTTGAAACATTTTCATACAACTACTTCCTCAAGGATACATCTTTTGAATGAAAAAAACCTTGGATGATGCTTATTTAGTTCTTAGCCTCTAAATTTGTATTTGTAATTATTAAACACGTCTGAATATCCTACTTCATTGTTTTCCTCTTTTTATGTTTTATCTTTTCTTTTTATCCTGTATTCTACAGTACGTCCATTACACTTTGAATCTTTATTTTCACATGACTTTTTCCCTGTATGAAGTAATCTTTGACCGTGTTGCAGGTATAACAACAATAGTGCAGGTTTTATCCTCTAAACACCTTGCTAAGACTGTTCAAGGTCATTCATCTTTATCAAGAAGTACACCATATTTAAAGACCTGTAACAGATGCTGGGATTCTTAAGGCTGAGATCCTTGAGGCGCTTTTTGTTCTAGAAAGGAGTGCACCCAGATGCTTTCTCCTGTAAAGCCTTTAGCATCTATTGTACCTTGGAAAAACCAAACCTTCCATTTGTGAGCTTCAAAATAAATGCAGCATAAAAAGAATTGAAATCAGCCATTATTTTAGAAACACTCCATACTGCAGATGTTGGAAACAAAGAGGATAAGAACTTAAATAGTTAAAAAAAATTGTTGATAAATTAGATATATAAATATATATTCGTAGTGAGCCGAATCGAATTTGACCCAAATTTAACAAAAATATTGGGTCAAATCAGAATTTTTGGCGATTTAATTTGGGCAAATCTTTTAAAATGGCATCAGCCATTTTTCAGATCCAAAAACAGGAAAGATGAAGAAGGAGGATCACATGACACCAAACAGTGTGTGCGTGTGTGTGTGTATTCACACTGGCTGACAGTGCAGTGTGTTATTAAACAGGTTGTTTGTTACCACTGGCTGCCATCCATTTACCCGTAGCTAGTGTTGAGCGAATCGAAGTATCCAAAGTAGACTTCGATCCGAATTTCTGAAAAAATTAGATTTGCAGAAAAGCCGAATTTCCTCATGCTTTGTGGTAACAAATCAATTTTCCCAGAAATGGCAGTAAAAATTTTAAAAAAAACATACTCACCTCATCAATTTGAGTGCAAAGAGGTATCCGCGGTCATCTTGATTGAAGATCCCATGCGAAATCTCGTGAACAGTGACATATGATGTCACCAAGCCAGCCAGCGTGATGACGTCATAACGTACCGCGCAAGAACTTAAAAAAAGATGCACATTTTTTTATAAAATTCATCGAAGCAGCCGAATTTAATTTTTAAGAACTTTGCTCATCTTTAGGCCTCTTTCACACGACCGTATGGCTTTTTCAATGTTTTGCAGTCTATTTTTCACAGATCCGTTGTTCCGTTTTTTGTTTCCATTGTGTTTCCGTTTCTGTTCCGTTTTTCCGTTCTGTTTTTTCCCTATGGCATATTCAGTATATACATAGGAAAAATTGGGCTGGGCATAAAATTTTCAATAGATGGTTCCGCAAAAATGGAACGGATATGGAAGACATACAGATGCATTTCTGTATGTATTCCGTTTTTTTTTGCGGACCCATTTACTTGAATGGAGCTACGGAACGTGATTTGCGGGAAATAATAGGACATGTTCTATCTTTCAACAGAACAGAAAAACGGAAACGAAATGTTTACGGAATAAACGGAGGCCTTACCCATACCATATACTAATGTTGTCTTGTCATTAACCACCTCAGCCCCCAGTGCTTAAACACCCTGAAAGACCAGGCCACTTTTTACACTTCTGACCTACACTACTTTCACCGTTTATTGCTCGGTCATGCAACTTACCACCCAAATGAATTTTACCTCCTTTTCTTCTCACTAATAGAGCTTTCATTTGGTGGTATTTCATTGCTGCTGACATTTTTACTTTTTTTGTTATTAATCGAAATTTAACGATTTTTTTGCAAAAAAATGACATTTTTCACTTTCAGTTGTAAAATTTTGCAAAAAAAACGACATCCATATAGAAATTTTGCTCTAAATTTATAGTTCTACATGTCTTTGATAAAAAAAAAATGTTTGGGTAAAAAAAAAATGGTTTGGGTAAAAGTTATAGCGTTTACAAACTATGGTACAAAAATGTGAATTTCCGCTTTTTGAAGCAGCTCTGACTTTCTGAGCACCTGTCATGTTTCCTGAGGTTCTACAATGCCCAGACAGTACAAACACCCCACAAATGACCCCATTTCTGAAAGTACACACCCTAAGGTATTCGCTGATGGGCATAGTGAGTTCATAGAACTTTTTTTTTTTTTTTTTTTTCTTACAAAGTCTCATATTCCACTAACTTGTGACAAAAAATAAAAAGTTCTATGAACTCACTATGCCCATCAGCGAATACCTTGGGGTCTATTCTTTCCAAAATGGGGTCACTTGTGGGGTAGTTATACTGCCCTGGCATTCTAGGGGCCCAAATGTGTGGTAAGGAGTTTGAAATCAAATTCTGTAAAAAATGACCTGTGAAATCCGAAAGGTGCTCTTTGGAATATGGGCCCCTTTGCCCACCTAGGCTGCAAAAAAGTGTCACACACCTGGTATCTCCGTACTCAGGAGAAGGTGGGGAATGTGTTTTGGGGTGTCATTTTATATATACCCATGCTGGGTGAGAGAAATATCTTGGCAAAAGACAACTTTTCCCATTTTTTTATACAAAGTTGTCATTTGACCAAGATATTTATCTCACCCAGCATGGGTATATGTAAAAAGACACCGCAAAACACATTCCTCAACTTCTCCTGAGTACGGGGATACCAGATGTGTGACACTTTTTTGCAGCCTAGGTGGGCAAAGGGGCCCATATTCCAAAGAGCACCTTTCGGATTTCACTCCTCATTTTTTCCTGAATTTGATTTCAAACTCCTTACCACACATTTGGGCCCCTAGAATACCAGGGCAGTATAACTACCCCACAAGTGACCCCATTTTGGAAAGAAGACACCCCAAGGTATTCCGTGAGGGGCATGGCGAGTTCCTAGAATTTTTTATTTTTTGTCACAAGTTAGTGGAAAATGATGATTTTATTTTATTTATTTATTTTTTCATACAAAGTCTCATATTCCACAAACTTGTGACAAAAAATAAAAACTTCCATGAACTCACTATGCCCATCAGCGAATACCTTGGGGTCTCTTCTTTCCAAAATGGGGTCACTTGTGGGGTAGTTATACTGCCCTGGCATTCTAGGGGCCCAAATGTGTGGTAAGTAGGTAAATGACCTGTGAAATCCGAAAGGTGCTCTTTGGAATGTGGGCCCCTTTGCCCACCTAGGCTGCAAAAAAGTGTCACACATCTGGTATCTCTGTATTCAGGAGAAGTTGAGGAATGTGTTTTGGGGTGTCTTTTTACATATACCCATGCTGGGTGAGATAAATATCTTGGTCAAATGCCAACTTTGTATAAAAAAATGGGAAAAGTTGTCTTTTGCCAAGATATTTCTCTCACCCAGCATGGGTATATGTAAAATGACACCCCAAAACACATTCCCCAACTTCTCCCGATTACGGAGATACCAGATGTGTGACACTTTTTTGCAGCCTAGGTGGGCAAAGGGGCCCATATTCAAAAGAGCACCTTTCGGATTTCACAGGTCATTTTTTACAGAATTTGATTTCAAACTCCTTACCACACATTTGGGCCCCTAGAATGCCAGGGCAGTATAACTACCCCACAAGTGACCCCATTTTGGAAAGAAGAGACCCCAAGGTATTCGCTGATGGGCATAGTGAGTTCATGGAACTTTTTATTTTTTGTCACAAGTTAGTGGAATATGAGACTTTGTATGAAAAAAATAAAATAAAATAAAATAAGCATTTTCTAATAACTTGTGACAAAAAATAAAAAATTCTAGGAACTCGCCATGCCCCTCACGGAATACCTTGGGGTGTCTTCTTTCCAAAATGGGGTCACTTGTGGGGTAGTTATACTGCCCTGGCATTTTCCAGGGGCCCTAATGTGTGGTAAGTAGGTAAATGACCTGTGAAATCCTAAAGGTGCTCTTTGGAATATGGGCCCCTTTGCCCGCCTAGGCTGCAAAAAAGTGTCACACATGTGGTATCGCCGTATTCAGGAGAAGTTGGGGAATGTGGGTGAGAGAACATATACCCATGCTGGGTGAGAGAAATATCTTGGCAAAAGACAACTTTTCCCATTTTTTTATACAAAGTTGGCATTTGACCAAGATATTTCTCTCACCCAGCATGGGTATATGTAAAATGACACCCCAAAACACATTCCCCAACTTCTCCTGAGTACGGCGATACCAGATGTGTGACACTTTTTTGCAGCCTAGATGCGCAAAGGTGCCCAAATTCCTTTTAGGAGGGCATTTTTAGACATTTGGATACCAGACTTCTTCTCACGCTTTGGGGCCCCTAGAATGCCAGGGCAGTATAAATACCCCACATGTGACCCCATTTTGGAAAGAAGACACCCCAAGGTATTCAATGAGGGGCATGGCGAGTTCATAGAATTTTTTTTTTTTTGGCACAAGTTAGCGGAAATTGATATTTTTAATTTTTTTCTCACAAAGTCTCCCGTTCCGCTAACTTGGGACAAAAATTTCAATCTTTCATGGACTCAATATGCCCCTCACGGAATACCTGGGGGTGTCTTCTTTCCGAAATGGGGTCACATGTGGGGTATTTATACTGCCCTGGCATTCTAGGGGCCCTAAAGCGTGAGAAGAAGTCTGGAATATAAATGTCTAAAAAATTTTACGCATTTGGATTCCGTGAGGGGTATGGTGAGTTCATGTGAGATTTTATTTTTTGACACAAGTTAGTGGAATATGAGACTTTGTAAGAAAAAAAAAAAAAAATTCCGCTAACTTGGGCCAAAAAAATATCTGAATGGAGCCTTACAGAGGGGTGATCAATGACAGGGGGGTTGATCAATGACAGGGGGGTTGATCAATGACAGGGGGGTGATCAATGACAGGGGGGTGATCAGGGAGTCTATATGGGGTGATAACCACAGTCATTGATCACGCCCGTGTAAGGCTTCATTCAGACGTCCGGATGCGTTTTGCGGATCCGATCCATCTATCAGTGCATCCGTAAAAATCATGCGGACATCTGAATGGAGCTTTACAGGGGGGTAATCAATGACAGGGGGGTAATCAATGACAGGGGGGTAATCAATGACAGGGGGGTGATCAGGGAGTCTATATGGGGTGATCAGCACAGTCATTGATCATGCCGCTGTAAGGCTTCATTCAGACGTCCGGATGCGTTTTGCGGATCCGATCCATCTATCAGTGCATCCGTAAAAATCATGCGGACATCTGAATGGAGCTTTACAGGGGGGTAATCAATGACAGGGGGGTGATCACCACAGTCATTGATCATGCCCCTGTAAGGCTTCATTCAGACGACCGGATGCGTTTTGCGGATCCGATCCATGTATCAGTGCATCCGTAAAAATCATGCGGACATCTGAATGGAGCTTTACAGGGGGGTGATCAGGGAGTCTATATGGGGTGATCACCACAGTCATTGATCATGCCCCTGTAAGGCTTCATTCAGACGTCCGGATGCGTTTTGCGGATCCGATCCATCTATCAGTGGATCCGTAAAAATCATGCGGACGTCTGAATGGAGCTTTACAGGGGGGTAATCAATGACAGGGGGGTAATCAATGATAGGGGGGTGATCAGGGAGTCTATATGGGGTGATCACCACAGTCATTGATCATGCCCCTGTAAGGCTTCATTCAGACGTCCGGATGCGTTTTGCGGATCCGATCCATCTATCAGTGGATCCGTAAAAATCATGCGGACGTCTGAATGGAGCTTTACAGGGGGTTGATCAATGACAGGGGGGTAATCAATGACAGGGGGGTGATCAGGGAGTCTATATGGGGTGATCAGGGGTGATTAGGGGTGATCAGGGGCTAATAAGGGGTTAATAAGTGACGGGGGGGGGGGGGTGTAGTGTAGTGTAGTGGTGCTTGGTGCTACTTTACTGAGCTACCTGTGTCCTCTGGTGGTCGATCCAAACAAAGGGGACCACCAGAGGACCAGGTAGCAGGTATATTAGACGCTGTTATCAAAACAGCGTCTAATATACCTGTTAGGGGTTAAAAAAAAACACATCTCCAGCCTGCCAGCGAACGATCGCCGCTGGCAGGCTGGAGATCAACTCTCTTACCTTCCGTTCCTGTGAGCGCGCGCGCCTGTGTGCGCGCGTTCACAGGAAGTCTCGCGTCTCGCGAGATGACGCGTATATGCGTGACTGTGCGCAGGGCTGCCACCTCCGGAACGCGATCCTGCGTTAGGCGGTCCGGAGGTGGTTAAAGAGCTTGAAATGAGTTGCATGCAGTCCTAGGAGACCCCAGAGTGTGATCCACAACTTCTCAGGGCAATTGGAGCACTTTTGATTTAGGTAGAATTTATTCAGACCTGAATCAAATTTCCCTGACTTATTTGGCTAAACCAAATTTGCTCACACATGGGGCCTCTTGACATGCAAATATATTGTCATGGTTCGGTGCAAGTAACTATTTCTCTATGCAAATGAATACCTAATGTTTTCATAGCACACCGCTGGGAAAAAGTATTTGCCCCTTCCATATGTTATCTGTTTTTGCATATTTGCCTCGCTGAATGGTTTCTGCTCTTAAAACAAAGTATAATATTTGTTAAATGCAACCTAAAAGTAATCTCGTTTTTAATTATTTCTATATTTAATGAGCGCAGTTCCCCAGCACCCATATCACCCATGTAAAACATGATATGAAAATGCTTGGTGATCTGTATGTGTCATAATTGGCACACTGCATAGCAAGCAGTGATGTTTTCGGCTACCTTTTTATTTTCCGAAAAATCTGGTGGTCAGCATCAGCACAGCGGCTAGCCCTCTTGTCTTGCAGCACAAGGATTATAGGTTCAAATCTGACCAAACACATGGGGCAAAGGTTTAAAAGTAATATCAGGAAGTATTACTTTACTGAGAGAGTAGTGGATGCATGGAATAGCCTTCCTGCAGAAGTGGTAGCTGCAAATACAGTGGAGGAGTTTAAGCATGCATGGGATAGGCATAAGGCCATCCTTCATATAAGATAGGGCCAGGGGCTATCCATAGTATTTAGTATATTGGGCAGACTGGATGGGCCAAATGGTTCTTATCTGCCGACACATTCTATGTTTCTATATGTTTCTATGTGCTTTTCCTGGGTTTGTGTGGGTTTTTGGTTTCCCCAAACTCAAAAATATAACGACAGGTTAATTGGCTGCCATGAAACTTCCCCTCATGGGTGTGTCCTCTTTGATGGGCCTCTTTGTAAGGCAAAGAGAAATATATAAGGAAATGAACAGAACTGTCAGAGCATTAAGGAAAACTGGCTTAGTTGCCTATAGCAACCAATCAGATTCCACCTTTCATTTTTCAGAGCTCCTTTGGAAAATGAAAGGTGGAGACTGATTGGTTGTAGTGATGAGCGGGAGGTGCCATATTCGATTTCGCGATATTTTGCGAATATTCGAACTAATATTCGTATTATATTCGTCGAAATCGAATATTCGTAATTATTTCATTTATCGCGAATAATATGCGATTAAATTAATCGTACAATTTTTTAATTTATTTTTTCTTTTCCTATATAAGGTAACGTTCCTATGACTATGGCTAGGCTAATATGTGTATTTTACGAATATTCTTAATATTGCTCTAACTTAGTCTTTTAGAATATTCGTAATATTCTAAAAGACGAAGTTAGAGCAATATTACGAATTTTCGTAAAATACACATATAGATTGTAATTTAGCTAATATAGTGCTATAATCCTTTTTTTTTCTCTAATTTTTTTTGCCTCTTCTGAACTTCAGTTTTGGAAAATATGTACACTATTAAAAAAAATTACTATAGCAGTATATTAGCTAAATTACAATCTATATGTGTATTTTACGAATATTCTTAATATTGCTCTAACTTCGTCTTTTAGAATATTCGTAATATTATAAAAGATGGAGTTAGAGCAATATTACGAATATTCTAAAAGACGAAGTTAGAGCAATATTAAGAATATTCGTAAAATACACATATAGATTGTAATTTAGCTAATATACTGCTAAAGTAATTTTTTTAGGGGAAACACAGAGAGAGAATGCACCAAACAGATATACCACTGACTATACTGGCAAGTCATAAATGCAGGTATTAAAAGCTGAGACTTTCGCCAATATATTCCTATCAGGAAAATATCGGAGCCCATCATGCACCACGTCGCGGTCACTCAGCATGGCAGAGGGTCCTAACCGCTGCTCTAACTATGGTGTGAACAAGGTCTGGGGGTGATATAATTCAGCTCACAGCCAAGCTTCCACACAAAAGCCCAGCATGAATACTGCGGTAGTAAAATGTGAATGAAGCCAGACTGTGAGCCACACCTACACCAGACCATGTGATGGAGGTTACCAGGTGCAGAAGAGTGTTAGAACACACTCAAATCTAGCAAGACAAAAAACACAGAAATATAGTGGCAATTCTGGAGGAGCTGCTCAGCCCCTAAAACTGTGGCGTGTTTTTCATTGGGGGAGCAGCCCGACCGCATGTGGACCGCAGTAATCGACTAACCCCAGCAGAATATGCATACAATGGAGGATGTAATTTTTTTAATAGTGTACATATTTTCCAAAACTGAAGTTCAGAAGAGGCAAAAAAAATTAGACAAAAAAAAGGATTATAGCACTATATTAGCTAAATTACAATCTATGTGTATTTTACGAATATTCTTAATATTGCTCTAACTTCGTCTTTTAGAATATTCGTAATATTCTAAAAGACGAAGTTAGAGCAATATTACGAATATTCTAAAAGACGAAGTTAGAGCAGTATTAAAAATATTCTAAAAGACGAAGTTAGAGCAATAATATTCCACTTTGGCATACTGCTCCCCGACAAGCGTCCCCGTCACCATGGGACGCTGTGGGTTAGAATATACCATCGGATCTGAGGTTTTACGATCTCAGGGAAAACTCAGATCCGATGGTATTTTCTAACCCACAGGCGTTCCCATGGTGACGGGGACGCTTGTCGGGGTGTTGTATGCTGAAGTTGATTAAATAACGATTTTGTCATGCGCTCGGGCACACGTATTAACTAACCATTAGGATTTTTCTGTTGTAATATTCGTGAACTCGAATATAATATTCGTGAACTCGAATATAATATTCGTGAACTCGAATATAATATTCGAGTTCACGAATATTACAACAGAAAAATCCTAATGGTTATTATACGTGATTATTGGTTTAGATTAGAATAGGACGAATATTCTAAAATTGAATATACAGCAATATATTCTTATTTAGAATATTCCGGTCCATCTGAAAACGTGATTCCTTCCAGCTTCAATTCAGTTGCTTGTGGGCCAATGGCTCATTGACCCACAAGCAAGAAGCAGGGAGGAATCATATATTTTCAGATGAAAAAAATAAATAAAATACGAATATTCGATTTCGCGAATATATGGAAATATATTCGAAATATTCGCGAAATTGCGATATTTGAGATAAAAATTTGAAATTCGAATATTCGCACTCAACACTAATTGGTTGCTATGGAAACTAGGCTAGTTTTCATCTACCCCAGTTTTGATCAATCTCCCCCTTTGTTCACACTATGCAAAGTCTACACATTTGCTGTAATTTAACCGAAAAGTACATTATGAAAGCTGCAGATCACATCTTGTCCAGAGGGAATTGTCTGGGACTGCCAATGCCGTCTGCATCACAGTGGGGCCTGATGTCAGTGTACTACGCATTCCCCAGCTAATTCAGAATTTTGGAACCAGAGGTTGGCCTTATGATGGCAAAACAGTGATTTGATGCAGACTGGTTGCTATGGATGCTCCGCCTAGTAACTGTTTTTGTATCCCTAGCAACTGGACCATCTTGTCAGTAGTCAAGCTGTTGTAACCTCCATCTCAGCCATGAGAATCACATTTTTCTCAATATAAATGTGCTTGAAATTTTTCTTTAAAATTGGTAATAGTTGACAGTGGAAGAGGAATTCATATGATTGTAGGAGCAATCAAAGAAAACCCAAACATAGAAAATACACAACAAATGAAAAATATCCAGACATTTTTTTTTCCTTCTTAGCAATGTGGACTCCTTCCTCATGTTCCTGTAAACCATCTATTTTCCTTCCTGCTCTCACAGTCCTGTGTCTGGTATCAGGTAGAGCCTCCTCCACTGCCGTGTCCACAATTGGACACAAAGAAAGCTAAGTCCCACTGCCTTTGGTCAAGTCCCACCCATCTGTTGCCCATCAGCCAAAAAAAGATGATCGGGTAATAAGCCTATGTGTCCTCTGCAGAACGTCTACACAGAGCTCGTTATCATGAACTTGCAGAAAATCTTGAAGACCGACAGTGAGTGCAAGTTTCTGTTTTCTTGTATTACAGGGTCAGTGTCTCCTTAAAATGAATCTCCTCCTCCTATCATTCTACTGTCTTTTTGTCTAAAATTTTGTCCTGGTTAATTTCTTAATATATTTTATAGTGGAAGGAACTTCATTTTTCAGATACACTGCTCCAAATCCCAAACATAGACATAATTTTACAAGTAAACATGCCTGCTGCTTGCAGCCACCACTAGAGGGAGCTTGCTGCATACTGAGCTAATATTGAGCTCAAAGTATAATTTCTTGCAGTAAGCTCTTAAGCTCCCTCTAGTGGTGACTGCAAGCAGTAAAAATCTTATTTCCATGGAATCTGTTACCAGCAACCTCCCTATCCAACTGTTTGGATAGACACATAGCTGTAGTTCACCAATTTATAAAGCTATTTTTCTTTTGTTGATCAGGCTCAGTTCCTGAGGTATGATACTTTTTCTTAATATTCAAATTAGGCCTTTGGTGCAATGAGTGTGTCATTGTATCTTTTGTTGCATCCAAGCTTCATTCCTTTCTGTTGCCAGTCTGGTTTTCTGCTTTGAATGTCAGGGCTAAGCAGTGGCAAAGCAGAGAGGGAGGGGCTGGCCACAGAAATTAGTGGAGCTTAGGTGCAATATGAGCAACGGGGATGTCCTTATTGCACCAAAGGCTTAAGTAAAGTCAGAAAAAGTATCATAACTTGGGAATGGAGTCTCGGATTAACAAAAGAGAAACAGCGTTCTAATCAGGTGAAGTACAGCTATACGTCTATGCAAAAATATTCCTTCAAGGGGTTTAATTATATATCAGAGAAAATATATATCCTATATCAAATATCATAAATAAATATCACAAAATAAATCAGCTCAGTATTTTAAACCTATTTAGAGAAAACATGGTATTCAGGGCTGGTATTCACTTTTAAGGGCTTGTCCAGGATTTTGATATTAATGACTTATCCTCAGGATAGGCCATCAATATCAGATCAGCAGAGGTCCAACTCCCCGCACCCCCACTAATTGGCTGTTTAGTTGGGAACCGGAACTACACAGCTCTGTCCATTTTGTAGTGGACGGAGCTGGGAACTTCTATTCACTTCAATGGATGCAGTTTTACAAGCTCTTCTACTAATCAATGGAGAAATGTGTGTGGTTCCAGCGCCAACTGAAGCCAACTAAGCAGATATTTGGCGGGGGTGCAGGGGTGCAGGGTGTCAGACCACCGCCGATCTGATATTGATGGGCTATCCTGAGAATAGGTCACCAATATCAAAATCCTGGACAATCTCTTGAATGAATTGTACTACATTTCTATGTCTTATTATGTCTTAATTATTAATCTGTAATTACGTACAATTACAATTTTATTTTTATTTGGAGAACATACGGCTGCTATCATATCCGTAATCATTAAAATGGGGATAATTGACCTCTGTAGGAGAGCACATAAAGGAAACACGGGCCAGTTCTTTCCATTCGTCCATAATAACCTTGCTATAAGTAAATCAAGGTGTGTCCACTTTTACTACAACGTGACTTACACTTTTTGTCTTGCCTAAAAAATGAACACACTCCCTTGTAGCAAGAAATAGAAAAATGGCTTATTACCATTAATCATATGATGAAAATCCAATTAGTCTCTTTTCCATTCCTAGTATGGTTTAAGAGGCCATTTAGATGATGTATTTGGCAATGAACATGTCACTAGCGGAGAGCAAGTAGAGATTTAATTGCTGAAGGTGAACTTGCTATGACAACAGGGATAACGCATATTCTGCCTGTGCCCTCCCCTCGTATCTCAGATCACCAGGAACTGTAACGTTGCTTCATGTGGCACACCATCTAATACATAGGAGGTTCAGATAAATTAAAGGGGTTGTCCAGAGCTGAAGCTGGACATATCCTCTTCTTCACTCATTTAGCATGTCTGAGTTGAGCATCGGAGCATTTCTTGCTCCCGTGCTCTCCCTTGTCCTGTGCTGTATAGCGCAGGGCAAGCTATGTTTTATTGACATCCTCACTATTCTAGGCAGAGGCTTCTGCCTGGCAGTGATCCCAGTGACGTCACTGGCACAAATGGGTGGCTTCTAAAACAGCCTAGGGCAGCACTATAGACCGCCCATTTGTGCTGGTGACATCGCCAGGGTCACTGCTAGGCAGAAGTCTCCACCTGGCATACTCATGTGGAGCCCGGTATTTCACCAGCAATAAAGAAAACAGACCGTGCCTTGTACTGCGCAGCGGCGGTCAAAGGGGAGCATCAGAGCAAGAAATGCTCCGATGTTCCACTCAGACATGCTAAATGAGTGAAGAAGAGGTTATGTCCAGGTTCAGCTCTGAACCCGGACAACCCCTTTAATTACATTGCATCCAGTAGTACTCATATATCACAGAACGTTTTACTCAACTTCTGACCTTCGTCAGCATATGAGTCTGAATGGAGAAGCCTAGACATGTGGAGATCTGGACCAGAAATGAGGAGAGTCCTCCACTCGTGCCACTTATCATAGGCTATAGGAGACACAGAAACAGCCAAGTGACTAGGGGGCACATTTATTAGGACCGGCGTTTTAGATGCTGGTCTTAATAAAACCCTTAGTTGGTGGTGGATCCGCCAAAGTTATGACATAACTTTGGCGCATTCAGCGCCAGTTCCAAAAGTAAGACAGCTTCCTAGCTATGCCTAATTTAGGAGTTTTTTCAGTATATTAAATGACCCCCTAGGTTTTTTTTTTAAACCAAAAAGTGAAATAAGTATGATACCTTCTTTACGCTAGGGTAGAATGTGATAAAATTTGTGGGGTATTAACTTTGGTCTCTTTGTTTACATTTTCTCCAAAGTGACTTTAATGCTTTAACATAACCAGACAATGATGGTACACTGCCAAGACTGTGTGACGGTACACTGCCAAGACTGTGTGACGGGCACACCCTTGCTGATGTGTTCATGTTTTTCATAGGTAGAAGTCAGCCTCAAAGGGCATCTATCAATAGATCTATGCCTATGACATTGGCTGACCTGTTACATGTGCGCTCGGCAGCTGAAGGCATCTGTGTTGGTCCCATGTTCATATGTGCCCGCATTGCTGAGAAAACGTATGTTTAATATATGCAAATGAGCCTCTAGAAGAAATGGGGGGAGGGGTTACCTTTACACCTAGAGGCTCTGCTCTCTAAAACTGCCGCACCATCTGCACTTTGACAAATTCAGGACTGTTGGCAACTATGTATACAGCTCACTCAGTTACTGGCCTAGGAACCATGGAGTCATGGAGATAGACACTTCATGCTGCGGGGGAAAATATGTAAGAACCAGAAATAAAAGGGAACAGGAGGCCTGAACAATGTAAAAGTAGAGAACACATACTGTATTCCGTAAATACCAAGTGGTGGCTGATTTTTCATTTTTGACTGGAGTAGTCCTTTAAACGGCTTCTGTCACCCCACTAAACTCTTTTTTTTTTTTTTTTCCAGGTGCTTATAATCCCTATACAGCGATTTATCCATACATAATGTAATTAATCATTTTGGTTCAGTAGATACTGCAAAAAACTGACTTTTATAATATGCAAATTACCTGTCTACCAGCAAGTAGGGCGGCTACTGGCTGGTAGCAGCCGCATCCACCTCTCATAAAGACGCCCCCTCCTCATGTTGACAGGGCCAGCGGACGCACTCGTTCTCTGCTGGCCCTGTCTGCATTCAAAATCTGGCGCCGGCGCCGTACCTGTCTTGAGTCGGCGCAGGCGCACTGATAGGAGGACGCTCGCTCGGCCGCTCCTTCCTCAGTGCGCCTGCGCCGGGTGTAGATGTAACGTCACCGGCGCAGGTGCACTGAGGAAGGAGCGGCCGAGCGAGCGTCCTCCTCTCAGTGCGCCTGCTCCGACTCAAGACAGGTACGGCGCCGGCGCCAGATTTTGAATGCAGACAGGGCCAGCAGAGAACGAGCACGTCCGCTGGCCCTGTCAATCAACATGAGGAGGGGGCGTCTTTATGAGAAGAGGATTCGGCTGCTAAGTAGGGCGGCTACTTGCTGGTAGACAGGTAATTTGCATATTATAAAAGTCAGTTTTTTGCAGTATCTACTGAACCAAAATGATTAATTACATTATGTATGGATAAATCGCAGTATAGGGATTATAAGCACCTAAAAAAAAAATGAGTTTAGTGGGGTGACAGAAGCCCTTTAACCTCTTTGGGACATATGACGTACCGATACGTCATGATGTCATGGTACTTAAGGACACATGACGTACCGGTACGTCATGTGTATTTCCAATCAACGCCTCAGCAGGCACCCTGGGACAATGCTGAGGGGGTTCAATTCAGACCTGCGGTTTGCGGAGTTTCCAGGTGGTTCGGGGGGGCGAGTGCAGTGGCTATGGGGTCCCCGTGCTGCTGTGACGGGGACCCGATAGCAGGGAAGGCAGCACGATGCCTTCCTCAGGCATCGGGGCTGCCTTCCGGTGAAGATCCAGCCCCCTGGATTTCACAGGCAGGTAGCTGTATGAGTAATACACACTGTATTACTCATACAGCCAATGCATTCCAATACAGAAGTATTGGAATGCATTGTAAAGGGGATTAGACCCCCAAAAGTTGAAGTCCCAAAGTGGGGAAAAAAAATTAAGTGAAAAAAAAGTTTCAAAAATAAAGTTTCCCCCCCCCAAAAATTTAAAGTTTCAAGTAAAAATAAACAAAAACATCATTTTCCCCAAATAAAGTTAAAAAAAAGGGGGGAAAAAGTAGACATATTAGGTATCGCCGAGTCCGTATCGACCGGCTCTATAAACATATCACATGACCTAACCCCTAAGATGAACACCGTAAAAAATAAGAAATAAAAACTGTGCTAAATAAAATAAAAAATTGTCACCTTACATCACTAAAAGTACAACAGCAAGCGATCAAAAAGGCGCATGCCCACCAAAATAGTACCAATCTAACCGTCAACTCATCCCGCAAAAAATGAACCACCACCTTAGGGCTCTTTCACACCTGCGTTCTTTTCTTCCGGCATAGAGTTCCGTCGTCGGGGCTCTATGCCGGAAAAATCCTGATCAGGATTATCCCAATGCATTCTGAATGGAGTGAAATCCGTTCAGGATGCATCAGGATGTCTTCAGTTCCGGACTGGAACGTTTTTTGGCCGGAGAAAATACCGCAGCATGCTGCGCTTTTTGCTCCGGCCAAAAATCCTGAAGACTTGCCGCAAGGCCGGATCTGGAATTAATGCCCATTGAAAGGCATTGATCCGGATCCGGCCTTAAGCTAAACGTCGTTTCGGCGCATTGCCGGAGCCGACGTTTAGCTTTTTCTGAATGGTTACCATGGCTGCCGGGACGCTAAAGTCCTGGCAGCCATGGTAAAGTGTAGCGGGGAGCGGGGGAGCAGCATACTTACCGTCCGTGCTGCTCCCGGGGCACTCCAGAGTGACGTCAGGGCGCCCCAAGCTCATGGATCACGTGATCGCATGGCACGTCATCCATGCGCATGGGGCGCTCTGACGTCATTCTGGAGCGCCCCGGGGAGCCGCATGGACTGTAAGTATACTGCTCCCCCGCTCCCCGCTCCTACTATGGCAACCAGGACTTTAATAGCTTCCTGGCTGCCATAGTAACACTGAAAGCATTTTGAAGACGGATCCGTCTTCAAATACTTTCAGTACACTTGCGTTTTTCCGGATCCGGGGTGTAATTCCGGCAAGTGGAGTACACGCCGGACCCGGACAACGCAAGTGTGAAAGAGGCCTAAGACAATCGCCCCAAAAATAAAAAAAACTATGGCTCAGAATATGGAGACACTAAAACATCATTTTTTTTTGTTTTAAAAAAGCTGTTATTGTGTAAAACTTAAGTAAATAAAAAAAAGTATACATATTAGGTATCATTTGCACCCTAAAATAGTGCCAATCAAACCGTCATCTCATCCCACAAAATATGAGACCCTACCTAAGATAATTGCCCAAAAACAAAAAAAACTATGGCTCTCAGAATATGGAGACACTAAAACATTATTTTTTTTGGTTTAAAAAATGATATTATTGTGTAAAACTTACATTAAAAAAAGTATACATATGAGGAATCGCCGCGTCCGTAATAACCTGCTCTATAAAAATACCACATGACCTCACCCCTCAGGTGAATACCGTAAAAAAATAATAAAAAAAACGGTGTAAAAAAAGCCATTTTTGGTCACCTTACATCACAAAAAGTGTAATAGCAAGCGATATAAAAGTCATACGCACCCCAAAATAGTGCAAATCAAACCGTCATCTCATCCCAAAAAAAATGAGCCCCAACACAAGACAGTCGCCCAAAAAATAAATAAAACTATGGCTTTCAGAATGTGGAGACACTAAAAAATCATAAAAAAAAAAAATGCTATGTTATGTAAAACTGAAACAACCCAAAAAAGTTGTCATATTTGTTATTGTCGCGTCCATGACAACCTGCTCTATAAAAATACCACATGATCTAACCTGTCAGATGAATGTTGTAAATAACAAAAAATAAAAACGGTGCCAAAACAGCTATTTCTTGTTACCAGTCCTCACAAAAAGTGTAATATAGAGCAACCAAAAATCATATGTACCCTAAAATAGTACCAACAAAACTACCACCCTATCCCGTAGTTTCGAAAATGGGGTCACTTTTTGGGAGTTTCTACTCTAGAGGTGCATCAGGGGGGCTTCAAATGGGACATGTTGTCAAAAAAACAGTCCAGCAAAATCTGCCTTCCAAAAACCGTATGGCATTCCTTTCCTACTAAGCCCTGCTGTGTGCCCATACAGCAGTTTATGACCACATATGGGTTGTTTCTGTAAACTTCAGAATCAGAGCCATAAATATTGAGTTTTGTTTGGCTGTTAACCCTTGCTTTGTAACTGGGAAAAAATTCTTAAAATGGAAAATCTGCCAAAAAAGTTAAATTTAGAAATTTTATCTCTATTTTCCATTAAATCTTGTGGAACACCTAAAGGGTTAACAAAATTTGTAAAATCAGTTTTGTATACTTTGAGAGGTGTAGTTTCTAAAATGGGGTCACTTTTTTGGAGTTTCTACTCTAGGGGTGCATCAGGGGGGCTTCAAATGGGACATGGTGTCAAAAAAACAGTCCAGCAAAATCTGCCTTCCAAAAACCGTATGGCATTCCTTTCCTTCTGTGCCCTGCCGTGTGCCCGTACAGCAGTTTATGACCACATATGGGGTGTTTCTGTAAACTACAGAATCGTAGCCATAAATATTGAGTTTTGTTTGGCTGTTAACCCTTGCTTTGCATATAGGTGGCGATAAAGACGAAAAATTTGCTTTCGTCTTTAAGTTCAGTCCTGCAGCGGATATTATTAAACGGGCAGTGCATAATAACTGGGACCTCCTGAAGCATGAATTGTCTCTGGGCACAGTAGTCTCCAGCAAGCCTCTCATCACTTTTAGGAAGTGTCATACCTTAAGGGACAAATTGGTCCATAGCGCTCTCCGGCTTTCCAAAGGGTCCAATTGGTTACAAAGCAGAATCCCAATGGGTAACCACAAATGTGGAACGTGTTCATTCTGTCATTTGAACTCCCAAGCGAAAAGTCTGTCTCTAGGGGGCGTCACACACAAGGTCACACAGTTTATCAACTGTCGTACTCCTTTCGTGGTATACGTCATTTCATGTAGTTGTAGCAGGTTTTACATTGGAAAAACAATCAGGCCTTTGCTTGAACGGGTGCGCGAGCACATTAACTCTATTCGTACTGGACGAGGTTCTCCTCGCCTTATTGAACATGTTCGCTCAACTCATAATGGTGATCCCTCTGGCCTCTCCTTTGCTGGCATTGAGGCGGTGGGACCCATCCTTCGGGGAGGTGATCGCCACCGCCTCTTGCTGCAGCGGGAGGCCAGATGGATCATCAGGACAAGTGCCATGGGACCCCATGGACTTAATGACAAGAACGACATGGCTGTCTTTTTGTGACCATAACACCCTGCCACTTTTGCACGGCCGCCACCTCCATCATTTCTAATATATCGGATACTTATAGCATCTTCCGCAATTGTCCTACATTGTCTCCTTTCCATGCAAACTTCCTGCCTCTATATGGCATTCATTTATCCCTCTTTGTCCTTATACTGGTCTGGCACCTGGAATTTGTCGCCAAAACTAAGAATTGCATATCGATTTTTGCATTGTCTGCAACTTGATATCTTATGTGATACTCATACTAATGTCTTGTGTCTCTCTCTGATTTGTTTTGCAGCTGCACACAGGGGAGATTCGGGATCACCATGGTGATGCCCAGCATTTTCCCTTTAAAAAGGTTTGTCCGTGCACCTGCACGTCATATCCGGTCTGAAGAAGCGCGACTTCCGCGCGAAACGGCCGTCGCCGACGCACATCGTGGCCATCCCGCTCCCCTGCCTGCGCAGCATGCCGCTTGAACTGCAATAAAAGCAACTAGCAAAAACCACCGGTGAGTGCCGCGTCTCTCTCTACTTATCTACTTTTAACCCTTGCTTTGCAACTGTAAAAAAATTATTAAAATGGAAAATCTGCCAAAAAAGTGAAATTTTGAAATGTTATCTCTATTTTCCATTAATTCTTGTGGAACACCTAAAGGGTTAACAAAGTTTGTAAAATCTGTTTTTAATACCATGAAGGGTGTAATTTCTAGAATGGGGTCATTTTTGGGTGGTTTGTAATATTTAAGCCTCACAAAGTGACTTCAGACCTGAACTGGTCCTTAAAAAGTGGATTTTTGAAAATTTCTGAAACATTTCAAGATTTGCTTCTAAACTTCTAAGCCTTGTAACATCCCCAAAAAATAAAATGTAATTCCCAAAATGATCCAATCATGAAGTAGACATATGGGGAATGTAAAGTAATAACTTTTTTTTGTAGGTATTACTATGTATTATAGAAGTAGAGAAATTGAAACTTGGAATATTGCAAGTTTTTCTACATTTTTGGTAAATTTGGTATTTTTTTATAAATAAAAATGAATTTTTTGGACTCCATTTTAACAGTGTCATGAAGTACAATACGTGACAAGAAAACAATCTCAGAATAGCCTGGATAAGTCGAAGCGTTTAAAAGTTATCACCACAAAGTGACATATTGTCAGATTTGCAAAAAATGGCCTGGTTCTTAAGGTAAAAATGAGCCCGGTCCTTAACCCCTTCCCGACTGCAATCCGTCTATATAGGTGCTATTTGCACATGCCCAGTGCAGCTAGCACGTGTATAGACGTCTGGCCGCTCTTTAATCCAAGCGCTGTAAAACGCTGGGATTAAAGCTTCTGCCCCTGCCCTGCTGCTGTCCCGGACAGCATACAGTGCAGTAATGCCGGCAAGGGTCCAATCAGAGTGGTCCCTTGCCGGCAATCGATCTGATTGGTTAGTCTGTGCAGACTAACCAATCGGATCGCGGCAGTGAAAAAATGCCTGTTCCCGGCTCTGATCTACGCTCTGCAGATCAGAGCCTGAAATCAGGTTTTGTGTCCTGGTACCCCCCGATCTGTGCCCCCCTGTGCGCCTCCAACCCCCACCCTGTCCCCGCCTGCCCCTCATGCAGTTCTTCTCGCCCCGATCCACATTCATGTAGCCTTCCCCTGATGCGGTCCGCCCCCTCCCTGCCCCATACATTTATCCTGCCCCCATTTGTGCCCCTTCAATGCTGGCCGTACCTTCCCCCTCCCCTTTCCAGCGCTACCCCCGATGTGGTGCGGTCCCCCTGCTGTGTTGGATGGCGGCAGCTCCATTCCTGAGCCGCCGCCATTAAATGCCGCGGCAGCGGCATCCATGGGGTTAATAGAGGGAGGGGGCTCCCTCTCTCAACCACCGGGGCTGCGATGGCAGCGCCTGATGGTTGCCATGGCAACCGGACACTTTGCAAAGGCATCCAGTGTTGCCACCTACAGGACATCTGATAGTATTATACTTTGCAATGCAAGAGCATTGCAAAGTATAGTACAGCCATCAGCCCCACTGGATCTTCAAGATCCAAGAGGGACTTGATAAAAAAAAAATTTGAAAATAATAAAAGTAAAAATAAAAAAATAAATAAAAATGTCAATTAAAAAAATAAATTGCCTTTTCCTATAAAAAAAATAAATAAATAAAAATTAAACTACACATATTAGGTATCAACATTTCTATAATGACTGTCTCTATAAATATATCACATGATAGACCCCGTCCGATAAACACCATAAAAAAAAAACTGTGTAAAAAAAGCCATTTTTTGTCACCTTACATCACAAAAAGTGCAACACCAAGCGGTCAAAAAGGTGTATATCAAACAAAATGGTACCAGCGGTTACCCTAAAAAACGTAGTTTTATTGGTATGCTAATGAGCCTCTAGGTGCTATGGGGGCGTCTTTTCAGCACCTAGAGGCTCCGTCCACTCACCATTTCTGCCGCCCAGCGCGCTCCAGCCCGCCCCTCTCCTCTAGATTGACAGCCTACTCGCGCCTGCGCCGTGTGCTTCTGTATTCGGCGCAGTCGCAGTGACTGTCTCCCTGCGCCGGCATCTTCACTGCGCCTGCGCCAATTACGGCGCAGGGAGCAGTCCAACAGTCACTGCGCCTGCGCCGAATACAGAAGCACACGGCGCAGGCGCGAGTAGGCTGTCAATCTAGAGGAGAGGGGCGGCTGGAGCGCGCTGGGCGGCGGAAATAGTGAGTGGACGGAGCCTCTAGGTGCTGAAAAGACGCCCCCATAGCACCTAGAGGCTCATTAGCATACTAATAAAACTACGTTTTTTAGGGTAACCGCTGCACAGAAAGGGATTACAATAGAATGGTTAGGTACAGCAGACACTAGCAGATCACTAGTGTCTGACAGCTAATTAGGTCAAAATCTGGTGGTAGAAACCATTTAATGTAACAAAAACTTTCCCCAACTGCCTTGTAGGAACGCAGCCTTCTACTATAAAATGATCACATGATTTACTCCAGGAAATATTCTCTTCCTCTTAGGTATTGACCTATATCATGAACTGGATATCATTTTGACCATAGCTCTAAAATGCTTTGTTTGTATGGACCATCACAAGGGATTTCAACATAGGTCATTTGACAGTTTGTCAGTCCCTGTCAGAAACCTTAAAAGGTTATACCGATCTAAAACATAGGTGGCATATCACTAGGATATACTACCAATGTCAGATAGGTGTGGGTCCCACCTCTGGGACCTGCTCTTGTCTCCAGAATGGGGCACCCAAAGTGAAGGGGAGCGCATCAAGCATGCACGACTGGCTCTCCAATCACCACTATAGGACTGCTGGAGGTAGCTGAGCCAGCACTCACCTATTTTTCAAACTCCCATAGCAGTAAATGGAAGGTAACTATGCTTGTGCTCTCCTTTATTTTGGTGGGCCCATTCTGGAGATAAAGAAATGGGACCCACACCTATCTGTCATTGATGGTATGTCCTATAGATATGCCACTAATGTCAGAGATGAGACAATCTCTTTAAATACTCATTTTGTTATTAATATACTTTGAGCCAAGGAGACCGGCTAAAATCAACAGCAACTGCATGTCAGATTATGACTAGTGTTGAGCGCGAATATTCAAACAGCGAATTTTAATCTCGAATATCGGCACTTCGAGAATTCGCGAATATTTAGAGTATATAGTGCTAAATATTCATAATGACGAATATTCGTCATTTTTTTCCATCTGAACACATGATTCCTCCCTGCTTCTTGCTTGTGGGCCCATGAGTCATTGGCCCACAAGCAACTTAAGCAGGGAGGAATCAAGACTTCAGATGGAAAAAAATGACGAATATTCGTCATTACGAATATATAGCACTATATTGAATAGTGCTATACAGGGTAGCAGGGTTAGCACTTAAGCTCTTAACTCAAATTTCTTAACTCATCGCGTTATCTTGAGACAAAAGCCATTGAAAAGCAATTGAAGGTGTTTGCTTGACGCATTTAGTTTAGATAACACGTCTCATAAAGCATTAGTGTTAACTCTACTACATCTGTATATTTGTTTTTTAGAATATTCGCCATTTTTTTCCATCTGAAGTCATGATTCCTCCCTGCTTAAGTTGCTTTTGGGCCAATGACTCATTGGCCCACAAGCAAGAAGCAGGGAGGAATCATGTGTTCAGATGGAAAAAATGACGAATATTCTAAAAACTAATATATAGCACTATATTCCATAGTGCTATATATTCGTTTTGGACCCACACCTGTATTGAGAGCGTAATATTCGCATATTACGCGATCATTACCTTGCCGATTTTCGCGTAAAAAAAAATAATGTAGAATATAACGAATATACAAATTCGCGAATATATGACGAATATTCTACAAAATATTAGCAAAATATCAGGAATTCGAATATGACCCCTGCCGCTAATCACTAATTATGACTCTCAAATGAGGCAGTGTTGAACCAGTAACCTCCAGAGTCTATCAGCGTTGAAACTCTTCTAGTGCTCTGATTTTATTATGTGCTTAGAAAATTGAAATCCTCTAGAATCATGAAGAAATCAATGTTTAGACAAAGCTACTCAGAGATGGACATTTGACCATTCTTCATTGCACTCGAGATATACTTTGTCGTGTCCTGAATATATCACCAGATGCCACGCGGAATACAAACGAAGTCATTTGAAGGCAGATCATGTTCTGTCTTAGTCCTTTGAGCCCTCTTCTGGGAATACTTGATAATTAATGAAGGCTTTCACTATCAAATTAATTACATTTTTCTGATGCTACTTGTCTTTATGACAAACTTGCTTTGAATAATAAGTATAATGCTACCTTGTTTATAGCAGTTTTGGAGACAGGCCAGTGTTGATGATGCCTATAAAACCAGACTTACACCTCCAAGGAAATAAGTTGTAAGCTCTGAACAGAAAATAATGCAGGTGGCATAATATGCTGTAGTGTTGAGCAGATCATATAAAATGTTCTGCGCTATTGTCAGTTGGTACATAATGCAGTGTCCTGGAAGCCCACTGCAAAGTATTAATGTTCTGTATTTGATGCACTATGTATGATCCAAAAGGCTGTATATGGAGTGGGAGGTTCCTAGTTGCTAGGTAAAGCTGGCACCACCTCTTTCTCTCTAGGAGGAAGTGAGTCAGTCTAGTGTTAGCTGCAGATGAGTGAAGAGCTAAAATATAGTGTGGAACAGAATTACCAGGGTGTTTTCAGACCCTGTGCATTACAAGACCATAAATGTGCCAGCCCTTGAAGGAAGACAATTACTTGATTCATTCGAAAGTTCAGCAATCTTATAAGCAGGATTGCAAAGGATTTGTCAGGAAAACACCTACTGTACATTGAGGCTACAGACATCTCTGCTGGTGCGAGTAAATAAGCTTTAGGCCTTCCACTATATCAAAAAGGACAGAAAGGAGCCACTGTCCAGACTGTATTACACTAAGTATACTACAGAGCTATCATATAGCCAGAATGAGAGAGATCACTTGCACCCCCTGGTGGTCAATTTGGGAGGATTGTGCAGAAAATTAGAAAGAGAGAGACTCGTCCATCTTTCTCCTATCTACAGCCCCGGGAATTGCATATGTCAACTGTAATGAGTGCATTCAGTATGTACAGTGTTTTTGTGAACCATCTATCACCTGCTGCAGTAAAGACTGTTCCTTGCTTCCTCAAAACCTGCCTTATCATTGTCTCTCTCCTCAGAGGACACTTCCTTGCACAAAGGGCCGGCGTTAGGGGGGGGGGGGGGGGGGCAAACTGGGCAATTGCCCAGGGCCCCCATCCCAGAAAGGGCCCCCTGCTCACTCCACAGTCACCACCACACAACTGTGCCATTCAGCTGCTGGCCCAGCTGCCAGATAAGGAAGAGAACTGGAGGGCCGCAGCTGAGCAGGGCGCAAAGATAGGTAGTGAGTGGAGCGGCGGCAGAGCCTAGAGTACGGCACCAGCTTGCTTAAGTTCTCTGCTCAGCCTCGGCATCCTCTCAGAGGAGCCAGTAGAGGCAGAGCTGAGGCACTGAAGGACAGGATCACCTCAGCAGAGCCATATCAATCTGGGACTGCACTCCTGGACACACTCACAGCATCACCTACCTGACCAGGCTGGCAGCATCAGATCAGAAGAAGTTGAGAAACAGAAGTGAAGTAAGAAGTCAAGTGCTGAGCAGCAGTGCAGGAGGAACGAAGGGTATAGAATGTGCACTGAAGCACCGTGGGGCAGGTGTTTTTAAATAAATCAATATATACAATGGTCTAGTTGTCATAAGAAGAACATATACAGTGGATATAAAAAGATAAATAATTTCCGAACTTTTTCCACCTTTACTGTGACCTATAAACTCTACCACTCAATTGAAAAAAATACTGAAATCTTTTAGGCAGAGGGAAGAAAAATTGTAAAAATAGAATAATATGGTTGCATAAGTGTGCACACCCTTAAACTAATACTTGTTGAAGCACCTTTTGATTTTATTACAGTCTTTTTGGGTATGAGTCTATCAGCATGGCACATTTTGACTTGACAAGATTTGCCCACTCTTCTTTGCAAAAACACTCCAAATCTGGCAGATTGCGAGGGCATCTCCTGTGCACAGCCCTCTTCAGATCACCCCACAGATTTTCTATCGGATTCAGGTCTGGGCTCTGGCTGGGCCATTACAAAACTTTAATCTTCTTCTGGTGAAGCCATTTCTTTTGTTGATTTGGATGTATGCTTTGGGTCGTTGTCATGCAGAAAGATGAAGGGCTGCTTCATGTTCAGCTTTCTATCAGAAGCCTGAAGGTTTTGTGCCAATATTGACTGGTATTTGGAACTGTTCATAATTCCCTCTAGCTTAACTAAGGCCCCAGTTCCAGCTGAAGAAAAACAGCCCCAAAGGATGATGCTGCCACCACCATGCTTCACTGTGGCTATGGTGTTCTTTTGGTGATGTGCAGTGTTGTTTTTGCACCAAACATATCTTTTGGAATTATGGCCAAAAAGTTCAACCTTGGTTTCATCAGACCATAGCACCTTTTCCCACATGCTTTTGGGAGACTTCAGATGTTTTTTTGTGAAATGTAGCCTGTCTGGATGTTTTTCTTCGTAAGAAAGGGCTTTTGTCTTGCCACTCTGCCCCATAGCCCAGACATATAAAGAAAACGGGAGATTGTTTTCACATGTACCACACAGCCAGTACTTGCCAGAAATTCCTGCAGCTCCTTTAATGTTGCTGTAGGCCTCTTGGTAGCCTCCCAGACCAGTTTTCTTCTTGTCTTTTTATCAATTTTGGAGGGACGTCCAGTTCTTGGTAATGTCACAGTTGTGCCATATTTTCTCCACTTGATGATGACTGTCTTTACTGTGTTCCATGGTATATCTAATGCCTTGGAAATTATTTTGTACCCTTCTCCTGACTGATACCTTTTAACAATAAGATCCCTCTGATGTTTTGGAAGCTCTCTGTGGACCATGGCTTTTTGCTGTGGGAATGCAACTGAAAAAATTTCAGGAAAGACCAACTAGAGCAGCTGAACTTTATTTGGGGTTAGTCAGAGGCACTTTAAATGATGGCAGGTGTATGCTGACTCCTATTTAACATGATTTTGAATGTGATTGCTTAATTCTGAACACAGCTACATCCCCAGTTATATTGATTATAACCACATTATTTTAGTTTTTTTTGTTTTCTTCCCTCCACTCCCAAGATTTTTGTTTTTAAATTGAGTGGTACAGTTTATAGGTCACATTAAAGGTGGAAAAAGTTCTGAAATGACTTATCTTTGTCTCTTTTTTTTACATCACAGAAACCTGACATTTTAACAGGGGTGTGTAGACTTTTTATATCTACTGTGTATATATAGTTGCCCTTTACCCCATATGTACCTCAGTTAGGCTGGCCATTCAGGCCACCCTGAAAAGAAGGACTGTTAAACCCCACCTCCGGCTCCGTTAAGAGATGCCCCTGATTTAGTTAGGCCACGCCCCCTCCCACTCCACAGTGGATGGGGTAAAATAAACCTCAGATCAGCTGCAGGGGTGGGAGGGAGGGTCACTTTCTCCCTGCAGCTCACGTTTGGACAGCTCAGTGCTGCTGTCTGAGTGTAAGGGTGGGTTCACATCTGCGTTCTGGATTCCGTTATGGTTTTCTGCTATAACATGGTTATAACGGAAAATAGCGGTATCCATAAGACGGAAGGACGGATCCGTTATACTGCACTACACTTGTATTATGACGGAATGCAAAACGGAAGCCTTTAATTCCTTAAGGACACAGCCTTATTTCACCTTAAGGACCAGGCCATTTTTTGCAAATCTGACCAGTGTCACTTTAAGTGGTGATAACTTTAAAACGCTTTGACTTATCCAGGCCATTCTGAGATAGTTTTTTCGTCACATATTGTACTTCATGACACTGATAAAATGAAGTAAAAAAAAAATAAGAAGAAAAAATTCCAAATTTACCAGAAATTGGTAAAAAATTCCAAATTTCCAAGTTTCAATTTCTCTACTTCTATAATACATAGTAATCTTGAAATTTTTCAGAAATTTTCAAAAACCCAATTTTTAGGGACCAGTTCAGGTCTGAAGTCACTTTGTGAGGCTTACTTAATAGAAACCACCCAAAAATGAGCCCATTCTAGAAACTACACCCCTCAAGGTATTCTAAACAGATTTTACAAACATCGTTAACCCTTTAGGTGTTGCACAAGAGTTATTGGCAAATGGAGATGAAATTTGGGAATTTCAATTTTTTGCCAAATTTCCAATTTTAATCCACTTTTTCCAGTAACAAATAAAGGGTTAACAGCCGAACAAAATGCTATATTTATTGCCCCGATTCTGTAGTTTGCAGAAACACCCCATATGTGGCCGTAAACTACTGTACGGGCAAACAGTAGGGCGTAGAGGGAAAGGTGCGCCGTATGGTTTTTGGAAGGCCGATTTTGCTGGACTGGTTTATTTACACCATGTCCCATTTGAAGCCCCCCTGATGCACCCCTAGAGTAAAAACTCCATAAAAGTGACACCATCTAAGAAACTACACCCCTCAAGGTATTCAAAACTGATTTTACAAACTTTGTTAACTCTTTAGGTGTTGCACAAGAGTTATTGGCAAATGGAGATGGAAAATTTGCCCAAAAATTTAAATTCTCAAATTTCGTTTTAATCCATTTTTTCCAGTAACAAAGCAAGTGTTAACAGCCAAACAAAATGCTATATTTATTGCCCCGATTCTGTAGTTTGCAGGAACACCCCATATGTGGCCGTAAACTACTGTATGGGCACACGGTAGGGCGTAGAGGGAAAGGTGCGCCGTATGGTTTTTGGAAGGCAGATTTTGCTGGACTGGTTTATTTACACCATGTCCCATTTGAAGCCCCCCTGATGCACCCCTAGAGTAGAAACTCCATAAAAGTGACCCCATTTTGGAAACTACAGGATATGATGGCAGTTTTTTGGGGACTATTTTTAAGGTACATATTATTTTTGGTTTATCTATATTACATTTTTGTGAGGCAAGGTTACCAGAAATCGAAATTCTGAAATTTCATCTCCATTTGCCAATAACTCTTGTGGAACACCTAAAGGGTTAACAACGTTTGTAAAATCAGTTTTGGATACCTTGAGGGGTGTAGTTTCTTAGATGGGGTCGCTTTTATGGAGTTTTTACTCTAGGGGTGCATCAGGGGGGGCTTCAAATGGGACATGGTGCCAAAAAAAAAGACCATTCAAATCTGCCTTCCAGAAACCATTCGGCGTTCCTTTCCTTCTGCGCCCTTGTTTGGTCATACAGCAGTTTACGACCACATATGGGGTGTTTCTGTAAACTGCGGTATGAGGGTAATAAATATTAAGTTTTGTTTGGCTGTTAACCCTTGCTTTTTTAGTGTAAAAAAACGGATTAACATGGAAAATTTGCCAAAAAATAGCTTTTTTGGCACCGTTTTTATTTTTTATTTTTTACCGTGTTCATCTGAGGTATTGGGGGGGTATTTGTATTGAGCAGATTCTTACGGACGCGGCAATACCTAATATGTCTTTTTATTGATTTATTTATGTTTTACACTATATTATCTTTTTATAAAGAAAAAAAAAAACATTTTAGTATCTCCATAGTCTAAGAGTCATTTTTTTTTTTGTTTTTAGCCGATTAGCTTATGTATGGGCTCATTTTTTGCGGGATGAGAGGACGGTTTTATTGGCACTATTTTGGAGGGCGTATGAGTTTTTGATCGCTTGCTATTACAACTTTTGTGATGTAAGGTGACAAAAAAAAACTTTTTTTGCACCATTTTTTACCGTGTTCATCTGAGGGGTTGGGGGGGTATTTTTATAGAGCTGATTATTATGGACGCGGCGATACCTATTAAGTCTAGTTTTTATTTTTATTTTATTTTTACTAAATAATATTTTTTAAATTTTTTGTTTCGTTTTAGTGTCTCAAATCTGAGAACCAGTTTTTTTATCCGATTGTCAGTGGCTAAATTGGGATATAAATTTAGTACTCTATGGAAGTCTGGTACTCCCTGAAGCAACCGTCAATGCAGAGGCCCGGATGATCGGGGGCACGTGTCGCACTGAGTAGTGGTGTCCTTCCGTATCCCCCTCCTGCGACACACTCTGCACTTTTTTTTGGGTCCGTCCCTTCTTTCCAGTATGGGGGACCACACCTGGAAAGTGTTAGCCAGGGACGATCTGGGCCGCCTCCAGTTCCCGAGGTACACAGAAACACAGAAAACCATGAAACAAGTGTCTAGGCCCGAAGCTGTGGATAAAGTTCACCTCCTAGTAAATCCCTACCAACTCTGCCTGGACTTCTGTGCCCACATTCAGACCCTGAAGGTGGGAATAAACGTGCCCCCGTGCCTAAGACTGAAGAAACCCTAAGATCCCTAAGATAGTGGAAAAGGGGAAAAGAGACAGCCTGCTTCCTCAAGCAAGGAGGGAGCAGGTGTCTCCCTAACAGCCTAGACAGAACACAAGAGAGAAACAAAACCAACTTATCTGTAGCTGAGCAGACACAGCAATTCCTTCCTTCCACAGAGCAAGATAGAAGCTATAACACGCACAGGACATTGGGAAAGGGAATAATTTAAACTCATACAGACGACCCCACCCAGTGCACCTGGAAGGAGGCGGATACAGCTCACATCCAAACCCAAAACAAAACAAACTACACATGTGCTGCTAGCCTGGCAGACCTCCGCACATAACCTGAGCAGGGCATGACAACGACCTCCCCCCAGTGACAGACAGGGGAGAGATGGGGAGGGCTGGAAAAAAAAGAAGGAAGCTCTAGGGACTCCAGTCTCCCCAGATTCTGAGCCATTTTTCCTCACTATTTCTCTGCTTATACAAAATATATTCATATCTCTTGTTTGTATTTATCAGATTTAACCATATATTCATACTGGGAGGATCTCGCGAAAACCAGGAACGAGCTATCAGCAATCTGGCAAGAAACATTATCTTGTAGAGAAGATTTTTTTTTGTATTGCTGACACCCCACCTTAGCAAGATCGCCGAGTACCCAACATTGAGCAGTGAAAGGAATCAATACATTCAGTTTTCCCTCTATGTACTCATGAATAGTCTCCCAATATTGTTTCAGCTCTTGACACAGCCAAAACATAAGCAAATAATCAGTGTCAGGAATATCACACCTCGGGCAGTTGGAACCTCTCCTAATACCACATCTCTTAAGCCAAAGGGGAGTAACATAAAGTCTATGTAAAATATTAAACTGCACCATAACGTAATTAAAATTATGTGAAACCACTTTTAAGTCCTGCACTACCTTTTCCTGATCATCCAAGCAAGTTGTTGCACATTTGTTTTACCAAGCCCTCTGTCCTGGAGAACAGGTATCTTCAAATCGTGCTATAATTAAATTTTTATGAGGACTTGATTAGAGAGATAAACTCCTCCCATATACCAATTGTAGTCGACGATACAATCGGGCTTGAGGACCGTTGCCGCGGTACCTTGCACAGGGACAGGGGTGATGTCGTTACAATGAATTGTGGACAGTACAAGGACATCCCTCTTGTCCTTATATCTGACTAGCAACAGGTTTTCACTGGTAAGGGCACGGGTCTCACCCCTGGGGATAGGTGCCTGGAGGGGGTGGGCAGGGAGGCCGCGTTGATTTTTCCGCACATCCCACAAGCGGACGTGGATCTGGCGGCGAGGGACTGGAACAAGGGGATACTAGTATAAAAGTTATCCACGTACAGGTGGTAACCCTTATCTAGCAGTGGGTGCATAAGGTCCCACACAAGTTTCCCGCTAACACCCAGAGTGGGGGGACATTTTGGGGGTTGAATACGGGAATCTCGCCCCTCGTACACACAAAACTTGTAAGTGTACCCTGAGGTACTCTCACAAAGTTTGTACAGCTTCACGCCATACCTGTTCCCGCTTTGAGGGAAGATACTGGCGGAAAATGAGTCTCCCCTTGAACGCAATGAGAGACTCATAATCCGCGACCTTCCTTCCAGGTACATAGGCCTATACAAATTTGGCCCCAAAGTGATCGATGACCGGCCTGATTTTGTACAGGCGGTCATAGGCAGGATCACCTTGGGGGGGACATGCTGCATTATCTGCCGTACCTGAGGGGTTAACTGCCGCTGATCGCAGCTCCGTGTCAGAGGTCGGGTTCCGGCAATGTGTTTCTGCCGCCGGCTGTATTTGTATTAAACGTTAACTATCATTGGTGGCGCAGTGCGCCCCCCATAATTAAAAATATTGGTGGCGCAGTGCGCCCTCCCCCTTCCCCCTCCCCAGTATTAAAATCATTGGTGGCACAGTGCGCCCTCCCCACTCCTCTGTATTAAAATCATTGGTGGCGCAGTGCGCCCCCTCCCTCCCACCCCCCAGTATTAAAATCATTGGTGGCAGTCGCCCCAGAGTCATCTCATCTCCTCTCATTGGCGGCAGTGGCAGCTTCTGAACAGAGTCCCAGCAGTGTAATCCTGGGGCTCCGATCGGTTACCATGGCAGCCAGGACGCTACTGAAGCCCTGGCTGCCATAGTCAGCTCCCTGCTGCTGTGTGTACTATCCACAGGGCAGCAGGGAGAGTGTAAGATCCTATTCACCCGAATAGAGAGTTATTAGGGTGAATAGGACAAGGGATTAAAAGATCCCAGGCTCTAGCCCCTAAAGGGGATAATAGGTATTAAATAAAAAATAACACACCAAAATATTAAGTATAAATCACCCCCTTTCCCAATTTTACATATAAAATATATAAACAATAAATAAATAAACATATTACATATCACCACATACAAAAAGTCCAAACTATTAAAATATTTTAAAAATCTCCTATGCGGTGAACACCGTAAAAGAAAAAAGAAAAACCGCGTGATTTGCCATTTCTTTTAGTCACCTTGTCCCCCCCAAAAATAGGATAGGACTGTTCGATTATAGGCCGAACGTTCCATAAAATGCAGAAATTTTTTGGGGCGTTTTATTTTTTTTGCGTGGTATCGAATGGTATTGAGTATCGCAATACTTTTTTATGGTATCGAAACCGAATCAAAATTTTTGTATTGAAACAACCCTAAAATTGGAAAATAGCCACACAGAACTAGAGGTATTAGCGACATCACCGGTTCCCGAACTGACCCCAATAGATCTTGTAATGCCATTTTCTGGGGAGGTTTTGTTCCTATGTTGCCTCTGCTCTTTATTGCTGCCACGGTCACCGCCCTCACCTAATGTCACCTCCTCTTCAGGTCCTGTCCAATACACAATCATTGTCATAGTCATCACCCTCCCTGACACTTTTATCAAAATGTGATGTCGTTGTGGGCTACTTTGCCCCCTCCCAATTCCCTGCTCTGTGTTTGCCACCAAATGCCACTGTTGCTACCGCCATCACCATGGCTGCAAGTGCAACTGCTACTGGCCGGATGAATTGTGCTGCTACTGCTGCTAGTACCCACATTCCCCGACTTGCTGATGACGAAGCCTGGGTCTTTCATTTTGTATGCCATTTTATTATGAGGCCTAAAATGAAAAGTCATGGGTTTGGTACACATAGATTTTTAAGTGGTACTAGCAAAAGTGCAAGTATGTTTTGTGTAATGTATCTCCCCTTCTACACACACTGGTGTTGACAATTTACCTTGGTAATAATGCAGTGTTTTCTTGTGGAATGTTTTTCAAACTGGTTCAAAAATTTCTATCACTGGTTCAAAAATTTTATTATTGTAGTAAAATGTCTATGGAATAGACGGTATGAGTGAACCACTCCAGATTCGTTTTGGGTCTAGTTTGCTGAATTTTTGAAAATGTTCGGTTTGGACCAAAATTGGTTCGGGCAAAACCAAAGTTGCTCCAATTGCTCTAAAAGTAGGTATATCACCCACTCTAGCCTTGATATCTTTTTTTAATTTATTAAAAAAAAAACAAAAAAACATTTTCCTCCCCCATGTAGCGCCATTTTAGTGCACATGTTGGTAGGAAAAAAGCACTAGGGAGAAAGAAAAAGTGTTCTCACATGACCCTGAAAGGAAGTGGGGGGGGGGGGCAACTTGCCCTGATCTGTGCTGCAGCAGGCAGGGAGGTGCCCTAGCAGAACACCATTTTATGCTAGGTTGTGAATGGGGGTGGTTGGGTGTTACAGTGTCTGCCAGGAAAACTATCTTAGGGAGTCAGAAATCAATCAGGGACAGTCAGAAATCAATCAAGCTTATTGTCAGGAAGAATGAAGGGAAAGGCTAGGATTCCAAAGAAGAATTGTGCGTGTTGTATAGAATAGGGACTAGCAGGAGAGACAAGCAGGGCAGCTGACAAACAGAAAATGACAAGACAGAAGCTGTGGCTGGCTGTGTCTGCTATCAGAAGTGCAGGTGCTGCACTGCAGACATCAAAAGCAGCTACCTGCAAGCAAATGCTTTCATTTTTTACCCCATTGTCACAGAAACCTTTTTTTTTGTGGGATTTAATTTAATTAAGCAGCATATATACGTGATTACTTTAGCAATACCCAAGGTGTGGCAGCAATCTACTAGCATGTATTAAAGGGGTGATCCAAGACTATAAAATGCTCCCCAATATAAAAATATCACATGATCCACCCTGTTAGATGAACATTGTAAAAAAAATAAAACTGTCACCTTATATCATAAAAAGTAAAATACCAATTGATCAAAAAGTTGTATGTACCCCAAAATAGTACCAATCAAACCATCATCTCATCCCGAAAAATATATGAGCTCATACATAAGACAATTGCCTGAAAAATGTAAAAGATATGTCTTTCAGAAAATAGAGACACAAAAACATGATTGTTTTTGTTTCAAAAATTATTTTATTGTGTAAAACCAAAATAAATATAAAAAACTGACAAATTAGGTATCGCCACGTCCATAACAACCTGCTCTATAAAAATATCACATGATCTACCCCCTAAGGTGAATGCTGTAAAAAAAAAAAAAAGAAAATCATATGTACCCCAAAATGGTTACAAAAATGTCAACTCTTCCCGCAAAAAAATATGGCTTTTAGAAAATGGAGACACAAAAATATGATTGTTTTTCCAAAAATGCTTTAATATGTAAAACTGAAACAAACAAAAAAAATAGACAAGTAGACATATTTGATATTTTCTAGTCCGTAACAACCTGCTCTATAAAAGTAGCACATAATCTAACCTGTCAGGTGAACTTCGTAAAAAAACAAAAAATAGAAACTGTTGCAGAACAGCTGTTTTTTTTTTTATCTTGCCTCACAAAAAGTGTAATATAGAGTAAGCAAAAATCATATGTACCACAAAATAGTACCAATAAAACTGCTACCTTGTCCTGTATTTTCCAAAATGGAGTAACTTTTTGGGAGTTTCTACTTTAAGTGTCTTTAAATGTAACATGGAAACTTAAAATTATCCCAGTAAAATCCGCCCTCTAAAATCCAAATGGCGCTCCTTTCCTTCTGCAGCCTGCCGTGTGCCTATACAGCAGTTTACAACCACATATGGGGTGTTTCTGTAAACTGCAGAATCAGGGTAATAAACATTGAGTTTTCTTTGGCTGTTAACCCTTGATGTGTTACAGGGGAAAAAAAAATTAATTAAAATTTTCATCTTTTTCCTTTAATTCTTGTGGAAAAGGGTTAACAAAGTTTGTAAAATCAGTTTTTAATAAATTGAGTGGTGTAGTTTCTAAAATGGGGTAATTTATGGGCGGTTTCCACTATGTAAGCCCCACAAAGTGACTTCATAACTGAACTGTAGGGATGAGCGAACCCGAACTGTATAGTTCGGGTTCGTACCGAATTTTGGGGTGTGCGTGACACGGACCCGAACCCGAACATTTTCGTAAAAGTCCGGGTTTGGGTTCGGTGTTCGGCGCTTTCTTGGCGCTTTTTGAAAGGCTGCAAAGCAGCCAATCAACAAGCGTCATACTACTTGCCCCAAGAGGCCATCACAGCCTTGTCTACTATTGGCATGGCTGTGATTGGCCAGTGCACCATGTGACCCAGCCTCTATTTAAGCTGGAGTCACGTAGCGCCGCACGTCACTCTGCTATGATCAGTATAGGGAGAGGTTGCAGCTGCGACGTTAGGGCGAGATTAGGCAGATTAACTCCTCCAAAAGACTTCATTCTGTGATCGATCTGCAGCTGTGGATCATTGAAGTGCTATTATTGACTTGCTCACTTTTTTGAGGCTGCCCAGAGCGTTTTTAGATCACTTTTTTTCTGGGGTGATCGGCGGCCATTTTGTGACTTGTGGTGCGCCAGCACAAGCTATCACCAAGTGTATTTAACCATCGATAGTGTGGTTATTTTGTGCTATATCCTACATCAGCTGCAGGCTGAGCCTGTGTCACCGAAGTGCATTTAACCATCAACAGTCTGGTTATTTTTTGGCCATATACTACATCAGCTGCAGGCTGAGCCTGTTTCACCCAAGTGCATTTAACCATCAACAGTCTGGTTATTTTTTGGCCATATATTACATCAGGGGCAAGTTGAGCCTGTCACCCAGCGCCTAAAAAATAGACCTGACATTTCTATTCAACCAAATCTGCACAGTTTTAGCTGGTCAAGTTATTTGTAGTGACCGTCAAAGCAGACTTTTTGTTCTGGGTTGAAAAAGCATTCCCAAATTTGCCATTCTGAAAATAACTAGTTTGTGGTATTTCAGGCCTACTTGAAATCTATCCCAAAAAGAAAATCTTACATTGAAGTTATTGATAGTATCATTCAGAAAAACCTAAGACACACGCTAGCGTGCTGATAGAAGTGTCATTCTGTGATTAAACCTATAACTGTCACACAGCGCAAAAAAAAACAGGTCTCACATCTCTATTCAACCAAATCTGCACAGTTTTAGCTGGTCAAGTTATTTGTAGTGATCGTCAAAGCAGACTTTTTGTTCTGGGTTGAAAAAGCATTCCAAAATTTGCCATTCTGAAAATAACTAGTTTGTGGTATTTCAGGCCTACTTGAAATCTATCCCAAAAAGAAAATCTTACATTGAAGTTATTGATAGTATCATTCAGAAAAACCTAAGACACACGCTAGCGTGCTGATAGAAGTGTCATTCTGTGATTAAACCTATAACTGTCACACAGCGCAAAAAAAAACAGGTCTCACATCTCTATTCAACCAAATCTGCACAGTTTTAGCTGGTCAAGTTATTTGTAGCGACCGTAAAAGCAGACTTTTTGTTCTGGGTTGAAAAAGCATTCCCAAATTTGCCATTCTCAAAATTGTGGTGAACGGGAACAATGAGGAAAACATCTAATAAGGGACGCGGACGTGGACATGGTCGTGGTGGTGTTAGTGGACCCTCTGGTGCTGGGAGAGGACATGGCCGTTCTGCCACAGCCACACGTCCTAGTGAACCAACTACCTCAGGTCCTAGTAGCCAGCAGAATTTACAGCGATATTTGGTGGGGCCCAATGCCGTTCTAAGGATGGTAAGGCCTGAGCAGGTACAGGCATTAGTCAATTGGGTGGCCGACAGTGGATCCAGCACGTTCACATTATCTCCCACCCAGTCTTCTGCAGAAAGCGCACAGATGGCGCATGAAAACCAAGCCCATCGGTCTGTCACATCACCCCCATGCATATCAGGGAAACTGTCTGAGCCTCAAGTTATGCAGCAGTCTCTTATGCTGTTTGAAGACTCTGCTGCCAGGGTTTCCCAAGGGCATCCACCTAGCCCTTCCCCAGGGGTGGAAGAGATAGAATGCACTAACGCACAACCACTTATTTTTCCTGATGATGAGGACATGGGAATACCACCTCAGCACGTCTCTGATGATGATGAAACACAGGTGCCAACTGCTGCGTCTTTCTGCAGTGTGCAGACTGAACAGGAGGTCAGGGATCAAGACTGGGTGGAAGACGATGCAGGGGACGATGAGGTCCTAGACCCCACATGGAATGAAGGTCGTGCCACTGACTTTCACAGTTCGGAGGAAGAGGCAGTGGTGAGACCGAGCCAACAGCGTAGCAAAAGAGGGAGCAGTGGGAAAAATCAGAACACCCGCCGCCAAGAGACTCCCGCCGCCTGCTACTGACCGCCGCCATCTGGGACCGAGCACCCCAAAGGCAGCTTCAAGGAGTTCCCTGGCATGGCACTTCTTCAAACAATGTGCTGACGACAAGACCCGAGTGGTTTGCACGCTGTGCCATCAGAGCCTGAAGCGAGGCATTAACGTTCTGAACCTTAGCACAACCTGCATGACCAGGCACCTGCATGCAAAGCATGAACTGCAGTGGAGTAAACACCTTAAAAACAAGGAAGTCACTCAGGCTCCCCCTGCTACATCTTCTGCTGCTGCCGCCTCGGCCTCTTCTGTTGCTGCTGCCGCCGCCTCGGTCTCTTCCTCCGCCTCTGGAGGAACGTTGGCACCTGCCGCCCAGCAAACATGGGATGTACCACCAACACCACCACCTGCGTCACCAAGCATCTCAACCATGTCACACGGCAGCGTTCAGCTCTCCATCTCACAAACATTTGAGAGAAAGCGTAAATTCTCACCTAGCCACCCTCGATCCCTGGCCTTGAATGCCAGCATTTCTAAACTACTGGCCTATGAAATGCTGTCATTTAGGCTGGTGGACACACACAGCTTTAAACAGCTCATGTCACTTGCTGTCCCACAGTATGTTGTTCCCAGCCGCCACTACTTCTCTAAGAGAGCCGTGCATTCCCTGCACAAACAAGTGTCCGATAAAATCAAGTGTGCACTGCGCAACGCCATCTGTGGCAAGGTCCACCTAACCACAGATACGTGGACCAGTAAGCACGGCCAGGGACGCTATATCTCCCTAACTGCACACTGGGTAAATGTAGTGGCGGCTGGGCCCCAGGCGGAGAGCTATTTGGCGCACGTCCTTCCGCCGCCAAGGATCGCAGGGCAACATTCTTTGCCTCCTGTCTCCTCCTCCTCCTACTCAGCTTCCTCCTCCTCTTCTTCCACCTGCTCATCCAGTCAGCCACACACCTTCACCACCAACTTCAGCACAGCACGGGGTAAACGTCAGCAGGCCATTCTGAAACTCATATGTTTGGGGGACAGGCCCCACACCGCACAGGAGTTGTGGCGGGGTATAGAACAACAGACCGACGAGTGGTTGCTGCCGGTGAGCCTCAAGCCCGGCCTGGTGGTGTGCGATAATGGGCGAAATCTCGTTGCAGCTCTGGGACTAGCCGGTTTGACGCACATCCCTTGCCTGGCGCATGTGCTGAATTTGGTGGTGCAGAAGTTCATTCGCAACTACCCCGACATGTCAGAGCTGCTGCATAAAGTGCGGGCCGTCTGTTCGCGCTTCCGGCGTTCACACCCTGCCGCTGCTCGCCTGTCTGCGCTACAGCGTAACTTCGGCCTTCCCGCTCACCGCCTCATATGCGACGTGCCCACCAGGTGGAACTCCACCTTGCATATGCTGGACAGACTGTGCGAGCAGCAGCAGGCCATAGTGGAGTTTCAGCTGCAGCACGCACGGGTCAGTCGCACTGCGGATCAGACCCACTTCACCACCAATGACTGGGCCTCCATGCGAGACCTGTGTGCCCTGTTGCGCTGTTTCGAGTACTCCACCAACATGGCCAGTGGCGATGACGCCGTTATCAGCGTTACAATACCACTTCTATGTCTCCTTGAGAAAACACTTAGGGCGATGATGGAAGAGGAGGTGGCCCAGGAGGAAGAGGAGGAAGAGGGGTCATTTTTAGCACTTTCAGGCCAGTCTCTTCAAAGTGACTCAGAGGGAGGTTTTTTGCAACACCCGAGGCCAGGTACAAATGTGGCCAGACAGGGCCCACTACTGGAGGACGAGGAGGACGAGGATGAGGATGAAGCATGTTCACAGCGGGGTGGCACCCAAAGCAGCTCGGGCCCATCACTGGTGCGTGGCTGGGGGGAAACACAGGACGATGACGATACGCCTCCCACAGAGGACAGCTTGTCCTTACCTCTGGGCAGCCTGGCACACATGAGCGACTACATGCTGCAGTGCCTGCGCAACGACAGCAGAGTTGCCCACATTTTAACGTGTGCAGACTACTGGGTTGCCACCCTGCTGGATCCCCGGTACAAAGACAATGTGCCCACCTTACTTCCTACACTGGAGCGTGATAGGAAGATGCGCGAGTACAAGCGCACGTTGGTAGACGCGCTACTGAGAGCATTCCCAAATGTCACAGGGGAACCAGTGGAAGCCCAAGGCGAAGGCAGAGGAGGAGCAAGAGGTCGCCAACGCAGCTGTGTCACGGCCAGCTCCTCTGAGGGCAGGGTTAGCATGGCAGAGATGTGGAAAAGTTTTGTCACCACGCCACAGCTAACTGCACCACCTCCTGATACGGAACGTGTTAGAAGGAGGCAACATTTCACTAACATGGTGGAACAGTACTTGCGCACACCCCTCCACATACTGACTGATGGTTCGGCCCCATTCAACTTCTGGGTCTCCAAATTGTCCACGTGGCCAGAGCTAGCCTTTTATGCCTTGGAGGTGCTGGCCTGCCCGGCGGCCAGCGTTTTGTCTGAACGTGTATTCAGCACGGCAGGGGGGCGTCATTACAGACAAACGCAGCCGCCTGTCTAAAGCCAATGTGGACAAGCTGACGTTCATAAAAATGAACCAGGCATGGATCCCACAGGACCTGTCCATCCCTTGTGCAGATTAGATATTAACTACCTCCCCTTAACAATATATTATTCTACTCCAGGGCACTTCCTCATTCAATACTACTTTTTATTTCATTTTACCATTATATTGTGGGGCAACCCAAAGTTGAATGAACCTCTCCTCTGTCTGGGTGCCTGGGCCTAAATGTGTGACAGTGGCCTGTTCCAGTGGTGGGTGACGTGAAGCCTGATTCTCTGCTATGACATTAAGACAGATTCTGTGCTGACATAAGGCCAGATTCTCTGTTACGGGACCTCTCTCCTCTGCCTGGGTGCCTGGGCCTAAATGTGTGACAGTGGCCTGTTCCAGTGGTGGGTGACGTGATGCCTGATTCTCTGCTATGACATGAAGACAGATTCTGCGCTGACATAAGGCCAGATTTTCTGTTACGGGACCGCTCTCCTCTGTCTGGGTGCCGGGGCCTAAATGTGTGACAGTGGCCTGTTCCAGTGGTGGGTGACGTGAAGCCTGATTCTCTGCTATGACATGAATACAGATTCTGCGCTGACATAAGGCCAGATTCTCTGTTACGGGACCTCTCTCCTCTGCCTGGGTGCCTGGGCCTAAATGTGTGACAGTGGCCTGTTCCAGTGGTGGCTGACGTGAAGCCTGATTCTCTGCTATGACATGAAGACAGATTCTGTGCTGACATAAGGCCAGATTCTCTGTTACGGGACCGCTCTCCTCTGTCTGGGTGCCGGGGCCTAAATGTGTGACAGTGGCCTGTTTCAGTGGTGGGTGACGTGAAGCCTGATTCTCTGCTATGACATGAAGACAGATTCTGCGCTGACATAAGGCCAGATTCTCTGTTACGGGACCTCTCTCCTCTGCCTGGGTGCCTGGGCCTAAATGTGTGACAGTGGCCTGTTCCAGTGGTGGGTGACGTGAAGCCTGATTCTCTGCTATGACATGAATACAGATTCCGCGCTGACATAAGGCCAGATTCTCTGTTACGGGACCTCTCTCCTCTGCCTGGGTGCCTGGGCCTAAATGTGTGACAGTGGCCTGTTCCAGTGGTGGGTGACGTGAAGCCTGATTCTCTGCTATGACATGAATACAGATTCTGCGCTGACATAAGGCCAGATTCTCTGTTACGGGACCTCTCTCCTCTGCCTGGGTGCCTGGGCCTAAATGTGTGACAGTGGCCTGTTCCAGTGGTGGGTGACGTGAAGCCTGATTCTCTGCTATGACATGAAGACTGATTCTGCGCTGACATAAGGCCAGATTCTCTGTTACGGGACCTCTCTCCTCTGCCTGGGTGCCTGGGCCTAAATGTGTGACAGTGGCCTGTTCCAGTGGTGTTTGACGTGAAGCCTGATTCTCTGCTATGACATTAAGACAGATTCTGTGCTGACATAAGGCCAGATTCTCTGTTACGGGACCTCTCTCCTCTGCCTGGGTGCCTGGGCCTAAATGTGTGACAGTGGCCTGTTCCAGTGGTGGGTGACGTGATGCCTGATTCTCTGCTATGACATGAAGACAGATTCTGTGCTGACATAAGGCCAGATTCTCTGTTACGGGACCTCTCTCCTCTGCCTGGGTGCCTGGGCCTAAATGTGTGACAGTGGCCTGTTCCAGTGGTGGGTGACGTGAAGCCTGATTCTCTGCTATGACATGAAGACTGATTCTGCGCTGACATAAGGCCAGATTCTCTGTTACAGGACCTCTCTCCTCTGCCTGGGTGCCTTGGCCTAAATGTGTGACAGTGGCCTGTTCCAGTGGTGTTTGACGTGAAGCCTGATTCTCTGCTATGACATTAAGACAGATTCTGTGCTGACATAAGGCCAGATTCTCTGTTACGGGACCGCTCTCCTCTGTCTGGGTGCCGGGGCCTAAATGTGTGACAGTGGCCTGTTCCAGTGGTGGGTGACGTGAAGCCTGATTCTCTGCTATGACATGAATACAGATTCTGCGCTGACATAAGGCCAGATTCTCTGTTACGGGACCTCTCTCCTCTGCCTGGGTGCCTGGGCCTAAATGTGTGACAGTGGCCTGTTCCAGTGGTGGGTGACGTGAAGCCTGATTCTCTGCTATGACATGAAGACAGATTCTGCGCTGACATAAGGCCAGATTCACTGTTACGGGACCTCTCTCCTCTGCCTGGGTGCCTGGGCCTAAATGTGTGACAGTGGCCTGTTCCAGTGGTGGGTGACGTGAAGCCTGATTCTCTGCTATGACATGAATACAGATTCTGCGCTGACATAAGGCCAGATTCTCTGTTACGGGACCTCTCTCCTCTGCCTGGGTGCCTGGGCCTAAATGTGTGACAGTGGCCTGTTCCAGTGGTGGGTGACGTGAAGCCTGATTCTCTGCTATGACATGAAGACTGATTTTACGCTGACATAAGGCCAGATTCTCTGTTACGGGACCTCTCTCCTCTGCCTGGGTGCCTGGGCCTAAATGTGTGACAGTGGCCTGTTCCAGTGGTGGGTGACGTGATGCCTGATTCTCTGCTATGACATGAAGACAGATTCTGCGCTGACATAAGGCCAGATTCTCTGTTACGGGACCTCTCTCCTCTGCCTGGGTGCCTGGGCCTAAATGTGTGACAGTGGCCTGTTCCAGTGGTGTTTGACGTGAAGCCTGATTCTCTGCTATGACATTAAGACAGATTCTGCGCTGACATAAGGCCAGATTCTCTGTTACGGGACCGCTCTCCTGTGTCTGGGTGCCGGGGCCTAAATGTGTGACAGTGGCCTGTTCCAGTGGTGGGTGACGTGAAGCCTGATTCTCTGCTATGACATTAAGACAGATTCTGCGCTGACATAAGGCCAGATTCTCTGTTACGGGACCTCTCTCCTCTGCCTGGGTGCCTGGGCCTAAATGTGTGACAGTGGCCTGTTCCAGTGGTGTTTGACGTGAAGCCTGATTCTCTGCTATGACATTAAGACAGATTCTGTGCTGACATAAGGCCAGATTCTCTGTTACGGGACCTCTCTCCTCTGCCTGGGTGCCTGGGCCTAAATGTGTGACAGTGGCCTGTTCCAGTGGTGGGTGACGTGATGCCTGATTCTCTGCTATGACATGAAGACAGATTCTGTGCTGACATAAGGCCAGATTCTCTGTTACGGGACCTCTCTCATCTGCCTGGGTGCCTGGGCCTAAATGTGTGACAGTGGCCTGTTCCAGTGGTGGGTGACGTGAAGCCTGATTCTCTGCTATGACATGAAGACTGATTCTGCGCTGACATAAGGCCAGATTCTCTGTTACAGGACCTCTCTCCTCTGCCTGGGTGCCTTGGCCTAAATGTGTGACAGTGGCCTGTTCCAGTGGTGTTTGACGTGAAGCCTGATTCTCTGCTATGACATTAAGACAGATTCTGTGCTGACATAAGGCCAGATTCTCTGTTACGGGACCTCTCTCCTCTGCCTGGGTGCCTGGGCCTAAATGTGTGACAGTGGCCTGTTCCAGTGGTGGGTGACGTGAAGCCTGATTCTCTGCTATGACATGAAGACAGATTCTGCGCTGACATAAGGCCAGATTCACTGTTACGGGACCTCTCTCCTCTGCCTGGGTGCCTGGGCCTAAATGTGTGACAGTGGCCTGTTCCAGTGGTGGGTGACGTGAAGCCTGATTCTCTGCTATGACATGAATACAGATTCTGCGCTGACATAAGGCCAGATTCTCTGTTACGGGACCTCTCTCCTCTGCCTGGGTGCCTGGGCCTAAATGTGTGACAGTGGCCTGTTCCAGTGGTGGGTGACGTGAAGCCTGATTCTCTGCTATGACATGAATACAGATTCTGCGCTGACATAAGGCCAGATTCTCTGTTACGGGACCTCTCTCCTCTGCCTGGGTGCCTGGGCCTAAATGTGTGACAGTGGCCTGTTCCAGTGGTGGGTGACGTGATGCCTGATTCTCTGCTATGACATGAAGACAGATTCTGCGCTGACATAAGGCCAGATTCTCTGTTACGGGACCTCTCTCCTCTGCCTGGGTGCCTGGGCCTAAATGTGTGACAGTGGCCTGTTCCAGTGGTGTTTGACGTGAAGCCTGATTCTCTGCTATGACATTAAGACAGATTCTGCGCTGACATAAGGCCAGATTCTCTGTTACGGGACCGCTCTCCTGTGTCTGGGTGCCGGGGCCTAAATGTGTGACAGTGGCCTGTTCCAGTGGTGGGTGACGTGAAGCCTGATTCTCTGCTATGACATGAAGACTGATTCTGCGCTGACATGAAGCCAGATTCTCTGCTATGGCATGAAGAGACTGATTCTCTGCTGACCTGAAGCCAGATTCTTTGCTATGGCATGAAGAGACTGATTCTCTGCTGACGTGAAGCCAGATTCTCTGCTATGGGACCTCTGTCCAATTGATATTGGTTCATTTTTATTTTTTTAATTTTAATTTTAATTCATTTCCCTATCCACATTAGTTTGCAGGGGATTTACCTACATGTTGCTGCTTTTTGCAGCCCTCTAGCTCTTTCCTGGGCTGTTTTACAGCCTTTTTAGTGCCCAAAAGTTCGAGTCCCCATTGACTTCAATGGGGTTCGGGTTCGGGACGAAGTTCGGATCCCGAACCCGAAGATTTCCGGGAAGTTCGGCCGAACTTCTCGAACCCGAACATCCAGGTGTTCGCTCAACTACTGAACTGGTCTTTTAAAAATGGGTTTCGGATCTTTTAACGTCCTAAATTTTTTTAATTACATTTACAAAATGATGCAAACGTGAAAGTGGAAAATATCAAGTAATAACCCTTTTATGATGTATCACTTTCTGCCTTAAAAGCAGAGAAATTCAAATTTTGATAATTATGAATCTTTCCAAATTTTCTTTAAAAAAACTATGAAAAGTGAATTATATTGACTTAAATGTTCCACTATCTTGAAGTACAATGTATGGCGAGAAAACTGTCTCAGAATGGTTTGGATAAGTAAAAGCGTTCCAAAGTTATTACCACATAAAGTGGCACATGTCAAATTTCCAAAAAACAGCCTGGTCCTCAAGGTGAAAAATGGCAAGGTTCTTAAGGGGTTAAGGCATAATTTTTGTTCAGAAGAAGTGACGCTTCTTTTGAAACTACCATGTGTATGTATAAACACGGGGAAGCATCTGCTCCTGTTAAGACATATTTTTTTGACCACTTGTTCACAACAAGCCATTGTTTTTTTTTTCAATAACGCTGTGTGTGTTTAAACTCCATCTGCCCCCAATAAGGGACAATTTTTGGAAAGTTTTTTTAAATTTAAAAAGTACCAAAAAATTTGACAGCTTAGTGTGTTTGAAAACACACTGTTTGTTAACACTTTCAACCATGTGTTTACCATAGCCACATTAGAGTAGATCAAATTTTATTGTCATTGAACAAGTACAAGAACAAGTACAAGTACAATGCACACAGTTACCGTCAATTAAGCCAACATACGGTATAATGTATTATATATACAAATAAATATATAAATAGGCATCTCTAAGTTTAAGATCAACACTGATTCCTTAACCTCCTCTTATTTCAACACATGTTCCTATACCGTCTCCCCGATGGAAGTAGAGAGTAAAGCTTGTGAGGGTGAGAATCATCTTCCAAAATTCTTCTCGCCTGACTCAAACATTGATGCTTTCACATGAGGGCAATTCCATGGCAATAATCCGCTGAGCAGATTTAACAACCCTCTGTGGTCAGATGTGGAATGGTTGCCGTACCAAACGGAAATGCAATTAGTCGCTATTAGTGATGATCGAGCACGCCGGGATGCTCGGGTGCTCTACCGAGCACCCGAGCCCTATAGAAGTCAATTAGAGGACCCGAGCATTAAACCAGGCACCCCCTGCTCTAAAGAGGGGAGGGTGCCTGGTTCATAGGAAAAGGTCAGAAATTGATGGAAACACCACCGAAATGGGTCGGGGACAGCATGGGGAGGATGTCTGGATGCATCTTGGAATACAATGTTGCTGCTGGTAACGATGTTACTTGAGTTGTACGCCACTTTTACAGACTGACCATAAAACTCACAAAACCGAAGATAAAAGCGATTTTAGATGAAAAATTGTTAGGAAACATTCTTTCCTGTATATTTAATTTTATATAAAGAGCAAGTTCAGACAAAAATGTTTGTGATTTTCGGAACTGGGGCCATGACTAAGAGGGACGGCAGGTGGTTTCGATTGTGTTGACCGGACTCTTGGACGATCAAACTGAACTCATTGGAAGAGGAACGGCCGGTGGCATCCGTATTGTACCTGTAGAGGTGAAATTCTTGTAGCGGCGCAAGCCGAACCACAGCCGAAACCTTTGTTGCCACGAACGTTTTCATTAATCCACAACTTAAGTTGGAGGTTCGAAGATGATCCCCGGCAGCGTTATTCCCATTTCCCGCCGAGCATTTTCTGGGAAACTAAAGTCTTTGGGTTCCGGGGGGAGTATGGTTGCAAAGCTGAAACTTAAACTAATTGATGGAAGGGCACCACCAGGAGTGGAGCCTGCGGCTTAATTTGACTACGCACGGGAAGCCTCACCCGGCCTGGACACAGAAAGGATTGACAGATTGATACCTATTTTGCGATTCTGTGGGTGGTGGTGCATGGCAGTTTTGAGCGTGTGGATCGAGTCGATTTGTGTGGTTCATTCCGATAATCAAAGACACTCCTCCGTGCTAATTAGTTACGTGACCCCCGGTGATTACGATTGTGTTGACCAGACTATCATCTGATGATAATAAACTTGGAAGAGGAACGGACGTTGAGCTGACCATGTAAAAAATTGTAGATGAGGGCCTGCTGCCGCTTTGTTAACTCTAGATAACTTCTAAGCTGATCGCACGTCCCCGTAATGTTGACGATCTATTCAGATGTCCGCTCTATCAACTTTCGATGTTCCTTTTTGCGCCTACCATGGTGACCACGGGTAATGCGGAATCAGGGTTCGCTTCCGGAGAGGGAGCCTGAGGGATGGCCACGGCTACCACTTCCAAGAAAGGCAAATTTCCCAGTACCGACTCAGGGAGGTAGTGACGATAAATAACAATACAGGACTCTTAAGAGAGCCTGTCATTGGAACGAGTACAAAAAAATTACAGGGAATGTCATAGGTATTTAGGATGAGGAAACGTTATACAGGAGAGGTAAAGTATGATTGATGGCCTGCTGGTGACCTACTAAAAATTAGGGGTGAGGGCCTTCAGCTGAGCTGACCATCTAAAACATTATGGGTGAGGGCCTGCTGGTGAGCTGACCATCTAAAACATTATGGGTGAGGGCCTGCTGGTGAGCTGACCATCTAAAACATTATGGGTGAGGGCCTGCTGGAGAGCTGACCATCCGAAAAATTATATGAGAAGGCATATACGTGATGGACGAGGAGGAGGAGGATGAGAAAAGGAAGATTCAACCATATACCCTTTTTTGTGGCAGAAGAGGTGCATGGGAATACAGAGTATTCAGTACATTCTAAACAACACATTTAAAGTGCCTTTATGTTCAGTCGTGGCTTTCATCTGGTGGAGTGGAGAAGTCAGGGGCAATCCAGGCCTTGTTCATTTTTATAAGAGTCAGCCTGTCAGCATTTTCAGTTGACAGCCGGATACGCTTATCTGTTATAATGCCACCAGCAGCACTAAATACCCGCTCAGACAAAACGCTGGCGGCAGGGCAGGCCAGCACCTCCAAGGCGTAGAACGCCTGTTCGTGCCACGTGTCCAGCTTGGACACCCAGTAGTTGTAAGGCACTGAGGGATTACTGAGGATGCTGACACGGTCTGCTACGTACTCCTTTACCATCTTCCAAAACCTTTCCCTCCTTGTGACACCAGGACGTGCATCATGTTGAGGGTGCTGGCGGGGTGTCATAAAACTGTCCCAGGCCTTGGAGAGTGTTGCCCTGCCTTTGCTGGAAGTGCTGTGTGTTCCCCTTGTCTCCCCACCTCGGGTTGCCCAAGGAAGTACGGACTCTGCTGCCAGCGTTGTCAGATGGAAATTTTTGCAGCAATCTGTCAACAAGGAACTTCTGGTATAGCACCATTTTGCTCGTCCTCTCCACCGGAGGAATGAGAGATGAGAAGTTCTCTTTGTAGCGGGGGTCCAGAAGGGTGAACACCCAGTAATCCCTGTTATCTAAAATTCGTATAACACGGGGGTCACGGGAAAGGCAGCCTAAAATAAAGTCAGCCATGTGTGCCAGAGTACCAGTGGGCAAGACTTCGCTGTCGTCATCAGGAGGATGACTGTCCATCTCCTCATCCTCTTCCTCCTCTTCTGTCCACCCAAGATGAACAGATGGAATTAAAGTTCCATGGCTAATACCCTGTGTAGCGGAGGCAACCGTCCCCTGCTCCTCCTCCTCCTCCAGGGAGAGTAAATATATAGGCAAAACTTCGTGGCACTCTGCCGTCTGTTTGCCGCTGGAAGTCGGGTTCCCACCCCGTATAAACAATAATATAAGAACTCCAGCAATAGCGTTGCAAAAAAGGAATCTTTTAATAGACACGTGCGGCTGTTTACAATTCATGACGTTTCGGCCCTATATTGGCCTTCATCAGACTACAGCAAAAAAGGAAAGAAAGAAAAATGAAATAAATAATGCGATCACATCTTGTATGTACATATTTATAAAGTGTGCCAAGGCAAGTGACATGGAGTAGGACACACAGGTATTGGGCAATAATCAAGGTCCAGAGGGTTCTGTGGTCATGTCCTCCTGTCAGTCCGTGGACGGACATATCATCGGTGCAGGTATTGTAATTCAAATCCATCATCATTGGGAGCATGTTAAGGTATATAATGTTCAACTAAACAGAAGTCCATAAAGTGCTGAAAAGTCCATGGGTATCAGCAACGCAACAGGAGTGGAAAAAATGGTCTAGGTGGAGCTTAAATCAAAGTAAAATGTCCCTATATTGAGGATAGAACGCTGGTGTATAAAACCACTGGGGGTGAGAACAGTTGGCCGCAAATCCATGGATAGATAAAAGGGATTTGGGAGGGGGAAGGGGGGGAAAGAGAGAGAGAGCGTGCAGGGCAGGAAAAGAGATAATGAAAATGCATAGATATGTGGCTGGGTATCCAGGAAGGATTACATTGTCATTAGATACTAAACTAATATACACTGTTGGCATTATGCAATTGAATGATGTCCTACCTTCTGCCGCTTTGGGGTAGATATCCAGGATACAGGCGTCTGTGTGGATGTGCAATTGCACTGTCTGGGATGCGCCTCTGGTGTAGTCGGACGCGCGCCCTTATTTAAGAGAGCGCGTCCGGTGGTAAAGGGGATGGCGCATGCGCACTCAATTCCAGTGCGTGTCGCGCCTCGTTCCTGTTTCTGGATGAGATCCGGTGTGTCTGTGCCGATGCATCTCAAGCCTCGCTTGTGATGTTAGTGTTGCGCATGCGCAGATGATGTTAATGCGTACCAAGCCTCGCTCTGAACCCCGGCAGGAATATAGGGGATAGTTGGAACGTGTGGAATATTAATAGCTGGTACAGAGGGAAAGTACAAATAGGGAGATATAATGGAAAGACGACATGCTTACATAGGGGAAGGGTGAAGTGGGGAGATGAAATAAAAAGATATAGGAAACATGAGTACAGATAGATGATAATGTTATTAGAAATATGGACATACAGACATAAACCATATATAGGTAACATACCAAAAAGGATACTATACCATAACGTGAAAAGGATACTATGGATGACCCAATAATGTGAAGGGTGGTGTGACTAATGCATCTAAAGAGGAACAACAGAGAGCATGAGATTGTGGTGGAAAAAATATATCCACATACTATCACTTATATAGATATACAGATACACAAATGTAGACTATACGATATATAGTATATATGATATATATGATATAATGACCTAGGTGGACTGATCGTGGGAGGGTCTTTGGGTATGGTAAGAGCCGGAGTAAAATGTGTAGGGTGAGGGGAGGACGTCATGGATGCTGGCCGTTAGGTATCGTAATGTACTATCAAATAAGGCTGTGAATTTCATAGTCCCTATTTAACCCCTTGGGTTCCAAGCTGTCAAGTGTGTGAATCCAGTATGCTTCCCTCTTTTTTAACAGTTTAATTCTGTCGCCTCCCCTCCTACTAGGTGTGATCTGTTCAATTACTTGGTATTTGAGTTGCGAAAGATTGTGGCCTGCTGATTCAAAGTGTGCTGGTACCGGGAGTAGTAAATTTTTGCGTCTAATATTGGATTTGTGCTGGCAAACCCGATCGCGTATTTTCTGGGTTGTTTCCCCCACGTATATCTTCCCACAGGGACATTTTAATAAGTAGACGACAAAATTAGTTTCACATGTAAAGAAACCGCGGATCGGGAAGCTTTTGCCTGACTGTGGGTGATGAAATTGGGGTCCTTTTAGTACATTCGAGCACTGGGTGCAATGTATGCAGGGGAAGGTTCCTATCTTTTGTTTTTGCATGAATGTTTGTCTCAGGGTAGTCTTGGCCGGGCCAATGTCAGCCTTCACAATTAGGTCCCGTAGATTCTTGGGACGGCGTGTACAAGGTAATATTGGATTTTTAAATTCGTTGATATCTGGATAGGCTTTTTGTAAAAGGGGCCAGTGGTTCCTAATGCTGTTGATTATTTTGTTAACACTCGGGTGAAAAGTGTGAACGAACGGTATCCTATTGGCTATTCCTGTCTGTTTTTTTGATTTGGGTGTGGATGTTTCATGGAGAAGATGTTGTGGATAACCGCGTGCTAGGAATCGTTGTTTCATTTCGGTGATTCTGGTTTCTTGAAGTGGGGCTGTTTTAACTATACGGCGTATCCGTTCGAATTGAGAATGTGGGAGTGACTTTTTGGTGTTTAAGGAGTGAAAACTGGAGAAGTGTAATAGGCTATTGCGATCTGTTGATTTTCTGTATAGATCTGTGGTAAGGGAACCGGTAGGAAGTTTGGTGACCATGGTATCAAGAAAGTTAATGGAATCAGAGTGGTAGTGTATAGTGAATTGTAATTCTGGGTATATAGAATTAAGGAATGTGTGGAATTCCAGTAAGGAGTCCAATGGGCCATCCCATATGCAAAAAATATCGTCAATGTAACGTTTCCATATTTGTACTTGTGTGAAAAGTGGATGTGGGTAAACGTGGGTTTCTTCAAAATCTGCCATGTACGAATTTGCATAGGGGGGCGCCACATTGGACCCCATAGCGGTACCCTGTTGTTGTAAATAGTAAGTATCTTGGAACAGGAAAAAATTATTCAATAGGACGAGCTCAAGTAGGTCCATGTAGAAGTCAGTTAAACTAGGTTGTATGTCCTGTGAAGAGAGTAGTCTACGAGCTGCTTGTAGGCCTTTTGAGTGTTGGATGGATGTATATAGGCTTACTACGTCCCATGTGACTAAAAGGGTGTTTGTGGATACTGGGGGTAGGTTGTGAAGTAAAGTTAAGAAGGAGGATGTGTCAAGCAGGAATGATTTAGTGCTTCTAATGATGGGGGTGAGGACTTTTTCCAGTAGAATGGACAGGGGTGAGAGAACCGAGTCAGTAGAGGCCACTATTGGTCGGCCTGGAGGATTCAAGAGATCCTTGTGTACCTTCGGTAGTATATAAATGACTGGCATAGTTGGATTAGATTTGGATAGAAAGGTCACTATCGACTCGTCAATAACTCCTTGTCCAAGGTAGTGTTGTAGGACTGTTTGTATTTTTTCTGACACTGATTTAGTGGGATCTTTTGTTAATTTGATGTATACGGATTGATCACTTAGTTGGCGATTGATTTCATCTATATATTTATGTTTGTCCATGACGACCAAGGCCCCTCCCTTGTCAGCTGGTTTGAGGACAAGGTCTTTCTTCTGTATGAGAGTTGAAAGAGCTTGTCTCTCTGTGTTATCTAGGTTGTGCATAAATTTATATTTGCCCATGGTTAAGTTTTTCCTGAATAGGGACATGTCACGTTGGATAAGGGTGATGAAGGTCTCAATGGCAGGTTGAGTTTTGGGGGGTGTGAAATGACTTTTGTTGCGTAGACCAAGGTCACGGATGGATATCCCTGATTTAGGCAAGGGGTCTCCTCTGTTGGTATCAATAGGATTACCGGAGAAATGGACCTCCTCCTCCTCCAATATGTGCTGAGAAGACAAACTGAGGGTGTTCTGGCTATCACCCAGGGTCATGTGTTCTTCCCCCATTTCCAACTCTTCCTCACGAACAGCATCGGCCTTAACTGTGAGCAGAAAGCGTTTTAGTAGACACAGAAGTGGGATGGTTACACTGACAATAGCGTTGTAACGGATCACCTGTCACCCCGACTGAGTACCTACGTTGACTGATGCGCCTAGCGTTTTCCTGAGGTTTACAAGCACTCTGGCAGACACCACAATCACCGAACCGAAGAAGCAGATAAATCCTCTTCAAGCATATGAATGCTGTAGGCAGTTGAATAGGAAACCATACGAATAGGTTTACACTCCTAGCAGTCAAACTGGGACAGCATGCAATAAATCCTCCCCCAAGAATGAGACGACACTTCACCTTGAGGGTTAAAACAGGAACTCCCTTTATTTTAACACAAGCATTGATTTATACACATCTTCCAACAATGTTACCACCCACAGGGTTTTGTAAAAACAGCCAATCACATGTAGTTACAGTATTCAACCTTCCCAGCAATTGTACACAAAATCCCATTCCCTCTGTCTGTAACGCAATAAACAAAATACAATGAGCATTGTCTGAGATGCAATTAACTAACACAATGAGTATTGTCTGAGACGCAAGCCACAAAATACAATTACCAAACGTAATGGACTAACTTGAACCCTGGTCTAATTCGTGTGGGTGAGAGTTCAAGTTAGTCCAAGTCCTTTGTGAACAAATGAAGCCTGGCTGATGAGAGGGCCCATAATCCTGGGGCAAGAGGCGGGCACGCAGCCCCCTCCAAAAGCTCATGGCAAACTCTGGCAAAAAGGTGAGTTTGCTACATTTCTACCCTTTACCAAAAAGACTATCCAGACTCCAGACCTTCAATCGGTCTGAGGTTCTGATAGTCGGCCGGCCTTTCTCACCCAGTGTAGCTGTCCCAGTGTCCTCCTGCCACATGTGCTCCGTTATAAATCCATAGTCTGGTGGAAAGGTACCCAGGGTGCCCTCTCCCCCAGTTGGACAAAGCTGTTGCTGGGGGGAAGGGGTAACAGGCTCCTCTCTCTGCGACACCCTCCCTTGTTGTAGGGGAAAACAGACTGCCTCTCCTTCCAATACATTGTCCTGTTGTTGTGGACCAGGACAGACTGTCCATATCTCCAGTGGTGCAGGTACAGAGACTACGGTCCCATCTGCACTGTTGTGGGGCTTACTGTCTCCCCTTGGTGTGCTAGGCAAACCACTGGGGCTACTTGGGGAACAGCGGCCAGCGGTGTTCTGCACTGATGCCAGCACTTCTGCTGGGGTGAGGGGGGTGCAAGCCAGCCCTGTAACAAGGGGGTCGGTGGAGCAGAGGCTAGTGGCGCTCTGCCCGGATGCCAGCTCTTCTGCTGGAGGCACTGGAGTACAGTCCTGCTGGGTAGTAAGGGGACAAGTAGGGCAGAGGCCAGCAGCGCTCTGCCCAGATGCCAGCTCTTCTGCTGGGAGGGGGCCAGAGGGGGCTAACGACTCCTCTACTGACCCCAGTACCTGGTTTGGAGTTGTCTGTGGAGGGGAGGGGTTGCTTACCTCCTCCTCCTGGTACTGCTGCTGTTGGGGAGAGAGACCGACTGTCTCCCCTCCCTCTAAAGCACACTGCCGCTGTGGAGTGAGACCGGCTGTCTCCACTCCCTGTAGTTCACACTGCCGCTGGGGAGTGAAACCGGCTGTCTCCCCTCCCTGTAAAGCACTCTGCCGCTGGGAAGGAAGGACGACACACTTCTCTCCGTGTATTACCCCCACCTGGAGTTGGAGATCTGGGCCAGCTGCCCCATATCCCTGTAGGGCCGGTAGAGAGATCTCGGTCCTATCTCCACCTGCCATCTGTGGGTCTTCCCAGGACCAGTCTGTGAGGTCCCTCAACATTTGCGAGTAAGGACCACCTGCGTCCCCACCTGGCAACTCCGGCTGCTGCTGAGGGTCTGGGCCAGATGCCCAGCATCCCGGTGGAGAGCCCTCGGTCCCGTCTCCACCTGCCTGTTGTGGTTCCTCACAGGACCAGTCTATGAGGACCCCTACTTCGGGTTCCTCTGGCCGACTCAGGGGGAGACTGCTAACCTCCTCGGATGCAGCCTCTGCTCGTCTGCTGTAACACTCCTTCCGCTGGGCAATTTTTCTCTCTTTCGCCAGTCGGAATTCTCGTTCGATCCTTGCGTGTCGCTTGGCTGTGACCTGGTTCCAGATGGCCTGGCATATATCCATGGACACATTATCTCCATACTGGGCCACTCGCTGCCTCACCTCGGCCAGCCAGTCATCTTCAGAGCCTTCCATACTTGTCTGCTCCAAGTCGCTGGATACCTCTGCTCCCAGGGGCGCTGCACGAGTGCTAGCGTTTGCCCTCAATTTGTAACTCCACACGTTACCGGTGTCTCTGAGCTGCTACTCCTCGCACTAGGACGCCATCCCACTGCTTGCCACCAATGTAACGGATCACCTGGCACCCCGACTGAGTACCTACGTTGACTGATGCGCCTAGCGTTTTCCTGAGGTTTACAAGCACTCTGGCAGACACCACAATCACCGAACCGAAGAAGCAGATAAATCCTCTTCAAGCATATGAATGCTGTAGGCAGTTGAATAGGAAACCATACGAATAGGTTTACACTCCTAGCAGTCAAACTGGGACAGCATGCAATAAATCCTCCCCCAAGAATGAGACGACACTTTACCTTGAGGGTTAAAACAGGAACTCCCTTTATTTTAACACAAGCATTGATTTATACACATCTTCCAACAATGTTACCACCCACAGGGTTTTGTAAAAACAGCCAATCACATGTAGTTACAGTATTCAACCTTCCCAGCAATTGTACACAAAATCCCATTCCCTCTGTCTGTAACGCAATAAACAAAATACAATGAGCATTGTCTGAGATGCAATTAACTAACACAATGAGTATTGTCTGAGACGCAAGCCACAAAATACAATTACCAAACGTAATGGACTAACTTGAACCCTGGTCTAATTCGTGTGGGTGAGAGTTCAAGTTAGTCCAAGTCCTTTGTGAACAAATGAAGCCTGGCTGATGAGAGGGCCCATAATCCTGGGGCAAGAGGCGGGCACGCAGCCCCCTCCAAAAGCTCATGGCAAACTCTGGCAAAAAGGTGAGTTTGCTAAAAGCGTTATCACCGCTCACCATCTGTGTCGATTCCTCAAAGATTCTTAACACCTCACAGAGGTCAGACATCCATGCCCACTCCTCGCTTGTGAAGAGCGGAAGCTGACTGGAAAAGCCGGTGAGCTGGCAATTTCAAGCGCTGCTGCAGCGTCAACAGACTGGCTGAAGCTGTTGATGACTTGCGGAAATGTGTACACAAGCGGCGCACCTTTTGCCAGTAGCTCGGGCAAATTGGGGTAGGTTTTCAGAAACCGCGGAACCACTAAGTTAAAGACGTGGGCTAGGCATGTGATGTGTGTGAGCTTGCCGAGCTCCAAAGCCGCCACCAAGTTACGCCCGTTATCACACACAACCATGCCTGGTTTCAGGTTGAGTGGCGAGAGCCACAGCTCCGTCTGGTCTCTTATCCCCTGCCACAGCTCTGCGGCGGTGTGCTGTTTATCCCCTAAGCATATCATCTTCAGCACGGCCTGTTGACGCATCCCCACAGCAGTGCAACACTGCTTCCAGCTACCAGCTGATGGCTGACTGGTGCTGCACGCGGAAAATTTGGAGGTGGAAGTGGAGGAGGAGGAGGAGCCACTTACATAGGTGCTGGCGGTAACCCTGATGGAAGTACGGCCCACAATCCTGGGCGTCGGTAGCACCTGTGCCATCCCAGGGTACAAGTTGCTCCCAGCCTCCACTACGTTCACCCAGTGTGCCGTCAGGGAAATGTAGCGTCCCTGGCCACAAGCACTTGTCCATATGTCAGTCGTTAGGTGGAACTTAGCAGTAACTGCGTTGGTCAGGGCACGGGTGATGTTAGCAGACACATGCTGGTGTAAGGCGGGGACGGCACACCGGGAAAAATAGTGGCGGCTGGGGACTGAGTACCGAGGGACGGCCGCCAACATCAGGCCGCGAAAGGCCTCGGTGTCCACAAGCCTAAATGGCAACTTAGAAAGTTGGGCGGTTAGTGCCATGGCCTGTGGGTGGGTGGCTGGGTATTTGCGCTTGCGTTCAAATGCCTGGGGTAAAGACATTTGGACGCTGCGCTGGGACAGGGAAGTGGATGTGGTCGCTGATGGTGCTTGCGACGGTACACGTGCAGTGCGGGAGGCATCCGGGCCTGCGCCTTCGACAGGCGATTGGTCGTCACCCAACATAGGGGAAGAGGAGGCAGTGGTGTGACCCTCGGACACAGATTGTGGACCCAGGCTTTCCTCCCACTTATTGCGGTGCTTGGCTGCCATGTGGCGGATCATGCTGGTGGTGGTTAGGTTGCTACTGTTCACACCTCGGCTCATTTTGGTGTGGCACAGGTTGCAAACTACTATTCTGTTGTTGTCTGCACTTTCCGCACAAAAGCGCCATACCGTGGAACACCTACCCCTTGGCAATGGAGATTTCCGCAAGGGGGTGCTCCATGGAACACTTGCGGGCCTGTTTGGCGTGGCCCGCCTTCTCCCTGTTGCCACCCCACTGCCTCTTCCAGCCTGTTGCTGTGATGCAGATCGCTCCCCCTCGGGACTGCTGTCCTCACTCGCGTTTCCGCCTTCCCATGTTGGGTCAGTGACCTCATCGTCCACCAAGTCCTCTTCAACTTCCCCACTCCGGTCATCCTCCTCATTTGCTGACCCCAACACAACTTCAGTGATTGACAACAGTATATCATCCTCTTTATCAACCTCTGCAGACAGTAATTGTGGTTGACTTGATGGCAACTGTGTCTCGTCATCATCCACCTCCTTAAACACATCATCTTGTGAGTGTGAAGGCTCTAGAGGTTGAGAATCAGGGCACAAGATCTCATGTCCCTCTTCAAGAGTGCTTGGGGAGAGGGCCAAATTAAGTGATGGGGGTGAAAATAGCTCCTCGGAACATCCGGATCGCTTGTTTGGCCAGACTCTACATGGTGGGAGGAAGGATGATCAGGGTGAGGATTGTGTTGTTGACCAGACTGTTGGCTACTGAGACTGGACTTGGTGGAAGACAGGGTGGTGCTTAACCCAGTGGAAGCATTATCTGCTGCAATCCAACCGACCACCTGGTCGCACTGGTATGACTTCAAGAGTGTTGTCTTGCGACGCCCTGCAAACTAGGATATGAAGCTAGGTCTCGTGGATGACTGTTTTCCTTGTGCTCTGGCAGCAGGCACAGTTGCAACGCGCCCTGAACCACGGCCTCTGCGTGAACCATCAGAATCACGTCCACTTCCCCGTCCCTTAATACTCGCCTTCTTCATATTGACACTGGATGTCACTGATATTTGGATTAAATATAGGCCTCACACACTGTCTAGAAATAAGTGTATATTTGCTTCTCACTGGTCACAGCAAGCAGAGTTTGAACAATACAGAAATTGACTGTAACGGCAATTTGGATTAAATAAGGGCGTCACACACGGCCTAGATATCAGTGCTGATTTGCTTCTCACTGGTCACAGCAAGCAGAGTTTGTATAATACAGAAACTGACTGTAACTGCAATTTGGATTAAATATAGGCGTCACACACGGCCTAGATATCAGTGCTGATTTGCTTCTCACTGGTCACAGCAAGTAGCAGGGCCGGCGCCACCACCCGGCAAACCCGGGCAAATGCTGGAGCCCCCTGCTCCTGGGGGGGCCCACTGTGCCCGCTCACTTCTGCAGCTGTGTCCTGCCTGTTTTGAATTCTAGGGCAGCTTACCCCAGCAATGCAGACAATTTTCGCCATGTGCACTGCTGGGGTAAGCGGCCCCAGAACTCAGAACAGGGTAGATGGAGTTGTTTCGGTAGATGATCTATCCTATGCTAGAATGTAGTTGTTAGAAGGAGTTCTGTGACATCACTGGTCACATGCTCCTTCATGGTCACATGACAAACCCTGACGGCAGCAGCAGCTTGTGGAAGGAGGAGGGGCTGTGTGTCCCTGCAAGATGCAGAGTGAGGTAGGATGTGCTGCTGGAGAACACAGAAGTTCATGAGGGGAAGCATATGGAGCTCATATATGAGGGGGCAGGTGGAGCACTCAGGGGCAGTGGGGGTCATGGAGTGGAATCTGGTGCAATTAAGGGGGTTTATCATATAGATCTGGGTGTATTCTGAGGGCCATTATGTGTGTGTCTGTCTGTCCCTGTGTGTGTGCCCCTTTCTGTGTCTATGGCCTCATGCACGCCGGCCGTGGGCATCATGGATGCAGACCTATTCACTTGAATGGGTCTGCAATCGCTCAATGGGAAGCACTACGGAGTGCTTCTGTGGTGTTTCCGTCCGTGCCTCCGCAACGCAAAAAAATAGAACAAATTGTGGTCCCCAATGCGCGGAACGGACGCGGAACGGCAGTGTGCATGAGGCCTGAGGCATTGCTTAGACTCCATCCCACAGTCTAGCCAGTGCCTAATGGGTTACGGTTTGGACCACCTTGTGGTACATGTTGATAATTCCCTTTTAAACCTCAGTCCATGCCCCCTCAGTACTGGGAATCAGTGGGGGTCATATTATAAGGTAACAAAAGGTTGGAGCATAACTTAAGTTGGAATTCCCTTTTAATGCCCCCTTAAGGTGGCCACACATTAGATAAAAGTTAGTTGACGATCGCACAGGTGTCTGTCCCTGTGTGTGTGCGTGTCTGTCCCCGTGTGTGTGCGTGTCTGTCCCCGCGTGTGTGCGTGTCTGTCCCCGTGTGTGTGCATGTCTGTCCTCATGTGTGTGCGTGTGTCCCCGTGTGTGTGCGTGTTTGTCCCCGTGTGTGTGCGTTTCTGTCCCCGTGTGTGTGCGTGCGTGTCTGTCCCCGTGTGTGTGTGCTCGTGCGTGTCTGTCCCCGTGTGTGTGCATGCATGTCTGTCCCCGTGTGTGTGCGTGCGTTTCTGTCCCCGTGTGTGTGCGTGCGTGTCTGTCCCTGTGTGTGCGTGCGTGTCTGTCCCTGTGTGTGCGTGCGTGTCTGTCCCTGTGTGTGCGTGCGTGTCTGTCCCTGTGTGTGTGCGTGTCTGTCTGTCCCTGTGTGTGTGCGTGCGTGTCTGTCCCTGTGTGTATGCGTGCGTGTCTGTCCCTGTGTGTATGCGTGCGTGTCTGTCCCTGTGTGTGTGTGTGTGTGCGTGTCTGTCCCTGTGTGTGTGCGTGCGTGTCTGTCCCTGTGTGTGTGCGTGCGTGTCTGTCCCTGTGTGTGCGTGCACGTCTTTCCCTGTGTGTGTGCGCGTGTGTGTCACCCTCATCATGCTCACAGTGTTCCCTTTGTCTTGACACAGCTGCATCAGGACATTCTGTGCAGGGCAAGGTGAAGATGGAAGAGGAGGCAGCACCGCCAGCATAGAGTCTGTGTTAGAGGCACAGGGAGGCACACTAAGGATGCATGTAACACTACTACATGATCTACACTAGTGTTATCTGTGGTTTACATAGGACTACAGGTAACACTATCACATTATCAGCACTAGTGTTATCTGTGGTTTTACATAGGACTGCAGGTAACACTACTACATTTTCTGTACTCAGATAGCTATGACTGTGTTATCTATGCTGTTACATAGGACTGCAGGTGATATCTACTGTATTATCTGTACTCAGAGAGTTACCACTGTGTAAGGGGGCCCACTGAGACTTTATCGCCCAAGGGCCCACATGATCCTGGAGCCGGCCCTGGCAAGCAGAGTTTGTATAATACAGAAACTGACTGTAACTGCAATTTGGATTAAATATAGGCGTCACACACGGCCTAGATATCAGTGCTGATTTGCTTCTCACTGGTCAACAGTTCAGCAATATTCTTGGGATGTCTGGTGTGAATAACTTTCTTGAGGTCATGCCACAGCATCTCAATCAGGTTGAGGTCAGGACTCTGACTGGGCCACTTCAGAAGGCGTATTTTCTTCTGTTTAAGCCTTTCTGTTGTTGATTTACTTCTATGCTTTGGGTCGTTGTCCTGTTGCAGAACCCATCTTCTGTTGAGCTTCAGCTGGTGGACAGATGGCCTTAAGTTCTCCTGCAAAATGTCTTGATAAACTTGGGAATTCGTTTTTCCTTCGATGATAGCAATCCGTCCAGGCCCTGACACAGCAAAGCAGCCCCAAACCATGATGCCCCCACCACCATACTTCACAGTTGGGATGAGGTTTTGATGTTGATGTGCTGTGCCTCTTTTTCTCCACACATAGTGTTATGTGTTTCTTCCAAACAACTCAACTTTGGTTTCATCTGTCCACAGAATATTTTGCCAGTACTGCTGTGGAACATCCAGGTGCTCTTGTGCAAACTGTAAACGTGCAGCAATGTTTTTTTTGGACAGCAGTGGCTTCCTCTGTGGTATCCTCCCATGAAATCCATTCTTGTTTACTGTTTTACGTATCGTAGATTCGCTAACAGGGATGTTAGAATATGCCAGAGACTTTTGTAAGTCTTTAGCTGACGCTCTAGGATTTTTCTTCACCTCATTGAGCAGTCTGCACTGTGCTCTTGCAGTCCTCTTTACAGGACAGCCACTCCTATGGAGAGTAGCAGCAGTGCTGAACTTTCTCCATTTATAGACAATTTGTCTTACTGTTGACTGATGAACAGCAAGGCTTTTGGAGATACTTTTATAACCCTTTCCAGCTTTATGCAAGTCAACAATTCTTAATCGTAGGTCTTCTGAGAGCTCTTTTATGCGAGGCATCATTCACATCAGGCAATACTTTTTGTGAAAAGCAAACCCAGAACTGGTGTGTGTTTTTTATAGGGCAGGGCAGCTGTAACCAACACCTCCAATCTGATCTCATTGATTGGACTCCAGTTGGCTAAAACCTCAGTCCAATTAGCTCTTAGAGATGTCATTAGTCTAGGGGTTCACATACTTTTTCCACCTGCACTGTAAATGTTTACATGGTGTGTTCAATAAAAACATGGTAACATTTAATTCTTTGTGTGTTATTAGTTTAAACAGACTGTGATTGTCTATTGTTGTGACTTAGATGAAGATCAGATCATATTTTATGACCAATTTGTGCAGAAATCCATATAATTCCAAAGGGTTCACATACTTTTTCTTGCAACTGTAAGTCTGTGAAGGTTCTCATTTATCCAGGTCATGGTGTATCTGTAAAGAAAAATATCTTTACAGATATTCCCCCCAAAAAACATATGTTTTTTTCTATACTTATAAGCTAACACACACTACCAGTGTCGTTATAATCACATATTGTGCCTGTGAATACAGCAGTAATATGTATATCAGCTTTCTGAGCAGATCTCAGTGTGGTGATGCTGTAGTACAGAGTATAATAGACATATATACAGGAGATATGTATAAGCCAGGACAGCTCTGCCCTCAGCCTGCTGTCTAGCCCTGTCAGTCAAGGGGAGGGGGGCGTGTGCAGAGCACAGGGGGTGTTACATAGCAGTGCTCAGATGATTTAGTCCCTCCTCTGAGTGCTCGAATTGCTCATTTGCATATGGATAAAACACAGATTTCTCTGCCACTGTTTAGCAGATGGACAAAAGAAAGGTACAGTTTTAATCAGCATGATGAGCCCTACCAGCCAGTATGTCTGGTTTAATAGGGTTGATCCTGGTGACCGAGCCGCTTTAAGAAACCCGGAATCCAATTATAGCAATGTCCCGACCCTCAGCTCACCAAGTTTATCAAGAAGTCTAGATGGAATAACTGTATTAAAGGCAGAACTGAAGTTCACAAAAATAATGCAGACATATGCACTGTTTGATAAGGGTCCAAAGTTGCTGGCAAAGGATTTCAAATGAGACACAACTAGTTTTTCAAAGCATTTAGCAACTACAGAAGTCAAGGCCACAGGACGAAAGTCATTAGGATTCAACTCCGCCACTGTCTTAGGCATGGGCACAATAGTCACAGCCTTAAAACAGGCCGGGACTACCACCTGAGCCATAGATACATATGTCATTGTCACCCTGATATCATTTGTTATTGCTGTCAATGAATTAAAAGGCTTAAGACAGTTATTGTAGTTAACGCATTGAATAGTCGATGTAATACTGAATAAAACTGGTATATTAATAGAGTTATTATATTACAATGCTTTGTCTAGAACTGCATGGTATATTGATGCAATACAATGTGTTGGGCTACTTTCACACTCGCGTTTTGGGACGGATCCGTCATGGATCTGCACAAACGCATCCGTTCAGATAATACAACTGTCTGCATCCGTTCAGAACGGATCCGTTTGTATTATCTTTAACATAGCCAAAACTGATCCGTCTTGAACACCATTGAAAGTCAATGGAGGACGGATCCGTTTTCTATTGTGCCATATTGTGTCAGTGAAAACGGATCCGTCCCCATTGACTTACATTGTGCGTCAGGACGGATCCGTTTGGCTCAGTTTCATCAGACGGACACCAAAACGCTGCAAGCAGCGTTTTGGTGTCCGCCTCCAAAGCGGAATGGAGGCAAACTGATGCATTCTGAGCGGATCCTTATATATTCAGAATGCATTTAGGGCAAAACTGATCCGTTTTGGACCGCTTGTGAGAGCCATGAGCGGAAAGTAGCCTTAACTAAAACTGCTATATTAGTGCAGTTATTGCAATACAATGCGTGCACTGAAACGATATATGTGCTATATACTGAAACTTTATATTGATGCACTGAAATGCGCTGAAATGCCCAATTACAAAGGGTAAACTGGAGCTTCGGTAACTAACAGAGGTGCAGTTAAATGTGCCCGACTATGAACTGGTAAAATGTGATGAACTGCTTAACTATACACAGTAGCGGCCATATCAAAACTTCATTTTTCTCAGAAATGTGGACATATATGAACATGAAACCAACACAGATGTCTTCAGCTGCCAAGTGCACATGTAACAGGTCAGCCAGTGTCATAGGTACAACTCTGCTGACAGATGCCCTTTAAAGGGGTTGTCTGGGCTTTTACTATTGATGACCTATCCTCAGAATAGATCATCAATATCAGATCAGTGGGGGTCCAACCCAGCACCCCCTCCAATCAGCTGTATGAAGCACACGTGCTGTCTCCCTTCTCCCTTCCCCGAGTGCACAAGCGCCATCTCCCTTCTTTCTTCCTGTCCTGCCATCTTTGCAATAGACAGCAGTGACAAACAGGAAGAGAGACAGGAGACGGCACGCGTGCGCTGCGCACACCATCGGCGGGGGTGCTGGATGTTGGACCCCCTTCATTCTGATATTGATGACCTATCCTGAGGATAGGTCATCAATAGTAAAAGCTTGGACAACCCCTTTAATACTACGATACAATAAAGCTGTGGATTTTATCTTAAAAATCTCGGTTTGTTTATATTCTACAATTCTAGATATTGTATTATATAGATATTCATAGAAGAAAGCAGCTTGTACGCAGCATTGGCATTACTGTACACCTGTATAAAATAACTTTGGCTTTTAAACCTCTAATGGTACATGAGGGAAGGCGTCCTTTATGCCCCTTTAAATATTTATCAACATAAAAGTCTAACAAGCTGTTCTAGTGATTACCACACATAAAAGCAGTGATTAGTGTATTTTGCATTTAATAGAGCTACCTCTGGCACTGCACCCTATGCACTAACCTCATTTGTCCGATTGCCAGCTAGATGGCCTGTTCCAGTAGACTCGCCCTGATGTTCAATTCTCTGCGGGATGAACCTGACAGAACTCCATCTCTCATTTTGCGCAGTCCAACAAACATGATTGCAGCGATGATGAGTTTTGGACATTATTATTTACATAGGACGGACTGCAGAGCCATACATTTTACTCTCTTAATTAGGAATAGTAAAACATTGTAATTTTATACATTAGTGACATGGTGCTCAACCCACTTATGATTAACACCTGCTTGATTTGGCACAGAATGTCCAGCGTTTCCTGAATTCCAGAATGACATTAAGCAATAAAATACAGAAATATGCTGTGCAAACATATGTTTTCTTTCCAGGCCATCTGGTAACCACAGCTGAAAGGCAGCCTGGCTACAGATGTGCTAAAGAGTTTGGCTCAAATTCAGATTCATCCTATTCCCTACCCTTTTCTATAATTGAAGTTTTTCACATTTTCTAAGCCGGCGTGTCATTTATGATGTGTCGTGTCTGCCAATATCATTTATGTCTGCAATGTAAACACGATACCAATAAATCAGGCACATTGTGAGCAAATATTAATAGGTCCAAAAATGTCTTCACAGATAAGCCATGGAACGAGGAAGAAGCTAAAGGCGTATTCACATGGAGCTCTAATTGGCTTATTAAAGGGAATAAATGTTAGTACAAACACTCCTTCCTGATAACTGGTCTGTGTAAAGGTGCTGCTGATCACCCAATGAACAAGCAAAGAGCTTGTGCAGCGATCCCCTGAGGAGTTGGTGCAGAAGATGGGAATGTGTCACAGGGCTCCAAAGGCGCACTCGGTCTCCCATCAGCCGCAGACCTGCTGCTTAGCTTCAGGAGCGAAGATCTGTGTTTGGCCTCGTTCCCAGGACGGCTTTGCTAGCTGGGAGGCTCCCTGCTCCTAGGTCTGCCTTGAGCCCCGAGCTGATCACTCGGTGCTCGACTTGTCTGTCTGTCGGTCATGTGACGCTGGCCACGTCACATGACCCTCAGACCCCACTATAAATGCAGGCAGCCTGCTGGCCACAGGTTGCCTGTTAATTCTAGGTTCCTGGCTATTTGTTGGACTACTGAATACTACCTGATCCTGTGTTCCCTGACGATTCTTTGCCTGCTCCTCCTGTACTGCGCATCTCTCCTGGTATCCTGACCCCGGCTTCCACCTGACGATTCTTTGCGGACTCCTGTTGTACTTCGTTTCTCTCCTGGTATTTGACCTCGGCTTTTTCTGACTATTCTCTGCTCATTCCTTAGTACTGCGTAGCTCTCTAGGTATTGACCCGGTCCGTTCACGTTCCGTTATTTGTCTTGTCTGTCTTCCCAGCACGTATCCTAAGTTAGGGACTGCCGTCTAGTTGTCCCCTGTCATTATGACTTGCGAGGCAAGTAGGCAGGGTCAGGGGTGAGGGTGGAGCGCAGTGGTCACTATCCTCCCCCCTGTGTGTAGTGTACGTGACCGTCACAGAATGGTAGTAGCTCTGATGAGATGTTGCGTCACGGTGTACTCCATCAGACCGTTGCTCCATGGGGATCAGTGCCATGGAAAGGTGATTTAAAGACTCAGGCTACTCATTGCAATATATAACTTGTAGTACATCCAGCAACAGTAGGTACATAGTGCAATTTCATAATGCATGCTTAGCGTTAGTTTGGCCTGCATGTTGTTTAGGTGATGGGTGTCCGAATTGTATTACCTCACCTGCAGCAGTGTCTGTAAAGTTGTCGTTGCTGGTCACTTTGCTGAATAAGCACGCTGTAGCTTCTCAGATAGAAGTAGTCGTGGTTCTGTTACTCCCCCCTCTGGAGTAGTGGTCTCACAGGAGATCTGGATAAGTGGGAGGTTTAGCATGTGCTTCTTTCTTCCACAGTGTCTACACTAGAACTCCCTCTCCTATGAGGAAGCAGAACCAGCCCACTCCTATCAAGAGGGGAGGGAGGTGGTTAATCTTGTCCCTGACAACCATACCTCTACATGTTGGTATGCATACATAACAAATATGGCATAACGCGGACACCTAAATCATAGTTTCTGGGTAGCAGATGGTGCTGTGTGAACAGTGATTTGCTGCACAGAAATAATGGTGGTAGTGCTGTATGTAAATGCAGCTCTTACTTCTACTGATGATCCGGCAATTATTGTGAAGGAACTGCGCCTTCCTAATAATTGCCTGCTCAGTCGACGAGTGTAAATGCACCTTAAAAGATTTACTAGTAGCAAAATGTCAATTTGACCATCAGAGCAGTGCCTAAGAGCCCATGGTCAGAGGGCCTATGACTAAAGATTAGTGAGCTTCATGGTAGTTATGCCCACACTGTGCCCCCTCACAGTATTTATGCCCTCATTGTACAACCCTCACGGTAGTTATGCCCACATTGTGCACCCCCTTAAAGTACTTATTAGAGTACAACTTCTCAAAAATTCGATTCGGCCTGTTCGCCGAATTCTCCAAAAAGATTTGATTCGATCTGAATTTATTTGTGGCGAATCACGTTAAAAAACTGCTATTTCCTGGCTGTAGAGAGCCTTTATAGTGGTATAGAACACTGTGCCTTGCAGTAACTCGCTTAGGGAGTCTGCTGTGGTATTGAAACAATACTGTGAGTCAGTATGACATGCACATGACAGGCATCGCTCTTAAAATCACTGCACACTTCACTTCTTTGGGCAGTTGCGGGGCCAAAACTGACTAAATAACTCAAGTGTGAACTCAGCTATACCGGTCGATGTTAGCTTCAGGTATAAAGAATCGTGCAGAGGCCCGAGATCCTACTGTAGTGTAAAAGAGCGCACTCTTAGACCGTCATCAGCGTCCACAGAACCTGTTCTATGAAACGCTTATACAAGTAGAGCCCCCTGACAGAGTGGACAGAATGTAAGCAGTAAGTTTGTGTTGATGTCACTGATTAATTTGACCTTCCTCTGATCCGTCAGAACAATAACCCCCCCAAAAATGCATCCTGTCTGTTGAGCATCCACCTTCAAGTGGTCAGCATTTGGTCAGTTATCCATCAATATTGCTAAAGCCAAAAAAAACAGGAGTGGATCCAGAACAGAGATGATACGTGAATGGAATATTTTCATGTCTTCTGTGTTTTCTACCCACTCCTGCTTTTGGCTACCAAATCATAATCCAATTCTGATGGGACTATACAGACCTTACAGCTGCTACACAGACAGGATCCGTTGTGTGTCTGATTTTTCCTTCCTTCTGACAGATCAGAAGGGTCAAATAAATGATGATGTCAACCAGGCCAAAAAGTCAAAATAGAGGCCCAGTCATGGAGTGGGGAGGGTGTGAGAACAGCTTGAGAAGTCCACAGAAATCCACAGAGTGGCCCAATGACAGTGCTGAGGAAGCAGCAGCATGAGGAGACCACAGAGTGGCCTAGTGACATAGTGGGGAGGTGGCAGCAGCACCATGAGGAAGCCACAGAGTGGCCCAGTGACATAGTGTTTAGTTAGCAGCAGCATGAGGAGGTCACAGAGTGGTAGGGTGACATAGTGCGGAGGTGGCAGCAGCGTGAGGAGAGCACAGAGTGGCACAATGACAGAGTGAGGAGGTGGCAACTGCATGAAGAGACCACAAAGTAGCCCAGAGACTGAGTTGTGAGTTGGCAGCAGCATGAGGAGACCACAGAGTGGCAAAGTGAAATAGTGTGGAGGTGGCAGCAGCAGCATAAGGAGGCCAAAAAGTGACCCAGTGACATAGTCTTGATTTAGCAGCAGCATGAGGAGACCACAGAGTGGCAAGGTGACATAGTGTGAAGGTGGCAGCAGCAGCATATTGAGGAGGCCACAGACTTGCAAGGTGACATAGTATGGAGGTGGCAGCAGCAGCAGCTTGAGGAGGCCACAGAGTAGCAGGGTGACATAGTGTGGAGGTGGCAGCAGCAGCAGCATGAGGAGGTCACAGAGTGGCCCAGTGACATAGTGTTGATTTTGCAGCAGCATGAGAAGACCACAGAGTGGCAAGGTGACATAGTGTGGAGTTGGCAGCAGCAGCATGAGGAGGCCACAGAGTAGCAAAGTGACAGTGTTGAGTTAGCAGCATGAGGAGGCCACAGAGTGGCAAAATGACAGAGTGTGGAGACCTGAGTGGTGAGGTGGCAGCAGCATCAGGAGACCACAGAGTGAACCGTGACAGAGTGGAGAGGTGGGTGGCAATAACAGTACCCACTGACAATGGTGGGTGTAAGAAGGAGCAGTTGGCATTAGATGTGTGGCATCAGGCAGGTGGCAGCATCAGAATAGTAGCTGAGGCAGGTAGCCAGAAGAAACTGGTCTCTTTTGTGAAGGTTTGGGTGACGCAGCATGGATGATGTAATCTGAAGCATCAGGCACTGGTGGGTGGAAATCCTGGTGCATCCATGCCTGATTCATCTTGACAAAGGTCAGTCTCTTCACATTTTGGGTGGACAGTTGAGTTCTCCTTGGGGGTAATTATGGCCCCCACCGCACTAAACACCCACTCTGATGCCACAAAACAGGCTGGGCAGGACAGCTTTTCCAGGGCAAACTCTGCTAGTTGAGGCTACAAATCCAGTTTGACTGCCCAGTAGTCCAGCGGATCTTCAATGTGGGGTGGCAGGGTGCTGTCCAAGTATGCCACCACCTGTTTGTCCAGGTTCTTCTCCAGGTCTAGCTGCTACTGCTGGTGAGTAGTTTCTTCAGTAGGCAGGTTAAGAAAGCTTCTCATCACCGACTCTGGACTCAAGCTCCTGCTGATGGAGATGGTACTGCTCCTACCCTCCCACCCGACCACAGCAGCCATGGCAGTGGAACAAGACCACAGACGGCTCCCTGGTCAGACCTGCGAAAGGATAGGCAGATAGGCAGCGGCCAACTGACTACATAGGATGTCTTTATAGTAGTTCAGTTTGTCCTCCCTCTCAGCGGGTGTAAAAAAAAGCCCCCAATTTGGACTGGGACCGAGGGTCCAAAAAGGTGGAGAGCAAGAAGTCTCCCTCTGCTGAATGGTGACAATTCGGCTGTCACTACTTGTCTTCCTCATCTCCCTCTTGCTCCTCCGGCTGCTGCTCCTTCTCCTCCTCTCCTGTCATGTGTGTAGAAAAACCACCCATTTTGCTACACATGGCTTGTGCTCCTATGTCCTTCTCCTCCTCATCCAGTTCAGCCCACACAGGGCTCATGTAGCAATGAGTTGCAGGCCCCACATCTCCAGTCCCCCTAACCAGCCAGATTTACCAGCATCTGTTCCAGGATATGAAGCAGTGGAATGACGTTGTTCATCCAGTAGTCCTGGCGACTGACAACTAACTTGGCATCCTCAAAGGGTCTGAGCAAATGGCAGGTGTCACGCATGAGCTGCCACTGGCTGACAACGAAGTTACACAGGGTAGTACTCCTGTCCGCTTGGATCATCAAGAAATCGTTTATGGCCTTTCTCTGTTTGTATAGTCGGTCCAACATATGGAGGGTTGAATTTCAATGGGTGGAAATGTCGCATATCAGCCTATGTTGGGGGACCCCGTTCTGCCGCTGCAGCTCAAGAAGGGTGGGCTTGGCAGTGTACGAGTGGCTGAAGTGCACGCAAAGCTTCATGGCTATTTTTAGGATGTCTTGCAGATAGGTAGAAGACTTCAGGAACCGCTTGACAACCAGATTAAATACGTGTGCCATGCAAGGCGCATGGTTCAGCCCTTCTTGACACAGTGCTGACACCATGTTCTTCCCGTTGTTGGTTACCATGGTTCCGATTTTGATTTGTTGCGGGGAAAGCCAGGATTCGATTTCTTGATGAAGGACACGGAGCAGTTCATCCCCTGTGTGACTCAGTTCGCCGAGGCAAACAAGGTGTAGAACAGCGTGACACCGCCGTGCCCTGTACATGTGGTATGTGTCATGAGTTAGAGATCCAGCGACAGACCTCTGCGTCGTCAAGCAATAAACAAACGAAAATCAGGTACAGACACACAAGAGTTTATTGCACAAACATAAAGGCCAGGGAAGGCAGCACAGACAAAACATGAACTCTATGTACCGTCAGCACAGTGGGAGAAAACCCCCACCGCGCCACTGTCTAGTAATACTCCAGAGGGGCATGACTAAGGCTACTTTCACACTTGCGTTCGGAGCGGATCCGTCTAGTGTCTGCACAGACGGATCCGCTCCTATAATGCAAACGCTTGCATCTGTTCAGAACGGATCCGTCTGCATAACTTTTTTTTTCAGATCTGATTTTTCACTTCGTGAAAACTCAGATCCGACAGTATATTCTAACACAGAGGCGTTCCCATGGATGATGGGGACGCTTCAAGTTAGAATATACTAAAAGAACTGTGTACATGACTGCCCCCTGCTGCCTGGCAGCACCCGATCTCTTACAGGGGGCCGTGATCCGCACAATTAACCCCTCAGGTGCCGCAGTTTAATCGCTGGGACTCCGATCGGTAACCATGGCAACCAGGATGCTACAGCAGTCCTGGCTGCCATGGTTACTTAGCCATTTTAGAAGCATTATACTTACCTGCGATGTCTGTGACCGGCCGGGAGCTCCTCCTACTGGTAAGTGAAAGGTCTGTGCTATAAGCAATGCGCCGCACAGACCTTTCACTTACCAGTAGTAGGAGCGCCCGGCTGGTCACAGTAACCAAGTAACCATGGCAGCCAGGACTGCAGTAGCGTCTTGGATGCCATGGCAACCGATCGGAGCCCCAGCGATTAAACTGGGACTCCGATCGGAACTCTCCGCTGCCACCAATGATGGGGGGTCGGTCATTTTAATTAGGGGAGGGAGGGGGGGCCGGCCGCACTGGCCACCAATGAGTTAAATACAGGGGAGGGAGGAAGGGAGGGGGGGCCGGCCTCACTGGCCACCAATGAGTTAAATACAGGGGAGGGAGGGAGGGGGGGGGGGGCGGCCGCACTGGCCACCAATGAGTTAAATACAGGGGAGGGAGGGGGGGCGCACTGGCCACCAATGAGTTAAATACAGGGGAGGGAGGGAGGGGGGCCGCACTGGCCACCAATGAGTTAAATACAGGGGAGGGAGGGGGGGCCACACTGGCCACCAATGAGTTATATACAGGGGAGGGAGGGGGGTCTGCCCCCTGCTGCCTGGCAGCACCCGATCTCTTACAGGGGGCCATGATATGCACAATTAACCCCTCAGGTGCCCCTCAGGTGCAGCAGGGGGCAGTCATGTACACAGTTCTTTTAGTATATTCTAACTTGAAGCGTTCCCATCACCATGGGAACGCCTCTGTGTTAGAATATACTGTCGGATCTGAGTTTCACGATCTAACTCAAATCCGATGGTATATTCTAACATAGAGGCGTTCCAAGCTTCAAGTTAAAATATACCATCGGATTGGAGAAAACTCCGATCTGATGGTATATTAATAGGGACTCCTGACTTTACATTGAAAGTCAATGGGGGACGGATCCGTTTGCAATTGCACCATATTGTGTCAACGTGAAACGGATCCGTCCCCATTGACTTGCATTGTAAGTATGGACGGATCCGTTTGTCTCCGCACGGCCAGGCGGACACCAAAACGCTGCAAGCTGCGTTCGGGTGTCCGCCTGCTGAGCAGAACGGAGGCCAAACGGTGCCAAACTGATGCATTCTGAGCGGATTGGGGCTGTGCGGATCCGTTCGGGGCCGCTTGAGAGAGCCTTCAAACGGAACTCACAAGCGGAACCCCGAACGCAAGTGCGAAAGTAGCCTAAGCAACTCCTGGTATTCACTAGGGCCCCAGATGGTAGGGTTAGGCTTTGCAGCAGGAAGTTGCCAGGGTCCACTTCAGAGCGTGAACTAGACAGTGACATCAGGAAAGACCAGACAACAGGTACCAGAAGGTACCGGCGCTACATAGGCAAACATAATATAGACAGACACATCTAAACAAGGCAACTAATAACACAAGCAGGAGTACATCGCAAGGAACCAGGAGTGGCAATGAGCAGAGAAGGACTTGCTCCACCAGTAGTAAACTGCATGGCCTTGCCCATGGCACTCTGCAGCAAAGAAAGCTGCAGCAAGGGCTTGCTGAACAGAATAACCCCTAACGCAGAGACAGAACCCTCCATACGGAGGAACGAATATGAAATAGGGGAAGACAGGTACGAAACAAGACAGACAAGGCAAAACAGGGCAGAGGAATAAAGACATAATAAAACACACAGGGGAATTCAAACATAACTGGGAACCCTGATAACAGAAACACAGGAGAAAGGACGACAATTAACAAGAAGGCGAACACACAGAACATAGACAGACACGGATCCCATGGGTCAGCAGCATGGGAGACAAAGTACAAACCAAGAGAAGGACAAGACAAACACATACTAGAAGAGCTGACCCACATCTAAGGGAAACTCAGCCAAATATACAGATTCCGTCAGTGCAGCAGAGAGGCCACACCCATGGAGCAGACAGAGAGGATTAACTCCTAATAGGCACAAGGGAGTTAACCCATAAAGAACCACAAACAACACACAGGAACAGAACTGCAGCGAGAGCAAAGACAGAAGGTCACAGCCAGAGGTAACGGCTGTGACAGTATGCTAGAGGAGCACTGTGAATTGTCCCTGCAGTGGAAGCTAAGGACATGGTGGAGAATGAGGAGGCAGAGGCAGACATTGTCGCAGGACCAACTGCATGAGAATGTGGAGGCGGAAGCGCCGTCACCTGGCCAAGTTGCTGGTTTGGCTGGGCAGGAACCACATTTACCCAGTGGGCCGTAAAGGACATATATTGTCCTTGACTGTAGTTACAGCTCCACACTTCGCCGCTGCCATGCACTTTGGCAGACACCGTCAGGCTCAACGACTGGCCCACCTTCTGTTCTACATATTTTTGCAGGGCTGGTACTGCCTTTTTGGCAAAGAAATGACGGCTTGGGACTCTCCACCTCAACTCGGCACAAGCCATTAGTTCTCCGAAAGGTGCAGAGTCCGCCACTTCTAAAAGGAGGGACTACAGCACTAGCAAATTGGCCAGGAGAACGTTCAGCTTCTGCGCCGGAGGATAAGTGCACGCATACTGTTGTCTCTTGGAAATCGCTTTGGTGATCGATTGCTGATGGAATGACTGACAAGGAGGAGCAGGAGCATCAGGGTCGGTAGATGATGGGAAGGACAGACAGCTCTCTTCGGCTGAGGTGGTGGTGCCGTGACTGCCTGAAATCGGGTGCGTGCCACTGGGTGATGCAGCGGTTGCAGCGGCAGGCTGGACCACCACATTGGAGCCACGGTTCTCCCAGGCCACTTTATGGTGACGCTGCATATGTTGACGCAGGGCCGTGGTGCAAACATTGGCACCCTGGCCACACTTCACCTTCTGCCCACAGATTCGGCAAATGGCCATGTTCAACTCCTGTGGCAGCTTAGCAAAAAACTGCCATACCGCCATATAGGTTATTTTACCCCTAACATCTCCGTGAACCCCTGCACCACTAATTTCCAGGAGTTACGCTCCTGCGAAGCAGGTGGTCTACCCCAGGCACGTTTGGCTCCCGACCTCCCACTGCTGCCACCCTGCTGACGGCCACGCTACCGACTTGCTGGCTCTGCCGCTGCCCCACGTGCAAGCTACTACTCTCTTCTCCCGATGATGATGATAAAGCCTGTTCGTCACCCGGCTCCCAATTGCGATCGGCTACATCATCATCGAGTACTGTCTGCACGTCACTGATGTCCTCCTCAACGGTCTCTGTGCCAGGAGCCTGACCGCTCGCAATACCAGCTCCCACTCCACTCTCATCATCACTACTTGCCCTCCTACCGGAGGAAGCGGCGGATGTCTCCTTCAGATCTTGTCTGGGCAGTAGCTGCTGACTGTCCTCTAGTAGCTCGTCCTTGCTGTATAGTGGAGCTGAGCCCACAGCATATAATACTTCTCTGGCTGAGGGAACAGAAAAGGACAGAGGCAGGTTGAGGACAGGTGAGGGCACAGGACATGCTCCCGGGCCATGCCAACTAAGGGTTGTGTCTGATGAACCCACCGATTCTTGGCTGGGGGTGTCTAATGTCACTTGCAATGAAGTCGAAGATCGAGTCAGCCATTCAAGATTCGCTGGGTTGCTGGTCAAGACACGACCGCTAGCTGACACTGGGAGCTCAGGCCTCTGGAAGTGACCCCAGCTGCCACGCCCCCTTACTGTGCTACGACCTGTGCCTGCGCCAGAAATATTTATGCATCTGACCCTCACCTGTGCATGGCCTGTCACTTCTCTGTGTGACATACTGTTAGATCAAATAATTACATAAAAGGAAATTAATACACCCCAAAAAAGGCAGTAATTTTGTTACTTTACCATACAACGTCAAATAATACTTGCCACTAATACACGCCAAAAAAGGCTATAGAACATATAACTGCACCGCTGAACAGCAAATAATACTTTTTTTTTTGCCTCTAATACACGCTAAAAAGGGCTGCAATTTTCTCACTTCACCACACAATGGCTAATAAGCCCTTTTTTCCCCCACAAATACACGCTAAAAAAAGGCTTTAGAAGATATAACTGCACCACTAAAAAGACAAATAATACCTTTTTTGAGCCACTAATACACGCCAAAAAAGGCTTTAGAACATATAACTGCACCGCTGAATGGCAAATAATAAAAATTTTTTGCCACTAATGCACGACAAAAAAGGCTTCAGAACATATAACTGCAACGCTGAACGGCAAATAATCCTTTTTTTGCCACTAATACACGCCAAAAAGGGCTATAATCTTCTCACTTCGCCACACAATAGCTAATAAGCCCTTTTTTTTCCCCACTTATAAACGCCCCAAAAAGTTTTAGAACATACAACTGCACCGCTGAATGGCAAATAATATATTTTTTTGCCATTAATAAACGCCAAAAAAGGCATTAGAACATATACTGTAACTGCACCGCTGTACGGCAAATAATACTTTTTTGGGGACTAATACACAACAAAAAAGGCTTTAGAACATATAACTGCACCGCTTAACGGCAAATAATTCTTTTTTTGCCACTAATACACACCAAAAAGGGCTGAAATTTTCTCACTTTACCACCTAACGGCTAAAAAGCCCTTTTTTTCCCACTAATACACGCCAAAAAAGGCTCTAGAAGATATAACTGCACCACTGAATGGTAAATAATCCTTTTTTTTGCCACTAATGCACGGAAAAAAAGGCTTTAGAACATACAACTGCACCCCTGAACGGCAAATAATCCTTTTTTTTGCCACTAATGCACGGAAAAAAAGGCTTTAGAACATATAACTGCACCGCTGAATGGCAAATAATACTTTTTTTTTGCCACTAATACACGCCAATAAAGGCTTTAGAACATGTAACTGCACCGCTGAATGGCAAATAATACTTTTTTTTGCCACTAATACATGACAAAAAAGGCTTTAGAACATATAACTGCACCGCGTAACGGCAAATAATTCTTTTTTTGCCACTAATACACGCCAAAAAGGGCTGAAATTTTCTCACTTCACCACATAACGGCTAAAAAGCCCTTTTTTCCCACTAATACACGCCAAAAAAGGCTCTAGAACATATAACTGCACCGCTGAATGGCAAATAATACTTTTTTTTGCCACTAATAAACACCAAAAAAGGCTTTAGAACATATAACTGCACCGCTGAACGGCAAATAATACTTTTTTGCCACTAATACACGTCAAAAAGGCATTTAATTTTCTCACTTCAATACACGGGTAATAAGCCCTTTTTTTTTTCTCACTAAGGGTACTTTCACACTAGCTTTTTTCTTTTCCGGTATTGAGTTCTGTCACAGGGGCTCAATACCGGAAAAAAACGGATCAGTTTTATCCTAATGCATTCTGAATGGAGAGCATTCTGTTCAGTATGCATCAGTTCAGTCCCTTTTACCTTTTTTGGCCAGAGAAAATACCGCAGCATGCTGCAGTTTTTTCTCCTGCCAAAAATCCTGAACACTTGTAGAGATGTCCCGAACTATTCGCCGGCGAACAGTTCCCGGTGAACATAGTTTGTTCGCGTTCGCCGCGGCGGGTGAACATATGCGATGTTCGGTCCGCCCCCTATTCGTCATCATTGAGTAAACTTTGACCCTGTACCTCACAGTCAGCAGACACATTCCAGCCAATCAGCATCATACCCTCCCTCCCTCCCAGACCCTCCCACCTCCTGGACAGCATTCATTTTAGATTCATTCGGAAGCTGCATTCAGAGTGAGAGGAGGGACAGTGTAGCTGCTGCTGATTTAATAGGGAAATCGATAGCTAGGCTAGTGTATTCAGTGTCCACTACAGTCCTGAAAGATTCATCTGATCTCTGCTGTAAGGACAGCACCCCAAAAAGCCCTTTTTAGGGCTAGAACATCAGTCTGCTTTTTTTTCCCCTGTGTAATCGAATTGCAGTTTCCTGCCAGCGTGTGTGTCAGGCTCACAGCATATACTGTGCCCACTTGCCCAGTGCCACCACTCATATCTGGTGTCACAGTAGCTTGCATTTAAAAAATAAAATGAAATTTTTGACTGTAATATAACAGCAGTCAGTTGTCTGCACGCGCGTGTGTGTTTCATGCCCTGCAAGTGCATAGTGTCACCAGCGCAACTCATATCTGGTGTCACAGTAGATTACATTTAAAAAAATAAATAAAATTTTAACTGTGAATAAATAGCAGTCAGTTGCCTGCACGTGTGTGTGTGTGTTTTGTGCCCTGCAAGTGCATAGTGTCACCAGCGCAACTCAAATTTGGTGTCACATTAGATTACATTTTTAAAAAAATGACAATTTTGACTGTGAATAAATAGCAGTCAGTTGCCTGCACGTGTGTGTGTGTGTTTAAGGCCCTGCAAGTGCATAGTGTCACCAGCGCAACTCAAATCTGGTGTCACAGTAGATTACATTTAAAAAACAACAACAATTTTGACTGTGAATAAATAGCAGTCAGTTGCCTGCACGTGTGTGTGTGTTTAAGGCCCTCAAAGTGCATAGTGTCACCAGCGCAACTCATATCTGGTGTCACAGTAGCTTGCACGCATAGTACAACTAAACAAATAAAATAAAAATGACAGGCAGAGGCAGGCCACCCCGCAGGGGCCGTCATGGTGCTGTGATTCCCTTTGGCCCTAGAATAATGCCCAGTGTTCAGAGGCCACGTACCCTGAACTCGAAAAGTTTTGAGGACATACAGGTCCTTCTCAAAAAATTAGCATATTGTGATAAAGTTCATTATTTTCTGTAATGTACTGATAAACATTAGACTTTCATATATTTTAGATTCATTACACACAACTGAAGTAGTTCAAGCCTTTTCTTGTTTTAATATTGATGATTTGGGCATACAGCTCATGAAAACCCAAAATTCCTATCTCAAAAAATTTGCATATTTCATCCGACCAATAAAAGAAAAGTGTTTTTAATACAAAAAAGTCAACCTTCAAATAATTCAATACTTGGTCGGGAATCCTTTTGCAGAAATGACTGCTTCAATGCGGCGTGGCATGGAGGCAATCAGCCTGTGGCTCTGCTGAGGTGTTATGGAGGCACAGGATGCTTTGATAGCGGCCTTAAGCTCATCCAGAGTGTTGGGTCTTGCGTCTCTCAACTTTCTCTTCCCAATATCCCACAGATTCTCTATGGGGTTCAGGTCAGGAGAGTTGGCAGGCCAATTGAGCACAGTAATACCATGGTCAGTAAACCATTTACCAGTGGTTTTGGCACTGTGAGCAGGAAAATGAAATCTTCATCTCCATAAAGCTTTTCAGCAGATGGAAGCATGAAGTGCTCCAAAATCTCCTGATAGCTAGCTGCATTGACCCTGCCCTTGATAAAACACAGTGAACCAACACCAGCAGCTGACATGGCACCCCAGACCATCACTGACTGTGGGTACTTGACACTGGACTTCAGGCATTTTGGCATTTCCCTCTCCCCAGTCTTCCTCCAGACTCTGGCACCTTGATTTCCGAATGACATGCAAAATTTGCTTTCATCCGAAAAAAGTACTTTGGACCACTGAGCAACAGTCCAGTGCTGCTTCTCAGTAGCCCAGGTCAGGCGCTTCTGCCACTGTTTCTGGTTCAAAAGTGGCTTGACCTGGGGAATGCGGCACCTGTAGCCCATTTTCTGCACACGCCTGTACACGGTGGCTCTGGATGTTTCTACTCCAGACTCAGTCCACTGCTTCTGCAGGTCCCCCAAGGTCTGGAATCGGTCCTTCTCCACAATCTTCCTCAGGGTACGGTCACCTCTTCTCGTTGTGCAGCGTTTTCTGCCACACTTTTTCCTTCCCACAGACTTCCCACTGAGGTGCCTTGATATAGCACTCTGGGAACAGCCTATTCGTTCAGAAATTTCTTTCTGTGTCTTACCCTCTTGCTTGAGGGTGTCAATGATGGCCTTCTGGACAGCAGTCAGGTCGGCAGTCTTACCCATGATTGTGATTTTGAGTAATGAACCAGGCTGGGAGATTTTAAAAGCCTCAGGAATCTTTTGCAGGTGTTTAGAGTTAATTAGTTGATTCAGATGATTAGGTTAATAGCTCGTTTAGAGAACCTTTTCATGATATGCTATTTTTTTGAGATAGGAATTTTGGGTTTTCATGGGCTGTATGCCAAAATCATCAATATTAAAACAAGAAAAGGCTTGAACTACTTCAGTTGTGTGTAATGAATCTAAAATATATGAAAGTCTAATGTTTATCAGTATATTACAGAAAATAATGAACTTTATCACAATATGCTAATTTTTTGAGAAGGACCTGTAGTTGACTGGCTAACACAGGACACCCTATCTTCTACAGCTTCCGCTCGGAACCTTGACGCACCATCCTCCTTCAGCTCAGCTTTGGGCACCTCTCAAGTTACCACTCGCCCGCCTGCCAACCACCACCAACACTAGCACCACAGCTGCTTCACTTGATCTGTCAGAGGAGTTATTTACACATCAGTTGGAAGAAATGAGTGATGCGCAACCATTATTGCCAGAGGATGTAGATAACAGGGATATGTCTCAGTCAGGCAGCATTACACACATGGACGTACGGTGTGATGATGATGATGTTGTACCCGCTGCTGCTTCCTTTGCTGAGTTGTCAGATACAAGTGAAGCGGTGATGATGATGATGTGTCCGTGGATGTCACGTGGGTGCCCGCCCAAAGAGAAGAAGAACAGGGGGAAAGTTCAGATGGGGAGACAGAGAGGAGGAGGAGACGAGTTGGAAGCAGGGGGAGGTCGTCGCAAGGAGCTAGTGGCATAGTCAGACAGCATGCATCGGCACCCGGGGTCAGCCAGACAGCACGCCAATCGACGCATGCTGTTGCCACCACCAGAATGACGTTATTGCAGAGATTAGCAGTGTGGCATTTTTTTTGTGTGTCTGCCTCTGACACCAGCGATGCCATTTGCAACCTGTGCCAAAAGAAACTGAGTCATGGGAAGTCCAACACCCACCTAGGTACAACTGCTTTGCGAAGGCACATGATCTCAAATCACAAGCGCATATGGGATCAACACATGAGTACAAGCAGCACACAAACTCAAAGCCGCCATCCTCCTCCTGGTCCAGCATCTTCAGCCACGTCAACCACTGCTGTCCTCCTTGCCCCCTTGGATAATTTTGCATAGAAAAAACATTAATTTTCTTTGTGATCATCTAAGGTGATGATTAAAGCCTACTAGGCCAACAATGGGCTCACACTGCAGAATCATTGTTTTCTGGGTCACTTAACTGTCACTGAACTACCTCAGTCAGCACGACCATAGACTTTGAAAAACCCCCATCGTCTGCAATCTCCCAAACGTGCGCACGAGCACAGTCATCACTACACCAAGATTGACGCATAGAGGAATAAAATTTATGTCATGAGTGTGTCAACTATTGACAACTCTTTGCGGTTGTCTAAAATCTATTCCATACACGTCCCCTGATAGGGGACGTAATAGGGATTAAACTGATAGGAATAGTACTACTTAACACACCACTCATATCTGGTGGCACAGTATATTGCACGGCGCACGCGCAGTGCCCCAAATTGGAAGTAGGAGGACCAACCAAGCATCTTTTTCCATCTCCCGGTTCCTAAAATCTATTTCATACACCGGCCCCTGATAGGGGACGTAACAGGGATTAAACTGATAGGAATAGTACTACTTAACACACCTAATTATTATAATAATAATAATAATAATAATAATAATAATAGGGGACGTAACAGGGATTAAACTGATAGGAATAGTACTACTTAACACACCACTCATATCTGGTGGCACAGTACATTACACAGCGCACGCGCAGTGCCCCAAATTGGAAGTAAGAGGACCGACTAAGCATCTTTTTCCATCTCCCGGTTCCTAAAATCTATTCCATACACGTCCCCTGATAGGGGACGTAACAGGAATTAAACTGATAGGAATAGTACTACTTAAACACACCACTCATATCTGGTGGCACAGTACATTACAAGGCGTACGCATCACTATTGTGGCCAGAAAGAGTCCCTGTGGGTTTTAAAATTTGCCTGCCTATTGAAGTCTTTGGCGGTTCGCCCGGTTCGCAAACATTTGCAAAAATTTGCGTTCGTGAACGGAAAAATTTATGTTTCGCGACATCTCTAAACACTTGCCGGAATGACTGATCCGGCATTAATTTCCATTGAAATGCATTAATACCGGATCTGGCACAGTATTAATGCCCATTGTGGCCCCTTCATAGTAGTAATGCCCACTGTGCCCCCTTCACAGTACCAATGCCCACTCTGTGCCCCATAACAGTTATGCCCCTTCACAGGAGTAATACCCTCTGTGCCCCTTCACAGTAGTAATGCCCTCTATGCCCCGTTCACAACAGTAATGCCCTCTTCACAGTAGTAGTGCCCATTGTGCCCCATCACAGTAGTAATGCCCACTGTGCCCCCTTTATAGTAGTAATGCCCACTGTGCTCCCTTCATAGCAGTAATGCCCACTGTGACCCTTTATAGTAATAATGCCCATTGTGCAGCCTTTATAGTAATAATACCCATTGTGCCCCTTCATAGAAGTAATGCCCTCAGCGCTTTTTGTAGTAGAAATTCCCTCTATGCCCCCTTAATAGTAATAATGCCCATTGTGCCCCCTTTACAGTAGTAAAGCCTTATGTGCCCCCTTAATAGTAGTAATGCCCTCTGTGCCCCCTTAATAGTAGTAATGCCCTCTGTGCCCCCATTATAGTAATAATGCCCTCTGTGCCACCTTTTATAGTAGTAAAGCCCTATGTGCCCCCTTTATAGTAGTAATGCCCTCTGTGCTCCTTTTTTAATTAGTAATGCCCTCTGTACCCCCTTTTTATTAGTAATGCCTTCTGTGTCCCCTTTATAGTAATAAATGCCCCCTGTGCCCACTCTGTGTTAATAAAACAAGACACAGTAACTACTAACCTTGTCCTGTTCCTGAAGCTCACATGCAGCCCTCCCCTGCAGACACAGATCGCTCTGCAGCACTGTGTGGGAGGAGCACAGGCAGGCTCCTACCACACAGGCGGGCAGCTTGATCTGTGCCTGCAGGATGAATGGTGGAGCAGAAGGCTCCCTGCTTCACCATTCAGTGCACAAGAGATGGAGCGTGGGGATCTGTTCAGTGAGTGATAGGACCGCAGCTCTCCGGCACTCCAGTGATAAGGCACTTCACGGACCACCTTGGGGCGGACCACCCGACGACCGCAAAACAGGCTACGGTCGTGTGCCTAAGGATGAGTCGCAATACCAGTCACCACCCAAAGGCCAGGTTTGGTGCTGTTTTTGGAAGAAAGCAGCCGTGTACAGTCTCTTAAAATGATTGCGGCAAAGAGATCTACCAGTTCAATCAAAACATAGGAACTAAAGAATTCTCCGATTTTATAGGAATGACCCTTAAGAGACGCTACGTGTAATCGTCAGTCAGTTATTACAGAAGACGCTAGTAAATTGTGGTATTGGGCTTAGGGATGCTTTTCAGGTTAGTGAATCGTTGATGTAGAAGGGAATGTTTTCAGTCTACAATTATGAGATGTCTCGCATACTAAGTGCATGGACAGATAAATGGCTGAGGCATTTCGCAGCTTCGGGGAATGTGTGTATGCCGTATATTAGGACAAGTACTCCCTTGGGCTCAAGGGCAATAGTTTTATAAAGAAGGGAATAACATAAAAAAGTCAAGATTGGAATAAGGGGAGATTCAGTCACTTTATCTGTGTTTAAGGATTATAGGCAGCCATGCTTCATTTTAGCAGCTGAGCGTGCTCCCATTATTTCCCAGATATATTAGAGATTTGCTAAAGAAAACTCGTCTTTATACCATCTGTGTATCTCAGATTAGTGTCATGTAAAAGCCAAATGAGAGTTTATATATCCTAATGCTTTGTAAAGGAGAAGGGATTCTGCCTTTAGAAAGGTTTCTCCAGCCTAGGAATGGTCCTAAACTGTCCCCCATTTTTAAAAAAAAATAATGTCCACCCTCCTGCCCCCATTCCTGGCCCACCTCCCGCCCCTGCAGTACCAGGAAGTGACTTGGTCCCGTGACGACTGCAGCCAATCACAGTCCTCAGAGGTCCCATCTTCCTAAATGGTGTATCACTGCTAGTGACATGCTAGTGGAGTGCCGTTCAAGCACATGTGACCGCTGAGATGGTCATTGGTTGCAGTGGTTACAGGAGTAAGCCACTCCCTGGTCTTGCGAGTATAAAAAATTTCTTAATGACCAGTTCAGGATACCCCCTGAACTGGTCATTAAAGGGGTTATGCGGTTTGAGTATATTGATGACCTATCTTCAGGATAGGTCATCGATGTCAGATTCATATTCGTGATGGTCCCACACACAGCCGATCAGCTGTGTTAAGGGCCCGCCGTGACCGTGCGAGCAATGCATCTCCTTCATTGTTAACCTCGTGCACTGTATTCTAATTACAGCCGTTGGTCCTATTCCAGGCAGTGCGCAGATAAACACTGAAGCATTTATTAGGGCCCCTAGACATAATTTTACTTGAAGGCCCCAGAGATGCCAAGTCCAACCCGGATTACCATGCACTTTTGTTTAATCCGCCAGTGCATATTTACTAAGCACTGGTGTATACGCCGTGCAGAAGATGTATGTTTTAGACACTTTTTGTCCTTCACTAGTGGAAACAAAATCTGGGGTGTGACTAAGTGTGCCAAATTTATAAATTGTATGAGCCACAATTGTGGTATGACTATGTATGTAAGCCAAACAAGAGGTGGCATAGGTTACAGAAAAGTACTCAAGATTTCTATCAAGATGCGTAAAATCTATCACACAGCGTGAGCCACTCATAAAAATGTCTTCAGTAATCTTACTATGTTACATTCCATCTGCTGACTTTTTTATTTTTGGCATTGGCTTTGGAAGCTTTTTCTGGTTGTTTTCCTTAGTATCAGCTTGATACTGCTCATAAAAAGCATCTGATATTCCAAATTCTTCATCATGGCCTTATACAGTATATATGTGTCTGGTCACAAAGATGTTTCTGTATCTAGGGGCCTATCCAGATCTCATAGGGCCCCATAGCAAAAATCTGTATGCCCCACCCAGTTTCCCAGTAGACGTGCGACAATCATTCCCAGGGAATTCAACGTGCAATGCCCCAGATTTCTAACAAAGGTATTTTTTTTTTTAAGCGTTAGAAATTTTAATTAAAAAATATAACTAAAAAAGTCACCCATCACCTCACCCACTTTATTTCATCTATGTTGAAAAAAGTAGTGCAGATGCTTCTAAACACCATATTTCTTAATGTATTTACAGCAGACACCTGGCATAAATACCCTGATAAATCTCCTGTGTCCCTTGCATGATAAAGCTGGCTGCCTACAGCCACCACTAGGTGGAGCTCAGTGCACAGGAATTTATACCATTTACTGGAATGGAAGCTGAAATAATCTCTTCGAATTGAGCTCTTCCCATTGGTGGCTGCAAGAAAATGTAGTGTTTTCTTGGGGAAAAAAGAAGAAAGATCTACAGATCCTACTTTAGGCATATCAGTGTGCATTGGTTTTGTCTAGAGTGTTCCTTGAAATGTATAATTCATGATTATTTGCTAGCTATACACTTACATAACTGTCAACCACAAAAAATTGAAATCTGCATAGAGTTTTGTAGTTGATCTCTTTATATTTTAAATGTGAAACCATGGATTGCGCATTCTGTACCGGGCACTAAAGGGTTACAAATGGCAGGATGAAGAATATTTTCTGTGACTGGTATTTCTCTTGATTTTTAGTTTGTGGGACATATGGAAGTCACCTATACTGCCTGAAGCAGAGACGCAGGGACAAGCTACTGTGGCAAATAGCCAAGGCTCATTCTGCCACATGGAACTTTTGTTTCTATGAGCCGGTGGTAAAGCTCCCCCCCACCCTCCCTCCTGTCCGCCCCAGGCTGAAAAGCAACACACGGCTTGGAGGGAAACATCTTCACAGCTCATCTAAAAGAAAACCAGGCTAAATCAGCATTTCATCCCTTATATTATTTATTTCTGCTCATTTTCTTTAATTTAGGACAAGTTAAACAAAGGTTAGGACATAAAAATATTTATTATAGCATTCCTAGTGCCACTATTACTATTAACTTTCCAAAAATCTGTTTTACTTAATCTGGATTCTCAAAAACCCTTTTGCTGCTGGACCCTTTTTGCTGTAGAAGCTACAAATACAGTTGCCTGCCACATGCTATTTATAATCCTTAAAGGGGTTCTCCAACTTTGAAATCGTTTTCAGCAGCCCCTCCTTCCTGCCGGACCTGTGAAGGGAAGCATACTCCCCTACTCCCTGCCGTTTGGTTCTGGATCCTTCAGTTCATCACGCTCCAATTCCCTGCTTGTGGGATCACATGTACTTCTGCAGCCAATGACTGGCTGAAGTGGTGATCTGTCCTCCAAGTAGCACTTGACCCAATAAGTAAGTAGGCTTCCCTCCACGTGACTGGTAAGGAGGGTATGGTTGTTGAAATTTGTTTCAAAGCTGGAGAACCTCTTTAAAAGGAGTGTCCAGCTTTGGGGCATTATCAACATACCCCTGAACTATGTTGTACTTGTGGAAAAACCAATACTCACCTGCCCCTCACCGCTCCTGGATTCAGGGCTCCCTTCAGCAGTCTTCCAGTCCCTATCCTGGATGGATAAGGTCACGTCCCAGTCCCACTTGGGGAAATGTTACCACTAAGGCCAGTCATTGGCTGCATGGTGCACGTGACCCCATCCATCAGGAAGTCTACAGAACTGAGACCGGAAGACCACTGAAGAGAGGCAGGGAGAAGGAACAGAGCGACGAGAAGCAGATGGGGATGAGATTTTCAACAGGTAAAATAGGCTGGCTGCAGCTGACTGATAATGATCCTCAAAGCTGGACAATCCCTTTAAAGGGGTTTTGCCATTGCAAAAAGATCCTCTTTCATTTAAAGGGAACCTGTCACCAGTTTTATGATATCTTATTTGAGGAGATAAACTGGTGACAGGTACCTTTAGTAAAAATCTTGGTCCTGACTTGAATTGACCCAGCCATACTACAATGTGGTCCTCTCAATAGAGTGCGCAAGCTCAGGAGTCCTCATATACTAATGTGAGGGGGCACACTGTGGGCATTAGAGATGTGTGCTAGCATTAAAGGAAAAGCAATGCCCTAGAATAGCCAGGTATACCATTGGGATGGCTCGGTCTTACAGGGCCAGCGCAGAACCCCTTGTAAGGGATGTTTTAGGACCAGCTGGTTCTTTTTTTTGCAAAGTGTATTGGTACCGCCGTGTACCCTATGATAGATTTTATCAGGTGCACATATTGGGGGTCATTTACAAAGACCGGCTTTTGCGCCAATTTTTGTTCCCTCTTTATGAATTGGGTACACCTGCGGCAGTCTGTGCGCCTGGTGTAAAAGCTACTTGTGCCTCTGACTGGAGGGGTTTTTACTCCTCTTTTACATCTGTAAAAGATAATAAATGCGTTGGGGCTGGAGTCCCTGCCCCTGTCACGCACTTGCCGCTTGCAAATAGTTGCAAAAGGGGGCCTTGCGACTATCTTTACGCCTAAAACAGGTGTAAAAATATTCATAAGGAAATTAATAAAAGTTAGATTTTAAGCTATTCATCCATAACTCTAAATTGACTGGGTGGTACTAGGTAATATAGTTATGCATTGGGTGGAGTTAGAGGCATGGCTATGCGCACATCTGATATTGTCCTCTTTCTGGTTGGGAGGTATGTGCGTGGGGGCGTCATAGGGAATCCTTGCCCCGAGTGCAGGAAAGCCTAGCTACAACTCTGATTATGCTATTGGAAACTCACCAATCTGCGTTCCTGTTCTTACGATAGTTCATGTAATGCAACCAGTGCCTCTAATTCCTCCATTGTTTGAAATGTCCTGTCTGTGTCACCCTCAGCATGCAGGAATTAAAATTAGCAGGTGGAGAAAAGGAAAGTCCAAGGTTCTATTTATATTTTAATAGTACAGATGTTTTCGCACGCGGCAATGCCCATAATGTTATTTTTTTTTTCAATTGTTCATTTATTTTTATTTTGGGGAAATGGGGGTGATTTAAATTTTTATGTTTTCTTATATTTTTTAAAACTTTTTTTTAGGTCCCCTAAAGGACCACAACTTGCAATCATCTGATTACAACTATAATTGCTATATCACAGTTCAGTGCTGCCACCTGCTGGCATGAACTGTGATATACAAATAACTAGTCTGTAAGCCTGACCTGGAAGTATGAAACAGCAGGCACCTGGCGGCCAGAGTGGAGCAAGCGCCATCTTTAAAGACCCGACATCCACTGTACATGAACATCTTTAAATTGTGCCCCTTTCCGTTACAGTTATTTTCATATAGGGGATAGTGTTGATCACGAATATTCGAATTGCAAATTTTTATCGCGAATATCGGCACTTCGAGAATGCGCGAATATTTAGAATATAGCGATATATATTCGTAATTTCAAATATTCGAGATTTTTTTAATCAGTACACATCATCCCTCCCTGCTTCTAGCTTGTGGGCCAATGAGAAGACTGCAATATCTTTGACTTTAGGAGTAGTGTTGATTGCAAATTTTTCGTAATGCAAATATTTATCGCGAATTTTTCAATTGCCGATTTCCGCAATCAAGAAAATAATGACTGGAGATAACGTATTCTAGAATTCGCGAATATATGGCGAATATTCACGAAATATCACAAATTTGGTTGCAGTGAGGCCAGTGTGGTGGAATTCTTTTACTATTATCATTATTTTTTATTTTTAGTTTTTTATTTTCATTTTACAGTTAGTGTCCCTAGGCCTGAGTCCCAAAGAACCATCATCACTGAGACATCTACAGCGAAGAAAGCAGCTTTATCCAAAGTGCTCCAGAGATAGAGAGAAGAAAGGAGAAGGAAGATTAAGGCCCCTTGCAGATGAGCGTGAGCAGAATAGGTCCGGATGCGTTGCGGATGCGTTCAGTGAAAAATGCGCGATTTCGCAAGCAAGTCCATTCAGTTTACTATGAGATCGGGTTCAGCTGTTCAGTTTTTATTCCACAGGTTAAATGCGATTTAATGCGCTTTTCATGCGCGTGATAAAAAACTGAAGGCTTACAAACAACATCTCTTAGCAACCATCCATGAAAAACGCATCGCATCCACACTTGGTTGCGGATGCGATTTTCACGCAGCCCTATTCACTTCTATGGGGCCAGCGTTGCGTGAAAATCACAGAATATAGAACATGCTGCGGTTTTCACGCGACGCACAAGTGATGCGTGAAAACCAACGCTCATGTACACAGCCCCATTGAAATGAATGGGTCCGGATTCCGCGCGGGCGCAATGAATTCGCATCACGCATTGCACCCGCGCGGAATACTCGCTCGTGTGAAAGGGGCCTAAACGGTCCAGAATGTGAAAGGTTAGGCACTGGAGTCTGTTAGTAAGGTACTGTGCACATTTAAGGCTGATAGAGACTTTGCCGCTGTGAGAGGGAATATTGCGAGCACACCCTTCCACACCTAAAGATGGTTTCCATACATTGCTACTGAGGAAGAATTCCACTGTTATTTGCTTTTTTTTATTCCTTTTAAAGAAATGCTTTACAAATGTCTAAAGTCTTAGGCTACTTTCACGCTAGCGTTTTTGCTGGATCTGGCAGGGATTAGCAAAAACGCTTCCGTTACTGATAATATAACCGTCTGCATCCGTTATGAACGGATCCGGTTGTATTATTTTTAACATACCCAAAACGGATCCGTCATGAACTCCATTGAAAGTCAATGGGGAACGGATCTGTTTTCTATTGTGTCAGAGAAAACGGATCCGTCCCCATTGAATTGCATTGTGGGTCACAGTATCCGTTTTGCTTCGCATCCCAGGACGGAAAGCAAACCGCAGCATCCTGCGGTTTGCTCTCCGGTATGAGAGAGGAACGGAATGCATTTTGGAGCATTCCATTCTGTTCAGTTACGCTTTGTCCCCATTGAAAATGAATGGGGACAAAACGGAAGCGTTTTTTTCAGGTATTGAGACTCTATGACGGATGTCAATAACCGAAAATGTTAACGCTAGTGTGAAAGTAGCCTACGTCACATCAAGACACAATATGTAAAAACAAAATATAGGAAGAAAAACAAAAGAAACCGCCATTCCCATCTACTATCTTCCTGTGACATTGTCTATCAAAGCCAGTCTAGATAAAATCCTTAAATATCTTATCCCATTCTTCAGACAAGAAAATAATTCTAACTGTATTGTTCTATATTTGATTGAATGGGATCTTTCCTTTTGTTTAATTCTATACATAACGTTTCTATATTCTAACATTATAAGTCTTCTGATTATAGCTGTAACATGTATATATGATGGTGGTGATGCATGTAGCCAATGGTCTAAGACTGTTTTATTTGCGAGCGCAGCCATTAAAATAATTTGTACACTGGCCTCATTAAAATATTTTTCATCACTCTTAGGCCTCATGCACATGGCCGTGTTCCGCGGCCGAGAGCTGTCCGTGGTAACCCGGCCGGGATTCCTGCTGACAGCAGGAGCGCACGGCGTTATTGGTTGCTATGACGCCGTGCGCTTGATGCCGCCGCTGCTGTACAGTAATACACTCGTATAGATCATACGAGTGTATTACTATAGTGCAGCGGCGGCATGAAGTGCACGGCGTCATAGCAACCAATAACGCCGTGCGCTCCTGCTGTCAGCAGGAATCCCGGCCGGGTTACCACGGACAGCTCTCGGCCGCGGAACACCGCCGTGTGCATTCGGCCTTACTGAGGGAGTAGTCTCAGTGCAATATACAGAGCCACACATTTGCATGATTTGCTTGGAACTGTATCTTGATACTGTTGGATGTACAACAACTCCTATTCTGCACTTTAGCAAAAAGAGACTTATTTATTTACTAGGAATGGAGTGGTCACTGACTTCTTTACCATACGTTAGCCATTACATCTGTATCCACACTCCTGCCTTACCCCCTGCCAAGACAGTTAATGGGGTTATCAGCCATTAATATTGATGACCTATGCTCAGGATAAGTCATCAATAGCTGACCCTTGACACCAACACCAATCAGCTGTTTGAAGAGGAAGTGCCGCTCGTATGGGTGCTACTTCCTCTTCAAGATTACCTCGTTCTTCATCTCAGAAGGTGCAGTGTAATTACAAGTGCTTATTCCATTCAATAAGCACGATCTCTAGGGGATTTGCAATGCTGTAAAGCCACACTGTAGAGCTGATCTGGGTCTGCTAAGACCCAGCAGCATGAGCAGTTACCCAAGATCCAGGATTCACATGACCACTAGGACAGAAGCTGGAAGCAGTGGCATTGTTGCTGTATACAGCGATGGGGAAGGCAAGGACAGTAAAAAAAAAAAAAAAAACATCTTTGCCTTGGGCTGTGTCTGCTATTGTTGCATTTATATGGTTTTTGGGAGATATTTTTAAAAAAAATAAACTGGGTCATAAATTGTTAAAATTAAAACCAACCGCTTATACACATCTATTCCTGGCTGCTGCCATTGCTATGCTGGTCCAGTCCCCACTGCTCTCCACTTTCTGTTCCTGACTCAGCACACTGGCAATGCCAGGAAAGGGGCACTCAATTAATCACTTCCTGAGGAAGCTTACCGCTATGGCCAGTGACTGGATGAGCAGGCAGTTCCTGGCATTTCAAGAGCGTGTAGCCAGGACTAGGAAATGAAAAGGAGTGGGGTCTAGACCAGCATCAGATTGGTATCAGGGTGACTATGCTTTATTTGTTAGTTTTAACCCTTGGTGGCACATTCTTAATTTTTTTTCCGTTTTGGGGAAATAGATCCTTTTTTCTAATTTCATACAGCCCGTATTTGGTTGTTTATAGCTTCATATAAATGTGTTTTAGGAGCAATGATTATTTTTCTTAAGGTATCTCAGAAAACTTTCATTGTTGTAGATAACTAATACAAACCATGCTTTCTGTCTGGATAAGAAGTGCCAAGATTCCTGCAGTGCGGAACGAGCCCATGAAAACATGCCGAAACAATTACAGTCATTTGAAAGTAAATAAATCGTTTTCCTTTAAAAGGAGAATTGGATAAGATGATATAATCCGAAAATCATTTAACCACATTTATATGTCTCAATGTACCCACTGAGAAAGATCAAGGGAAGAGACTGAAATAGCAAGTAGTACTGAATGCTCTTCATCTTACCATAGAGTTCAATGTGCAAATGTACCATCATCATGTTCTCTGGAGGCCAAATCACATACAATTATAAAGTACTTTTAAAGTAATACTCCAGACAAAAGCTGAAAATATAGCTATCACCCAGTGGATGTGGCTATCACAACAAAACAATCCTACTTACAAGGTCCCTCGGAAACTGGATAGAAAGTGACTAACTGTTCACTCATAGAACTTACAGTAACGTCTTACACAGGTTCGGTTCCTGGTGGGATATGACAGCCACTGCCTAAGGCCTCATTCACACGTCAGTGTTTTGGTCAGCGATTTCAGTCAGTGATTGTGAGCCAAAACCAGGTGTGGCTCTAAACACAGAATAGGCGCAGATCTTTCCTTTATACCTTATATATGTGGAGGCTCCAATCCTGGTTTTGGCTCGCAATCACTGATGAAAATCACTGACCACAACACTGACTTGTAAATGAGGCTTAAGACTGGAGAATATAAAGTAGTTTGGCTGTAGGAGAGCCCTACCTATAAAGATCCATGGATCCCCTTTAGTGGGGACCACATTAGTAGGACATTGTTTCTTGAATGGGTACCTCCACTGTAGTGTTTCAGCTTATGAAGCAACTAGGCCTCAAGGGTGTGCGTGAGTGTGGGTGTGCGGCAGCATGGGTATAGTAATAGTTGTACTCACAGTTCTAAACCTCCCTGGGCCAGCTTGCAGTGATGGAAAGAGCACACCTTTCTTCCCTTCGTGGCACACTCTGGTTCTGAGGCTTTTCTGCCTGATGAAGGTTGAGGTGCCCTTGGTGTTTATAGTTTTGAAGTGCAAGACAGGGTCATGATTGTTATGATGTCAACACTTTGCAGAGTAATAGTACTGCAAAGTACTTGAGAAATTCAAATGCAAACAGATCGGGACAGTTCTTAGCATAGATAGACTGTCAGTTCACAAAAATTGACTTTTACAGGTTACAGGTTTCATGGCTGCACAGGTAATTAATAGGCCATAGGTCTCTTTAAATTAGTCTTCCATACAGTGCACTTTGTTAGCTGACTGTGACCTAAGCATCCAGAAGTAGGGTGTATAGTTTACATAATACAATGCAACCACAGGGCGGTCCCCTTAACGGCAGGCAAACTCTTCTGCATCTTAAAGGTTGGTGTACTTACAATACACATCTGAAAAATCCACCTAACAGCAGTGCTGTTCACATTTATTTCAATGGAAGCAGTACTGTAGTTACCAGCTACACCCACTGCACAATGATATGTAGTTCCAGAATCTACTTTCTGAGGACAAGTCATAAGCTCCTACAAGATCTCCTTCTTCTCTTCATAAATCACAAGCATAAAGATAAAGGTAAACATCTTTGTAATATATTAAATTAAGCAATAATGCTATGTTTCAGTGCATGGGGCACAGATCAAATTGGGCTTTCCAACATGGTCCCAGGGGAAAACTCCTGTTGCAGTTCCTTTTTTGAAGGGAAACCTGTAGGGGCATTCATCATGATGGATGGGACAAGTTCCCTTGGTGTACATGGTGAGGATTTGTAGTACCCAGAGGGGGCACTACCATTCTTATACCTAGCTACTGTCTCTAATGGCTAGCAGAGAATGTGATCTGTATATTTAATCTCAGGTCCCCTGATACTGTGACTTAATAATATTGCTATATAACTGTTATGCACATGTAATGTGCCTGGTTGTCCAGCAGGTAGCAGTGTATCTGACAGAGGGAGATCATTAGAATGGAACTTACCATTCTATTCTCCCCTGTTTGGGCAGAAGTGGGCTAGACCTGCTTCCTACCAAGGGAAGAGTTGCAGGAAGCTAGACTTAGTTGAGAGATGGAAGGAGATGAGACATGGCACAGTAAGGGGAGTGCCCCCCTCTCTCCTGCAGCAGGAGTCTTCCAGGGGAAGCAGCTTGTAGAGCACCATGACTTCTTGTAGTTCATAGACTGAGTAATACGAGGGGGTCAATGGCCAAAGGCACCCCACTCAAAGGTACCAGAACTGCTAGAAAGTCCAGTAACCAGACAGAAGCCAGAGATTAGCACAGCAGAGAAAGAGAAAGCAAGGTATTCACACAAAATATCATCACTTGGCATTCTAACACTGGGACCCGATGGGCCCCTGGGGGGCAACCCGCTGCAGATTTCGCACCCATGGTCCCTGAAATTCAGCACATGCTAACTGTATAACAGACAATAGTTTCCTTGTACTCATGGGAAATATTCTTCATACACCATACTCGCATCATTAACAATTGATTGGAGGGTATTTTTAAAGCATTTTCACCTCCCTCAATGGTGTCTGCCTGCTCCACCTATGGTGTTCCTGTGCTGGCGTGCTGGCAGAGTTGCTGTGCCAAAGCAAACAAGAACTACAAGTAGCAGCACACTGTTTTATGCACAAAGATACATGCAAGCATTGAAAATGTAAATAAATGTAAACCGCATCACTGCTATACTTACTAAATGTAAATTAGAAGCTCTTTGCGCATATTTCTGATCAAGAATATGTTGGGCCCATCTACCAGCGACAAGGTGGCTCCTATCAGACAGGACCTACACTAACAGTCTTGCCTCTCTTGGGCTTTGGCCTACAAAATTCAGGGCAATGTAGAATCCAGTTATAGGATACTCTAATTAAAAGCATTAGGCAGACGGGCAGGGTAGCGGGAGTCTGATAGAAGCCACCTTGTCACTGGTAGATGGGCCTGACATATTCTTAATCAAGAATAAGAGTAAAGAGTTTCTAATTTACATATATCAATGGAAGCTCTTAGCGCACATTTTGATCAAACTTGTGTCGGGCCCACCCACCACGCGTCAAGGTGGCTTCCGCGGACGGGTCCCTATCACTAATATACCGCCTCTCCTGGACTTATCCAAGTCCACATTATCAGGGCACAAGTTTGATCAAAATGTGCGCTAAGAGCTTCCATTGATTCCAATAGTAGGTATACAGGGAGTGCAGAATTATTAGGCAAGTTGTATTTTTGAGGATTAATTTTATTATTGAACAACAACCATGTTCTCAATGAACCCAAAAAACTCATTAATATCAAAGCTGAATATTTTTGGAAGTAGTTTTTAGTTTGTTTTTAGTTTTAGCTATTTTAGGGGGATATCTGTGTGTGCATGTGACTATTACTGTGCATAATTATTAGGCAACTTAACAAAAAACAAATATATACCCATTTCAATTATTTATTTTTACCAGTGAAACCAATATAACATCTCAACATTCACAAATATACATTTCTGACATTCAAAAACAAAACAAAAACAAATCAGTGACCAATATAGCCACCTTTCTTTGCAAGGACACTCAAAAGCCTGCCATCCATGGATTCTGTCAGTGTTTTGATCTGTTCACCATCAACATTGCGTGCAGCAGCAACCACAGCCTCCCAGACACTGTTCAGAGAGGTGTACTGTTTTCCCTCCTTGTAAATCTCACATTTGATGATGGACCACAGGTTCTCAATGGGGTTCAGATCAGGTGAACAAGGAGGCCATGTCATTAGATTTTCTTCTTTTATACCCTTTCTTGCCAGCCACGCTGTGGAGTACTTGGACGCGTGTGATGGAGCATTGTCCTGCATGAAAATCATGTTTTTCTTGAAGGATGCAGACTTCTTCCTGTACCACTGCTTGAAGAAGTTGTCTTCCAGAAACTGGCAGTAGGACTGGGAGTTGAGCTTGACTCCATCCTCAACCCGAAAAGGCCCCACAAGCTCATCTTTGATGATACCAGCCCAAACCAGTACTCCACCTCCACCTTGCTGGCGTCTGAGTCGGACTGGAGCTCTCTGCCCTTTACCAATCCAGCCACGGGCCCATCCATCTGGCCCATCAAGACTCACTCTCATTTCATCAGTCCATAAAACCTTAGAAAAATCAGTCTTGAGATATTTCTTGGCCCAGTCTTGACGTTTCAGCTTGTGTGTCTTGTTCAGTGGTGGTCGTCTTTCAGCCTTTCTTACCTTGGCCATGTCTCTGAGTATTGCACACCTTGTGCTTTTGGGCACTCCAGTGATGTTGCAGCTCTGAAATATGGCCAAACTGGTGGCAAGTGGCATCTTGGCAGCTGCACGCTTGACTTTTCTCAGTTCATGGGCAGTTATTTTGCGCCTTGGTTTTTCCACACGCTTCTTGCGACCCTGTTGACTATTTTGAATGAAACGCTTGATTGTTCGATGATCACGCTTCAGAAGCTTTGCAATTTTAAGAGTGCTGCATCCCTCTGCAAGATATCTCACTATTTTTGACTTTTCTGAGCCTGTCAAGTCCTTCTTTTGACCCATTTTGCCAAAGGAAAGGAAGTTGCCTAATAATTATGCACACCTAATATAGGGTGTTGATGTCATTAGACCACACCCCTTCTCATTACAGAGATGCACATCACCTAATATGCTTAATTGGTAGTAGGCTTTCGAGCCTATACAGCTTGGAGTAAGACAACATGCATAAAGAGGATGATGTGGTCAAAATACTCATTTGCCTAGTAATTCTGCACGCAGTGTAGTACCACTTGAATTTAGAATGTTCCCCATTTCTCAGCTTTACTGCTTATATGCGTGTGGAGCCATTATTTTTTTTATTTATTATGTTTGCCTTATGGATGTGCACCCATGACTATGATTATGAATAAGAATATGCCAGTCTAAACTTTCTTGTAATATTTATCTGAGGGTGGCGCCTCTTTTAGACTAAGCACACGCCCATCTGCCTGGAGCTTCTGAGCAAAGTACAAATGAAGCTGGTTCCTTCACTGCCCTGATAATGTGGACTTGGATAAGTCCAGGAGAGGCAGTATATTAGTGATAGGGACCCGTCCGCGGAAGCCACCTTGACGCGTGGTGGATGGGCCTGACACAAGTTTGATCAAAATGTGCGCTAAGAGCTTCCATTGATTCCAATAGTAGGTATAGTACCACTTGAATATAGAATGATCACCATTTCTCAGCTTTACTGCTTATATGTGTGTGCAGCCATAATTTTTTTATTCATATAGCAAGTATAGCAGTAATGGAGTCTACACTTATTCATGTTTTTAATGTTTGCATGAGTATTTGTGCATAAGACAGTGTGCTGCTACTTGTAGTTCTTTTTTGCTTTTGCATTGCAGCCATGGTAGCATGGTACCTGAACTTCCTTTATATATAGTTTGGAGGTGCTGGTCTAACTCTCTCTTTTTTAGGATTGCTGTGCCCACCAGCCAAGTCCTGGCTGGTCGACCTGTCAGTGTGACTAGAAGCTGAGCCAATCAGGTTTCAGCCTCTGTGTCCAATCCAAAAGCTAGGCATGGGATTTAAAGGGGTTATCCTGAATTTATATTGATGACTTCTCCTCTATGTATGTACATTGGAATAGCACACCAGTTTCAGGCTGTGGTGTGACTAGAAGGGTTCTTCAACCGAATCAATACTCAAGAAAACATTCAGTGCACACACAGAACGTAAGTTTTCAGGTTTATTACTTCGTCCAGTATTTACACATAATTCTCCATTACCCCAGCAGTGTGTAATTATACGTTATTTCCCAGATGAATAAAGTGACAACGTTTCGGTCGAGATGACCTTTGTCAAGTCTCATCTGTATTGGTACAGTATATGGAAAATATGCTGCCTCTGGAGAGCTCTCTTTAGCAGCACATTTTCCATATACCAATAAAGATGAGACTTGACAGAGGTCATCTCTAGTGATGAGCGGCATAGCCAATATATTCGTTTTCACGATATTTCGCGAATTGTTTGCATAATATTCACAATAAATTCGCGAATTCTAGAATTCGTGATCTTGATTTTTTTTTTCAGGTCTGAGTAGATATTACAGATTGGTGCACTAAGTATTGTTGTGACATCACAGCACTATGTCTGTAGCATGTATGCATGGACAGCAGAGAAACAGTAATTCCTATCACACTACCTAACACCCTGCACTGGAACCTATCAGCTACACTATATCACTGCCTAACAGTGGCGTACCGCCAATATAGGCAGACTACGCCACTGCTATGGGGCTTACGGCACAGGGGGGCCCGGAGCGCATGGAAGGACCCGCCCCCTATGTCTACTCTGCTGCACAGACAGTTCTCCCTCCTAACTCCCTTCCCCAGCGCCGGGATGCAGCACAATGGCTCCTCCTACTTCCAGTCAACAGCATCGGTAACTGAGGCAACGAAGACGGGACCACGGCTATGGAGACTTATGAAGCTACGGGATCTGGCGCCTGGGGAGACGTGAGCAGGCAGGTAAGTGCGCCAGGTATGTGGACGGGAGCAGACGGTGTATGGAGCTGTCTCCCGCCCCTCTGCTTCAGAATCTGCTGTCCGCTGCTCCCGCTGTGGAACTTTTCTGTGTGTGGCCACGCTGACTTCAGCCTGGATGGCTACCCTCACTTCCTTACTTGTCCCTTCTTCAGTGTGGGTTCCTTCAGGATACGTCTCCTCCTCCCAGCAGGGCTGGTCTCCTGCTCAAGTGCTCATGCAGCACCTTGGACACATCGGGCTGGGGCCCACCACTGGCACAAGAACTCTGTGGGGGCAGGTGCCCACTGCAAGGGAAAGGATTAATATGGCAGGTGCCCACTGCAAGGGCAAGGATAGGGCAGGTGCCCACAGCAAGGGCAAGGATGGGGCAGGTGCCCACAGCAAAGGCAAGGATGGGGCAGGTGCCCACAGCAAGAGCAAGGATGGGGCAGGTGCCCACAGCAAGAGCAAGGATGGGGCAGGTGCCCACTGAAAGGGAAAGATGGGGAAATTGCTATATAGGGGAAGTGTGGGAGAAACTACTATATGGGGGAAGTGTGGTGGAAATTACTATTTGGGGAAAACTACTGTGTTGGGGCAGTGTGGGGGAAATTACTATATGGGGGAAGTGTGGTGGAAATTACTATTTGGGGGAAATTACCAACCACCCCCCTCCCCCCCATCGCTGGATCCGCATGACAGGGGGATTCAGCGGCATCCGTGAGGGCATCAGGAGCGACGAGGGTGTCGGGGAGCGGAGTAAGTATTACCTGTATGCGGTGACCGGGCATTTTGGGGGGCAGGGGAGGAGCCAGGGCAGGTGGTGGGATGGGCCAAGGGTGGGTAGTGGGTGGAGTTGGAGGGTCCAATTCAGAGTCTTGCTATGGGGCCAAATCAATGACTTCTATGTACGCCCCTGCTACCTAACTTACACTGACTATCTCCCACTATCTGTATTATATACAGTACAGACCAAAAGTTTGGACACCCCTTCTCATTCAAAGAGTTTTCTTTATTTTCATGACTATGAAAATTGTAGATTCACACTGAAGGCATCAAAACTATGAATTAACACATGTGGAATTATATACAGTCGAGGCCAAAAGTTTTGAGAATGGCACAAATATTAGTTTTCACAAAGTTTGCTGCTAAACTGCTTTTAGATCTTTGTTTCAGTTGTTTCTGTGATGTAGTGAAATATAATTACACGCACTTCATACGTTTCAAAGGCTTTTATCGACAATTACATGACATTTATGCAAAGAGTCAGTATTTGCAGTGTTGGCCCTTCTTTTTCAGGTCCTCTGCAATTCGACTGGCATGCACTCAATCAACTTCTGGGCCAATTCCTGACTGATAGCAACCCATTCTTTCATAATCACTTCTTGGAGTTTGTCAGAATTAGTGGGTTTTTGTTTGTCCACCCACCTCTTGAGGATTGACCACAAGTTCTCAATGGGATTAAGATCTGGGGAGTTTCCAGGCCATGGACCCAAAATGTCAACGTTTTGGTCCCCGAGCCACTTAGTTATCACTTTTGCCTTATGGCACAGTGCTCCATCGTGCTGGAAAATGCATTGTTCTTCACCAAACTGTTGTTGGATAGTTGGAAGAAGTTGCTGTTGGAGGGTGTTTTGGTACCATTCTTTATTCATGGCTGTGTTTTTGGGCAAAATTGTGAGTGAGCCCACTCCCTTGGATGAGAAGCAACCCCACACATGAATGGTCTCAGGATGCTTTACTGTTGGCATGACACAGGACTGATGGTAGCGCTCACCTTTTCTTCTCCGGACAAGCCTTTTTCCAGATGCCCCAAACAATCGGAAAGAGGCTTCATCGGAGAATATGACTTTGCTGCAGTCCTCAGCAGTCCATTCACCATAGTTTCTGCAGAAGATCAATCTGTCCCTGATGTTTTTTTTGGAGAGAAGTGGCTTCTTTGCTGCCCTTCTTGACACCAGGCCATCTTCCAAAAGTCTTCGCCTCACTGTGCGGGCAGATGCGCTCACACCTGCCTGCTGCCATTCCTGAGCAAGCTCTGCACTGGTGGCACTCTGATCCCGCAGCTGAATCTTCTTTAGGAGACGATCCTGGCGCTTGCTGGACTTTCTTGGACGCCCTGAAGCCTTCTTAACAAGAATTGAACCTCTTTCCTTGAAGTTCTTGATGATCCTATAAATTGTTGATTGAGGTGCAATCTTAGTAGCCACAATATCCTTGCCTGTGAAGCCATTTTTATGCAAAGCAATGATGGCTGCACGCATTTCTTAGAAAGTCACCATGGTTAACAATGGAAGAACAATGATTTCAAGCATCACCCTCCTTTTTAACATGTCAAGTCTGCCATTTTAACCCAATCAGCCTGACATAATGATCTCCAGCCTTGTGCTCGTCAACCTGAGTTAACAAGACGATTACTGAAATGATCTCAGCAGGTCCTTTAATGACAGCAATGAAATGCAGTGGAAAGGTTTTTTGGGGATTAAGTTAATTTTCATGGCAAAGAAGGACTATGCAATTCATCTGATCACTCTTCATAACATTCTGGAGTATATGCAAATTGCTATTATAAAAACTTAAGCAGCAACTTTTCCAATTTCCAATATTTATGTAATTCTCAAAACTTTTGGCCACGACTGTACATAACAAACAAGTGTGAAACAACTGAAAATATGTCATATTCTAGGTTCTTCAAAGTAGCCACCTTTTGCTTTGATTACTGCTTTGCATACTCTTGGCATTCTCTTGATGAGCTTCAAGAGGTAGTCCCCTGAAATGGTTTTCACTTCATAGGTGTGCCCTGTCAGGTTTAATAAGTGGGATTTCTTGCCTTATAAATGGGGTTGGGACCATCAGTTGCGTTTAGGAGAAGGCAGGTGGATACACAGCTGATAGTCCTACTGAATAGACTGTTAGAATTTGTATTATGGCAAGAAAAAAGCAGCTAAGTAAAGAAAAACGAGTGGCCATCATTACTTTAAGAAATGAAGGTCAGTCAGTCAGCCGAAAAATTGGGAAAACTTTGAATGTAAGAGCTATTTGACCATGAAGGAGAGTGATGGGGTGCTGCGCCAGATGACCTGGCCTCCACAGTCACCGGACCTGAACCCAATCGAGATGGTTTGGGGTGAGCTGGACCACAGAGTGAAGGCAAAAGGGCTAACAAGTGCTAAGCATCTCTGGGAACTCCTTCAAGACTGTTGGAAGACCATTTCAGGGGACTACCTCTTGAAGCTCATCAAGAGAATGCCAAGAGTGTGCAAAGCAGTAATCAAAGCAAAAGGTGGCTACTTTGAAGAACCTAGAATATGACATATTTTCAGTTGTTTCACACTTGTTTGTTATGTATATAATTCCACATGTGTTAATTCATAGTTTTGATGCATTCATAGTCATGAAAATAAAGAAAACTCTTTGAATGAGAAGGTATGTCCAAACTTTTGGTCTGTACTGTATATGAGCTAACTAGCTAACTATCTAATGTAATTGGATAAGGAATAGGATCCAGATGAAAGCACAGAGCACAGCAATGTCACTGCTCTCTCTCTCTGAACTGTAAAAAAAAAAATGCTGAAAATGTCTGCTGTGGAGGTTCTTATATTGTAAGGGGTAGGCAACTTTCCTATTGGTTGCTAGGGATGTTGCTAAGCTCTGACAAAGATATTGCAGCCTTCTCATTAGCCCACAAACAAGAAGGGAAGTTACTGATGAAAATAAAATCTAGAATATTTGCGATTACGAATACATAGCACTATATTCTAGATTTTCGCCAATTCTCGAAGTGCCGATATTCGCGATAAAAATTCGCAATTAGAATATTCGCGATCAACACTAGTCCTCTCCACCGAAATGATGGTAATCTTACTACTCCCTAACAGCAAGTCCCCAAAACGCATTGTCTATTGGACCTAATAACTTTGTTCCTCCACACCATTGGTGGTCTTGTCTGTGGATATTTTCTCCATAAAGATCATTTCCTTTTTTTTTAAAAAGGCTTAGATTAATTCTTAAAATTAAATAACATTAATGCTTATGAAAATGTGTAATGTCTTAGTCTCAGTTCCCTTTCCTAAAATACACATTGTCACCTATGCTTTGGTTGAACATGATGGACTTTCTTTAACCATACTATGTCCATTGTGGACCTGTTACCCTGTTTAGCCAGTGATTGACCTGCACCTACAGTGAAATGGCCACTGCATCACGTGCAACTGATGTGAGAGGTGGACGCTGGCTACAAAGGCCCACGAGGGCGGACTGACATGCTACAGTGAAGCAGCTTTTTACCAAAATGAACAAGGGGGCTTTCAGATCTTTGTCTAAAAGAACAGTTCAATGAACCTAATATGAATGGGGCTCCGAAGCAGATGGATAGTCACTGCACCTCTGCTAATGAAGTTGCAGTTGTAGTTGCAATTGGACCTGTGCTGATTATCTTCTCTGTTGGTCACGTTTTCTGCTTCATTGAATGAATAAACGTGGCAGGTGTGGCAGGCGAGAAACATCAGATAACAAACACCCTTCAACCATTGCTGGAAGAACACAAGCTAATGGTGGCAGTGTTATGGTCTGGTGAATGTTTTCATGACATTTTCTAGGCCCACTCATCCATGTGGAAGCCCCATCTCAACCGATGTGGGTATGAATCCATCCTTGCAGATCACGTCCACCTATAAATTCGGATTGTCTTCCTGTAGTGGATGGGATCTTCCAGCAAGACAATTCGACATATCATGTGACTAGAAATGTCTGACATTGGTTGGAGGAGCAGGACCAAGACTTCCAAGAAATACCCTTTCCCCTTAATTTCCAAGACCTGAAACTGAGTGAGCGTCTGCGGAACCACCTCGATCATCATGCACCTTCCAGCAGCTGTTGGATGCACTGCAGTCAGCATGGCTCCAGATACCTGTGACAACCTACCAGGACCTTATTAAGTCACTCTCAGCCCGTCTAGCTACCGTCTGTGCTGCACACGGCTATTACTCTAGATCAGGCATCCTCAAACTGCGGCCCTCCAGCTGTTGCAAAACTATAACTCCCAGCATGCCTGAACAGCCTACAGGTATCAGCCTACAGCAGGGCATTGTGGGAGTTGTAGTTTTACAACAGCTGGAGGGCCGCAGTTTGAGGATGCCTGCTCTAGATATTAGCTGGTATTCATAATAACATCACCGAATATATATATATATATATAGACTCACTCTTTAAATTGATACATATAGTTTTAGTATCATTGTAATAATGTAACAAACATTTATTGTAATGTGTTAAATACTTTAATAAAGTCTATTATTAAGCAGCCCATTATAATAGCTACTTTCCAGGATGTTACACTGTAGATATTTCCAATGCCTATAACAGGTGTATTATAAAAAAAAAAGCTTTCTTTAAAGCCCGAGTTATCATTGCCATTGCACAGTATCTCTCTCTGGTTTTTGCTAAATGCTCTGAGGATCTAGTCTTGATGTCAATGTATTAATAAAGAAATACTGGGGAGTTAATGGAAAATTATATAATGCACAAACAGTGTGACAGTGTTAGATGATAGAAATGATTCATTTTTATGTCCTCCTTGGCGAGGAGTTAAATGTGCTTTTCTGTAATAACCGTCCTGCAACCTTCACAATAGAGCGAGCCAGGAATAAGCAAAATATACAAGGGCAATAAGTTACAAATTGCTCAGCTCCATCAATAAGCCACTGTGAGTGTTTTTATTTATTACAAGTTGTAAGGCGTTTATTGTCCATTTTACAATGCTAAACGCTCGGCGCACAATTTCATCAGGAATCCTGCCAGACTCTTACTACTTCCCCAATGTACTACAATGTACTTTACAGCTTTTTAAGTTACGAATGAAATATGCCACAGTAAAAATAATGCCTGCCTGGAAATGGCATCGGGCTAACGGGAACACTTTTATTTTCATTTCCTTTTTTCTATATATTTTTTGCATCCTTTTGATAATGAAATAAAAAAATAAAAATAAAACAAGAACTTTATTTTATTTTATATGTCAGCTCTTCTGAATTGTATGTTTTAGTTCCTCTGTTGTTCCTCCTAGAAATGTAAATATAAATTGACATCTGGGTCTTGTCCCATATTGCAGCTGTGATGTGGGCAAAAGTTCCAGGTCTGTATGGATTACTAATGGAGTAAATGCTAACTGGTTGCTGATTGTTAGTGGCTGCACAATTAGCCTAAAACCACATGGCTATTGACCCCTTCGATTTTTACTTCCTTCCAGGAGTCATAACTTTTGTATTTGCCATTCACATAGCCATATGAGGGCTTGTTTTTGCGGGTCAAGTTGCACTTTCTAATGTCACCATTAATATATAGTGGGAAGCTGTAAAAAAAAATTCTAAATGCGATGCAATTGGGAAAATAAAACAGACTTCCGCTATTGTTTTATGGATTTCGTTTTTACGGCATTCCCTATGTGGTAAAAGTTATATGTTGACTTCATTCTGCGGGCCAGTACGATTTGAGCAATACCACATTTGTATAGTTCTTCTTGTGTTTTAATACTTAAAAAAATTAAGTTGTTCTTTGTGTTGCCGTATTCTGATCCCCATAACCTTTTTATATTTATGTTTACAGAGCTGTGCGTGGCCTAATTTTTTTTTTTTTTGGGAACCATCTTTATTTTTCATTAGGGTGTAAATGATTTTTGATCATTTGCTCAATTTTTTTGGGGGGAGGGCAAAAATTTTAAATCGGCCATTTTTATTATTTTTTTTATTTTTATTACATTATTTTATTTATATAATAGGGAAATTGATTTGAATGTTTATACATTTTTGTTTATATATTTTAGAGCTTTTTTTTTTACTTCTTTAGTCCCCCTAGGGGACATTAAAATGCAATTATCTGATCGATTCTACCATAGACGGCAATGAATTACTATCACAGTCTATGGGAGAAACAGACCCTGCCAGGAGCTTTGCTATGGCAGGCCTCAGAGCCTTCAGGCTGTGCCACATAGAGATGTAGCAGGGTTAGCACTCCAGCTCTTTACTCAAATTTCTTAACTCATTGCATTATCTTGAGACAAAAGCCATTGAAAAGAAATTTGTGTTTGCTTAGATTAGATAACACAACTCAGAAATCTCAGAAAACAGGGGTGCTAACTCTACTCCATCCGTACCACCATGCACTACGGCTCTGGGTGCAATAATTATTCACAGTGGTAATTCTTACACCAATCTGTCCTAGGGTCAAGCAGTGAAAGGAGGGTGCACCCTTTCTTCCCTCGGGGAACATTCTGATGTTGGAAATCCTATCTGATGGTAGTGCCCTTAGTGTTACAAATGTTGTACGGATGCAAGGCAGGAGATGTAGGTGCTGTTGCCGGCGAATGGTGCTGGAGTCTGTAACCAGGCCAATCATAGAAAATAAAGAGGTTGTCACGGGGTTCCCCCATCGCCCGCAGACCTGTTGCTTAGCTTTGGGAATGAGGATCTGTGTTTGACCTCATTCCCAGGGCGGCTTTACTGGCTGGGTGGCTCCCTGCTCCTAAGTCTGCCTTGAGCGCCGAGCTGATCACTCGGTGCTCGACTGGTTGGTCTGTCGGTCATGTGACGCTGGCCACGTCACATGACCCTCACTCCCCACTATAAATACAGGCAGCCTGCTGGCTCAGGTTGCCTGTTAATTTCTAGGTTCCTGGCTATTTGTTGGACTGCTGAATACTTACCTGATCCTGTTCCTTGACCATCCTTTTGCCTGATCCTCCTGTACTGCGCATCCGTCCTGGTATTGTGACCTCGGCTCCCACCTGACTACTCTCTTAGGACTCCTCTTGTACTTCTCTGCTCTCCTGGTATTTGACCCCGGCTTCTCCTGACCATTCTTTGCTTAATCCTTTGTACTTTGTAGCTTTCCTGGTATTGACTCGGTCCGTTCACGTCCTGTTGTTTGTCTGTCTGTCATCCCTGCACTTATTCCAAGTTAGGGATTGCCGTCCAGTTGTCCCCTGTCATTAGGACTCGCGAGGCAAGTAGGCAGGGCCAGGGGTAAGGGTGGAGCGCAGTGGTCACTTCCCTCCCCCCCTGTGTGTGTGTGTGTGTGTACGCGACCGTTACAGATTAACAGGCCCAATAACCACTGTATTATGAATCCTCTGGTGACCCTGACTGACTATGTCTCTAATCTGACGCAGATGGTGCAGGAGTTAGGGGAAAAACTCAGCTCTTTTGAGTTAGGGCAAGGCTCTTCCACTCCTCAGGCCTCCAGTCCGCATTTTGAGCCCCAGATTAAGCTCCCAGAAACCTTTTCTGGAGACCGGAAGAAGTTTCTCTCTTTTAAGGAGAGTTGCAAACTTTACTTCCGTTTGCGCCCCGTGTCCTCTGGGCCCGAGAGTCAACGCGTGGGCATTATCATTTCCCGATTACAGGGTGATCCCCAGGACTGGGCGTTCTCTTTACCTGCTGGCGCCAGTTGTTTATATTCTGTGGAGGGGTTCTTTCAGGCCCTAGGTACCCTCTATGATGAACCAGACAGGGCTCTAGTAGCCGAGACGGCTCTAAAGGCACTGGTTCAGGGCAATTTACCAGCGGAGGATTATTGCACCTAATTCAGAAGGTGGTGTGTCCCCTCAGGATGGAACGAACCAGCCCTGAAGAGTCAGTTCAGGTCAGGTCTGTCTGATAAATTAAAGGATCTTCTGGTCAGTTATCAACTTCCAGAGACCTTAGAGGAGATAATGACCCTTGTTGTCCGACTTAACCGACGGGTTAGAGAGAGACGACAGGAACAACAGTTCTCTTCCCAGATGGTGGTCCAGCCAGAGGCCTATCCCAGAGACAATGCTGAGGTCTCCACCGAGGAACCCATGCAGGTTGGCATGACCCGAGAGAATCTTCGCCGCAGATGTGGAGAATGCTTTTACTGTGGAGATTCTGACCATTGGATCAACCAGTGTCCTAAGAAGGTCCTCTCTGTCAAGTCTCCTAAGGCAAGGCAACCTAAAGACCAGGTACACCCTGAATTTTCTAAATGTAAGCTTTCGGTACCCATTACGATTTCTCTGGAAGTAGATAAATGGCCGGGTAAGGCCTTTATTGATTCTGGCTCAGCGGCTAGCTTTATTGACTCTGAGTATGCTGTTAGATTGGGTATTCCTATGTTTGCCTTACCAACTCCTATCCATGTCATGGCTATTGATGCTACTCCTCTTATTGGTGGTACGGTGAGCTTATGTACCTCGGAGATTTCTCTAACCGTGGGTGTGTGCCACTCAGAGAGATGTTCGCTTCTAGTCCTGGAGAACCTACCTGCTGAGGTGGTACTAGGGTTGCCTTGGCTCCGACTACATAACCCCACTATAGATTGGTCCAATGGGGAGTTGGTGAGATGGGGGCCTAAGTGTGACTCGTGCCTGTCCGTGGTACAGGCTGGGGTCTCAGTAAAGTCTGATACTTTACCCTCTGTTGTTAGAGAATATTCTGATGTATTCTCATCACCAACCCCGGAGGTTCTACCCCCCCCCATAGACCTTATGATTGTACCATAGAGCTAGTAGAGGGGGCCAAGTTTCCTAAAGGACGAATTTATAATCTTTCTATGCCCGAACGCAAGGCCATGGAAGATTATATTAAGGAGAGCCTTGGTAAAGGGCATATTAGACCTCCTGTCTCTCCTATGGGGGCGGGGTTTTTCTTCGTTAAGAAAAAAGATGGTGGTCTTAGGCCATGTATCGATTACCGGAGATTAAATAAAATCACTGTCCAGAATAGATACTCCCTCCCATTGATTCCGGATTTATTTAACCAGGTCCTGGGGGCAACCTGGTTTTCCAAAATTGACCTGAAAGGGGCATACAATCTAATCCGAATCAAGGAGGGAGACGAATGGAAGACGGCGTTCAATACTCCGGTAGGACACTTTGAATATCAAGTGATGCCTTTTGGACTCAGCAATGCCCCAGCTGTGTTCCAAAACTTCATGAATGACATTCTTAGGGAGTTCTTAGGTAAATTTGTTATTGTCTATCTTGACGACATTTTGATATTCTCTCCTGACTTCGAATCCCATGTGTCTCATGTTAGACAAGTATTAGAGGTGTTGAGGGAGAATCAGCTATCCGCTAAACAAGAGAAATGTGTCTTTGGTGTGCAGGAGATTCTGTTTCTAGGGCATGTTCTGACTCCTCACACCTTCAAGATGGATCCTGGTAAGGTACTAGCAATTAAGGAATGGGTAAGACCTTCATCCTTAAAGGCCTTACAACGGTTCTTAGGTTTCGCCAATTACTATCGTAAATTTATTATGAATTTTTCCGTAATTGCTAAACCGTTGACCGACCTTACTAAGAAAGGGGCGGATTTGGAGAATTGGTCTACTGATGCCATTTCTTCATTTGAAAAATTAAAAAAGGCATTCAGTAGCGCTCCCATTCTGATCCAGCCTGATCAGGAGAAACCTTTTATTGTGGAGGTGGATGCGTCAGAGGACGGCGCAGGAGCAGTCCTTTCACAAGGTCCTGCTAGCCTCACTAATCTGAGACCATGTGCCTTCTACTCCAGGAAATTCTCTCCCACGGAGAGAAACTACGACATAGGGAATAGGGAGCTGCTGGCCATTAAATGGGCATTTGAGGAGTGGAGGCATTTTCTGGAGGGGGCAAGGCATTGTGTAACTGTTGTCACTGACCATAAAAACCTTATGTTTCTCGAGTCTGCTAAGAGGTTGAATCCCCGTCAAGCCAGATGGGCTCTGTTTTTTACTCGTTTTGATCACGTTCAGGCCGGGAAGTAAAAATGTGAAGGCGGACGCATTATCTCGGAGCTTCCAGGCTTTTCAACCTACTGAGGTAGCACCTGAATCCATCCTACCAGCAAAAATCTTCTTAGCAGCTCTTACCCAGGATATCTCGGCTCGCATTAGGTCGGAACAACATCTGGCACCGGTATCCAGCCCAACAGATAAGTTGTTTGTTCCCGTACAATTTCGTCTCCAGCTGTTGGGTGAGTGTCACGATTCTGCCTTTTGTGGACATCCGGGTGTTGAGGGCACTAAGGATCTGGTTTCTAGATCTTATTGGTGGCCCACTCTAACTAGGGATGTCAAGTCCTATGTGTCAGCCTGTGAGGTTTGTGCCAGGTCCAAGACACCTAGGACTCGCCCTGCTGGTAACCTATGACTCCTACCCATTCCCAGTAGACCCTGGTCCCATATCTCGATGGACTTTATAACTGACCTACCGCTGGCGGAGGGTAAGACTGTAGTGTGGGTAGTGGTGGATAGGTTTAGCAAGATGGTCCATTTCATTCCCCTGTCTAAACTCCCGAATGCCAAAACCCTGGCGTCTATTTTTGTGAAAGAAATTGTTCGATTGCATGGTATCCTGGAAAATATTGTTTCTGACAAGGGTGTGCAGTTTGTGTCCAAATTCTGGAGGGCCTTCTGTCAAAAATGTAAAATTTCATTGTCTTTTTCCTCTGCCTACCACCCTGAGAGTAATGGGCAGACTGAACGCCTTAATCAGTCTGTCGAACAATTCTTGAGGTCGTATGTTGCTGATGACCAGCAATTATGGGTGAAATTTCTTCCATTGGCTGAATTTGCTTTGAATAACCGTGTCAATTCTTCCGCTGGGGTCTCCCCTTTCTTTTGTAACCATGGTTTTCATCCCCGTTTTCATTCTGGGTCGTCCGTCTCCTTCTCTAACCCTGAAGCGGATAAACTCTCCTCCGAACTGTGCACAGTTTGGGCCCGGGTTCAATCGAACCTAGAAAAGGCTCAATGTTATCAGAAACTCAAGGCTGATAGGAGATGTTCAAGGGGGGTAAACTTTCAGGTTGGGGATAAAGTATGGTTGTCCTCCAAGAATCTATCTCTCAAGGTAACTTCTAAAAAATTTGCTCCTCGTTTTATTGGACCATATAAGATCACGGAAGTGATTAACCCGGTATCTTTTAGGTTGGAGCTGCCCGAGTCATTCCACATTCATAATGTGTTCCATAAATCTCTGCTTAAAAATTATTTTGAACCGGTAGTACCATCAAAAGCCTCGCCTCCGCCGGTTCTTGTTAATGATGCTGTCGAGTATGTGGTGTCTAAAATAGTGGATGTCCGGAAGGTGCGTAATTCCTTGCAGTACCTGATTCACTGGAAGGGGTATGGACCTGAAGAGAGATCTTGGGTACCTGCCAGGGAGGTTCATGCTCCTAGACTTGTTCGTAAATTTCATTTAGAACACCCTGAAAAGCCATCGCCTGAAGTCTTGGGTCCGGTGGCCCCTCGTAAAAGGGGGGGTACTGTCACGGGGTTCCGAAGGTGCACTCGGTCCCCCATCGCCCACAGACCTGTTGCTTAGCTTTGGGAATGAGGATATGTGTTTGACCTCATTCCCAGGGCGGCTTTACTGGCTGGGTGGCTCCCTGCTCCTAAGTCTGCCTTGAGCGCCGGGCTGATCACTCGGTGCTCGACTGGTTGGTCTGTCGGTCATGTGACGCTGGCCACGTCACATGACCCTCACTCCCCACTATAAATACAGGCAGCCTGCTGGCTCAGGTTGCCTGTTAATTTCTAGGTTCCTGGCTATTTGTTGGACTGCTGAATACTTACCTGATCCTGTTCCTTGACCATCCTTTTGCCTGATCCTCCTGTACTGCGCATCCGTCCTGGTATTGTGACCTCGGCTCCCACCTGACTACTCTCTTAGGACTCCTCTTGTACTTCTCTGCTCTCCTGGTATTTGACCCCGGCTTCTTCTGACCATTCTTTGCTTAATCCTTTGTACTTTGTAGCTTTCCTGGTATTGGCTCGGTCTGTTCACGTCCTGTTGTTTGTCTGTCTGTCATCCCTGCACTTATTCCAAGTTAGGGATTGCCGTCCAGTTGTCCCCTGTCATTAGGACTCGCGAGGCAAGTAGGCAGGGCCAGGGGTAAGGGTGGAGCGCAGTGGTCACTTCCCTCCCCCCCTGTGTGTGTACAGAGGTCTCTTTATTAGAGTGCAGAATGGGGGATGTAGCACATCCAACTATATCAAGGCACAATTCCAAGGCAAGTCACAGAGTAGTCTCTTCCCAATAGCTGTATATAGGCAAATGGCAACAATGATAATAATAGGAATAGTAGTACCTAAGCTACTTCTAAACACTCTGCAATCTTTCCAAGATGATAGCAGGCATGTAAAACTCTCAAAAATAAGTAGTGCAGTCCCATGGTGGGATGCAAATCCTACAAATAGTCGACCAAACTGTTATATAAGGCTACTTTCACACTAGCGTTTCTATTTTCCGCTATTGAGATCCGTCATAGGATCTCAATACCGGAGAAAAACGCTTCCGTTTTGTCCCCATTCATTGTCAACGGGGAAAAAAACGTAACTGAACAGAACGGAATGCTCCAAAAAGCATTCAGTTCCGTTTGGTTGCGTTCCCATACCTGAGAGCAAACTGAAGCAAGCTGCGGTTTTCTTTCCGTCCTGGGATGCGGAGCAAGACGTCATGACCCACAATGCAAGTCAATGGAGACGGATCCGTTTTCTCTGACACAATCTGACACAATAGAAAATGGATCCGTCCCCCATTGACTTTCATAACGGATGCAGATGGTTGTAGTATCAGTAACGGAAGCATTTTTGTGGAACCCTGCCGGATCCAGCAAAAACGCTATTATGAAAGTATCCTAAGTGTTAAAGGTGGCATTAACTGTTAATCCTTCCACAATAAGCAAAGTCTTTGTATCGGTCATAAACAGCAAATACCTTGCTAGCACACACAGCCTTGTGATCCTGGACAGTCTATGAATGTCTTCGCCTGCCTTCCCTCAGGGATTGTTCGCTCAACAGGGATGATGTTTCTTCTGGAGCTGAACTGGCATCTGCTCTGAATGGCAGGCAGAGCTAAACTCTGCAGTGGCTGATGCAATCCTGACTAGAAAACTCCTCCCACAGAGGGGAAAGCTAATTCCATCTTCTGAATCAGGACATAATTATCTAAATAGTGCCACCTACAGACAGCTTTTGGGAATAGATACAAAGCATAATACAAAGCATGAACAGATTAAATAACCTCAAATCAAGAAAGATTTGAAAATACCCTGTTTTGTGGTACTGCAGCTGCCATAGCAACCAAACAAATTCGGTCACCCGGAGAGCAGCAAATGACCACTCAGATGCCGTGATCACACTTGACCGAGGCATCTAAGGGGTTAAAGTCTGTGATCAGAGCCACTGGGTGTTTGCTGTATAAAACAGCAGCTATGAAGCTTGCACATATCCTGAGCAGACACCATCTTTACAGTACATGTACAGCAGATGTTGGGAAGGGGTTAACGATCAACAAAAGTAAACATTTTATTCTATTGCAGGCCTGAGGCTTATGTCCACCCCACAGTCACTACTCAGCTGCTATGTGGGACACCACCTCAACTATTGCCTTTGTCAATAGGGTGTGTCCTTACACGATATGACAAGGTCAACACTGATTGCATGGTGTCTGACTGTGTAGGGGAACAACCCATTGGCAAAAAAATGGTGACACCCCAACTGTTAATTTATTTATACATAGGAGTTGTTGGAATGAAACATTCTATGTGTGAATGTAATGATTAGTGTTGATCACGAATATTCGAATTGCGAATTTTTATGGCGAATATCGGCACTTAGAGAATTCGCAAATATTTAGAATATCCCAAAATATATTCGTAATCGCGAATATTCAATTTTTTTTTAAATACCAGTTCATGCAAATTTTTATGCAAATTTTTTGCAATCAAGAAAATAATGCCAGGAGATCACGAATTCGTGAATTCTCAAATATATGGCGAATATTCGCTCAAATATTTGCGAAATATCGCGAAATATCGCGAATTCGAATATTGTCCCTGCCGCTCATCACTAGTAATGATGATGTAGGTCAGTGATTAAATTATTAGAGCAAAAGGATGTTTATTGGGGAAAATTGTGCAAATGAAAGGAGGCTCTAATACCCTGTAGAGCTGCCTCTAGCCTGGATATAAGATGTTATACGGTTAAGCATGGCGGCATACAGGTTCCATATGGTATCCTGTGGCAGGATATGTTATCAATATCAAATTGGTTGGGGGTGCGACAGGTCTGTCCCTACACGCAAACATGGAGAGGCTTGTCTATCAGGCCGAGCTGGACAGAGAGAAGCCACAAAGCAGGGTCTTTCAAGTCCCTCATTTTTAAAACTATGATATCTCCTAAACACTGGTGTATCTCCCAGTAAACCATAGCTCTCTGCCATGAGGAACCTGTCCGTGGTTCATGGAGCTGTCAAAAGGGTCTAAGTAAAAAAAAGTCTGAGTGTAATATGATGTTAATAATAGTAATTAGTGTATAAGATATATAAGTTTGAGTGTAATAACGTATATTTTTATGGCACAGAAATCAGAGTTTTTATAATTAGAATAAAATAAAAATATTAAGGCCTCATGCAGATGACCGTGGTGTGTTATGCGGTCCGCAAATCGCGTATCCGCAAAACACGGATGGCGTCCGGTACGCGTTCCGCAATTTGCGGAACGGCACGGACAGCCTTCAATATAAATGCCTATTTTTATCCAACAAGAATAGGACATGTTATATGTTTTTAGCGGGGCCACAGAACGGAGCAACGGATGCGGACAGCACACGGAGTGCTGTCCGCATCTTTTGCGGCCCCATTGAAGTGAATACACTTTATACTATGGCTTGCATTGAATGATTACACAACTTATTTAGTCAGGGATACTTACAGAATCCTTGAGAAAAATAACCTGGGTTCCTCCATGTCAAATTGGAGGTGGACAGAGGTAGAGTATAGGCCATAGATTTCTACTGCCAGTAAATTTGGAATGTATGAGGCATGGATCTTACATACATTCTGTATGTATTAGGCTTTTCTGCTTAGTAGCCCATAATGCTGTCAGTGTTCTACAATACATTCCAGAACTGTAAGGGTTACATAGCATCATAAATCAATATAATGCTATGCGACCGGTCTGTGCTGGGAGGTCAGGACGGGTGCTCTCGCTGACAAACGCTGCAAGTCCAATTTGTGGAACTCGCTCGTGTGAAGGGGGCCTTATTGTAATCTTTTTTGGCATTGCAGAATTAAAGAGGTATTCCCATCACAGACAATGGGGACATATCGCTAGGATATGCCCCCATTGTCTGATAGGTGCAGGTCCCTCCTCTAGGACCCACATCTACGCTAAGAACGGATTGGGGGGAGTGGCAGAGGGCACACAGCGCATGTACAGCCGCCCGCCTTTCATTTCTATGGGGCCGCCGAAAATAGCCAAGCACTGGCTTGGCTATTTCCGTCAGCCCCGTAGAAATTAATGGGAGCAGTGGTCATGCAAGCGCTGTGTGCTCCCATTCATACGTTCGTGGCGTAGGTGCAGGTCTCAGAGGTGGGACCCGCACCTATCAGACAATGGGGGCATATCCTAGAGATATTCCCCTCATTGTCTGTGATGGGAATATCCCTTTAATTCTGCAATGCCAAAAAAGATTATAATAAGGCCCCTTTCACACGAGTGAGTTCCATGAATTGGACTTGCACCCGTTCTGACCTCCCAGCACTGACCAGTCACATTTATCATGCTATGTAACCCTTAGGCCTCTTTCACACGGGCGTTGCGGGAAAAGGTGCGGGTGCGTTGCGGGAACATGCACGATTTTTCCGCGCGAGTGCAAAACATTGTTATGCGTTTTGCACTCGCGTGAGAAAAATCACGCATGTTTGGTACCCAAACCCGAACTTCTTCACAGAAGTTCGGGCTTGGGATCGGTGTTCTGTAGATTGTATTATTTTCCCTTATAACATGGTTATAAGGGAAAATAATAGCATTCTTAATACAGAATGCATAGTACAATAGCACTGGAGGGGTTAAAGAAAAAAAACCAAAAAAAACCACATCACCATGGTAAAAGATCATGTGACGGACCATGTGATGACCGGAGTGACGTCACCACAGGTCCTTTTCCTGCACACAGCAAAGATGAAGACAGAAGAGAAGCCGGGCTGCGCGATCAAGTGGATTAAGGTGAGTTAAATTATTATATATTTTTTTAACCCCTCCAGCCCTATTGTACTATGCATTCTGTATTCAGAATGCTATTATTTTCCCTTATAACCATGTTATAAGGGAAAATAATAATGATCGGGTCCCCATCCCGATTTTCTCCTAGCAACCGTGCGTGAAAATCGCACCGCATCCGCACTTGCTTGCGGATGCTTGCGATTTTCACGCAACCCCATTCATTTCTATGGGGCCTGCGTTACGTGAAAAACGCACAAAGAGGAGCATGCTGCGATTTTCACGCAACGCACAAGTGATGCGTGAAAATCACCGCTCGTGTGCACAGCCCCATAGAAATGAATGGGTCAGGATTCAGTGTGGGTGCAATGCGTTCAACTCGCGCATCACATCCGCGCGGAATACTCGCCCGTGTGAAAGGGGCCTTACAGTTCTGGAATGTATTGTAGAACACTGACAGCATTATGTCAGTGTTATACAATACATTCCAGACCTGTAAGGGTTACATAGCATCATAAATACATATAATGCTATGTAATCCCGTCAGTGCTGGGAGGTCAGGATGGGTGCTATCGCTGACACACGTTTCAAGACCAATGTGTGGAACTCGCTTGTGTGAAAGGAACCTAAGACCTGAGGCAATGGTCTGCAGGTGACTCCCTGATTAGCTTCAGGGCACCATCCGAGATGCTCAGAACATGGCGCTATAAGGGTCCATTCACACGTCCGTGTGTGTTTTGCGGATCCGCAAAACACGGACACTGGCAATGTGCGTTCCGCATTTTGCGGACCGCACATCGCCGGCAATTGCGGACAAGAATAGGACATGTTTTGTTTTTTTCGGGAATGGAAATGCAGAACTGGAAATGCGGGTCCACATTTCCGGATCCAGGCTGCACATCGTGCGGCCCTAAAGAAATGAGTGGGTCCGCAATTCCATTCCGCAAAATGCGAAACAGAATTGAGGACGTGTGAATGGAGCCTAAATGGATCAAAAAGAAGAAGCGAATGGTAAGTATAGCATGGATATTTTTCACAAAAGGAGGTTAAAGGTGCACGACATAACATAACTTCAATAAAAAAAGATATTCTTATAGCCTGGGCCAGAATTACCATCTGTGTAACTACACAGGGGCCCAGCAGGCAAGGAGGCCACTGCAAACAGGATTTATTTAACAAATCTTGAGATGCTATATGATTAATAACATTCTGTCTTCAAATTAGCAGCTGGAAAGATATGGACCCATATAATTTTTCTGCACAGGGGATCCTGCATTGTTTGTGTCTGCCCCTGCCATAGCCACAAACATCCTCACAACTGGAATTACTTAGGTTGTCACATTATAAACATTTGTACTTACGTCTTACAAGAATTTAGTTCTTGTCTGCCTTTTGTTACTTGCACAACTGGTTATAATACAATTCAATTCCATCATCTGTTTCTTTTGATCAAACAATTCCTACATCAGTAATGCAGCACATAAGAAGGAAAAGTTAGATGCGGCAATCAATACACCCCAAAGAGACAGCAAAAAATTCACATTTTTATTTTACATTTATTCACAGGAAATGAAACCTGTGTCATCATAAAAATATAACATTGTATAATACACTGAAGAAATTTTAATTATTCCTCTGTTTACATATTTATTTTTTTATCTTACAGCTGCAGATCTCCAATATTACATTCTTAAAATTTACCCCTACTGACCAGTCCATACACAGTTTGTTTAGGCACAAAAGGAGAACAGTGATGGCCAGTTCGCCGTGTTCGCCAGTTCGCCATGCGGGCTGCCATCTTAACTCACAAGGGCTTACCTGTGCTTCGCCGGACTTGTGAGAAAATATCGCAGCTCGCATGTGTTCGCGGCCGAACAATGCGAACTGGCCATCACTGAAGGAGAATACTGTTTGAGCTGTGTGTGGCTGAAGGAGGGGGAGGAGGCAACAATCTAAGCTTTAAAGAGGACCTTTCATCGGTCCAAACATTGTAAGATAATTATCAGGCTACATAGAGCGGTGCCCAGAGATCTCACTGCATTTACTATTATCCCTGGGCGCCGCTCCGTTCGCCCGCTGTGTCCTCCGGTATCTTCATTGAATTGGTTCTACTAGGCGGAGTCTGCCCTGTTTCACCCTGGGAGTTCCTTCTCTCCTTGGGAGAAGGAACGCCCAGCGTGAAACAGGGCAGACTCTGCCTAATAGAACCAATTCAATGAAGATACCGGAGGACACAGCAGGCGAACGGAGAGGCGCCCAGAGATAATAGTAAGTGCAGTGAGATCCCTGGGCGCCGCTCTATGTAGCCTGATAATTATCTTACAATGTTTGGACCGATGAAAGGTCCTCTTTAAATCAATATGAGGACATTCAGCCATTAGAAACTTGTCCCAGTGAGAGCTGCATAAACCTACAGCTCTCGCTCCTAACCCAATTTCTAAAGGCTGCATTTTTGGTATTGCCAGCTTCTTAACAAAAACAAGATGACAGCTGTAGCTCAAATGTAGCCTGAGATACTAAAGGTTAAATCAGCCCAACCCTGTGATCTTAGCCAGTGTAGTGGAGAATAGGGGGGTGGGGGCAGTGAGGGGCTTACTGACAAGCTACAAGGAGAAGATGAGAGAGACAAATCTTCTCTCCCTCTATAACTGTATATGACCCCAGGGGGAGGGTAACATGGACATCTGTGCATATTATCAATCCCCTCTCCATCAACTAGAGAGCATAATTACTCTGTCTCATATCAGGGGAGTGGGGGTTTAATAAAAGGAGTGAGAAGATGAGTGCTTGACCACCTGATCACCCTTCAGTGCCTCACTTGGCTATATATTGACGCCACAACCCAGGCGGATAACAGCATCAAACAAGTCATGCCAAACACTTGCACCCACCTCCCCCCACACACGAACATTAATAAAGTTTCCATTTTACACTGTCGCCATCCTGTCCATACTCAATCTTTACCATAAAATATGCAGACCACTTCTCTGGTGATACCTGCTGCAATAATAGTAAAAATTAAAATCTCTCTTGGCTATTTGCTGTAAGGCGTGGTGAAGTTTTATTGCATCAGAAAAAGCACCACTAGGCTCCAAGGCTGAGACTGAAAGGAAGAGTATGCCATTCCATCCACAATCTCATCTTCTCCATTATCATTCTTTCTCCCCAATGATAATAATGCACTTTTCCAAAGCCAGGGAGAACTGTGGCCTGCTGCTGCTGCTGCTGCTGCTGCTGCTGCTGCTGCTGCTGCTGCTACTGCTACTGCTACTGCTACTGCTACTGCTTCTGCTACTGCTTCTGCTACTGCTTCTGCTACTGCTGCTACTGCTGCTACTGCTGCTACTGCTTCTACTGCTTCTACTGCTTCTACTGCTGCTACTGCTGCTACTACTGCTACTACTACTATGGCTCTAGGAGGACAAGGCCTGTTTTTTTTTGTTTTTTTTTAACCCTTTCTTATTCCAGACATTTTATTTTAAGTCCCATTGTAAATTCATGATTTATTTAAATGAAAGTCATGGGTTTGGTACACAGTCACACAAAGTAAGGAACAGTTAGAGAACAATTGCAACAACTTAACGACAGAGGCACAATTAAATGTCCTTCCCATCTACAAACACAGTAAACACTGCTATTGACAATTTACTTTGGGAATTATGCAGTATTGGTGATTTCTGCCTACTGTCTTATGTGTGTTTAAATTCACTGGTATAACAATGCTGTAAATTGCTTCTGCTATAATGCAACAAGTTTAATAACACCGGACAGACAAAAAGCTGAAGTTTTTGGGCCACTATGCTAGCAATAAGCCTGTGTAGAAAACACGCAAAAAATCTCTCTGTTTAAATGAGAAAAAACATTTTTCTTGCAGGTGGCTGTTTTTTGAGATATGTCAGCCCATGTATGCAGTACTTCACCCCAGCCCCTCACCCCTTCAAAGCTTTGCCTGATCAAATTGCTCCCTATTCTACACAATTTTTTTTTTATTCTGTCCCTACATGTCCCTGTTCCCGTAGAATAGATGCTTATGACTCTGTGTACTGTATAAGATTGTTTTCTATCAGACACTGTAAGACCCATCCACCCTCATCAGCAGCTCAACACAGAAGGATGTTCTGCTCATTCTTCACAGCCACCTACCTGCCTACTGCCCTACTGATTGGCTGATGAGGCTATTTTTTAGCCTGTGAGCCAATCAGGGCAAGCCCTTCCCCCAACTTCCTTCCAGTGATCATGTGAGCACTCTTCTTCCTCCATTGTGGTTTTTCCCAATAGTGATGAGCATTTCTACTATTTTTAGTGATCCTGATCATTTGGCTTACCTCACCAAAAAGAACTTGCTCTTTTGGCTCTCAAATAGCTCTTCTTTTAGTAGCACTTACACTTTTATTATTCTGAGAAATTTAGCAATGTATTTTTATTGGCATTCTGTATATTATGCCATATAGCAAATACAAAAGTAATACATTAACAATGTGAAAACAGAAGCATTAAACCATTTCAACAGTGAAACATGTATTTAGGGCATAGCTGATGTGTGTGTGTTTGGACTGAAGAGGAGGAGGGCTGAATAATGACACCATAGTCCACACCTTCAGTTCTTATAAAATGTAATCTAATGCTTGTTGCTTAAATGGGTTGTCTTATCTCAGACTTTTGGGGCATATCGCTAGGATATGGCCCCAATGTCTGATAGATGTGGGTCCCTCCCAGGGTTGCCTCCTGTCCAGAAATGTCTGAACAGTCCATGAAAATAGGCAACTTTTTTCGAGGCTGGTGGTACTTGACTAGATTATTTTGGTGGTATTTATCATCATTTTACAGCTCACAGTAAATACCTTGTAATGAGGTGCTATCAGGATATTGAGCCTTAGACATTGATTACTTATAATCTTTATCATTCATTATGGTCTTCCAATTTGTCTGTAAAAAATATTGGCTGTCCGTGATGTTGGATTTTTTTCCAGAAAAAAAAAAAAAACTTTCGTTGGCAACCCTGGTCCCACCTCACAGCTGTTTCGTGGTGATTGCCCCTCACCAGGGCAGAGAGTACAGGATTAACTTGGTGAGAGGCCTAAGTCAGGATTTGGGGGGTTATAGGATAGCTGCCTTACATCTGGTGGCATTAGAGCCAGAATTCCAGAGATGCATGTATGGCCTATAAGTCTCCTCATCCTCTTAGAACCCCTTAAAATCCTGACTTCGGCCTCTCACCAAGTTAAGCCAGTACTCTCTGCTCTGCACTGATGAGGGGCAATCACCCCAAAACAGCTGTCTGCAGATGAGGTGCTGGCTTATTTAAAGGGAACCTGTCACCTCCAAAAGACATCCTAAGCCGGCAGCAGTACCTGAGAGTAGCCAGCAGCATGTTTTTAGCGATAATTTTCTTCCTGCAAGCACATGAAGCAAAAGCCGTAAATACGATCTTTAATCCCCTGCCCTCCGCGCTTCTCTAGTCAGGCTTGAAGTCACAGAGGCAGTGGCCTCCTTGCATCAAGTCACGGTAACCACGCCCCCTTCCCCTTCACTGTGACTGACAGCGCTTATGCACGACAGTTTGGCTGGCTTTGCCGAACTGCCGGCTGTCAGTCACAGCGAAGGGGCAGGGAAGGGGGAGTGGTTACCATGACTTGATGCAAGGAGGCCACTGCCTCTGTGACTTCAAGCCTGACTAGAGAAGCGCGCCGGGCAGGGGATTAAAGAACGGGTAGGAAAAAGGATCTCCCTTGTCGGACTTTTAAAGTAACATAGACATAGTGCAGACCCACTTATAGATTAAAAAAAGACACTTTCTTCTACTTACAAGATATTGCACATGATATTGCGTTAAATACAAACTCCTGCCCGAACAGATTCGTCAGGGGCATCATGCCAGCACATGTTCAGACCTGTTTGAAGTTCACCAATGACCATCTGGATGATCCAGAAGAGGCATTGGAGAATGTTATGTGGTCAGATGATAAAAAATAGAACTTTTTGGTATCAATTCCACTCGCTGTGTTTGGAGGAAGTAGAAGGGTGAGTACAACCCCAGGAACACTGTCCCAACAGTGAAGCATGGAGGTGGAAACATCATACTTTGGGGGTGCTTTTCTGCAAAGAGGACAGGACGACTGCACCGCATTGAAGGGAGGATGGATGGGGCCATGAATCATGAGATTTTTTTGCCAACAACATCCCTCCCTCAGAAAGAGTATTGAAGATGGATCGTGGGTCTTACAGCATGACAATGACCCAAAACACACAGCCAGGGCAACTAAGGAGTGGCTCCGTAAGAAGCATTTCAAGGTCCTAGAGTGACCTAGCCAATCTCTAGACCTGAACCCAATCGAAAATCTTTAGAGAGAGCTGACACTTTATGTAGCCCAGTGACAGCCCTGAAGCCTGAAAGATCTGGAGAAGATCTGTATGGAAGTGTGGTCCAAAATCCCTGCTGCAGTGTGTGCAAACTTGGTCAAGAACTAAAAGAAATGTCTGACCTCTGTAATTGCAATCAAAGGTTTCTGTACCAAATATTAAATTCCGTTTTTCTATTGTATCAAATACTTATTTCATGCAATAAAATGCTAATTAATTATTTCCAAATGATACAATGTGATTTTTCTGGATTATTTTTAGATTCTGTCTCTCAGAGCTGAAGTGTACCTACGATAAAAGTTACAGGCCTCTTCATTCTTTGTAGTTGGGAAAACTTGCAAAATCGCCATTAAATCAAATACTTATTTTCCCCACTGTATGTTAAAGGCGTTCTGTACCTTTTTATTAGGCTGAGTTTACATTTCTGATATTCGGTCAGTTATGTCAATCGGTTATTGTGAGCCAGAAGCAGGTGTGAATCAAAAACACAGAATAGGTGCAAATCAAATCATTACACCTGATCTCAGAGTAGGCTTCACTACTGGTTTTGGCTCACAATAAATTATGGAAATAACTAGTGTTGAGCGAAGCGAGCTTCTGATGCTTCATCCGAAGTCACTTCGTTCAAAACTTCGGAATAAAACTTCGGAGATTCGTCGGTTTCCAGTTTTTCATTTTTAAAAATCAACTACCACTTTTAAAAAAATCAACAAAGTCACGCACAACTTCGTGAATAACGGACTTCAGATCATCGGAGCCTATACATTCTAATACTGTATGGAGACGAATCTCTCTTCTCATCTTTCCGATGTTTTGAACGAAGCGACTTCGGATGAAGCAGCCAAAGCTCTCTTCGCTCAACACTAGAAATAACTGACCAAATAACTGAAGTGTCTATCCTTTGCATAGATCATCAGCATCTGATCAGCAGGGGTTCGACACTCGGGACTCTTGCCGAACAGCTGTTTGAGAAGGCACCAGTGCTCGTTGTAGTGCCACAGTCTTTTCAAACAGCTGATCGGCGGGGGTCCTGGGTGTTGAACCCCTGCTGATCAGATACTGATGATTTCTCCAAAGGAGAGATCATCAGTAATAAAACGGTACAGACCCGTTTAACTATTAATAAAAAAAAGTGAGATTACTCAGGTGCGACAGACCTGTATAACTGAGGTATCATTTTACTCAGCAGGATCAACCATGTCAGTTTAAGCCTGATTTTATTAGGGTTGATCCTGCAGACAGAGGCACTTTAAGATTTAGATATGGCACATTCTGCATACATCTGTCTAAATGCTGTAAAAAGACCTTCATGCGTACAATTAGATGCTATTAATGTCGTCCTGGTCAGATTTCTTATCTGGAGATGAGACTACTTCATCTTATTCTCACCATCAGCGAAGAGCGGCACACATATTACTTAAAATCTGAAATCTTGTGTTCTGTTTTGCAAATAAATACAAATAAAGGAATAGATGCTGTCACTGTCCATATGCTTTTTTTTATTGAACGGCTTTGGGTATTCATCAGCAGTTTATTTTGGTCTCTCACTTTCTTGGCATCAAGCTGCTTTATTCAAGAATTAAAAGTGATCCTTTAATATCCAAATTAAATTATAGCTGCAGTAACAACAGGTCTCCATTAGAAATAGAATGGCTGAAAATAATCCACTAAATACAGTAACTCAGTATTATTGCTAGAATAAATGTATGAAGGAGGTCATTAGACACTCATATAAAATAGTTATCAGCTCCAAGGTCCTCAATATCATATCTGGGACAGCTTAATGTCCTCATGAGGGTCTCTTCACACTGCTTATGGCACTTACATTCAACCAAATGTATTTCCTAGATGACTGCTTCTTTGTCTATACAGTTAAAGGGCATCTGTCAGCAGATTTGTCCCTATGACACTGGCTGACCTGTTACATGTGCGCTTGACAGCTGAAGGCATCTGTGTTGGTCCCATGTTCACATGTGCCCGCATTGCTGAGAAAAATGAAGTTTTAATACATGCAAATGAGCCTCTAGGAGCAACGAGGGCGTTACCATTACACCTAGAGCTGCCAAGTCCACATAGAACACAGCAGCCAGTTTCATAGTTACAAATCTGCTGGCAGATGCCCTGTAAATTCATATGCCGTTAACTATCTCATTGGAAAAAAAAACTGCCTACCACGTAGCATACATTTCTTTCTGTGATATATTTGTTGCAACATAGGTCAGAGGTCACACATGCAGATGCAGTAGAATTGCAAATCATGGGTTGCATCTTAGGTGGAGCCAGGTTATTTTTGAGAGGATCCCTGAAGGGGTTCATAGTCAGTCAGTTAGAGGGTGTCTAGGAAAGTGCTGCTAAACCAAGACTGCCGTTAGTAAGTTTGCCGACAGGAGGATCCATGGTGGGAATTGGACCTTCTGAGAGGAGTAGTGACCCTGCCTACATTGTGAATGGCTCTAGATTACAATTGCTGATTGGGGCTGTTAGAGTGAGCGCCCACTCCGTAAGTAGAGTCTGCCTGGGATATTGCAAGCAGTTCTAAACCAATTCTGGTCTAAAGATTGTAACATGGCTAGGCCTGAGCCATATACCTTGGATTTAGTTGGTGATCAGAAATGTTGACCCAGCCAGCTGTCGCGATCAGTGTGGGGGGAAACTCCACACTGAACACAGGAGGGAAGGGGAAGAAACAGGTCACCTCCTAGACAACCCTAATCCGGGCTCTAACTATCTATCAAAGTGACTAGACCTTGAAGGTAGGAATATTCATATGCAGTATATCTAGGCCCTTATATCCCTATAAGGCACTGGAAAAGGTTAGGACCAGAAACAACCCATTCCTCCCCAGATAGACGAATGGAAGTCTCTGTCTCAGGTACAGATACAAACAACAGGGAATATAACAAACACAAACAAACGCAACACTTAAAGGGAACCTGTCACCAGGATTTTGTGCATAGAGCTGGGATCATGGGCTGCTAGATGGCCACTAGCACATCTGCAATACCCAGTCCCCATAGCTCTCTGTGCTTTTATTGTGTTAAAAAAACGTTTTGATCCATATGCAAATGAACCTGATATGAGTCCTGTGTCCGGAGATGAGTCCAATTTTTTGAGCGCAGCACCGCCCCGCGTCCTCCGAATCTCCTCCTTGCTGGCTGACGTCACAGCGCTGGAGCGCCGAAATCTCGCGATGCGCGAGCTAGCGCATGCGTAGTTCGTTCCCTGTGCTGATGCCAGCACAGGGAATGAACATGATGCCGACACTGCGCACGCGCTAGTGCACGCATCGCGAGATTTCGGCGCTCCAGCTCTGTGACATCAGCCAGCAAGGAGGAGATTCGGAGGACGCGGGGCGGTGCTGCGCTCAGAAAATTGGACTCATCTCCGGATACAGGACACATTTCAGGTTCATTTGCATATGGATCAAAACGTTTCTTTAACACAATAAAAGCACAGAGAGCTATGGGGACTGGGTATTGCAGATGTGCTAGCGGCCATCTAGCAGCCCATGTCCCCAGCTCTATGCACAAAATCTTTAAAGTATAACTGTCCTATTTATTTTTATTTTTTTGGAGTATTGGATTGTGGTGATTAATATCACCTTGGTGGCCCTATTTCAACTTTTCACTGTGTATTCAATTACCCCTTAATTCCACATTTTTGTTCCCTGTACTGCCTATTTTTACCTGTGCTTAAAATAGGGTTGCTAGGCATGGTCCTCTATCTGTTGAAGGACGGAGCACACAGCGTGCAAGGTCACATTACTGACAGCCAGGGACTGTAAGTAAATGATTAAAGCCAGGTCCTCCCCAGCAGCTGATAACAGTGCCTGAGCTGTGTGCACTTCTCCCTGTCCCTGCGCTTGGCAGACGCTCCCTCACTCAGCAGATCTGGAGAATGCAGAGTGGAAGCAGCACACAACAGGGAAGGGAGATCTGCCATCTGCTCAGTGTATAAATGAAAGCAACATGTGGTAAGAGGACCCCTTTTTGCTGCAGGAGATTAACCCTTTAGGGGGGAGGGCTCTGGTTACTGACACTTTTGGGGGGCTATTGTTACTGGCTAATGAGGGCAGGTGGGATGAGCCTCAGGGTGAGGGCAGTGGCGGCCATCTTAACTGAATAGTGAAATTTCAGTTTTATGCAGACTGGTTGCTAAGGACTGAATCTTATTAAATATGGGGTAAGTCAGTCTAATAGTAACTGATTCTGAAATATCATGTTATTAGTAACTACATATATGAAAATTGAAATTAGGGTCTAAATGTGACAGTTATCCTTTAACTTCTGTAGAAACAGACGAGCAGGAACACCAGAGACAAACTCACACCAGCTCAGCCAAACCCAAATGAAGCTATCTACCGCATAGTCAGAAGGGTGGGGTCAGACTATAAAGGGTAGAAGTGATGACCACTGAGCAACAGCTGAGAAAAGGGAAGAGGTCATTAACCCTCTCAACACTGAATCAAGAGAGATCAAGGAGGCTGTTAGCTTCCTCCATGCTCAGCCAATCTCCTTGATTTCCTGACATCAGTTACCTGAGGGACTGTGACAGTACCCTCCCTTCTACAGGTGACCTCCGGGCAACCAGGACCGACCTTATTAGGATGGGCTCTGTGAAAGGCCTTCACCAGACGATTCGAATTAACATCGGCCGCTGGAACCCACATCCTCTCCTCTGGTCCGTAACCCTTCCAGTGGACGAGATACTGGAGGTATCTACGGAGAACTCGGGAGTCCACAATCCTGCTTATTTTAAATTCTAAATTACCGTCCACCATGACAGGAGTGGGAGGCAAGGAGGACGGCTCAACAGGTTTGACACATTTCTTCAACAACGACTTAGGAAATACGTTATTAATTTTCAAAGCTTGAGGAAGTTCAAGATGGAAGGCTGCAGGGTTAACAATGGCAGTAATCTTATATGGACCAATAAATCTTGGGCCCAACTTCCAAGAAGGTACCTTAAGCTTAATGTTTCTTGTGGACAGCCGCACAGAATTACCCACTCTCAGGTCCGGACCATTCATACGTCTCCTGTCAGCCACACGCTTATACCTGTTGCCCATCTTTTTCAGGTTATTTTGAATTTTCCACCAAATCGAAGACAAAGAAGAGGAAAATCTTTCCTCAGGAATACCAGAAGTTTGAGAACCAGAAAATGTGCCAAACTGCAGATGGAATCCATATGCCCCAAAAAATGGTGACTTATCGGTGGACTCCTATCTACGGTTATTAATGGCAAACTAGCTAATGACAAGAATGAAGACCATTCCTCCTTGTTCTCCAAAACAAAGCATCTCAAATAAGTCTCCAGATTCTGATTGGTGCGCTCCGTCTGTCCGTTCGACTGAGGATGAAAAGCCGAAGAAAAGGACAATTGTACCCCCAGTCGAGTACAGAATGCTTTCCAGAATCTGGAAACAAACTGAGTCCCCCGATCAGACACCACATCAGAGGGAATGCCATGTAGTTTCACGATGTTATCGACAAACATCTGTGCAAGAGTCTTGGCATTAGGCAGAGCTGGCAATGCTATAAAATGCGCCATTTTTCTAAACCAATCAACTACCACCAGGATCACGGTTTTTCCCGAATAATTCGGTATAAATTCCATGGACAAATGCGTCCAAGGTCTGGACGGGATGGGTAACGGAAGAAGATATCCAGAAGGTATGTGTCACCTTAGCACGAGCACAGGTACAACAGGCTGACACATAGACCTCAACACACTTACGCAGCCCCGGCCACCAAAATCTGTGCGAGATGAGATCGACAGTGGATCTATTCCTAGGGTGTCCAGCCAAGACAGTACAATGATGTTCCTTAAATATCTTATGATGTTAGTCTGAAAGAACAATTTCCCTGGAGGACAAGAGTCCGGTGCAACCTCTTGGACCTCCAACACCTTAGCCTCAAGATCAGGATATAGGGCAGATATGACTACCCCTTCAGACAAAATAGGACTAGGATCTTTAAAATCCCCCCCCCTCCCCAGGAAAGCTGCGCGACAAAGCATTTGCCTTGAGGCTCTTAACCCCAGGGCGATAGGTGACAATAAAGTTAAATCTGGTGAAAAACAGCGACCATCTGGCCTGCCTTGGATTCAGTCGTTTAGCCGACTCAAGGTAAGCCAGATTTTTTTGATCAGTAATTACCGTAATAGGATGAATTGCTCCTTCCAACCAATGGCGCCATTCTTCAAAAGCCAACTTAATGGCCAGCAATTCCCTATTACCCACGTCATAATTTCTTTTAGTAGTCGAGAGTTTTTTAGAGAAAAAAGCACATGGGCACCATTTACTAGGTGAAGGACCTTGAGACAAAACTGCTCCCACCCCTACCTCGGATGCGTCAACCTCTACAATGAATGGATGAGACACGTCCGGTTACACCAGAATAGGGGCTGAAGCAAAACATTCCTTCACAGCAGAAAAGGCCTGTAATGCTGCCTCAAACCAAACAGAGAAATCGACCCCCTTCCTAGTCATGTCTGTTAAAGGTTTAACCACAGTTGAATAGTTCAAGATGAATTTACGGTAGTAGTTGGTGAATCTAAAAAACCGCATAAGCGCTTTCAGATTTTCGGGTCGATCCCAGTCCAACACCGCACTGACTTTCTCGGGATCCATACGTAAACCTGAGGGTGAGAGCAGGTAACCCAGGAATTGCACTGAACAGCAAAAACACATTTTTCCATCTTCGCATACAATTTATTCTCTCTTAGGATCTGTAACACCTGTCTCACATGATCCTTATGAGTCTCCATGTCTGGAGAATAAATTTGTATGTCATCCAGATATACAACAACAAATCTCTGCACCAGATAATGAAAGATGTAATTAATAAAGTGTTGAAAAACCGCTGGAGGGTTGTTTAACCCAAAGGAAATGACGAGGTTTTCAAAATGACCCACAGGGGTATTAAATGCAGTCTTCCACTCATCCTCCTCCGTGATTCTTACTAGATTATATGCCCCCCTCAAATCTAATTTAGAAAACAACTTGGCACCGACAAGGCACACTCATCCTCAGAAGAGTATAGACGCAACTTAAAGTACAACTTACACGATTCCCTGAACCAAATGAAATTGTCACTACCCCCAGAAAATCTGTCCGGGAGGGCAACCTTAGGTTCAGGGCAGGCCTGGTACCCACCATCGGAACCAGCCGCCTGTGGTCTCTGAATCCGTAAGACTGTCGCGCGAAGGTCAGCTACCTCCAAAGACAGTCCAGGCAGCTGTTCGACCAGTACAGACATAGGATCCATAGCTGCACTGACCTGAACGAAATGGCGGTTTACATGGCGGAATGTCACGGTCAGTGTGGGGGGAAACTCCACACTGAACACAGGAGGGAAGGGGAACAGTAACTGGGCCTGGAAACTAGGGAAGAAACAGGTCACCTCCTAGACAACCCTAATCCGGTCCCTAACTAGCTATCAATATGAATAGACCTTGAAGGTAGGAATATTCATATGCAGTATACCTAGGCCTTTATATCCCTATAAGGCCCTGGAAAAGATTAGGACCATAGACAACCCATTCCTCCCCAGATAGACGAATGGAAGTCTCTGTCTCAGGTACCAGATACAAACAACAGGGAATATAACAAACACAAACGCGACACTTAACTTCTGTAGAGACGAATGAGCAGGAACACCAGAGACAAACTCAGTCAGAAGGGTTGGGTCAGACTATAAAGGGTAGAAGTTATGACCACTGAGCAACAGCTGAGAAAGGGGAAGCGGTCATTAATAGTGTTGAGCGCGAATATTCGAATAGTGAATTTTTTTTGCGAATATCGGCACTTCGCTAATTCGCGAATATTTCGAATATAGCTCTATAAATTCGTTATTTTGAATATTCTTTTTTTATTTTTTATTGTTATATTATTTTCTTTCCCACTTCCCAAAAGTAGTTCTTAGGGCTCTTTCACACCTGCGTTATTGTCTTCCGGCATAGAGTTCCGTCGTCGGGGCTCTATGCCGGAAGAATCCTGATCAGGATTATCCTAATGCATTCTGAATGGAGAGAAATCCGTTCAGGATGCATCAGGATGTCTTCAGTTCCGGTACGGAACGTTTTTTGGCCGGAGAAAATACCGCAGCATGCTGCGCTTTTTGCTCCGGCCAAAAATCCGGAACACTTGCCGCAAGGCCGGATCCGGAATTAATGCCCATTGGAAGGCATTGATCCGGATCCGGCCTTAAGCTAAACGTCGTTTCGGCGCATTGCCGGAGCCGACATTTAGCTTTTTCAGAGTGGTTACCATGGCTGCCGGGACGCTAAAGTCCTGACAGCCATGGTAAGTGTAGCGGGGAGCGGGGGAGCAGTGTACTTACCGTCCGTGCGGCTCCCCGGGCGCTCCAGAGTGACGTCAGGGCGCCCCAAGAGCATGGATCACGTGATCGCATGGATCACGTCATCCATGCGCATGGGGCGCTCTGACGTCATTCTGGAGCGCCCCGGGAGCCGCACGGACTGTAAGTATACCGCTCCCCCGCTCCCCGCTCCTACTATGGCAACCAGGACTTTAATAGCGTCCTGGGTGCCATAGTAACACTGAAAGCATTTGGAAGACGGTTCCGTCTTCAAATGCTTTCAGTACACTTGCGTTTTTCCGGATCCGGCATGCACCTCCGGCAACGGAAGTGCATGCCGGATCCCAACAACGCAAGTGTGAAAGAAGCCTTACCTGTTCTGAGGATTCCTGGCTTCCTGGCTTCCTGGCTGCTCCAGTCAGTGCCCGTTGCCGCTTCTGCCGACTTCCGTGCTCATGGAGCGTCCCCATCAGCATGGGAACGCCTCCATACTAGAATGTACTGTCGGATGTGAGAATTAGGTTGAAATCGCATTGCGATTTCAACTTAGAGCTGGGTTTCTAATCGGTCAGCTTGCTAGAATTAACGAAGTTAACGAATATGGAATATAGCAGTGCTAAAGTTGAAATCGCAATGCAATTACTTCAATTTATATTAATCGCATTGCGATTTCAACTTAGCACTGCTATATTCCATATTCGTTAACTTTGTTAATTCTAGCAAGCTGACCCATTAGAAACACAGCTCTAAGTTTAAATCGCAATGCGATTAATATAACTTGAAGTAATCGCATTGCGATTTCAACTTAGACCTGGTTTACTATGGTTGGCTTGGTAGAATTAGCGAAGATGACGAATATGACGAATGTATTGCAGAGCTGCAAGCAGTATCAGCCAAGATAACCCAACGTGCCCAAAAGAATCAGAGATATGGACGTAAACCATTTTCAGCATCTTTTGTGACTTAAGGGTAATGTGACACAGTGAGAGGTTTGGTCTTGGAAAACAGGTATTTTCCTCCCAGCATGTGCTGCTGGGCTGATATACAGCCAGGTGAGGTCAAATACCGGAACGGATTTTAAATGCCGGTCTGGGTTTTGGCAGCACCTGGCTGTCCTTAAATAGGCAGCTGGGCTCAGAAGCCAGGTCTCTGTGTTGTGATATGGGAGCCTTGTGTCTGGCTTGTTACCTATTTGGCGTGAAAACAGGTTGGTGCTACTATCAGCAAGGACATTTTGAGGCAGAATTGCCGCGTGGTGTGAATTACCACCAACACCGCAAGGTGACTTTTTGTTTGAATATTGTCACTTGCCCAAACTGTGAATAAAACACTGAACTGTTTGATCCAAAAAACTTGTTGTTGTTGCCTCTATACTGCGTCCGCTAATCCTGTCTACCAGAGCGAGTCCCCACAGTAATAAAAAACAAACATCCATACATGTCATACTATTGTTGGAGGTGGGCTACTTTTTCATGGGCCACCCTGTATAATTGGTCACTTTGCAAAACAGAAGTTTAGACTTTTCTTATTATTACACCTAAAGATGCGGCAATTTAGTCAGCGATAGCTCATACTGCAGTTCAAAGAATCAAAATGGTGACTGTTACAGTTCATTGTCAGTATTAAGTGTGAAATTATTATCACTGCACCAAACTTTAGAAAAATCACCTGCAAATGATTATAGTTTCAGTGTGGCATTTAGTTTTCTAATGGCTGTGAACCCATACCATGACTAACTGAAACACACTTTAACAAATGCTAAGCAATTATAATTTACATCTGCTAAAAGTTTTCTTGTTTTATCACTGTGTATTCATTCGATGCTACTTCTTTTCTTACAGGGAATATGCCTTCAAAACAAAACCTATTATTTAAATCAAGTTTTTATTTTTACGTTAAAACATATATATATATATTTTTTAATAAAACATTTAAAATTTAGTTTTATATTTGGCTACTGACCCTTATGACTGACTCCTCTTGTTATGTAGAGATCACTTTTCAGCAGTCATCTCATTATCACCACTAATGGAATTGCAAAAAAAGGGTTTCATCTCAATATGCAGATACACAGGAACATAATGGGTGATGGTCACAGGTCAATACCCCCCTCTCCCTGCACAATGGCATGCTCATTATACTATCCCCTAAACCAAAGCAGTAGTTTTTTATCTACTCTTCCTATTCTGTAGAGATGACTTCTCAGCTGTCCTTTCATTATCATCAAAAGTTGGACTTCAATGAAGGGTATCATTACAGAACATGTGCAGTCTCCCGCTCAGTAATGGTCGTGGGGCCCTGTATAATTTTAGTATGCCTATCTAATGTATTTCTGTATATAGCTGAAATTTCTCATAACAGGCTGTTAGTGTTATTACCTTTATTCACCCCTAGGTGGTGCTGGCTCCACATATATATCTTAGGGTGTGCCAAGGCAGGGGGAGAAGGAAGGAAGTTGATGGGGGTGTAGAACAGCACAAGTCCAGGATGTAGCTGCCACTTTAGCCCCTTGGCTATGGCCAAGCTGAGGGCGTGTGGACAAATTCCTCACAGCTACCTAGAGCGCACCAGAGTTTCTTATGGATATAGAGCAAGTCTAGTGGAGGTAGAAGCCGCATTAGCTTATGGACTCCACAGCACCAGTGACCGGGAGAAGCCTAAAAGCACCTGGACACAGCCGGACGACTAGGTGCAAAGTTGTCTATTACCACATACCTCTATGGACATTGTGGACCAGAGTATATGAAAGCAACCTGTACAAATAATGGAGCAGAGGATTTTGCCTGCTGTTAGGGAGACCCCCATGTGGATTGCTGATTAAGAAGTTATTATATCCAGTACCTGAATGCTAGAGTGTGGACCAAGTGTAGACAGATATAAGAAGGAATCTCTCCCACCTGTTAGAAAGGAAACTCTGCAAGCTATTTCTGCCAAGCCTGTTGCAAGGATTACAGCTGAGCTAATATTTGGATTATTACTTTTGCTAATTACAAATGAACTGAACTGACTACCCTGAGACAATTGATTAAGTAAAACGTTCCGTTGTTCACAACCATTGACTCCTCATCCTTTCTACCACCTTCCTTTGCGCCTAACAGTGCTGGCGTCACAAACACTGGGGACCCTGCCTCCACGGCACCTTAAACCATTCCACCGAGGGCGCCTCAACCACCATCTGGTGGGAATCCCTGGACAACAGAGTGTAGTGTCCCACTAGGTAAAGCTGGGCACTACACAAGGGTTAATGTGTTTATTGCATTTACTGTCATGTGTATGCATTTTCCCTGTGTTATCTGGGTGTCAGGCCTGTCAGGGTGCAGTTTAGCCTCCCGGGCATTAGAGGGAGCCAGAGAGCCCTGGTTATATATAGGTAGGCCCAGACAGGGGAAGTTAGTTTATTCCAGGGGACTAGAGGAGTCACTTCGTCTACCTGAAGCTCCTGAGGCTAGGATTAGCTCAGTTGAGATACCCCAGTAGCAGGACTGAACCTCCTGGGAGAGACCTGCAGTCATCCTCAAGCCAAGTAAGGATATTTCCAGCCAAGATAAGTAAACTAATAGGCAGAGGAACTATAAAGCAAACCAAGGAATTAATACGGGAGGAAGATATATATTTTACCAAGGATTTAAGCCACCATTTAGGCATCCGGGCCTTGGGATAAGAAACCAGACAGGAGTTCTAAAAAAACAGTGTACACTATTTCTGAGGAAAGGTACAACCTGATTCTGAGTGTGTTGTGGATTTACCCTCTGAGTATCTTGCATGATCAATACCTGCCATCTTGTGAAATAAGCCTGCTTGTGAAGCTTGTGATATAAAGAACTACATTACCATCTTGTTGTACAAAGTTGGACTGTTTAAGTAAAGCAACGTTTGGTTCACTATACCACCTGTGTACCTCACTTATTCCAACTATAAATCGGTGTGCCACCGTTACAGGCACTGGCGTCACGAATCCAAAAGGGACCTTGCCCCAGGCACTCAAAATACCTGTAACATCCAGGGCACCTCATCCACCATCAGGCCTGGTCCCTACATACAGAGTGTGCCCCAGAGGAACTTGTGTCTACTGTACCTCTCCTTCACTGCCGCATGCCTGCCCAGGGTTCTCCTCCAATACAGTGAGCAACCCTCGATCGCCCATAACCGTGACCTTACTTCGCTATACCCTGCAGGTCTGGTGTGCTGCATAAATTGGTGTCACGAACAGGATCACGAACATTCCTGTGCCATTGCGGATATAAAACTGTGTGCTGAAAATTGCCTTAAAGTGACCAAGCCCTAATTGTTTTTATTGAAAAGTGCTGGGCCAAAGAACTGTCATAATTAGCGGTGTGAAGATAATATTTTCTGGACTGTTTGCTGCTTATTTGAGCCACCGCTTGCTGTCAGTGAATAGACAGCGATTTTGCCACTTAAACCTGAGGTGGATTGCAAGTGCGCCTGGTGAATCGTTTGGCGTGAAAAAGAGGACTTTGGCGCGAAAAGAACCAGGCGGAGTCATCGCCCGGCCAGCAAGGAGGAAGAACGCGCCCTGTCTGGAAGAAAAGGTGCCGCCTACCTGCGTCCCGGAGCTACGAGAGACCGCGCCCACCTGCTGACGCTGTACGCAGGACGCTCAACGCCTGTAGCCACGCATCTCGCGAGACCTGGAGCGAGCACCACCGGAGTAAGTACAGACTTAAAACTTTTGCCAGCTCCCCCGATCACCTTACCGGAATCTTCCCGACCCCTGCCAGGGCACCGGAGGGACCCCCGTTAGTAACCAAAGACTTTTCTGTAAAAAAAAAAAAAAGAAAGTTATTACCATTGCCGCTCCGGTCCACTCCGCTACATTTAAAGGGCCATACCCACCTAGCAAAGCCATGTCTACACCTGAGGAAATCGGACAGGTGGCCCCCGTCGTGCCTTCTGAAGTATCCCCAGCCGACCCTAGGGCCCCTGCCGCCGCGGCACCGCCAAGCCTGATGCCGCTAACTATGCCGTACTATTTTGGGGCCCCCTGGTTCCCACGTTATTCAGGGGAAGCCCATAAGTTAAAGGACTTTAGGGAGCAGATACTGGCCTTGTTCCGGCTTTATCCCATAACTGCTGAACAACAAATGGAGATCCTCCTAGCTCAGTTGGAAGGGGCCACCCGCAGGGAAGTCATGTCGTGGCCCCGCTCTGAGAAAAGTAGCCTGGAACAGATCTTTGATCGCTTGGGCACCACATTTGAGGCCAGAACGGTGTCAGAAGTTAAAATGCGTTTCTTCAGCAGAAAGCAGCAGCCTGGAGAGTCGCTCCGCGATTTTGCCCTGTCCTTACAAGAGACACTGAGAGCTGTAGTCCAAGTGGATCCTAAAGAAGCTGAGGACCAGGACCGGACTCTTAGAGAGCAATTCATTGCGGGCATAAGTACTGAGCATTTAAAGGGCCAGCTACGCATGTTGTCAGCTCAACACCCCCACTGTGCATTTCTGGACTTTAAGGAATTGGCCATCAGTATATTAGGCCAGAACCCTGCTCCAGGGCCAGCAGCCTCCTATGAACCCCAGGCTTGTCAGCCCAAAACTGTGAATGTGGGGTCTGCAGGGGTCAGTCAGGCCACCCAAGCTCCAGTCACAGATGTAGTAGCAGCCCTCATGGAGCAAGTGAACCATCTTACTCTAAGTCTAGAGAAGGTGTGCAAGAAAATAGAGGAGTGGGAGAGGCCATTGTTACTAGAAGATGAAGGTCCTTTTCCTCCAAGGCTCCCACCTGCATATGGAGACGTATACCCAAAAGAGCCTGATGGGCGACCGAGGTACCGGCCCAGAAGTAGAAAACAGCCTGTCTGCCACCACTGCAAGAAATATGGACATACTGAATCAATGTGCTGGCAGTTAAACGGGCAACCCCTGAGGCAGAGGACCGCCCCTCGGGAGGTAGAACAGTAGGTCCAAAGGATCCAAGCTGGATGCCTAAGTATGTAGGATCCCGTCCAAAAGTCAATATATGTATCAACGGGATACCCTTTGAAGCCCTGTTGGACACTGGGTCACAGGTCATCACCATTCAACGGCCTGCCTTTGACAAGTTCTGGGATCCAAGTCTCCTCACCCAGCCACCAGAGTCCTGGCTAGATATCATTGCCAGCAACGGTAAGCCAGTGAAAGTGCATGGGTATTGGGAACCTACCCTTCAGATGGGAGAAGCCACCCTGCCACAGCAAGGCGTGATTGTGGTACAAGCAGGAGATAAAGGAGGACACCCTGTGATATTAGGGACTAACGTCCTAAAAAATTGTTACTCTGAAGTTCTTGACGCATTAAATCAAACTATATCTTCAGCCTCACCTGCTTCCAGAAGAGTTATTCAAAAGACTATTAGTGTGCTGTGTGCTCAACAAAGGTTCGCCAACAAGAAAGGAGAAATTTGCACTGTCCGGATCCGGGATAACCGGCCGGTAACTCTGCCTCCAAATTCCCAGATCATCCTGTGGTGCTGTGCGGTGTTAGGGATCCAGGGCCAGGACTATCAAGCCCTAGTGGAACCTATTCCCTTTGAAAATCATCCCTTCGTACGGACAGCCAAGAGCATGGTGACCGTGTCTCAAGGTAAAGTGCCTGTCCGCCTAATTAACTTTGGTGATCATCCCGTTACTCTCCTTAAACACTGCCCCGTTGCTCAGCTTTTCCAGGTGTCTTTCCAGGATGTGATCCGTCTGCCTGCCACGGAGGCGTTCCAGACCACACAGAGCAGCAGCACCCCTACAACATCCTGGTGGGAAGAACTACATGTGGGGGACGAATCCACCCCAAAGGAGCAAATAGAGGGAGTCCTGAAGCTGGTGAAGGAGCACCACCAGGCTTTCAGCAAGCACTCCACGGACTACGGAGAGGTCAGTGTAATCAAACACACCATACCCACTAGCTCTCATCCTCCTATTAAGGAGAGGCACAGACCCATACCGCCTACTACCTATCAGTCTGTGAAAGAGATGATAAAAGAGATGAAAGACTCTAATATAATCCGGGACAGTCATAGTCCCTCGGCTGCGCCCCTAGTACTTGTCCGAAAAAAAGATGGCAGCATAAGGTTCTGCGTGGATTACAGAAAAATTAATCAAATCACCCACAAAGATGCATATCCATTGCCACGCATTGAAGAGTCCTTGACTGCCCTGGGGTCATCAGCCTATTTCTCCACCTTGGACTTAACCAGTGGGTACTGGCAAGTACCCATGGCCCCAGAAGATCGAGAAAAGACTGCTTTCACTACACCTATGGGCCTGTTTGAATTCAATTATATGCCGTTTGGACTGTGTAATGCTCCAGGAACGTTCCAGAGGCTGATGGAATGTTGTTTAGGCCATAGGAATTTTGAGACTGTACTCTTATATCTGGATGACGTCATTGTATACTCCAAGATGTATGAGGACCATTTAAAGCACCTGGGTGAGGTGTTTCAAGTTCTTGCTAAATATGGCCTCAAAATCAAGCCATCCAAGTGCCACCTGCTGAAACCAGCGGTCAAATACCTTGGGCACGTTGTCAGTGCCGAAGGAGTACAGCCTGATCCTGATAAACTTGCTGCTGTCCGCAACTGGCCTACTCCTACGACCTTGAAAGAGGTGAGAAGCTTTCTCAGTTTTGCAGGGTACTACAAACGTTCCATCCCGCATTTCGCACAAATTGCGGATCCCGTCCTGGAACTCCTGAGGGGGCATCCAAAGAAGAGCCCGAAAACTCCTATTCCTGTTGAATGGAACCAAGAACGAGAAATTGCCTTTCAACTCCTAAAGAAGAAGTTGACTGAACCCCCTGTTCTGGGTTACCCAGATTATCAGAAGCCATTCCACCTCTACACAGATGCCAGTAAAAGAGGCCTGGGGGCCGTGTTGGCTCAAGTGCAAGATAACAAAGAAAGGGTGATTGCCTACGCCAGCAGATCCCTGAAGGGAGCTGAAAAGAACGACCAGAACTACAGTTCTTTCAAGCTGGAATTTCTTGCCTTAGTGTGGGCTGTGACCGAAAAGTTTAAAGATTACCTCGCTGCCACACCATTTGTTGCCTTCACGGACAATAATCCCCTGGCGCATCTGCATACAGCCAAATTAGGGGCACTGGAGCAAAGATGGGCCTCCCGCCTTGCCAACTATGACTTTACTGTGAAGTACCGGGCAGGCCGCTCCAACGATAACGCTGATGCTCTGTCGCGGCTTCCCACTACAGAGGCCCCAGATGAACCAAAAGATGCCATGGAAGAAGTGGAAATGCCAGCGTTCTACAATAAATTTGCCCAGCAGGATAATATCCGCACTGAAGATCTCCCTGCTGCTGATCCTCCCTCATCAGATGGTCCTGAGTCCAGAGGCGAGCAAGAAATATGGATTAAGCTCCAGTCCGAAAGTAGAGTCCTCGGTGAACTGCTCGACTTCCTTACCAGTGGGAAAATCCCTGAGAGAATCCGCAGGAAGAGTGCAGACCCAGAACTAGTGAGACTGTGGAGACATCGCCACCAACTATTCCTTCAAAGAGGCCTGTTGCTCAGAAGGAGTCTGGATCCAGTGTCCTGTGATAGAGTTTACCAAATTCTCCTGCCACGTCGGGATGCCAGCCTGGTACTGGATATGTACCACAACCAGTCCGGACACTTCGGTCTGCAAAAGACTGAGGCCACCATACGTAGAAGATTCTATTGGATTGGGATGAGAGAAGATATCGAGAAATGGTGCCGAGAATGCACTGCCTGTGCTGTGGGGCGAACTGAACGCCATGACCAGAGGGCGCCTCTCCATCCTATTGTAAGTACAGCTCCTTTAGAACTTGTCGCTATTGATCATGTGAAGTTGGAACCGAGTCGCTCTGGGTATTCGTATGCCATGACTATAATTGATCACTTCACCAAGTTTGTCGTAGCAGTGCCTGTGAAAGACCTGACAGCTAAGACTACAGCGGAGGCGTTCTGGAAGCATTTCCTGTTGCCCTATGGCTGCCCAGAAAGGATCCTCACCGACCAAGGGTCTGCGTTTGAGTCGCAGCTGTTCCATGAGATGTGCCTGCTACACAACTGCCAGAAAGTCTGAACCACCGCCTATCATCCGCAAGGTAACGGACTCTGTGAAAAAATGAATAAGACTCTCATTGAAATGCTGAGAGAAGTACCCCCTGAGACGAGGGGTGATTGGCCTACTCTGTTGCCACAGCTCATGTACACCTATAACAACACCATCCATTGTTCCACCGGTTACACCCCGTTCTATCTGATGTTTGGGCGTCAAGGGAGATTACCTGCGGATCACTCCCTGGGGGTACAAGTGCCGGATGTGATTAACCCACTGCCCAGGACTGATTGGGTAGTGGAGCACCAAAGGCGTCTTCTTAATGCCAAGGAGATCGTGCAAGAACGCATGGAAAATGTCCGGGAACGACAGCAAAAAGACTATGACCAGACTGCCCATGCGGAACTCCTGGCTCTTGGAGACAAGGTGTGGTTAAAAAACAACCACCGGACCAGCAAGCTGGACAGCAAATGGGAAAGGATTCCCTACCTTATCACTGCCATACCCAAACCTGCAGCCCACATTTACCAGGTCTCCAGGGAAGGAAAAGGTCCCCAAGTCGTTCACCGGAACCGCCTCAAGCCTTGTATAGAAGGAGAACCAGCGGCAGAGGATATGGAGCCTGAGCCTTCTGAAGAAGAGTTGCCGGCTCCACCTATGGACCCTATGCAGGCTGTGGAGAACTTGATCCATGATAAAGAGCCGCTCCACTGGGCCCTCACGCCTTAGTTGAATTTACTGGTTCCTGCTCCTGTTAGTCATCCGTCTCAGGACACCTTACCCCAGAGAGCTCCTGAAGTGGCTCCAGAGGCGGTGAGCTCCCCTGACCTTCCTGAGTCCAGGCAGGAAGAATCCCTGCCACTAAGGAGGTCCACCCGTTCTAACAGGGGACACCCACCTGTGAGGTTTGGGGACTACATTATGGGCCCAGGTAGCCCCTCACGGGAAACCCCTGTTTAACCCTTTGCAAGCCTGGGTACGGACTCATGTGATCCTGTGAGCCTCCAAGGACTTATAGTTGTTTGCATTATTATGGACAATTTGCACCTAAAGTTTATATGGACTATCCTGGTATTATTTATACGCTGCACCAGGTCAGCGCCCCTGTTCCCTTACATTATCCTGAGAGAAGAGAACGACGCCCCTTTTCACCATTCCTTTCAGTGACACTGTTTGTTAACCTTTATATTGTTGCTGTGATAATTGCTGCGTATGCCTGTTCTCTATTTTGTCTTTCAGGCTGCAGTATCCAGCCGGGCAGGGCCCCTCCATGTTGCGCCGAGGACGGGCAACGTTATAGCGTGGTGGTAGTTAGTGTCCCACTAGGTAAAGGTGGGCACTACACAAGGGTTAATGTGCCTTAATTGCATTTAATGTCATGTGTATGCATTTTCCCTGTGTTAGCTGGGTGTCAGGCCTGTCAGGGTGCAGTTTAGCCTCCCGGGCGTTAGAGGGAGCCAGAGAGCCCTGGTTATATATAGGTAGGCCCAGACAGGGGAAGTTAGTTCATTCCAGGGGACTAGAGGAGTCACTTCGTCTACCTGAAGCTCCTGAGGCTAGGATTAGCTCAGTTGAGATACCCCAGTAGCAGGACTGAACCTCCTAGGAGAGACCTGCAGTCATCTTCAAGCCAAGTAAGGATATTTCCAGCCAAGATAAGTAAACTAATAGGCAGAGGAACTATAAAGCAAAGCAAGGAACTAATACGGGAGGAAGATATATATTTTACCAAGGATTTAAGCCACCATTTAGGCATCCGGGCCTTGGGATAAGAAACCAGACAGGAGTTCTAAAAGAACAGTATACACTATTTCTGAGAAAAGGTACAACCTGATTCTGAGTGTGTTGTGGATTTACCCTCTGAGTATCTTGCATGATTAATACCTGCCATCTGGTGAAATAAGCCTGCTTGTGAAGCTTGTGATATAAAGAACTACATTACTATCTTGATGTACAAAGTTGGACTGTTTAAGTAAAGCAACGTTTGGTTCACTATACCACCTGTGTACCTCACTTATTCCAACTATAAATCGGTGTGCCACCGTTACAGGCACTGGCGTCACGAATCCAAAAGGGACCTTGCCCCAGGCACTCAAAATACCTGTAACATCCAGGGCACCTCATCCACCATCAGGCCTGGTCCCTACATACAGAGTGTGCCCCAGAGGAACTTGTGTCTACCACTCCTTCACTGCCGCATGCCTGCCCAGGGTTCTCCTCCAATACAGTGAGTAACCCTCGATCGCCCATAACCGTGACCTCACTTCGCTATACCCTGCAGGTCTGGTGTGCTGCAAGAGTGTGCCCCGAAGGAACTGGTGCTGTTCCATTCACTGCAAACCGGCCCAGTGAGCGCTGCTAATCGTGAGTAAAACTACTACTACCCCCATCGGCCCACCAACACTCACATATTGCCCCTGCGGCCCGGTCGCTGGACATGCTCATTATACTATCCGGTAAATCAAAGCAGAAGTTTTTGATCTCCAATTAATGTGTACATTTGTTTGCAATGAGTTCTAAAGGAATCGTAGATGGAACCAGAGAAAACAGCTTCTCCAAAGCCCATTTTCCTCACTGCCTAGAGGGTGCCTGAAGCCTAATTCTGCATGTACTCTGCTGCTGTACATTTATACCTAGGATTCTCCATGTTTTCATTTTCCTTCTTCCCAGCGTTCTTGACATTTTGCATGGCTGTTTTTGAAATGCGTAAACCACCATGTGCATTTTAAATGTCTCCAAACAAAATATGAATTTCATTTTGCCAAGTACTGCACTGATCCTGTCATTTTCACTATGTTGGACTGTTGGACCTGGCCAGAGTAGACTCTCTCCACTGGAATTCCAACAGCACAAGATACTGGTGAGATGAAAGTCGTTTTTTTTTTTGTCTTCTTCATGTTTGAGGATTCCTTTTTCCCCCGTTCATGGCTTTCTGTTTTGGTGACCACACTGCCTATACATACACTAGACCTAATGTTTGTGGTCACCAGTTGTGGCAGTTAAAGAAACTGATAGGTGGCTGATGGTGGTGCCATTGAAATTGTGTGATAAAGTTTTTACCTTTTGATATTTTCTATGTTCAGTCCTAACATTCAACTGGCCCACTAGAGTACCAGAGGATCGTTCGGTGGGTCAAGAATACCATCCATTAAAAAAGTGATTGACTGCCTTCAACGGACTCTAAGGCCTCATGCACACGACTGTTTTTTTTTGCGGTCCGCAAAATGGATTTCCGTTGTTCCGTGATCCGTGACTGTTTTTTCTTCCGTGGGTCTTCCTTGATTTTTGGAGGATCCACGGACATGAAAAGTGAAAAAAACAACTAAGTGAAGTTTGCATTGAAAATGAAAGGAAAAACGGACACGGATCATGGACACGGATCACGGACACGGATGACTATCTTGTGTGCATCCGTGATTTTTCACGGACCCATTGACTTGAATGGGTCTGTGAACCGTTGTCCTTAAAAAAATAGGACAGGTCGTATTTTTTTCACGGACTGGAAAAACGGATCACGGACGCGGAAGCCAAACGGTGTATTTTCCGATTTTTCCACGGACCCATTGAAAGTCAATGGGTCCGCGAAAAAAAACGGAAAACGGAACAACGGCCACGGATGCACACAACGGTCGTGTGCATGAGGCCTAAGTGTAACAAGTGGAAGGCAGCGCGATCACCTTTTTAATGGATTGTGAATCTTTTGTGAAATTAACCCACTTCGCACGGCTGATCAGCGACACCAAGGAAAGAAATCTACATACGGTACCCAGTAGTGACTTTATACAAATTTATTTTAGTTTGTATAATATTTTTTATATAAGGTTGTTGAGGAAGGGTTGAGACACATGCATATATATATACATATATGCATGCAAACACGTGCATGCATGTATGATATCTATGCATGCATTAATGGTCACTTTATAGGATGATGTGTGCAGATGTGCCCAGCATCTGCGCACATCTGCCCTTAGTGGCCCACAGGGGCTCATGGTGGCCCCTGAGGGAAATATGTGGTCTCTGGAAGCTGTGCCCCCTTATAATCCCCCTTATAATATATATGTGCCCCTGATAGATATGTATATATATATAATCTATGTCCCTTATATTAGTATATATATGTGCCCCCTTATATGTGTCCCCTTATAGTTAGTATATATTTCCTGTATGACCGTGTATATATTGGCCCTGTATGGCAAGTGGGGACATATGCATGTCCCCTGTATGTGATGCCCCAGATATATGCGAGGGTGTGTGTATATATAGATATGTGTGTATGTATTTGTACACGTGTCTATGTATATACACTTATGTCAGCATGACAGTATGTATGTGGGCTTATTGCTGCCCATTCATACCCCTGGTTTTGTATGTGTTTATAGATGTGCCCCAAGCATCTGTGGATATATATATATGTAATATGTACTATGTATATATGCAATTCCAACTCTTATCAACAGAGTTGTTTAGAGAAAAACTTGTGCTGATAGCCTGTAGGATAACAGCTGATTAGCATCTAGTCCCCTTTTGTTCAGACTCTCTGGCACCGTTTGTGAGGGGGCCTTCTAACCAGAAACATCATAACCTGTTTTCCACACCTCTGCCCCATGGCTAAACTCCATGCCCATTACTCCCAGCATTTTTGGGACTAGGGGGGGAGGACTCTTGGGATTGTAGGAAGGCACACTATGATGTCACATGCCTGAGGAAGGAGGAGGGGGTTGCTTTTGGGCTATAAAACCCTAAACCGGACAGAGGTGGGTCTCTTGCAACCAGACTAGAATCAGAGACACATGGGAGAGAGCAGCTCCATGATGACCACCTGGAAAAGGCCTACTAACGCTGGAAGGATTAAGTATCTACCTGTGTAGCCCCTACCTACCCCTCACATCTCCCCTTATTAACCCTATATCCCCTGACCCCCTACCGCTATATCTCTCCCCTGGTTAACCCTATCACCCCTGGTCCTGTAACCCCTATATTTGTGTCCCTGATGTGCACCTTGGGCCCTGATTAACCCTTGCCCCTGATGTGTACCCTGGGCCCTGATTTACCCTTGCCGTGTTACTGGACACCCTGATCCCCCAAACCCTTGCCTTATTGTATCCTTGTTTGTACCCCTGATACTGTGCCACTGGTTAACCCTTGTCCCTGATTCCCTGATCCTGTGCCCCTGATTGTATTTGTGGTTCACTTACACCCCTGTAAGACCACCGTTAACCCTCGTCGTACCCCGTAGGGACAGTGAGTAGCCAGGCGGGTGGGCTGCTAATACGTGTGTGAGTGTATTGTATAGTTAGTTGATGGGTGGAATTGGGAACGTGTAGTGTAGTTTAGGATTGTATATTTGTAGTGCTGTGTATTGTTAGTGTATTGCGTGCTTAGTGTAATAAATACCGTTATATTTGTACCCTTTGTGTAGCGTGTACTTGTTAGCGGTAGCATGCAGCTAGCTTAGTGACTAGTGTATAGTATAGTGAAAGTATTGTTGTTATTGTTATATAAAGGTATAAATGGGCGGAGTCATCAATAGACGGCTCCTCCCATTTATGAATATTAATTATTGATATTTGCATAAATATTGGTGATTAATATTCCCCCTTTACAAAGGTCAAGAATACCATAGTTGATCCCAAAGGTCCAGGAGAAAAAAAAGCATTTTGAGCTGCCTTTAGAGCAAATAATTTGCCATCATTGAATCAAAAACCTATTATTATTTGTTCATAAAATGGGGGCGGTGTCCAAAGAATAATTTCCTCTAGTGGGCTCAAGGAAACCCAGGCCGACACTGTTCATTCTTAAGTTGCTAATGACAGTGCAGCTCCATTGTCATGGGCAGCTCACGGTTTATGAAACTTTAGCTGAATTATTAACTTGGTGTTTAATACTTAAAAATTAAGGGTACAGCCACACGGTCAGGTTTCCTGATGCAGCTTTTGAAGCTGAAACCAGGAGTGAATTAAAAAAAGATGAGAAGTCCAATCTGTTCTTTATATTTTCTTTCCATTTACCGTATGGTCCACTCATGATTTTGGCTTCCAAAACTGCATCCAGAAACCTGATCATGTGGCTGTACCCTAATTAAGTAGTTTTCATTACTCAGTGGGGACTACGGATAAATACATGGGCACCTATTTCCAAAATGATTCATTACACTGCAATTTCCTTGCAGAAAGTTGATCGAACCATGGCATTAATGTTTGAAATGTTGAGTGGTAAAAGGTTCAGTAGTTGGCTGAGTCCACTGGTTTTGTTGGCTACTAGTGTAAACTGGCAAACATATCTTCTTCAATAAGATATAACCGTTACCTGCCAAGGAAACTGCAGACTTCTCAGACATGATTGATAATCTACCGTAATCATTTTATCACAATTGTAGGCGATATATGTCCAAGCATTAAACAACTCTTCTGTATTTTACCCCCCAGGCACACAGATTAAACAGCATTCAAAAGAGAGGTAAATTATACAAGCGGAGATAATGCAAGGCACATTTTGAAAGCTGGCAATTTATGAATTACTTTGCCATTATTGAGCGCTTGTACATGTACCACTATATTGTAAAAACACCTTCATTATCATTGCATTTCAGGATAGTTCTAGTTAAGGGTTTCAATCACTTTTCATACATGGCGGGGGGACAAAAATGCAATTGATGATATTAGGATGAGCTCAAAAGAAGTTCTAGTGATCATGAGAGATTACTAATTACTATACCCACATATTCAGATACTACAAGAGACTGATGACCATGGTAGGTTTCCTGGATCAGTCCTAGAAGAACAATTTGATACAATAGTAAAAAATATACAGGAACCACCACAGTGAAATATTTTGAGTATGTATGTGAATACGTATTACCCTCGTGAAGAAAAAGAAGGTCACGGCACTCCAGAAGCTAGTTCAATGTTCTTTAATCCACCAAATGTTCAGCAGCAACGTTTCGACAATAGTCTTTATCAAGCTACATACATACGTATTACCCTCCCCATCATAGACCCCCTATAAACACTTTTTTTTTTTTACTTTTTTTGTGTAGCGCATATGCAGTGACCCAGCGTATCACTGCTAAGAGCTAATTGTTTCAAAATGTATATATTGTCATTTAATGCTAAAAACACTTGTCTGTGTACTGTGTATTTCAAATGATTGTGTATGGACAAATAAAAGATAACACTGGTGGTGTTTAGCCTACTTTCCAGGGTGATGGGCTGGTCACACCCCCTGGTTTGTTAGAGTCTTGGCTGAGCAGAGCTAGAAGCAATACCTACATGCGTGAGCTCTTGCCAAGTACGCCCAAAGAGAAGCCTCATCCAGTAAACATCTGCTGAGACTGAAAACCAGGTAGGGACTTAACTGAGAAACTACCCCTGAGGGAAGGAGAACAGATAGACATAGAAGGTCTGGAACCATCAAGGTCTCACAGGATTCAGATAGTAAGCTACAGCATGTTTATGGCAATAAAACTTTAATGCTTGTGGAAATGGGAAATTGATTCAGTGCCCACCACACTTTGAGACTGATCGGACATCCGGATCTAAGATCTGCACCCTGCAACTATGAACTGCAGAAAGAGTTAATGAGGATGGATTTGCACGTCTGTGGTTATTTGGAGAGACTGCAAGGAGTACTACCACTACCATCATTGCTACCTATACACAACTATTCGGAAAATACTACATTGTAATATACTTTATACTGTAATATACTGTTATTTGTACTACTACCACTCCCATCATCTATTCAGTAAAGAGAAACTTTATTGCAACCAAACAAGCTTGGTCATTGACTCCACCATCCATCCACCGGCCCCTACATCTGCCCTCCTGTCATGCACCCATCTACATAACATCAAGGGCACCCTACCTAACACCAAGTAGGAACTCTCTAAAGGTCCAGGGTGTGCACTGAGGGAAGAAAGGATGTGCCTTCCATTTACTGCACAGACTCAGGGAGCGTTGGAGTAAGGACAGCCACTGTGAAACACTACAACTCCTATCAGTGCCACACATAACACTCACCCCTCCCATCTCTCCCCCTGCACATATTGTAGGCATAGTCCAGTCAAAATGGTGGATTTTCCACTTATTCCGAGTGCTTCGTTTCAAGGTCCAGAATGATGGCTTGTTACCGTGTGATATGGAATGAACATGAACACAGGGGAGTTAGTAGACTCTGAAGACACTTGGGGTATCATAGGACACTGTCAGAGGAGAGAGGACATGAATACTACTGATTACGCTGATTTGGTAGTGATGAGCAAATGTTTTGAAATTCGATTCTGGTTTGATTAATTCAAATTGGTTGGCTGATTTGATTCAGGTCTAAATAAAATCTAAGTTCAAAAAATTTTTATTTTTTTTTATTTTTAAGAGATCCGCTCACCTCTGTTACCCTCACGGTAGGTGCACCAAACAAAATTTGAGATCACCCCTCAAAAATTGGTTGAATGTAAAGTAAAGTATGAATGGGCACTCATATAAGGAGGTATAGGACACAATTTATTGTTAAAAATTATTGAAGCTGAAAATACAAATACAATTTCAATTTCAACATAAAATATTCTTCTAGAAAGATAAAGAGCAATCAGTTCTGATTTTTGGCCGTGGCTGGTACTTCAATCATTCACATTAGTTTCAGATTGCAGCCTTGTTGTAGGAAAAGGGGGTGACTGATAACCAACCTCCGCCTAATCAGATAGTGATTCTCTGCAATTTATTATATAAAACACATTGACATAAAACATTGGGCCAAGCAAAATAAAATACTGTGTTTTGGTCCTATATAGAAAAAATGCACAGTGAGTGCTATTTTGTCGCTGGGTAGATTGAAAGTTCCGGAATAAAACTCCACATACAGTATATGACAGTCTCTGTAGAAAGGATACGCTTCCTTTTATGTTGTTCTAATTGTGACAATGTTCAGTTTTATAATGTAGCTCTTAATACATATATGACAGTCTCTGTTGAAACGATACACTTCCTTTTATGTCCACGATGTTGTTACAATTGTGACAGTATTAGATCTTGGAATGCAGCTCTTAATGCTTTTTCTCCTGGTGTCTTGATATTATTGTTTCATAAATTTTGACCCACTGTGTGGGCTTACCTTAGCCGGCGTACCTCTGCTTGCTGGGTGGGTTCGCACTCCACAATATGCGCCGGCGTCCCGGCTCTGGAGTTAGCCGCGTCCCACGTGTCTCTCAGCTAGTTGCAGGGTATGACTCACTGTGAGGATCGCATACCTCTCCGGCACAGGCTGATGACGTCTTCAGGTCCTTGTTCCTAGGAAGCGATGAAAAAACTTTTTCTTCACAGTGCACTGTTACTTCTCAATGATGGGGTATTTGATTCAGGGTATTCCGCCAGACGCGTTTCGGGGAGACGCTGTCCCCTTCCTCAGTGGCATCTACCAGTATTTAAAGTGCTCCAGTTGCCCTGAAAAGTAGTATATGACACTTTGGGGTCTCCTAGGACTCTATGCAACTCCTTTCAAGCTCTAAAAACGAGCAGCCCTGTCGGATTTTTTATGTTTAAAAATAAATTATCTGAAATTTCTTTGCACTTTAGCAACAAATTCCTACCTGTGTGTATACACACATGCCATCACGAGTCATGTGATCTCCTTCTTCATCTTTTCTGTCTTCTGATCTGAAAAATGGCTGATGTTATTTTGAGAAATAAGCTCAAATCAAATTGCTAAAAATTAGGATTTGAGTCAAATTTGTGGAAAATTGGGGTCAAATTTGATTAATTTAGAATAGATTTACTCATCTCTAGTTGGTGACTATAGTACTGAAGCACCAGGTAAGAAACCCAGGACATGTTCCATGCAGAAACAGGTGCTGAGCCACACATTTTTGATACATCAAGGAGGATCAAGCAGGAGTCCCATTATCTAAAATTTGCCTAATGCAAATCAAAACTTATGTAAAATCCAAAAATCTGCCACAACATTAGAACTTAGCAAATTGGTTTGGACATTTCTAGTAATGCCTTGTATTAGCATTGTGCAGTATTAAGTTTTTAGATATCATTTTAAAGGAGTTATCCATGAAAGGCTGAGATGGGAATAATGCACAGTTATTACCAGCCCCGGGTGGCCGGAGTTACACAAGCGGCTGAGCGGCCAGCGCTCCATTGTTTCAGGAACTCCCATAGCAGTGAATTGGAGCTATACAAACAGCATAGCACAAGAAGCTATGCCATTTCCGTAACTCTGGAGAAAGTCTGAGATGGGGCAACCCTTTTAACATTCAGGGAATGAAAGCATAATGGTAAATTGAAAAGTTTACTATTTTGGACCAACATGGATGAATTTTCTAATCTTTAAGAGTTTTTTTCAATGGAGTACTGTATTGTTATGTAAAATCTTGGCAAGCTAGTGGTGAAAATTACATGAATGATGTGAAGACTGTAGCCATGAGCTCAATCTGATATATTTAACTTAATCAGAGATCAAAAGTTTCTCCCTCCAACCAGCTAATGATCCTCTTTAGAAGTATTATTGAATTGAGGCTTTGCTAAAGTAAGAGCGAGGTTTATGTCATGTTTCTGCAACAGCTTTACAATACTCAATATAACATGTATCGTAATAGCGGCAAAACCTGATAGCAAAAATACCAAACCAGCTCTCCCGAGTTATATACCCTACAACAGCTGAGAGCTAACTTTACTATATCAGCTGTCACAAGTCTTAACTGTCAAAGCTGAAGACTGAACAAAGCATGGATCCTTCATATATACTATAACTCCCAACATTGCCAAAACAAAAGTGGGATACATTACAAAAAGATATGAAATATTCTGTTTAACTGAAAAGCTAAGGGCAACTTTCAGGGCAATTTTTTTATCATTGAATTCTACTCATTTTAGGATAAAAAAAACTTTTTAAATAAAAAAAAATATTAAAATTTTTTAAATTTCACTTTATTAAACATTTTCAACAGTTTTTCCTCGTTAGCTTTTACTTTCAGTGCATTTAAAGACTATTGCTTTCCCCTTGTCTATGAATCCATCAGAGAGCTGCTGTAACGGCTAAATCTGTAGTTCTTATCTCTGAATTCCTGACACCTCATAAACACTCATTTAAGTAAAATTCTTATTAAACTGATAAGAATGTAATTATAATGGCTGTTTATGAGCAGATAAGGGCTACAGATGGAGCGGGAAGCAACAGCCAGCAAATGCACCGAAAGTTAAAACTGCAGAGAAAAACTTTTGAAAATGTTTAATAAAAAACAACTGAAAATTATTTTTAGCCTAAAATAAGTAGAATGCAATGGTAAAAAAAATTCCTCTAAGGGTGTCCATAGCCTTTAATAATATACAAATATAAAGTATAAGTCATATACCTTAAAATGACATATTACATTTTTTACAGATGGGTGACATATATAATTGCTATACAGTACTTCACTGCTGAAGGGGTTAAAGCGTTGTTTTGTGCATTTTCTATGTGTGCAGAAGGGGCTAACGGCCATTTAGTCACCATTGCTATGTGGGGCCAAAGGGAGGATAAGATTAAGAGAATCAGAGTGTGGTGAGAAACCTATCAGTGAGAGGAAGCAGAAAAACAGCCCTGGGTAGAGATCAGTCAGAGGTGAGAAAGTCTTTAAACCAGTCTCTGTGGGAACAGGAGAGACTTCTGTAGAGCATTCCAGTTTTAACAGAAGGTGTGTGCAAAAGAAACTGTGGCGATAATGTGTTGGAGAAACTTTTGGACTTCAATGCCAGCTTGTTCAGGAGATGTGAGGCTTCAGGAGACTGGACACACTATGGAGGCAGACTGAGGATCTGCTAAGGGCTACATCCCACAATAGGAATTCATAGTAGTGCACTGTGAGTACAGAGTTAAAGTGAGGAACAGTGAGATAGTGCTGAGTGAAGTAAGAAAATTATTGCACCCCCTATCTCTGGATGCTTGAAGTTGAAAGAACAGTACAGAGGCAAGAAAATTGAGAGAATTCAGTTAGGCTTGTTTACCACCTTAGCAGCATGGGAAACTGTAACAACTGTGAAAACTGCAGAAAACCGTGTAAGATCTGCCAGTCCATGCATGCTGAGAACTATGACTGCTTTTCTTAAACTTTATTTGCCAGTAAACAACTGTTCTACTGTTGAACTGGCTTCATCATTGCATGCACCAACACCTGTATTGTCAAAGCACTGTGTTGCACTTCACTGAGACCCTGCCTTACCTCCCTAACACCCACCAACACCAAGGGCACCCTGCACTACCATGAGGCAGGAGAATCCCACCTAAAACCAGGGGGGGCCCCAAGGGAAGAAGGGGTGCACCCTCCCATCACTGCGTGGTCCAGGGAGCGCTGGTGTGAGGACCACCACCATGAGTAACTACTAACTCCATAACTGCTTTGACCACTCCCACTCTCTACACTAGTGTTTCTCAACTCCATTCCTTGGGGCCCACCTGCCTTTCATGATTTGAGAATATGCCACAGAATGATTACCTGTGGTAAGTACTGATGCACTGACAATAACTATATCACCTGCTCAATACTGAGGAAAGCCCCTGTAAACCCGCCTTTAATTGCTGGTCATGATTAGGGTCATGCTCAGATGCATTTACATGCAGCAATCATCCCCTTTATAAGGCAATGGACAACAATCATTCGTTCCCATACGTTTCCAGTTTGTTTTTGGGTAGCAGGTGAAGAAGAGTTCTGCATTTAGATAGCTGTTGACCAAACACCCATTTGACAGCTATTCCTCTCGACTGACCTTAAACACATGCATGCCCAGTTTGGCTGAATGTATATGTGTTCTCAATGGGGACAGGGTACTATCAGTCTTCTCTGCATATCTTCCCTGGGAACAAAAGGCAACAGAAAAGAGACATTAAAAATTGCAGGGCCCTTCTTTTCCCTGGCATTTGTTCCCTGGTACAGTTGGGACCCCATCATAAACATTAGGTGGTCAAAATCAGTGAGTTCGGCTAACATCCATTTAATGTGTATGACCTCCTTAGATTTGTAATAATAAAGGCTTTTTTTCCATTTGACAATATGCTGTACGGAACAACTAATGAATGATAAAGCTATCACTTACCATTGATCAAAACTGATAATGGACACACACAAGCGGTCACCATCACTAGCACTATCGGTACATGAAAATGTCACTCATCCTACATATTTACATTTACCAGACATATGCTTAAAAACGTCAAAAATGATGGCACAGAAACGAAGATTGTACGGATGGAAATGTTCATCAGGAACAATTGATCATTCACTGGTGGTTTGAAAAATTGCTGCCAGTAAAAGGACCTTGTGGGAACAATCAAGAGAACATTGAGACATCATTTTACACTAGAAGTGGGGTGGATTTTTGATGCACAATATAGCAAATTGGGCCCTTTTCCTTTCCACTAAACTCCAAGTCTCTCTTCAGGCTATATAATTTCCCTAAACCTAAACCAAATTGCACAACATTTTGGTGTAGCTTAAGCCAAAATCTAGGTGCACCTACACAGGGGCATACACAGATCTCATAGGACCCCATAGTAAAACGGGTAACTGTCATGTTTTCATCAAAAAATCTATTTTAGCATATGTTACTGCTGCAGCAGCATTATGCATAAAGCAATCTTTAGTTTCTTTACATACCACTGTTTTCCTTGAGTTTTTCCCTTGGTTACAGCTGTTTAAACATTTACATTATGAGGACATCTCAAGATGGCTCTTCTGCCAGTTCTCTGAGGCCAAAACTGCTTTCCCTCACTTCCCATACACACTTGCTATAGCCAGCCAATCAGATTGGATTACTGAGAGACACGCCTCCTCACTCTGAAGCCTAATGCAGGCATGCAGTGTGAAGGACCGTCCCTCTGTCTTCTGTTTATACTAAAAGAAAGACAGACAAGCTCTTGCAACGGTCTTGTAAGGGAGCAGTGGAAAGGGACAGAGCTGTTATTATCAGGTAATTACAGATCTTTTGACAATCATTGACAGACTAACTCAGGTATACATGCCTAGCTCTAATAAACTAGCAAATAAAATAAATATGACAGTAACACTTTAAAAAGTGGCCCACATCCAGTATGCGTGCATCAATCACTCCAGGCAATGCAGAATGCAAAGCTCAACGATTAATATTTCTGATGCATTTTTATTTGTTTATTAAGCGGACACATTTTAATGAAAAAAATTGCAAACAAAAAGTCACCCTTGTCCTTACTTTATTCAACTTCTATGTTAGTAAAGTAGAGTAGGTGCATCATGAACATAGCACTAATTGGGACCACCATGTTTCCCAATGTATTCACACCAGAAAACTGGTATAGATACTTTAGATAAATATCCTGTTTCCCAGCTATTACAAAGCTGGATGTCTGTAGACACCACTAGGAGGAGCTCAGTGCATAGCAATTTATTGAGCTGCAATTGACTGAAATGGAAACTGCAATCGTCTGTTTGCACTGAGCCCCCCCTAGTGGTAACTGGATGAAAATACAGTGTTTTAACATCATAAAGAGAAGGAGTTCAGCACTGGCTTCCCCTCCCCTGGGCCTAAAATCTGTTGCATGGGCTGCCTCCTATGAAGGTATGCCACTGCACTCTTATTAATATATGTGGGCCAATGTTTTTTGTAGGGCAGAGACTAAGGAGTGGTGCATCCAGAAAGAACACCAGAAACAATAGCAACAAACCACCTATAAGGCCACAGATTTGCTTTATAGGATTATGTGCTTTGAGCTTTGCTAGAACTTCCTTTCAGACTCTGTTGACAATCCTGCTAATTGTTTTCTAGCAAGTTAGCATTTCTCTTGGAGAGCAAAGAACCTGGTGGACTACGAAAAGGGTCATAATGCATCAGTCATTATTGTTATGGATTCTGTCAGTGGCAGGGCCATCTTTAATATTGATTGGACCCTGGGCAAGAATTTACTTGGACCCCCTGGATTCCGCCTTCCCACACCCTAGCATGCAATCACGCCCTCCACCACAACACACACAAAAAATCCACACATCTCGTAGAGTAGTAAACTTTAATAATGATGAGTGGCCACTAGAGGTGTTCCTTGGCAGTAATGTTATTATTGCCTTTTTTTCTGAAAAGGCAGTGTTTACATTAAAAAGCTTGCAGAGACATGCTATAGACACCAGACCTACTACGTTTAGCTGTTGTGGTTCTGGTGACTATAGTGTCCCTTAATATAGAGGGAAAAAAAAGAAAGAATCAGCACAAAAGTATCAAATAAAATGGCTGTATCATTATTCAAAAAATTAAAAAAGCACAACTACTGACACAAATATATAGTATTTTGCAGATTACTTTTTTTTTTTTTACAATGTGCATATAGTACTGTACTACTAACCCCTCCATTCACCCCTACATACAGGGTAATACAGCGCCCCATACCTCTTACATCCAGTGACGTCTCTTTGCTGTAGATGTTCTTTTTCCTCATCTTCTCCTTTCAGACCTTTAGACCAGACCACAATTTTTTAGCCATTTCTCATCTCTGCAGTTTGACAAACAACATTTTAGTTTACTACTTTTCCATCATCCTCCCATCTTCTGGACAAATCATCCTACCTCCCCCAATACTGTGCCGCTGTGCTCCCCAATACTATACTGCAGAAACAGATAACCCCCCTGATAATAGTAGTACCATGCAGATAGTGCCCTTCAATAATTATTGGCACACAGTGCCCTAAAATAACTGCGCCCAGCAAATAGTGCACCTGACACTAATAATATAAACATAACGTCCCCCAAAAATAATTGTGGTAAGCTGATACTGTGCCAAGGTTCCCCCACAGTAATAGTGCTCCCAAAAGTCCCACCAATAGGAATAATTCTCTGCTAGAGCACACATGGTAGTAATAGTGCTCCTAGAGTGCCCCCAACATGTCCCCACTGTGCCCCAGAAGTAATAATGCTCCCATAGTGCCCATACTAGTAATTATGTTCCCCATAGACCCAAATAGTAATAAAGCCCATCATAATGCCCCCCAGTAGTAATAATTATCCTTATAATGTGCCAGTGCAAAAAATACCCCCTTTTAATGCCCCAAGTTGAGCTAATGTCCCCATAGTGCCCCCATAATGTGCCAGTATAAAATACCCCTATATAGTGCCCCCAGTAAATGCCCCACAGTGCTCCTCTCCCCCCTTCTTCCTAGTGCCCCCCATAAGGTACCAGTATAAAATGCCCCATATATAGTGCCCCAGTAGATGCCCTTAGGATCCCCCATAATTGGCAAGTATAAAATACCCCTTCTTAGTGCCCCCAATAGATGAGCCCATAGTACTCCTCTCTCCCCTTCACCATAGTACCCACCATAATGTGCCCCAGTATAAAATGCCCCTATACAGAGCCCCCCATATAAAATACCCCTTCTTTGTGGCCTCAGTAGAAGCCCCCATAGTGTTCCTCTCCCCCTTTCCCCATATAAAATACCCCTTCTTTGTGGCATCAGTAGATGCCCCCATAGTGCCCCCAATAATGTGCCAGTAAGATGTGCCTTCATAGATGCCCCCCAATAATGTGCCAGTAACAAGTTCCCCCATAGATGCCCCCTAATCATGTGCCAGTAACAAGTGCCCCCATAGATACCCCCCATTCATGTGCCAGTAAAAAGTACCCCCATAGATGCCCACCAATCATGTGCCAGTAACAAGTACCACCATAAATGCCCCCCAATAATGTGCCAGTAAGATGTGCCTTCATAGATGCCCCCAATCATTTGCCAATAACAAGTGCCCCCATAGATGCCCCCCAATCATGTGCCAGTAACAGGTGCCCCATTGATGCCCCCAATCATGTGCCAGTAATAGGCGCCCCCATAGATGCCCCCCAATCATGTGCCAGTAGTGGTACCATATAACAAAAATAAACACTTATACTTACCTCCATCAGGCTGGCAGCGATATGATGCAGGCCTCTTCCGGCCTGTGTCCCGCGCTGTACGGCTCAGGTGGGCGCCACCTGCACCGGGCTCTGATAGGCTGCAGGCCTAATGCCTGCAGCCTATTAGAGGAACAGGGAAGGGAGACGCCTCTCCCTCCCCTGCCCCGCCGCAGCACTTCCATCTGTATCGCTGTCCTAAGGACGGCGATACAGATGACTATGGAGATCAGCGTTTCCACAATGGAAGCGCTCATCTCCCTGTGCCTTGCCGCCGCCCCCCATGTCACCAGTGACCTGCGGGGCTCAAGAGGCAGCTACCTTGGGCCCCCCAGGAGCAACTGGGCCCGGGGAAGCTGCCCCTTTTGCCCCACGTTAAAGACGGCCTTGGTCAGTGGTGTAACTAGAACTGACTGGGCCCAACTGCAAATTTTTGAAAGGGCCCCCCATCCCAGCAACTTCTTTTGTAAGTCTTTAGCTGACACTCTAGGATTCTTCTTCACCTCATTGAGCAGTCTGCGCTGTGCTCTTGCAGTCATATTTACAGGACGGACACTCCTAGGGAGAGTAGCAGCAGTGCTGAACTTTCTCCAGTTATAGACAATTTGTCTTACTGTGGACTGATGAACAGCAAGACTTTTGGAGATACTTTTATAACCTTTTCCAGCTTTATGCAAGTCAACAATTCTTAATCGTAGGTCTTCTGAGAGATCTTTTGTGCGAGGCATCATTCACATCAGGCAATGCTTCTTGTGAAAAGCAAATCCAGAACTGGTGTGTTTTTTTTTATAGGGCAGGGCAGCTGTAACCAACACCTCCAATATCATCTCATTGATTGGACTCCAGTTGGCTGACACCGCACTCCAATAAGCTCTTGGAGATGTCATTAGTTTAGGGGTTCACATACTTTTTCCACCTGCACTTTGAATGTTTACATGGTGTGTTCAATAAAAACATGGTAACATTTAATTCTTTGTGTGTTATTAGTTTAAGCAGACTGTGATTGTCTATTGTTGTGACTTAAGATGAAGATCAGATCACATTTTATGACCAATTTGTGCAGAAATCCATATAATTCCAAAGGGTTCACATGCTTTTTCTTGCAACTGTATATCGGCACACCTTATTTAATAATCGAAAATTTATTTACATAAAAATAAGAACTCTGTATTCACTGACCATTTTTAAAATATGATTCAGTAGTATAAAAGAGCAGTGGTCCACATTCAATACCCCTGTTACATCAAGTGTAGATAAATATGCAAAAACACATTCAAATATTAATTCATCTCAATTTGTCCACATGATTATGGTAAAAAATAAAAACAAAGGGAAGGTCCGTATTCAGCATAAAACACACTTGAGATGGTTATATCGAATTGCTTCAGAAAAATTGTTAAATCCAATTCATACAAGAAAATGTTGATATCATAAAAAAACATAAAAAAAAAGTTTCATCAATAATAATTTTTTCTCTCTGATGGATATTGCACTATTTAAGCCAAGTGAAGGTATGCTTTGTTTCAATGCTGGTTGGCGATGCTGTCAGGTATTTTATAAAGTATCACTTGTGTCTCTTATATAGCGCTCACACTGGCAGAGCGCTCCAGCAATACTAGTTTCAGTGTTGATTCAATGTCTGGCAATGCTGATAGATGTTGTGTAAATAGCACTTATGTCTCATATGTAGCGCTCACACTAGCAAAGCGCTCTTGTGATCACTCTTATATACATATATAAGAGACACAAGTGATACTTTATAACATACCTACCAGCATCGCCAACCAGCATTGAAACAAAGCATACCTTCACTTGGCTTAAATAGTGCAATATCCATCAGAGAAAAAAAAAAAATTATTGATAAAACTTTTTTTAAATGTTTTTTTTAATGAAATATCAAAATTTTCTTGTATGAATTGGATATAACCATTTTTCTGAAGGAATTAGATATAACCATCTCAAGTGTGTTTTATGCTGAATACGGACCTTCCCTTTTTTTGAATTTTTTACCATAATCATGTGGACAAATTGAGATGAATTAATGTTTGAATGTGTTTTTGCATATTTATCTACACTTGATGGGGAAGGGGGAGAGGAGTATTATGAGGGCATCTACTGGGGCACTACATAGGAGTAATTTATACTGGCACAAATTATAGGGGCACTATGAACACCTAAGTTCAACTGGGGGCACTAGGAAAGTTTTTTTTTTTTACTGGCACACAGTAGGGGCATTGGCACACATTATGAGGGCACTATGGGGACATTGGCACTACTTGGAGCAGCACTAAGAAGAGGTATTTTGTTACTGCTACACAACGGGACAGTTTTTGTACTGGCGCACATTATAAAGAGATTTATTACTAATGGGGGCATTATGGTGAGCTTTATTACCACTTGGGGAATATGGTGAACATGAATATTAGTATGGCTACTATGGGAACATTATTATATAATGGCTGCCTGATATTTATTTCATAGGTATCTATTATTATTATCCATAACTTATCACCACTATATGCAAATGTAATATTTATCATGGCATTTTTTTGGGGTTTTATGTATGATAGATACCTATGAAATAAATATCAAACAGCCATTATATAATTCCACTCTGTATACAGCTGTTAGTGGACCTATTATACATACAACCTTTAGTGCAATATTGCCACTATATGTGACATCATTTCTATTATTATTTTTTATCATTTTCTTTTTTGCTCATTATAGGTTTTTTATTTAGTTTTTTATTATGCTCTGGAACTGGTTTTATCTATCGTGAATGTAGTTGTGAAATATTAAATACTCATTTAGGCTGCATTCACATAGATCATACCAGTGTATTACTGTACTGCGGCGACAGCAGGAAGCGGACTGCGTCATAGCAACAAATGACTTAGTGCGCTCCTGCACTCTGAAGAAATCCAGACCGGTATCACACGGACCGTGTTCCACGGTCGTGTGCATGTAGCCTTAGGCCTCATGCACACGACCGTTGTTGTGTTGTGTTCCGTTCCACAAAATAGGGTGCCGTTGTTCCGTGATCCGTTTCCGTTTTTGTTTCCGTGTGTCTTCCTTTATTTTTGGAGGATCACCAGACATGAAGGAAAGTAAAAAAAAGTCTAAGTCAAGTTTGTCATGCAAATGATAGGAAAAAAACGGACGCGGACGCGCGGATGCGGATGACAATCTTGTGTGCCTCCGCGTTTTTTCACGGTCCCATTGACTTGAATGAGTCCGCGACAGGTTATATTTTTTTGACGGACTGGAACCACGGATCACGGACGACAAACGGTGCATTAGCCGAGTTTTCAACTGACCCATTGAAAGTCAAAATCACGAAAAATGGAACAACGGACACGGAACACAACAACGGTCGTGTGCATGAGGCCTTAAGGATCCATTTTCTCTGGGTGATTTCAAGTGTAGAGTGCCTGTCCTAGTTACATATAATTAGGTTGAGAAGTTGGCATGGGGTGGAGGGGCCCAGGCACATTCTTTGCACAGGGGCCCTCTGCTGTCTGTGTCCGCCCCTGGGTTAAACAGAAGTAAAATAAACCTGTCTGAACGAGGCTTTACCATGCAAACATTGATGAGGATGGTGATTATGTCCTCATGGCACTGCTGACCTGAAAGAGAACGCTGACAAAAGAAGGGATCCGATTTATGAAACATAGTAATAAAATAACTCAAACACATCCTCTATATGCTGCAAGACAATAGAGCAACTTTATGGATGTGTCCTCAGATGCTGTGAAAAAAAAAAAAAAACATTTTCTTTCCCTAATACATTTCTTCTACAGCTGACCCTTACAAAATGTGAATCCATAACTCTGCAGATTCATGAAGCGAGTGCTCTCTTAACAGTTGGTATTAAATCCAATCAATCATCTCTTCAGCACTTCTTGGTATGCATTCCAGTTACAGCTTCTGATGTTCATTAGCAATTAATCATCACAGCAGGCATCGTTAGGATGCACAAGGTAGTATTATATTCAAATTAACAAGTAAAATATCGCTCAGATGAAAGGGAATATATCATTTACATAACATAAAAGTAAACTTTAATTGGAAAGTGGAATAAAGTGGACTAAGTAAATGTAGTTCAGTGTAATATTTTCGGTTACTTGTAGTGTGTTTTATAGGGTTACCCTAACAAATATTTTTTTGGAGCCTGCGGGGGGGTGTACCTTATGTGATATTATATTACATGAAGGAACCCTAAATTAGGACGTGGAGAGTCAGGGTCAAGACAAGGTATTGTTTCCCATCAGTCATGGTCAGTTCGCAGTGTTCGCCAGCGAACACATGCGGGCTGCCATCTTTAGTAAGGTAGACTCACCTGTCCGGCAATGCACAGGTGAGCCCTTACCTGTGCCTGTGCCGGGAGCCGGTCTGAAATCAAATGCAGTCACCGGGAGCAGGCAGTTCTCGGTGAAGGCCCCCGGCGGCTGTTCTCGGAACTGCCTGCTCCCGGTGACTGCATTTGATTTCAGACCGGCTCCTGGCACAGGCACAGGTAAGGGCTCCCCTGTGCATTGCCGGACGGGTGAGTCTACCTTACTAAAGATGGCGGCCCACATGTGTTCGCTGGCGAACATTGCGAACTGACCATCACTGTTGCCCATGCCCCATTAAAACCAATGCATACATAATCAAATAGGGCCCCATAACACAGGCTGATAATTGGGATTAAACATTTGTATTAACGTTTGTTCCCATTAAAAAGTTTTTCCAAGATTATTTTAACGGATGACCTCTGGACAGGTCATCAGTATCTGATTGGTGGGGTCCGACACTGGGACCCCAGCCAATCAGCTGTTTGAGAAGGCACCAGAACTTGCAGTAGAGCTGCGGCCTTCTCGCAACTTTGCCTAGGCCATGTGACATCACATTCATCAGTCACATGGCCTAGGCGCATGTGTGTTGTACCCCCACCAATTAGATACTGATGACTAGAGATGAGCAAATTTATAAAAAACTCGATTCGCTGAATTTTCCGAAAAGATTTGATTTGATCCGAATGAATTTGTGACGAATCGCGTTAAAAAACTGCTATTTTCTAGCTGCAGAGAGTCTGTATACTGGTGTAGAACACTGTGCCTTGCAACAACACACATAGGGAGTCCGCTGTGGTAGTGAAACAATACTGTGAGTCAGTATGACATGCAGATGACAGGCGTTGTTCTTAGAATCACTGCACACTTCACTTATTTGGGCAGTTACGTGGCCAAAACTGACCAAATAACTCAAGTGTGAACTCTGCCTTACAGGTCGATGTTAGCGTCCGGTATAAAGAACCGTGCAGAGGCCCAAGATTCTACTATAGCGAGAAAGAGTGCACTTCTTTTACACGATCGTCAGCTGATTCCACATAGATGTCTACAGAACCTGTTCTATTAAACGTTTATGCAGCGTCCCACATGTCTGTAAATGGGACACTCATTTTTATGGTATTCTCTATTATCTGGCTGGCAATTTCATTTACATCCATTCGCCCCTGGGTGGTGTTGGCACCACATAGTATATATAGTGTGTGTGTGTGTGTGGGGGGGGGGGTCTAGCTGAAAGCAGAAAGTAGAGTAGAGGAGAATGTAGAGGAAGATAAGCAAGTTCATGGAGGAGAAAGACAGACTAAAATCACCATGTAGCTGTTTTCCTTTCCTCTGGGCCCTGATCAAGCCTGGAGAAGACAACCACAGCAACCAAGCACCAGACAGTGAGTCTATACACCAAGATGCAGAGAGACTAGTCAGGGTAACAGCTAACTATAGCTTATGGACCTCATCAGCACAAGTGACCAGGAGTAGCTTTCCGAGTACCTGGACACGTATGGACAGTTAATGCACCGAATTGTCTTTATCACACCTTCCGGGTAGTAGTGAAAACCAAAAACCTTTCTAGAAGAGTTTCCTGCCAAAGAATGAAGCAGATGTGTTTGCCTGCTGTGAGGGGAACGCCCTTAAAGGATAACTCGTAAATAAATAGTTAATAGCATCTTTAGTGCCCGAGTGCTGTAAAGAGTGAAGTTAGGATTGCCACCAGGATCCTTGCCTGTAAAGTATCAGCATTAGAAGAATCCCTTCATTTACAACTGCCACTGCCTGATAATAGGAGTACAAGTGAATAGTGATGAGCGGAAGGGGCAATATTCGAATTCACAATATTTCGTAGAATATTCGTCATATATTCGTGAATTTGAGATTATATTCTTGATTGCTAAAATCGGCAATGTATTATTCGCGCAATGCGCACAAAATACCGGCGTAGGTCACTTATGCTACATTTTTCGAGCTGGTATAAGTTTCCTGAGACAGGAGAAAATGGTTGACATGGCAGAACATTAGAATAGTTTTATATGCAGATCGCGTGCTCCAATCAATTTGCGCTTGCGAATTTTCGGCAATTAATGATGCGCATATTTTTTCGCAAGATGTGCAACTTGTATAGTAAGGGGCAGGCAACTTTTCTATTGGTAGCTAGGGATGTTGCTAAGCTGTGACAAAGCCTTCTCATTGGCCCACAAGCTGTAGAAGAAAGGAGGGATGATCACCTGATGTGTACTGTGCTAAAAAAAAAAATATAATATTCGTTATTATGAATATATAGCACTATATTCTAAATTTTCGCGAACTCCCGAAGTGCCGATATTCGCGATAAAAATTTGCATTTTGAATATTCGTGCTCAACACTACAAGTGAACTTATTATTATTTGTCTTACACAAAACGCTTTCCATTGATGAACTGTATCGACTGTCCAGAGACAATTGATTTAGTAAATGTTCAACTGGTTTACAACAAACGACTCCTCATTCTTACTACTGCTACTCTCAACATTTGCACCTAACGGTGCTGGCGTCACGAACCAGGGGCCCAGCCACAAAAGCACCTTACACCAATTACCATCAAGGGCACCTCAACCAACATCTGGCTGGTGTTACCTGCAACAGAGAGTGCCCCGGAGGAGTTTGTGCTGTCTTCCCATCCACTGCACTGTCGGCCCCAAGCGAAAACTAAATCATGAGTACTGCTATCCTCTGCACCATATCACTAGTACGCTCACGCGTGCATCTTCCATTGGGAGCCCCAGCATGCTGCACTTATACAAGTAAAGCCCCCTGACAGAGTGGAGAGGGTGTCAGCAGTAAGTTTGTGTTGATGTCACTGATTATTTTGCCCTTCCTCTGATCCATCAGAACATTAACGCCCAAAAAAACAGATCCTGTATGCTTGGTCAGCATTTGGTCAGTAATCCATAAGTATTTCTAGAGCCCAAAAAAACTGGAGTGGATCCAAAACAGAAATGACACGTGAATGGAATATTTGCATGTCTTCTGTGTTTTGTACCCACTCCTGCTTTTGGCTACCAAATCATAAGCCAATTCTGATGGGACCATACAGGCCTTACAGCTGCTACACATACAGGATCCATTGTATGTCTAATTTTTCCTTCCTTCTGACACATCAGAAGAAGGATCAAATAAATGATGATGTCAACCAGGCCAAAAATGCAATATAGTGGCCCAGTAATGAAGTGGGGAGGGTGGGAACAGCATGAGAAGTCCACAGAGTGGCCCAATGACATAGTGTGGAGGCGTCAGCAGCATCAGGAGTCCAAAGAGTGGCAAGGTGACATAGTGTGGAGGTGGCAGCAGCATCAAGAGAGCACAGAGTGGCAAGGTGACATAGTGTGGAGGTAGCAGCAGCATCAGGAGAACACAGAGTGGCACAATGACAGTGTGGAGGTGGTAGGAGCAGTATGAGGAGACCACAGAGTGGAAAGTGACATAGTGTGGCGGTGGCAGCAGCATAAGGAGACCACAGAGTGGCAAGATGACATAGTGTGGCGGTGGCAGCAGCATCAGGAGACAACAGAGTGGCAAGGTGACATAGTGTGGAGGTGGCAGCAGCATCAGGAGACAACAGAGTGGCAAGGTGACATAGTGTGGAAGTGGCAGCAGCAGCATTAGGAGGCCACAGATTGACACAATGACAGAGTTTGGAGGTGGCAGCAGCAGCATGAGGAAGCCACGGAGTTGCAAGGTGACATAGTGTGGAAGTAGAAGCAGCATCAGGAGACCACATATTGGCACAATAACAGAGTGTGGAGGTGGCAGCAGCAGCATTAGGAGGCCACAGGGTGGCAAGGTGACATAGTGTTGAGGTATTAGCAGCATCAGGAGACCACAGAGTGACAAGGTGATATAGTGTGGAGGTGGCAGCAGCATCAGGAGACCACAGAGTGGCAAGGTGAATAGTGTGGTGGTGGCAGCAGCATCAGGTGACCACAGAGTGACCCAGTGACAGAGTAGGGAGGTGGGTGGCACTAACAATACCCGCTGGCGATTTTGGGTGTAAGAAGGAGCACTTGGCATCAGATGTGTGGCATCAGGCGGGTGGCAGCATCAGAATAGTAGCTAAGGCAGGTAGCCAGGATGATTTAATCTGATGTATCAGGCATTGGTGGGTGGAAATCCTGGCTGATAGACGCCTGATTCATCTTGACAAAGGTCAGTCTCTCCACATTTTGGGTGGACAGGCAAATTCTCCTTGGGGTAACTGTGGCTTCTGCCGCACTACACACCCGCTCTGATGCCACACTACTGGCCAGGCAGGACAGCTTTTCCATGGAAAACTCGGCCAGTTGTGGCCTCCAGTTTGGCTGCCCAGTAGTCCAGTAGATCTTCAATGACAGCTGGCAGGGTGCACTCCAAGTTTGGCACCAACTGCTGGTTAAGGTTCTGCTCTATGTCTAGCTGCTGGTGAGTAGTTTTTTCACTATGCAGGTGAAGAAAGCTGCTCATCGGCGATTTTAGACTCAGGCTGCTGCTGATGGAGCTGGTACTGCTCCTGCCAACCCCCATCCACCCAGAAGCCATGGCAGTGGAACGTGAGCGCAGAGGGCCCCCCTGGTCAGATCTGCGAAAGGATGGACGATGGCGCAGATAGGCAGCGGCCAACTGACTACATAGGATGTCTCTATAGTAGTTCAGTTTGTCCTCCCTCTCAGCGGGTGTAAAAAAGGCCCTCATTTTGGACCGGTAGCGAGGGTCCAACACGGTGAAGAGCCAGAAGTCATCCCTCTGCCGAATGCTGACAATTCTGCTGTCACTACACAAGCAAGTGAGCATTTATTGGGCCATTTGTGCAAGTCACTAGCTGACATCGAAGTTACACAGTGGAGTACCTCTGTCCGACTGTATCATCAAAAAATAATTTATGGCCTTTCTCTGTTCGTACAGTCGGTTATATGGAGGGTGAAATTCCAACGGGTGGAAACGTTGCATATCAGCCTATGTTGGGGGACGCCGTTCTACCGCTGTAGCTCAAGGAGGGTGTGCTTGGCGGTGTACGAGTGGCTGAAGTGCATGCAAAGTTTCCTGGCCATTTTTAGGATGTCTTGCAGATGGGTGGAAGACTTCAGGAAATGCTTGGCAACCAGATTGAACACAGGCGCGATGCAGGGTGCATGGCTCAGCCCTTCTTGACGCAGCACCAACATCATGTTCTTCCCGTTGTCGGTCACCATGGTTCGAATTTTGAGTTGTCGCAGAGAAAGTCAGGATTCTATTTCTTGATGAAGGACATGGAGCAGTTCCTCCCCTGTGTGACTCCGTTCACCCAGGCAAACTAGGTTCAGAACAGCCTGACATCGCCATGCCCTGCACATGTGGTATGCTGGTGGGGCACTGCGAATTGTCCCTGCAGTGGAAGCTGAGGACAAGTTGCAGGATGAGGAGACAGAGATGGACATTTTCGCAGGACTAACAGTGTGAGAACGTGGAGGCGGAAGCAGCGTCACCTGGCCAAGTTGCTGGTTTGGCTGGGCAGGAACCACATTTATCTGTTGGGCCGTAAAGGACATATATTGTCCATAACCGTAGTTATAGCTCCACACGTCAGCGCTACTGTGCACTTTGACAAATACTGAGAGGCTCAAGGACTGGCCCACCTTCTGTTCTACTTCTGTGCAGAGCTGGTACTGCCTTTTTGGCAAAGAAATGACGGCTTGGGACTCTCCACCCTGGCTCGGTATAAGCCAATCCATCAGTTCTCTGAAAGGTGTAGAGTCCACCACTTGGAAAGGGAGGGACTGCAGTACCAGCAACTTGGCCAGGAGCACGTTCAGCTTCTGCGCCGTTGGATGAATGCACGCATACTGTTGTCTCTTGGCAATCGCTTCGGTGATCGATTGCTGATGGAATGACTGACTAGGAGGAGGAGCAGGAGCATCAGGACCAGCAGGTGATGGGAAGGACAGACAGCTTCCTTCGGCTGAGGTGGTGGAGCCTTGACTGCCTGAAATCGGGTGTGTGCCAATGGGTAATGCAGCGGTTGCTGCGGCAGGCTGGACCACCACATTAGAGCTACGGTTCTCCTAGGCCACTTTATGGTGATCCTGCATGTGTTGACGCAGGGTCGTGGTGCCAACATTGGTACCCTGGCCACACTTCACCTTCTGCCCACAGATTCGAAAAATGGCCATGTTCACCTCCCCCGGCAGCTTAACAAAAAATAGCCACACCGCCGAGTAGGTGATTTTACCCCCAACACTGACTGACTGCTATCGCCACTGCCTCCATGAACCCCTGCACCACTACTTTCCAGGCCGGTAGGCTCCTGCGAAGCGGGTGGTCTACCTCTGCTGACTCTCGGCCACACTACCGACTTGCTGGCTTTGCCGCTGCCTCACGTGCAAGCTGCCACCCTCTTCTCCCGATGATGATGAAGCCCCTTCGTCACCCGGCTCCCAATTGCGATCGGCTACATCATCATCGAGTACTGTCTGCATGTCACTGTCATCCTCAACAGTCTCTGAGCTAGGAGCCTGACCGCTTGCAACACCTGCTCCCACACCACTCTCCTCATCACCACTTGCCCGCCTACCAGAGGAAGCGGTGGATATTAGTGTTGAGCGCGAATATTCCAATAGCAAATATTAATCGCGAATTATCGAAGTTGCGATATTCGATTATACTGCTATATATTCGTTATATCGAATATTCTACATTTTTTACATCTGAACAAATGATTCCTCCCTGCTTAAAATGCTTGTGGTCAATGAGTCAGGCATACTCCTCCCCACAAGCGTCCCAGTCACCATGGGAACGCCTGGTGGTTAGAATATACCATCGGATCTGAGTTAGATCGTGAAAACTCAAATCCGATGGTATATTCTAACACAGAGGCGTTCCCATGGTGATGGGGACGCTTGAAGTTAGACTATAACAACAGGAGCATACATACTGGCCCCCTGCTGCCTTGTGGCACCTGACCTTTGACAGGGCACTGTGATCCACACAATTAACCCCTCAGGTGCCGCTGTCAGAGGTCGGGTGCCACCGGGCAGCAGTGTGCCCCCCCACTGCCCCCCCACTATTAAAATCATTCATGGGCAGTGCGCCCTAACCCCCCCCTCACCAGTATTACAATCATTGGTAGCAGTGCGGATCCCCCCCCCCCGTATTAAACATCATTGCTGGCAGCGCGCTGACAATCCCTCCCCCCCCCCCGTATTAATCATTGCTGGCAGTGCGCTGACAATCCCTCCCCCCCCCGTATTAATCATTGCTGGCAGTGCGCCCTCAATCCCCCCTCCCTCCCCAGTATTAATCATTGCTGGCAGTGCGCCCCCCCCCCCATCATTGGTGGCAGCGGCAGTTCCGATCGGTTGTAATGCTGGGGCTCCGATCGGTTACCATGGCAACCAGGACGCTACTGAAGTCCTGGCTGCCATGGTCAGTTAGTCAGCATTGTACTTACCTCACAGACCTGTGAGTTTGAGAAGAAGGAGCGCCCGGCGGCCCCAGCGCAGGTAAGTACAATGCTGACTAACTGACCATGGCAGCCAGGACTTCAGTAGCGTCCTGGTTGCCATGGTAACCGATCGGAGCCCCAGCATTACACTGCTGGGACTCCGATCGGAACTGCCGCTGCCACCAATGATGGGGGGGGGGCGCACTGCCAGCAATAATTAATACTAGGGAGGGAGGGGGGATTGAGGGCGCTCTGCCAGCAATGATTAATACGGGGGGGGAGGAATTGTCAGCGCACTGCCAGCAATGATGTTTAATACGGAGGGGGGGATCCGCACTGGCAACCAATGATTGTAATACTGGTGAGGGGGGGGGGTTAGGGTGCACTGCCCATAAATGATTTTAATAGTGGAGGGGGTGCACTGCTGCCCGGCGGCACCCAACCTCTGACATGGTGCTGTGATCTGCACAATTAACTGTGTGGATCACAGTGCCTGTCAGAGGTCAGGTGCCGCCAGGCAGAAGGGGGCCAGTATGTATGCGCCTGTTGGTATACTCTAACTTCAAGCGTCCCCATCACCATGGGAACGCCTCTGTGTTAGACTATACCATCGGATTTGAGTTCTCACGATCTAACTCAGATCCGATGGTATATTCTAACCACCAGGCGTTCCCATGGTGACGGGGACGCTTGTGGGGAGGAGTATGCCAAAGGGGTTTAACTGTACTGTTTGGAGGAAAAAAAAAGACGATTATTCTAAAAAATGTCAAAACAAATATATTCGCTATAGTGCTATATATTAGTTTTTTAGAATATTCGTCTTTTTTCAACATCTAAAGTCATGATTTCTCCCTGATTCTTGCTTGTGGGCCAATGACTTATTGACCCACAAGCATTTAAAGCAGGGAGGAATCATTTGTTCAGATGGAAAAAATGAAGAATATTCTAAAAACGAATATATAGCAGTATATTCTGTAGTGCTATATACTCGTTTTTGACACCTTTTTTCACATAAAAATTCGCATTATGCGATTTTTTTTTATTACAGATTTTTTGCAATAAAACGAATATCTCAAATACGAATATTCACAAATATATGACGAATATTCTACCATATATTCTTGAAATATTGCGAATTCGAATATTGCCCCTGCCGCTCATCACTAGTGGATATCTCCTCTGGATCTTGGCTGGGCAGTAGCTGCTTAATGTCCTCTAGTAGCTCGTCCTCGCTGTATAGTGGAGCTGAGCCCACAGCATATAGTACTTCTCTGGCTGAGGGAACAGAAAAGGACAGAGGCAGGTTGAGGACAGGTGAGGGCACAGGGCCTGCTCCAGAGCCATGCCAACTAAGGGTTATGCCTGACGAACCCACCAACTCTTGGCTGGGGGTGTCTGATGTCACTTGCGAGCTAATAAGCCCCTTTTTTCCCCACTAATACACACCAAAAAAGGCTTTAGAACATATAACTGCGTCCGTGAACGGCAAATAATATTTTTTCTTTGCCACTAAGACACGCCAAAAAGGGCATTAATTTTCTCACTTCACCACACAACGGCTAATAAGCCCTTTTTCTTTTTCCCCATTAATACACACCAAAAAAGGCTTTAGAACATATAACTATGGCCGTGAACAGCAAATAATATCTTATTTTCCCACTAATACACTCCAAAAAGGGCTGTAATTTTCTTACTTCCACACACAACGGCTAATAAGCCACTTTTTTCCCCCCACTAATACACAACAAAAAAAGACTCTAGAACATATATATATATATATATATATATATATATATATATTTGTGGCCACGGCCACGGTCAGTAAGGTGACAGGAGGGGGCCCTAACAGTGGCTGGTGTGTGCCTGGAGCCACGGGATGTGGGCCTGCCTAAAAGAGGGCCAACCCTAGGGAGAGTAGAAAGAAAGGGGTGGGAAAAGGGGGGGGGAAGTACGAGTAGGCGGGCGCGGTGAGGTGAGCTGGACGAGGGGGTTTAAGAAGGGGGACCCGGCCCCTCCCACAATTACAGGCTGCACGCAGCCTTAACTATTTGTGGCCGCGGCCACGGTCAGTAAGGTGACAGGAGGGGGCCCTAACAGTGGCTGGTGTGTGCCTGGAGCCACGGGACGTGGGCCTGCCTAAAAGAGGGCCAAAAGACACCGGGTAGGGGAAGTGCTGTTGTTTAATGCATATTGGAACAGTTTTACAAAACCAAGGAATGGAATACCTGGCGGGTTTCAGTCAGCGGATCCGGGATGTACCGGGAAAAACAGGCAGATCTCCACCTACCCATGTGACGAATGACGTGCGGAGGCGTCCCGTGCTTGGAAGCTGCTGAGGCAGCTCCGATGCGGAAGGAATGTCCCGATATAGTTTTGGGGTCCACCCCCAACCCTGCGACCAGGGATCTGATGTGTGAGACGAACTGTGGCGTGGATAGGGGTTTCCCTTGGAATGGAAGCAAAGGAGACTCTGGATCTGGAGATGGCATGGAATCAAGGAGACGTCGGAGTACCACCACCGGACACCAGGCGTTTTCGGACTTGAAGAAGCGGATCTGTATGGGAGGACCGGTTTGGGACGTCTTGGTGGAAGGAAGGCTTAACACCAGATAATCCTGGCTCCAGGACAGCTGCTTCGTCTTCAGAAAGATCGTCTTCTGGGAAGAAACTGAGAATTCTCCTGGACGTAGGAAGCCGTAGAAGCTTAGATACATTGCGGCCTTGATGACCAGACTAACGGAAGGGCCAAAAGGGTTGCCATCTAGGGATGCAGACAGCTGCCTGAATAGTTTGCCGGAGACCGGCCGACGGGAAGGATTTGAGTCCTTACTGCTTTTCTCAATGCCCCTGAGTGTGGCCTTGACGGCTTGGGATGTGAACGTCGAGCGAACCTCTGGATTCTGTAGGACTAAGAAATGTTGTGCCCCGGCTAGGTACAAACGGATGGTGTTGGGTGCCAGCTTGAGGTTGACATGGCAATGGGCCATGAAAGCCATGATGTAAGAAGCGACGGCTGTATCCTGTTGAGGATGGTCCCTGGAAAATTTTTGAAAGAGGTTCCAACCTGTGCTGTAATTGCGGGCCGTGTTGACAGAGAGGGATCGGTGCATGAGGTCCTTGGCGGTTGCCAGCAGAGACCTCAATCCAACATCAGGTTGCTGAAGCCGGGAATCCGGGCCCCGGTCCGGTCTGCTTCGGGACATACCTGAAAGAAGGTTTGAAAATTGAATCTGGATAAGGCATCGGCCGCCGTGTTGCTGGCACCTGGAATATGGGAACATGAGAAATGAAAGTTATTGATCATGGCCAGCCAGACCAGTTTGCACAAAAGGGACATGACCCTGGCAGACTTGGCTCGGCCTTTGGAGATGATGTCCACCAGGTCCTGACTGTCAGAGATGAACATGACACTGGAATTAGCCCAGAGGTGACCCCAGACGGACGCGGCCGCCACGATGGGATAACATTCCAGAAACGGAGACTAACTGAGGGACTGAGGGTCAGAACTGACCTGAGGAGGCCCTGGACCAGCTAACCACTGGGACCCGAAGATGGCAGCGAAACCCCGGGATGCCGCGGCATCGGAAAACACCCTGGCGGATGACTGGGTCCATGAGGGGACGAACAGGCTGACCCCGTTCCAGGTTGAAAGAAAGCTGTCCCACATGCGCAAGTCTGCCATGGCAGCCCTGTCCAAGTGGACAATGCTGCTGGGTTCGGAGGCTGCAGGAAGGAGCGAGAGCAGGCGGGAAATGAAGGCCCTGCCCTGGGGCATCACCCTCAAGGCAAAGTTCAGCCGACCCAGGATGGACTGTAGCTCGACCTTGGTCACCTGGGAAGAGGTGATGGCCCCTGCCACGACTTCCCGGATTTGGGACAGCTTTGCCTCTGGAAGCCTGGCCTCCATCCTGTCGGAGTCCAGGACAATACCCAGAAAGGTGATGGAAGTGACCGGCCCCGAGGTCTTCCCCTGCGATATTGGGATGCAAAGAGCGGCAAAGAGCTCCAGGAGGGAGTGCAGCCCGGATGGCTGACATAGCGGAGGTTCTATGAGGAGAAAGTCGTCCAGGTAGTGGACAACCGCTAGGGCGCTGCCGTGGTGGATCAGGATCCAGTGTAGAGCCTGCGCCAGTTGGTCGAATAACCACGGGCTGCTTTTAGAGCCGAACGTCAACCGGTTGGCAAAATAGAACCTGCCCTCCCACTGAATACCATAGAACTGCCATAGGTGTGGGGCGATAGGCAGCAGTTTGAAGGCGTCCGCTATGTCAGTTTTAGACAACCAGGCGCCTTTCCCGGCGCTAAGGATGAGGGCAATGGCTTCGTCGATGGATGCATATTTCATGGCAAATTCTTCGGAAGGAATGAGTTAATTGGATCTGGGGATGACGGAATCATGGGGGGCGGAGAGATCGTAGATTAAACGTTTTTTATTTGAATCTTTATTGGACACTATTCCTATGGGGCTGATCCGCCAGCGAGAGAAAGGAACCTAGTTGAAAGGGCCCAGGAGGAACCCTTTCTCAACCTCCGAGTTCAGGAGTTCCTGCACAGTGGCAGGATCTGAACTGGTTGACTGCAGATTGTCGCACTCCCAGTTGGAATGGGGGAGTGCCACCAACCCTGTGTCAAAGCCGAAGCAGAGGCCAGTCAGGAAGTCCACGAATCCCGGAACCGGATGTTCTCGTAACAGGAGGGCCAGCAGGTCAATGTTGCAATCGGCCAGTCATAGGCGCTTGGACGCCTTTTTGGGACATGTGGACCTGGGGTGAGCCCTGAAGCAGATGGAGCAGATGTGCAGGGCCCTGCAACCGCTGAAGAGACAGGAACCGAAGTTGAAGTTGTTGCATACTTGGCTGTTGCCAAGGTAAACGATGGGTCTGCCTAACTTATCAGTGGAGGAGGGGCTGCGGGAGACCCCGGAGGGGCCTGGGATGACCCTGTCTGGTTGGGCCGTGGCAGTTTGAGGACACCACTCTGTGGAATGAAAAATCGACTGAGAAGTCGAACAGGCGGGGGCCCGGAGACCGGCGAAATGCCGGCAGAACAATTCCATGTCCAGAGTAGCCCAGTTGACGGAGAACTGAAACTGGGTCAGCGCCGCGGCGGCCTCCTTGGCTGAAAAGGAGCGGTGGTAATCATAAAAGGCTGTGCCGCCGTACTTGTGCCCAAGATCAGTAACCCTGTATAGATACGTGTCCAGCACCTCCCGGCGAGCTGGATAGGCAGAGCAGATCACGTCTCTATACAGGCTAAAGGCCAAAACGAACTCAGGTACAGAGAGCTTGCGATTGAGACGGGCATCCTTGGCCCGAAGGACCACCGAGATTTCCCCGCAGTCAAAGGTCTTATTGTCGGCGGCATCGTGGGACGCAATCAGGATGGACGCGAGATTCACGTCCTTGCCTGCCAAGATGTCCTTCCTGATGTTGTCCGGCACGAAGTGTGCAGGAGCCACCACGGGAGCAGCCGGGGTCGTACCTGGAGCCGGTAGCTGATACAGAGGGGGATCGGTGAGAGGGACCACCGCCTGGGATGACGCCGGTGTTCTGGACTCCAAGTCCACCACTCTGGTCCTGATGTCGGCAACGGATGAGATGAGCGAATCCATGGAGGCCTGTAACTGCATCAAGGACTGCTGGATGGCTGGGGGTGGATCTTCTCTTTCAGGAGGACCGGGTTCGGTCATCAACAGCCTGTATAGCTCGGCCTTTCTGGCTGACGCTGGGTGCCTGATACCCCTCCTGCCCAACTCCGCAACGAGCCTTGGTACGGTCCAACTTCGGAGGGATACTGGGCCAACTTGGCCAGAGACCGAAGTACCCAGGAGGGACAATGCGTCGTCGACATCTGACACCTGAGACATGGCTCCGAAGATAGCAGAGACCTTATGCGAGACCTGGAATTAGAGACAAAAATATGGCAGCTGGAGAGGTCATGGGGACCGTGTACCGTGACTACTGAGGCCGTGGGCGAACGTATTTGAGGACGTACCTGAGAGCGTGGATTCAACACCCTTGCCTTACCGTCTGAGGATCGACGGGAACGACCCGGCTGGCCCTGAGAACTGGAAAAGTTAGGAGCGACGTGAGAAAATTGCGGAGCGGGACCTGAAAACCTTAGCATGGCAGAGATGTGGAAAAGTTTTGTCACCACGCCACAGCTAACTGCACCACCACCTGATACGGAACGTGTTAGCAGGAGGCAACATTTCACTAACATGGTGGAACAGTACCTGTGCACACCCCTCCACGTACTGACTGATGGTTCGGCCCCATTCAACTTCTGGGTCTCCAAATTGTCCACGTGGCCAGAGCTAGCCTTTTATGCCTTGGAGGTGCTGGCCTGCCCGGCGGCCAGCGTTTTGTCTGAACGTGTATTCAGCATGGCAGGGGGCGTCATTACAGACAAACGCAGCCGCCTGTCTACAGCCAATGTGGACAAGCTGACGTTCATAAAAATGAACCAGGCATGGATCCCACAGGACCTGTCCATCCCTTGTGTAGATTAGATATTAACTACCTCCCCTTAACAATATATTATTCTACTCCAGGGCACTTCCTCATTCAATACTATTTTTTTTTCCATTTTACCATTATATTGCGGGGCAACCCAAAGTTGAATGAACCTCTCCTCTGTTTGGGTGCCGGGGCCTAAATGTGTGACAGTGGCCTGTTCCAGTGGTGGGTGACGTGAAGCCTGATTCTCTGCTATGACATGAAGACAGATTCTGTGCTGACATAAGGACAGATTCTCTGTTACGGGACCTCTCTCCTCTGCCTGGGCCTAAATATGTGACAGTGGCCTGTTCCAGTGGTGGGTGACGTGAAGCCTGATTCTCTGCTATGACATGAAGACTGATTCTGTGCTGACATAAGGCCAGATTCTCTGTTACGGGACCTCTCTCCTCTGCCTGGGTGCCTGGGCCTAAATATGTGACAGTGGCCTGTTCCAGTGGTGGGTGACGTGAAGCCTGATTCTCTGCTATGACATGAAGACAGATTCTGTGCTGACATAAGGCCAGATTCTCTGTTACGGGACCTCTCTCCTCTGTCTGGGTGCCGGGGCCTAAATATGTGACAGTGGCCTGTTCCAGTGGTGGGTGACGTGAAGCCTGATTCTCTGCTATGACATGAAGACAGATTCTGTGCTGACATAAGGCCAGATTCTCTGTTACGGGACCTCTCTCCTCTGCCTGGGCCTAAATATGTGACAGTGGCCTGTTCCAGTGGTGGGTGACGTGAAGCCTGATTCTCTGCTATGACATGAAGACAGATTCTGTGCTGACATAAGGCCAGATTCTCTGTTACGGGACCTCTCTCCTCTGCCTGGGTGCCTGGGCCTAAATATGTGACAGTGGCCTGTTCCAGTGGTGGGTGACGTGAAGCCTGATTCTCTGCTATGACATGAAGACAGATTCTGTGCTGACATAAGGCCAGATTCTCTGTTACGGGACCTCTCTCCTCTGTCTGGGTGCCAGGGCCTAAATATGTGACAGTGGCCTGTTCCAGTGGTGGGTGACGTGAAGCCTGATTCTCTGCTATGACATGAAGACAGATTCTGTGCTGACATAAGGCCAGATTCTCTGTTACGGGACCTCTCTCCTCGGTCTGGGTGCCGGGGCCTAAATATGTGACAGTAGCCTGTTCCAGTGGTGGGTGACGTGAAGCCTGATTCTCTGCTATGACATGAAGACAGATTCTGTGCTGACATAAGGCCAGATTCTCTGTTACGGGACCTCTCTCCTCTGCCTAGGTGCCTGGGCCTAAATATGTGACAGTGGCCTGTTCCAGTGGTGGGTGACGTGAAGCCTGATTCTCTTCTATGACATGAAGACTGATTCTGCGCTGACATAAGGCCAGATTCTCTGTGTCGGTACCTCTCTCTGTCTGGGTGCCTGGGCCTAAATATGTGACAGTGGCCTGTTCCAGTGGTGGGTGACGTAAAGCCTGATTCTCTGCTATGACATGAAGACTGATTCTGTGCTGACATAAGGCCAGATTCTCTGTTACGGGACCTCTCTCCTCTGCCTGGGTGCCTGGGCCTAAATATGTGACAGTGGCCTGTTCCAGTGGTGGGTGACGTGAAGCCTGATTCTCTGCTATGACATGAAGACTGATTCTGCGCTGACATAAGGCCAGATTCTCTGTTACGGGACCTCTCTCCTCTGCCTGGGTGCCTGGGCCTAAATATGTGACAGTGGCCTGTTCCAGTGGTGGGTGACGTGAAGCCTGATTCTCTGCTATGACATGAAGACTGATTCTGCGCTGACATAAGGCCAGATTCTCTGTTACGGGACCTCTCTCCTCTGTCTGGGTGCCGGGGCCTAAATATGTGACAGTGGCCTGTTCCAGTGGTGGGTGACGTAAAGCCTGATTCTCTGCTATGACATGAAGACTGATTCTGCGCTGACATAAGGCCAGATTCTCTGTTACGGGACCTCTCTCCTCTGTCTGGGTGCCGGGGCCTAAATATGTGACAGTGGCCTGTTCCAGTGGTGGGTGACGTGAAGCCTGATTCTCTGCTATGACATGAAGACTGATTCTGCGCTGACATGAAGCCAGATTCTCTGCTATGGCATGAAGAGACTGATTCTCTGCTGACATGAAGCCAGATTCTTTGCTATGGCATGAAGAGACTGATTCTCTGCTGACGTGAAGCCAGATTCTCTGCTATGGGACCTCTGTCCAATTGATATTGGTTAATTTTTATTTTTTTAATTTTTATTTTAATTCACTTCCCTATCCACATTTGTTTGCAGGGGATTTACCTACATGTTGCTGCCTTTTGCAGCCCTCTAGCTCTTTCCTGGGCTGTTTTACAGCCTTTTTAGTGCCGAAAAGTTCGGGTCCCCATTGACTTCAATGGGGTTCGGGTTCGGGCCGAAGTTCGGGTCGGGTTCGAATCCCGAACCCGAACATTTCCGGGAAGTTCGGCCGAACTTCTCGAACCCGAACGTCCAGGTGTTCGCTCAACTCTAATTGAGACAGCTTTGAATTTATGGAGGGACGCACATACTTAAGGGGTCAAGTCTGTGCATTTGTGGTGGGTGGAGGTCCTTGAAGTTGGTTATATTCACAGGTGAGGAGGATGGGAGGGCTCCTTGGGCGGGGCTGGACTCCCAGTTGTGGCGAAATTTAAATGGGCCTTTCAGTGGTGCTTCTGAGCTGCTGGGAAGCGGCTAGTGGGGTAATTTCAGTTATTTGGGGCTTCAAAGACCTCCCCCTGGGTGGATTTATCATTAAGTGTTATGGTTTTTTATATATGTTTGCTGTATGTTAATAAAACGGCTGCTGTGGCCAATTTATTCCAGCTTGGTGTCCGAGTTTTTATTAAAAGGTTAGGAGTAGTTCGGAAGAGTGGGCCGGGAATGTATTGGTGGGGTTAGGGCCGGGTGTGAGGCAGGTAAGTATTAGGGGTCGGACCGAGAGTAACCAATTCCTCCGTCATGTCCTGTCTTCTACTTTGGACCTACAACATTTATTTGCTTTTCTACAAAAGACCAGTCCTTTTGCACTTATTCAAAGCAGCTCTTTTGGAAATTGAAAGAATCAGCAGATTGTCAGCCTGGGCTTGCTCCATGCTCTCCATCATGTTGCAGTACCCCAGTACAGGGTCTATCAATACTTCCCAACTTTTTGTGTGGTCAGAGAGGGACACTTAAGGTGTATTGTGCGAAATTCATTTTCCCTGCATATCTATGCTCTTCAATAGTTTTCTTTTACACAATAGCGCTAAAATTGTCTGAATATAGATATTTCTAAAATCCAAATAGCATCAAAATAAAATGAAATAATATACAAGGCCGGCTCTAATATACAGAGAGGAACCAGATAAACACTTTCTGGATCAATATTGTAAATGTAGTAATGTACTGTAAATCTATATACAAACCGGATTCAAAAAAAGTTGGGACACTAAACAAATTGTGAATAAAAACTGAATGCAATGATGTGGAGATGGAAAATGTCAATATTTTATTTGTAATAGAACGTAGATGACAGATCAAACGTTTAATCCGAGTAAATGTATCATTTTAAAGGAAAAAGACATTGATTCAAAATTTCACTGTGTCAACAAATCCCCAAAAAGTTGGGACAAGTAGCAATAAGAGGCTGGAAAAAGTAAATTTGAGCATAACGAAGAGCTGGAAGACCAATTAACACTAATTAGGTCAATTGGCAACATGATTGGGTATAAAAAGAGCTTATCAGAGTGGCAGTGTCTCTCAGAAGCCAAGATGGGTAGAGGATCACCAATTCCCACAATGTTGCACAGAAAGATAGTGGAGCAATATCAGAAAGGTGTTACCCAGCGAAAAATTGCAAAGACTTTGCATCTATCATCATCAACTGTGCATAACATCATCCGAAGATTCAGAGAATCTGGAACAATCTCTGTGCGTAAGGGTCAAGGCCGTAAAACCATACTGGATGCCCGTGATCTCCGGGCCCTTAAACGACACTGCACCACAAACAGGAATGCTACTGTAAAGGAAATCACAGAATGGGCTCAGGAATACTTCCAGAAACCATTGTCAGTGAACACAATCCACCGTGCCATCCGCCGTGTTCCGTCAAACCGGATCTGGCTTTTGCATGTTAAACCCGAAAAATGTGAAAAAAAAGTTAAAGTCCATAAATGGCAGATCCGTTTTTTCCAATGCATTTTTTCATTGTGATCAAAATCCTGATCAGGATTCAAATGTAATCCGTTTTCACACGTTTTTCCGGATCCGGCGGGCAGTTCCGGTGTCGGAATTGAACGCCGGATTCAAACAACGCTAGTGTGAAAGTAGCCTTATTCAATTAAATCTATCTGTATAGCGCCACCTGCTGTCTGCTTTCTTTCTAATTTCTCTGTCTTTTTCACAGAAACGGAAGCACATGCTCAGTTCCATCCTTCAATTGCCACCTGCTGCAGCAGAAAGGACACACCGTCAAAGAAATTACACCCTCTAAGCTGAAAGCATGAAATAAATCTAGCAGAACAATTGGCATAATAAATGAGGAGATCTCTGGATCCATGTGACGGTACAGGGCTGGTTCTAGCTTTGTTAGAAAGAGATTGCTAATTTACTAGGCTACATATGATGTTCATTTTTTACATTATTCATGGGATAAGCCCTTTAACTGACCAAGCCCTACTGTGATGGTACATTCTTTATTTTAATCACGTTTTGCCATCAAAATGTAGGGCTGAAAATATTTGCTTTTCTTCCTGTATTTACAAGGCACAGATTTCCTACACAGCATGGTAGCAGAACAGGTCAAAATCATGCCGAGCAGTCTTTTTATAGATTTCGAGAAGAGCACAGGTGCTTCAATTAGCAAGCTGTCTGTCAAGTGACAGTGGGGAGTTTCCATCGTCCTTCTGTCCTACAATTTCCAGAAGCCACACAAGAAGCAATGTTAGCAAGGCATGACCATGTTTGTTCAGTGCTTGGTGGTCTCCTTGGGGCCCTCTCATCCAAACTCTTAAGAGGTCAGAAGATTATACAACGACAATTAATATTTATGCGTTTTCTGACATGACTTCAGTTAAGAGGCACAGATAGTTAGTTACCTTTAGTCCTATGTCTCACACCTTTTGCACCTGTTATATAAAGTTGTAGGCCCTTACTTTTCATTGTTGTGATTCATCAAAGTGTGAACTCACTTGCCTAAGGCTGGGGCTACATGGTGACTTTGACCACGACTCATGTGACATGACCAAGGATCGCAGTGTTGCAGAGCCCGAAGCGCACATATTGAATGTGTGCAAACTACTGTGACCTAACCCAACAGTCTCAAGAAATCCAGCAGGATGTCTTAACAATACCCAGTTGTAGCCGGGACCCTATCCGCTTTCTTTACTTGCAGTTCAGGCTGCAGTACTTTGCAATCTTTGGTTGTACAACATGTGTCCTTACCAAAGTCACCATCTAGCTCTAGCCTTAAAGGGGTTACATCTGGAGTAAAGTATGCAGTGTCCCACTAGGTGTGAAAAGGGGACACTTCAAACTTTTTGTATATGTCATCTTATGTCAGTGTATATTTTTTCTTGTAATAACTGTAAACTCCTCACAACAGGCTGGTAACTGCATTTGCACATTTTCACCACTAGGTGTAGCTATCCTATCATATATATATATAGGACAGGTCAGTCACAGTAAAATAGTTGAGAGAAGGAGTGGAGAGTGGAGTTGTGTGTAGGAGAGGAAAGCCTGTAACTTAAGCTGTGTACCCCTGGGTATCCCCCAGGATAAAGGCCATATAAAGAGGAAACTAAGCTCAAGGACTACTGGATCTATTCTTTTTGTGTGGTGCCACTGTCCTGGAGTCAGAGACGAAGTGGACTTTAGTATTGAAGCAACCTGTTCAAATAATGGAGCAGATGAGGAATGCCTGCCGCTAGGGAGACCGCCCTGTTGGTTGTCAAGTGCTAGTTCAGAAAATCCAAAGTACCAAAAGGATGAAGTTTCAGAGCAAGTTGAGCAAGATACAGAAAGTATCACCCTCTTTATCAGATTGAATTGGAACCTGCAGTTTATCACTGTCCCACCGTGCCTGTTGCAGCTTACCTCCATCTTATGTAACAAGGCATTACTTGCGTGGATGTTATCTACCTCAAGGCAAATATTTCAAGTAAAGTTCTTGTTGGTTCAACTACTGCCTCACTCCTTCTTCCATACAATCTCACGGTGCTGGCATCACAAACACCAGGGACCCTCCCCCGTAGGCACCCAAAGCACCTACACCACCAAGGGCACCTCAACTTCCATCTGGCTGGGGATCCCTGGACAAATAAAGAGTGCCCCGAGGGAGTTTATGCCGTCCTTCCCTTTACTGCACGCTTGGCCCATGGAGCTACAGAACAGTAAGTAATACTACTACCCCCATCGGCTCACCATACACTACACCCACGTTGCCCCTGTGGCCCGGTCGCGACAAGTACAACATTATATCTATGGTTTGACCAAGTTTGCCTCTGTATTTCTATGTGGTTCAGGACACCATTAATGATGTGGGTTCTCTTCCCTCCATGTGTCTTCAGATCCTGTCTACATGCCATTATGTCAATGCAAAAAATGTTGCTCTCCAATATAATATTTTTTTTTTTTACTCAAATTGTCTCTTCCCTTTCTGTGGGTGGGCAGTAGCTTGTCAAGTGAAATCATCAATCACTGTCCCTGTTTGAGGAATGCATTGCAATTAGTTCTTCTTAACCCTATAGCGTGTCTTCCTTCCCTGCAGAAAAAATGCACACACACAGCGCTACCGATGCCACTAATAAATAGCACTATGGTATGCAATGTCCCCAGTTTTCTTCCCCACTGAGTACAGAGAGATGTAACTATGTATTTCTAAGACTTTTGAAGTAGGGATGAATGAATGAATTAAAAGTGTCTTCACCTTCTTCACTCATGGCCATCAGGAAGAATGTTTTGTTACATTCAAAACGCATAGCATTTTATGTCTTTTTTTTGTATTATTTGATGGTTTTAAAGTGCTGTAAATAAAGACAAGAAGTTTTACATGAGTGCTGAGGGATTATTCCGGGATTTACCCTTTTGCTGATGGAACTGAGCTGACACAGGAGTTTCCGGTTTCCTTCTAAGCACCTTGTGCACTGAAGAAGTGCGGCAGGATCTGATGTAGGTGAGCAAGATATCGGTTTTATTTTTCTTTGACATTGATGATAGCTATGACTAGACAGTTAATGTACAAGGTTACAGTCTGTTTAGAAAGGATCGTCAAAACCGGAGAGGAGGAGGGGTTTGCCTTTATGTAAAGTCTTGTCTAAAGCCCACACTCCGTGAAGATATAAGTGAGGGACATGAACATGTGGAGTCACTGTGGGTAGAGCTACATGGAGCTAAAAACAACAATAAATTACTAATAGGAGTTTACTATAAACCACCTAATATACCAGAGTCCACAGAAAATCTACTACTAAACGAGATAGGCAAGACGGTAAATCATAATGAGGTGGTTATTATGGGGGACTTCAACAACCCAGATATAGACTGGGAAACTTAAACTTGTATATCTCATAAAGGAAACAGGTTCTTGGAAATAACCAAAGACAATTACCTCTCCCAACTGGTTCAGGACCTGACCAGAGGGACGGCCATACTGGACTCAGTATTAACCAATAGGCCTGACAGAACAACAGACGTGCAGTTTGGGGGACACCTCGGAAATAGTGACCATAAAGTAATAACCTTCCAATTATCATTCTTTTTTTTTTAAATACTCTTTATTATATATTTTCTTACATTATACAAAACATTGTATCACCTTTAATATTACAGTATATATATATATCACCCCCCCTCCCCTTTTTATTATTTGCTGTGAAGAAAAAAACAAAAAACTCTATACTATCTCCCTGCGTTCTCTCTCTCACCGCCCCCGGGGACCCAACACTCAGATGAAGAATGCAACCAGAAAAAAACTGAGAGTTTCAGAAAAAAGGCTTACATTAACCATACCTTCCATAGTTTTGCAAATCTATTTTTCTTTGTCAGATGGAATTCTTCTCTAGTAAGTAAATTTTTTGTGCGCCTCTCCCATTCTTTAATCGAGTGGGTAGCCTTACCTCCCCAATGTCCCATAATACATTTCCTCGCTTGAAAAAGGAGTTTGGATGCAATTTCTTGATGTTGAGGGGTATCCATTTTATTCATCACTCCCAATACACAGAACTCAAATTTATTAGGTATTATAAGCTGATGATACTGCTTTATTTTATCCTTAACCTGCCCCCAGAATTCCTGAGTCATTCTACACGTCCAGAGTATGTGGACATCATCCACCCCTATTTCCCCACATTTTAAGCAACTAAATACTTTAGGTTTGTAATATTTCATAAGTTTCTGGGGGGAATAGTAGAGACGGTTTAGTATATAGAATTGGGTAATCCTATGTGAAAAGTTCTTTGAGACCCTATTTTTTTGCTGTATTGCTGATACCCAGAACTCTTCTTGCTGGGGATTTATAACCTCTCTCCATTTATGCATTAGACTAGAAGTTGCTCTTCCCTTAGTCTTTTGATGTACCAAACATTCATAAATTTTAGACACTAGCTTCCCCCCTGCCGTTAATCTAGATATATTAAGCAATGACTGCGAAAGGGTCTCTATTTGCGTAGTTTTCCCTACCAACCTTCGTAATGCACATTTTAACTGTAAATAGAAAAATCTCACTTCTAGATTACCCAATATATACTCCTTTTTAAGATCTTCATATGTTATTATGTCACCTTTCTTCCATATCTGGCCCAGTTTATAGACTCCATGGGCCAGATTTATCATTAGCTCATGTCAGAATAATGGAGTGAAAAAGTCCCAAAAAAAGTCCCAAACGCTAAAACTGCGCACAAGTTTGCGACTTTTTTCTGCTCTGCACTATGCTCGCCAGTTTTCTGAAAGTGGGCGTTTTCTTATGTAAATGAATCTCTAGACAGATTTACTATTGGGACTATTTAAAAAGTCGCAAAAAAGTCGCAATTTCACTCCAGTGAGGACCATGCTTATCTTATGAGACTTTTTAATAGAACATGCGACTTTTTCATAAAAACGTGCGACTTTTGTAAAGCTGCTTACTGACTGATAAACTGCTACCATCCAACCAGATTTATTACAGTCTTAAAGGGCCGATCATAAATCTGACTTGGCTAAAACTGACTTTAGCCATATGTTAAAGTGGAGTGAGTTGTCAGAGTAATGATAAATCTGGCCCCATGTTTCCACCACACTGACTGCTCAATTAGCATCAGATTGGTAAGATGGATATTACCCCAAAGTATGGTGTCCACATGGAGTCCCACCTGGTTCCACAATTTCCTTGCCTGTCTCCATACCATGTCCATCAGCTAAAAGAGCGGTATCTTGTTACTACTCTGTTGTCCCAAGATTCCAGCTTCAATTAATTTAAATATATTACATTTCTCTAGTCTTTTATTTATTCCTGCAACCATAGACTTATATCTTTGCGTATTACTCCACATTATCATGTTTTTTATTTGGCCGGAAATAAAATAAAGTTCCACGTCTGGAACTGATAGTCCGCCCTCCCTCTCATGACTACACAACATTTGTGCTTTTATCCTTTTTTTCCTTCGCCAGATCAAGTCCATTAATATGCTAGTTATTATTTTAAATACTTTTGGGGGGATTATTATCAGTGAATTCCATAGGACATAGTTAAGGGATGGTAGCAGGCACATTTTCACCAGAGAAATACGACCTGCCATCGAGACATAGAGTCTTTTCCATACCTCTATCTTTTTCTTTATTTCTTTTATCTTTGGGTTCACATTCAGTTGAATATAATCCTTGGGGTTCGGGGTTATTTGAATGCCTAAATATTTAAATGGTTCGTTATTCTTCATAATTTGTAGTGAGCCTGGAATAAAATCATTCAAAGGAACAATCGGGATGCATGCTGACTTAGACCAATTTATCCTAAGCCCGGAATATTCTCCATATTGGTCAAAGACCCGAAAGATCCTTGTCAAAGATCTATGTGAGCCAACAAACAGCATAATGTCATCCGCATATAAAGAAATTTTTTCCTCGTATTCACCAAACCTGAAGCCCTCAATTGCTACATCTTGCCTGATCATATCCGCTAACGGCTCCATGGCTATAGCAAAGAGCAGGGGGGAGAGAGGGCATCCCTGTCTAACCCCCCTGCGGATGTGTATGTTATCAGAATATTCCCCATTCAATATCACTTTTGCTGAAATTTCCGTATATAACAGATTTACCCAGGATATAAATTCATCTCCAAGTCCCTTCTTTTTCAGTGTTGCCATCAAGAAGGGCCATTCTACAGTATCAATCGCCTTTAAGGCATCCAATGTAACAATAAGTCGTTCACCACAATTTTTGGGCTCAAGCTGGGTGTTCACATAATAACGCATGACATTATCCGATGTGGTCTTGCCCGACATGAAGCCCGTCTGATCCTCATGTACCAGACCCGACACCACACTTCTAAGTCTAGTTGTCAAAATTTTTGCCAATATCTTATTGTCAGTATTAATTAACGGAATGGGGCGATATGAGTCCGGAAAGGTTGGATCTTTCCCCTGTTTTAGAATCAGTGTAATTAATGCCTCTCTCAGTGAGTCTGGCAATATCCCTATCTTTCTCGAATCGTTCCACATAGTCAATAGTTTCGGAATTAATATTTCTCTAAATTGAGCATAGACCTCAGTATTTTTTAAATTTAGGATGTAATACCCTCCAGATATCTATCCAACCCATTTCTTCCATGATATTTTTTAATTTAGAACCCGTGCAAACATTTTGAATCTTACCAACCCTACATCTATCTATTTTACTATCCATAATATTATTAAAGTCCCCCATAACTAGTAGTGGTTTTTCTCCTACCTTAAGCACAAAGTCATAGATTTTTAAAAGGATTTTAATTTTGAAAGGTGGTGGTACATATACCATAGCTATAATCCACGGTCTTCCTTCCAGCAGACAATCAATCAGAACGTATCGGCCCTCCTGATCTTGAACTACTTCCCTTATTTTAATATCAATATCCCGATGTATCAAAACACTCATGCCTCTTGCGTATGATGAATTCACTGAGTGAAAAGAGTGCTGTATCCATGGTCTACACAGCCCCTTTATCGTTTCACTTGTAAGATGCGTCTCTTGTAGGCAAATAATAGCAGGTAAAAATCTATATATTGCATCAAAACCGCCACCCTCTTTGCTCCCCTACTCAACCCCCTAATATTCCAAGTAATTATTCTCATAAAGACCTATGTAATTGTCCCATCGGTCTTCTAACATGGCTAGATACCCCGGAGAAGGGGGGAGAAAAGAAGGCAGGGAAGAAAAAAGAGAGAAAAAAAAAAACTTAACCCAACACAGCAAATACCCTCCCCCATTCCCTCCTGAATGAGCCAGGTTGGTTTCTCTCCTGGTTCTCTTTCTTGGCATTTCCCCCTCCCCGCCGGCCTCCAGCCCAGTTGCCCCTCAACTCCTTATATTTTCTTTATCCAACTTTGGACTGCATCTGCTTTATCGAAAACCCAATTTTTATTTTTCCACTCAATCCTGAGTTTCGCCGTGAACATCATCGAGTATCTAACATTATTTGAACGCAAGATTTTTTTCACCTCAATAAAACAGCTTCTTTCCTGCATCGTTTCTTTTGCATAATCTGAAAATATCATTACTGTTGCGTCCAGATATTCTCCCTTTTTTCCTTGATCTACGCAATATTTCCTCCTCATCCCTGATCGATAACAGACTAAAAAGTATGGGTCTTGGTCTCTTTCCGGATACCGGTAGCTTGAATGGTATCCTATAAGCTCGTTCCACAATTTTTTTATAATCTGAGATGTCCTGGCCCAGCTGTTTCATGAGCCATATTTGCAGAAAGGCACATAAATCCTGCCCCACTGCTCCCTCAGGGATCCCAAGACATCTCAGATTGGATCTTCTAGTCCTATTTTCCAGCTCCAGAACTCTATTTTTTAATTCCCTATTTTCCTCTTTTAGGGAGTCTTTTTCCTTAACCATTGTCTGCAGGAGGTCCTCAGAGTCAGACGTCCTTTTCTCAACTTTGACCAACCTTTCTTTATATTTTTGGACATCCGCTCTGAGGAGCCCCACAGATTCCCTAATATTTCCAGTCTGGAGAGAGAGATCCTGAATTGCCATATTACATTTTTTTATTTCTTGAAATATATCCTGCAGGCTTTGTTGCGGCAATTTCTTCCATCACTCTCCCCTGTTTATCAACTCTCTCCCCAGACTGGAAACTCGCCTCTAGTGTTTTCAACCCAAAATTTCCCTCTATACTAGACTCTCCCTCTTGTACTAGAGACCCATCCTCTTTCTTCTTTTTTGGCGGGCTAATCTGTCCTCGCATACTGGGGAAATCTGTCCTCGCAATCATTGGGGAAATTGAGGTATTAAGCTCCACCTATACACTGCCCTTTTTCCCAGCTCCCTGTCTAGCCATCTCTGAACTTTCTTACTACCTACCCCTTACCCGCCTCCTCCACTCACCTTACATAACAATCCACAGTGTCAGTAACTAGATCAGTAACGCGGGAGCATCAGCTTACAGACCCATTAGACAGCAATGCGTACGTCAATTTCTTTCACATACGTATTCTGTTACCCCTACTAATTCACATAACCATGTTCTACCAGTTTTCGTTCTCCCTCCTAGAGCATACACATACAATTAGTTTCGTGAAAAATAAAAAAATAAAATAAAATAAAAATGGTAACAGTGTCTTAATTAATAAACATTTGTTAAACAGTTAGTTCATGACATTTATGGCAGCCTATAGTTGCTAAGTTCTGTTAGCCAGTCTCTTCATGCAAGTTTGTATCTCAGAAGACAGTGATGAAGTCTCAGTTAGTAGGCATTAATTATCCAGTTAGTTCATAGTCTCCATGATGGCTAGTTATTCAGTTAGTAAAGTTTAGTAAGACTACTTCATTTCGTAATACTGTTTCAGTCCTGCTTCAGGGTATCAGGTGACAGACTCTTAGGCTGTTTCCTCCCTTTCCCAGACTTTCCGCCTTTCCTCCTTCCAATTAAAGTCAGACCAATAGTAGACCTATTTTTAAGACACGCGGCTCAGTAAATTCTGTGGGGCCCTCTCAGACCCTCCCCCCTCCCCCGGTCCAAACAGCAAACACTGTATCAAACTTTATATTGCCACCGCTAATAGCCTTCCTCCTTTACTGTGTTTTCTCCAATTTACACGGGCCCTTCAGGGGTAGGATGCCATCCAGATTCCATATATACACTTTTGGGACCAACACGCATGGGCCCCCCTTTCATTCCCCATAAGCCCGTGCCCTTTTCCAAGTGTTACCTCGGGTTAGCAGTAGCGGTGTTCTAGGGAGCGTAGATTCGTCTCACCTCATCCTCAGGGGGGGGGGAGGAAGGAGGAAAGATAGAAGCGCTAGCGGTCGTGCCGCCCGGTCCTCAGAACTTCAGTTCACCTCCTCTCCCAGCTTTGCAGGCAACGCCGACTCCTCTTGCCTCAACTTTAGAGACCCGGACCTCCCGATGTCAGCGCCCAAGCAGCAGATCAATGGTATAGCGGTTGCCTCGGCATGTCCATGTTATCGGCAGGAGAGTGGAGCAAGCAGCGGTATGCCCAGCATGGTCTCAGCATCCCCGCTCGTCAGGGCAGGATCTCAGCAGCCGGGAGGGAGGTGCATGCGTCACCTCCGTACGCCCGCCCACATGCCTGTCCTGGATGAACCTTCCAATTATCATTCAAAAGAGCGTTTCTACGGGAAGGAACAAAAATACCAAACTTCAAAAAAGCTAAATTTAGCCAACTAAGAGAGGCCATAGGCCTAACTAACTGGGACAAAGTCCTCAAAAATAAAAATACAGCCACAAATTGGGATATCTTTAAAAGCATCCTAAAATCTCATTGTGAGAGGTACATACCGTATGGGAATAAAAGGTTAAGGAACAAAAAGAAACCAATGTGGATAAATAGAACTGTAAAGAAAGCAATAAATGACAAAAAGAAAGCATATAAATCACTAAAACAGGAGGGTAGCACGGAAGCACTGAAAAACTATAAGGAAAAAAATAGAACATGTAAAAAACTAATAAAATAGGCCAAACTAGAGACCGAGAGATTAATTGCCAAAGAGAGTAAAACTAACACTAAAATGTTCTTTAATTATATAAATGTTAAAAAGTATAAATCTGAAGGTGTCAGCCCTTTAAAGAGTAATGAGGGGGGAGTCGCAGAGAGCGACGAGAAAGCAAAGCTGTTAAATATTTTTTTTTCTCCAATGTATTCACTGAGGAAAATAAACTGTCAGATGACATGCAGAATGTAAAAATAAATTCCCCATTAAAAGTGTCCTTGTCTGACCCAGGAAGAAGTACATCAGCGTATCCTAAGGGAATTAAGTAATGTCATACCCAGACCCTTATTTCTGATATTTGCGGACTCTATACTGACAGGGAATGTCCCACAGGATTGGCGCATAGCAAATGTGATGCCAATATTCAAAAAGGGTCCAAAAACAGAGCCTGGAAACTATAGGCTAGTAAGTTTAACATCTGTTGTGGGTAAACTGTTTGAAGGTTTTCTAAGAGATGCTATCTTAGAGCATCTCAATGGAAATAAGCAAATAACGCCATATCAGCATGGCTTCATGAGGGATCGGTCATGCCAAACTAATTTAATCAGTTTCCATGAGGAGGTAAGTTCTAGACTTGGCGAATCAATGAACATCCTCTGCGTCTGGAGGAAAGAAGGTTTGCACACAAACATAGAAGAGGATTCTTTACGGTAAGAGCAGTGAGACTATGGAACTCTCTGCCTGAGGAGGTGGTGATGGTGAGTACAATAAAGGAATTCAAGAGGGGCCTGGATGTATTTCTGGAGTGTAATAATATTACAGGCTATGGCTACTAGAGACGGGTCGTTGATCCAGGGAATTATTCTGATTGCATGATTGGAGCCGGGAAGGAATTTTTTATTCCCCTAAAGTGGGGAAAATTGGCTTCTACCTCACAGGTTTTTTTTTTGCCTTCCTCTGGATCAACTTGCAGGATGACAGGCCGAACTGAAAGGACAATTGTCTTTTTTCGGCCTTATGTACTATGTTACTATATGTTACTATTATTACAGCCTCCAGTAAGTGAGTGACTGAGTACAGCCTCCTTATTTAAAGGAGATGTATAAAAGATCCATATATGATATTTTTTTTTTTATTATTGAGATTCATTACAGACATTTTCAGAGTGGTGAGATTTTTTTATTTACATTTGAAACTGAGAAGCTTTTCTGCGAGGTTTTGACTTCTAGAAGTCAGTGCCAGCTCCGTCATGTAATTTTGTGGAGGCTGCAATATTGCACTTTTTCTCACTTTCCTAGATATTCATAAAGAGCCTTATTGGGTGTAAAGTGTATATTGTTTCTATTCAAACTTATCTAGGCTTCTGGCAGTAGAATAGCTTTCATTAACTCAGCTGATAATGATAAGATGTTCCTCATCTTGCCACAGTCTACACAGAAAAGCTGGCATGTGCTTCGAGCCCTGGAGGAACGGAGGACAGGAAGTAGTGGCTTTGACTGCAACAGTTATTTACAGTCACAATCCTCAAACTGATGCTCCCTAGGGCCGGGCAGTGATAAGAGGACATGCCCTTTCTTTCCTTGGGGCACACCCCTGCCTGATGGTGTAAGGGGTGCTCTTGGTGTTATGAGTGTTGTATGGGTGCAGGGCAGGAGATGTAAGTGCTGTGGCTGGCGAATAATGCTGGAGTCAGTAACCAGGCCAGTTGAATAAAATAGATGTCTCTCTTTACTAAAGAGTAGAATGGGAGTTGTAGTCCATCCAACAGTATCAAACACTATTCTAAACAATGCACAATGCAAATCTGCCCTGATAGCAAATTATGGGTGCAAGTAATAATGGGGGTTGTAGTACTCCTTTCCTCTATCTCTCTAAAGTTTTTCTCTCTGTAGAATCTAAGGCTGGCATTAACATTCTTGCAAACTTGTCTGTAAGTCCCAGCTAAAGGGTACATGATTAAGATACAGCTTGGGACCATATCTAAGTGTGGAAGGGTGTAAAAGCAATGTCCCTCTCACTGCAGTAAAGTCTTGCCTTAAACAGAAAATATCTTGCTGACTGACTCCAATATTTGGCTATGTGGATACTGTCCTTTCTAGTTCTTTCTTTCTCTCTCTGGGGTTTTGTGAAATGGAGATGGCTTTCTTGATGCAAAGCTCCAAAGAGTAAGCACAACTAGCTCTTCTTACATACTCGGGTAACACTAGAGTAAACTGAGTCTACCGCCTAGATGCCTACAAGGGCAGAGTCAAGATTGTTAACTCTGACAGATCCATATAGAGCAATACTGGGTTATACACTCACCTAAAGAATTATTAGGAACACCATACTAATACGGTGTTGGACCCCCTTTTGCCTTCAGAACTGCCTTGATTCTACATGGCATTGATTCAACAAGGTGCTGATAGCATTCTTTAGAAATGTTGGCCCATATTGATCGGATAGCATCTTGCAGTTGATGGAGATTTGAGGGATGCACATCCAGGGCACGAAGCTCCTGTTCCACCACATCCCAAAGATGCTCTATTGGGTTGAGATCTGGTGACTGTGGGGGCCATTTTAGTACAGTGAACTCATTGTCATGTTCAAGAAACCAATTTGAAATGATTCGAGCTTTGTGACATGGTGCATTATCCTGCTGGAAGTAGCCATCAGAGGATGGATACATGTTCTCATTCTGTTTACGCCAAATTCGGACTCTACCATTTGAATGTCTCAACAGAAATCGAGACTCATCAGACCAGGCAACATTTTTCCAGTCTTCAACAGTCCAATTTTGGTCAGCTCGTGCAAATTGTAGCCTCTTTTTTCCTATTTATAGTGGAGATGAGTGGTACCCGGTGGGGTCTTCTGCTGTTGTAGCCCATCCGCCTCAAGTTTGTGCGTGTTGTGGCTTCACAAATGCTTTGCTGCATACCTCGGTTGTAACGAGTGGTTATTTCAGTCAACGTTGCTCTTCTATCAGCTTGAATCAGTCGGCCCATTCTCCTCTGACCTCTAGCATCCACAAGGCATTTTTACCCACAGGACTGCCGCATACTGGATGTTTTTCCCTTTTCACACCATTCTTTGTAAACCCTAGAAATGGTTGTGTGTGAAAATCCCAGTAACTGAGCAGATTGTGAAATACTCAGACCGGCCCGTCTGGCACCAACAACCATGCCACGCTCAAAATTGCTTAAATCACCTTTCTTTCCCATTCTGACATTCAGTTTGGAGTTCAGGAGATTGTCTTGACCAGGACCACACCCCTAAATGCATTGAAGCAACTGCCATGTGATTGGTTGACTAGATAATCGCATTAATGAGAAATAGAACAGGTGTTCCTAATAATTCTTTAGGTGAGTGTATACTGTAACTGACCACATATATCTGTACACACTGCATCTATTATACCTTGTACTTTTCACATCAGTACACTGCTCTATATTATATACACTCACCTAAAGAATTATTAGGAACACCTGTTCTATTTCTCATTAATGCAATTATCTAGTCAACCAATCACATGGCAGTTGCTTCAATGCATTTAGGGGTGTGGTCCTGGTCAAGACAATCTCCTTAACTCCAAACTGAATGTCAGAATGGGAAAGAAAGGTGATTTAAGCAATTTTGAGCATGGCATGGTTGTTGGTGCCAGACGGGCCGGTCTGAGTATTTCACAATCTGCTCAGTTACTGGGATTTTCACACACAACCATTTCTAGGGTTTACAAAGAATGGTGTGAAAAGGGAAAAACATCCAGTATGCGGCAGTCCTGTGGGCAAAATTGCCTTGTGGATGCTAGAGGTCAGAGGAGAATGGGCCGACTGATTCAAGCTGATAGAAGAGCAACGTTGACTGAAATAACCACTCGTTACAACCGAGGTATGCAGCAAAGCATTTGTGAAGCCACAACACGCACAACCTTGAGGCGGATGGGCTACAACAGCAGAAGACCCCACCGGGTACCACTCATCTCCACTACAAATAGGAAAAAGAGGCTACAATTTGCACGAGCTGACCAAAATTGGACTGTTGAAGACTGGAAAAATGTTTCCTGGTCTGATGAGTCTCGATTTCTGTTGAGACATTCAAATGGTAGAGTCCGAATTTGGCGTAAACCGAATGAGAACATGTATCCATCCTCTGATGGCTACTTCCAGCAGGATAATGCACCATGTCACAAAGCTCGAATAATTTCAAATTGGTTTCTTGAACATGACAATGAGTTCACTGTACTAAAATGGCCCCCACAGTCACCAGATCTCAACCCAATAGAGCATCTTTGGGATGTGGTGGAACGGGAGCTTCGGGCCCTGGATGTGCATCCCTCAAATCTCCATCAACTGCAAGATGCTATCCTATCAATATGGGCCAACATTTCTAAAGAATGCTATCAGCACCTTGTTGAATCAATGCCACGTAGAATTAAGGCAGTTCTGAAGGCAAAAGGGGGTCCAACACCGTATTAGTATGGTGTTCCTAATAATTCTTTAGGTGAGTGTATATTATGGTCACTATGTGAGGTACATGAGGTAATAGTGGTTGTAACTGTCTGTAGTACTATATGTATGAGTGAGATATGAGTAAAAATAGGGAATGGGGTGCAAATGAAGAGAAAGCAGGAGGACCTCCTCTTACTGCTCCATTCAAGTGGAGAACCCATCATGTAGTTCTTCTCCATGCTGTTGGGCATGAAGGACCTGTGATGATGCTCTGTGTATTTTCTTTACTAGATGTACAGGATCTGTGGTGCTGAAGATGATGTCATCACAGGTCCTGGCAGATGCTACTATCTAACCTGGGAGGTACTCCATTCTTTGTGCAGTTCCTGTACCAGATGTATAGGACCTGTGATGACATAATCACAAGTCCTTTAGCTTTCTCCACTGATGACAGGGATACTATACTGGACAGTAATGAGTGTAATTAGGGGGGTGGGTCCTTTAGTTCACTGCCGGCCTCTTTTCCCCACGGGCCCCATAGCAGCTGCGTGGTCTGCCTCTATTGGAGGTTTGTCACTGGGCTTAGCATATATGTGGACCTTGCCTTCCCTGAATTGATTGGAGGCCAGTTGACACCAAAAGAGGCAGCATTTAGTGTAGGTTCGTGTCCAAAAGAGATCTATCTCCTTGCCGGGGCGGACACCCACAAATGATTTAGTACAAAATGTATTGTATTGTATGGTTTTTGTACTAACTGATGTGGATCACTGCTGCAGTGGCTGAATTTCCTCTGTGTCGAGAGAGATCTGGAGGCAGAGGCTGGCGGGGGATCCAGGAAGCATCTGGATATGAGAAGCAGGGGATCAATGAGATAACAAATTCAGTAAGGACAATGCACTTAAAGGGGTTTTCTTGGCTATTTATAAGCACAGCTCTTTCTGATGCCCTGTGGAAGGAAGATCTTTAGGTCAACATTAACCAGTCCCTCACTCTTCCCCAATGCTTCCACCCTCTTTTCGCTCATATTGACTGCAGACCCTTCCATCTGGGTCCTGATCTGAAGTGTGCGCTTCTTTTCCTGTTCATCTGCATAGCAGTAAATGCAGCTGAACAGGAAAAGAAATGCAAGCTCCTGGTCGAGACCTGAGCAGAAGAGCCCGCAGCCAGGATGGCGGCATTGGCAGAGCAAAGGACTGATAAGTAGTAACCTAATGATCTTCTTTCCACAGGGCACTAGAAAGAACAGTTTTTATTAATAGCCCTCATTTTGATGTTTAGTATTTTTAAGATTATCTATACTCATGGTTTGTAATGAGTTAACATCAAAAATGTAAAATATTGAGGAGAATTTGGAATGAATGATTCTCTCAGTACAATAGGGAGTTGGTAGAGCTTCAGAACCAGCTGTTAGAGCCATCAACCATAAATCACTCCACCGCTAGACAGAAAATGACTGAGCAATTTTGGAACAAAGATATTATCAGAATAAGCATGAAATAAATAAAAGTAATGGAGGAGATGCAACATATATAACCTATGCTAGACAGTATAGTCTCTCATTCAATATCATCTTGTGTACAGTCGCGGCCAAAAGTTTTGAGAATTACATAAATATTGGAAATTGGAAAAGTTGCTGCTTAAGTTTTTATAATAGCAATTTGCATATACTCCAGAATGTTATGAAGAGTGATCAGATGAATTGCATAGTCCTTCTTTGCCATGAAAATTAACTTAATCCCCAAAAAACCTTTCCACTGCATTTCATTGCTGTCATTAAAGGACCTGCTGAGATCATTTCAGTAATCGTCTTGTTAACTCAGGTGAGAATGTTCACGAGCACAAGGCTGGAGATCATTATGTCAGGCTGATTGGGTTAAAATGGCAGACTTGACATGTTAAAAGGAGGGTGATGCTTGAAATCATTGTTCTTCCATTGTTAACCATGGTGACCTGCAAAGAAACGCGTGCAGCCATCATTGCGTTGCATAAAAATGGCTTCACAGGCAAGGATATTGTGGCTACTAAGATTGCACCTCAATCAACAATTTATAGGATCATCAAGAACTTCAAGGAAAGAGGTTCAATGCTTGTTAAGAAGGCTTCATGGCGTCCAAGAAAGTCCATCAAGCACCAGGATCGTCTCCTAAAGAGGATTCAGCTGCGGGATCGGAGTGCCACCAGTGCAGAGCTTGCTCAGGAATGGCAGCAGGCAGGTGTGAGCGCATCTGCACGCACAGTGAGGCGAAGACTTTTGGAAGATGGCCTGGTGTCAAGAAAGGCAGCAAAGAAGGCACTTCTCTCCAAAAAAAACATCAGGGACAGATTGATCTTCTGCAGAAAGTTTGGTGAATGGACTGCTGAGGACTGGGGCAAAGTCATATTCTCCGATGAAGCCTCTTTCCGATTGTTTGGGGCATCTGGAAAAAGGCTTGTCCGGAGAAGAAAAGGTGAGCGCTACCATCAGTCCTGTGTCATGCCAACAGTAAAGCATCCTGAGACCATTCATGTGTGGGGTTGCTTCTCATCCAAGGGAGTGGGCTCACTCACAATTTTGCCCAAAAACACAGCCATGAATAAAGAATGGTACCAAAACACCCTCCAACAGCAACTTCTTCCAACAATCCAACAACAGTTTAGTGAACAACAATGCATTTTCCAGCACGATGGAGCACCGTGCCATAAGGCAAAAGTGATAACTAAGTGGCTCGGGGACCAAAACGTTGACATTTTGGGTCCATGGCCTGGAAACTCCCCAGATCTTAATCCCATTGAGAACTTGTGGTCAATCCTCAAGAGGCGGGTGGACAAACAAAGACCCACTAATTCTGACAAACTCCAAGAAGTGATTATGAAAGAATGGGTTGCTATCAGTCATTTATTGGCCCAGAGGTTGATTGAGAGCATGCCCAGTCGAATTGCAGAGGTCCTGAAAAAGAAGGACCAACACTGCAAATACTGACTCTTTGCATAAACGTCATGTAATTGTCGATAAAAGCCTTTGAAACGTATGAAGTGCGTGTAATTATATTTCACTACATCACAAACAACTGAAACAAAGATCTAAAAGCAGTTTAGCAGCAAACTTTGTGAAAACTAATATTTGTGTCATTCTCAAAACTTTTGGCCACGACTGTACACTCTGTAGAACAATGGCATGAAGACTTGGGGTCTAGACAATTTAAATCAGAGTTATGTGCTTCAAAAAAAGTGCATAGAGATGATGATACATGATGTTACATGCAGATATTGTAGCAGATTGTGATGCGCATTCACTATGGATTTCACCCCAAACAGTGAAGGGGTACAATCTGCTGCGAAAATCTGCAGCATTTCCGCAGCCTAATGAGTTTGCCGCAGACTTAACAATCTGCAGAATGATCATTTTTTTGTAATACATTTTTCCGCTACATGTCTTTGCATTGTAAACCGTTCAGGCTTTGTCGTGCAGGATCTACAGCACAAATCTGCAGCATCTGAAGTCACTAGACTTTAAAGGGAATCTGTTACCTGGATTGGGACCTTAAATCACCGGCATGTCGTTATGAATAGTGCTGAGCGAATCGAAACGTCCGAAGTAGACTTTGATCCGAATTTCAGGGAAAATTTGATTTGCCACAAAGTCGAATTTGCTCGTGCTTCGTGGCAACAAATCTATTTTCCCTGAAATGGGGTTAAAAAAAATCATACTCACCTCATCCGTTTGAGCGTGAAGAGCCCGCTGCCTCTATCTTGATTGAAGATCCCGCACGAAATCTCATGCGTGGTGACGTATGACGGGATGACATCATCATGCGCCGAGCAAAACTTCTCACAGGATCTTTAATCAAAGATGATGGTGACAGGCTATTCACGCTCAAACGGATGAGGTGCGTATGATTTAATTTATTTATTTTTTAATGATAGACCTTAAAGGGAGTCTGTCACCAACCTGACTGGTTTTAAACCGATCACATAGTTCAGTGGGACACAAAGACATGACACAGATGTTACCTTTGTTTAATTTTTCAGATCATCCAAATCGCCCAAAAAGTCTTTTTTTATGATATGCTAATGAGCCGTCGCAAGTGCCCAGGGGCAGAGAGTTTGCTGAAAGTGCCCAAGTTCCCCCGCCTCACTCGCGCCTAACTCCGCCCCATAGTAAACTCCGGCCAGCCCTGTGGCTCTATGACTTCATATATCCCTATAGGCCGTTTGCCCATCGCTGCCGGGCCTGGGCATGAGCAGTGTTCTGCCCACAGTGGGAAGAGGCACAGAGATATGCAGTGTGCATGTGCCAGTTACTGGCGTAAAATCTGCGCATGCGCGCTGCATCTCTCTGTGCCTCTGCGATGCACGAACGGCCTATAGGGAAATATGATGTCACAGAGCCACACGGCTGGCCTGAGCTTACTGAGGGGCGGAGTTAGGCGCGAGTGAGGCGTGGAACTTGGGCACTTTCTGCAAAATCTCCGCCCCTGGGCACTTGCGACTGCTCATTAGCATATCATAAAAATGACTTTTGGGGCGATTTGGATGATCTGAAAAATTAAACAAAGGTAACATCTGTGTCATGTCTTTGTGTCCCACTGAACTATGTGATCGGTTTAAAACCGGTCAGGTTGGTGACAGACTCCCTTTAATATTAATGTCAGATGCAGCGATGAACACAGCATCTGATGAGGAGCGGTGCAATCGCCGTTCCCTCTCATTGCACCCACTACTTACAAAGAAATTTTTTGTAAAACTCGGTGAAGCAGCCGAATCTAAATTTTCAACAACTTTGCTCATTTCTAGTTATAAAGCTGGTGTTTAGGATCACAAACTTGCCCAAAAAAAACAGTAATTGAAAATTGAACTGGCAGATGAATCTGGGACTCCTCTCCAGAGGCATCAGGCGCCAGACAGTACACCTCGGATCACTGAGCATGCGCCCAATGCTGCTAGAGATGAGTCCTGAATCTACAGTATCTGCTTTTGATTTACTGTTCTTTGCAGGGACAAATCGGATTGATATGGGCAGGTTTGGGTCCTTACACTCCAATTGCAAAATGGAATTTTAGTTGTTAGTTGCAGAAAACCAGTTGACAAGTTCCAGTTAAAGAGATATTTCTATCTGGACATTTTTGTCATATTGATAGGATTTGCCATAAATATGTGATAGGTGCAGGTCTTACCTCTTGGGCCAGCTACAGTACTATCTCAAGAATGGAAACTTGAAGGGAATAAAGAATATGTTGCATATGCATGGTGTCCTCTCTATTCATTGCTGTGAGACTTAAAAAAATAGCTAAGCAAGCACCCGGCGATTTTCAGAAGTCCAATAGCAGTGATTGGAGGGATGGCCTCGTGTGCTTAGCTTGCTCTCCATTCACTTACCCAATTCTGGGACCAGCTTCTCTCAAAAAGGGCCCCAAAATGAATGGAGTGCCTGCATGACCGACCCTCCATTCACTGCTATCGAACTTCTGAAAATAGCCAAGCACTTGCTCAGCTATTTTTGAAAGTCCCACAGTAGTCACTAGAGAGGGCGCCATGTGGTTTGCTCCTAATTCACTTCAAGACCCGTACCTATAGAACATTAAAGGCGTTTTCTGAGATATAAATACGGAAGACCTATTCTCTGGATAGGTCGTCATAATCTGATCGTGGGGTCCGATACCCGGGACCCCTGCCAATCAGCTGTTTGAGAATAGTGATGAGCGGCAGGGGCAATATTCGAATTTGCGATATTTCACAAATATTTTGTAGAATATTCACAAATTCGAATATTCTTTATATTCTACATAATTATTATTTTTTACTCGAAAATCGGCAAGGTAATGATTGCATAATATGTGAATATTACGCGATCAATACAGGCGTGGGTCAAAAACTAATATAAAGCACTATAGAATATAGTGCAATATATTAGATTTTTAGAATATTCGTAAATATTTTCCATCTGAAGTCATGATTCCTCCCTGCTTAAGTTGCTTGTGGGCCAATGACTCATTGGTCCACAAGCAAGAAGCAGTGAGGAATCATGACTTGCGATGGAAAAAAATGACGAATATTCGAAAAAATTAATATATAGCACTATATTCAAAATATTCGCGAATTCTCGAAGTTGCGATATTCGAGCTAAAAATGTGCTTTTCGAATATTCGCGCTCAACACTATTTCAGAAGTCACCGGCACTTGGAATATCGCCGCGGTCTTCTCTCAACTTTGCCTAGGCCAAGTGGCGACATGTCACATGACCTAGGCGCTGCTCAGCCCCACTGAAGTGAATGGGGCTGAGCGGGATACCAAGTACAGCCGCTATACAATGTACGACACGGTGCTTGGTGAGCAAGGAGAAGGAAGTGGCATTCACAGGAGCATCAGTGCCTTCTCAAACAGCTGATCGGCGGGGGTCCCGGGTGTCAGACTCCCACCGATCAGATCCAGTGGATAGGTCATGAATATTTAAGTCTTGGAAAACCCTTTTAAAGGCATACCCTATCGATATGCCATAAAAGTCCAGATAGGACTCCCTTTAAGGTGTCCTACATATCAACTATATATTGCACAATCATTTCAAATCACTGCGTGCATTACCCTGACATTATTTTATTACTGGGATGGGATTAATATAAAGAAATGCATTCAGTATCACATATTACTGAAGACATTCCTGATTCATAAAATAGATGAAGTTTCTCTGCAGATGGAGGGAAGGTATTCTCATCTTTTGTCATGTTGTAAATATATTAAAGACAACACGTGTTGCCATGGAAGCAGTCGCTGCAATAAGTCAGTCGTTACAGGCAGCTTGTTTCCATGGCCACAGAGTTTAATAAGGTAAAAAAAAATCCCTTATTAGAGAATTTTGGTTAGGATTTTAGAATGTAATTATCCCTACACATTGTAGTATTGTAAGATCCACATAAACAATCAAAAAATATACTTTTGAAGTACATTAGAAACGTACAAGCCACATAATATCCGCGTACCTGTTATCTGCACCTGCAGTAAAGCGATGCGGTTAAACAATTATCATCAGTCACATGTGGCAAACCGCACAAATATAATTAGTCAAATGTTTTGCTCATCATTAGTATTCTCTCCTGAGATGTCCATCAGATGCATCACTTCTGAAGACACAGCATGTTGACTCGGAAAAGTCACCGCCTGAACAGCATGTCGTGTATTCAGTACCCAGCAAAATCCTACATTTGCAAGCAGAAGAAAGAAATATATTTCTATAAGAAAGTACATTTCTAAAGTAAATCAAGTGCCTCTGAAATAAAGATTACAAGTAGTATATTAGTGTACAAATTCGGGTAAAATTAAAAGCTGATCCAATTGCTTCTGTTAGAAAGTAATCTAGTCACAGGGTATCTTGTTGCTGGGTCCTCCCAGGATCAGCTGTAATCTGTGATGAAGATTGGTAGTAAGCTTTCAATTCCCCTGCAGCGCCATCGCAGGGGAAAATGAAGAATAATGCTATGCAAATTGAAACCGGTGGGCTGTCCATGTAATGTATGGCCATGCTTAGACCTCCAGACTTGGGTTTCTCTATTCTTTGTCTTATAGATGAGTACAGTGGATATAAAAAGTCTACACACCCCTGTTAAAAAGTCAGGTTTCTGTGATGTAAAAAAATTAGACAAAGATAAATAATTTCAGAACTTTTTCCACCTTTAATGTGACCTATAAACTGTACGACTCAATTGAAAAACAAACTGAAATATTTTAGGTAGAGGGAAGAAAAAATATAAAAATAAAATAATATGGTTGCATAAGTGTGCACACCTTTAAACTAATACTTTGTTGAAGCACCTTTTTATTTTATTACAGCACTCAGTTTTTTGGGTATCAGTCTATCATGGCACATTTTGACTTGTCAAGATTTGCCCACTCTTCCTTGCAAAAACACTCCAAATCTGTCAGATTGAGAAGGCATCTCCTGTGCTCAGCCCTCTTCAGATCACCCCACGGATTTTCAATCGGATTCAGGTCTGGGTTCTGGCTGGGCCATTCCAAAACTTTAATCTTCTTCTGGTGAAGCCATTCCTTTGTTGATTTGGATGTATGCTTTGGGTCGTTGTCATGCTGAAAGAAAAACATTCTTAAAGCATGATGCTGCCACCACCATGCTTCACTGTGGGTATGGTGTTCTTTGGTGATGTGCAGAGTTGTTTTTGGGCCAAACATATCTTTTGGAATTATGGCCAAAAAGTTCAACCTTGGTTTCATCAGACCATAACACCTTTTCCCACATGCTTTTGGGAGACTTCAGATGTGTATTTGCAAAATGTAACCTGGCTTGGATGTTTTTCTTCGTAAGAAAAGGCTATCATCTTGCCACTCTAACCCATAGCCCAGACATATGAAGAATACGGGAGATTGTTGTCACATGTACCACACAGCCAGCACTTGCCAGATATTCCTGCAGCTCCCTTAATGTTGCTGTAGGCCTCTTGGTAGCCTCCCAGACCAGTTTTCTTCTCGTCTTTTCATCAATTTTGGAGGGACGTCCAGTTCTTGGTAATGTCACTGTTGTGCCATATTTTCTCCACTTGATGATGACTGTCTTTACTGTGTTCCATGGTATATCTAATGCCTTGGAAATTCTTTTGCACCCTTCTCCTGACTGATACCTTTTAACAATGAGATCCCTCTGATGCTTTGGAAGCTCTCTGTCGACCATGACTTTTGCTGTGGGATGCAACTAAGAAAATTTCAGGAAAGACCAACTAGAGCAGCTGAACTTTATTTGGGGTTAATCAGAGGCACTTTAAATGATGGCAGGTGTATGCTGACTCCTATTTAACATGATTTTGAATGTGATTGCTTAATTCTGAACACAGATACATCCCCAGTTATAAGAGGGTGTGCACACTTATGCAACCACATTATTTTTGTTTTTTTGGTTTTCTTCCCTCCACCTAAAAGACTTCAGTTTGTTTTTCAATTGAGTGGTACAGTTTATAGGTCACATTAAAGGTGGAAAAAAGTTCTGAAATGATTTATCTTTGTCTAATTTTTTATATCACAGAAACATGACATTTTAACAGGGGGGTGTAGACTTTTTATATCCACTGTATATGGAAGAGAGGCCCCCCTTTCTGTTAACTCTAAAAAACTTTTTTTTAAAACTGCATACAGGTAAATATATCAGACCTACAGAGTCCAGTAAGAGGTGGACCTCAGTTCAGGTTATACATTGTTCTCCAGGGGTGGACTGGGAACTTAAAGTGGCCCTGGAAAATGAACTAAATGTGGTCTCAATGTTGTAGGTAAATCCAAACTGCCAGAAGACAGGGCAACACAAAATACCACCCAGCAGAACCAAATACCACAGTGCAGCACAAAATACTGCCGCCATATTCAACTATATCACCTTCCTGAGGCTTAGTTGAATTCAGGAGGGTACCTGTGGCCTCCAGACAGATGCATATATACCTGATGCTCGTAAATTAACTAATGATGAAAGCATCACATTGTTATGTACCCAGATGGCAGCCGTGGGGAGCCCTGTGGCCATCAGCCCACTGGGAAATTTCCCTACATGGTCTATGGCCAGTCAACCCCTGTTGTTCTCCATTTCCTCTCTATGGGTATTGCTATTTTAATGCAGACCACAAAAAATTGTCCAATTTAGTGTCTATGCCATAAACTATAGATTATACTATGGAACCAAAAAGACCACTGGACAGTCTAATGCTCTGTTTCCACTAATGTTTTTTTTGTGATCTGTTGGGAGTTAAGGTACATTTGACAGCAAGAATAGTGCAAACTTCTGGAATCCTGACCAACCTCGACATAAGTTAGTGGGATTCATCAGGATTTGTTGGCATCCATCTGAAAACATGTCCATCATACCAGTATGGTGCCTTTGTGAAGGGCTAAAGTGAACAGAGTTAGGCTAGTTTCACATCTACGGCAGAGCGTGATGTTCTGGAATCCATTGCTGGATGCTGCCACCTGCCCGCCAGACTTCTTTGACTATAATGGCGTCTGGCAGAGATCCGGCCGCTACCCAGCAAATATGCTAGGAATCAGCCACACAGAAAACGCTGCACGCAATGGTTTTTGTCGTGCCGATTCCAAGCATTCTATGCCGGAAGGGCCTTCCAGAGAGCACACCCGTATATGTGAAAGAAAACATAAAGGGGTGTCCCATAAGTAATGTAAAAAAAATTAAAACAAATAGAACATAAAAATGTGTTTCTAACAAAGCTAGAACCAGCCCTGTACCTCACATGGATCCAGAGATCTCCCCATTCATTGCTCTACTAGATGTATATCCAGCTGGCAGCTCAGGGGATGTGCCCTTTCTGCTGCAGCTAAGGGGTGTGTCCATGGTCTGCCTATCACAGCTCAGGAGGCAGTTGAAGGATGAAACTGAGCATGTGCGGCCTTTTCAGTGAGCAGGACAAAAAAAATAAGAAAAAAAACAGCAGGTGGCGCTATACAGATACATACATATACTAAATGTTTGATTACATGCAATTACAAAAGTATTCAGATCCAGGTTCTGCTTGAAAACTGTAGAATATTGTTTGTGGGACAACCCCTTTAAGTAAAAGCAACTGATAGGGTAGGACTTGCAGAGCAGGGATAACTTCCCTGATGTAAATCCAGGCTTAACAGTTATAAATTGAAAGGCACCTTTCTTCCGAGCTCTAAGACAAATAGCAGCCTTATTTTTTTATTTACCAAGGCAGCATATGGATAGATTATGTGGGTAAAGCACTGACTCCAAGGACTGCCACCTAAATGGCATTTCCCAGAAGTTACTTCTGCTGAACAGGAGAAACTTAATTGCATGTTGCCAACACTTAGCGGAGCTTAAATCTGTTTAACCCTTTTGCTGCATCGACAAAGGGAGAGAATGAGCCCGAAACGAAAAATGTATTGAGCAGAACTGTAAGACTTCATAAAAATGAATGCAAGAAACTATCCTATAAAATCATTGCTGAAATCAATTATTCAGATTTAAAAAAAAAAGCATTAACTGTTATCTTCCTGCGCATCTCCAGAGCCGTCATTGCCGGTTGTTATTTTTCATACAGTGCCACCTGTCAGTGTCAGAACACAGCGGTACTTGCCATGCCACTCGGCATTTAATAACAACACTGAGCTACCTACCACCTGTCACCAATATATGGTAGCATCCTGTCTGTGTTGTGAGCCTTCATGCACTTACTTTATTAAAAGCAAATAACAGACCGGGATGCACTGTGTAGACAAATAGACCTGCTTTTATTCTATCTGCAACCTGTTGTGCGGCTGAATAGTATTTTACTAGCACAAAAAAAAAATCAACACTACTATCTATGACATCAATATTTAATAGAGGTTACTAGTGTTATTAGTCTCCCCCTAGAAGGAACTATTACCAGAATATATGTCAGATAGTTCATGAAAAAAAGATAATAATTTAGACACCATGTTATTTTATTTTTCAGAAAATTATAGCAGAATTATCTTTTTTAGCTAGTTACCATGTTCTTAGATGGCATTAGAGAACGTGTGTCGGGGGCATATCTAACAAGGGGTCAGCAAATGGCATTTATCATGTAGACAAAGTTAATAGAAGGCACTTACTAATGTATTTTTATTATCCATATTGCCTCCTTTGCTGGCTGGATTCATTTTTCCATCGCATTATGCACTGCTCGTTTCCAGGGGTTACGACCACCCTACAATCCAGCAGCAGTGGACGTGTTCGTATAGTATAGGAAAAAGCTATGGCCTATGCGCACTGTTGCGGTCTCCTATAGTCTGCAAACACGGCCACCACTGCTGGATTGAAGGGTGGTCATAACTCCTGGATACAAGCAATGGAAAAATGAATCAACCCAGCAAAAAGAGGCAATATGGACAATCACAATACATTAGTAAGTGCCTTGTATTACCTTTGTCTACATGATAAATGCCACTTGCTGAAGTGAGACAACCCCTTTGTAACCAGAAATGATGCCACTCCACTACTGCAATTTCTTGCCACTTTTCTCCTTTTACTGTGCAGCTCTCTGCTATACGTGCTCCTGTTGTGTTCCCGGTCTTACACACATATACAAAGCAATGCCCAGTTCTTGCTCTCTGCGAAACCAGGAACCAACCTGTTCTACACTTTCAACTGCAGGCTCCATGACAACAGAGTCATCGTGGTGATCGGTTGATTGCCATGGCTCCGGGTCACAACTCCCTTTTTAGGTTCATACATGGGGGTGCTCAATTACTTAACTTCCCTTTTGGACATCCATATGTCCTAAAAGGTTAAATGGACAGGGCTTGTCTTCATAAGACCTCTGCATGGAGGTCCACAAAGGCTATACATACAGATAGGCACTTCATGTGCTGCCATAATAGAGAGGTGATTTCCACTAAAAGCATACCTCTGTAGTATAGCATCTGTTGAAAAGTGCCATGATCGGTTGCCTGTTCATAAGGACTCCTACTGGAAAAAAAAAACTCTATGCGATCTCATGAAATGAGTCCTATATGAGGTACAGTGAGGACCTACAGATTAGGCTTTAGTTCACATCACCGTTTAGCTTTCCGTTCTTCTGATCTGTCATCCGTTTGAGCCATTTCCGTCTGAGATCCGTTTTTTTAGACTGAAACAAAAGTATCGCATGCAGGAATTTTTTCCCCCGTCAAAAAGATGGAAATGGCTCAAACGGATGTCAACTGATGCAACAGTATCCGTTCTTTCACTGGATCCTGTTTTTTTCCCTCTCTCTCTTCTTCTGACGAATCAGAAGAATGGAAAGCTAAACAGTAATGTGAACTCAGCCTTACTCTGGGCGGTTTATTGAAGCTCCATGCGCATTGGTATCATGTATGAAACTTTATTGTAATACACTCACTAACAAACAAAAAAAAGTAGAAGTAAGGCTACTTTCACACTAGCGTTCGGGGCTCCGCTTGTGAGTTCCGTTTGAAGGGGCTCACAAGCGGCCCCGAACGGATCCGTCCAGCCCTAATGCATTCTGAATGGATGCGGATCCGCTCAGAATGCATCAGTCTGGCACCATTTGTCCTCCGCTCCGCTCAGCAGGCGGACCCCTGAACGCAGCTTGCAGCGTTCAGGTGTCCGCCTGGCCGTGCGGAGGCAAACGGATCCGTCCAGACTTACAATGTAAGTCAATGGGGACGGATCCGTTTGAAGTTGACACAGTATGGCTCAATTTTCAAACGGATCCGTCTCCCATTGACTTTCAATGTAAAGTCAAAACGGATCCGTTTGCATTATCATGAACAAAAAAAAAAAAAAAAAAAAAAAAAAAATTTTTTTTTTTTTTTTTTGTTCATGGTAATGCAAACGGATCCGTTCTGAACGGATCTAAGCGTTTGCATTATAGGTGCGGATCCGTCTGGGCACATACCAGACGGATCCGACCTAAACGCAGGTGTGAAAGTAGCCTTAATCGAGTAAAACTTTATATATGTGAATAAGAGATGGGTGAATTTCTTGAAATTCGTTTAGTGTTCAATTTGTTGAATCTTTAAAAAAATATGATTTGGGTCCACATCGATTCTATCCAAATCAAGTGTTCCAATTGGCCTGAAAATTGCTATATGACACTCTGAGGTCTCTTTTTTTCTTTTGTCTTTCTCTTTTTTTCCGCTTGTCTTACGCCTCTCACCCCTTTTAGGCCCTTTAATGCAATGAATATTAGAGTGACTTGGAAAATAAATGGTGGCTCTCTCACTGTACCACTTCTGGAATGGTGCACTACCCCTCAGCACTCCCAAATGCTGGTATATAAGAGTAAGTGTAAAATTTGGATAGGGGGTCACTCAATATTAGGCAAACACACGATAGTTAGGTATCCACATAAATTTTATAGGCTTAAAAATAGACGCGCTACAATATTACATATAAAAACATTTCATAAAATACAGTTAAAAATATAAATACCGCACAAAAATCAATAGCACTAAAATCTGGAGTTCAATAGCGCTAAAATCCCTGAGAGGGGCTATTTCTCAATAGAATTAGAGCCCTTGGAGAGGCTAATTAGCCGTAGCTGTTATCAAGTAGCTCCAAGCAATATAGTCCAGAGACAGTTGAAGTTATAAATTCCACAGTTGTTGGAAAGTCATTAGTATATCCACATTATACAATATTTGGATAGATAATTATACAGGGTACTTTACTGCTCCTGTGGTCGGTCCGTTGGTACACCAAGGTTTTCAGGTGTAGTGCTCTGTTGTGAGCTGCAAGGACCTGTGGGTAGAGTCTGTATGTGAAGTTCCCCACGCTCCTGGATATTCGTTATAGCGGTGCCGTTTAATATCACCGCTCTGACCTTTCAGGACCTGTGTGGCGTCCCACGTGGTTTGCTGGGCGGTCAGGTGAGCTGTAGTTCCAGGCGGGGTTTTCAAATTTCTTTGGCGTAGATGGTTGCTTTCAATCCAAATGTAGATGCACAATTGTAGATATTTCTTCTTAGTAATCCCTCACTGTCATCACCAAATGCGTTTCGGGGTACGTCCGTATGTGAGGTCCCATCTTCTTCTCAGATATGCCCTTTCTATGTACCGTGCACCATAACCCCTTTGTTGGAACCTACAGCGAAGATCCTCAGCCTGCAACTCAAAGTATTCATCAGTCGAGCAGATCCTAAGAGCACACAGAAACTTGCTGACCGATCTGTTCCAATACGTCCTTGTGAATCCACCTGGAAGACCACATTCAGAAACTCCATGTCCGTCCGACACACCTTAAAGGTATGAGGGAAGACACTCCACCAATGGATACAGAAAGAATTCCACATACTTGCAAATGACGTCGTTCAGGCCATTCACTCCTGAGACTATTGGTCTTCTAGGATAAGTGGATGACTTCGGGAGAGCCTGACTAAAAGTTTGTGGTTTCCAGTTTTCACCAAGTTCTTGGAAGTTTTAGTTTCCGATGTTGTTGGACGATGAGACTTCAACGGTTAGAAGAATTCTCACGGGTCCTCGAGTTCCTGTTGGGTGTCGTTAACCAAAGAAAGAGGATGGGCTTACGGCTTACTGGACTATTATACTAGGGCTGTGAGGGGAGGGGCTGGTTTCCAGGGTTACCTTTCTGTATCACATGTGTTTTTTCTTTGCTGCTATTGGTTCTCAGTAAAGAAAGAGATAGCAAAAAAAAAAACTGTGGAGGTGTAATGTCCTGTTTTATATAGTGTCCATGATTAACAGCTGTGGGTTGGAACATGTGTTTAACCATGGGTTGGACCAGTGAGGGATATCCTGAAGACCAGGAAATCAAATCCAAATGTTGGGACATGTGCTTTTTTGTAACTGATTTGTATTTCATGTATTCTGGTTCTAAAGTCTTTCTATTGACAAATTTATCATTCAATTTGACATTTCATGTGGTATATTTCACTTTAATATATATGTTGAACTTAAAACACATAAAATCCGAAAACGCATGAAATAAATAAAAAAATAAAAAAAACGCATGTGCGGTTTCTATGCGTTTTCAATGCGTTTTTTCCGGAATTAGGCTAAAATGGATCACATTATAAAACTGGATACTGTGGTGGGGTTAAAACTTAAAATTAATGCATTGTACACTTTCAAAGATCGAAATAGGGATGGGACTCAATCTAACAGCATGTATATATAATTATCATAAATATTCTATACATTGTTGTTATAAATATCCTGAAGAAGTGTCAGTAGTTTTCGGTTTTAGTAGTTTTCAATTTTCAATAGTTCAGGTGTAGATGAAAAAGGGGGCGCTGAGCTGACAGGAAGATCTCTCTCTCCTGTCAGCTCAGCGCCCCCTTTTTCATCTACACCTGAACTATTGAAAATTAAAAACTACTAAAACCGAAAACTCGCCGAATGAGGCGATACCACATGTGTGACACTTTTTTGCAGCCTAGGTGCGCAAAGGGGCCCAAATTCCAATGAGAATCTTTACGATTTCACAGGGCATTTTTTACGCATTTGGATTCCAAACTACTTCTCACGCTTTAGGTCCCCTAAAATGCCAGGGCAGTATAAATACCCCACAAGTGACCCCATTTTGGAAAGAAAACACCCCAAGGTATTCCGTGAGGGGCATGGCGAGTTCCTAGAATATATTTTTTTTGGCACAAGTTAGCGGAAAATGATTTTATTTTTATTTTTTTCTCTTACAAAGTCTCATATTCCACTAACTTGTGACAAAAAATTAAATTTTACATGAACTCGCCATGCCCCTCACGAAATACCTTGGGGTGTCTTCTTTCCAAAATGGGGTCACATGTGGGGTATTTATACTGCCCTGGCATTTTAGGGGCCCTAAAGCATGAGAAGAAGTCTAATATAAATGTCTAAAAAATTTGGATTCTGTGAGGAGTATGGTGAGTTCGTGTGAGATTTTATTTTTTGTCACAAGTTAGTGGAATATGAGACTTTGTAAGAAAAAACAAAGAAACAAACAAACAAACAAAAAAATTTCCGCTAACTTGTGCCAAAAAAAAATCTATGAACTCGCTATGCCCCTCAAAAGTGATCTTTTTATAGCGCCACAGTGATTTTACGGTGTTTTTGCAGTGATCATAAAAAAAAAAATTCTGTCACTGCGGTGGGGCGGACTGAACACAAGTGTGCGCACAAGATCAGGCCTGATCGGGCGAACACTGCGTTTTTTGTAGAGCCTATAGAACATGTCCTATTCTTGTCCGCAATTGCGGCATTTTCTATATAGTTCTGGCAATGTGCGGATCCGCAAAATGCGGAAAGCACATTGGCGGTGTCCGCGTTTTGCGGATCCGCGGATCCGTGGATCCGCAAAACACATACGAACGTCTGAATGGAGCCTTACAGGGGGGTGATCAATGACAAGGGGGTGATCAGGGACTCTATATGGGGTGATCACCCCCCTGTCATTGATCACCCCCCTGTAAGGCTCCATTCAGATGTCCGCATGTGTTTTGCGGATCCACGGATGCGTGGATCCGCAAAACGCGGACACCGCCAATGTGCTTTCCGCATTTTGCGGAATATGGACGTTTAAATGGAGCTTTACAGGGGGGGTGACCAATGACAGGGGGGTGATCAGGGAGTCTATATGGGGTGATCAGGGGTTAATAAGGGGTTAATAAGTGACAGGGCGGGTGTAATGTAGTGATGTTTAGTGCTACTTACAGAGCTGCCTTTGTCCTCTGGTGGTCGATCCAAGCAAAAGGGACCACCAGAGGACCAGGTAGCAGGTATATTAGACGCTGTTAACAAAACAGCATCTAATATACCTTTTTGGGGTTAAAAAAATCGCATCTACAGCCTGCCAGCGAATGATCGCCGCTGGCAGGCTGTAGATGTACTCGTTTACCTCCCGATCCTGTGAACGCGCGCTCCTGTGTGCGCGCGTTAACAGGAAATCTCGCGTCTCGTGAGAGGACGCATCGGACGCATCGGCGCAATCCTGCGTTCGGCGGTCCTGAGGTGGTTAACAAACAACGTGTTTAAGAATACACTACGCAGTTGCATTTGTTATGCATTTCAATATTAGAACGCTTTGAAAATTTAGCCTTATTGAGGGCAGATTTTTAAAAACACTGATTTCCTTAACTAGAGCAGATGCCTGCCCCTGTTTTCTATACACACAAATGTTAATGTCCGAAAAAAAACTGTGGCTTGTTCTGCACAAGCATCCAAAAATTATGCCTTAATGGGGACAGATGCCCATATTTATACAGATACAAGTGTTAATTGTTGGAGGAAACAGTGACTTGTTTGTGAAGAAGCCTTGAAAATTGCTCCCTTATGTTTGGGAGCAGTAGCAGTACAGTGTGGAAAGGGTAGGTAAGGTCTAAGGTGTGTAGGGGTAATAGTGGCATGTGGTAACAATAGCAGCAGCAGCAGAGCATGGAACAAACAAGGCAGTAGATGTGTGTGTGGCTGTGTAGGTTAAAAAAAAAAGAGTAGTGGAGGCTGGGTAGGGCCAATGGTAGTGGCAGTAGGGGGAGTAGCAGCTGAGATTTGCGATTTTTTTTTTTACTTGAAAAATCGGATGGGTAATGATTGTGTAATATGTGAATTTTCGGATTCTAATTTTTTATTGAGAATTTTTCAACTTACAACTATTAGACAAAGAAGATTATAGCACTATATTAGCTAAATTGCTCTATATTCGATTTTTTTCGAATATTCTCTATAGTGCTATAACTTAGTTTTTTCGAATATTCGTAATATTATAAAACAAGAATATATAGCAATATAGCGAATATTCAAAAAAACAAATATAGAGCAAAATTTGCAAACACTACTACTCCTAAAGTCAAGTATATTGCAGCCTTCTTATTGGCCCACAAGCTAGAAGCAGTGAGGGATCATGTGTACGGATAAAAAAAAAATTAAAAAAAATAGAATATTCGAAATTACGAATATATGTAACTATATTCCAAATATTCGCAAATTTTCGAAGTACCTATATTCGCGATAAAAATTCGAAATTCGAATATTCGTGATCAACACTAGTAATGGCTACTAATGGACTATCTATATACCACTCTGTATCTAAAATCAACCATGTGGAGTTTGTGCACACATATAGCATATACAGTAATATCTGTTAAAAAAGGATCAAAATAAAATCTCAATAAACAACAATACAATAACGCATGCAGCGTAGTTGAAAGATGGATATAAGCGTCAAAGATACTTATTATGTCAGGAGTACCCACTTCAATACAGTCAATCGTGCAGACCGGCATACATGATCTCTGTTGTTGTAATTTTCTTAAATAGAGGGGGATCTCCTTAGTAGAGACTCTGTCTGTCTGTTAAAACAACGTCACTTATGTGAACCTCCATAATTCACGATTTTTGAGTAGCGATATATCCAGCGGGGTATTTGTGCGTCAACGTGGCGTCCCACGTGTTCTCCGGCACTTGTAGTCTCTTACCTCGGCTGCTACTCCTCACTGGGAGCGTTGCACTCTTTACGCCCTCTGTCTCTGTCTCGCAACCTCAAGGCTGGACGTCTTCTATGGATCGGACAATCTCTCTGTTGCACGTAGACCTGGCTACTCACATAGTCATCAGGCACAGGTAAGTAGCAGCTTTTGGTTGGCCACGTCAAATGGGCTGTACTTAAGGAAACAATCTGGAATGACTTTATGGAGCGCTCCGATTATTCAATATTATGAGTCTTATAGATGCATAAAACGTCCTATAGAGGTCCCAAAACTGTACCAGATGCGTTTCGAAACCTTAGCTGGTGTCTTCTTCAGTGGTGTGGACCTTCCCCATTTTATTTGGATCTTTAAATAGTCGACTTTCAATTAGTCCGAGGTCAGGATTGGACCAACAGTTCGCATTGAAGATCTCCTTTCTTACTTAATTTCATTAGAATACCATCTTTCACAATCTGAATCATGCAATATTAATTCCCATCTATCTAGCTTCTAAAATATGTAGAAGTCTACACATATGATATACTAGTTCAAGTATATTCAAAAACCGCATGTGCGGTATTGATGCGTTTTCAATGCGATATGTAAAAACATATAGTGTGGCCCCAATATAATATAGTAAGGTATAGTAAGTAGTTCATTGTAGTTAATAGTTTATTTTCCTAGCAGTAAAAACAATATAAATTTGTCATCATCATAATTGTACTAATCTACGGAATAAGATTTTTATGTCATTGTTAGTGCACAGCTAATTTTTTTTAAATCCAAGATATGGTAAGTTGAAAGCTGCAACATCCCACAAAAATCAAGCTCTATAAAACAAAAAAGCCATTTTCCAAACAAAGTGTTGTAACATGTGTATAGGTATTGCTTATATCATAATGGCCCTAGCAATAAAGTTAACATATTATTTTGATCCGGCCTCTATTATAAGCATTTACCACAAAAATGGGTTGTCATTGCCAAAGAAGGTAACATAGAATGTGTCGGCAGATAAGAACCATTTGGCCCATCTAGTCTGCCCAAAAGAGGCAATTGTATATAGAGGCAATTGTTTTTTTTATTTAATTTTTTTATTATAATTTAGTAGCTTTTTATGCTTCCTGATTTTTTATTTTTTTTGCTTTATGTTTAGTTTCTTTTTATCAACTTTGACACACTGTAATGATAGCACTGCACCGAAGCTGATGTATGAGCCAACAGCAGACCGCAGACAGAACAATAAGGGCTAAGTAGCGTCTAGTGGATTTGTTAATTATATGCAAAAAAGTGTACTTGTTAGCATAGTTATATCTATAGAAAGAAAGCGGTGTCACACATTGATATGCACTAGAATGCATTAATAATTATATTTTAAAAGGTAATTGCGAGCCATATTGCCTTAAGTCTATTTGAATTATAAAGGCAACTTCATTTTGTGTAAGAGAGTGAGAAAAGGAGAATAAAGAAGGGAGGGGGAGGTGTGAAAAAGCATTGACTACAGGCTCTAAGAGGGTCAGGTGGCAAGTGGGAAACAGAGGAAAGATTTCAGAGGTACAAATACCAATTAGTGTATTTAACAATATATATCCAGTGGTCTTGGGGACAATTAGTAATAATTTAGTCGGCTGGAAGATAATTAGAACAGCAGTGATATAATAGTAAGCATAGGGACACAAAAAAATGGGTCTAATTGCAACAGTAGTGATATAGTATTAGGAACAAGTGCTGAAAAAATTGGGGTATTTATTTAAAAAAAAAAATAAATTAAATTAATAAAAGAAACCAACACATTTGGTAGTCTGAGCAATATAACATTTATCTTGTCTACAATGGTGGTTTTCTATGCAACATAAATGAAAAAGAAGCTTAATAAATGGTAATTCATAGTAGAGTGGAGGCCGTGACAAACCCCTATTTAAAATTCCATTCTTGCTGTGTATCATTTCCTTTTTTATGATGTGATTTTTTTACAGTTTATAATTAAAGGTCAAGTACTATTTCACATTAATGGTTTTGTTTCACTTGGGATGCTGCCAAACACTTCACTTTTCTTTCATACTAATCCAATTCTCACAGCTCCGTTTTCTCTGGAAAGTTTCGAGCACATTTGTTTGGTCTTTTTATCTTTACCTGCACCTTTTGCCTATTTGTTTATGTTTTTATTTGTCTCTGAAATTACTTGGGGGTGATTGAGGCCTTTAAAGCGAACCTGGCACCATGAAATACAGTGAAATCTGTAGACAGCGTGTCATAGAGCGGGAGGAGCTGAGCAGATTGTTTTGTGAGAAAATATTCAGAATAAGGCCTGATGCACACGGCCGTTGTTTTGGTCCGCATTCGAGCCGCAGTTTTTGCGGCTCGGATGCGGACCCATTCACTTCAATGGGGCCGAAAAAGAGGCGGACAGCACTCCGTGTGCTGTCCCCATCCGTTGCTGCGTTCTGTGGCCCCGCAAAAAAAATATAACCTGTCCTATTCTTGTCTGTTTTGCGAACAAGAATAGGCAGTTATATCAATGGCTGTCCGTGCCGTTCCGCAAATTGCGGAATACACACGGACACCATCCGTGTTTTGCGGATCAGCAATTTGCCTCATGCACAATGGTCGTGTGTATGAGGCCTAACTTAAATTTTTTTCATTAAAATCTCTGCTTTTTCTAAACTCAGTTGCACACGTGGGCAGTTCTATCGGTGACTGGCAGCTGTCTGTCTAAACACACTGGCTATAAATCACTGTGCAACTGAGCTCGGAAGGAGCAGAGACTTTAATGTATGAATTACAACAAAACCCCAAAAACTATGTATCAATCTGTGCAGCTCTTCCTGCTCTATAACATACTGATTCCGATTGTTTAGCTTTATGGTAATTGGTGATAGATTCTCTTTAAATCAAGTTTAGGACAAGTCAACACTTACAGCCTAAAAAATCTGTACCACATTATAATATCAGTACAATGCTGCCTGACCTGGAACATAATTTCTAGCCATTAGGCTTGATACCAGCAAGTTATAATATAAAAACATAAATGTTTTGGTCTCCGATCTATTCTATACGTAGAAGCATAATAAATGATGCAAAGAATGATGTCAGGGATAATGTACATAGTGCGATAACAGCAGAGAAGGGTCAAAAGGTCATGGCATAATACAGGTATAATGTACATAGTTATGTCATAGTACAAGGATGATGTACCAGGTGATGTCACAGTAAAAAGATAATGCACTGTATGACATCACAGTATAGAAATAATATGCTTTTTCCCTTGATCTCCCAGTGATCTATATTAAATTTGCCAAAGTCTAATGCAAAGTCAAGTTAATCAGTTCTAACTATAGTGTCAAGAAATAGGTTGATATTTGTAAATATTTTTTAGGTCTTAGTGTTGAGCGAATCGAAGTCCACAAAGTGGACTTTGATCCAAATTTCAGGATAAATTTGATTTTCTGTAAAGCCGAATTTCCTCGTGCTTTGTGGTAGCAAATCGATTTAACCTGAAACCGTGCAAAAAAAACAACAACAAAAAATCATACTAACTTGATCAATTTGCTCACGATGGGCAGTCCATCGCCATCTTGCTTGATGATCTCGACCTTCAGCCGGTTGGCTAGCACCTTGGCGAGGATCTTGTAGTCCACGTTCAGGAGAGAGATGGGACGCCAGTTTCTCAGGTCACATCTCTCCCCCTTCCGCTTATACAGGATCGTGATCATTCCTTCCCTCAACGATGGGGGCATCCTACCCTCCGCCACCATCTCCTCATAGAGTTCCAACAGGTCCGGACAGATCAGGTCCCCCAGCGCTACATAGAGCTCTGCTGGGAGGCCGTCACTGCCCGGGGTCCTGCCGGACCTAAAGGATCTAGCGGCAGAGAGCACCTCCCCCACCATCAGAGGGTCATCCATTGCCTCCGTACCTGCAGGGTCAAGGTGGTTAGTGATACCTGACAGGAATTTATCGGCGGCCGTCTGGTCGGTGTTCTTCAGGGAGTAGAGGTCGCTGTAGTAGTCTGTGACGACTCCCATTACTTCCTCCTTCCCTGAACGCATGCTGCCGTCTTTGTCTCGAAGTTCGTTCAGGGGCATGTGACCGGCGTGGAGTTTCCTGAAAAAGAACGAGTTACACTTCTCATCGTTCTCCAGGTTTTCCACTTTGGAACGGAAGACGATTTGCTTGGATTCCTCCTCAAAGTGCCTTTTCAGGTTCTTTTTGGCCTCCTCCAGCTCCCGTCTAACGTTCCATCCGCACCGGTGAAGGTCTTGCAGGGACCGCAGCTCACGCTGCAGCGCTCTGAAGGCCCTCTTCTTCTCACACACCTGATGTTGTTGCTTGGCCTGAAAGAAACAACGAAACTGGACTTTAACACACGGAACAAGCTATGCCTTGCCTTGGTCTTGATGGGTACCAGTGTCAGAGGCTCCTGTAATTTTGACTATGCACCATCGATGGCAAAACATAAAAAAAACAAATATAGGCTTAATTGGAGATTCACATGAGACTAAGACAAGAAAATTCGATTCGGCTACTTCGCCGAATTTTACCAAAATAATCGTTTTGTGATTAATTACTTTGTCACAAAGCGCATTTCTTTGTAAGTAGTGGGAGCAACCACAGGGAGCGGTGATTGCTGCCCCCCCTCCTCATTATACTCCTCAGATGCCACATTCATACATGATCACAGCATCTGATATACATAACACAGTGTAAAAAAAAAATCCTACCTGATCCATTTGCTCGTGACGGGCCCAGCCGCCACAATCTTGCTTGAAAATCTGGCGGAAAATCTCACGCGGCCCAAAATGAAGTCATCACGCCGGCTGGCGTGGTGACATCATATGTTACCGTAAATAGACAAGACGTGGCACTCTTATCTATTGTGGACTGTGGTGCTTGTTGTGCTGGCTTCCCAGCCAGAATCATACATTGAAGAAATAAACAACAGCACTCAATAAAGAACTATGTTCTGGTTATTTATTGGCAACTTCACCAAATTGTGACGTTTCGGTCGTAGGACCTTTATCAAACACAAGTTGCCGTTGAGAAAATGTGTGAAGAGTAGATTGAGCTGATGGTGTATCCACACCCATATAGACGCTATATGAGCGTCTATATGGGTGTGGATACACCATCAGCTCAATCTACTCTTCACACATTTTCTCAACGGCAACTTGTGTTTGATAAAGGTCCTACGACCGAAACGTCACAATTTGGTGAAGTTGCCAATAAATAACCAGAACATAGTTCTTTATTGAGTGCTGTTGTTTATTTCTTCAATAAATCATATGTTACCGTGCGCGGGATTTTGTGCTGTACAATGCTGCCTGACCCGGAACATAACTTCTAGCCATTAGGCTTGATACCAGCAAGTTATAATATAAAAACATAAATGTTTTGGTCTCCGATCTATTCTATACGTAGAAGCATAATAAATGATGCAAAGAATGATGTCAGGGATAATGTACATAGTGCGATAACAGCAGAGAAGGGTCAAAAGGTTATGGCATAATACAGGTATAATGTACATAGTGATGTCATAGTACAAGGATGATGTACCAGGTGATGTCACAGTAAAAAGATAATGCACTGTATGACATCACAGTATAGAAATAATATGCTTTTTCCCTTGATCTCCCAGTGATCTATATTAAATTTGCCAAAGTCTAATGCAAAGTCAAGTTAATCAGTTCTAACTATAGTGTCAAGAAATAGGTTGATATTTGTAAATATTTTTTTAGGTCTTAGTGTTGAGCGAATCGAAGTCCACAAAGTGGACTTTGATCCAAATTTCAGGATAAATTCGATTTTCCGTAAAGCCGAATTTCCTCGTGCTTTGTGGTAGCAAATCGATTTAACCTGAAACAGTGCAAAAAAAACAACAACAAAAAATCATACTAACTTGATCAATTTGCTCACGATGGGCAGTCCATCGCCATCTTGCTTGATGATCTCGCACAAAATCCCGTGCACGGTAACATATGATGTCACCACGCCAGCTGGCGTGATGACTTCATTTTGGGCCGCGTGAGATTTTCCGCCAGATTTTCAAGCAAGATTGTGGCGGCTGGGCCCGTCACGAGCAAATGGATCAGGTAGGATTTTTTTTTTACACTGTGTTATGTATATCAGATGCTGTGATCATGTATGAATGTGGCATCTGAGGAGTATAATGAGGAGGGGGGGCAGCAATCACCGCTCCCTGTGGTTGCTCCCACTACTTACAAAGAAATGCGCTTTGTGACAAAGTAATTAATCACAAAACGATTATTTTGGTAAAATTCGGCGAAGTAGCCGAATCGAATTTTCTTGTCTTAGTGTCATGTGAATCTCCAATTAAGCCTATATTTTTTTTTTTTATGTTTTGCCATCGATGGTGCATAGTCAAAATTTCAGGAGCCTCTGACACTGGTACCCATCAAGACCAAGGCAAGGCATAGATTCCTTGGACTAGTCGCGGGGGGCAATAATTAGACAGGTTGTAGCGCAACAGATGGACTGTACTGCAGCTGTTCAGTAGATGGTTCTGGTATTGAGTGAAGTGAAGCATTACAAGTGGAATTCCATCTGAGGTTTAGGAAAATGGATTTGCAACTAATCCGAATTTCCTCGCACTTCAAGGTAATGAGTTAGTTTTTCCTAAAATGGCTGCTGCATGTGCTACAAAGGGAAAGTAAGGAATGTGAGATCACCCATAATGCCGTGCAGCCAGCCAATCCGCTATCCCCTGTGATGTCACAGCCCTATAAAACTCTCATCCCGCACGGTCTCTGCCATTGTCCTGTGAGATGAGCATAGCGAGAGACGTGGTAAGTGCTCATGTGCTAGGATTCAGTGCGGGTGCAATGCGTTCACCTCACGCATTGCACCTGCGCGGAAATCTCGCCCGTGTGAAAGGGGCCTTACAGATGTAGCAGGGTTAGCACTCCAGCTCTTAACTCATCTTGTTCATCTTGTTAAACTCATCTTGTTATCTTGAGACAAAAGCCATTGAAAATCAATTGAAGGTGTTTGCTTAGATTAGATAACACAACTCAGAACTCTCAGAAAACAGGAGTGTTAACTCTACTCCATCCGTAAATTAATAAAACAAATGTTTGCATTTGAAGCTTAGCCCAATACTAACAACAACAACAACAATAGTCCTTGTCCTAATGCTCTTAATCTACGTACCAGAGTTTTTGTATGATTTCATTTTATGCTTGTTTTTTTCTCCATTCCCTCCCTGGGATGGAGTGGATGGGTTTGTAATGCAAATATCACTGATCTGTTAGTGTCCCTTGTATCACTACTAGGGGTGACAGACTACACAGTGGCTCCCCAGATCATAGCACCAACTGTTGGAGCAGTGTATCAATCCGCAGCAAAAGAAGGACTGAAGCATTCACCATGAGCCCTCCATATTCGAACTCAACCATTGTTGGATCCCAAACAGAACCTGGATTAATGGCTAAAGACGATACAGTTCTAGTCTGCAGCAGTCCACGTTTCTTGTTCATGACACCACTGTAAATTAAGAAAATAGTGGCTGCCTGTCAATGGCAGGACATGTAATGCGTGCCGTGACACCAAATTTCCCTCTGCTAAGTGCCCGGAAATGGTTCCGGCAGAGACAGGGTGTGTAATGAAGTTACCACCTGTGTCTGGATGGTGGACAACAAAACTATGAAAGCTGTTTGTGCTTATCGGTGGATCAAACAATCCTCTTTACTGGTGGTCTTTCTGAGGTTTCCAGAGCCTTTTTGGTGTGTGTCCATGTCCTCACGCAACCACTTCTGCCAACACCTTCTAACAGCTAGGTAAGATGTTGAACAGTTCATCAAAATGACTATCCTACTTCTCTCAGACCAAAGATGTACCGACTCCCTCTCAAAGTTTATCCACTGGGCAAAATGTCTTTGAGTGCATCATAGAGTCATGACTAGCAGTCAATAATCTCTCTACAAGAGGTGCACAACCCAAAAGTACCCTCTGAAAGCCCAGTCCTCAGCCTCCCTGCCTCTTGTGTTCCTTCTCACTACTCCGTCTGCAAATATTTCCTGTGTCTCCATTAACTATGCGCTGCCTGAATTTCAAAAAATCAGCATTCTAGTCTTGGTGAGTGTTCAGACCATACCTGCATTTTTTCTGCAGTTTTGGTGTGTTTTCTGTACACTGAGCTTCTGATGTTTGCACCAGAGTCTCTGACCCCAGTGGGTCAGCTGCCAACTACACCAAGACCATTCCCAGAGATAACTGCTCAGTTGCTTCCCTGCAGTGAAGTCCAGATCGCTGTATAGAGCTTAAAAAGAGTGAATACCAGGGGCATGCTTGAAAAACGCCCAAAGCCAAACCGGTTAGGTGGCACAGTGGGTTTACACTCGCTCATCCATAATGCCCTTAGGGTTTAGCCCAAAGCCAAACCGGTTAGGTGGCACAGTGGGTTTACACTCGCTCATCCATATCAGCCTTTTTTTAGGGCAGCGGGGGAGGCATCGTTCGCCCTCTTGTGGCAAGACCAGACCTGTAATCATTTACATATCTGCCTGAGACATAACTGCATGCTGAGTTTTGCAGCAATCCAACATTTCTATTATTTTATTTTTTTCTTGTGCGTTTGTAAAATAGAAAATAAAAAAAAGTTATTGGTTTAACATGATGCAGTTAAACAATAAGAAATATTTTGCATGTATTTTTCCCATCCTTGGTTCTAGACTGGTAATAGATGTTCTACTAATAAGAGCTATATAACAGTTGTTTAATCCTAATGGAAATGTGCAGTTGTTTAGCATATTAATTCCCTTTAATGCCATTCATACATGTACATTCTGTTTGTCATAGTAATACATAAAGCAAAAAAAAAAAGAAAAAAGAAAAAAAATCCTAACAAACAAATCCCCCAGTGCTGTGTCACCATATGTTTGGTTTCCTAATGCTTGGATTGTAGTTTTATGAAAACTTCTGTGCCGTTTCCATTTTTAGCAGCATAGATAATTTATTGCGTCCATGATGATAGACTACCAGCCGTATACATCACTCCGCTTGCAGAACCGCACAGGCTTAGCTTCTTAATGGTGTCATTTTGGCTGAATGCTATTAACAGATTACCCCCAGCCTAGGGCAATGAAGCATGTGCAGCAGGCAGATAACCTTGTGTTCATAATTTAATATTAACTATTTTTTTTCTTCCTTCCATACTTCCCTCTTTCCAGTACATTAACAACAAGCCAATATGGCCGTTTTCCCTACGGTCATTTTATCCTCCGGCAATGAGTGGGGAGAGGGAAAAAAATAAATAAATAATGGATTTCAAGATGGCAAGTTCTTGAAGATTTTTACAAGTCTTGATCTAAAGAAATGACATATAAACAGGCTCTGATTTAATCACGTCTAATTCCTCCAATTTAGCTTTGCCTCCACTTCAAAGGCTGCCCCCATTAGTAGTATGGCTGCAAAACGTTACAGTCATTTTTACCGCTACTGATACGTAAGGCTTTCCTTGTGCTTAACATGCAAGGAGATCAAAAACGATTTTTTTTATTTTTTTTTGAAAATTTGTGACACAATTTGATATAACAGTGTAAGCCTTTTAAGGAAAAGCCTTTATGGAATTTTTATCCTGTTCCTTTCCCGCAAGCGGAAATTTTTTATCCCGCATTAGCTATCATATCAGCAGAGTATTAGCGAGCTCCGTTCGCCAGCAGTTCAGGGTTGTGTAAAGGCTCTCTATCACTCTCCAGCACTCACATACAGAAGCATTATGGTTTTATCTCATCTTTTGCAGCGAGTACATGGCCCAATTCATTCCTCCAGGCTACTTTACTAATAACCTATTCCTTATCAGGCCCTCTCCACCTCAGCCTGTGATCAAAGACCCAATTAATGGAACGGAGAAAGGTGAAGCATTGAAATAATGGAGACAGCTGTTTTCCTCTGTTAGAGAAAATCTATTTGTATTGTTATCTTGACTCCGCGTTCTGCAGCTCAACTTTAATTCACTCTCCCTCTATTTCTGCAGCTGATAAAAAAAAAAGTCACAATGAACTCCACGCAGAAAAGACTGAAATATCGCTCTGTTTCCACTGTTCCTGCCTCTTATCACTTCCAAGGTGGAAATATTGCCAGATAAGTATGGGAATATGTAACAAAAGGACCTATCAACTCAAGAAAGGTTCTTTTAAAAGGCGGCAGCCTCTCCTTTGGCAGCTCTGCCATTTGAATTCTGATGCATGCTTTGCATTGCAGGTTTACAATCTACATCGTCAGCCGCGATCGATAGTATTTACAAGGATTCGTCAATGGAAACGTAATTAAAGTTGCAAGACAGCGAGGGCCGGGTTGCTGCAGAATAGGAAGACCGTATCGTTGGAGGGCAGGTATTCTGCTTAATTTAAAATTTGTGGCTACAGATTGTTCTACAGAATCTTAAAGATAGGAAAGATTATATAGCGATTTGCCATCTGCTGCATACAACACCTCTTGTTATTGCCAGGTGCTTATATAGCGCCAACATATTTCACAGCGCTGTAGAGAGATTGTTGCCTTTCACAGCACAGCAGTTCATAGCATATCTCCTAAAGTGCTCAGTAATATTCACCTTTAGAAGAAGATGACCATTTTTAAATTGTATACAGAATTATTATTCTCCCGTTCATTGTGAACTGTAGGTAGTAAGTGCCGCAAGCCCCTGAGAAGTTGATGCAGAGGATGGGAGTGGTAATGTCCATAATGAGGTATTATGTCACAATGTACCACCTCAGACCATTGCTCACTGGGGATCGGTGCAGTGCGAAGGTGGTTTGAAAAATCAAGCCAGAAGTATACATACTCAGTGTAGAATATACACTCACCTAAAGAATTATTAGGAACACCTGTTCTATTTCTCATTAATGCAATTATCTAGTCAACCAATCACATGGCAGTTGCTTCAATGCATTTAGGGGTGTGGTCCTGGTCAAGACAATCTCCTGAACTCCAAACTGAATGTCAGAATAAGAAAGAAAGGTGATTTAAGCAATTTTGAGCGTGGCATGGTTGTTGGTGCCAGACGGGCCGGTCTGAGTATTTCACAATCTGCTCAGTTACTGGGATTTTCATGCACAACCATTTCTAGGGTTTACAAAGAATGGTGTGAAAAGGGAAAAACATCCAGTATGCGGCAGTCCTGTGGGCAAAAATGCCTTGTGGATGCTAGAGGTCAGAGGAGAATGGGCCGACTGATTCAAGCTGATAGAAGAGCAACGTTGACTGAAATAACCACTCGTTACAACCGAGGTATGCAGCAAAGCATTTGTGAAGCCACAACACGCACAACCTTGAGGCAGATGGGCTACAACAGCAGAAGACCCCACCGGGTACCACTCATCTCTACTACAAATAGGAAAAATAGGCTACAATTTTCACGAGCTCACCAAAATTGGACTGTTGAAGACTGGAAAAATGTTGCCTGGTCTGATGAGTCTCGATTTCTGTTGAGACATTCAAATGGTAGAGTCCGAATTTGGCGTAAACAGAATGAGAACATGTATCCATCATGCCTTGTTACCACTGTGCAGGCTGGTGGTGGTGGTGTAATGGTGTGGGGGATGTTTTCTGGGCACACTTTAGGCCCCTTAGTGCCAATTGGGCATCGTTTAAATGCCACGGGCTACCTGAGCATTGTTTCTGACCATGTCCATCTCTTCATGACCACCATGTACCCATCCTCTGGTGGCTACTTCCAGCAGGATAATGCACCATGTCACAAAGCTCGAATCATTTCAAATTGGTTTCTTGAACATGACAATGAGTTCACTGTACTAAAATGGCCCCCACAGTCACCAGATCTCAACCCAATAGAGCATCTTTGGGATGTGGTGGAATCAAAGCTTCGTGCCCTGGATGTGCATCCCTCAAATCTCCATCAACTGCAAGATGCTATCCTATCAATATGGGCCAACATTTCTAAAGAATGCTATCAGCACCTTGTTGAATCAATGCCACGTAGAATTAAGGCAGTTCTGAAGGCAAAAGGGGTCCGACACCGTATTAGTATGGTGTTCCTAATAATTCTTTAGGTGAGTGTAGATTGTGGCATATAAGGCAGTATTACGTGCAAAGCACAGTTTCTGGCACTAGAAAAGGAGGTATAGTGGCTGGATATGTGGCAATTAAATGACACTTGCAGGCACTTGTGGATATTAGTGTCTACTGTGTGATACAGGCTTGAAGTTAGTATGACCTGGGGGTTATTCTAGGTGATGGGTGTCTGACCTGTTTTCTCTCACCGGCAGCAGGGTCTGTGAAGCTGAATCTTGCTGGTCACTCTGCTGACTTTACCTGCTTTAGCTTTTGGGAAGTCTATATCTTGCTGGAGTAAGGGTCTCACAGGAGAACTGCATAGAGTTCCTCGGAGTAGGTGCTACGGTATGTGCTTCCTTCCTCCACTCTGTCTGGCAGGAAATAGGACCAGTCCACTTCTACCAAAAGGGGAGGAACAAGGAGGTTAACCCTGTTCCTGCCGACCATTGCCAATCACACCTCTTCATAACATAACAGTACATAATAAAACATTTAGAGGTCTCGCATACTGCATAAACACTCCCTAGTAGTGGCTGCAGGCAGTTAGTATTTTATTATTTAAAAGGCTATTCCTGCCTGCACATTTATGGCATGTTAATAGGATATGCCATAAATGTCTTATAGGGGCAGATTCCCTTTCTGGGACTGCTTCATTCTCAAGAACGGGGCCCTGACATGAGTCGAGAGTATGTTGCGCATTCACAGTTATGGGACCTGACACCTGAAGCTCCTACCCATCTGCTGTTTCGAACAGCCACCGGCAACTGAAACTATACAGTGGAAGGACGACTCCATCCACTATGCAGTTTGAGGTTCTGGAATGCTGCAGCTCAGTTCCCATTCACTGTAATGGGAGTTGAGCTGCAATACCCGAATTCAGCAAATGGACAGAACCGTGTGCTTCCAGTTTCATCCACTGTATAGTTTCAAGTTCCCTTCACTATATAGTTTTTAGTGCCGATGGTTGCCTGAAACAGCTGATTGATGGATGTGCTGGATTCGGACCCCCACTGATATGATATTGATCATCTCTGCCATCCATAGGCCATCAATATCTAAATCCTGGAAAACTCCTTTAAAAATAATGTTTTTAATAAATTTGGTGGCTCTCATGCCACCTCAAATTAAATAAAGACTTATATTATAGCACCAGATGACACGTGCTCGGATCAGTCATAGTCAGGGAGAGCAGAGCATAAGAAGGGAAAAACCGTGTAGGGAGCGAAATTCACAGTTATTATTCTAAGAAAGCTTTTCAAAGACCCAAAATTCCTTTTAAGGACTACTGTGTGTGTGTGTTTTAGAGCAGCAATATATTTTTACCTGCGCTAAATTGATCAGTCTCAGGGACATCCGTGCTGAGAAAGGGACAGATAGTGCAGGGAGAGAAATGTGCTCTTTTTAGGGTACTTTCACACTAGCGTTTTTCTTTTCCGGCGCTGAGTTCCGTCCTAGGGGCTCAATACCGGAAAAGAACTGATCAGTTTTATCCCCATGCATTCTGAATGGAGAGTCAGTCCTTCAGGATGCATCAGGATGTCTTCAGTTCAGTCTTTTTGACTGATCAGGCTTTTCAGAAAAACGTAGCATGCTGTATTTTTACCTCCGGCCAAAAATCCTGAACACTTTGACTGAACGCCGGATCTGGCGCTGTGTGTTCAGTCAAACCGGATCCGGCTTTTGCATGTTAAACCCGAAAAATGTGAAAAAAAAGTTAAAGTCCATAAATGGCGGATCCGTTTTTTCCAATGCATTTTTTCATTGTGATCAAAATCCTGATCAGGATTCAAATGTAATCCGTTTTCCCACGTTTTTCCAGATCCGGCGGGCAGTTCCAGTGTCGGAATTGAACGCCGGATTAAAACAACTCTAGTGTGAAAGTAGCCTTACTACCAAAAGCTTTTCAAAGACCCCAAAGTCCTTTTGAAGGACTACTGTGTGTGTGTGTGTGTTTGACAGCAGCAATATATTTTTATTTAATACCTTTTAGTGACATATACTGTACGTCATCTGCAGACTGTCTTTTTGCGTAAATTCTAATAATCAGCGCCACATTTATTGTCTATAGTGTGCGTGTAATACACATCCTTGACATATACAGTACTCCATCCGAAAACTGTTTCTTTAGCATAAATTCCAATAATCTGGGCCTAATCTAGTGTGCATAGTGTGTGGCTTTCTGTGACATATACAGTACGCCATCCGAAAACTGTTTCTTTAGGGAAAATTTAACTGATCTGGGCCTAATCTAGTGTCCATAGTGTGTTGTTTTCTGTGACATATACAGTACGCCATCCGAAAACTGGTTCTTTAGCGTAAATTTTAATAATCTGGGCCTAATCTAGTGTCCACAGTGTGTTGTTTTCTTTGACATATACAGTACGCCATCCGAAAACTGGTTCTTTAGCGTAAATTTAAATAATCAGGGGCCAGCCCTCATCTACTGTCTCTGTAGTGTGTGCGTGTAATACACATCCGTGACATATACAGTACTCCATCCGAAAACTGTTTCTTTAGCGTAAATTTTAATAATCTGGGCCTAATATAGTGTCCATATTCTGTGGGTTTCTGTGACATATACTGTCCTGCATCAGAAAAATGTGTCTTTAGCGGACTGTAAAACAATCTGCGCCATATCTAGTGACAAAACTATTAATATGAAGAAGGCGAGCACTAAGGGACGGGGAAGTGGGCGGGATGCTGATGGTGCACACAGAGGCCGTGGCCCTGGGCGCAATAAAACTGTGCCTGTTGCCACGCACCAGAAAAAAAAAACATCCACCGTACCCAGCTTCATGTTCAACTTAGATGGGCGGCGCAGGACAACACTGTCCAAGTCGGACCAAGTCGGTTGGATTGATAAAACTTCCAGTCAATTAAGCACCACCCTCTCTTCTACCAAGTCCAGTCTCTGTAGCCAAGAGTCTAGTCAACTGAATCCTCACTCTGATCATCCTTCCTCCCACCATGGAGAGGCTTGCCAAATGAGTGATCCCATACTCGGATATTCTGAGGAGCTCTTTCCAGCACCACTATTACATTTGGCCCTCACGCCCAGCACGCTTGAAGAGGGACCTGAGATATTGTGCCCTGATTCCCAACCTCTTGAGCCTTCACAGTCTCAAGAAGATGACGGTGGTGAACGGCAATCATTTGTTCACTAGGTGGATGATGATGAGACACAGTTGTCAATCACTGAGGTTGTGGTTAGGTCAAGTCAGGAGGATGAGCAGAGTGAGGAAGTGAAGGAGGAGCTGGTTGACGATGAGGTCACTGACCCAACATGGGAAGGTGAAAAGCCGAGCGAGGACAGCAGTACAGAGGGGGAGGGACCGCAACAGGCTGGAAGAGGCAGTGGGGTTGCAAAAGGGAGAAGTCGGCCCACACCAAACAGGCCCGCAACCATTACACCGAGCACCCCTATGCGTAAATCTACCTTGCCAAGGGGTAGGTGTTCTGCAGTATGGCGCTTTTTTGAGGAAAGTGCAGACGACAAAAGAGTGGTAGTTTGCAACCTGTGCCGTACCAAAATGAGCCGGGGCGTGAACACTAGCAACCTCACCACCAGCATGATCCGCCACATGGCATACAAGCACCCTAATAAGTGGGCCGAACACCTGGGTCCACAACCAGTAACCAGTGTTACGCACTGCTGGTCCTGCACATTGACCTTTGCATGAACCATCAGCAACAACATCCACTTCCCTGTCCCAGCTCAGCGTCCAAATGTCCATAACACAGTCATTTGAACGCAAGCACAAATGTCCACCCACAGGCTATAGCACTAAATGCTCAACTTTCAAAATTACTGACCCTTGAAATGTTGCCATTTAGGCTTGTGGACACTGAGGCCTTCCGCAGCCTGATGTTGGCGGTCGTCCCCCGGGACGCAGTCCCCAGCCGCAACTATTTTGCACGGTGTGCCGTGCCCGCCTTACACCAGCATGTGTCCCAGAACATCACCCATGCCCTGACTAATGCAGTTACTGGGAAGGTCGACTTAACCACGGACACATGGACAAGTGCTGGTGGCCAGGGATGCTACATCTCCCTGACGGCACACTGGGTAAATGTTGTGGAAGCCGGTAGTAAGTCATACCCTGGGATGGCACAGATGCTACCCATGCCCAGGATTGCGGGCCCTACATCCATAAGGGTCTCCGCCAGCAGCTATGTTACTGGCTCCAACCCCCACTTCTCCTCCTCCGCAGCCTCCTCCCCCACTTCCACCTCCAGCAGCAGTCAGCCATCAGTGGCTAGCTGGAAGCCCTGTAGCACTGCTGTGGGTAAGCGTCATCAGACCATGCTGAAGTTGATCTGCTTAGGGGACAAACGGCACACCGCCCAGAGCTGTGGCAGGGTATAAGGGACCAGACCGAGCTGTGGCTCTCACCACTCAACCTACAACCAGGCATGGTTGTGTCTGACAATGGCCGTAACTTGGTGGAGGCTTTGGAGATCGGCAACCTGACACACATCCCATGCCTAGCCCACGTCTTAAACTTAGTGGTTCAGCGGTTTATCAAAACCTACCTCAATTTTCCAGAGCTACTAGTGAAGGCGCGCCGCGTGTGTGCCCATTTCCGCAAGTCGTCCACAGCTTCAGCCGGTCTGTCAATGCTGCAGCAGCACTGGAACTCTACGTTCCACATGTTGGCCAGGCTTTGTGAGCAGCAGAGGGCAGTTGTGGAATATCATCTGCGACATGGTCGTCGCCTTTCGAGTCAACTGCCACTATTCACAAGCGAGGAGTGGGCATTGATGTCAGACCTCTGTGGTAAGGTTTTAAAAAACTTTGATGAATCCACACAGATAGTTAGTGGCGATAACACTATTATCAGTGTAACCATCCCACTGCTGTGTCTACTCAAACGATCGCTGCTCACAATTAAGGACGACGCTCTGAATGTGGCAGACGAGGAAATGGGGGAGGACATTACACAGGGTGATAGCTAGACCACCCACAGTTTGTCTTCTCAGCGCAAATTGGACCATGAAGAGGTGGAGGAGGAGGAGGAGCTGGAGACAGTTGCCACAGAGGGTAGTACCAATGGAACTTTAATTCCATCTGTTCAGCGTGGAGGAGGAGGAGGAGATGGAGAGTCATCCTGATGTCGACATCGACGTCTTGCCTGTTGGTACTCTGGCACACATGGCTGATTTCATGTTAGGCTGCCTTTCCCGCGACCCTCGCGTTATACACATTTTAGAAAACACGGATTACTGGGTGTTCACCATTCTCAACCCCCGCTACAAAGAGAACTTCTCATCTCTAATTCCTGTGGTGGAGAGGACGAGTAAAACTGCAATACGAGAAGGTAATTGCTGAGAGATTGCTGCAAAATTTTCCATCTGACAACGCGGCCGGCAGAGTCCATACTTTCTTAGACAACCGAGGAAGGGAGACAAGGGGAACACACAGCAGTTCCAACAAAGGAAGGGCAACACTCTCCAAGGCATGGGACAGTTTCATGACACCCCGCCAGCAACCTCACCCTGAAGCGCGGCCCAGTGGTACAAGGAGGGAAAAGTTTTGGAAGATGGTGAAGGAATACATAGCAGACCGTGTCAGCGTCCTAAATGATCCCTCAGTGCCTTACAACTACTGGGTGTCCAAGCTGGACACGTGGCACGAACTTGCGCTCTACGCCTTGGAGGTGCTGCCAGCGTTTTGTCTGAGCGTGTATTTAGTGTTGCTGGTGGCATTATAGCAGATAAGCGTATCCGCTTGTCCACTGGCAATGCTGACAGGTTGACTCAGATAAAAATTAACAAGGCCTGGATTGCCCCTGACTTCTCAACTCCACCAGAGGAGAGCTGAGGATGAACATAAAGGCAATTTCAATCTATCATTTATAATGTACTCAATTTACTGTAGTGTATTCCCATGCACCTTTTCCACCACAAAAAAAAGAGTATATGGTTGAATATTGTTTTCTCCTCCTCCTCCTCATCCCGATTGTATATATTCCCTCCACTCTAATTTTTTTTTAGGGTCAGCTCAACTGCAGGCCCTCAACTCAAATTTTTTTATAGGGGCAGCTGAACAGCATGCACTCGCATATAATGTTTTAGAGCATCAGCTGTACAGCATGCACCTGCATATAATGTTTTAGAGCATCAGCTGAACAACATGCACTTCAAAATAATGTTTTAGAGCGCCAGCTGTACAGCATGCACACGCATATAATGTTTTAGAGCGTCATTTGAACAGCATGCACTCGCATATAATGTTTTAGAGCATCAGCTCACCTGCAGGCACTCACATATAATATTTTAGAGCATCAGCTCACCAGCAAGAACTCGCCCCTAATGTTTTAGAGGGTCAGCTCAGCAGAAGGCCCTTGCATAGGATGTTTTACAGGGTCAGCTCAACTGCAGGCCCTCGCATATAATGTTTTACAGGGTCAGCTCAACTGCAGGCCCTCACTTATAATGTTTTACAGGGTCAGCTCAACTGCAGGCCCTCACATATAATGTTTTACAGGGTCAGCTCAACTGCAGGCCCTCGCATATAATGTTTTACAGGGTCAGGTCACCTGCAGGCCCTCACCTAAAATCTTTTACAGGGTCAGCTCAACTGCAGGCCCTCGCATATAATGTTTTACAGGGTCAGCTCACCTGCAGGCCCTCACCTACAATTTTTTACAGGGTCAGCTCACCTTCTGATGACGACAGTGAAGTCTTGCCTGTTGGTACTCTGGCACACATGGCTGACTTCATGCCTTTCCCACGACCCGTTCGTTATACGCATTTTAGACAACACGGATTACTGGTTGTTCACCCTTCTCGACCCCCGCTACAAAGATAACGTCTCATCTCTCATTCCTCTGGTGGAGAGGACAAGCAAAACGGTGCTATACCAGAAGGTCCTTGTTGAAAAATTGCTCCAAAGTTGATAGGGCAGACATCCCAATGGATTGTCGCCGTCAAGGGGACGTGCGATCGCCTAGAGGTTATATAGAGTCAACAAAGTCCAGTCTCAGTAGCCAAGAGTCTGGTCAACACAATCCTCACCATGATGGCACACTGGGTGAACGTTTTAGAGGCCGGGAGCAAGTTGGCTGCTGGCACCAGACTTGCCCTCCAATAGATCCTCGTTAACGGTAAGTGTACTCATTCCAATAACAGGGCCACTTAGGAGTGCTGTGCTGTATTGTTATTTATCGTCACTACCTCCCCGAGTGGGGAGTAGGTAATTGCCACTCGCCTGCTGCCTTCCTTGGATTCTTCTGCTTTAATAACTTGATCCACCCTCTCTGGGTGGTTCACAATTAGGAAAAAAAAGGGGCAAGGCAACAACAGCCAATCAGATTTCAGCCATTGACCTCCCTTGGATGTGGTATCCCTTTCTCAAGCTCCCTCTCCAGCATCGAACCCTGATTCCGCGTTACCCATGATCACCATGGTAGGCGCAGAAAAGAACATCGAAATTGATAAGGCAGACATCCAAATAGATCGTCGCCGTCATGTGGACGTGCAATCGCCCAGAGGTTTTAGATGGTCAGATCAGCAGGCCCTTGCTCCAAATGTTTTTGAGGGTCACCAGCAGGCCATCAATCATAATTTTTCTAGGGTATGATGGCCTCCTTTATGTGTAACAAAGGGTGTTTTGGAGTGCCAGTTCCTTGTAATTTTTGGCAGCCCTTTCACTTGCATAGGCTTTATGAGTGTAGGAGTCCCACTACCTGAACAATTGTACCACAATGTGAATGAGGCCCTCCTTTATGTGATATACAGGCTGTTTCAGAGTGCCTCGTGCTTGTAATTTTTTGCAGCACTTGCACTTTATATACAATTGAATATACAGGTAATAATGTTTCCTAACAATTTTTCCTGTAAAATTGATTTTTTTTGGGGGGGACGGACATGGTGAACAGCCTGTCGGATCCGTCCTGCCGCAAGTGTGAAAGTACCCTAACTGGATAGTATGGTGGCTGTTGATTTAAATTTTTTTTAATATGCGTGTAGGACATGGAGAATATAGACCATATACCACAGCTGTAAGTGTAAATAGATGGCTATCACAGCTCCTTTACCTAAAATATGTAATTTTTTTTTATATTATAAACTGCAGGCATTCCTGTCATCTACTATTAGATTAAAGTTTTAACATTGTGAGCAATTTTCTGTCTTGAGTTGCTTACTAATAAATGGCAGTGGGCATATCATACAGCCTCGATGCACCTTCCACAATTGAAACAGATTATTCTGGCTCTGGAGTGCAATGACATAACTAGTGGGTCAGGGTGTTTAACATAATACAAGCCTACTGGATGCTATTTTGCACAAATTTGGCTGACAACAATGTCACCTAGAACTGTTCCTTTAGGTCTTTTTTCTCAAATTCCAAAACATGTGACCAAAGTAGGACATTTGCTGGTGAAAGGTTGATATGCATGCTCAAATAAGAGTAAAGAAAAATAAACATTTTCTACTTAAAGAGGTTATTCTACAAATGTTAAACATTTTTTAACTCATATATCTGGAGGACTTTCTTCCTTTTCCGTGGGTGGGCAGCAGATCACACAAGACAATCAAGCACCTGCATCTCCCAGGAATCTTTGCGAATAGTTCTTGCTAATCCCCTGTTCCTCTGCATATAAAATAGCGTCTGAGATACATGTATTATGTAATGACCCCATAACTTCATTCTCCGCTGCCTAGAGAGATTGAAAGCTATATACGCCTATAAACTTTGAAGTAGGGATGGATAAATGAATGAATGATTGAAAGGTGTCTGGAGTATGAACCTCTTCACATGCTTCTCTGAGATCACTACACCAGTATTGAGGGGTAGGAAGGAAACAGGGAAGCCAATGAGCAATTGTGTATGAGCAGGGTCAAAAAGTTGCAAATGGCTTATGGATCAAGATTTTATGTTTTTCCCTGGTTGTATGAATGCCTTATTCACTGTTATCTTCAGGTATTTAGTGTTAATATAAAGTGATGGTAATACAAAATGTAGACACCATAGTGTTTGTAAAGGTGACCATACACAGTAGGGCTTGTTCACATCAGTGCTATTTAGTGTTGGGCAAGCATGCTCGGCCAAACACTAGTTAGGCTCGAACAACGCGATGCTCGGCACATCGCGGTGTTCAGCTGAATATCGCGTGTGCTCGAGCGCGATGCTCGAGTCTCCTCCCCACACGTTTGTTGTCTGCTACGCAGCCAATAAACGTGCAGGTGAGTACTGCCCTTCACTGTAATGCCGTAGCCATGTTGGTTACTGGCATTACAGTGATTAGCTGGCTGAAACACGTCATTGGGTGCTACATAGCAACCGATGACACGTGTTCGCCTCAGTGCTAGTCAGGGAGAGCTGGAGAGCAGAAGGGAGAAATAGTGTAGGGATTGAAATATCAATATTTTTGTTTTTATACTTGTTATAGACCCAAAAGTCCTATTAAGGAATATTGTGTGTGGCAGCAATATATATTTTTAGCACAACCTGCGCTAAATTGCTAAAACTTGTTAGAGACCCAAAAGTCCTTTTAAGGACTATAGTTGCATCTGACAGCAATATATATTTTTAGTGCAAACTGTGAAAATAGTTTTCAATTGTTTGGCCGCTGCAGACAGTGACATTATCTGCGCTACATCTCCTGTCTAACGTCTGCGCAGACTAAAAATATCTGTGACATCCAGTGTACTTTTTCTATAGACGGTTACATTACCAGCCCTACATCTCCTGTATAACGTTTGCGTATCCGAAATATCAGTGACATTCAGTGTAATTTTTTTCGCCGCTGGTGATGGCGACATTATCTGCGCTACATCTTCTGTGTAACATGTGCACAGCCTAAAAATATCTATGACATCCAGTGTACTTTTTCCGTAGACGGTGTCTGCTGCGGACAGTTACATTACCTGCGCTACATCTCCTGTATAACGTTTGCGTATCAGAAATATAAGTGACATTCAGTCAAATTTTTTTGAGGCTGGTGGCAGCGACATTACTTGCGCTATACCTCCTGTATAACGTTTGCCCATCCTAAATATCTGTGACATTAAATTAGTGTCATTTTTTATTAGCCAGTGGTGACAGCGACATTACTTGCGCTATACCTCCTGTATAACGTGTGCACATTCTAAAATTATCTGTGACATTCAGCGTAATTTTTTATTAGGCGGTGGTGACAGCGACATTACTTGTGCTATACCTCCTATTTAACGTGTGCGCATCCTAAAAATATCTGTTACATTCTGTGTAGATTATTTTCGCATACACTTACAAAACCTGCGCTACTGTACGTGTGACATACTTGCAAGCATATATACCATTTAATATGCGCAAGGCGAGCAGTAAGGGATGGGGAAGTGGCCGTGCTGCTGATGGTGCACGCATAGTCCATGGCCCTGGGCGCGGTGAAACTGTGCCTGCTGCTAGAGAACAAGAAACACACTCATCCATGATACTTAGCTTTATGTCCCAGTTTGCAGGGCGGCGCAGAGGACCACTCTTGAAGTCACACAAGTGACTGGGAAGGTGGCAAGTCGACCGAGGACAGCAGTACAGAGGGGGAAAAAACCTCAGCACCGCAACAGGCTGGAAGAGGCAGTGGGGGGGGGGGGGGGGGGGGGGGGGGCAAAAGGGAGAAGGCGGGCCACATCAAACAGGCCTGCAAATGTTCCCCGGCGCACCCCCTTGCGGCAATCTCCCTTGCCAAGGGGTAGGTGTTCCGCAGTCTGGCGCTTTTTTGAGGAAAGTGCGGACGATAAAAGAATTGTCATTTGCAACCTGTGCCATACCAAAATGAGCAGGGGCGTGAACGCTAGCAATCTCACCAGCACCAGAATGATCCGCCACATTGCATCAAAGCACCCTAATGGGTGGGCCGAACGCCTGGTTCCACAACCAGTATCTGCGGCTCCCACCACTGCCTCCTCATCACTTGTGTTACGTGATGGCCTATCCCCTGTCCAAGACGCAGACCCGGATGCCTTCTGCCCTGCATCTGGACCTTTGCAAGCACCATCAGCTAGCACATCCACTTCTGTGTCCCAACGCAGCCCGAAAGGGCAAACACCCGGCCACTCACCCACAGACCATAGCAGTAAATGCGCACCTTTTTAAGTTGCTGGTCCTGGAAATGTTGCCGTTTAGGCTTGTGGACACTGAGGCTTTCCGCAGCCTGATAGCGGCAGCTGTCCTTCGTTACTCAGTCCCCAGCCGCCACTATTTTTCACGGTGTGCCGTCCCCGCCTTACACCAGCATGTGTCCTATAAATTCACCTGTGCCCTGACCAACACAGTTATTGGGAAGGTCCACTTAACGACTAACACATGGACAAGAGCTTTTGACCAGGAATGCTACCTTCGCCTCCTCCACTTCCACCTCTGAATTATCATCTTGCGGCACCAGTCAGACATCAGTCAGTAGATGGAAGCAGTGTAGCACTGCAGTGGGGAAGCGGCATTAGGCCGTGCTTAAACTGATTTGCTTAGGTGACAAACAGCACACCGCCGCAGAGCTGTGGTAGGGGATAAGGGACCAGACAGAGCTGTGGCTCTCACCATTCAACCTAGAACCAGGCATGTTTGTGTCTGATAATGGCCGTAACTTGGTGGCGGCTTTGGAGTTCGGCAAGCTCACACACATACCATGCCTTGCTCACGTGTTCAACCTAGTGTTTCAGCAGTTTCTCAAAACCTACCCCAATTTGCATGAGCTACTGGTGAAGGTGCGCCGCGTGTGCCTATTTCCACAAGTCATCGACAGCTTCCGCTGGTCTGGCAACGCTGCAGCAGTGCTTGCAATTGCCAACTCACCGACTTTTGTGCGACGTGAGCACACACTGGAACTCCACGTTCAACATGTTGGCCAGGCTTTGTGAGAAGCAGAGGGCCAGTAGTGGAATAACAGCTGCAACATGGTCGTGGTCTTTGCAGTCAACTTCCGCTCTTCACAAGTGACGAGTGGGCATTGATGTTTGACCTCTGTGAGGTTTTACGCATTTTTTGAGGAATTAACACAGATGGTGAGCGGCGATAACGCTATTAGCAGCGTAACCATCCCACTTCTGTGTCTACTCAAACGCTCGCTGCTCACAATTAAGGCGGACGCTTTGCATGTGGAAGAGGTGGAAATGGGGGAAGACAGTACACAGGGTGATAGCCAGACCAACCTCAGTTCGTCTTCTCAGTGCTAATTGGATGATAATGAGGAGGAGGAGGAGGAGCAGAAGACAGTTGCATCCGCTACAGAGCGTAGTACCCATGGAAGTTTTATTCCATCTCTTCAGCGTAGATGGGTAGAAGAGGAGGAAGAGGATGGGGAGATTGAGAGTCATCCTTCTGATAAGGACAGCGAAGTCTTGTCTGTTGGGTCTATGGCACACTTGGATGACTTTATGTTAGGCTGCCTTTCCCGTGACCCTTGCGTTGTACACATTTTGTCCAACACCGATTACTTGTTGTTCACCCTTCTCGACCCCTGCTACAAAGATAACTTCTCATCTCTCATTCCTGTGGTGGAGAGGATGAGCAAAATGGTGCAATACCAGAAGGTCCGTGTGAAAAAATTGCTACAAAAATTTCCAGCTGACAATGCTGGCTGCAGAGTACATAGTTCCTTGGCCAACCAAGGAGGGTTGGGTTCCACACAGCAGTTCCAACAGAGGCAGGGCAACACTCTCCAAGGCCTGGGACAGTTTTATGACACCCCGCCAGCACCCTCAACCTGATGCGCGGCCTAGTGTTACAAGGAGGGAAAAATTTGGGAAGATCGTGAAGGAGTACGTAGCAGACCGTGTCAGCGTCCTCAGTGATCCCTGTGTGCCTTACAACTATTGGGTGTCCAAGTTGGACACGTGGCATGAACTGGCGCTCTACGCCTTGGAGGTGCTGGCCTGCCCCTCCACCAGCGTTTTGTCAGAGTGGGTATTTTGTGCTGCTGGGAGCATAATAACTGATAAGCGCATCCGCCTGTCAACTGAAAATGCTGACCGGTTGACTCTTATAAAAATAAACAAGGCCTGGATTGCCCCTGACTTCTCTACTCCACCAGAGGAAAGCGGCTGAACATAAAGGCACTCTAAATGTGGCTTTTATGGTGTATTGAATACACTGTATTCTCATGCACCCCTTCAACCACTAAAACGGGTATATGTTTTAATTTCCCATTTCTCATCCTTCTCCCTCATATCAACATGCTTATTAGGCTGCCCTCGCTCCTAATGTTTTAGAGTGTCAGCTCAGCAGCAGGCCCTCATCCATAAGGTTTTAGAGGGTCACTAGCAGGCCCTCACCCATAATGTTTTTGAGGGTCACCAGCAGGCCCTCACCCATAATGTTTGAGGGTCACCAGCAGGCCCTCACCCATAATATTTTTGAAGGTCACCAGCAGGCCCTGAACCATAATTTTTTAGAGGGTCAGCTCAGCAGCAGACCCTCACCCCTAAATTTTTAGATGGTCAGCTCGGCAGCAGGCCCTCAGCCCTAATGTTTTAGATAGTCAGCTCAGCAGCAGACCGTCACCCCTAATGTTTTAGATGGTCAGATCAGCAGCAGGCCCTCGCCCCTAATGTTTTAGAGGGTAACAAGCAGGCCCTTGCTCCTAATGTTTTTGACGGTCACCAGAAGGCGATCAATAATAATATTTCAAGGCTGTGTATGATGCCCTCCTTTATGTGTAAGGGTGTATTGGAGTGCCGGTTCCTTGTAATTTTTGCCAGCTCTTTCACTTAGTGCATAGACTTTATGAGTGTAGGAGTCCCACTACCTGAACCACAATGTGAATGAGGCCCTCCTATATGTGATATACAGGTTGTATCGGAGTGCCTCTTCCTTGTAATTTATGGCAGCACTTGCACTATATATACAAGTAAATATACAGGAAAGAATGTTTCCTAACAATTTTTCCTCTAAAATCGATTTTATCTTCAGTTTTGTGCGTATTATTGTTAGTCTGTAAAAGTGGTGTACTACTAGGATAACAACGTTACGAGCAGCGACCTGGGAGTGCAAGATGCATCCAGACATCCTCCCCATGCTGTTCCCCAACCATTTCGGTGGTGTTTCCATCAATTTCTGACCTTTTCCTATGAACCAGACACCCTCCCCTCTTCAGAGCAGGGGGTGCCTGGTTTAATGTTAGGATTCTCCCATTGACTTCCATTGTGCTGGGGTGCTCGGTAGACCACCCGAGCATCCCGAGGTGTTCTACTCGAGCATGCGAGCACTTTGGTGCTCGATAGTCTTGATCGAGCACCATAGTGCTCGGGTGCTCGGGCCAAACACATCGGGATACTCAATGAGAAGTCAATAGGAGAACCCGAGCATTAAACCAGGCATCCCCTGCTCTGAAGAGGGGAGGGTGGCTGGTTCATAGGAAAAGGTCAGAAATTGATGGAAACACCACCAAAATGGTTCGGGAAAAGCATGGGGAGGATGTCTGGAATTCAGGAGCAGGCACAGGCAGCAAAGGGCCCCTGTGCAAAGTATGTACCTGGGCCCCCCCTCAGCCCACACATAAAAATCTTAACATATATGTTCAAATAAAAACATCTTGTGAATATGTTTACAATATGTATACATATTCTTTTCATACTGGGTCACACCTCTAAGTCTGCACAAAGCATAACTATACACACCCAGTACCCTTAATGCCCCCACATAGTAATTATTCCCCCTTTGTGCCAGTACATAGTAGTTATGTCCAGATATGTGCCCCCTCACAGTAGGGTTGAGCGATATACCGGTATCACGATATACCGCGGTATTAAAAAAACAGCGATATCGCCGTTTTGTAAATACCGCGGTATTTCGTGACGTCATAGGAGCGGTCATGTACGCTGACCGCTTCTAAATCTGCGGCCGCCCCCCGCCCCAGCATGAACCATATGGGACATTTGCAGAGTACTTCTACTCGTGCAAATGTCCCTGATACCTGCAGGCCGCTTGCGGCGGCGCTCTTAGCAGTTCGGCCGGCGTGGGGGAGGGAAGGAATTATGTCACTCGCATTTCCTGCACCCGACCTCTGAGAGGACGCTGTGATCAGCGCAATTAACCCCTCAGGTGATCACAGCGTCCTCTCAGAGGTCGGGTGCCGGGAATGTGGGCAGTGCCCCCCTCCTCCCTCCCTCCCCAGTATTAATCATTGGAGGCCACAGGGTCGTCCCCCCATCATTGGTGGCAGTGGGCCCCCCCTCCTCTCTCCCTTCCCAGTATTAATCATTGGAGGCCACAGGGTCGTCGTCCTCCTCCTCCCCCCATCATTGGTGGCAGTTTGCAGTTCCGATCGGAGTCCCAGCAGTGTAATGCTGGGGCTCCGATCGGTTACCATGGTAGCCAGGACGCTACTGAAGCCCTGGCTGCCATGGTATGTTAGTGAGCAGCATTATACTCACGTGCGTCGTGGCCGCCGGGCGCGCCTTCTTCTCATAGGTCTGTGCGGTGCATTGCTAATGCTATAAGCCTTAGCAATGCGCCGCACAGACAGAAGAAGGAGCGACCGGCGGCCACGACGCACGTGAGTATAATGCTGCTCACTAACATACCATGGCAGCCAGGGCTTCAGTAGCGTCCTGGCTACCATGGTAACCGATCGGAGCCCCAGCATTACACTGCTGGGACTCCGATCGGAACTGCAAACTGGCACCAATGATGGGGGGAGGAGGAGGACGACGACCCTGTGGCCTCCAATGATTAATACTGGGGAGGGAGAGAGGAGGGGGGGCCCACTGCCACCAATGATGGGGGGACGACCCTGTGGCCTCCAATGATTAATTCTGGGGAGGGAGGAGGGGGGGCCGACTGCCACCGATGATCGGGGGGAAGACCCTGTGGCTTCCAATGATTAATACTGGGGAAGGAGGGGGGGCCCACTGCCACCAATGATGGGGGGATGACCCTGTGGCCACTGCCACCAATGATTAATACTGGGGGGAAGGGGCACTGCCACCAATGATGGGAGGGGGACCCTGTGGCCACTGCCACCAATGATTAATACTAGGGGGGGGGGGTTACCAGAGGGGGATGATAAGAGGGAGAGGCTGATCAGAGGCTGGGGAACTGCCCGTCTGCCCCCATACAGTATAACGTCTCCTTGTGGCTGCCCCCCATACAGTGTAACGTCTCCTTGTGGCTGCCCCCATACAGTGTAACGTTTCCTTGTGGCTGCCCCCATACAGTATAACGTCTCCTTGTGGCTGCCCCCATACAGTGTAACGTCTCCTTGTGGCTGCCCCCATACAGTGTAACGTCTCCTTGTGGCTGCCCCCATACAGTGTAACGTCTCCTTGTGGCTGCCCCCATACAGTGTAACGTCTCCTTGTGGCTGCCCCCATACAGTGTAACGTCTCCTTGTGGCTGCCCCCATACAGTGTAACGTCTCCTTGTGGCTGCCCGGCTGCCCCCATACAGTATAACGTCTCCTTGTGGCTGCCCCCATACAGTATAACGTCTCCTTGTGGCTGCCCCCTGTAAGGGATCGCCTCTCATTCGGGGGTCATTCTCACAAGGATCTTCATAACCACTGGGTTTCAGGTCCAAACAGTGCAATTTATTTTACACTCTTCCTACACAACATGGCATAAAACAAAAGCCTGCCCGTCTGGGCTCTACCTAAACATAATAAACATCGTATCCCTAACTCGGCTATACGATAGCGTTCACACATGGAACCAGGTGCGGCTTACCCCAGACATACAGTCCACCAGCCCTCAGGTTGTAACAAATGCAGTACCTTTGGAGGGGGTTGTGGTCTAGCAGTCCTCCTGACTCTGACCTTTCAATGCTTGTTCCTGGGTGTCGCTGAGTCCCCCAAAGTCCAGGCTATTGCATAGCCTCGTGGCCCCTCAGCCTTGCCTAGCTGAGACCACACTGACAGAGCCTCACCAGGCCTCTGTCTGCACACTCTCCAGAGTGAGACACACCCAGGCTCCATTAGCAGGATTAAATAGGATCCCTGGACATGAGCATGCCCTAAGTCCCGGACTGGAACCTGGGGAAACAACACCTCAATGTTCACATTGCCACATATCCCCCCCCTCTGTTCAAACCTGTGGGGGTGAACACATGTACCAACTGGATGCTCGTGACAGGGCATCCGCATTTTCTTGCCATCGCCTGGCTCAACCTTCCCCCTGGAAGATGTGGTCAGGGTCAGAGGCTTCCCTTTATTTTGCCAGACCCATGCCATCAGTGCTTGGTTTGTTACCCACACTGACATCTTGCCCAAGAGACATTGTCTACAATGTTCCCATGTCCATGTGACAGGCAGACCCTCTCTTTTTATTTTTTTATCTTTCTCTCTCTTTGACTTACACAGCTGCTTCAGCCGAGCATGCTTCTTATGACTCGCCTCTTTTTGTCTCTTTATTTTAACAGCAGATCGTACATTTCTTTTTCCTTTACTCTTAGAATTTCGATCTCGGCTTCTGGAACTCCCTTCAGAATATATTTTTATGCAAACGACAGACTCTCTGTTTGACTTCGCTGGCTCTTGCAGACGCTTAGGCCTTTTCTTCTTGTCTTTGCGAAGCTCCGTCAGCAGAGCTGGCTTGCCCCCGCTCGCTTCTTTTCCAGCAGTGGTTTCCTCAGATGGTGCCTCAGTTTCAGGGTCTTCTGCCTCTTCACTGCCTCTCCCCACTTCGGCTTTACCCTTGATCTCTGGAACATCCAAGGATTTCTCCCACTTCAAGAGCTCGGCCTTAGCTTCCTTGGCCTTGGTCTCTTTGGTGTCCTCCTTTACTTTATTAGCCTTCTCACCATTCAGGGACATGGCATCATATCCTTGCTTTCTTAATTCCTCCTTCCCTTTCCCATTTTCTTCCACCTGCTGTGCAGCAGCACGCTTAGGCTTCTCCAGGTACACAATTTGTAGCATTTTCTCCGCTCCACAGCTGCCAAAATAACGGGAAGTCTTTGCCAAGCACAAACTCCACTTCCAGGGTCTCACATTTTAAGAGCTCCCACTGCACAGGGCCATAGTCTGTTACAAAGGTCAGAGACACGGTGACATCTGTCTCTGGCCCTCTCTCCAGAAAGTCCAGAATTACGGGCAGGACCTGAGACACTTGTTGGCGGGAGTCTAGTACAACCAGCAGCGGGATCCCCCCGATCACCATCTCACAGGACTTTTCCCACGCGCTCCACCATTTGGCAGCCATTTTCACAGGTCAGTTTCTTTTACTGTGCCCTTTAAATCCCTGCACACCTTACACCTCAGAAAAATAAAGTCCAGATTAACCAGCAGTTTTCCAGCAGCACCTGCTCCAGCTCCAGCGAACAAGCAGGCTTCCGGCCCTTTAAGTCACTGCACAGAAACACAGCAATTCCTTGGCAACATTCAGCAGCACCTTCTCTTTTCCGTCAGGTCGTTGCCCCTAGCAACCTGCTGTTATTGCCCGCATCCTCCACCATATGTAAGGGATCGCCTCTCATTCGGGGGTCATTCTCACAAGGATCTTCATAACCACTGGGTTTCAGGTCCAAACAGTGCAATTTATTTTACACTCTTCCTACACAACATGGCATAAAACAAAAGCCTGCCCGTCTGGGCTCTACCTAAACATAATAAACATCGTATCCCTAACTCGGCTATACGATAGCGTTCCCACATGGAACCAGGTGCGGCTTACCCCAGACATACAGTCCACCAGCCCTCAGGCTGTAACAAATGCAGTACCTTTGGAGGGGGTTGTGGTCTAGCAGTCCTCCTGACTCTGACCTTTCAATGCTTGTTCCCGGGTGTCGCTGAGTCCCCCAAAGTCCAGGCTATTGCATAGCCTTGTGGCCCCTCAGCCTTGCCTAGCTGAGACCACACTGACAGAGCCTCACCAGGCCTCTGTCTGCACACTCTCCAGAGTGAGACACCCAAGATCCAGTAGCAGGATTAAATAGGATCCCTGGACATGAGCATGCCCTAAGTCCCGGACTGGAACCTGGGGAAACAACACCTCAATGTTCCCCCATACAGTATAACGTCTCCTTGTGGCTGCCCCCATACAGTATAACGTCTCCTTGTGGCTGCCCCCATACAGTATAACGTCTCCTTGTGGCCCCCCCTATACAGTATAATGTCTCCTTGTGGCTGCCCCCATACAGTGTAACGTCTCCTTGTGGCTGCCCCCATACAGTATAACGTCTCCTTGTGGCTGCCCCCATACAGTATAATGTCTCCTTGTGGCTGCCCCCATACAGTATAACGTCTCCTTGTGGCTGCCCCATACAGTGTAACGTCTTCTTGTTGCCCCCCATACAGTGTAACGTCTCCTTGTGGCTACCCCATACAGTATAATGTCTCCTTGTGGCCCCAAGTGTTTTTTTCTTCTAAATGGGCATTTATCGCGATATATATCGTTATCGCGATAAATTTCTTAATATCGTTATCGTGGGAATATTTTTGATATCGTCCAACCCTACCTCACAGTAGTAATGGTCAGATATGTGCCCCCTTCACAGGAAGTTAAAAAATATATACTCACCTAGTTCCTCATGATCACAGTTCAGCCGCTGGCGCTCCACAGCAGTAGTGAGATGTAGTGTCACACATTGCTCTGCTGGTCTGTGTAGGAGGAGGAGCACAGTAGATTCCCGGCCGCACCGCTCCTCCTCCTACACAGACCAGCAGAGCAATGTGTGACACTACATCTCACTACTGCTGTGGAGCCAGGTCTATATTTAGATGTGATGCTGCCCTAGGCACTTTAGTGCCAGCTTTCTCCCCCCAATGAAGTCCATAGCTGATGGTAAAATGCTCCCTAGGCCTTCAGCTATTCCTCAGTACTCCCTCATACACTTGGACAATTAAAGGACTGACCTGTTACGTGTGCGCTTGGCAGCTGAAGGCATCTGTGTTGGTCCAATGTTCTTGTGTGCCTGCAATACTGAGAAAAATTATGTTTTATTATATACAAACGGGGGTGTTATCATTACACTTAGAGGCTTTGCTCTCTCTGTAACTGCCGCTCCCTCTGCACTTTAACATGGCCGGGTGGGATGACATTTTCACTGCCAAGCCCTGTCAAAGTAGACAGGGAGCGGCAGTTGCAGAGACAGCAGAGCCTCTAGGTGTAATGATAACACCCCCGTTGCTCCTAGAGGATCATTTGCATATATTCAAATATTCATTTTTTTACTCAATAATGCAGGCTAAGGCAGCGCTAAAGCATGTCTATTAGTACCAGTGACATCACTGGGCTCACTGCCAGGCGGAAGCCACCCCCAAATAGTATCCCCAGTGGTAATAAGGCTCCCTACAGTGCCCTCAGTACTAATAAGGCCTCCCTATAGGGCACCTCTTATAATCTATAAGGCACTTCTATAGAGCCCTCAGTAGTAGTAACGCCCTCCACCACTGCCCACAGTATTTATAATGTTCCCTGCAGTGCCCCCTGTAATTATAATACCTCCTGCCGTACCCCCTGGAGTTATAATCATCTCTGTAATGCCCTCATAAATTATTATGCCCGTCCTCTCCCTCCAGTCTTCTATACCATGCAGTCCCATGTAAATAACACCAGTCGTCTCCCACCAGTCTTCTATATGATACAGTCCCATGTAAATAACCTATCTTCCTTACAGTCTTCTATACCATGCAGTCCCATGTAAATAACTTAACTCCTCTCCCTTCAGTCCCTTCAGTCTTCTATACCATTCAGTCCCATGTAAATAACACCAGTCCTCTCCCTACAGTCCCATGTAAATAACTTCTCTTCTTTACAGTTCTCTATAACAAACAGTTCCATGTAAATAACCTAAATCCCCTCCTTCACCCCCCTCCAACACATAGTCCCATATAAATAACATCACTTCTTACCCTCTAGTCTTCTAAAATATCCAGTCCCATGTAAATAACACCAGTCATCTCCCTTCAATCTTCTATAACATACAGTCCCATGTAAAAAAACATATATTTCTTATGGTCTTCTATAGCATACAGTCCTATGTAACTGACACCCCTCCCCTCCGCCCCTCTATCATACAGTCCCAGATAAATAACATATTTCCCTCCCACTAAGCAGGGAGGAGGTATAATGGGGAGCAGGGGCGGACATATCGCATGTGCAGCCGGTTCGGTTGCACAGGGGCCCAGAGCAGGAGGGGGCCCTTTCTTACCTGCTGCAGGGGGAGATAAGCTACTCCCAGGGCCATCTATAAAGCAGACAACTGCCCCGGGCCCAGTTGCTCCTGGGGGGCCCAAGCAGGGGCGTACGGGCCTGTGGGGGCCCGCTGCACTCCCATGTAATGGGAGTGCTCTGAACGGCACCAGCATGAACTACAGTGAGAATGCCGGGCCCAGTCAGAGCGCTCTTCAAACATGAGGTGGCGCAGAGGCAAGGAAGAGGGGGGTGCACTTACCCGGCCCGCCAGTTCTCGTCACTGCCGGGCTGTTCGTTTCTATAGTGAAGCAGGGAGACCTCTCTGCTCCCTGCTTCACTGATATTCAGAGCTCAGGCGCTCCCCCTGCTGGCCGCACATTGCGCTGCTGCAGTGCGATGTGAGTGTGGGAGCTTGTCATCAGGGAAGAAGGTAAGTATTACATTTCCCCCCCCCCATAAAGCTGCAAAAAGGGGGCAACCACTAAAGTGAGGGGGCACAAAAGAGCATAACCACTGTGAGGGGCACATATCTGGGTATAACAACTACTGTGAGGGGGCACAGATATGTAGGCATAACTACTGTGAGGGGCACATATCTGGCATAACTGTTGTAAGGCAGCTCATATCTGGCATACTATGGGCACATATCTGGCAAACCCACTGTGAGGGGCACATATTTGGCATAACCACTGTAAGGGGGCTCATATCTGGCATAACTAGGGGCACATATCTGGCATAACTGCTGTAAGGCGGCTCATATCTGCCATAACTAGGGGCACATATCTGGCATAACTGCTGTGAGGGAGGCACATTTCTGGCATAACTGCTGTGAGGGAGGCAAATATCTGGGCATAACGATTGTGAGGGGGCACATATCTGGGCATAACGATTGTGAGGGGGCACATATCTAGGCATAACGATTGTGAGGGGGCACATATCTGGCTATAACCACTGTGAGGGAGGCAAATATCTGGCCATATCTACTGTGAGGGGCACATATCTGGCATAATGAATTGTGAGGAGGCACATATCTGGGCATAACTACTGTGAGGGGCACATATCTGGGCATAACGACTGTGAGGGAGGCACATACCTGAGCATAACAACTGTGAGGGAGGCACATATCTGGGCATAACGACTGTGATCTTGT